>NC_052628.1:127501071-128701071 GCF_016161935.1 Mauremys reevesii
AGAATGATGTGGAAGAAACGAGTAGGATTTTCAAGCAAGGGTATGGTGCTTACAGATGCAAATTATGCCCTTATACCCATGGCACTTTGGAAAAGCTTAAAATTCATTATGAAAAATACCACAACCAACCTGAATTTGACGTGTTTGCGCAGTCACCGCCGAAGGTGTCTGCGTCCATGGAGCTGGAGGGTACCCCCGAAATAAAGGCTTCTCCGGAAATTGCTGCTGAGGACATTGGAGAAGTCACCGTGCCAGCTTCTCATTTCTCCAGCTCTCATCTCGTGTCTCACACGGTGTTCCGCTGCCAGCTGTGCAAATATTTCTGCTCCACCCGGAAGGGGATAGCCAGGCACTACCGCATCAAACACAACAATGTCCGGGCGCAGCCCGAAGGCAAAAACAACCTCTTCAAATGCGCTTTGTGTTCCTACACAAACCCCATCCGCAAAGGGCTTGCAGCACACTACCAGAAACGGCATGACATTGACGCTTATTACACTCATTGCCTGGCAGCCTCCCGGACGGTAAGTGACAAGCCCAGCAAAGTGATCATTCCGTCGCCTCCCAAAGACACCTCTCCTCAATTGAGTGAGGAGCTGAGGAGGGCGGTGGAAAAGAAAAAGTGCTCGCTTTGTTCCTTCCAGTCCTTTAGCAAAAAAGGCATCGTGTCCCACTACATGAAGCGTCACCCTGGCGTTTTCCCTAAGAAGCAGCATGCGAGCAAGCTGGGGGGCTACTTTACAGCTGTGTATGCTGACGAGCATGAAAAGCAGACTCTAGGAGAGGAGAGAAATGATTTTGAAAAGCCTGAGGTGGAGAATGAGGCTCAGGAAATTGAGTGGCTTCCTTTCAGGTGCATAAAATGTTTCAAACTATCCTTCAGCACGGCCGAGCTGCTGTGTATGCATTACACTGACCACCACAGCAAGGATTTGAAGAGAGACTTTACCATACTGGGATGTGGCACCCGCTCTCAGAGCTCTGCCTACCAGTGCAAGCACTGTGATAGTAAACTGCATAGCATGGCAGAACTGACCTCACACTTGAACAGTCACAATGAGGAATTCCAGAAGCGTGCCAAACGTCAAGAGAGGAGGAAACAGCTTTTGAGCAAGCAGAAATATGCAGATGGTGCTTTTGCAGATTTCAAACAAGAGAGGGTAAGAGAGTGTGTGTGTTCTCTCACCACCCCCCTCCCCGGCAGCTTATTATTAGTGTACACATGCATGTGCTCTTTGGCAGCCAAACCGCTACAGGCAAGCAAGTGACTTAGTGTGCAGATGAGTTCTGTAAATCAATGGAACGTTCTAGCTCGATTACATTCCCCCTCCCCCCCCACCCACTTCTGTATCCCTTTCTAGAGCTTCCTAGGGGATTTCTGTTTCCTCCTCTCCTCCTGTGAGTAGCCTCCTTATCTGGCACTTAATAATGTGACTTTCTATTAGAAGGCCCCTGGCCTCTGTCTCTTTTCCAACCACCCCCCCAGTCATCATCCCTTGTAATAACACCAATTTCCTTCTCAGGAATAGCCTACTCAGTAAGGCTCGGTGTCAGCGTAATGGGGGTAATAGAGCTGACAAGAAGCCTCAACCAAAGGCTGTTAATATCAATGGGCGTCTCTCTAGTGACTTCAGGCTTTGGATCAGGCCCCATATGAACTTTGGACCAAATGTTGTTCTGTTTCACTGGTGTAAATCTGGAGTAACTATTTACCATTGCAAAGGAGTGACTCATAGTTTATATCAGAGTCACCCAGTGGCATAATTTGGCCTTGTAATTAAAAATTAATAATACTCTGTCACTAGGCAGAAATTCAGAGTTCATACTATGCAAATGTTTTACCTGCATATTTCAAAGGCATTAACGAGGGGTAATTGAAAACTTGAGAGGAGATTTTGCAAAGCAGCCTAAGGGATTTAAACACATATTATCCATCTATGTTAATGGATGTGTATGTATCATACAATCATACAATATCAGGGTTGGAAGGGACCTCAGGAGGTATCTAGTCCAACCCCCTGCTCAAAGCAGGGCCAATCCTCAACTAAATCATCCCAGCCAGGGCTTTGTCAAGCCTGACCTTAAAAACCTCTAAGGATGGAGATTCCACCACCTCCCTAGGTAACCCATTCCAGTGCTTCACCACCTGCCTAGTCAAAAAGTGTTTCCTAATATCCAACCTAGATCTCCCCTCTGCAACTTGAGACCATTATTCCTTGTTCTGTCATCTGCTACCACTGAGAACAGTCTAGATTCATCCTCTTTGGAACCCCCTTTCAGGTAGCTGAAGGCTGCTATCAAATCCCCCCTCACTCTTCAATGCTGCAGACTAAATAACCCCAGTTCCCTCAGCCTCTCCTCATAAGTCAGGTGTTCCAGCCCCCTAATCATTTTTGTTGCCCTCCGCTGGACTCTTTCCAATTTTCCCACATCCTTCTTGTAGTGTGGGGCCCAAAACTGGACACAGTACTCCAGATGAGGCCTCACCAGTGCCGAATAGAGGGGAATGATCACGTCCCTCGATCTGCTGGCCATGCCCCTACTTATACAGCCTTGGCAACAAGGCTAAGTCATTTAGGCTGCTTTGCAAAATCTGTACCTCTGTTCTTAAAGTGCCAAGAGAGTGAGCTTTTTCTTTTCTATTTGGACAAACAAAAATGGCTTGCCTAATTGTTTTTGATTTTAAAGTCCATGCTGTTGCAGGGTACATTTGTAATCTCTTGCTCTCTTTCTCTCTCTCTTTTGGTTAAGTTAGTTCTGGAAGCAAATTTCAGTGTATATGTTGATTATACTGATGTGTTCCAACAGACATTTGGTCACTTGGAAGATGTATCAAAATTTAAGGAGAGGAAAGTTGTGGGATACAAATGTAAATTTTGCGTGGAAGTTCATCCCACCCTTCGAGCCATCTGTAATCACCTTCGCAAGCATGTTCAGTATGGGAATGTCTCTTCTGTGACAGCTACCGTAAAGGTGAGAATTATAAGAACTGGCTATGTGTTTGTTTGAGATTAAGGCCTGATCAAAAAGCTCACTGAAGCCGATGGGCAGACTCTCTCATTAAGTTCAATTTTGATTAGGTACTGATTTACCTAGTCATCATCCAAATCTAATGGACAGTTTTCTTTGTTGTCTCTGGATTATTTTAATGCTCATTTTTTCAGATGTTAGTTACAACTTTCTTCTACCTTTGATTCGAGACATGAAGACTATTTTTTGCCACTGAGTATATCCCATTTCTCTTGCATAAAGGAATTTGTCTTGTCCATGGTAGAAAGCATAGGCCTCTGAGCAGGAAGCTCTTGTCCAGCTATTTTGGGCTACTTTTCTACTGTCTTTGCCTCTGAAGGCAAAATTTTCAGAAGAGGAAACCTGAAGTGTTTCATGAAATTGTGTGTTCCATGCTTGCATGCATAGTTACAACGACAAGCAAACTGGGTATTTGTATCCGTAAACAGCCATTCAGATGGCTAACTAGTCATTTATCTGAGCCATTGGCCCAACTAAAGAGGCTAATTGTAAATGCACTTTATTTTTCATGTGCAAATGGACTTTTGCTTCTAGGAAATTTGGTGTGCAGGGGAGGACTGGGGGTTACTTCCTCACAGCAGGTTCTTCAGGATATCAACTGGGGAGTGTGCATGCAATCATGCAGCAGGAGCTGTGAACACGTTCCTTTTGCTGCAGTGAGAATTCAGAGTGGGTTGAGTAGCAGAGCTGACCCCACAATCCCCTTTTTCATAACCCCTACTGCATACTATTATAGGGCAACTAAATCCAGAAAGGTCTGAAGTGCTCTACCTAAGAGGGCTTTTATTATTTTGTTGTCCTTTCACTGACCTCCCCCTTTGCTTATGTGATGCTACAAAAGAGATTGTTCCTTTTCTCTTACCCAACTATCCTTTTCAGGAGTAGCCTACAGGATCATTACCATCTTTTTGAGCAAAAGGAAATTACTTAAGTAGTTGAGTAAGAAAGCTGAAAACCAAGGTCAAATGAATGTGGTGCCGCACACTCTACCAATTTTAAGCTGTTGATCACAACAAAATATGTGCCATGATGAATAATAATAAGGGAGGGGAACAAGAAACAGGTAACGGTTTCTGAAGAGGAGTAGAGTTTTCTTAGAGTGCCTGTTGTTTCTCTCTCGTGAATTCAGTGCTGGTGGAAAGTGTTTGTTCAACAGCCCTTGGAAGGGGAGGTCTGGGTTAGTCCAGAGGCAAGGACAATGCAAGTTTCCTCCATACCACCCTTCTGTGTGTCTCTAACCTGTTTTGGGGGATCCACCTCCAGGGCTTAGATGGTTGTTAGCTCAGTTTCTACTCCATTTCCATGGCTTTTGTGCTGACATTGACAATATTACTTAGGGCCAGTTGTGAGAGTTAGTCTTTTTTTAGAATAGATTTGAAAGTATGGGACCTTTTCCTGAAGAAAGCCATTGAGGATATGGGAACGGTGCAGGGATATCTTTAGAACATGGATGGTAGTGGGATTCCAGGAGACATTCTGAAAAGGGAATCTTAGAGGTAAAGTTAACTCACGGGGAAGACCCAAGGCAGAAGGGAGAGAGAATTGATGGCTTTGGGGGGGTATGTGTTTTTTAGCAGGAAGCGGAAGATTCTTCAAACACAACTTTGGAGGGTTTTGAGGGAGCAAAAGACCATGGCATGGTGGAATTTACAGAAGCTGAATCTGGAGCATCCTTGGAAGATGAAACCAGGCCTGGGGGATACCACTGCAGCCAGTGTGACCGGGTTTTGATGTCTATGCAGGGTCTGCGATCTCATGAGAGAAGTCATTTGGCTCTGGCCATGTTTACCCGTGAAGACAAGTACAGCTGCCAGTATTGCTCCTTTGTCTCTGCTTTCAGGCACAAGTAAGTTTTTGCAATAGAAGTACAGACCAGTGATACTGCTTTCCTGTGTGCTGACATTAAAGGGGGCACTGTACACTTGAAAACTGGACACTTTTACTGTTTAACTGCTTTTCCCCCCTTTTTGCTAGTTTTCAGGTATTCACATTCTTCTGAGTCCCCTTACTAGTGTCTCTGATTCTTTTCATATTTTTTTTAAAAATGTTCAGTCTCCTTTTTTCTGTGGGGGAAGAACACACACAAACAAAAGCGGCAAACTTCCTACACAGAGGAAACAATGAAACTGACCTTCTTCACAATGCTGTCAAATTCATGACATAAACAGGAAAGAAAAGAGGGAAATATTCATAAATAAGGAACCTGGGTGTTACCTGTAGCAACAGTTTTCAGATAGCAGTGTGATTTTTTTTATTTTTTGTTGGTGGAGTTTTGTTGGATTGATTTCAAGAGATGTAGTCTCTTTAATACTGAGCAATTCTCAAGAGCTGAACTTATTGTGGTATGTAAATTGTTCTAGGAAAACATTATCCACAAGAGTATAGGGCTCTTTTCTGAGTGAGTTCCACAACATACTCCATTTTCTGATGCAACAAATTAGGTGTTAGCAGAAATAAGCAAACTTCTCACAAAGTATGTGGTAAAGGTTTTCTTAGACTGGGGAGAGAGGTAGCTTCTTAATTGGCTTTTTAAACTTACTTCTTGAAGGCCTGCCACAAAGAAATGTATTTTGTAGGATTCCCCCTCCCCCTCACCAAACCCCTATGGACTGGCTTGAGAACACATGCATGCTTCATCTGTCCTCCAAGGAGACACCTACTCATCCAACGAAGGAGGGAAAATCCATGCTCTGTTCTGTCTGAAACATTTGTGGCATCATCCACAGCATCATAAGTCAAGCTTAAGTGTGTCTGCTCTGCAACCAAATCCATACCTAGGGAGAGAGCAGGATACAGAAAACAAATCTTGTGTTCTAGACAGGTGACACTTCCACCAGCACCCTAAGCCAGGTTATAACCATAATCTGTTTTACAGGCTCGGCGAGGTAAAAGGACAGGGCATCCCCCAGGGAGTGTGTGTTGGGCACTGAACTGGCAGGCCCTGGCAGAACTGCATTGGTTTAATACAGATTGTGCCACTTTAAAAGTGTAGCGAGAACCACTGCTCTCTGTACTAAAATAACCTCCCCACTCCTGCCCAACACAACACAGCTCTAGCACTGAGGTTGCCTGCACTCTTCCCTGGCAAGTGTTATACTGGCTCTGAGTGAAGAAGGTGCTGGGATTAAATAGGGAGGATCAAGGTGGAGTTCAGTGAATTTGTGGTTGCCATAGAAATAGGTGCAATCAGATATTGTGTGACAATCTAAGTCATCTCTTTAACTTGGGTAAAATAGGTAATTGGGAGAGAGAAAATCCATAGTGCAAGTCTTAAAAAAAAACAAAAACAAAAAACTAAAGAAAAACTGATTGGAAAAGAATCTCGGAGGTTGGACCTATGTTTTGAATTTAATTGTGTGCGGTCCTGTATGGACTAGTATTATATATTCTACGTCTTTGGATGGGCAATCTCTTTTAATTGTTAAGCCAGTTTGTTTCCTTGTCAGGTATTTAAGATGGGGTTTTGTTATATGAAGTATCGACACAAACGGATGCTCAGCATATTTTATTCATTGAGCAGATTTGTTAATTTCACTGGAATGGCAGTAATTATATCTCCTTATTGAATTTACAATAAAATTATTTTGCTATGAAGTGCTCCTGTAAATAAAGACGTACTGTACGTTTTGTTACTATCCAGTGTTAATTTGAATGGACTAAGAGTGTGGGCAGGAATTGTCATAGATCAGGCTCTTTTTGTGGTAGTACAGGATGAAAAATGCAACAGGAACCCCTGCATTGTGTGTGAAGATGTGCTATTTAGTATGAATTTGCCAGTTGAAGTGAAATACAAGCACATTTGAAAATAAAACGGAAGCACTTCTGAGACTATTTTCCCTATCCTATAATTCTGTTGCCATGCACCTCTTACACATGCAGGCTGAAACTAGGACAAGAGTCAAAAGTTTTAACATACCATGAGACGAGGCTGTTGTTGGGATATGTCTAGCCCAGCCTAAAGTTGGTGCTTGCTCTCTTGAGATTTGTGGACTCAGGAAGATCAGCTGGTTTAGAGAAGCTTCCAAACTCCAGGGTTCTGATTCAAATGTTAAGATGTTCACCTAGTGCTTCATTCTTCTAAATCAAATGTAATTATCGGTTGAGCTGTTATAAAAAGATTGATTAGAAAGAGTCTGGAATCTCACAAAGACGATCCTAGCATAGATGTTCCCTGCTACCCATCCTTTCTTCTTGGGGTCCATGCACTGTCTCCCAAATCTCTCTCTAAAATCATCTTGGTTTTTTTTGTTTTTTTGCTCCTGGAACTCCTTGGTTGGCTCCTGCACAGCCTGCTGGCATCTTCCCCAGAACAGACTAACCAGTTTCTATTCTCTTTGCCAGAAGAAGGCTTCCTCAGTAGAGCAGGTTGAAAAATTTCAAAACTTGCTGATTGGAGGGGGAAATGGGGCAAACTTTTCACAAAAACTCTTGCCAAACCAAAAATTGCTGTGTTATTTTTTTGGTTTTTTTAACCAGCTTGGTTTCATAGCACCTATCCTGTTAAACTCTGGATAAGATTGATTAACACCAGATTTTTCCCAATATCCTCTTTAAGTGGCTTGCATTCTGTATAACATTGGGCTCAGTTCTCCCGCCCTTCCTCACGCTAGATACTACCTTGCTTTGCAAGTTGCCTTGTTGGATTAAGGTGGTACCCAGCATGAAGAAGGGTAGCAGAATCTGGCCCATTAGGTTTTCAGCCTGGCGTATGAAGTAGTAGCTGAAGTTATTTAATATTTTGTGTTTCCTTTTTCTGCCTCTCCCTTGCGAAGTTTGGATCGCCATATGCAGACTCACCACGGACACCATAAACCATTCCGTTGCAAACTCTGCCCATTCAAGTCCTCCTATAATAGCCGTCTGAAAACTCATATACTCAAAGCTCATGCAGGTAAGTCTGTGTCAATTTTATAATGCAGCAGCTATAACAAATGTCTTACTCTTTGTTGGTCAGTGCCACTGTTACCAGTTAAACTTTCCATTTTGGGTGGGATTTTCAAAGGTGGTTCAGCATTAAATTCCCATTAAATTCTCTGCTCCCATTAAATTCAGTGAGAGTCTTAACATTGACTTCAGAGGGAGCAGAATTAGGCCAATACTGAGCATGTCTGAAAATCCCACACTTTTGTTTCTAAAAGTGTACTCAGTCATTCAGCTTCTAGTAATGGTGGCCAGACAAGTCTGATACTCACATGTTGATGATCTGCTGTTCTGATCTGTTTATATTTTAAATGACTCCTGAAATGAGCTGGGATTTGCATTTTGGACTGTCATGTGTTGGCTTCAATGTGCAAACTGAACTTGGAGCCAGATCCTCAGCTGGTTTAGACTGGCATAGCTCCATTGATGGAAATGGAGCTTATGCTGACTTACACAAGTTGAGGCGTGAAGTATTTTATAGACCTTTGACCTGTTGTATAGAATATGAACACTCAACCAACATGCTTATGATAGTTGGGAATTGGGAAAGTGATACAGGGGAGGGAAAGGATCACAGCAAAATATTGCACCGGTGACTGTCTAAAGGTACACAAAGATCTAAAGGAGACACAAGATCATTCAGAGACTGATCTTGATTTTCTGGCCTCAGCCATGTGACATATTTCTGCATTAAAAAGGTTCTCACAGGACTGGGGTCAATATCTACTTACTCCTTTGGCTACTGTTACAGCTTCCTTTTAATAAATAAAAAAAAAAAAGGTAAATTAAATCAAATGCAGATAAGTAGACTGTCAACCAGAACAAACCACCACACAGTAATCTAGCTATTTACTAAAACCCAACGGTGTTAGACATCTGTCAGTAACTACATCTCTGAACCTCCAGGGATTGCTCACATGGTCACATCTTGGTCTCATAGCAGTTCCTTCTGCCTGTTCTGCAGTGGCACAATTAATAAAATACAATTGGTTGTAGTCCACTAACAAGAAGTTAATCTTTCCTGTTAAATTCAAATAGATCAAAATTAACCTTGGATGAAGGGCAGCCAGGAGTCGCCTATAGTTTTGCTGCTGCTCTGCATTCTGTTTCCTATATTGATTGCAGATTTCACACTTGCATACCTTATCTTCAGTGACAGCATTCATGTCAGGCCCTGTTCTTACACCTCTCAGTATACGACTAGGCACTGTGAATTAGTTTTAACGTTTCTGACCTCACGCTGTGTGGTATTATGGGATGGTGTCCTTTGTACAGAATCCCATTTTAAGCAGCTACTTCAGTATGTATAGTCCCAATAAGTTTTCATGTGTGGAGGTGTCTGGGTGCTTTTTGTTGGCCGCCCATTTAGAATCAATCTCTCAAGCTGTTGTACGGTTGGGCTATTTTGTATTTCTTGTTTGAGCTTGCCAAAATTTTGTTTAAAAATTTGTAAGTGAGCCATATTTCCTCCAAACTCCTTTTTCCTGTAGATTCTTGATTTTGCTATATATAGGTGATCTTGAAACCATGTCTGCTCTGAGAAACTCCCTACAGGGCCTGTATCTCACATTATGCAGGTACTTTTGGAATTTCGTGGTCACTTTCTGGAGTGTAGGTGGCGCTTTGTACAATGGTTTGTGTAATAGAGTTTCCAAAGTTTCATGGTCTATTTCTGCCTCAATCAGTGTCTACCAAATAGACATTCATGAAACCGAATAATTGCTAGCCTTTTTTTCAATCTAAACATAGCTCTGTTGGGTTTATTCAGTCCTCTGGAAACATAAGTAATCACCTTCCGGGAAGGCTACCCCCTAACCCATGTGAGTTTGAATCAACCAATATCTTAGACTCTTTCTAATCTCAAAATATTCCAGTTTCAGCGCTTCCATGACAATTTTTTTTTTTTAATTCCCAAAACTTTTTCTCTCCCTGATCAGACCTGTGCTAATCTGAACAAATTTAGAAGTGAATTTGCTTAGATACGTTAGCCTGCTCCTTATTCTAGGTCTTTCCATTTGTACAGTTAGTTGCCTCCATCTTTCTGGCTCTAGTCAAACTCCGTTTGTCACAGAGTACGTACTTTACGTTCACTCCTATCTGGTATTCGTTCCTGTTCAATGTAATGTTCTTTCTTTTGGCATGTTACGGAATGTTATGTGGTGCCTCTCATTGTGGTGTTGTCTTCACCCCAAATCAGCAGATTGTTAAACCATTACTTCCACCCAATCCACATTCTAAATAATCTGGATCATGATGCTTTGGTACATCTCAGGATCTGAGACAGTCCCAGAGGGATATCATTTAAATATATATATCTGCAAAATGGGGAGCTGAAGATAGATCTTTGTAGTTTTTCTATCGTCAGATCTACCAAAAGTCTTGCCTTGCATCCAAAACTGAAAGTACTCTTACATTTTGAAGTCCTAGATCCAACCACCTCAGCTGTTCTCATAGAGTAGTGCTTATGTTTGAAACCTTATTCAAATCTTCTTGATCCATAACAGTACTTAACTTGTTTGAGTTCCTTATGATGTCCTTAATGTTAATAAAGTCAGTTGGTGCCTGTATTTATTCAATAACATCTAATTTTACCATATCACAAAGCTCATCCTTCTTGCTCACTGTATTTTGGACAGCATGCTGGTATCTATGTCAATGGGATGCATTATATCCTTAATGCATCCTGTCTCACTAAGCAACCAATCATATTCTGGAAGAATTACATTTGCATATTGTCTGTAAATGTGCTTTACACTTTTTATTAATCAGCATTTGCAGATGGGACCACATGGGAATTCTTGTTCCACTACTTCGTACTCTGAGTGGTCTGTCCTCCAGATACACCAGTATGGGCTTGCCAGGTGGTCTTATTTTGTGTCTTACACTAAAGAAGCTTAGTTGTTGTTGTTTTTTAATTTTAGCACAGGGTGGTCACTAACCTTTTCACGTATGCTTGCTGTGATTATGTTGCACTGAGCTCCAGTATATATTTTAAAATTCTCTTTTTTTGTGTGTATTTCCATGTCACAAACCCAATCTGTTAGAGAATCTTATTTTCTAAATTTATGAAGAGATCCCCCACTCAAAAGAATTGTTTCTGCATCTTCATTATCAAAGCTTTGTCCTCCAGCTAATATTCATAAATATTTTACACTTATTTTTGTTTTGTTTTTTTGTGGTTTGTTTGTAACCCATGCTTACTCGGTGTGGTGCTTTGTTCTCCCTTCCAGATAAGAGCGATACTTGCATATGTAACACCACAACCCTCGTGTTGGACAACTTTGCTTTTTGTTCCAATTGCCTCTGCACTTACTGCAAACAAATCTGGTCTCTGCAATTTGTTTATCCTTGTATTCCGTCTTTATGGCTTGGAATGTACTTAGAATTACTTTCACTTCTTCTTAATGCTTTCCATAACACAGTTTTTGCTAGCCTTGCAAATATCCACTTGTCCTAGTATTGTCATGTCCATTTCTTGTAATAACCTTACCTTGATCTGGTTATCACTTATACCACAAATAATTCATGCGACTTAGCTTTGTTACGTGATGACCAATGATCTTGCCTGGCAGCTGGTTTCATGTAAGGAAAATGTACCTTTCCCAAATTGCCTGGATTGGCGTATTCTTGAAGATTTTGAAGGATTTTGGCTAGCATCTTGTAATGCCCTTCATGTTCCTTCAGTAATGCTTCTGGACCTGCTACATGTAGCAGTATGGAGGATTCCACCCTCTTCAATTACTGTGAAAGGCCTCTTGCTTCCAAGAAAATTTGAAAGTCCCGTACCCACCTCTTCCAGCTGTCTTTCAGCTTCAGGGATTCAATCAGCTCCATTTCGCCAAAGATTGTTTTCTTCCAACACCATGCAACAAAGTTGTGATGCACGGGAGTGCTGATGAGAGACTGGCCTTTATTTGCTGGCCTCTAGTCATGTGGCAAGGGGGCCAGGGTTTCAAAAGGGCAATATCTTTGTCATATGGCAGGTGTCACTATCCATAGACTCCAGTACTGACTGTTCCAACAGGAAAATTGAATAGCTGGTTTTCTTTGGAACCAGTCTTGCACCAGATGAGTCAATGGGAGTTTTGCCATTGAGTTCAGTAGGAGAAGGATGGGGCCCCATTATTTCTTTTGTGAGCTGATGACTTGCCTGTATTTCGCTCACCCAGGTGAACATGCCTACAAATGCTCCTCCTGCTCATTTTCCACCATGACAATCAGCCAGCTGAAAGAGCACTCCTTGAAAGTGCATGGGAAAGCACTGACACTACCAAGACCCCGCATTGTCAGCCTTGTAGCCTCACTCGCCCAACACGCCTCCAAGAACCACACTCCTGCTGAAGAAGTGGAGGACTCTAATGGTAAGAGGTGCCTCAGAGCAAGAACCTAACTGTCTAAAGTGCTGTTTACCCACCCACCCACAGCCTGCCCCAAAGGCAGTTTCTATGGTCACTTTGTAAAGGAAAATCTGAAGTAGCTTCTAAAATATGAATAAATTTGTTTGATGTGATCTACAGAAGAACCTCACTAATTCATGCTCCTCTAACTTATCCAGCCCGTAACTGATACTCAGGGTATGTCAGGGTGTCTTCATTTCTCAGCAAAGTTTTATGGGGGAGATTTTTAAAGCCACAATTAGATTCTCAACTCCCACTGAGAATCAGTGGGAACAGGATATCTAACTCTCTATCTGTGCCTCTGAAAATCTCCCCCTAAAAGCTACAGGGTGTGTAGAAAAGAAGTCCAAAATATTGGCTGTATCAGGATGGTGGGTAAAGATGGTGAGTGAAGTAGAAGAGACATTATTTTCCCACCCTCCTGCCTCCCTTAAGCCCGTTGTAAAAGCAGCGTGCTGCTCAGGGCTCTGGGAATTTTGGTCAGTGTGCTTGAAAAGAGCAGATGCAGAACTGGAGTATGGATGCTATATAGGACACAGACCCTAGCAAGATTACAGGGAGAGAATGCAGCTGCAGGGTCAAGCTCCACATCTTGAACCCCCAGGCTGGCAAGGGAGTTGGTACTTAGGCAAGAAACTACTATGGTTCCCAAGTGAGCCATATTGACAAGGAAAAAAGATGCACAAGGAGCTGGGCAGAAGTCCCAGCTCTCTGGTGATCTTCAAAGGTTGTCTGGGATTTTCCTCAGATCAGATTTTCCATGGAAGAGTTAGAAAGGAAGGAATGGAATATTGTTCTGAATATTCCATAGAATGGTCTGACTATTTGGGTTTGTTTTGTTGAAACAAAAAGTTTCATTTCTAAGGGGGAATGGGGAAGAATGAAAGAGGACTAAACCCAGAGGCAGAAACCCCAAAAGACTAAAATAGAAACTAAATTTTTCAGAGAAAACTTGTAAAGATGTGAACAGCACAAACATGTTCCAAAAAGGCTGTTTTTCTTTTTTCAAAAACACCTTTTCAATGATACAGTTTTGACCAGCCCCGTTCAGATCCCTTCCTGTCACAGGATGGTGTCTGGAACTAGGCAGGGAATACTGACTGAGCTTCTACTGATATCATTTTTGCTAATACTTTATTCACTGGACTAGTTAGTATCTCTGGTGTGCATTATTGCGTTTTTAAAAAGTATTTCTCTGACTCTTCAGATTTCAAAACTCAGTCATTATCAATGGCTCTACCAATCTTTAATGTGAATTAGCAAGGTTCTAATGATGAAGGTATTAAGAGATGCGTAGAGACAATGTTATGGGCTTTGGAAGGATGATGCATTTGCTTTCTGTTGCTCACACTCAGAGCTCCAAGTCATGATTACAGGAGCAAGGCATGAATTACAATTATTCTTTGTAGCCTGTTATGTTTTCAATATTGTAGTATTTTTATTTTGAAAGAGGAGTACATATTAGTTAAAGGGTTCTGGTTTAAAAAGTTTTAGGTACACTGAAACTCACTCATTATCATAGGAGGTCTCTGTTAAACAGTCCAGATTTGTGACCAGAGGCCAAGACACAATTTGTCCCAAATAGCTTGATTATCTTTAAACTAGGTTAATAGTTAAATGACTTTGAAAATAATAAAAGCCACCAGCAGCCAATTAGAAGAACAAAGGTGAAGTAATAATCATATGAACATTCTCAGCATCGCTTGGGAAGGGAATAATATGCTTTAAGTAATTTTCTTGACATTGCAGAGTTGGTTACAGACCAAATTAATGATCGCTATGCTTTGGATATGGTTTGTTTTGGATTTTTAGAAGTGGCTGAATAGAGTTCCATGTAACTCAGACCTGTAAGCTGCAGGTGATATGTGGAATAGATAAATGATTGGTCAGAATAATGGAAAGCAGGCAGTCCATGTGCAAGACGCTATTATGCCCCACTGGGGGAAGTATTAAGTGGGGTTCGCACAATACAGAGTAGTTGGACCTCCACTGTTCTAACATATATAAATAACCTTCCCCTGGGCTGGCTATAATCTAGTTAATTTGCTGATGACACAAAATTGGATCAGTACGAGGGTACGTCGCAAACATGGATACTGTATCAAATGAATTTGGACTTGTTTCATGAATCAGTAGCTATATAGCAACAAAGTACATTTGAAAGCATATAAATCAGGCCCAGTTACTCTGCACGTGCGTTGAAATGAATGGAACAGAACTAGAGCAGGATGGCTTGAAAGAGACGTGGGAATGGGAAATGTGGAGCCTCAAAGAGTAAATTAAAGAAGGGGGAGGTAGGAGGGGTGCACAACCAAAATAGCGAAATGCACATTTGACACAGCCTTGCTGGAATAAAATGGTTCTGTGACGAGCGCCCAGTAGAAATTTTGCTTCCAGTTCAGGCAGAAGCTGTTTCCCAAAGCACCACTTTTAAAGGTCCAAAGAAACACATTTAGGCTGATACATGCATTCCAAGGCAGGAAGGAATTTAAATCTGTATGACTCATTTATTTTAGCTTTTTCTTGGGAGCAATGAGCACAGCTTTACAGTGTATGTCCTGGAGCTGGGAAGTTTGAGTGAGAGTAGACTTCTAGGTCACTCTCGGTGGTCCGGTCCTTGTTGGCTGTGTCATCAGTAAAAAGAAGTTCCAGTGCTGGTATAAACTGGTCCAGGTCAGCAGTGAGCAGTGGTTTGGAGGTCTGTGGTGAAATGAACAGATGAACTGTGGTGGTGGTGAGGCTGAGGCCTAAACAGGCATAGAGCCATAACTGCCCTCTCAATTCCTAGAGGTGTAGGCCTTGCAGGTCAGCATTGAGTCTTATTAATGAGACAACATGGGAAGCTGATCCTATTTGTACCATACCTGGGTTGTGGAAGGGGGACTTCTACATGTGCACAGTGTTTCTGGTATAGAAGGTGACTGTCACCATGATATCAGGTGCTCCTTAAATGGGAATCGGCCAGCTGAAAGAGCACTCCTTGAAAGTGCATGGGAAAGCACTGACACTACCAAGACCCCGCATTGTCAGCCTTGTAGCCTCACAGTAAGCACAGAATTCCCCCCCCACCCCCCAAAAAACTATTTATTATTTAGGAAGTTTTAACAGCTTGCCATGTAAATATCAGAGACAAAACAATACTCATTGCAATGCTGAGCTTTTGTTTAGAGAAACATTATACAGCAGTATGATCATCAGAGCTCTCAATTTAACAGGGTTTTACCACGTTAGTGAGCATCTTTACACTACCCCCAACATATCAGTGACATCTCTGAATACACACATTGACCTGACTAGGCATGTCTGTCTAATGTTAATATTTAAAAAAAAAAAATTGGACAGGAAGCACCAAATTCTTTCAACAAACAAAAATGAAAGTCCTGTGTAAATATTGTACATTAAAGTGCAGTCTTGTGTGTAGCATAATCACTGTATTATGTTGCTGTTTTAAACAATCTTATTTAACCTTTTTATTACTGACCTTGGCACAAAAAGCGGGAATGTGCTAATAAAGTTTGCGGATGACACAAAGCTGGGAGGTATTGCTAACACAGAGAAGGACCAGGATATCATACAGGAAGATCTGGATGACCTTGTAAACTGGAGTAATAGTAATAGGATGAAATTTAATAGTGAAAAGTGCAAGGTCATGCATTTAGGGATTAATAACAAGAATTTTAGTTATAAATTGGGGACACATCAGTTGGAAGTAACAGAGGAGGAGAAGGACCTCGGAGTATTGGTTGATCACAGGATGACTATGAGCCGCCAATGTGATATGGCCGTTAAAAAAGTTAATGCAGTTTTAGGATGCATCAGGCGAGGTATTTCCAGCCAAGATAAGGAGGTGTTAGTACCGTTATATAAGGCACTGGTGAGACCTCATCTGGAATACTGTGTGCAGTTCTGGTCTCCCATGTTTAAGAAGGATGAATTCAAACTGGAACAGGTTCAGAGATGGGCTACTAGGATGATCCGAGGAATGGAAAACCTGTCTTATGAAAGGAGACTCAAAGAGCTTGGCTTGTTTAGCCTATCCAAAAGAAGGCTGAGGGGGGATATGATTGCTCTTTATAAATATATCAGAGGGATTAATATCAGGGAGGGAGAGGAATTATTTAAGCTTAGTACCAATGTGGACACAAGAACAAATGGGTATAAACTGGACACCAGGAAGTTTAGACTTGAAATTAGATGAAGGTTTCTAACCATTAGAGGAGTGAAGTTCTGGAACAGCCTTCCAAGGGGAGTAGTGGGGGCAAAAGACATATCTGGCTTTAAGACTAAGCTTGATAAGTTTATGGAGGGGATGGTATGATGGGATAGCCTAATTTTGGCAATTAATTTGGCAATTGATCTTTGATTATCAGCAGGTAAGTATGCCCAGTGGTCTGTGACGGGATGTTAGATGGGTTGGGATCTGAGTTACTATAGAGAATTCTTTCCTGGGTGCTAGCTGGTGAGTCTTGCCCACATGCTCAGGGTTTAACTGATCGCCATATTTGGGGTCGGGAAGGAATTTTCCTCCAGGGCAGATTGGCAGAGGCCCTGGAGGTTTTTCGCCTTCCTCTGCAGCATGGGGCACGGGTCACTTGCTGGAGGATTCTCTGCAGCTTGAGGTCTTCAAACCATAATTTGAGGACTTCGATAACTCAGACATAGGTTAGGGCTTTGTTACAGGAGTGAATGGGTGAGATTCTGTGGCCTGCGTTGTGCGGGAGGTCAGACTAGATGATCATAATGGTCCCTTCTGACCTTAAAGTCTATAAATCTATGAGTCTATGTAATAATAATCCAGATAAAGGGCCAAATCCACAGCTGTGACACTACTGAGCGTCAGTGGAGCTACGCTGCTTTACACCGTTCCTTCTGGTTGTTTTGAATTAGAAAGTCGGCTCCTGGATAGTGACTGGCATGCTTGTAAAATCATGACATCACAAGAATAAGGAGACTCAAAACTAAGCATTTGAGAGTTTGGGTTTTTGTTTTTGTGTTTTGTCAAACCGTTTTTTTTGTGTTTGGTGAGTTTCTTCAAACCTCTCTTTCACTTCCAAGTCTAAGGAGCACTTTGGAGAAAGGACGTCTTTGGCTCTGTCTCTAGTAAGGCAACCCACACTAGTTTGTTACAGCAGCACAAACTCGTCATGTAGACGTACCACTCTGGTGCAAAGTGGGGCTTTACATCTGTGCAGCTTAATCCAGTAATACACAGAAGTTACACTGGTGTACCTATAACAAGTGCAAATTTCCTTACTGTAGGCAGGGCCTGAGTTACAGATTAATTACCCCTTCTTTCAGGGTGAGAGGTCAGACTACTCATGCTCTGAGATCCTCCAGCAAAACTAGGGAAAGCCTGATTGGACTTTCCAAGGCAGTACTACACCCTGCTCCATCCCTTTTAAAGATGGGAGGAAGCATAAATCTTTCAGTTTGCCTGCAAGTAGTTACACTAGGCCGGGGCTTAAGTGTTTACAGGACTGAGCCTCAAAATCCTAGATGCCTTCATTCTCCCCAAGGGAAGCTTCTGAGACCTGTAAATTGAGCTGTGTCTTCCATGCAAATTCCAGTCCTAAACAAATATCTTTGGAAGTTGAAGGCAATGTTACTTCATTTTAAAAAGGAGAGAGACAGAAGTACACGAATGGGTCCTATAACATTTAAAACATTTAAAAAAATACCCATCAGCTTAATAAATGGGTTGGCATAATAATTTTATTATTATTTCATGCACATTGTACTTAAAAGCTAAGTCATCATGGCTGCTCACCCATGCTCACTTTGAGTAATACTTATTTTTTTGAATAGCCTGATTGGGTTTTCGTGGGACGGCAGAGAAAGATACTACTCTATATAAGTAAGGTTGGCAGAGTCTGGAGATACCCTTTGAAAGCAATACAATGCACTTTATGCATGCTCCTGCGACTCAGTGGCCATCCCCTTCCCTCCATGCATGCCAAGAAAAATATTTGCCCATCATAAATACAGGCACACATTACAGAACACATACAGAGTCAGTAATGTTCAAAACAGAAGCTTTTTTGAGTTTTACTTTATAGTATGCATCAGTGTGATCACTTTTTTTTTTTTTAGCAGCAACTCAAAACAGACCCAACACCTCAGTGTCAAAAATAAAAAGCAGATGCAATGATAATTAAATTCACTAAGTAGCAGTATCTGAGCTCCTTCATTGTCCAAAGCACCCAATCCCATGTATTCCAGCTCTTCTTGAACTTTATTTTCCCTTTGATAAAGGCCATTGCCTCATCTGGAGACTGAAATATAAAGATGTGTCTGTCTTGATTCACCGGAGCCTGGCTGGGCACAGAACTGCTCAACTGAGTTCCCTCTTTTAAGCTGTTGTCTGAAAGGTGCAAATCCATTTTTTTCCCCTTCCCATCCCCTTTTCAGAAGTGATGCTGCATAGTCAGGAAAAATACCTATCTCATGCTCTTTGACAGCTGAAATCCCCTTGGGCTCAGAGGGCCTTCCAAATATTTATTAGAGGGAGTTGATGTGGCAGCAGAACCACACAAGAAGCCTGGGTGAGGAGAGGGGTTCTCAGAAGACCAGCAAGACAAGAACAGATCCATTGAGTTGCACATAGCTAGTGATCCACGTTTCCCACAAAAAACAACTACAGCTTGTCCAGGCAGATCCTTCAGCAACTTCAGCTGCCCCTTGATTTTTTGTGTAGGCCTTAGTTTCTAGCTCATCTTTTATCTTAGGTGCAGTGTTGTCCTCCTTCAAAGTGTTTTAATAGCCTCCTATCCAGAGGTCTCTAAATCTATCATTCCTAAGGCCAGTCGTTTAATTTTCACTTCAGTTATTTCTCTAATTTTATTTGTTTGTTTGTCTTGCTAGTAGCAGCTAGTGTTTTTTGGATGTCATGCAGTCTTTTTTTATATAAGGATTCCATACTTGTAGTCTATTACATTGTTAAGTTTCAGAAGACTGGTATCAGAGTACGTTTCATAGGAACATTGTTGCTGTGGGAACATGGAAGTATCCTTTTTGCTGCATGGGCCTCACAGTTTTTGAAAGAAACCCTTTGAAGTTGGCAGTCCTTTATTTGGCTTCCGTTTGATTGGGAAGGCACAGAACCAGTGAGGACAAAAGTGCAAGTTCAAACAAAGCTTAAGGCATAATTGCTTAAATTGCAAGGGGAGTTGGATGTGCAACTGCACAGAATATGTTTGGTGATCAGATAACATGGTGTGATGAACATGCTATTAAAACAAGTGGATGTCTCCATGTGCACATGCACAGTCACATTTGAGAGGTATATGCACATTTGATACTGAACTCTTAGGGTTATTTTGTGTATATTTGTGCTGATTTCAGTGAAAGTGCGAGTCAGAACAGTTACTGCCCTTGCACAGTAAAAGACTCAGTTGTTACTAACTTAGGTCCCAGTTAAAGAAAGCACTTAAGCATGTCCTTAACTTTACAGACACACAGTGGGCATATTGAACTCTAGGAAAGTACTTACAGTGCATGAAGTTAAGCATATGCATAATTCTTTGCTCAGGTCCTTAATTTTGCTGGTTTAGTGTTGGACTTTTTTTCATCTAAAAAACCACTTTGGGTTTGATTACTACTCTCCTAAAATGTATCCTTTTTAAAGCAAAACACTTTGCATTTATTTAGAGTAGAGAAACTCCTAAAATGGAGAATTGCTTATGATTTTTCTTTTCTTTTTGTCTTTGCATTATTACAACTTAAAGATGTTCAGATAGACTTAAAACAACAAAGCAAAAACTTTGAAGGCTGAAATAAATAAAAATATTTCTTTTCTTAATGGTTTCGTACAAAGCTCTGGTCTTACATCAAATGTTTACTACAAAGTCAGAAACCACAGAAGATGGTGGTTTAGTGGCTTGATTAAGATGGACAGACCTTAACTATAGTTCTGATTAAGGGCACTGCTGCAGTGTACAACTCCTTTATGCATTCTTATATTTTATACCCAACCCAAAATTTGAATGAAAAAATGTGTGGCTAATGTATTGCATTATGATTCTGAAAGGAAGTTAGCCAGGAGACTTAAATGATTTTTTTTCAGGGTGGTGACATGTAAAATTGTATATGCAAGCCTGAGGTGGTCATAGGAAGCTATTTCCCCAATAAAATTGGTTGAGGGTTTTTTTTCGTTTGTTTGTTTTGTTTTTTTAATTATTTTTAAACTAATGCTCTGTGGTTCACTTTAAGCCAGCAAGTGCATTTTGACAGTATTATACAGATTTGTAAAGTACACAAGAGGGACACATCTTAATCACCTTTCAGAGAGTGAGAGAGAAGCTGAAGGGAAAAAAGTAGTCAAAAGGTATGGAGAATGACAGTGATTGCTTAAAAATAAAACACTTCGCTTTCACTATCACTTAAAAAATCCAAACAAACCAGCCTGAAAATAGCAAAGGTGCAGCTTCCAAAATCATTCGGCATTGGTCTAACTTTGCTACCATTGAAGTTAATGAGCGTTTGCTCTGAGGAGCTGCCACACTCTCTCAATCCTTCCTGTGTTTGATGATGGCCCAAAATGCAGTACAAATGATGCCAGTGCTAGAATTCCGATTAGAGCAAAGCCTTTGTATCTATTTGGTTGCCTGAGGTCGCACGGGAAGGAGTGGCTCCAGTATGTCATCCCCCTGTGTTCAGACTAGGGTGCCAACTTTGTAATATTTAAAAACCGGACACTTCAGCAGGAGTGCCAGAACCTCCTGAGGCCGCGCCTCTTCCCTTCCAAGGCCCCACCTCTTCTCCCAAACCCCCAACCCCATTTGCGCCTCTTCCCTCTCCACTCCCAGTTGCTCGCTGCTTTTCCCCTCTTCATAGAATCTCAGGGTTGGAAG
This sequence comes from Mauremys reevesii, assembly GCF_016161935.1. Lineage (NCBI taxonomy): Eukaryota > Metazoa > Chordata > Testudines > Geoemydidae > Mauremys > Mauremys reevesii. Next base: position 127,522,268 of record NC_052628.1, read on the forward strand.
GGACCTCAGGAGGTATCTAGTCCAACCCCCTGCTCAAAGCAGGACCAAACCCAACTAAATCATCCCAGCCAGGGCTTTGTCAAGCCTGATCTTAAAAACCTCTAAGGAAGGAGATTCCACCACCTCCCTAGGTAACCCATTCCAGTGCTTCACCACCCTCCTAGTGAAAAGGTTTTTTCTAATATCCAACCTAAACCTCTCCCACTGCAACTTGAGACCATTACTCCTTGTTCTCTCATCTGCCACCACTGAGAACAGCCGAGCTCCATCCTCTTTGGAACTCCCTTTCAACTACCTGAAAGCAGCTATCAAATCCCCCCTTCACTCTTCTCTTCTGCAGACTAAACAATCCCAGTTCCCTCAGCCTCTCCTCGTAAGTCATGTGCTCCAGCCCCCTAATCATTTTTGTTGCCCTCCGCTGGACTCTTTCCAATTTTTCCACATCTTCTTGTAGTGTGGGGCCCAAAACTGGACACAGTACTCCAAATGAGGCCTCACCAATGTCGAATAGAGGGGAATGATCACGTCCCTCGATCTGCTGGCAATGCCCCTACTTATACAGTCCAATATGCCGTTAGCCTTCTTGGCAACAAGGGCACACTGCTGACTCATGTCCAGCTTCTCGTCCACTGTAACCCCTAGGTCCTTTTCTGCAGAACTGCTACCTAGCCACTCGGTCCCCAGCCTGTAGCGGTGCCTGGGATTCTTCTGTCCTAAGTGCAGGACTCTGCACTTGTCCTTGTTGAACCTTATCAGGTTTCTTTTGGCCCAATCCTCCTTCCCCTGTTTCTCTCCCCCCTTCTCTCAGGTTGGGAGGGACTCAACTGTGGAGCTGGGGCATGGAGCTGTAGCCGCCCGACGCAGGTGGGTGGCGACCTGGCTGAGTAGGGGCTGGCACGGGTTATAACCGGGTGCCTCCCCGCCTTCTCCGCCTGCATTAACCAGACTTTTTGTGTCTGGTCAGTAGATCTGACCAGACACTGTCAGGTCCCCTTTTTGACTGGAAAGTCCAGTCGAAAAGCAGACACCTGGCCACCTTAGTTAAGGCCCTTCATTATTGCTGCTTTGCACTGCTCTAGCACCTTCCATCAAAGGATCTCAAAGAGCTTTGTAAAGGACCGTCAGCTTTATGTCCATTTGATGTGTGAGGACATAGGTGCACAGAGGTTCATATCAACATTTTTGCACCTGGGTGCCTAAAGTTTTGGCACCTACATACTTATTTAGGCATCTGAATATGTAGTTTGATTCTTCAAGTGTCAGTGAGATTTTAGCACCAAAATGTGGCACTCGTGTTTGAAAATATTGACTAAAGTGGCTTGACTAAGGTTGCTCAGACAACTTCCTGTTCCTCTTTCTGGTTTTAGAATTGCACCCAGGCCAATTGGAGGGGCTGGACATCAGGCCAATCAGTGTGGCTGGACACTAGGCCAGTTGGTGGAGCTGGACATTGGCTCCAATCAGGAGCTTTGTGGGCAGAGTTCTGCCAGTCTCCTCCCATGCTGGTTCTGGAGAGCTGTCGGGTGGCAGTCATGGTCTGGGTGCTGCTTGGGGACTTGTGGGCCCAAATTCAAGACCCATGATCCTTCACACCTTGCCCCGGTGTCCACTATTAATCTTGATATTCTCCAGAGCAAGTTTAGTCATGGTAACAGGAGTTGCCAGACTGGATCGGACTGGGTGGCCAGCTAATCCAGAGGAAGGTGCAAGAAACCATGTAACGGACAGTTAAGGAATAAGGGAGGGATAGCTCAGTGGTTTGAGCATTGGTGTGCTAAACCCAGGGTTGTGAGTTCAATCTTTGAGGGGGCTGCTTAGAGATCTGGGGCAAATATCAGTTCTTGGTCCTGCTAGTGAAGGCAGGGGGCTGGACTCAATGACCTTTCAAAGTCCCTTCTAGCTCTAGGAGATAGGATATCTCCATTTATTTATTTATAACCTGCTCTTGGGGGAAGTTTCTTTCTAACACCCAATAGTTAGACACTATCTTAAGCCTTGAAGCACAGGGCTTAAATATAGAAATGCAGTTCAGTTACTGCAGTTTGTATATATACACACACAAACATGCACACAGATCCAGAATAATGAAGAAACATTTAAATACTTTGTGTTTGATGATCATAGAATATCAGGGTTGGAAGGGACCTCATGTAGTCCAAGCCCTCACTCAAAGCAGGACTAATCCCCAGACAGATTTTTGCCCTAGATGGCCCCCTCAAGGATTGAAATCACAATCCTGGGTTTAAGCAGGCTAATGCTCAAACCACTGAGCTATCCCTCCCCCAAATGATCATGCTTATTAAACAGGAAGGGAATTGCAGAGCAGACTAAAATAAGTCTGAGATGATTACAAGTTCATAAGACACACCTCAGCCCGTTACACTTGGAATGAGGAATGAATGGTGGATGGAAATTTACATAAATTAAGAAACTAACTATTATTGATCACGGCCAATCGTTGAATGGTTAAATCTGTATCTCACTAGATCTACCTAGTGTCTAACCTCTCTGCTTTGCTTTCTCCATCTAGTCCTAAGTGTCACAATTCATCCCTTGTATAACTTCATTTGCCACACTGGAGCTGCACCATGAATGCAATTGGTCAAGAGATTAGAAATAAATGGACAACTTTTATTGTAAAATCTTTGGAGATAGTGTGTGTATTGAGATCTGACATTTGAAATACAAATAAGTTTTGTTTATTTCTAAGTCCTACCACACTGTGTAATTTTTATCACTTGAATAACAAACTGTGTAAACACATGGTTGAAACCTGACCTATGTATTGAACTGTTAAGCCAGTACATCCAGGTGGCAGCATACTCCCAGCCTACTGCAGTGCTCATACTTTAAACAGCAGTCTCTGACTAAACAGAGATGCCACACTCTCAAGCAGGTAATTCAAATGTGTAAAGTTATTCAGCATGCATCAATCCTATATAATGAGGAAAATCACAGTGAAGAAAGCCCATTCTATGCTAGAATTCCTCTCTGGCCTGACAAATACTAAGTAGGGAGCATGTTGCAGAGAAACGATTGGAATAACCTGAGTTTTAAAGAATGGAAATGTGCTTGGCATAAAATAATAATAAACAATTTTTTGAAGTAAAGCTGAAGGATAATAAGCTAAAAATAAAACCAAGAAAGCAGCTTGGGAGAGGGGGAGGGATAAAGAAGCAACAGAATTAATGGCCCTGGACTGAATGAATACACAGAGAGCAGTGTCCTTTCCTACCTAGAATTGATCATTCCAAAGCAGCACTTTTGTAGAGCAGCATAGGGATGCAGATAGTGCTGCTGGCCATGTTGTACCTACTCTGTGGATAAATAGAGGCCTTGAGTGCCAATGTTAATAGAAATTCCTGGCAGTACAGGAAACTTTAGAATAGGAGGGGACAGGAAGCTCTTTGGTTGGTCCCCTCCCTGCAGATAAAAATAATATGGTGCAACTTCTTCCTCCAATTACTTTTCTCTCTTCTGAAATGTTTATAGTTCCCATTGCTTTTCCTTGTAATTGATTATATAGTGTATTATTACTACTGTATACCTGATCCTGTGCCCAGTGAAAAATCAATTGGAGAACTCCCATAGACTTCAATGGGGAGCAGTATGGGTCCCTCGCTGTGTTTAAATAATTTTACCTTCTGAGTTTCACCTTCTAAATTCCTTTTGTTATTTTCCTCTCCTTAGATTAAGTGCATGTCCTTTCTAAGTGATTTTGACACTAGCACAAGGAGTTGTGCAACATCTATCCTCTCTTCGTTGCGTTCAGAATTACGTGTGTGTCTATAACTCAAAAGAAAAAAGGAGATTAAAAGTTACAAAGGAGCATGGATATAGTCTCTCCAGCCTTTTTATTTGAACAACTAAGATCCTACAGTCTGTGTATCTTTCTGGTTGCCCTCTGCTGTACCTTCTATACATCTATAATATCCTTTTTAATGTTAAAAAAATGTCCAAAACTCATCAAACCGTTCCAAATGTGGTCTTGATACACAGTGCTGGAATAACTTCCTCCAGTGCATGTTCAGTTCTCCCTTTTATGTATGTATGTATGTATTTTTTTTTTTTTAATGCATCCTCAAATGTCAATTGTTTTTCTCTGCTGCATAAAGCAGTTTGTGGCAGGTTTTTGTTTTCATCCCCTCAGATCTTTCTTCTGGTTATTTCTTGGCAATGCCTAAATGTTGAGGGCCTGATTGTCATTTACACCAGGGCCACTTCAGTGTTGTTCTATCAGTGTAAAGGGGCCCCTTTGTGTAAATGAGAATTAAGCCCAAAAAACCCGGTCATATTAAATTTCCTTGCACTCTCAGTATTTTCCACAAGCATCCATGCTTCAAGTCTGTGTTGAATCCTCAGTCTTCTCACCCTCTTCCTCCCCCACTATGTTTCATCTTCAGAGTGTTTCACTCTCCCACATATTCCTGCTTCAGGTCAGTGATGTGCGGCATCAAGTGAACAAACGTGTGTCATCTTAGTGATCCCTGTGGAACTCCACTTCCCCACCTTCCCACTTCTCATGCTGTTGCTGCTACATGAGTAGAATATCCTCTCACCGCTGCCTAAGCTGATACTTGGAGTCTGGTTGAGTTTCAGTGGGATTCATATTTTGAAATTACAAAGACTCTTTTCAAAATCCCAACTTAACGTACTTTTACTTGCTCCGTGTCTGGTATCGCATCTTGACTTGGTTTCTTCCTTAGAGAAGAAACCGTTTGCTTGTATTTTTTCTTCCTCAAAAAAAATCTGACTGTTCCTTATTACAGTCTTCCCTTTGTGAATAACTTTCTAGGGCTTCCCCGTTATAGGCTCTCCAATATACCCCCAATGCTGAAGTTGCTCTTCCTGTTCTGTATTGTCTTGGATCTTTCCATGGTATCCCATTTGCTTCTTGATCTAGTTCATCATCCCATTTTTGCCCAAAGAGACTTTTAAATACATGTTGAAGTGTCCCAATCTCTCACACTTTCTTTGTTCAAAACTCTGGAGCTGTATAAGAGCGTCTCCAACTGCCGATGTCTTATTTTATTTCATTCCTCAACCCTCTACAAGAAGATGATCAGTGACTTTGTAGTTTCTGTTCTGGTATGAATTTTACAGGGAAATAATGTCTTTATTTTTATCCGTCTCTCTCTCTTTGGTCATTGATCTATCTCTTGCTATCACTTAGAGGCTGGAGTACTCTTCTTCCTCATGTACTCAGTCTATTGCATCTCTTATGCAATATTCTATTCTCCATCTCTGGCCCAGATTCTGGAAGCACTGAAGCATATTTTTAATGTTAGACACGTGTAGCCCACTGACTTCAGTGTCTGAAAGACTGGGGCACTCATTTGTATTTTATTTTTAGTTTAATTGTGTGATCTTCCTACTGCTTCTCTGTGCCTGATGCTTAAACATTTTGCATTTGTATCTCTTAGCCTAAACTGGTGTTTGCTCTGATGTGTTTGTGTCGATTGACAGATTTTGTATGTTAGACTTCTGTATGATATTTCAACTTGATTTTCTTGGATTTTCAAGTAAATAATAATATCCTGGGATGAAAAATTAAATTTATTTTTCCTTCCTCAAAAATATTCTATTTTTTCCTTTTATTAAATTAAAAAAACCCATTTTTATGCACGTTGGCGCACACATATTAATTTGCCCAAGACTGGCTATGGAAACTTGGGAATTTTCATTCTTATCTAGTATTTACTGCACTTTTTTAATATTTTTTCCTAGTATTTCTCTAGTTTTCCCACAATTCCATAGTATATGTATGAACCTGTTGTTTTCTCTATTGCATCTCTTCCACTTGCTTATTTCAGATATGCTTAATTTCTTTTGGAATAAAGAAATCCTGTTGTACCTTACATATTATATTTATTGTTAATATGTTGTGTTAATACAAAAGAGTTTTCTCATTCTCTCGAGTTATGGAAGTCCAGGTGTTTCCCCATAGACCATAATTTTTAACGAACTCTGTAAACAGTTAATGCCATTGTGTATGGCTGTACACACCAGGTATGGTACCATCAGCCAACCATGTGTTGCTCTTTCCAGTGTAAAAAGCAGTAACCAGTCACAACACTGTTGTTTTTCTGTGTTGCTAGGACCTCCTAACTGGGATGGCCAATCTTACTCCTTCCTTTCATAGGCCTCTTTAATAGGGCATCCGGTATGCACTGGCCAAAGTGTTGCTGAAATGATCTGATTGCATATCCTCCGGACACTTTGAGTCAACTTTTCGAAAGTGCCTGAGTTACACTTAAAGCCAATGAGATTTAAGCTCCAAAGTGACTTAGGTGCTTTTGAAAATTTTATCCTCCAATGGTTAGGAAATGTGGTAGGCATCGATGCACAAATATAGTTAACACATGGCTGTGTTGAATATCCTCACAGCAACCCTTCTCCATCCCACCCTCCAACTTGTGCTGCATATAACCAGCTCAGATGATCACTTCACCATGTATTAAGAGCACATTGTTTACTTATAGATGGGATTTTCAGAAGCAATCTGTGCTGACCTAACTGCTCCCTTTGAAGTCAATAGTAAAACTTCCATTGATTTCACTGAGAACAGAATTAGGTCAATGCTGAATATCCCCTCCTATAATATAGGCAGGAACTGAGTTATCTGCTAGTCTTATGGTACTGTCTCTGCAGTTGGCCTATTGGAAAATCTTACAGGTTACATTTCAAGTCACAATATTTCTACTGTACCCGTTGTTCTTCCAAGGTTTGTTGTCTCAGTTACTCCAATTCTTCCTTAATTGGAGTGGCTACTGCTGCTCTTCTTTTATGTCTGAACATTCTATAGTTTATCTCAAACTTTTGAAGTGGGATAGTATGTCCTGTATGTCCTTTGTGTAAAAATCGTTGTTAAAAGCAAATCTCTTTGGTGTTTGTTTGAATATTTGACTATTTTGCCCCGGTTGATTTGTTGCTTGCCAGTCACATTTCGGTGCAGTTTCTGAGATATGTGTACAGAAGTGTCCCATGTTTTCTTTGTCATGTTAGCCATTCTCATATTTTGGAGTTGTTTTTTTAAAATGTGCTAGTTTTTCTTATTACATGCTCAGCCCTCGTTCATGGTTGTTTTTCCTTTTATGAATCTTCTAGGGCCTCCCTTTTGGCTTTCTGTATTCTGTATTTAATATAATTTTCTAACTGCTCCCTGTCTGCTGAATGTCTTTCTTTTTCTTGCTGGGCTTTGATGCAAACTTGAGATACCCTTTTTCTTTACTTTCTTCAAACCTGGATTGCAGGATGCTCTGTCTACTCTGGGCTGAGATTGCAAATGCCTTTTGGGAGTTTGCCCAACCCAGCTTCTCCTCTGGGTGCAACAAAAGGCTGGCGTGTAATTTGCATCATTAGTGGGGTCCTACCAAATTCATGGTCCATTTTGGTCAATTTCATGGCCAAAGATTTTTTAAAAGTCAATTTCATGATTTCAGCTATTTAAATCTGAAATTTCACAGTGTTGAAATTATAGGGGTCCTGACCCAAAAAGGAATTGTGAGGAAATGGGGGTCGCGGTACTGCTACCCTTACTTCTGCGCAGCTGCCGGCGGCGCTGCCTTCAAAGCTGGGCACCTGGAGAGCAGCTGCTGGCCGGGAGCCCAGCTCTGAACTGCCACCAGCAGCAGTGCAGAAGTAAGGATGGCATGGTATGGCATTGCCACCCTTCTGCGCTGCTGCCTGCAGAGCTGGGCCCTCAGTCAGCAGCCGTCGCTCTCCGGCTGCCCAGCTCTGAAGGCAGGAATGCAGAAGTAAGGATGGCATGGTATGTATTGCATGGTAAACCACCCTTGCTTCTGTGCTGCGGCTGGCGGGGCTCTGCCTTCAGAGCTGGGCGCCTGGCCAACAGCTGCTGCTCTCCGGCTGCCCGGCAATACTGCAACCCCCCCGCCCCCCCAAATACCTTTGTGACCTCCCCCCCCCCCCCAAAAACCCTCCTTTTTGGACTCCCAATTTGAGAAACGCTGGTCTCCCCCATGAAATCTGTATAGTATAGGGTAAAAACACACACAAGACCAGATTTCATGGCCTGTGACGCGTTTTTCATGGCCGTGAATTTGGTAGGGCCCTAGTCATTAGTTAATAGAACCACCTGCCTATTTTCCTTATATCCAGGTCTTTTTGTCTTGCCTCGTTATTATTTAACATTAATATTGTGGTAGTGCTTGGAGGCCTCAATCATGTTGGGACCCTGTTGTGCTAGGTGCTGTACAGACATCTAGAGAGAGACAATCCTTGCCCCCAAGTGTAACTCCGGGTGCTTCTAGACACCTCTCCCCACAATTCCATGGGAGTTAAACAAGTGCTTAAATACATTGCTGACCAGGGATGGACTTTATTACTCACACATATCAATGTTTTGCTGAGTTGGGGCTATACTACCCCTTCTCCTTGCATCGAATTGCCATTCTTTTGCTCAGAATAAAGAACCTACCCAGTCATTATTGCACTACACAACCATTTTTTTTTTTTTTTTTTTTTACCCCTAACTTGGCTTTTACCTACAGACAGTGCTTGCTGTACTATGCACTAAAGGCTTGATCCAAGCCCACTGAAGTCTATTATGAGGCTTTCCATTAACTTCAGTGGGCTTTAAATCAGGTACTAAGGGCTTGGTCCAGAGCAGTGGTCTTCAACCTGTGGTCCATGGACCCATGGGGGTGTCCAGACTGTCTCTAAGGGGTCTACAGAAGGTTGTCATTACCATAGAACAGTGGTTTCAACCTGAGGTCCATGGACCCCAGACTATGTCTAAGATTTTCAAAGGGGGTCTGCACCTCCATTCAACATTTATAGGGGTTCACAAATGAAAAGGTTGAAAACCAGTGGTCTAGAGCTCATTGAAGTCAATGGAAAGACTCTGTTCCATTCAGTGGCCTTTTGGACTGGGCCCTTGGTGTTCTTGGTAGAATCGTGTCTGTAAACATTCCACCTTTGAACTAGAATATTACATAGTCTGGCAAACTGCTTCTCAGAATCAACAGAAGCCACATATACACATTAATCCTAGTTGTTTTCCTTCAGGAGGAGCTAAATCTTGCACTGCTTAAGGAATCTGAGAGAATTAAAGAATACTGGCAAAGGAAGAGGAGTGAAATATCCATGCAGAGCTGTAGGCATAAATGTTAACATTGTTTAAATGTGAGCATATAATCACAAACTCCAGCGGTGTGTGGATAATTTATTTTCTGTAAATATTAAAGTGCTGATCAAGTGTAGAATATTTTCATCAGAAGAGCTATAAACCAAAAATAGAAAACAAATGAACACAAATCCAAGTTGAATGAAGAAAATTCAAATGTAAATGCACATTATGTTCCTTTCGGGTATTTCCCATGATAGGAAAGTTGATCTTTGGTTCACCTTTTTCCTCCTGTGGGTTTATAAGAGTGCCTCTTTATTTCTGCAGGTTTCACAGAGCAGATTCCACAGAAATATGTAAATACCAGAGTTTAAGGCTTCTTCTCTTTCTTTTGTTTGTTTGTTTTTTAAATGAGACGGCTGGAGTAATATGCAGCAGACTCTAGGGAGAAGGAAAATATGTGAAATAAAATAAAGTATAATAGATCTTCCAAAAAACCCACTTCTGGTTAAAAGATTAGCCAAATTTTTACCAATGGATAATATTCAAAACATTGATGGGTGAAAATGAGGGCCAGATTCTCAGCTGCTATAAATACGCTCAGTTCCATTGGAGTGGATGAAGATGCACCTGTTTATTTCTGCTTAGGATCTGGCCCAGAATGCTGAAGATGTGATGGAAATTGTCAGTCTCCTTGTTGCTAAGTAATGGATCAACAAGGTTTTGTTCAGTGATTTACAGGAGGCCTGAATGGCGCGCACACAACTGCCTGCTGTGACATCAAAATTATTAGGATGCCAGGTCCTTGTATGGGAGGCTATGTCTAGCTGGGACGTTAGAACGGTTGGGTCAAATAACCCAGACGTTAGTCGCTTCCCCCCTTTGAAAGAAAGTATACGATGAACTCTTATGACTTACTGGCCAAAAGCAATGCAGAGGAGCACGTTGCCAGCTCTCTCTCTAAGGGAGTAATGGCTTTTAGAGAAGGCTGCTTCAGCTCTGAGCTTGCTAGGCCTGTGCTAATGTGGAGGGAATAGGGGACTGTTTCGAACAAAAGGAAAACAAACCTTAAGATTTGGGGGTGGGGGGGGGCACTGTAAACCACTAATGAAATGGTAAACTTGCTACAGAACGAATGAATGCACAGATGCTAAATGCAGCATTCTGATCAGGTCTGGGTTCATGAGACTTGGATAGAAGAATGTAGGAGAGAACTTAATGCATTTTACCAGGATCCTTTATGTCTAGTCCTTTGTCCTCACTCTACACCTGGTGATAAACCAAGGGAGGCGTGAGACATTATTTAACTCTTCTCCCTGTTTTGTTTTTTGCCTTGTTTTGTTTATCATTTCTAAAGCCTGTATATTCCCCTTTTGGGCAGGGAGAAAGCAGGCAAGCGTTGTACTCTTTTGAAGACAGGTGGGGAGAAGTCCCCACAGTGAGTGCTGTGCAGTGCTGCTTGCCTTTTGTTTGTCTTTACTAATTGGCTAGAAGGGATGGTATTAAGTTCCATCGAGTGGGGTGTTAGAGAATTCCTACATATCCTGCCTCAGGGAATTATACTTTGGAAAATTAAGTCTCCATCAAAGCAGGAGGTGGTTTGTACAGTTTGTAGTCCCTCTTCTTCTTTCTTTCTTTTCTTTTTTTGAAAAGCTTAAGAAAAGAGCCTTTTGTTTTCTTTTCAGGAAAGTTACACTGAAATTCATCTGTGCTGTATTCATCTGCCTTCATTCGTGCCATTCATGGGCAGCTGTCGGTTATATAGGACAAAGCTGCTGAATTCCAAACCTCCACATTCAAAACAGTGTATTGGGAAAGGTTCAAGACCTTTTTTTTTTTTATGTTGGGAGGAAGGAATACTGGTTTTCAGTTTGTGTTCTGAGATTTTTCCCTCCTCTTCTTCTTCCCCCCCATGCCCCATCAATCTCATTTCTCTGTCATGATATTTTAATGGCATTTAAAATTCTCTTGGACTCCTTGAGACTTGTCTGTATGACGTCGATGTTTTTGTCACTGTAGCCAAACTTCAAAAATATCTTTCTAAGAAACCTGATTGGGAAATCTCTTTAGTGGGATTTAGAATGAAATACCCTTTTTAATATTGTCTCACTTTTAAACATCAGCCACTGGAGAATATATCTGATTTTTATATTTTAAAATTAAAATCATTTCAAATTTTAGGATGTGACTAGTTAGATATTATAGTGAATGCTCCATACTGGAACACTTTGTTTTAGCTGGCTTTGCAAGGGGTTTCTCCAATAATTCCATGAATTTTAGGGGAAATAACTGTAAATGCTTTTTAAAAAAATAGGTTACTCGTAAACATCAGGGGCTAGATCCTCAGCTGGTGTAAATTAGCATAACTCAATGGGAATGCACCAGTTCACACCAGCTGAAAATCTGTTTTAGATTGTGCATCAAATATCAAAGCAGCAAAGAGTCCTGTGGCACCTTATAGACTAACAGATGTATTGGAGCATGAGCTTTCGTGGGTGAATACCCACTTCGTCGGATGCATGTAGTGGGATATTGCCACAGGACTCTTTGCTGCTTTTACAGATCCAGACTAACACAGCTCCCCCTCTGATACTTGACATCAAATATAGACGAATGCTCACAGTATATTAACCTGCCTCTATTTCACAGTTTACAGATTTCTTGACACTAGGGTCCTTTTTATAGTGCCCCATTTTGAAGCCTCTCACTTGATAATTAAAAATAATGATTTCAGTCAACTGCCTTTAATTGTAAAATATAAACTAGATTTGAGATTATAGAGATGAACAATTACCATGCTTCCCTCCACACCACTTCTGAAAGAAGTGTCTAAGATTTTCATGATTTAGGGCTTGATCTAACTCCAGTCAAAGTAAACAGGACTTGGATCAGGTCCTTAAAACCTCAGATTCTCTGACCAACTGGTATAACTTCCCCTTCACTTTCTCCCCAGATTCTTCGTACTCTGAACCTCCTGACGTTCAGCAACAGCTGAACCACTACCAGTCAGCAGCTCTGGCCAGGAACAACAACAACATTAGCCCCATCCCACTTTCTGGGGCTGCTGCAGGAGCTGAACAGAAAACGGAAGCCATCCTTAACTGTGAATTTTGTGAATTCTCCTCGGGTTACATTCAGAGCATTCGGCGTCACTACCGTGACAAACATGGAGGGAAGAAGCTCTTCAAGTGCAAAGATTGTTCCTTTTATACAGGCTTTAAGTAAGTATGGTACGAAACAGATAAACTGAAATCACTTCTAACACTTTAAAAAACAAGCACTCTGGTTCCTGAGATGGTTGACTGGAGCTGAAGAGAAACATAACAATGGTTGATTAGGGAGAAATACATGAGACCTGCCTTTCCAGATCACACCAGGGTTAATCTAATCCAATTTCCTGTCTCTGACAGCATTCACTGCTACCTGCTGAAGAGGGAAGGTGCAAGAAATCCCTGCAGTAGATTGTTACAGAATAGTGTGTCCACAGAGAATGATTCTTCCTGATCATCTGTGGTTAGAAGTTGGTTTATGCCTTGAAGCATGAGGGTTTATGTCCCGTCCGAAAACTCCTGTGTGTGTTTTTGGAGAGCATTAGAAGCCGGCATGAGACGTAATGAAGGCAGATGTTGTAGTGAAGTAGTAGAGTTCCCACTTATTGTCTAAAGGAGTCTTTATCATATAACTTTATAATCTCCTCTCTTTTTCTTCATCTAGTTCAGACAGAAGAAGTGAAACACATACCCAAAAGTGTGTGACGGTATATTTTAATATTTCATGAAATCGGTTAAACCCCCCAAAATAAAAACTCAGTTATTTCCATCTATTTCCAGTTCCAGGGTTTTAGACTGTTCATCATTTATCATTATTATTATTACTCCTTTCTCCAACCAATAACACTGGACAAAACAATACAGTCTTAAATCAACATATAATTAAATATGTTGACACTTGTGACATGGAGGTTTGTGTTCCTTAATGCAGTCTTTCTCAAGCATTTGGGGATTAGATCTTTCCTCTCAGGAATGTAGAAAAGTCCAGTCCTCTATTCATTATGGAGAGTGAAACACCCATTGAACACAGAACAACACCCACTGAAGTCAGTGAAAAGACTCCTATTGACTTCAATGGCCACTGGACCAGGCCCAAAGCCAGCAGAGTTTGTCATTTTCTTGCTGTCATAGAATCATAGAATATCAGGGTTGGAAGGGACCTCAGGAGGTCATCTAGTCCCACCCCCTTCTCAGAGCAGGACCAACCCCAACTAAATCATCCCAACCAGGGCTTTGTCAAGCCTGACCTTAAAAACCTCTAAGGAAGGAGATTCCACCACCTCCCTAGGTGCTTCACCACCCTCCTAATCAAAAAGTTTTTCCTAATATCCAACCTAAGCCTCCCCCGCTGCAGCTTGAGACCATTGCTCCTTGTTCTGTCATCTGCTACCACTGAGAACAGTCTAGATCCATCCTCTTTGGAACCCCCTTTCAGGTAGTTGAAAGCAGCTATCAAATTCCCCCTGACTCTTCTCTTCTGCAGACTAAATAATCCCAGTTCCCTCAGCCTCTCCTCATAAATCATGTGCTGCAGCCCCCTAATCATTTTTGTTGCCCTCCACTGGACTCTTTCCAATTTTTCCACATCCTTCTTGTAGTGTGGGACCCAAAACTGGACACAGTACTCCAGATGAGGCCTCACCAATGTCGACTAAAGGGGAATGATCACGTCCCTCGATCTGCTGGCAATGCCCCTACTTATACAGCCCAAAATGCCGTTAGCCTTCTTATGAGTCAACAAGGACACACTGTTGACTCATATCCAGCTTCTCGTCCACTGTAACCCCTAGGTCCTTTTCTGCAGAACTGCTGCCCAGCCAGTCGGTCCCCAGCCTGTAGCGGTGCATGGGATTCTTCTGTCCTAAGTGCAGGACTCTGCACTTGTCCTTGTTGAACCTCATCAGGTTTCTTTTGGCCCAATCCTCTAATTTGTCTAGGTCCCTCTGTATCCTGTCCCTACCCTCCAGCATATCTACCGCTCCTCCCAGTTTAGTGTCATCTGCAAACTTGCTGAAGGTGCAGTCCGTGCCATCCTCCAGATCATTAATGAAGACAATGAACAAAACTGGCCCCTGGACCAACCCTAGGGCACTCTGCTTGATACTGGCTGCCAACTAGACATGGAGCTGTTGATCACTACCCGTTGAGCCCGATGATCTAGCCAGCTTTCTATCCACCTTATAGTCCAAAGGTCCTTATATCAAGCCAATAGGGACTGTAAATTCCTTAGTGAAGAGTTAAGCAGCTTGCTGCATTTACAGGCTCCACCACTCCTTAATCTAAAATTATTGAACCACTCAAGTTTACCAACCCCTCCTCCACAGCTGGCCTTGTAGCCACATAAGACATAGTTAACTTCTTAGGTCTGAGTGTGCAGTGTAGCTGTCTTCTACATGTGCAGCTAGTAATATAACGTGCTGCAAAACGCTTACTGCTAACTAAAGTCTATTTATATAGCAAATCTGGAACATAGCGTTTCAGCTGGTTTTGAGTTAGGCCCACAAAAGAAAGGTGGCGAGAATGTTTCTGCTGTCAGAGTGACATTTATCTTTAGGCTTGTGACTCCAGAACAGTTGAAGGAATTTTGCTCAAATTTTCCAAACATGTTTCGCCTCTGGCAGAGCCCAGGCATGGAAGTTTTCAGCCCAAAGACCTCTTTTGAGCATGAGGAATGGAAATTCTTTCGCTGCATTAACTATAGCCCCGTGATCAGTGCAACCACTGTAGTAGAATATTTTGTCAGAGTATGTGATGGCGATGTAAGAGCAAATCCTGCAAATACATACACGGGTGTTACTTCAGCAGGATTCCTCATACGAGTGTCATGTGGCTTTACACAGACAGGAGTAAGTGGCATCTGTAGCACTTTAAATAACATTTCAGTGACAGAGCTGTGATACTTGAAGTGTGTAGACCTATGAAATACTGAATTTTATTTCTTCTGCTTCTCCTTACTTTATAGATCTGCTTTTACTATGCATGTGGAAGCCGGGCATTCAGCAGTTCCTGAGGAAGGACCCAAAGACCTTCGCTGTCCTCTTTGCCTGTACCACACCAAATACAAACGTAACATGATTGACCACATAGTCCTGCACAGAGGTAAAGACGTCCCTTGTAGTATTTGTGTCTGACAAAGAAAACCTTGAACAATACCTGTTTAGTTCAGGCCAATGACATGAAGTGAGCATTAAAGTGTTGAGTAGCCCAGAAGCTACTCAACATTAACAAGTCACCGGGACCAGATGGCATTCACCCAAGAGTTCTGAAATTGCTCATGTTTAGAACTATTAACTAAGGTTTGTAACCTGTCCTTTAAATCATTTGACAGTGACTGGAAGTTAGCTAATGTAACGCCAATATTTTATCAAGGGCTCTGGGGAGGATAGCACCCTGCTGACCCAGACGTGTCAGACACATAGAAAAATATGTATTTCTTGAGCAATAGTCAACATGGTTTCTGTAAAGGGAAATCATGTCTTACTAATCTATTAGAGTTCTTTGAAGGGGTCAACAAACATTTGGACAAAGGGGATCCGGTGGACATAGTGTACTTAGATTTCCAGAAAGCCTTTGACAAGGTCCCTCACCAAAGGCTCTTACGTAAATTAAGCTGTCATGGGATAAAAGGAAAGGTCCTTTCATGGATTGAGAACTGGTTAAAGGACAGGGAACAAAGGGTAGGAATTAATGGTAAATTCTCAGAATGGAGAGGGGTAACTAGTGGTGTTCCCCAAGGGTCAGTCCTGGGACCAATCCTATTCAATTTATTCATAAATGATCTGGAGAAAGGGGTAAACAGTGAGGTGGCAAAGTTTGCAGATGATACTAAACTACTCAAGATAGTTAAGACCAAAGCAGATTGTGAAGAACTTCAAAAAGATCTCACAAAACTAAGTGATTGGGCAACAAAATGGCAAATGAAATTTAATGTGGATAAATGTAAAGTAATGCACATTGGAAAAAATAACCCCAACTATACATACAACATGATGGGGGCTAATTTAGCTACGAGTCAGGAAAAAGATCTTGGAGTTATCGTGGATAGTTCTCTGAAGATGTCCACGCAATGTGCAGAGGCGGTCAAAAAAGCAAACAGGATGTTAGGAATCATTAAAAAGGGGATAGAGAATAAGACTGAGAATATATTATTGCCCTTATATAAATCCATGGTACGCCCACATCTCGAATACTGTGTACAGATGTGGTCTCCTCACCTCAAAAAAGATATTCTAGCACTAGAAAAGGTTCAGAAAAGAGCAACTAAAATGATTAGGGGTTTAGAGAGGGTCCCATACGAGGAAAGATTAAAGAGGCTAGGACTCTTCAGTTTGGAAAAGAGAAGACTAAGGGGGGACATGATAGAGGTATATAAAATCATGAGTGATGTTGAGAAAGTGGATAAGGAAAAGTTATTTACTTATTCCCATAATACAAGAACTAGGGGTCACCAAATGAAATTAATAGGCAGCAGGTTTAAAACAAATAAAAGGAAGTTCTTCTTCACGCAGCGCACAGTCAACTTGTGGAACTCCTTACCTGAGGAGGTTGTGAAGGCTAGGACTATAACAATGTTTAAAAAGGGACTGGATACATTCATGGTGGCTAAGTCCATAAATGGTTGTTAGCCAGGATGGGTAAGAATGGTGTCCCTAGCCTCTGTTCGTCAGAGGATGGAGATGGATGGCAGGAGAGAGATCACTTGATCATTGCCTGTTAGGTTCACTCCCTCAGGGGCACCTGGCATTGGCCACTGTCGGTAGACAGATACTGGGCTAGATGGACCTTTGGTCTGACCCGGTACTGCCTTTCTTATGTTCTTAAGCCTTTGCACATATTTTTAGTGATGCTTTTTTTTTCTTTTCTATGAAGTACAAAGAAGTAGACCAAAGTGGATAGAGGGCAGATTTGAAATTGCTGTTTCGAATTTCCACCAGAAATGTTTACAATCATTTGACATCTGGTTAGCGTGTGTTATGCTTCTCTTATCACTCTGGGGGGGAGGATAGCACCCTGCTGCCCCAGAAACGTGTTCACCATATATATATGTATTTCTAATGAGCCCATTATCAAAAATCTCTGTTCCGTGTACATTGTTAAAGGATGGGTCTATTCCATCTGCCAGTCCTCTACCCTGGACACCCCAGAAGATCCCATTAGGACTTAAAATATCTCTTCACCACACCTGCATCAACTATTCTTAGGAGCAAAAATGGCCAAAACTTTTAAACACAATTAAGAGCTGATTTAGAGATTATCCTACTCTATTAATCACAGGCTTGAAAGTTCAGAAGAGACAGCTGTTTGGACACTCTGGGCTGGGATTCCTGCCGAAAGTTATCACACTTGATGCTTATAGATGGTCTGTTGGCTGCCTAAATCCAAACCCATGGGTTGGGATGACACCCTGCCTACTCGCAGGTTAAGCAGAATCTCGCAGTACGACATTGATGCTGAGCAAATGTGGGTTTCAAATGCCATCTTTTCCTGGAGGAGCTTCTTCTCGTGTGGCAGCCCTGTCACACCATATACTTCACTATATTCTGGGCTGCTTCAGGTTTAGAAAGGCTCCAAACAATGAAGGAGATTGAGTTGATAAGTACTTCCGGCTGTTGGAAAGACTGTATTGAAGGGGCATCTGGGAAGATCAAAAGGCATGTGATAGAGCAGACATGGGCAAACTATGGCCCGTGGAACCATCCTGCCCGGCCCCTGAGCTCCCGGCCGGAGAGCCTAGTCCCCAGCCCCTCCCTCGCTGTTCCCCCTCCCCCACAGCCATGCTGCCCCCGTGCTCTGGCCTGCCACTCCTGCTGGGCAGTGTGGGAAGTGCAGCTGGCTCTGGGCAGGTTTCGCGGCTGCGAGCTCCTGCTGCTGGTAAGGGAGTGGGGAGCGGGGGGGTTGAGTAAGGGGGCGGGGGGTCCTGGAGGGCAGTCAGGGAGGAGAGGGTGGCTGGTTGGGGGGGAGGTTCTGGGGGGACGGTCAGGGGAGATGATCAGGGGATGGGGAACAGGGAGGGTTGGGAGTGGGAGTCCTGTGGGAGGGGGCTTGTTGGGGTGTGTGTGTGGATATGGGTTGGGAGGGCAGTTAGGCGACAGGGAGCAGGGGGGGCTTGGATAAGGGGGTAGGATCCTGGGGGGCGGTTAGAGGCGGGGATCTTGGGAGGGGTGGTCAGGGGATGAGGAGCACAGGGCGGGTGTGTGGATAGAGGTTGGGGCAGTTGGGACAGGGAGCAGAGGGGTTGGATAGGGGGCGATCATCCCGGGAGGGGGCAGTCAGGGGACAGGGAGTGGAGAGGGGTGGATAAGGGGTGGGGTTCTGGGGGCACTTAGGGATGGGGAGGCCTGGAGGGGAGATCAGGGGACAAGGAGCAGAGAGCAGTTGGAAGGGGATGGGACTCCCAGGGGCTGTCAGGTGGCGGGGTGTGGATAGGGGTTGGGGCAGTCAGGGGACAGGGAGCAGGGGAGTTGGATAAGGGGGTGGGATCCTGGGGGGCAGGGAATCCTGGGTGCGGGTGGTCGGGGACAAGGAGCAGAGGGCATCTGGATAGGGCTTGGGAGTCCCGGGGGGGGCTGTCAGGGGACAGGGTGCGAGGGTGTTGGATATGGGGGTGGGATCCTGGAGAGCAGTTAGGGGCAGGGGATCTTGGGAGGGTGGTCGGGGACATGGAGCAGAGGGCATCTGGATAGGGGGTGAGAGTCCCAGAGGGGGCTGTCAGGGGTGGGGATGTGGATAGGGGTCTGGGCAGTCGGGACAGGGAGCAGGGGGTTGGATAGAGGGTGGGGTCCTGGGAGGGGGCTGTCAGGGGATGAGGAGCAAAGGGCGGTTGGATGAGGGTGGGAGTCCCGGGGGCTGTCAGGGGCAGGAGTGTGGATATGGGTTGGAGCTGTCAGGGGACAGGGAGCAAGGGAGTTGGATAAGGGGGTGGGATCCTGGGGGGCAGTTAGGGGCAGGGGATCTTGGGAGGGGGTGGTCAGGGGACAAGGAGCAGAGGGCATCTAAATAGGCGGTGGGACTCCTGGGAGGGGGCTGTCAGGGGTGGGGTGTGGTTTGGGGGTCTGGGCAGTCGGGACAGGGAGCAGGGGGGTTGGATGGGGGTGGGGAGTCCCGGGAGGGGGTGGTCTGGGGACAAGGAGCAGGGGGGTTGGATGGGTAGGGGTTATGAGAGGGGCAGTCAGGGGGTGGGAATTGGGAGGGAGCGGATAGGGGACGGGGGCCAGGCTGTTTGGGGAGGCACAGCCTTCCCTACCCAGCCCTCCATACAGTTGTGCAACCCCAATGTGGCTGTCGGGCCCAAAAGTTTGCCCACCCCTGTGATAGAGGAGGCAATGGCCCTCAGTGCTGAGCTCATCCTCCAAAGGTGTTATGCACTAGACAGGCCAGGTCTGTTGATCTGCAGGATCTGTCTTCTGTGGCTTTTGAGGAGGTGGGTTAGGGAGTATTTGGGCTGTTAGAGGCATCAATGAGGAATGTGTTTATCGGCACTTCTGGGGTATTGATTGGCTCAGAAGAGTTCACTAGGCATAGTTTGTGCGAGTTGTTTTATAATTTGTGCGAGTTGTTGTCGTCATTACTTGTGTTACCACACATAGGCGCCCTAGTGAGGTTGTTCTCTGTCCTGTGTTTGTATCTGAACTGTGTGATTAGACACAACTTTTAAAGTGTGAATAAACAAGTGTAGATAAGAGAATGGGTTGCATCGCCCTAGACCTGGTTGGAAAACTTGCACTAATGCAAGATTTTTGATGAAAACTGCAAATGTTCAAAAATCTTTGTTAGCACTTTACGTGTTCAAAGCACTGTGCAAACATTAACGAGTTGATCCTCACAACACCCCAAGGGAGCAGGCAGATAACTATTCTGTGAAACTGTGGGTCAGTTCCTTGGCACCACTGCAGCGACTTTGCAATGCTCCAGCCACGCAGAGCAGCCGTGAACCCCTGTCTTGATTAGTCTTCAGGTAGAGCAGAGCTGCCCGAGTGGCAGCTGTGAAGCATCTCTCTGCCCAGGTGCCAGAACAGTCCCCTAAGAGTTATTAGTGGCTGCAAATAATCAAGACCAGACCATTTGCTAGATGGGACCGTGTGTGCGCGTTAGCACATTTACGCTCCTTGCTGAGCTGCACTTCTGTTTCCATTTTCCAACAAGCTCTATAAGATAGAGCATCTTTCATCTCAGTTCTAATCTGGCCCTGTGAAAAGAGACATATGTTTGTCTTTTAATTTTATCCAATTTATCCAGTGCTCCTGTTGTAGATCTCTAGACATACAAAATAAAAACCTGAAAACACAGACCAAATAAATGAACTGAACACTACTGAAAGACCCTTCCAAAAAAGGGAAAAAAGCATCCAAACTTAATTAAGTTCTTCTACCCTCTCCATGCCCCCATCCTCCTTAGGCAAAGCTTCGTTGTAAATAGGCTTTATGTACGTTGTTGCAGTGAATCCTACAAAAAGGCCCTATTACACCATTCAGGCAGCGTAAAGAGGCCTTAGTGTCCATGAGAATTGGGCCTGGGAAGAGTTAGATGATGTCCGCTTTCAAGGGCCTACGAAGAGCGGTTCTTTCATACACATAGCACCCAAACTCTATAGGACAAGCAGGTCAATACCCAAATCATCCATCCAAGTCCTTCTTCCTGATGAACATGGGACCAGATCATGTATGACACTAATTATGGTGGCCTCAGTAGAGCGGTTGAGGGATTAATGTACATGGGCACTGAAATACCTTGGCATCTTGCGAGCTGGACAGGAGTGAGGCATGGGGTGGCTGCTCTGCTGCAGTCTGTTCTGAAGCCATTCCAGAGATGGAAAGAGGGCCTTGGTGTCAGGCCGTTTGTCCAAGCACTAATTTTGCAGGGGGTTGAGGGTGAGTAATGGATGCTGTGCATAAAAACAGTGGAGCTATGTTAATTTACACCAGCTGAGGATCTGGTCCATTATGTTGATTTGGTGCCCTTTCTCCCTCTCCACCGGATAACTAGTTACAGGTGTACAACCTTGTACTGGCCAGTTCTCACGGTGACGTTCGGGTCTTTGTCACGTGGCACTGAAGGATGAAAACACACTGTAAATACTGATGTCCAGAGGCCCCAATCAGAATGAGAGGTCCCTGATTTCACAGGATGTGGCTGACACTTGACAGCACATCACCCTCTCTTTAACCACAGTTAATGGGTGGTGATCGAAGTTGACCATTCACTGGGTTCAAGCCATTATCAGCTAGAGCATGGAATGGTTTGTTAGAGAACTTTAAGCAAGGAATATGTTTCCCATTAAAAGTTATGGGCGCAGGATGTTGTTAGTCTGCCTCTGAGAGCCTTCTGCCATGTGTCACCTCCTCAGCTCAATCAGTTACACATCATCAGTGTGGTGTAACTTCCCTTTTATGGGCACAGAGGAGCAGTGATTCTGTGCCCTTTCCTAGTCTGAAGGGGGAGGGAATTTATAGGACCAGAGCCTGCATTGCAGGCATACAGTGGGGAGGAGACTTTTGAGTCACTCTTGGGCTTCATGGCAGTCCGATTTGGAGAGCCCTTGGAAGTTCTGGAACTGGAACTGGGGAACTCCAGATCCGTGCCCAGATCAGCCATTAGCCTTTAATTTAGTCCAGACGATGCAGTTACATTTTACGAGCCATTCTCTCATGTGCTTTCCTATTCAGCATATGATGAAAGGCTCTGATATTTTTCCAGTGCTGAAAGTAGCTTTAAAGCCAGATGCCTTGGTTCCACAAGTCCAAATGCACAGAACTCAGAGGGAGCCCTCTAAAATAGCTTTCCTATAACCCCCGGATGTCACAGCTTTAAATCCTGTTCTCTTGTAGCCTCCCCACCACCACCACTGGGTTTTTTCTTCCCCTGAAGGGCCATGAGTTGACATTTTTACAGAGGGAACAACTGTCACCGGTACAGGAGCAAATTTTACTTGTTCTGAGCCTATAGCAAGAATAGCTTTGGGGGAAATTCCACTTTTTGGAGTGGTGTGAGGAGAAGGAAATATTTTGAATTTTATTTATTTATTTATTATTTTATTTATTTATTGGTTTAATAAACAGATGCTTGAAGGAGCTGAGGGGTTTGGAATATTTAAATATTTGAAAAATAGATTAATTGGCAAAGGGTGCACATGAAATGGTCAGAGATGCATGATAAATGCATTTATTATATGCATATCATTCCTGTATATGTGTGTGTGTGTATGGGGGCGGGGGGATGTCTAGGAATTCTGTGAGTATAATAAATTACTAGAAACCAGGATTACTTTAGTTTCTCCAACTGGGAGGCAAGAGACCCCACGTTTCCACTTTACCAAAGAAACTGATACATTGGTCCGGATCCACCTCTTGTATGGCAGAGCTCCGTTGAAATTCAGGGAGCTGCACCAGTTTATATCAGCTGAGAATCGGGCCTACTTCTTTAAAATAAGTCATTAGTGATTCGCTATGTTAGAAACATTGAACTGCCTCTTAACCTGCAGTCCTTAAGGAATAACAGTCTTAAATTCCTGTGCCCTAGTTCAAAAGGTCAGTTAAGTAATGAACACCTTTTGGTGACCCTATATTGAATGGGGGATTTGCCCTGGTGTGCACACAATACTCAGTGGCCCATAGTGGATGAAGGAACCAAATTGCAGGATTCTAGCTCAGTGGAAACATGGAAAACTTCTTGTCGGTCACGCTGTTATATGAGTGTGATTGTGTGTTACATACAATATATACACCTGTCTGTGTATGAGTAATATTAAAATTCAATAGAATAATTTTCACTATATATTTAAACTAAAACCTGAAATGTATATTAACACATTGGGCAGGTTGGCATGAAAAACTGAATTGGTAGAATTGAGCACATGGGTGGGAAATGAAAATGGACGTTAATCTCTAGTCTTACAGTCACAGTATTTAAAAGCTAATCTGTACAGCATTTATCACAGTGGAGTCCTGGTCTGTGACTGGAGTACTACAGTAATATTTAAAGGCTCTTACAGAATCATAGAATATCAGGGTTGGAAGGGACCTCAGGAGGTCATCTAGTCCCACCCCCTGCTCAAAGCAGGGCTAATCCCCAACTAAATCATCCCAGCCAGGGCTTTGTCAGGCCTGACCTTAAAAACCTCTAAGGAAGGAGATTCCACCATTTCCCTAGGTAACCTGTTCCAGTGCTTCACCACCTGCCTAGTGAAAAAGTTTTCCCTGATATCCAGTCTAAACCTCCCCTTGCTATGCTCAGCTCAGCCATCATCAGAAAGACCCACCATCCTGTTAATTGTGTCCTACCCACCAACTCCCAGACTCTGCAGCCCTGACTCCTGGCTGCACCGCTTCCTCTCTTCCTTCCCTTTCTCCCACCTAATTAGTGATAGTTTTCAGGATGACCTCTGCATTCACCGTCTTGAAGAGGATTGACCCTACCTTTGTGGAGGGAATGTAGCTGCATTTCTTTGGTCAGTCCAGTTTAGCTCCCCTGCCATCTTATCCCACCCTCAAGAAAATGTTTCATACTACTTGCTGGTAAATGGATTGTATACATACATAGCAAATCTTGTTTCTTGGGGGGAAAGAGGGGGAAGGCTGTTGATACAGTGCTGACTTTTTAAAAATGAAAATGCTCTTCTCATCACATTTATCTCAACAGAAGAGCGAGTTGTTCCCATTGAAGTCTGCCGATCCAAACTGTCAAAATACTTGCAGGGAGTAGTTTTCCGCTGTGATAAGTGTACCTTCACCTGCTCCAGTGATGAGAGCTTACAGCAGCACATAGAGAAGCACAATGAACTGAAACCTTACAAATGCCAACTGTGCTACTATGAGACCAAACACACGGAGGAGCTGGACACTCATCTTCGAGATGAGCATAAAGTAAGTTCTTAGCAGGATTTTCTTTGGGACAATGTACACATTGCAAGTGGTAAGTTGACTTGACTTTTAGTGAAGGTAAGTGATTCAAGATTTGGAAATGACCCCAGTATGGAATAATTTTTTTGTGAAATTCCTATTTTCCAAAATCTTGTTTGTTTGCAGGGCTTTTTCCTGAATTTTGGGTACCCCTCCTGAGCCATTCAGATACCTGAATGTGTAGGTGGAGAATTTACCTTTTTTTAATAGTTATGAAGCAACAATTAAGGCAGTATGATCCAGTCCCATAAAAGTTGGGAGATTTCAAAAGTTGAAATTGCTCTGGCAATAAATAACATCAACAACATGGCACATAGTACATATTTTAATAACTGTGTAATACATTTTGGTTTACACTTAAGGAAAAGATAAAAAATACATCATGTATACATCATGCTAAGTTAAGGGTGTTTTGGCCATATTAATTTTTAGAATTACCTGACTGTGGGTGTGACCCAAAACCGCTGAAGTCATTAAGTATATGTCCAGTAATATCAGTTGGTTTTGGATCAGACCCTATAATTCTAACTCAAGATGTTCTTGTGAGGGATGATCCTTTCCAGGATAGAGGCTTTGCATTGCTTCAGCTCAGAATTTTAGGAATACGTATTTTTTGTCAGAGTTTATAGGGAGATAATCATTTAACTCCTGTTAACAGGAGCTAAGCAGCTAAGTCCCCAT
Source organism: Mauremys reevesii (assembly GCF_016161935.1). NCBI lineage: Eukaryota > Metazoa > Chordata > Testudines > Geoemydidae > Mauremys > Mauremys reevesii. The sequence continues at coordinate 127,546,981 of NC_052628.1, forward strand.
GCTGGAAATTTACTCCCAGTACTTTTGCTAAACAAACCAAAAATGTTATTGACAATGAGCGCCAAAAGTGTCAGCAGAATCTGTTTTGCCCTAAAAGTTATTCCACGGCATTTTAAAAACTAGGTCTGTGAACTGCAATGTGTTTACTTTCCTTATGTCAGCTTGTTACCAATCGGCATGCTTCTCTCCTCCTCTCTGTACTGCTGCTTTAGACTCTTTCTACTCGTCTGCAATAGACAATTTTTAGCTCTCCCATTTTCCCCCAATGACCACAGCCTGGGTGCTGGGCCAGGATTCACTATTCCTCATGCCTTTTGATGGGGTGCTTCATTATGGGAAGATTTTACCCCTGTCCTGGCTCTTTCCAGAGGCATATTCTTGTCTCTAGTCTTAGCCTAAATAACCCAGCAGTTACTTTGTTCATGCTCTCTCACACTTCTTAAAAATTAGTTATTTCAGACTCTTTTGTGCACAGTACTTGTATTTAGCATTGCTCCTTAGTTGTAGGTAAAAAGAACAGGAGTACTTGTGGCACCTTAGAGACTGAGGGCTTGGCTACACTCGAAACTTCAAAGCGCTGCCGTGGGAGCGCTGCCGCAGCAGTGCTTTGAAGTGTGAGTGTGGCTGCAGTGCCAGTGCTGGGAGAGAGCTCTCCCAGCGCTGCAGGTACTCCACCTCCCTGTGGGGATTAGCTTGCAGCGCTGGGAGCCGCACTCCCAGCGCTGGGGCACTGTTTACACTGGCGCTTTACAGCGCTGTAACTTGCATCGCTCAGGGGGGTGTTTTTTTCACACCCCTGAGCGAGAAACTTGCAGCTGTAAAGCGCCAGTGTAGCCAAGGCCCAATACATTTATTTGGGCATAAGCTTTTGTGGGCTAAAACCCACTTCATCAGATGCATGGAGTGGAAAATACAGTAGGAAGATGTGTATATAAACAGAGAACATGAAAAAATGGGTGTTGCCATACCAACTCTAACGAGACTAATTGATTAAGGTGGGCTATTAGCAGCAGGAGAAAAAACTCTTTTGTTTGTTAGTTGTAGGTGCTACTGTCATGCTATTGTGATTCTTGTCATTTCCCTATGGGAAAGCACTTCACTTTGTAAACGTTTCTCAGATGTAAAGTGACTTGCGCTTTAAATTCATTCCAATTCCCCTCCCAGAAAACAGTCATGTCAAGCTGTTACCTCATCCAAGGTGCTGCAGGAAATGTTGTCAGTACTGGATCAGAGCCTTGGCATAATGCTGGTGCTACTGGAGGTGCTGTCGTTTCAGATCAATCTGAATCCAAAATCATGATCACTAGTGGTCATTCAAAATCCCAGGGCGCTGTTCACAGAAAAGGTATTAACCCCAGTGTCCTGGTTGGGTAATTGTATTCTGCGCCTCTGTTGTAAACCTTTGTCCACCGTTTCAGTCAGATACATGAGTTCTTCACTTCCCATCCTAAGCTGTTATGTACTATTGTTGTGAGCTGTTAAATAGCTGGCGCATTTCACCTAAGGGTTAGCTGAATTTGACTGCTGGGTGAAATGTTCCCTTTATAGTTTGTAAATCAGTTTGTGAAGCACTTAGCAACCCTTTGTAATGAAAATTAATCTGTTATTAATGAGTGAAAATGTACTCACTCGGACAGCAGACATGTATAGTTAAAGGACCCATCTCTCCATGCATTAAACTGAGTGAATCATTCACAAAGGATTCTGCTGCACTAGCGTGGTGCTATATTAATATTATACCACATAAGATTAGTAATCCCCTGCAATGATGATGACTATAGAATGCTTAGGGGTTAATAGTGGTGCCTGTATTATTATTATTATTATTAATAATATTTATTAAGTTTAAAACCTGCACATAGGGGAAAAACAAGGGAGATTCCTCAGCTGACAAGAGGGTTGCAAGGTGAAGCATGGAGAATTGCTGTATAAAAAAACATAAGTGAAACAATTAGAGGAGTGTCTAATTGTGTTTCAAGGGAATGGGTATTAACTTGACAGAGAGGTGGTAAAAATGGCCTCTGGCAAATTTTACTCTGCAAATAGAAGTGTGTGTTTTTTTTTTAATAGACATGAATATTAATTAATATTTATATTGTTTCTTTTAAGGTAAGTCGTAATTTTGAGCTGGTTGGGCGGGTTAATTTGGATCAGCTGGAACAAATGAAAGGGAAAACGGAGAGCTCCAGCAGCGATGAGGAGGAAAAGGAAGAGGAGATGAGCCCCAAGACTGAAGAGAGAGGTCAGTGTTGCTTCCTTTTCTCCCAGGTTGGGCATAGGAATGTCTCTGACAGCCCCATAGAACAAGAGGAGCCATTGACTCAACAACAGATTTTTCAGGAACCATGGGCAGGATGCATGTCGAGAAAAAGCAGATCACATCTAGGCAACTGCGGTCTTTTGAACCTGTCAGTACATTGTTTTGTAGCATGGTAGTCCAGAGGGCTATCAAATCTGTTTGTCGGTAACCCATATGCAACCTTGCTGTTCCGTGTTAATCCTGTGTGATATCAAAGTTAGTGGAGAAATGTGTTTTGGGCCATCGTGGTTCTGTTGTCTTGCTCTTCTTTAGCTTTTCGTCCTCCCCCTCCTTTATGAGTGACTCCCCTTTTTAGGTTCAGGCTGGCAGGCAGCTGTGAAGCAAGAATAACAAAGTGCTCCATCTTGGAAGCACATTACCTGTTAAGACCCCAGTTCAGCAACATACTTAAGGATGCGCCTAACTTTTAGGATGTGAGTACTCCCGTTGGTTGCAATCAGACAATTCATTTGCTTAAAGCTGGGAACTTGGTTAAGTGCGTGGCTGAATCAGGGCCTGAATCATCTGTCAATTTCAGATTACAAGGACTGCGAGCTAGGCAACCTGAAACTGAGATTTTTCACATTTTCTGCCAGTGAAATTGACAAAACCTTTCCCAGAAGGGGTGCCAAGGCTGTACACACCCAGCCTCTTCTCTCTGTGCCCCAGCTCGGGGGCTGGAGTCGCTGAGTACCCCAACTCCCTGCTCCTCTAGCTCCAAGGGCTGGAGGAGAAGACAAATGTCCCAGGTCTCTGCCTCTTGGGCAAGCAATTTAGAAGGCTCTTATCAGTTCCACAAATGAAATTCGCAAGAGCCTTCTTGACAGGCAGGCAGAAAAATCCATATCAGTTCTCCCAAAACGGAATTGTTCTCAACCCTTCCTCTGAAAATTCTCACTGTTTTGATGCTTCGTCCTGGTTTGGGACAACTATTTTTTTCAAAAATGTGAATTTTTTCTTGGGAAGTGATTTTCCATTTTCTGGCCAGCTCTTCTGTGCAGTCCTAGTGTGTTTTACTCAGTAGCACACTCTGTTCATAAAGCGCTTATCAGAAGGAGAATGGCATTTATTCTTTTCTGCAGCTGCTGATCCTGGTAATTTAACCAACATTAGTAGGGGAGGGAATACGAAAGAAAAATCTTCTATCCATAATACTGGGCTTTTTCCTTTAATATTGCTGAGTTGATTTAGTGCTTATGTAATTTCCAGACCAATAGCCCCAGGAACTGAAGTACTCTCTGTATTCTCAGAACCCACCCTATATTGCGAACTTCTATCAACCAGACATAATACGGTGGCCACCACTAGCCAGGGTTCATTTTGAACTAGTGACTCTCAAAGGTGAATCCCATTACCAGTTCCCTGTGCCATCCAGCTCCCACGTCCTATCATGCTGCTGACTGGCAGGTTACCAATTTCTCTACACATCCAGCTAAAGGAATGCTGTAAACTTTTTTTTGTGATCTTAAAAAGAATTCAAAATTACATTAAACAACGATTTCAGAAGGGAAAATACCCATCTCCTTGAAGTTTTTTAAACGTATTGCTGTTGTCTCACAGGCAGCGTATAGAACAGAATTTGGGTTTAGGTTATGTCTTTCATTCCACTGAAATCTCAACATGTTAGCTATTCCAGTGTCATGGCACAATCAGTAGTTAGGACATTGCTTCTTAACAGTTTCTTGTGCTCAGCTATAACTCATCCAGAGCTTTTTTTCAGTGGGGGCAGAGCCATCCCTAGGGGACAGTGAATCGGGCAACTGCTCTGGGCCCCACGCTTTGGGGGGGCCCCATGGGCTAGCGAAATTAGCTGGCCCTGCATGGGCAGCGGGTGAACCGCTGGTCAGGGGAGACTTCCGCCCGAGGGAGAGCAAGCGCGTGGTGCTGCCGCAGCCTCCCCATCCCCAAGAAGGCAGTTGGCGTGGCCCAGCGGCGATGCCAAAGCGGGGCCCTGGGGGGGGGCGGAGTGTGGGCGGGCCAGGCCGGCTGTTTGTGGAGGCACCGCCTCCCTACCCACTTCAGTGCGGTTGGTCCCAGAAGTGACATCACTTCAGGCCTGGACCCCGCACCCCCCTAGGGATGGCCCTGAATGAGGGGGAGGAGAGTTGGATAAGAAATAGCTCTTATCGAAAAAAAATTCTGTGAGATCTTTGTTGGTCGCCCTAGAGAAATTAAAAAATCAGCAGAAGGGGATGTCTTTTTCACAAACACTCAGAAGTATGGCATCTGTAAAGGGTGCAGCATCCCAGGTAAAAGTGTAAGTTAGTGTCAATATAATTAGTCCTGTCAGTTCAACAGTGGGTTTTGAACCTACGAGCTGCAGTGCTGAAAGTATCAGCCTATACTGCTTTAGCTAGAGGACCATAACTTGAGGCTGCAGCAGACCTATTAACTTCTAATGTAGACCAGCACAGTAACAAATTTATTTTAACTTGTTTTCAGGATACTTAAATCTCTGGATGTTTTTTGTTATGCAAATACAAGATTTGAACTTTCTGGATTGGGGTTTTAATCATCAGGGACAGTAGAAATATCTACATTTCCCAAAGACAGTGGTTATAACGTGGAGAGTATTTCACCATTTTACATATATTTTTTTCACTTGCAGCTGGGTCTCTGCATCTGTGAGTGGCTAAAAATAATCCATGTTTGATCAAACAATGGGTCCAAAAATCATACTTTTTTGAGGATTTTATTTACCTACCATTCTCCGCTCATTCCTCTTTAGGAAATGACCTCTCTTCTCTCCCTTTTAGCTAGTATCAGGCTGCAGTAGTATCCATGTAATACCTGACATGGTACATACATCATCTGTTAGAGACACTGTGGGTAAAATTTTCAAAAGTGCCTTTGTCCCATTTTCAAAATAACATTAGGCACTTAAAAAGTCCAAGTTCCATTGACTTTCAATGAGACTTAGTCTCCTATGTCACTAGGGCATTTTTTGAAAATTTTACTTTACATCTTGTGCCAGGGACTGGACTTTAGATAAGAGGCCTCTTTCAACTATAAGTACCATGGATGAAATTTTGCTCCCTGTTATGTTCAAAACACACACAGAAAGAAGTTAGAAAAAACTATGAGTGTTCTTGCTGGAAGTTTGTACTATAACACTACTTTTATTTCTTAGAATTCAGGACAGTTACACACAAGAACTCAAAAACAGAGAGAGAGAAAACAGGCTGCTCCCTAAAATAAAGAGGTACAGCTCTCCCCATCTTAGGGTAGGTCTACACTGGGGGGGAGTCGACCTAAGATACGCAACTTTAGCCACACCAATAGCGTAGCTGAAGTTGGCATATCTTAGGTCGATATACTCGGCCGTGAGGACGGTGGCGAGTTGACCGCTTCCGCCTCTTGCCATGGTGGAGTTCCGGAGTCGACGGCAGAGCGATTGGGAATTGATTTTATCGCATCTACACTAGACGCGATAAATCGATCCCCAATGGATTGATCACTACCCGCCAATCCTATTACTGTAGCCTGGCTGTCTGTAGACTGACTTCTGTTAGGCCCAAATCTCATGCTTCCCTGTAAAGCCCCCGCTAGCCTGCAAGCAGGACCAGGAAAATCCGCTAAAATTTGAAGTGGCAGCCTGTTGTTTTACCCCAGTTTTCAATACACCACAGCCCCACTCAGGTCAGTGACTCGCCATGGGCTAGGTCATGACTTGGCCTACAAGTCAGCACAGGGGAGTAAGAATCCCTGTCACATCCTTCTGGGCTACTGGAACCACAGAATCCACGCAGGCAGGAGTAAGCAAAGCTGTGCACCCACATATTGCTCCCTGGAGAAGATGGGTGAAGGGTGGCAAGGAATGGATGGAGCCCGGGTACAACATCTCAGCACAGATAAGCTGCTGTGAGCGGGGCAGGGGGGAAAGAATAACTTGGCGTAGGAAAGCAGAAAATTAACCCCTCCCCCTGGGAGCAATGGCGGGGGAGAGGGCTGATGTTCCTTTCCTGGGATGCTTCTGGGACAGAGCAGTGACGTGCCACCCCTTGCTAGAAGCAGTGTCCTAGACACACAGTCTGCCCCTGTGAACTTCTGTCCTTTAATCTTAGAACTCAGATCATGAAATGATTCATGCAGCAGCAAACAAGCAATGTATGCCCACAAAATAACACGCCGTCAAAGGCAGTCAGGTGTCTTGTGTGTACAAAACATCCTTTTTATTTTGGGACCATGGCATATACCCAGCTTGGTAGATCTGAGGTGACCTTACTGCATTCAGCTTGATTTGTAATTCAGGGAGCCATCCACATTCAGAGACCTTAAAGCCAAACTGACCAGGACGTCATGGGGAGTGGGAGAGGAGAACATGATCTGTTCGGAAAGGCTGGAGGAGTTCCTAGGCTAACGCTCATTAATGTTAATGGAAATTACAAGTCTAAATCCCCCTCATGCATTTGAACAAAATGCTTTTGTCTGCACCTCCTCTGCACAGACCCAGAATAAATTTCCCATTGGCTACTGTACTCTAGGTACATTCTTGCACAGAAGAGCAGCTATTGCCTCCAAAACTTCTTACCCTCAGTAGGTGGTAGACTAATCCTGGTGCAGAGATGAGGTTTGATAGTGGTGCTTATAAATTTGCACCACACACATAAGCTTAGGGACCAGAGCTTCAACTGGTGTAAGCTGGCCTGGTACCATTGACTCCATGCTGATTCACATCAGCTGAGGATCTGGCCACAAGGAACTTAGTCATATAATGAAGTGCTGCATCCTGTGAAATCTGAAGCCAGTTCTCCTTCAAGGGGAAAAGGATAAAAGCTGTGTAAAGGAACATTCCCTCTACAATGTAAACAACTAATGAAGGTTACAAACTCGTTGCAACACACATCTGTACAAAACATGCACACAGAGAATAGGAGTGAGTGTGTGGGTAATTTTGAGTCATAGCCTGAATTTGAATGGACTAAATTTTAAAGTGAAGAAACCAGACAAGCAGAGATCAAAACGGAATGAAGCAAAATCCCTTTTCTTTCATTATGTAGTTGGGGAGGAGTCAGAAAGGCATTCTGTTGATTTCTTGCTTAAGATAATCCCTGCTAAGGAATTAATGCTCTGAACAGATGGTGCTGTCTCATTTCCAGTGAAAAGAATGAACCGAGATAGTCCATGCAATTATTTTTAATGGCTTGTGTGACGATCTTAATTTGTGAGTGAAGGTTTCATCTTTTGTTAAAGATGGCTCCATTCATGAAGGGCTTGGTTTCAGAAGTGCTGAGTGTCCGCAGCTTCCCCGACTTCAGGTGAAGTTGTAGGTGCTTGGCACTTCTGCAGATCAGGGCAGTGGCATTTTGTGTAAAAGACTAGGATGGGAGGAAACACCTATCCAGTTAACAGGTTTCAGGGATAGTCGTGTTAGTCTGTATCAGCAAAAAAACCAAGGAGTCCTTGTGGCATCTTAGAGACTAACACATTTATTTGGGCATAAGCTCTCGTGAGCTAGAATTGTATCAGGTCCTGCTTTACACATGAGATATTATATACATGGGCATGAGGGACTCGTACATGGGGATCAGATGCCTACTATAATGAGACTGCATAGCTTTGTGACTGAAAAATGTATTTAGACTTGTATTTATTTGCTCTCTTACAAGCTGTTTCTACATTAAGCTTCCCTCACAACATTGATTTTGAACTCTGAGGGAGGTACACGTGTTCTCTAGCCACTGAAATGTGGAGAAAGGGGATGTACCTGTGAGTGGCAAACTTCATCACATCAGTTTGCAGAGATGTTTTGAAGATGGGGAGCAGGAATCTTGAGCTGCAAAGTGTGTGGTGAGAGTTTGATCCAGAGTTTTCAGAAGGATTCCCCATCACACACACACCCCCTTTCAGAAGGATAGTGGAGGAGACCGCATTAGCTTATCGTAATTGTCCGTTCTGGCCATAACATTGATGAATCTGAATGACATTTCTTTTATTCTTCCCCAGATTCTATGATGTTCTCGGACAGTGGCGCTCCTGAGAAGCGTTTTCCCTGTGAGTTTTGTGGGAGGTCATTTACAGAGGGCTCCGAGTGGGAACGGCACGTGCTGAGACATGGCATGTAAGTTTGTTTACAGGCTACTTTTCATCACAGCTGAAGGCAACAGTCGATTGTTGTTCCTCCCCGCCCCCCCCCAAGCCTAGTAAAGGCAAACACAGGGAGGTGAACAGATCATTCTAGCAAGTCACCATAGGAGTCATTGTGTGAAATTGTCTGGTCTGTGTTATAAAGGAGGTCAAACTAGTCGATCATAATGGTCTCTTCTGGGCTTAACATTTATGTATCTAGTGAACCCATAATTCCAAGGTGGCTGTGGTACTCAGAATGGGTCAGAACCAAACCTCAGTCTAACTTTCTCGATTGGGGGGTTGGGGTGGCTGGATTCAAACCCCAGATGTGAGTGTGACTCCAGGCCTGGAGCAGATTCCAGGCTGGAAGGAACCTCTCTTCGCAATGTGGCCCAAGATGGCAGAAGTCTCGCAAGCACAGCGCCTCTTCAGAAACTTCCACCCATTTGGTTCAGAATTGTGTGTGAACAGCTCCAGGAATACAGAGCCATCTAATCCAAACTTGAATCATGGGACCAGATTGGCCTTAAACCTGACCTCAGAATCCAGTGCTAAAAGTCATCCTGATCTGAACACCACTTCATTGACCTAATGACGCTGGATACTACTGTTGCCGTTTTCAAGCTCATAGGCCAGCATTGTGTGTGTACCGGGGTATCTGGGGGTGCTGGAAGGGATACCTGGGGGGTGTGTACTAGTAGGGTATTTGGGGGGTGCTCGCAGGAGGTCACTCCCTGTCATGGAGGCAGGCTGGCTGGTGCAAGCCCAGGATGCAGTGACAGCCATCAGTCAGCGTCTCCTTGAGGGACAAGGGGCTGAGGGCCTGGGGTGGATGGGATCCAGCAGCTTTTGCCTGGTGTTTGAAAAATCTGCCTAGACATATGATAACCCTACTTTTGAGGATAACAAACACTTCAGTTTTCTTACCCTTTATCTTGTCTATTTAGATAGTCAGAGTCTCTGCCCTAAAGTGCTTACACTGTGTTTGACAGCACCTAGCGCAGTGGGGCATTATAATCGTAATGATGGGTGTACCGAGTTTAAAGACTGCAGCTCATAAGGCACTTCAATGGTTGAAAAGCCATTAGCCTTTTTAGATTGTTCACTCTTCAGGGAAGGACTGTCTTCACACTCACATACCTAGCACACTTTGGGACCAATTCTAATACAAATAATGAGTACAAGGGAAAAGGGGAAGGGAGATGACCTTTCAGTGACCTCTAATGAAAAGGTCAAACATCAAATTTGGGATTGTTCCTGCCCCTCATGTTCAGCAGCCCATAATGAATAAGTACCAAATGTCGAACTCCGTGAATACACAGAAATTCGTGTTTCATTCTGTCACTTGTCCTGTTGCAAGCGTACGTATCATATTAGATGTTGGAGGTTTGACTAGTTGTATTCTCTCTGAATGTCGTTAGAGGAGAAGTGAGTTGTTTTTCCCTGGTGCGGTAAGTAAAGGAGGGCTTTTCTTTCTGTGGGTCTGATCGTAAAGTTCTCCACTTTCTGTTGCTCGAATTTCCAGGGCCCTGAATGAAAGTAAGCGAGGGATCAGTGAGGATGAGCAGCCGAAGGAGAACATGGAGGAAAATGTTAAGGTACCCTCAGCAGAAGAAAAGGAAAGCAGTGAGGAAATGGTGGACTTTTCCCACAAGAATGAAACTGCAGTCCTTGGTGTGGCTGCCGATAAATCTCTCCAAGAGAACACAGAGGCCAAAAACGAATAAGCATTTGGTGTGATTTTAATTAACCTACTTGAACAGTGATGAAAGGGGTGGGGGGGTGGGCTGAAGGAAGAAACAAAGCTGCTTTTAGGACTGAATGATCTATTTTCAAAGCACTGGTACCTGTGTGAGTGTGTGTATATTAAAGTTATTTAAATGATGGAATAAGTGGCTCCATTACATCACTGCATCTTTTCTTCTGGATTTTGACAATGGGAAGTTACATTCATCTTGGACTAACGAAGCAACTTCCCGGGTTCCTACATTACACAATGTGCTTTGCAATGGAGACTTGGATTGGTTGAGAACGGAAGCATCGTGAGCGTGGAAGAAGGGGGGACAACTTTTTGACGCACAAATTTCAGTGCGTTTTTCTAGTTTTAATACATTACACTTTTCCAGACTGAATGCAACTGCTTTAGAAAAGAAAAGAAAGGATTAAAAAAAACTGCTTTGCATAAAACAGTCACCTGTTTCTTAGTACCTCAAAATTAACCAAGGGAAATCTCTGCATTTGTCAGTACTACCTGTTGTCGTTGTGGTTAAATGTAGAGACTGTTGGCTGAGATGGTGAATGGAGGAAGAAAAAAAAAGAAGTTTTAAAGAAAGGAAAACAAATTGTGCTTAAAATCCCAGTGTGGGTTTTATTTCTTAAAATACTGTGATTTTTTAATTATTTTAGTAAAAAAAAAATACAAAAAAAAAAGAGAGAGAGACTTTAATTCCTAGATAACTGTTTGTGAATTGTCATCCTTTATTCCAGGTAAGCTGTTTGTTAGTATTCAACTATAATTTTAGGGTTTGATAGATTCATGTGACTGATTGTGCGGTTTTGTTTGCCACATGTTAGTTTTCTATCTGCCTGAGGTGTTACAAATACAGCACAATTCAGTATCTCATGTAAAATGATTTCTTTTTCAATGGAGGGGGAAGGGGGAAAGGAGACTTGTTCTTGCGAACAAATTTTTTTTTAAACATATGGAAATAACAAAGAAGTTTAACTTTTTTTAACAATTGAAACTAAAGAACCAAACTTACGGCACAGCTATGCAGCTTGCGGACCAGCCACTTAGGTCCTCATAACCATTCTGTTGCTTGTCAAATTAACATTGATCAGTCTCACGCCAGTAACTTTTCATTAAGATTGGCTGCCTTTTTGTTTGTGGTGTGTGGTTTTTTGTTTTTGTGCGGTGGGGAGGTGGGAGGGGGTCTCTGATAACACATGTTTTTGCAAGGGGAGGTGAAATAGTTACATACTACATGGAGCTTGAATCTAACTCGAGTCAAGACGGGAGTTGCTATTTTTCCCTCCTCCTTAGCATGAGGGGAGCAGCATAGAATAAATAGGAATCTACACCCCTGGGGAAGGATCCTGCACTCTTTTTTCCCTGTTGGTGAAACGCCCACTGAAGTCTATGGGAGTTTAGCCTGAGTAAGGAGTGCAGAATCCAGGCCCATGGTATGTTCTGACCGTGAACAAAAAAGAGTTTCTTTCCAAAAAGTAGAAAGTACTTGACTGAAACCTAGTTTTAGAAATGCATGTGTCTCTTGGTTTGTTTTTTTGTTTTTGGTGGGATGTACTGGGAGGGAGGGGAAAAGACAGGAAGCTGGTTAGAAGACGGCATCCCACAGAGCTTCACATAAAATTGATGGCAAAAATGTTGCATTTGTGGAATAAGTGCTACTTGAAAAGCATGGTGGTTTTGCTTTTAAGGATTCATCTTCTGGGGGTTTCTTTGGAGGTGGGAGGGAGCATCATGTGGAAAACACAGCAGAGGGACAAGTATAAATACACATTTTGTGTCTGTATTTGTTTTTTAATTGGCCTCATTTCAAATGTATTTCAACAGTTCCATACCTGGATTGGGTGTTTGTAATGGTTACCAAAAACAAAAAAGAAAAAAAAATGAAATAAATGATTGTGACATGCTTTTATCACTACTTTATTTTTCAAATAACATGTAAATATTGTAATCCATTGGATTTTGTTTTGCTAACCTGTTAATAAAAATATGGGACCATTATCCTTTTAACAAACCTAGAATGTCATATATTTCTTTCTCCCCCGCCCCCCCCAATGTATACCTGATCTGTTGTGAACACCACATTTTAGATGCATTATTATGAATTCTGTTAACTGTAATGATGACATAGAATTGAAAATAACATTTTTTTTTCATTGTTTAATTTATGCAGAGGACTTTTTCAGAGTTTGACAGACGGAAATAAATAGCAAAATGCTAACCCATCGCCTCCAGCCCTCAGTATTTCCTGATTTTAAATTACTGCTTACTGATGGGGGAGGCGGAGGATCGTTGCACTGATGGGTTTGGGGGTTGTTTGGGGTTTTTTAAGGCAATGAAAATGAATAAAGACTTTTAAAAAGTGTGTGTGTGTATAGTTCTATTGTAAGTACTTGTAATGGCCCCCATTACTGTGGTATTTGTCCCTTTCCACAGCTGAGGGTCTCTCTGATGCTTAATTGATTTTGCACTTTCCCCTGGGCTAGTACGATTTCAGCAAACTGTGGCTGGTGTTTTTACTCTTGTATTGCTGCTGAGAATCTAGAAAGGACTTTGTGTTCGTGACTGACAACCCATCTGGAATCTTTTCCTCAGTAACCACAGACATTTCAATGCATGGAAATACGTGGCAAGCGTTCACTTTTGGGGCTGATCCTGCTCCTCCTAGAATGCCAGAAGTTCTTTTGATTCATCGGGAGCAGAATTGGGCTGATTGCCTGGGTGCTAAATAGCACCAAAACTCTGATAATCAAATCACATTATATGTATCCTTCTCTTTAAGCATTTATACCACCAAGGTCAAAATAATTTGCGGGCTGAAATACATATTCCCTTGAACTACAGAAAACAAAACAATGTCTAAGGGTTTCTGTTACTGTCTTTCTAGATGCTTTTTGGAAACCTGTCATCATTTTATTTATATATATTATTGATTTACAACATTCTGTAAACTGATCTATTCCATCCCAGAGCTGAATTTGTAAAAGTAATTGTTTAATACTAACAGCAGTTACATTGCTAATGTAGTGAGAGACTGGGGGACAAATTCTAGTCTTGTATTACACTGGTATAAAGCTCCCAGTAAGTTACAATAGTGAACTCCATTGACTTCAGTGGCATGACCCCCGATTCATACTGCTGGAAATGAGAGAAAAATCTGACCCCTTGAGCTTCTGCTCTGAGTTCTGTATTTGCACTGGGGAGCAGTGTGTCTCTGAGTTCTACTGGTTCAAGTGCCTGCATTGTACTTAGGAAACTACGTACACACAGAACATTCAAGGTCCATCTTTCTTAACTTGGGGGCAATTCAGTGGTTTTCTGGAGAGCAGTCAGTCCTCTGAGAACTCGTGTTTTGTGCTGGTCTTCTGTTCGCTCATGCTGTGTTCTCAAGGACTGGTTCCCTTTCTGCCTTCTCAGGAGATCTGTGTAAGCATTTGTGCCTTTATGTCAACTTACTGCCAATTGACTGCTTTAATTTTGTTCTTTTTGTGCTAACAATTACAATCCGCATCCCCTCCATGCGCTGCTCTCACTGGTCTTGCACCATTGTAAATCCTAGTGAGTTACATGTACACCAGTGTGAAGGGAGATGGTCACCTGGCCCAATACATTTAAGCTCCCTCACTCACTGTCTCATTCATGCAACCTTATCTAAGGAAAGCCAGAGCCACAGGAGCATGTCATTCAGCCTGGGCATGGAAAATTGAACATCTGGATCCCACAACCGGTAGGAATACTACGTGGTCATTTGGGAAATGTAAATACAAACTGAACTCTGTTGGCCCAGCCACAGAAATACTTTCACTGAACACCTGTGGGCTGATGCCATTTCACTTTCTGGTGAGAAAGAGCTATTCTCTCTGCCACTTGTGTGCATCAGGCTAACTGAAAGTGGCTGAGGGAGGGCATGTCAGAATAATGAACTTCAGGAGGTTCAGCTAAGGTCTGTTGTGTCTAGGGAAAGTCCCTGGTCCAGAGAGAGGCAAAGCATTAATAAAATCCTGGTTCTCTGCAAACTCATTAGTTTTTGTGTCACGTTATTGCTGGCTACGCCCATTGTAACAAGCATCATTACAAGCTGGGGGTTTGTTAGCTTGCATGGTGCTCTGGTCAACAGGCCACAATGCTCTAGGGCAGATACTCGGACTGAGGCTTGTGAGCTGCAAGTGGCTCTTTAATGTGTCTCCTGCAGTTCTTTGCAGCACATGATATTAAAACACTGAGTGATTTAATTATTAACCAATCTAAGCTATTAATCAGGATGCTTTTACTATGGTATTAACCAATTGTAGTTGATAAAGTAATAATACTTGGTCAGTCATTTTGCTGTGAGAATTTTATTTCCCCGTCATACTGTTTAAATGTGAATATCTAGCACTGTAATAAATGAAACAATGAATTCACAGGACTGGCTCCTCTGGGGAATGTTGATCACTAATTTGGCTCCTGAACCACTGAGCTCTGAGTATCACTGCTCTTAAGGTTGATCTTTTGATGCCTTTTCATCTTTCTCTTCCCAAACTACACTCACTCAAGCAGGCGGATCTTCTGAAAAGTGGAAGTGGGATTTAGCAGAATAATCCAAGGTAGCTGTCCTGGGAGGAAAGGAAGGACGTACTTATTTGAATTAACCTGGGTTTTGGATTTAGGTGGTGGTTCAGGGCACATCTCACTCTTGATTAGTTTGCGCTTCTGAGATGGAGATATGGGATTGTTACTTTCCTTCTGGAAACTAAGCATAAGAGACTGAAATACAAAAATCAGAATCTGGAACGGCTCGAGCAGAGTGAATTACTGTGAGGCCATGCCAGCTAATTCATAGATTTATAAGGGACCATTAGATCATCTAGCCTGACAGTCTGTAATATACAGGATATCACCCAGTTACCCTTGCATTAAGCCCAATGACTTCTTTGAAGCATGCCTCCATTCAGATGTATTCTTGCCAACACAGAATGCACATCAAACCTGATGGCGTTCTCTTCGTATAATCTGAACAAATTTTAAACACAAACATTTTCTCTGCAGGTTTATTTGCTTCATTAGCAGATCGGTAACATTGAATATTTTTAAATCTGCAAATTAGCTTCAATGAGAATGGATTTGTTGTGACAGGACTGTAGAGGATAGTGAACTGAATCACTTGATTTCATCTTGGACAAAACCTCTTGATTAGCTTTGTCGTGAACCACACAATCTTCCCTCCCCTCCCCCACTCCATATATGTTTCAACAAGTTGCCTCAAATCAATTGAAATTTGAAGTTTTGCCAATGTTGTTTGGTTTTGCTTAGCTGGTGTTCGCACTTGTTATAGATGGAGGAATCCAGGCCCAAGTTATGTAAAATTTGGATTAAAAAAAAATAACAGGATGCAAGTGAGTTTTTCATAGTGTCAATGATTGACATTTATTTTTCATTTTAGAACTCTTTTGCTCCTGAAGTACATGGGAATTGCCAGGCTGGATCAGACTCATAGTCCATCTAGCCCAGGTATCATTTTGTCCCAAGAGGGGCAAGCACCAGTTGCAAGATGCAAGAAACCCTGCAGTGGGCACATGTGGGATAACCTGTCCCCCATGAAAGTATCATCCTACTCCATAAGAGTTTGACTGAAGCCCTGGAGCCCTTCCAATACGCACGTCTTTTCTTACCATTAACTACTCAGAATATTCTTGCCGATTCAAATCTCCCTAAATTCTTGGCCTCAATGATAAAACTTGACAGAAAAAAATCATTCTCATCTTTTTTGCCTTTTAGAAATATTTTGCTATTTTGTTTCCCTAAAAGGAAAAATCTTCCTATAACTTAGTTGCATTGTGTCTTTCCTATAGTGTTCATAAAATATAAGTGCTGTGATAGAGATCTTCTCAGCTCACTGCTCTGCAGCGCCTTCTCATGGCCCATCTGGGAAATTATCTCTTCCACTTTCTCTGATGCCCCTCCCTGTGATTCCTTAGTCCATCGTTCCACTCACTCCTTCGCTGTGGCCTCTCATGCCTGGAGCTGCAGTGCTTTCCTCTTTATGGCTCAGACCTCCGACTAAGTCACATTAAAGTTTGATGATACCCCAGAAGGGAGAAGTCTGCTTCTAGACTGCTTCCAGCTGTCCCAAAAGGGGCTCTCCCTAGTGTGTCATTCCAGCAGTGGTTGGTAGGGGAACCTGGGCCCATCCTCTACACTGGGTTCCAATCCAAGGATCCTCAACCCAGCAGCTCTGGGCTTTTACTCTCCCAGCCCTCACTGCTCCTTCCCTGGATTGCTTCCTATCCTGTCCTTACAGCTTCCTGCTCTTGTCCCTTGTATACGGGTGTGTGATGTTATCTGATTAGAGTATGACCATGCAAATCATTGTTGCTGCCACTGTTATATAATTGCAATGAATCTTATACAAAGTGTGACACGTAGCTAGAAAGGGTTAAGCAGCTTGCAAGCTAAATAACCCAAAGCCAATCTTTAGAGAGATGGTAGAAAAGTATGTGAATGGTAATTAGGGCCATTCCATGGTAGATAGGCTAGAACTTTTGAAATGCAAACCTATACTGTTAGAAATTAGAGGTGATACTAATTGTATGTGTGTTCTTATATCTTGTTAAATGTTAGCCATGTAAACAGGCAGTCCCTGTCTGTCACTATAGCTATTGATTCAGAGACCAAAAGGGAGTATTAACATTTAGATGAATCTTGGATTCAATAATGTCATTGTCTATACGTCTCTTTAAAGTTTGTGATAAACTGCTTAATAGATAAATTCCCTTATGTAAATCCATGGAGCTAATTACTGGTGATGCTTAGGAAATAGGTCTACTTCAAAGTATCTGTGATTGCCTAATGTTCACCTAAGGACTCCGAACTGTATAAAGATGCCTTGGGTCCCGATCCTTTTTATCTCAGATCTGCTTGATGCTTCGTGTAGCGCAAGATTGAGATCTCCAGTCCTAATCTGGAATGACCCTGAATATGAACATTGGCCTATAACCTATGAATCTAATCTCAAGGGCTGTACTCATGTCTATGTATATTGATCTTTTAACCAATACTCTCTCTTTTTTTTTTTTAATAAATTTTAGTTATTAAGAATTGCTGTGTGTATGTATTTGGGTAAGATCTGAAAAATTCATTAATTGGGGAGGTAATGTGTCAGATTCTTTGGGATTGACATCACTTTTTTATATGAGGAATAAGATTTTCAGGAATCCTCCTCATATTTGACGTGGGTGTCTGGGTGGAGGCCCGAGGCTGGGTTACTATAGAAGCTGTTTTCTGCTGGTTTGGTAAATCTAAGCTTTGGGGATTGTTGGCCCCATTTTTTGCAGTTCACCCTAATTGAGTGACCTTGGTTGGCTCCCCTGGGACTCTGGTCACAGGGGGTATGACTGCAGGTTTCCTTCCTGCAGCCTATCAACTTCCTTTCTTCATAGATCCCACCCACCCAGCTCCTCCCCCAGCTGGACCATAGCAGCAATTAGGCCCTGGCATTCCTTGGGTTCCTTCCAGGTGCAGCCCAAGGTTAATTGGTCTAATTTACCCATTTAGGCCTTTTGGGGGTGGACACCCCATCACAACTGTCCATATATTGGGTCGGGGATAATACGAATGTACATAACAGTCCATGGAGAACTCAGAGTGATTCCTTTTCAGTTGGGGTGCTCAGGAGAAAAGAAAGTCAGCTGTTGGAATGAGAAGGGAGACACTTTATCACCTCTGCGTCTCCAGTTATTTGGCTCTTTGAATAGTTGGTATAAAAGCCAGTACGCCTCCTCTTGATTCACAAATTCTCCATTGAGTGTGCACTTCTGTTAATGAAGAGCTGAGTTTAGCCTAGCCAACCATAGGACTGCCTTCCAGATGGGAGCGAAATGTGTCTGCCGCTGAGCTCTTGCCCACCCACTGGTGTCTAACCAAGAACCTTGTTTACCAGGCATGCCTCAAAAATCAGTGTTGCTGGAGTGAAAATGGTAGATTGAAATTTTCACTTTTCTCTGCAGCTGGAAGAAACCACGTTGAGTTACTGGACCAAACTGTTCTGTTACACTGGAGTCATTCCAGAACAAGCCCACTGAATAGCACTGCAGACTTGCACTGATGGCAAGTTGGCTCATTGTTTCTAGCGGAGGACTGTAAATCACTAGAAGAGAAGGTCCATAAAATACTTGGGTCCTTGGTATATTACTTTGGGAGTGTTTCCTTCTGCTTTAACGCTCTCTAGAATCTCAGTTATGAGATGTTAGAAACCAGGTACCTGTTATTTTTAAGTCTCGTGCAAAATTAGGAGGGATTGAGTTCCACAGTAGTAAATATACAGCCTGAAAAGGCCACTACATGTGCAAAGAGGGGCCATCTCTGAGCCCTTTGGAGATACACCCTGCTACAACTTCAAGGGTGTCTTCCTGCGGCTGGCAGTTCACATCTCTTCCCAAAGAAATGTTTGCAGCACAAAAAGCAGTTAGTGGAAATGTTGAGAATACCCCAAAAGTGAATGTGAGAGGGGCCTGCCATGGCACTCTGGAATGGACAGGCAGGATCACCTCCCCTGCAGAGGACAAGATTCTGGCACTCCCCAGCGCTGAGACCTCTTGGCTGGCCAAGCCAGAGATGGCAGCGACCATTGGGCACCCTGGGCCTCCGTTTTCTAAAATGTCCATGGTGAGTTTTGAGCAGAAGGGGCCGAGCATCAGCCCTTGGAAAATCAGCCTCCTGAAAGTGTCCCAAATTGAGCAGCCAAAAGCACTAGTCGTTTCGGAAAGCATAGGCCTAAATGTGCAGCTGTCGGTTGTAACCCCGTCTGTGAGGAAGTGTCTCTCAGGAGCTGGGGGAAAAAGTCCCCCTTTACTGTGTCTCTCACCCATACCCTGGGGCCTCTCCAGTAGGCCACATCTTTGTGTCCCTCCTTAGGTGCCTTCTAGCCTACTGCTCTTAACTGGTGATAAAATCCCGGCCCACTGAAGTCAATGCGAGTTTTGCCAGTGGGGCCAGGATTTCACATCTAGGGTCTGTGCATAGCAGACCCAGGCCCATTTACCTACAAATTTGTTTTCTGCAACTGAGTCAAGATTGCGCAGACACCGACCTAAGAGGAATTTGATTCCTGGCTGGATGGGGGAGGTGCGTTTTCCACCAAGGTAGGAAGATGGAGTAATTGGATTTATTACAGAGCAGAGCAAATCAACCTGGCAAGTGAAAAAGATTCCCTGGAGGTGCCTTCTCTCTGATTGGTCACTGGTCCTGCCTCTGTGCTCCAGAGAGCCGGGATAAACCAGGGTCTGTGCTGCTTTGACCCAGCCACAGCCAAGGAAAATTTCAGATGAATGAGATTTAAATTTGTCTTCCTGTGGGCCTGCTCTCATAGTTATGAATCAAGAGATCTCTACTCCTACACCCAGAAGTCAGAGGTAAAGAGATGCTCAGATGTGCATATCAGAGACTATTCGATTAATTTCCCCATATCAGCAAAAGTATAATCACACTCTTATCAACGGATTACATTTCCATTGTTTCTGAAGCCGTTTAACATATGTGCTTAGCAATTAGGACTTCTTTCTAGAGGAATTTGTGCTGTAACTCAGATTTATTTCTGTGTCACTGAACTGGAAAACTGACAGGAAAACACTGTGCTCCCACCTAATTTATATCAAGTTGATGTCATCCCTGGGCTGTGCAGAGAGAGATTCTGCAGGAGAGCAAGGACTAGAGGGCTCATGGAAAGGGAAAATACAGAAATAACTGCTCTGCACTACCACACTTCA
This sequence comes from Mauremys reevesii, assembly GCF_016161935.1. Lineage (NCBI taxonomy): Eukaryota > Metazoa > Chordata > Testudines > Geoemydidae > Mauremys > Mauremys reevesii. The sequence goes on from NC_052628.1 coordinate 127,566,839, forward strand.
CAAATTCACATTTGCAAAATTAAGTGTGCCCATTTATAGGTGCAGATGATAATTTTGAGATTATCCTTTCCATTTGCAAGTCAGATTCTGCAAAAGCCTGTCACATCAATGGCACTGACAGGACGGTAAAAATTTGAGGTTCGTCATTTAAAAAAAATACCCCAACTCGATAGAAGTTAAATCCTACCACTTACTCAGCAGCTATTGGGTGGGGGGCTGCACAGCTGGGTGTGGCTCTGTGTGGGGGGAGGACTTTGCATAGGGGGCTCACCCATTACAACCTGCAAAGCCCAGTCATCTGAAAAGGAAGGATGGGCTCAGGCTCAAGCCGTTGCCCTGAGACTCAGGAGAGTGGGGTTCAATTCTGGCTCTGCAAGGCACTGTGTGTGTGACTTTGGACAGTTGCTTAGGGCCAGATTTTTAAAGGGATTTAGGCACCTAAAGTGCAGATCAGCACTTCCCAGGATTTTTCCAAAGTGCCTGGATACCTGCTTCTGACTGATTTCAATAGGATTTAGGCACCAAGCTGCTTTTGATAATCCTAATAGGTGCCTAGCTGCATCCTTAGGTGGCTAAATACCTTTAAAAATCTGGCCCAGATTTTTGTGGCCCAGAACCTCAAAGGTATTTAGTCACTTAATCAGAATTACTGGGGGTTAGGAGCTGAAATATCTTTGAAGATCTGGGCCTCTATACCTCAGGTCCCCATATCTGAAATGAGCATCACTTGCCTTCTTCCACCCTTTGCCTGCTTGGAGCTTTGGATTGTTACTCTGCTCATGCTCAGGTCCTGCACCCGTTGGTGCTACTGCAGTACAAAATAACTATGGGTGCTCATAGCGAAGCAGTGGTTGTTTGGGGCCAGGGTAAGTATGGGCTGGCATATATAGTGAGGGCTGGAAAATCACCATTGTCTTCACACAGAAGAGAGGAGTAGTGCAAGAAACACAGGCCAATTTACTGAAATCAATGGGACTATTTGGGGGCACAGAGTTAAGCCAGTGCTTAGCAACCTGGCTGGAGCTATAGAATCTTCTAGATCTTCCTCTTGCTCCCAGACAGGCCAGTGTAATTCCACATAGTGACTCCAGCCCTGTCTCGCAGCCCAGAGAGCAGGAATCCAGCTGCTTCCTGCCATGGAGATCGTTGGTGCTCAGCCAGTATTATCAGTTTGGTGTTTGAACGTGTCCCGAAGGGTAAGAAAATTACTCACTCACCAGTGTGGCTCTTGGGAGGGAAACACTGCTATGACATGCATAGACTTGGAGGAGTAACTCAGGATTATGTCTGGCATCATCAGCAATGGCAAATGCTCTGTGACCAGGCAGTTAATTTGTTCTGGAAAAGAGATGGTGATTTTGATTCTCATGCAAAGGATGCCAGGCAAAATGAGCCTCAAAGTTTCTCCAATTAAAATGATCATATTAAATGTTAGAGTTCAGTTCCAATCAGGATATTAGCAAGATGGTAAGTGAAATAGTAGGGATGCCATACCAGTGAGTCAGAATCCAGGTGATTTCTCACTTAGCTCGAGTTTACGGATTGAATTTGCTGTGCTCTCTGCAAATAACAAGGAAATGCATTTCATGGTACAGTCTTGTGCATATGCAGGTGGTTTGTCTTGTTAGCATGATAACTAACGTATTGGGATCTAGCCAGGATGTTTACATTTCCCAGATGTCTGAGGTCATTGCTATTGAACATACATTTGTGGGAGTGTTTTCTTTCTTAGTGCTAGCCTCATGAAATAACCAAACACACTGGGTCATGGGCCATGTTCATTTTTTAAACATGATTGCAGGTCACTGTGGTTTCCTGTAAATGATAGTGACTCTTAGCTCAGATACAATGCTTTTAATCTGCTGCTATCAAAGCACTTTACAAAGTGAGGGAAGTATTATTGCCTTTTTCAGATGGGAAAAATGAGGTGTGAGGTGGTTGAGTTGCCCAAGGCCCTGTGGAGCAGTGGAACGCAGGTCTCTTGATTCCCAGTTCAGTCCAGTGCCTTCTTCACCAGATCAGACTGTCTCCTCAATGGCTGCTTAAAAACAATCTGTTCTCCATCCCTAGTCTCCTGCTCAGAAAAGTCAGTCACCTTTTCTGTAACGTGTTCTTCGAGATGTGTTGCTCATGTCTATTCCACAATTGGTGTGCATGCTCGCCACGTGCACTGGTGCTGGAAGTTTTTCCCCTAGCAGTACTCATGGCGGGGAGCGCCCCAGCGACCCCTGGTGTGGTGCCTCCATGGCACAGTATAAGGGGTGCTGCGCGCTCCCCCCACCCTCAGTTCGTTCTTGTCAGACAACTCCAACAGAGGTGGAGGAGGGCATGAGCAACACGGCTCAAAGAACACCAGTTACGGAAATGGTAACTGTCTTTTCTTCTTCAAGTGATTGCTCATGTGCATTCCGCAGTAGGTGATTCCAAGCTGTATCTGTTGGAGGTGGGTAGGAGTTCCCAACTGTCAGGATGGAGCACAGCCCTGCCGAACCCAGCGTGCTCCCTGGTCTGGGAGACAATTGCATAGTGCGAGGTGAATGTGTGAACTGAAGACCATGTGGCAGCCCTACAAATGTCCTGGATGGGGACATGGGCTAAAAAGGCAGCCGATGAGGCCTGCGCCCTAGTTGAGTGCCTTCACAATTGGTGGTGGAGGGATTCCCGACAGGTACAGATACACAAAGTGATCCGTTTGGAGAGCCGCTGAGTGGAGATTGGCCGACCCCTCATGTGTTTGGCTGAGGCGATGAACAGCTGTGAAGACTTCCTGAACGGCTTAGTCTGCTCCAAGTAAAAGGCCAAAGCCCGTCTCACATCCAGCATGTGGAGGCGGCACTCCTCACTGGACGCCTGGGGCAGAGGACTGGCAGGAAAATGTCCTGACCCATGTGGTAAGTGGAGACCACCTTCGGGAGGAACGAAGGATGTGGGCAGAGCTGGACCTTATCCTTATGGAACACCGTGTACGGGGGCTCGGAGGTCAGGGCTCTGAGTTCCGAGACCTGCCTAGCCGACATGATTGCCACAAGAGGTGCGACCAGGAGCACGTAGCTAATGGCTCAAAGCGGGGACCCATCAACCAGGCCAACACCAAGTTCAGGTCCCACTGTGGGACTGGGGGCCTAACATATGGGAAGAGGCGATCCAATCCCTTAAGGAATCAGCCAGTCAGAGCATGGGAGAACACCGTGTGCCCCTGCACTGGCGGGTGGAAGGCCGATATGGCTGCCAAGTGCACCTTGACTGTTGTGTATTTGGTTGTCATGGTTTTTGTTGCTATGGCAACTGAGTTCGATTATTATGGGTTAGCTCAGCCGGTTTCAACCGGCTGTGTGAGCTCTCTGTTTCTGTAAATAAAATGGAGGTTTTGGTTAGCTGTCTGCTCTCTGGCCTCAAGTGATTGCTTCCTACACTGGCTGCCCCAAGGACTTAACACTGGCGACGAGGATGGGATCCTGGTGCTGCTCCAGTAACAGAAGGAAGTAGAAGTCAAGGTAAAGACCAAACAAAGAAAAAAAGCTGCTTGTTTGCACTGACTGTGAAAGTGAAACTAAAAATCATGGCTACTCTGACCAGGCCCCTGGAGCCTTTTGATGAGAATACAGAGCAGTGGCATGTGTATACTGAGCGTTTTGAGCTTTTTGGTATTGCAAATGACATTACAGAAGCGAAGAAGGTGCCAATATTCTTAACTGTTGTAGGGGCTAAAACCTACTCTCTGCTACGCAGCTTACTGCACCCTGTTAAGCCTGAGACTAAATCTTACAGTGACATTGTGGAAATCCTGGGGTCTCATTTCTCCCCAAAACCACTGGTAATTGCTGAAAGATATAGGTTCCACAAAAGAGACCAAAAGGAAGATGAAACAGTTGTACAATTTGTAGCCATTTTAAAAAAGCTAGCAGAACACTGTGAATTTAAAGAGATGTTAAATGATGCCCTGCGTGACAGGTTAGTGTGTGGCCTCTTCAGTGAAGCTATACGGCAGCGCCTACTGACAGAGGCTCAGCTTACATTACAGAAGGCTGTTGATATTGCTGTCTCCATGGAACTGGCTACAAGGGAGGCACAATACATCGGTGCATCCCCTAGGGTGCAAAAAGTGTCACAAGAACTGACCCACAAAACGGTGCAGAGTCAAGAATGTTACCGCTGTGGTAAGCTGGGTCACCAGGCATCAGAATGCTGGTGTAAGGACCTGGTGTGTCGACACTGTGGCAAAAAGGGACACATTGAGTATGCCTGTAAAGAAAAGAAAAAGAGGCCTGTGGTCTGGCCGACAAAAAGAGGAACCTTGCATACCCTAGAGCAGACCCAGGATGATCAAGGTGACACCTCCTCACAAGAGGAAGTGCCACTGCATGTTTTGTCTTTGGCAATGGGCTCACATGAATACTGGGTAACCCCGTTATTGGATGGCAAACGTATTCGCATGGAACTGGACACCGGTGCAGCCGTCTCACTGATCTCCGAGACTGTGTATAAAGAAAAGCTACAGCATCTTCCGCTTAAGGCGACAAAAACTGTTCTGAAGACGTATATGGGAGAAGCTGTGCCTATGCTGGGCACTATTGATGTTAAGGTGGAGCTCAATGGACAGGTGGCTAAATTGCCACTGTTTGTGGTGAGAGGTAACTACCCAGCCTTAATGGGTAGGTCTTGGCTTGGGAAGATTCAACTGAACTGGGCAGAAGTGCACCGGATGACTAAAGAAGAAACCAGTCTAACCCCTATACTAAGGAAACATGCTGCTGTTTTTGGAGATGATTTGGGAAGTATGAAGGGAATCACTGTGACATTGAACATTAAACCTGACAGTCCACCAAAATATCTGAAAGCCCGAACTGTGCCATATGCCATCAGGCCAAAAGTTGAAGCAGACCTGGAGCGCCTGGTCACCAATGGAGTCCTAATACCAGTTACCCATAGCTCATGGGCCACTCCTATTGTTCCAATCGTGAAGAAAGATGGCTCTCTCCGGATTTGCGGTGATTTTAAAGTCACTGTCAACCCAGTGTTGTGTGCAGAGCAATACCCGCTTCCCCGCATCGATGACCTCTTCGCAGGCCTGGCTGGGGGACAAAAGTTCAGTAAGATTGATCTGAGTCAAGCATATTTACAGATGCACGTCGATGAAAAGTCCCAAGAGCTGTTGACTATTGTGACTCATAAGGGGCTTTATCGATACTGTCGCCTACCCTTCGGAATAACATCTGCTCCCGCCCTGTTCCAGAGGGCTATGGACCAGATCTTGTGTGGCTTGTCAGGAGTTCAGTGCTATCTGGATGATATCCTGGTCACTGGAAGAAATGAAGAGGATCACTTAAAGAATTTAGAGGCTACCCTACAAAGACTGGAAGAGAATGGCCTACGAGTTCGCAAAGACAAGTGTGAATTCTTCAAGCCATCTGTTGAATATTTGGGACACATCATTGATTCTGCAGGTCTTCATAAGGCCCCTGCAAAAGTTAAAGCTATTGTGGAGGCTCCACCACCTCGAAATGTAAGCCAGCTGCGCTCGTTTCTAGGACTCCTGAACTATTATGGAAAGTTCATCTCACAGTTAGCCACACTGCTAAAACCACTTCATGAGCTCCTTGGGCAGAACAAGGCCTGGAAGTGGACTGAAGCCTGTGATGTTGTGTTTAACAAAGCTAAGGATGCATTGCTAAATTCTGAAGTTCTAACGCACTTTGATCCATCCTTACCACTGCAATTGGCCTGCGATGCCTCCCCTTATGGAGTGGGAGCAGTCGTGTCACATATTATGCCTTCAGGAGAAGAGAGACCTATTGCTTTTGCTTCACGCACTCTAAGCAAAGCAGAAACTAACTACGCCCAAATCGAACGTGAGGCATTAGGAATTGTTTTTGGAATTCGGAAGTTTCATCAGTACCTGTTTGGGCGAAAATTTACTCTTCTCACAGACCATCGACCTCTGACATCAATTTTTGGACCCTACACAGGCATTCCCCCATTAGCTGCTAGTCGTATGCAACGTTGGGCATTGTTACTTTCAGCACACACATATGAAATCAAATATCGGAAATCCACTCTGCACGGCAATGCAGATGGCCTCTCAAGGTTGCCTTTGCCGGTCAAACACCAAGATAGTGCCCAAAAGGAAATCTTCTACTTTGAACAGGTAGAGAATACACCCATCACTGCTACTCAGATAAAGAAGGCAACTCGCGTTGACCCAGTATTGTCCCACATTATGGACCTGGTGATGCATGGAAAATCTCGACAAACCTCTCCGGTCTCATCCGACCTTGTTCCCTACATGTCCAAGCGGACGGAGTTATCGGTCCAATCTGGTTGTTTGTTGTGGGGGAGACGTGTCATTATTCCACCACCACTGAGATCACAGATGTTAGAACAGCTACATTCTGGTCACTGTGGAATAGTGCGCATGAAGGAAATTGCACGAAGCTATTTTTGGTGGCCTGGACTGGACAGCGCTATTGAAGAGAAGGCAAAAGCTTGTATGTCATGTCAGGGTGTGAGGAATGCACCCCAGTGGGCACCCCTACACCCATGGGACTGGCCTGAAAACCCGTGGCAACGTATTCACGTTGACTTTGCTGGCCCCCTTGAAGGAAGCATGTTCATGGTGGCAATAGATGCCCATTCTAAATGGCCAGAAGTCTCTCTAATGCAGTCCACTTCTGCAGAGAGTACTATCCAAAAACTACGAGGACTCTTTAGTCGTTTTGGTCTGCCAGAACAACTTGTGAGTGACAACGGACCGCAGTTCGTTTCTCAGGAGTTTCAAAATTTTATGAAGGCAAATGGGATACACCACATCACGTCAGCACCATATCATCCGTCCACCAACGGATTAGCTGAAAGATTTGTGCAGACAATGAAAAACGCTTTGAAATCAGCAAGGGGACAACACTCCATTCAAAAGCGTCTGGATACCTTTTTACTTTCCTACAGAAACACACCTCATGCTACGACCCACGCATCTCCGGCCTTTCTAATGATGGGACGACAGCTGCGCACTTGCTTTGATCTGCTGAAACCTTCTGAACCCCGACAAATTGTGCAACATCAGCAGCAATATCAAGTCATCAGACGGGCACCCAGAGCAAAAGACCGAACCTTTAGCCCGGGACAGCCAGTTTTGGCTCGGAATTATACTTCCAGAGCTAAATGGGTCCCGGCCACAGTCATCACTCAAACAGGACCTGTTTCCTATACAGTCCGGACTGCAGAGAATCTTACCTGGCGGCGACATGTAGATCAGCTGTTGCCAGGTCATGCCAGTCCTCAGGACCCATCTGCAGTTGAGGGGGCTGACTTCACCTCTTCTGGTGAGGGACCGAATCACGAGTCACCTGTTTCTGACTGTTCTTCTCCATTACTGCCGGCGGCTGAGATACCCCTTTGCCCAGCACGAGCTGATACCACCTCCTCACCTGTTCGTGCTGCGGACCCTGAGCCCCTAGTGCTTTCGGGTGCAATAACACCAGAAGTTCGCCGTAATCTACCTAGAGACAGAAGGCCTCCTCATCGGCTGGATCTTTAGCTAGGGCGAACCCACGGTTATGGGGCAAAATAATCCCCAGGGTTTAGCCGGGAATGGAGGCAGTCTACCCTCCTTCTCTAGTCTAGTGTGTGTTTTATTTAGGGGATGTTCTTATTGGGGGGGAGGAATATGTTGTGTATTTGGTTGTCATGGTTTTTGTTGCTATGGCAACTGAGTTAGATTATTATGGGTTAGCTCAGCCGGTTTCAACCGGCTGTGTGAGCTCTCTGTTTCTGTAAATAAAATGGAGGTTTTGGTTAGCTGTCTGCTCTCTGGCCTCAAGTGATTGTTTCTGACACCGGCTGCCCCAAGGACTTAACATTGATGGACAAGGGTGCCAGGCCCCGGGCTCTAAGGTGAAGGAGACAGTTTAAAATGAGCTGGATCGGGGCAGCCACAGAGGAAATGCCCGCTCGTCCGCCCATCGGGAAAATCGAGATCACTTTGCCAAGTAGGCTCGGTGCGTGGAGGTCCCCTACATGGGCTCCTCACCCTGTTCGAAGCGTTGGACACCAGCTCCACTGACGGGGGCCTGCCCCTGAACAGGACCCCATGGAGCATGCTCCCTGGGGAGGACCACCCTTGTAGGGAGGTGATCACTCCTCGAATTTGGGTAGAGAGCCCCCAAATTGAACTCATACCGGCCCAGGAGAGCCTGATGGTTTGCCACCCTTAACTGGAAACTTGAGGACAAATAAACGTTTCTCCCAAATAAGTCCAGCCTCCTTGAGTCTTTATTTTTCAGAGTAGGGGCTGGTTGGCCCTGCTGCTCCCTGTGGCTGACCGACTCGCCCACCAGGGAGTTGGGGGCAGGATAGGTGTACTCATGCCCCTTGGCTGGCACAAAGTACTTCTGTTCAGCCCTCTTAGAGATGGGGGCAAGGAAGCCGGGGTTTGTCACAAGGCATTTGAAACTTTTGCCTCCCCTCCATGGAGTAGAAGGGCCACCCTGCCCGGTCCCACCTCCTCAGCCTGAAGGTTGAGGCTTGATGCCACCCTTTTCAATAGATCCTGGTGGGCTTCAGAGTCCTCCTGTGGGACAGAGGGAGGGAGGGAAGGAGGGGCCACCAAGCGAGCCCCCACGGGGGGCTGCGTCAGGGACCATGGGGCCCATTGGTACCACAGTGCTGGTCAAGGAGCCCAGTGCCACTGCACCTGCTGTGGCACCGGCAGAGCAGGCTGTTTGGCCTGATTGGCCTGTCCCATCGATCGATGGCTACAAAGGGAGGCCGGGTTGGCGTACTATCCGTCACTGTCCCTGGACTGGGAGGAGCGGTGGCGTCGGGAACGGTGCCAACCATGAGACTGTGATTCCAATGTGAGGAACAGTACTGCTGGTAGCAGCTGCTCCACGATTGGCTCCAGCGGGCAGATCCACGATGGCCAGGTGCTGGCAATTGACGCCCTGGGCTGCGGGAGTGGTGCCGTGGCAGGATCTTGGTCTGGAGCAAAACGACAAATGGGAACGGCGTCGACGTCCGTGCCACGACTGGCTCCGGTAGCCCCTCAGAAACAAGGACTTTCGGTGTTGTCTGTCTTGGTTTTGATGGGGCCCGCTCCTCGAGGCGGAGTGGTGCCTGGAGCCCCTGTCAGTCAGAACCCAGCCAGACAACCTGGTGGGGGTCGACGGTGACCGGTGTGGACTATGCACGGGGCGGCCGCTGAGCGGTGAACGGTGTCTGGAAAATTCCTTCGACTGTGAATGCTACTGAGCGGGGGGCGACTACGGAGATCCCAGTGGTGGCTTGCCTCTGGACTGGGGAGCCAGCATTGGTGGTGCCCCTGGTACCGGCAGGGACATAACATCCCGGGCTGCTTCCAAGGCCTTCGGTGTGGAGGGCATCCAGACATCTGGTGAAGTCTGCTCTGAATGAGCCAGGCTACTCCGCTCAACCTGAGTCGGAGGCCTGGAGGCCAATGGGGGCCAAGGACTGGCCAACATGGGTCTAGCCTCGCCCCCAGTCTTGCTCTGGTGTCGTGGTGGAGAAGGCCTCTTCTTAGCATTCTTGGTGTGCCCCGCAGATGGGGAGTGGTGCCAATTGGTAGATGGCACCAAGGGGTCGCCACGCACTGACATCGCGGTACCCAGTGCCAACTCGGAGCAGCGCACCAGCGTTGGGGTCAATGCCGACTCCATCAGGATAGCCCGGAGCCGAATGTTCCTTTCTCTCTTGGTCCGAGGCTTGAAAGACCTGCAAATCTTGCAGTGATAGCTGAGATGGGTTTCCCCTAGACAGCGTAAACAGTCTGCGTGCGGATCACTCACTGGCATTGGCCGCCTACAAGTGTCGGATGACTTAAAGCCCAGGGCACAGGGCAAGCCCCAACCCGGGCGCATTAAACTAAACTAATCTAACTACTTCAACTACTACACTGAACGAACAAGAGTTCTAGAGGAAAGCTGCAGACAAGCTGGAGCACAGCAGTTCTGAAGCAGCTTCACTGGCGGCAAGAAGGAACTGAGGGTTGGGGGAGCATGCAGCTCCCCTTATACCGTGCTATCGAGGCACTGCTCCAGGGGTCGCTAGGGGTGCTCCCCCCCCTACGGGTACTGCTAGAGGAAAAACTTCCGCCACCGGTGCACATGGCAAGCACGCACACCTATTGTGGAATACACATGAGCATTCACTCGAAGAAGAATTCTAGGCAATCTTAGCAATTACAGCAGAACCACCATCATATCCAACCCATTTCAACTAGTGTAACTGATTCCCCATGGTATTCCAGTCTGAGTGCCCTGATGTCTTTGAAATGGAAATAGTCTGAACCAGAAACCCCAGATCCAGACACTCTGAACATTCTGGAGAAGTCTGGATCTGAACATGGACCAGTGGATTCGTTGCACGTTAAACCAAAACCTCAGTGCTGAGCGTCTCTGAATTTTGGAAAAGTTTTAATCTTGAACAAAACTTTGTGGCTCGAATCCATCTCTAAATTGAACATTTAAATTGATGGTGCCTCACAATGACCTCTCAATGCAGCTGTTCCGTTGTTGAACTGCTTTCATCCTTAGAAAGTTTTCCAGACATCTTTAGCTGTCTACAAATGGTGAAGAATCTTGCTTACTTCAGTGATGCTCAATAACCGGTTTCAGGCACAGTTTTAGCTAGCACAGTTTGCATCCAAGGACAGGCTCTGGTTTTTAGAGAAAACAGCTATGCCAGAAGAAACGGCACTATAGACTAACTTCCCACAAGCCTTAGAAAATCTTACTGAAATCTGTAATATTCATGTTCTGTGTTTTCCTGAAGATCTTGTAGAGCAGGGGTGGCCAACCTGAGCATGAGAAGGAGCCAGAATTTACCAATGTACATTACCAAAGAGCCACAGTAATACATCAGTAGTCCCCCATCAGCACCCCTCCTCTGCTCCCAGTGTCCTTTTATTATCTATGGAATGTTTCAGTATAGTGTGTTCTAGTGCTGTGTTATGCTAGGTGAATGCCAGCATCAGCCCCTTCGTGCCAGCTTCTGCAGGCAGGGCCTGCCTCTGGCAGCCAGCTTAACTTTTTATGTTGTTAAGGTCTTCTCTATTACTTTAGTTCAGGCCTCAGGCCTCCTACTGGAGCCTTATCAGGCGGCTACTTTACTCCATACCCCACTTTTTTTTTTTTTTTTTTTAGTTTCTGGTGTTTTATTGAGGGCCTCGTGAGACCATACAAAATGTAATGTAAATAAAAAATATAAGGTAGTATTATGATTATTATTAGGAGGCACTCCCATAATAATATATATATATTATATATATATAAATATATACAGTGACTATCTTTTTCATTATTAGTAGTAGTCTGAGTGTTTAAAAAATGGGGGGGGGATTATGATAGTGTGTCCCACACTGCTATGTGAGAAAGTAAAAAAAAATTTGGAGTAGTGACACTACCACTGAGGCCTTTATATATATAATATATTTATTTTAGTTACTTAGTTACTACAATCATTCATGTTATAGGTTAAGCTGTTTTAGCAGCTCTTTGTCACCACTTGCTTTGCAGGGCAGGAAACAGAATAGCTCTCCTGTTCCATTGGTTGATGTAGATCCAGTTTAGCTGATTGTTAAATTAATTGTCCATATATTGTAGATAGAGGTGTAATTGACCAGTCTCTTATTTATAAAACACTTCATTTTTTTTTTCTTTGATTGGGTTTCTTCTCTTCACTGTATACAGAGATATGAACTGTGTCTTCAGGGTGTGATTTTTTTTTGTGTCTTTGGTCTGTGGGATGCAACTTGTTTGTTAGTTAACAGTTAACATTTTTTTTTTTTTTTTTTTTTTTTTAACCCAAAACAAAATACACAGTAGGGATTAGTCTTTTATAACACAAGCTATACTTTTTTGCAATTTGTGTATAGATTTCAAAGGGAAACCTGTTGAAAATGTTAAAACCTGTAAAAAATTTTGGTAGCTTTATATTGCAAATTTTTTTTTTTTACATTTTTTTTGGTTACATCTATATAATATATATTTAAAAGTGCAAACGAGTTTCATAAAAAAAAAAAAAAATTGATTTGTTTATTATTATATTTTATTAATGTTGATTTTTTATTTTTTTTTTTTTTTTTTTAAAAAAAAAAAAAAAAAAAAAAAAAAAAAAACTGTGATTGAAAAAGATAATTATTTTTGTTTGCAATTTTATTATTTGTTGAGATATATATATATATATACATATATTTGTAACTGAAACCTTTGAACTTTGCAAAAAAAAAATTGTTATAAATAATATTGATATACCCCTAACCATGTTCTAAATATTGTGGGTATACATTTTTATATATTTTTAAAAGTATAATAAATTGAAATAAAAAAAAAAAAAAAAAAAATAATTATTTAAAATAAACAACACACACACAGCATAACACAGCATAGACACAAGACATAACATAAACAACAGGAAAAAAAAACAAAAAAAAATAATTAAAAAAAATAAAAAATATAAAAAAAAAAAAAAAAAAAAAAAAAAAAAAAAATTAATAATTTTAAATAAAAATAATTTAATAAATATAAATAAAATATATTATATTAATTTCACCCAGAGCCTCCCACCCCTGTGGATCAGCACCTCCCCCTCCCTCCTCGCAGCCCCCGATCACCTGTTTCATGGCATGCAGGAGGCTCGTGGTGGGGGGAGGAGCGAGGGCACGACAGGCTCAGGGGAGGGGGCGGGGAGGGGTGGAGTGGGGGCAGGGCCTGGGGCAGAGCCAGGGGTTGAGCAGTGAGCACACCCAGCACACTGGAAAGTTGGCACCTGTAGCTCCAGCCCCGGTGTCGGTGCCTGTACAAGGAGCCGCATATTAACTTCTGAAGAGCCGCGCGTGGCTCCGGAGCCAGAGGTTGGCCACCCCTGTTGGAGAGGAAGATTTGGAGTCAAAATTCTTAGCATTTGATTCTCATTTACAGCACCCTGGCAGTGTAAAGCGGCTTCCAAATGATTATAAATATTATCTAGCCCCCTCTGCCCCCCCAGGTCTCTTTGAACTGCCAGAGTGATGTATAGGGGCCTTAATGTAAATGGAAGACCCTGGTAACTGCCTTTGTGATGTCAATCCTCCCCTTTTAATATCTATCCCTTTTGGAGATTCTTCAGCTACGATTTCAGCAAAAGCTAGTAAGTATGTGATTGTTTTATCCTCCTCGTCACATTTTGATCATGAAAAGCTTATAAATCAGGTCCAAAGATGAGGAAATGGTTAATATTTTATTTGTATTACAGTAGCACCTTGAGATTGGGTCCGCATTGTGCTAGGTTCTGTACATACACATAGTAATAGAATCCCCCCCCCCACCCCGTGCAAAGAGCTTACAATCTAAAGGCCACACAGACTGTACATAGACAAGCCCACGTGTAGAAGAGAGGAAGGTTTCTTATCCCCATTGCATAGATGGGGAATTGAGGAAAAGGGGAGATTTAGTGACTTACCCAAGCTCATATAAGAAGTCAGTGGCAGAGCAGGGAAATAAACCTAGATACGCTGCCTCCAAGCTGAGTGCCTTAACCACTAGACCAGCCTTTCTCTCTTTATCAGAACAAAAATATTCATATTATCCCAGATAGTTGCAAAACCTGTGCAGGCCTGGGGGTAAAAACATTGTTTCTCTAATCTGAATTTTTTTCTTTAAGTCTTGTGTCTCATTTCTTTCTAAACTTTTGGTAAGGAAACAAAATATTTGCTTTATAGGTTCAATGATGCCAAGACTTTTCTTTCTACACTATCTTCACTAGTCAGCTTGCCATTGAATTGAAGCTATCCAATGCCCTGTCCTACATCCGGGTGCATTTTCTATCCGGTCTGGTAATAACGTATTAAGAACATAAGAACGGCCATACTAGGTCATCAATGGTCTAGCTAGCTCAGTATCCTCCCTTCCAATGGTGGCTGGTTCCAGATGCTTCAGAGGGAATGATCTGAGCAGGGCAATTCCGACTGCTCCATCCCCTCGTCCAGTCCCAGCCTCTGGGAAGTTGACTAACTTCTCCACACTGGCACTTCCCATTGCCAAATCTTCCCGGTCCAGATCCTCAGCTGGTGCAAACCAGCGCTGACTTCAAGGGCGCTGCACCAGTTTGCATCAGATGAGGATCTAGCCCATGTGTGGTTTTGTCCTTTCTGGCCCATATTAAGCCCTGCCCACCTCCCCCGATGCCTGGCTGGAACATTTCCACTGTTGTGACTGCAGTGCTTCTTGAGAGATAGTTACACTGAACAATATACTATTGTAGAATCATAGAATCTCAGGGTTGGAAGGGACCTCAGGAGGTCATCTAGTCCAACCCCCTGCTCAAAGCAGGACCAAACCCAACTAAATCATCCCAGCCAGGGCTTTGTCAAGCCTGACCTTAAAAACCTCTAAGGAAGGAGATTCCACCACCTCCCTAGGTAACCCATTCCAGTTCTTCACCACTCTCTGAGTGAAAAAGTTTTTCCTAATGTCCAACCTAAACCTCCCCCTCTGCAACTTGAGACCATTACTCCTTGTTCTGTCATCTTCTACCACTGAGAACAGTCTAGAGCCAACCTCTTTGGAACCCCCTTTCAGGTAGTTGAAAGCAGCTATCAAATCCCCCCTCATTCTTCTCATCTACAGACTAAACAATCCCAGTTCCCTCAGCCTCTCCTCATAAGTCATGTGCTCCAGCCCCCTAATCATTTTTGTTGCCCTCTGCTGGACTCTCTCCAATTTATCCACATCCTTCTTGTAGTGTGGGGCCCAAAACTGGACACAGTACTCCAGATGAGGCCTCACCAGTGCTGAGTAGAGGGGAATGATCACATCCCTCGATCTGCTGGAAATGCCCCTACTTATACAACCCAAAATGCCATTAGCCTTCTTGGCAACAAGGGCACACTGTTGACTCATATTCAGCTTTTCGTCCACCGTAACCCCTAGGTCCTTTTCTGCAGAACTGCTGCCCAGCCATTTGGTCCCTAGTCTGTAGCAGTGTATGGGATTCTTCCGTCCTAAGTGCAGTACTCTGCACTTGTCCTTGTTGAACCTCATCATATTTCTTTTGGCCCAATCCTCTAATTTGTCTAGGTCCCTCTGTATCCTATCCCTACCCTCCAGCGTATCAACCACTCCTCCCAGTAACCTCTGATGAAAGGCGTCTGGGACAGGACTCACATTAACCAGTAATACAGGGCACCTGTTGGCTAGGAGGACCTTTGCACCTCATGCTAGAGGTCCGTTAACATGCCGATTAAAGAGATCAACAAGTATTTTGGCAATAATTTGATGTTTAACTTTCCGCCTGCTATTTAAATGCTAATGAAATGTTTTAACATGTCATACATGGTTTTATGGATTAATAAGCAATAAGTGTACAAGTTACACTTTTTATGTGATTTAGAATTAATTGCAGGATGGTGAGATTTTCTCCTTTATATACCTATTAAACCCACGTAACTGCTCTTTTTACAGTTGATTGGTGTTCATTTAACATACAGTAATTGCTCTTTAAAGGCTTTAGTAAGTGCATATTTGAGACAATTTACTGTGTTAGCAATTTCCTGGCAGTATTCCACAGAGGTATAGGAAAGCAAATCATTTTCAGCTCTGGGATTCTCCTGGAGTATGGCATACCTTTCCTCCGTTGATTGTGTGCAGAGCGGTTGGCCACTGGGACTCTACCTCGACACATAGGGAGGCTCTTCTTATTAGCAACGCGTGATACCATAGCATGCCTGGCCGTAGCTAGTTGAGCAAAGAGGATATTGGGATGTATCACTAGAAAACAAACCAGAAGGGACTAATGAAGAGGCCATGGGACCTAGTGGATAGAGCACTGGGCTGGGCAGCAGGAGACCTGGGTTCTTCTGGCTGACCTGCAGCACCTAGCATGATGGGGGTCCCACTCTTGACTGCACTTTTAGGCCCCATTGTAACGTAAATGATAGCTTCAGAAAACAGCTGAGGTAATGTAAACCTTCTCCTTTCTATCCAGTATTCAGACTCAACCACGATCTCTGGTAAAAGTTCCAAGCGATAAGGATAACAATAGAAAATATGTGTTGGCTTTCCTTTCCCACCTAACCAGCTGTGGGAAATCTCTGCCTTGGTAATCTAGAGGACACTGAGGGGTTGCTGCCAATGCTTTTGGGCTGTGGGTACAAGACTAATTTGCACAGGGGAGAAATGGGAACCTGACATGGGGCGAGAGGTTAAAGGCTTAAGCAATCCTTCAGTGGGACTAGAGTGTTTGCAAGACCAGGGCCTTGCACTAAAACAGAAGCAGTTGAGAAGAAGGAAGATGGAGAAGGCCTAGAACATTTCACTTCAGGAAATGCAGGAATACGATATGAGTTTTCAGTCGGACACTTTTCTTTGGATGCTCAAATTCCAAGACTCCTATACCAACGAAAAGCTGAGTCTATTTATTACCTGTTTCCTTTCCCTGACCGACTGAAATGCTTGGATGTAGAATATAGTTATATTTGCTGTGGAGTTTGATTCGCTGTAATAGCAAAATGGAGGTAGGTTCATTCTAATTGTTTACTGAAATGTGTTTAATATGGACTTAGGTCCTGATCCTCCAAACACTTATGTATGTTCTTAACTTTACTCATGTGCATAAAATTAAGCATGTGTTTAAGTTTTTTGCAAGGTCTGAGCCTTATTTTTGCCCTCCTAATTAGAAATTTCTACTTTATAATTATTCCACAATTCAGACGCATTCCACCTAGTGACCTAAAAGGAACTGCATCAGATCATGTATTAAAAATGCTTCATTTTTATACAGTTCCCATTTAAAACAAAAATCCATCACTTTGGCCTCAGTCCAACTACACATTTTAAGTATGTGCCTAACTTTAAACACACAGAGCACGACTGTCAATGGAACCACTTTGATCTTGTGTCAAGTATCAGAGGGGGAGCCGTGTTAATCTGGATCTGTAAAAAGCAACAGAGAGTCCTGTGGCACCCTATAGACTAACAGACATATTGGAGCATGAGCTTTCATGGGTGAATACTCACTTCATCAGATGCATAGACTTTGTGCTTCCTGTTAAGCACATATTTAAGTGCTTTGCTGAGTAGGGATGGACCGTCTGATGCAATGCTCATTGAAGTGAATGGGAGTCTCTCCACTGACTTCAATGGACTTTGATCTGGCCTTTCATACCAAACTTGTCATCAGGTTATTGAGACTTGTTGCCATATTTGACATTTTAGCCCACACTGACTCTAGCTTGGTGGAAGAGGCCATGTTTTTTGCTGGGATTCCAATTTACCAAACATCAATGCAGGGTGAGTGTCTAAATTGCTTTCTAGGGTTCCCGTTTGCCACAGATGTCTGTGTAGCTTCAGGTTTATGTTGTGTACTCACACAGAAAAGGCATTTGGTTAGCTTCTATCCCCTTATTCTCCTTTTCAGGGTACACACACTCACATCTGCTGAGTCTCCCTGGAGGATGGCCTAGTGGTTAAGGACATTAACCTAGTACTTGGAAGACCTGCGTTCAAGTCCTTGCTCTGTCATAGACTTCCTGTGTGATTTTCATAGAATCATAGAATATCAGGGTTGGAAGGGACCTCAGGAGGTATCTAGTCCAACCCCCTGCTCAAAGCTGGACCAATCCCCAACTAAATCATCCCAGCCAGGGCTTTGTCAAGCCTGACCTTAAAAACCTCTAAGGAAGGAGATACCACCACCTCCCTAGGTAACCCATTCCAGTGCTTTACCACTCTCCTAGTGAAATAGTGTTTCCTAATATCCAACCTAGACCTCCCCCA
Organism: Mauremys reevesii; assembly: GCF_016161935.1. Classification (NCBI taxonomy): domain Eukaryota; kingdom Metazoa; phylum Chordata; order Testudines; family Geoemydidae; genus Mauremys; species Mauremys reevesii. The sequence goes on from NC_052628.1 coordinate 127,584,604, forward strand.
TTGCAACTTGAGACCATTACTCCTTGTTCTGTCATCTGGTGCCACTGAGAACAGTCTAGATCCATCCTCTTTAGAGTCCCCCTTCAGGTAGTTGACAGGGGTTTGTGGCAAGTCTCTTAGACGTCTGCATTGCAATCAGAGTTGTGATTGCAGCTCAGGTAGGTAAACCCATATTGGGCTGCATTAGTAGGAGCATTGCCAGCAGATCAAGGGAAGTGATTATTCCCCTCTATTCAGCACTGGTGAGGCCACACCTGGAGTACTGTGTCCAGTTTTGGGGCCCCCCACTACAGAAAGGATGTGGGCAAATTGGAGACAGTCCATCGGAGGGCAACAAAAATGATTAGGGGGTTGGGACACATGACTTACAAGGAAAGGCTGAAGGAACTGGGGTTATTTAGTCTGCAGCAGAGAAGAGTGAGGGGGGATTTGATAGCAGCCTTCAACTACCTGAAGGGGGTTCCAAAGAGAAAGGAGCTAGGCTATTTTCAGTGGTAGCAGATGACAGAACAAGGAGTAATGGTCTCAAGTTGCAATGTGGGAGGTCTAGGTTGGATATTAGGAAACACTATTTCACTAGGAGGGTGGTGAAGCACTGGAATGGGTTACCTAGGGAGGTGGTGGAATCTCCTTCCTTAGAGGTTTTTAAGGCCTGGCTTGACCAAGCCTTGGCTGGGATGATTTAGTTGGGTTTGGTCCTGCTTTGAGCAGGGGGTTGGACTAGATGACCTCCTGAGGTCCCTTCCAACTCTGATATTCTATGATTCTATGTGAGGTGCTCAGATAACATAGTAATATGGGCCAGACAGGTAGGTATGATAGATAAACAGGCATATGCTATAAACCACGCTCATCCCCATCTGTTGAGAAATATAGAGAATTTGGGGGGCAATAGAAAACAGATTACTGCTTCCTAAGTAACTGATACTGCAGGATGCATAATGTCTGCCATTTAAGTGACAGCAATATCTGCAATCCAGTACACAAGGCGTAAGTGAAGGAAGAATATGGCTTGAAATCTGTATGCTGGAGAGGTAGAGCACATTGAAGAGAAAGCAATTTTTGTTTCACATCATTCCTTTTGTATCCTTGTGACAAGGCAGCATAATAAAGCTCAACTTTTTTTCCATCTCAATTGCTGCCTTAAAAGAAAACAGGGAAGACCTATCTTTAGCATCAAATGAACAATGGGCACTCTTCCAGAGAGGAGAAAGGAACTGCTTTTGAAAGAGTTGTGGAGGAAAGTGCAAAATGTTCTAACTTCACATGAAATAAATATTTAAATGATATGCATTTGGCACATTGTCTTACAGATGTCAGTGTAGCGTTTACACTCCAGGTTTATATAAAACACTGGCTTGGTGGGGGATGCAGGAGACAAGGGAGCTAGAAATCTCTTAGCATAGACAGGGATACACAAAGAGCCACTAACACAAATGCTTTTCATGTTCAAAACACTTTAGAAATAGTAACTAATTAAATTACTACAAGCTGGTATATTTCATCCTATCAAAGAGACACAGCATAGCTGAAATCTTCAAGGACAGGCCGGCGCTGCCTCATATAGCTAGGGGAGATGCCACAGTCACAAGGCACATGCACAGCCCCTCTATATACTGCTAGGCAAAAGTCTCCATCTCTGATGTGCTGGGCATGCACACATCTCCATGGAATACACGTCTACATCACATCTCGAAGAACCACCGTTTCATTTTCAGGGCTGCCTCGGAGACATGGACACATTAAGTTGAATGGGATTTGGGCATCTAAATCCTGTAGGCAGCTTTGAAAATTTCAGCAGAAGATCTTGGGCCGATCCAGTTTGCACTTAGAAAGCCATAGGAAGCCGCCTGGAACAACTGAAGTACTATAGAAAGTGGATTCTACTTACAGGGCCAGATTCTCAAAATTCAGTGGAGCTGCATAACACCTGCTAAGAATCTGGTCCCCAGAGTTAGGGGGGTGAGCCAAAGCCCACTGAAGTCCATGGAAAGACTCTTATTTACTTTAGTGGGCTTTGGCCTGGGGCTGGGGAGAGAAGTTCTTACTGACTGCAAAGGTGGGTTGTGTGGGAGGCAAGGATGTTCCTCCATCGAGCCCTCTGCTTCCTAAAATTGCTGCTGCACCATCATGTCTAGCCATCCTACTAGCACAGGCACCAAGGGGATCAATAGGCCATTATGAACGAGCAATAAGCACCCTCCTCTCGCAGAAGTGAAAAGAAAGCCCGTGCTCCCTGTATTATGTCTCCCTTTTATGGGGCAGGATGGATAATCCAGGCACATAACTTGCTCACAGTGTGAAAAAGCCAACAGACACTTTTCTGGAGCTAATTTTAAAGAGGTGAGAGCAGGTTAATGGATTAGCTTGTTCTCTGTATTATCAGGATAGATTTATTATTTTTGACAGAACGATGACTGGGGTTTTACATAATCCACTTCAGATGGGGCAGGTGGGATTCTGCCAGTTTCATTCCCCTGTTGAACAGGCATCCGTGATTCATAGCAGAGCCTATGAGACCAAACCATGAATAGCTTCATTTTATTAAAAAACAAAACCTCATAAATCTGGGTCACACCCCTAAGAACTTTGGTAAAAAATATAATTTTAGTGGCTGTGTTGCACACAGGGCCACCCAGAGGATTCAGGCAGTAATTCGGCAGTGGGGGGTCCTTCCGCTCCAGGACCCGCCACCAAAGTTCCCTGAAGACCCGCGGTGGGGACCCCCCACCACCAAATTACCGCCGAAGACCCAGCACTTTGGTGGCGGGTCCCGCTTGGGCGGTAGGGCGGAAGGACCCCCCGCTGCCGAAGACCCAGAGCAGAAGAAGCTCCGGGGGCCCAGGCCCTGCTACAGTTTTCCAGGGCCCCCAGAGTGAGTGAAGGACCCTGGTCCAGGGGCCCCCAAAAACTCTCGTGGGGTCCCCTGCGGGGCCTGGGGCAAATTGCCCCACTTGTCCCCCCCCGACCCGGGCGACCCTGGTTGCACAGCATCAAACTGTCTAGATTTTCCCCAAAAGACGAATGTCTCTGATGCCACCAGTGCAGCTCAAGCATTGGTGCCTATTTATGTCTTCAGGGCATGTTTTCCCTTTGGTGTTTGTGCTTGTCTCTCATTGGTGCCAACACAACAGAACTAACAGCCTGTAACTGTGAGGACAGGTGGCCTTGTGGTTACGGTTCTGCATTAAGGTTCAGCAGAATGATGTTGGATGCCTGGTTCTCCTACATGGTTCCTGTCTGCCTTTGTGCAAGTCACTTATTTTGGCTGTGCTTTGGTTCCACACCTGTAAATTGAGGTTCAATCAACCTCCCCTCCCTTTGGGGTTTGAAGGTAAATTCATTAATGGGATGAGGTGCTAAGATGGGGGACAGAGTCCATGGAAAATGGCTCTTTACCAGATGGTCCAACAATACTGGACCAAATGGCACACCACTACTTTGGGTGGTTCTTCACTAGCAGCCTCTCATCACATGATGCACTAAATACAGTAAAGTATGTCTAAAGGACCCATCCAAATATTTGTTTCATAGTGGAAATGATCTTTTAGCTTTTAAGTTTTGCAAAAATTATGCCAGAAATTTTCAGGTTACCTTAAAGTGACCATTTGAAAACAAGGTTTTTGGTTTTTTTCGGAGGGTGAGGTGATGGTTGTAGGTACTATTGTAGTTAAATCCTGAGAATTTATTTTGGTTGCTATTAAAATCTCTAAAATTGACACTTGCAAGTAATTAACATTACCCAGTATGCCGTATGGGAGGCAGAGCAAATAGCAAGACGCAATTAATTTGGCCAAAGTAAAGATTGTAATAATTTGTAATAATGCTCATTGCACTTAGCAAAAATTACAAGCGAAATAAAGATTTTGCCCTATGGTATGTAACAAGCAAGACAACTTGATCTGAAAATCTTATAAGTTTATACCTCAAACTAAACTTTGTTTTAATGTTGCTGAGTGTGATGGGGTGTCCGCCCCACACTGGTCTGTAAGGAGTTAATGGAGCCCCAGGGAGGCTGTGCAGCAAGCAGCCAATAGGAGAGTGGCTGCGAGGAGCAGCCAATCAGGGCCAGGCAAGCCCATATAAGAAGATCTGCAGGGCAGAGCAGGTTGAGTTGCTCCTTGGAGCTTGAGGTGGGAGGACTGGGTGCCTTGCAAGAGGAAGAATGCTGGACAGAGCAGTGCTGGGCAGGATCAGCGGAGTGAGAGCAAGCTCCTGGCTGACTGCCAAGGCTGGCAGACTGAGGCCCTGAGGCCAAGGAGAAGTGGCCCTGAGAAATAGATTGAGAGGTTGGAGGGATGCAGCATGTGGCTGCCACCTACAGGGTCCCTGGGCCTGGACCTGGAGCAATGGGTTGGCCCAGGTCCCACCTTCACTCCCTCTCTCCACTGAGGAAATGGCTTGACTATTGGACTGCGATACTGTTACCTGGAAGCGGGGAGCAAGCCCTGAAGAGGACACCACGGTCCTTGGAGAAACATGGGTCCAGGAACAGAGATGACGGCAGGTGAGAGACCATCAGGACTCAGCGTATTGACCTGTGGATCTGATCTGCAAGACAACCAGTAGGAGGCGCTGGCATGGTGGGTCCCACCCCATCACACTGAGGTAGTATTACTTGTATTGGCACTGTCTCCAAAAGTATTATTGGCTGAAAATTTTCCAATGGACCAATTTTCTGTTTGAAAATGTTGATTCAACAAAATTGAAAAGTTCTGCAGGGGCGTCAGTTTCACTAAAAAAATCAAATGATTAATTTAAGTAAAATCAAAATTAATCATTTCAATATTTTCATTTCAAAATAACTTTTTTGTGTTTCAACTTTTATTTTATTTTTGATTTCATCTTTTATTCTAAATAAAAGTTCTGATTTTATCTAAACAAGATGTTTCTATTGACTCAAACCAAAATATTTTGGAATTTTTCATTTTGTGGAAAATTCTGAATTTCTCCATTTTGTTCTGATTTGGAATGAAAGTGGATTTCAAAACCATGGAGTTTCCAGTGAAATAGAAATGCTGGTTTCGTCACAGCTCAACTTGAAAGCTTTATTATATTGACCGTATTCTGACAGTAAAATAGATCCACACCATCTACCTCAGTTACATTGCTTTTACATTGATTTAATTAATATGATAGAGTTTTATCAACAAAATACTGGTGGAACAGAGCTGAAAATCAGACCCATAAGTTGAGGCCAGATTCCCATCTGATGTAAATTGGAATAGGGCTATTGTTTTTCTTTTCATGGAGCTATGTCAATCAAAAGCAACTGAAAATCTGATCTTTTGTTTTGTATTACTATCATAACATTTTTTAACATAGGCTTCCATTGATCTTTTATGAAGAGATTACAAAACTAAGTCCTATAAGACGTTTGATTTCTGGTCATTGCTACAATAAAATTAACATGAAATGACAATATTTCCCATGAATGTTGGCACTACAGCTGAGAATATGGTGGGGGCGGAAATCTGCAAATATTTGTTTGAATTCTGGTTTACTGACAGAATAACTGAGTGACTCAATATGTTGTGGATATTGAACCTGAGGATCATATGTGTATGGTTAATTCAAGGCCTGCCCTTGGCAGATTTCTGAGAATGTGTGTTGTGCACATTAGTTACGTTCTCTAGGGCTCTTTCTGGAAGTTTGCACTATGGTGATGGGTTGCAGTATAAAAGTATAAGATAGAATTCAAGCATGTTCACTTCCCTTCTCTAGGAATGCATGCTAAAATAATACAATTTAAGAAAATGTTACATGCTGTTCACAGAAAACAAGTTATGAATATTGCAAATGCCCACATTTGCATCAGAAACTTGGTTCAAAGAGTGATGCCCCTCCAGTCAAGGAACAGAATGTACCCTGTTACTAAGGGGTGTCAAACTTTGAATTTCAAATATGGAATGCTTGCAAAGAACTGCTGTACCAATAAGCTACAGGCAAAGAATTCTTAGTTCAAATTATTTGGTGAATAATTTCAAATAGCGAATATACTTGAGAAAGTTGCAAATGTTTGCAACTATTAATTAATATAAAATGGCAAAATTGGGCAAAAGCAGCAAAGAATCCTGTGGAACCTTATAGACTAACAGACGTTTTGCAGCATGAGCTTTCGTAGGTGAATGCCCACTTCACTTGCATCCGACGAAGTGGGTATTCACCCACGAAAGCTCATGCTCCCAAACGTCTGTTAGTCTATAAGGTGCCACAGGACTCTTTGCTGCTTTTACAGATCCAGACTAACACGGCTACCCCTCTGAAAATTGGGCAAATAATTTTTTTGCTCAGCTCTGGCTGATGTTTGGAAGGTGACACATATATGGTAAATGGAGTGCTGGTGAAGGTGTCTTATGCACTAGATTTAAGATGTGAGGCAAGGTTTTAAGATAATAGAAATGTAGGACTGGAAGTGACTTCGAGAAATCATCCAGTCCAGCCCACTGCACTGAGGCAGGATTAAGTAAACCCCTAGACCATCCCTGACAGGGGTTTGTCCAACCTGTTCTTAAAAACCTCCAGTGATGAGGATTCCACAAACTCCCTTGGAAGTCTGGTCCAGAGCTGAACTACTCTTCTAGTTAGACCGTTCCTGTTATCTAGAATCACAGAATCATAGAATAGAATCATAGAATATCAGGGTTGGAAGGGACCTCAGGAGGTCATCTAGTCCAACCCCCTGCTCAAAGCAGGACCAATTCCCAACTAAATCATCTCAGCCAGGGCTTCGTCAACCCTGACCTTAAAAACCTCTAAGGAAGGAGATTCCACCACCTCCCTAGGTAACCCATTCCAGTGCTTCACCACCCTCCTAGTGAAAAAGTTTTTCCTAATATCCAACCTAAGCCTCCCCCACTGCAACTTGAGACTGTTACTCCTTGTTCTGTCATCTGGTACCACTGAGACCAGTGTAGATCCATCCTCTTTCAGATGGTTGAAAGCAGCTATCAAATCCTCCCTCATTCATCTCTTCTGCAGACTAAACAATCCCAGTTCCCTCAGCCTCTCCTCATAAGTCATGTGCTCCAGCCCCGTAAACATTTTTGTTGCCCTCCGCTGGACTCTTTCCAATTTTTCCACATCCTTCTTGCAGTGTGGGGCCCAAAACTGGACACAGTACTCCAGATGAGGCCTCACCAATGTCAAATAGAGGGGAATGATCACATCCCTCGATCTGCTGGCAATGCTCCTACTTATACAACCCAAAATACCATTAGCCTTCTTGGCAACAAGGGCACACTGTTGACTCATATCCAGCTTCTCATCCACTGTAACCCCTAGGTCCTTTTTCTGCAGAACTGCTGCCTAGCCACTCGGTCCCCAGCCTGTAGCGGTGCATGGGATTCTTCCGTCCTAAGTGCAGGACTCTGCACTTGTCCTTGTTGAACCTCATCAGGTTTCTTTTGGCCCAATCCTCTAATTTGTCTAGGTCACTCTGTATCCTATCCCTACCATCCAGCATATTTACCACTCCTCCCAGTTTAGTGTCATCTGCAAACTTGCTGAGGGTGCAGTCCACGCCATCCTCCAGATCATTAATGAAGATATTGGGGCACTCCGCTTGATACCGGCTGCCAACTAGACGTGAATCCACTAATCACTACCTGCTGAGCCAGAAGATCTAGCCAGCTTTCTATCCACCTTATTGTCCATTCATCCAGCCCTAATTCTATCCACAGTTAAGTCTGTGCTACCTCGGTGATGTCAACAGACCAGTGTGGATGTAACTGAGGGGATATTCTGGCCCTTGATTCAAAACTTAACATGGGCCAGTTACAGTGGACACACAGGAAAGAATAAAACAAAACATTAAAGGAATAGTCACAGTATTGTATTAATAGCCCCCTAACTTCTTGCTAGTTGAAACCTAAAGTTATCCTGGAAAGAAACAGCAATAAATAATAGGACTGTCGATTAATCGCAGTTAACTCATGTGCTTAACTAAAAAAATTAATTGTGATTAATTGCAGTTTTAATTTCACTGTTGAACAATAGAACACCAATTGAAATTTATTAATTTTTTGGGATGTTTTTCTACATTTTCAAATATATTGACTTCAGTTACAACACAGAATACAAAGTGTACAGTGCTCACTTTATATTATTTTTTATTACAAATATTTGCACTGTAAAAATGATAAACAAAAGAAATAATATTTTTCAATTCACCTCACAAGTATTATAATGTAATCTCTTTATCATGAAAGTGCAACATACAAATGTAGATTTTTTTTGTTACATAACTGAATTCAAAAACAAAACTATGTAAAACTTTAGAGCCTCTAAGTCCACTCAGTCCTACTTCTTGTTCAGCCAACTGCTAAGACAAACGTGTTTGTTTATATTTACAGGTGATAATGATGCCCACTTCCTATTTACAATGTCACCTGAAAGTGAGAACAGGTGTTCGCATGGCACTTTTGTAGCTGGCATTGCAAGGTATTTACGTGCCTGATATGCTACACATTCGTATGCCCCTTCGTGTGTCGGCCTCCATTCCAGATGCTCATTTAAAAATAATGCATTAATTAAATTTGTGACTGAACTCCTTGGGAGAGAATTATATGTCCCCTGCTCTGTTTTACTGGCATAGCAGTCTCGGATGATGACCCAGCATATGTTCATTTTAAGAAAACTTTCATTGCAGATTTGACAAAACACAAAGAAGGTACCAATGTGAGATTTCTAAGGATAGATACAGTACTCGGCCCAAGGTTTAAGAATCTGAAGTACCTTCCAAAATCTGAGAGGGAAGACACATGGAGCATGCTTTCAGATGTCTTAAAAGAGCAACACTCTGATGCAGAAACAACAGAACCCGAACCACCAAAAAAGAAGATCAATCTTCTGCTGTTGGCATCTGACTCAGATGATGAAAATGAACATGCATTGCTCTGCACTGTTTGAAATCATTATCGAGTAGAACCTGTTAGCAGCATGGACACGTCCCCTGGAATGGTGGTTGAAGCATCAAGAGACATATGAATTGTTAGCGCATCTGGCACGTAATATTTTGTGATGCCGGCTATAACAGTGCCATGCAAATGCCTGTTCTCACTTTTAGGTGACATTGTAAACAAGAAGCAGGCAGCCTTATCTCCTGCAAATGTAAACAAAGTCGTTTGTCTGAGCAATTGGCTGAATAAGAAGTAGGACTGAGTGGACTTGTAGGCTCTAAAGTTTTACATTGTTTTATTTTGAATACAGGTTTTTTTTGTACACAATTCTACATTTGTAAGTTCAACTTTCATGATAAAGAGATTGCACTACAGTACTTGTAATGGGGGAATTGAAAAATACTATTTCTTTTGTTATAGTGCAAATATTTATAATACAAAATAAATATAAAGTGAGCACTGTACAGTTTGTATTGTGTTGTAATTGAAATCAATATATTTGAAAATGTAGAAAACATCCAAAAAAATTAATTTTTTAAATCATGCAATTAATCAAGATTAATTTTTTTTAATTGCTTGACAGCCCTAATAAATAGATCTGTATTCCTGTTGGAGCCAGTTAGAGGCTGCTTAGCATAACTGTGTGCCATAACCCACTCAAAGCACTCACCTTCTTTCCTTTGTGAGGCCCAAGGTATTGTGGGTATGGAGTGGGTACGGCTTTGGCTGTATGTGGGGTATTTCTTTCTCAAGGACATTAACGTGTATCCACTGGGGGTTCAACTGAGGCTTTGCATCAAACCCTGGGCCAGGGGCAGCATGGTGTTGCATGGCCCCAGGAGCAGTCTGGGAACTGGAGTGTCACAATCGAGTCCCCATGCTTGAGAGGAGAGGAGGGGAGTCGTTTGTACAGCTTGGCACTGATTGAATGTTTATATTTATTACTATTTATTATATTCCCATAGTGCCTAGGAGCCCTAGTCATGGCCCAGCAGCCCACTGAACTAAAAGACCATCCCTGGCTCAAGAAGCTGACTATCTAATCCCACCTCCATCCCCCCCGCCCTCCCCCCCCGCAAACCTCAGACATCCCTAGATTGCTGCACAAAATAAACTTCCCTTCAAATTAGGGAGCTCTTTAAGGTTTAATTAGCTTTGATTAAGGTACAGCACTAACCTGTGCTGTGGTAATGAATCATAGAATCTCAGGGTTGGAAGGGACCTCAGGAGGTCATCTAGTCCAACCCCCTGCTCAAAGCAGGACCAACCCCAACTAAATCATCCCAGCCAGGGCTTTGTCAAGCCTGGCCTTAAAAACTTCTCTCCTTTTCCAGAACTAGCGTTGCTCTTATTTTGAACTCTCGGTGGTGCACATTTTCACTGCAAATCCCCTTTTCTCTCTGAACAGGACATCTGACACCTCGCAGACCTGGAATTTTAATTAAAGTGAAATCGACACCTGGAGGTAGGAGTCCACATTCTCAAATTACTATAAAGCTAATGGGGGGGGGGAGGAACCTTGCATGCTAATAAAGGCAAATGTAAAAGGCTGGATTGAGGTGATCCTCTCTCGCCTCCGTGGAATATCAGATGAAGAGAGCTTTGGGGCTGAATTCCATCTCCACTGAGATCAGGAGAATTAAGCTGGAAGGCGTGGGAGACTGCCACTTTTTGACAGTTTTCTCCAGGTCTTGGAAACATGGCAGGCAGCCAGTTGACAAGATCCTATTACCAAAGCTGGAGCCAGGTAAAAGGCAATTGAAAAAGATGCTCTAAGGATTGCAAAAAAAGCAAAGGCAGAGAAGAGGCAGAGGAGATCACGTCAGTATTTTGGCAAGACCTTGCTAAGCTCAATTTCTTACATGCCAATTTTTGAGGAGGACACCCAGAGGTTACACTGATACGTTGGAGCACAGGCGCCTCAAATATTCAGGCACTGCAGCTTCCTGGCATTTGTCATGGGCATCTCAAGAGTCTGAGCAAATAAGAGGGTGCATCCTTGCCCATAGCGTGCACCAGCTCGTCCATCTGTCTCTCTTGGAGCCACAGTTGGAGGCACCGAGTTCCCTACAGACCAGTGACACCTGGTGGGGCTGGGGTGTGTTCTGTGGTTTGCTGTGTGAGAGCTTTGTTGAGATCAGCTATCATTTGTTAGAAACCACTTCCTGCTCTGCACTTCCTCCTGCAACTTCCTGCTTCTGCTAGTGTTTCAGTTTGTCAGAGAGATGGTCACTTGTCTGAAGCATCAAGATGTCTCATCTCTAAAATATGACAGTCAATATATTCAGACTTTTAATGCTGGGAAAAAAACAACATTGAAACAGGTAAAAGTTTCAAAGGAAAACAACAACAATCTATTGTTTTGGAATCCTGGGGTCCGGGAGGAACAGGTTTGTGTGAAGGGATCCTACGGACTTGTTTAGAGGATTGATTGTGGGTGAAGGTCCCTTTCACCTCCCAGTATCTCCCACAAATAGAGGATGACCCTCATGATGGCTTGGACTGAGCGTCCAAAGCGTTTTCAAGCCCTTGGAACTTCCCCAGGAAACTAAGGGCCAAATCTTCAGCTGGCATAAATCAGCATAGCACCATTGACTTTGATGGATCTACATCAATTTACACCAACTGAAGATCTGTCCCAAAGACTCAGGATACCCTTCATTGCTTTGTAGAATAAATGGCCATGCAGATCTGCATGGCCAGATAAGCAGATTTTCAACCCTGACATTCTGCCTCGTAAACACTTAGAAATTCCAACCATTGGTCCAGTGGTAAAATGACTCATGCCTCCAATCTTTTCAGTGTCTTGTAAGGTGTTCAGAACATGATGTAAATAACTAGTTGGATCTAGCTCTGAGTGTCTCTAACGTCATTGTGGAGAAGTGAATTCTGTAAGTATCACATAAATTTGAGATATTATATAAGCCATGGCTCCAAGTATTTGAAAATGTAAAACAGGAGTTGTCTTAGGATCCAATCTCATACACAGTTGCACAAGCAAAATTGCACCAAATTCTGCTTAGCTGACGTTTGTGTAATAGTGCTGAGTGTTCGCATGGGAAGTAGGACTGTCATACAGTAGGCCACAAATCCTGACTGTGTTTGGGTGTTGCCTTTTGAGATTGAGTAATACTTGACACAAAGGTAGTCAACATACTGTAGGACAAAGGCAGCACTCGCACTGTGTTCTGAATCCTGGATGGTATTCCAGCAAGAAACATGCACTACAATAATACCCTGGACAAAACAATGTGTCCTACTGATGCATGGTCTTGTCCTTTAAAGTATGGCTCTGAGGAGTGCCTGAGAAAGGGCATCGTGAAGCTGCATGTTCATAGTTTCTCAACTAGTGTTTGATCAAATTTGCCCAGTTTACAAGTACGAAGCTCCCCCCCCCACACACACACCCTGCCTATCTGTCAGCCCCAGGAACTCAACCCCAGATTTGAGACCAAGCTGGTTCATTCCTTCTCATTCATTAGCTGCAGAAATAAAGGCCAAATCTGATTTTCAGTTACACCTGTGCACCACCATGTCTTGAGATTATGCCCTCCCTGTCACCTGTACATCTCCATCAACCTTCAGTGGATTTGCACAAGTGTCGGTGATGGGAGCTCAGTGAACAATTCTGATGGTGATCCACAAGAACCAACCAAATCCACGTGTACCCTTACTAAGGCTGCTTATAGAGTAAGGGCCTACTTAACAGATCAAGAGGTGGGAGAACGGAATCAGATTCTGAGTTAACTAAGAGAATGGGCCATATCCTCTGCTGGGCGGCCCTGTTCAGGTGAATGGTGACTATCTGGGGAGTAACCCAGATCCGGGTGACAAGGAGTTAAAAGCTTTGACATTCATCAACAACTGTGCTGAGAACACGGACTTAAACAAGAAGGAAGTATCTGCCACCTGTTCAATTCATTCACTGTTTAGATGATGTCAACTCAAAACCTTTGTTTGCCATTGGTCAGTGAATGAACCTTCTGATTCCACTTGTGAAGGACAGGAGTGGAAAGCTGGCTGCAGATGAGGTTGCTATTCGCCAAAACTTAAATTATATCTTTGCCACAGTAGTCATGAAAGAAGCTGATGGGAGCATCCTAGAGAATGAGCTGCATTTTCCTGGGGATGGGTGTGGGGGGAGGGGAGCAGAATTTTGAAAGGATTTATTGTTGCATCTGAGCAGCTAAGGCAATGCAAAAACTACGGGAAGTTATGAAAGTACCAGGGTTGGAAAATTGTATCTCAGAACTTGGAAGGAAGTAGTAAAAGGCAGGAAAACTTTGCTGAGCAAGTTCACTGAGGATGGGGGGAAAAGGAACTATGGAGGCTCTAGGAAATGACAGATCTTTTACAAGAACATTGATAAGCAACAAGATTGAAAAAAAATTCAAATATGATTTTCATGAGTTTAAAACTCAACATCTGTGTCTGGCTGTATGACTACTTTGCATGTGCATTAATCACAGCTGACTGTTTTAAATCAGGCAGTTGTATGTTCACTTGGGTTAGCATACCTGGTTATGCATACAAATACTCATTGCACATGCAGTTTCAGCAACTGCAAACACAAAAATGCAGGTTGGATCCATAAGAAAAGCATGGCTGCTAAGTTCACTGAATTGCTTGTGTTGTGCTGTCAGAGAGGGAACTGGATTTGTTACTCTTATTCTAATTTATGTTACAGAAGTGCTTGAAGCCCCAGCTGAGTTCAGGGCCACAGCGTGCTAGGCCCTGTACAAACACATAGTGACAGGCAGTCCCTGATCTAAAGAGTTTGGAGTGTAAGTAAACAGGGCAGACAAAGGTCAGGAGAGAAGTATTATCTCTATCAAGGTCCTGTGTCCTCCTTGGCGAAATTCTGTGGCAAACGCTCTACATTCCATGGCAACATGAATTTATTCTGTCACCGTGAAATTCCTATCTTCCCTATCCACTCCACCCCCATGCAAACACAGCTATGACTCAAAAAAGGATTATTTCTGAGGATGAGTTTCCCCTGTTATGCGCTCCATGCATTCTAGAGAGCCACTCATTTCCCAGTTCTCAGTTCCCCCAGGGAAGAAGTGGTTCCTGGCCTGGAACATCTTTCACTGCCATGGGGGAGTTTTTAGGCAACTTCAGCCTGGCTGTGAACCCTCTAGGCAGCGCAGTTCACCAGCCTGCACTTCTGCTTCCCTGCATTCGCTGGCTATTAACTGGACTCCAGCCACAGCTCACAGCCGCCCTATTGCCTGGCTCTAGAACAGGCCAGGGAACCATGCAATATAACCCAACTAAGTCGCTTTCCAAAGACAGCTGAGCAAGAGTCAGCTGCAGAAAGTCCCAGCAGGGCAGGGAGATAGAAAATAAAATGGCAAATTTCTCAGTGCCTTGACTGAGATGAAGGAGGCAGGGCACACAGCTCAGAGCAATTCTTTTGGGCTTTCTGTGCATTCAGGAAACAACACTTAATCAGCTTGTATTCAGTTCACAGGTTTGCAGTTGCCTGGCTGCCGTAAGGTCAGAAATCTGTTTGCAAATGACAGGTGAGTGCTTAGAGCACAAGTAGTTGTTGAGAGGTGAATTCTGCAGTCACAGAATGCGTGGTGAGCTGATTATTATCTTCCCCAGTTTCAGCTGGGGGACTAAGACAAGGGCTCGATTTATTTTTTTTTTCCCCCTTCTTGTGGCCACTTTGGGCCTCTCAGGCAGATCAAAGTGGCAATATCTGGTCCTAGGCGACCAGCAGAGACTCCCCTGGTATAGGGGCACTCTCAGCTGGCATAAAGCAGCATAGTCAGCTTCTACACCAACTCTCTCCCACCCTATGTACCCAGTGCACTCTGCCCCTCCCTCTGCTGGTACTCAAATGCCATAATGTCCCTCAGCTACCGCAGCCAGCTGGTGTGAGTTAAAGCAAACCCATGAGTCCATATCTGGACTCGGGCCCATACTTAACCCTGATGCTGCAGAGCAGTACTAGGGAATGGCTACATTGTTAGGGATGAGTTCCTTCAGATGAGACACGAAATCAGGGTCCTTTCTACTAATCCTGGGTGCTGTCCAGATGCAAGTTATAGAGGCCTTATCAAATCAGGCAGCGTGTGATAACCCCAGTGTCCTGGGTAAAATTCTTCCTCTCTGTAAAGCATGTTGTAAGAGGTGCATTCAGTATTGTTGAGCACATAATGGCTGCTCTGTTTGCCCGCACAGTGACTGCAGTTGGCAGTATGTATCTAATTACTTGGTAGAACACTTTGGGATAGCCTGGATATGAAAGGTGCTGTAGGAAAATTTAACTCTCTTCTGCTCTCTTCCATTCTGAAATGATGTGGGTAAATAGACGAGGTTTCCTGGGCTGACAAATGACTAATGCAGCAGACGGGATAGGAAATGAGGTAAGGGACCAGAAATAATCCTAGAGACGATAGCCTACAAGGAAGCCCAGTATAGTCCAGAAAATAAAAGGCCTATAGTGGTGTGACATTAAGACCATCTGGACAATATTTGGCAGCAGTTGAAAAGCAAACACAGTCTTGAGATTCTAAAAGTGAGGAGCATATAAATGATGCTACTATCCAGCAAGTAAGATCATGTTTAGAAAATGCTGTGCAGTTCTGGTTTGCTGGATGTTACGGAGATCAAAGTTAAAAAGGATTCCAGATATTTTGGGACTATGATATTTGAAGAGGGATTAACCAGCGTTGGCTTGTGTAAGTTTAGAATAAAACGAGACTTGCAGGGAAATCTGACTGAGGTACAAAAGAGCCAGAATTGCAAGGAGTGCGTTAATACTAATCAGCTACATAATCACAAACCAGGAGCTCATCGGCTGGGTCTAGTCAATGAACTTCTGTATTTGTCCAGCACTTAGCACAAGGGGATTCTGAGCCATGACTCAGGCATGTAGGCATTACCACAGTGCAAATAAATACACTGATACTGTTACACCACGGCAGGAGGAACAGGAAAGCGTTTGAATTCCTACTTAAGAAATATCACCACCAGAGCATGGTGGAAGTTTCAGGTCGCTGGCAATTTTGAAAAGTTTTTTTTTTTTTTAAAGACCCAAACCAAAAATTCTCCAAATGTGTGGTGAAATGAAAAGTTGAAAAAAATAACTTCAGGTCAGTGAAATCAACATGAATTTGCAAAATTATTCTGGTATTACTGAATCTGTATTTTTTGCCAAAAATTTTTAGTCAAACTTTTGTCCAGCTCTAATTATGACTTTTATTGATTTGAGTGTCTTAACAAATTGTGGTTTATGTAGCTCTTTCTGAAAATTGTCAATTATCATGGGAAAATTTGAAATTTTTCTGCTTTTTTCCCCCCAAGATTTCCTGCAATTTTCTTTTCTTTTTTTTTTTATGAAAACCCAAACCAAAAGTTTGTTTGTTTTTTGTTTTTTAACCAAAACCCAAACATTTTACTGACCAATGTTTGAGTTTTGGTTACCAGTTTTTTCAGTGAAAAAGGGGACAGAAAATTTTGACCAAAACAAAGTTTCTTTTTTTCTTTCTCTTTCTTTCCATTTCCTTGTTCAGGGTCAGCAACTTTAACAGCCTTCTGCCAAAACTCATGACTGTAGGTCTGGCTGTTATGCAAACTGCTCTCTCCAAGTTCTGCTGATATCCAGGCCATATACCAAGTCTTTGGCCTCCCCCTTGTTCATCTTCCATCCATGATCATTGCAAGAGCCATCCTACCAATATAACTCTCAGATGTCCACCAGACATGTCCATACCAATGAAGTCTAATCTCCTCAACTTGTCTTCAGTTGGGGCAACCTGCATTAGGTACCTCACATTCTCCATTTATTGCCTAGTATGGAGCGTCCACATAGTTGACAAAAACAGTATCTTCATTCCACGGTGGAGAGTGTGATTTCTTGTTGCTAGCCAACTGTCTGTTCCATACATTAGGATGGCTCAAATTACAGTTTTATACACTGTGCCTTGTAACTTTTATTGGTATCTTTTTTTATCAGAGAATTGGGGTCAGCTCCTACCATTTGCACCACGCAACTTTGGTAAAATGCCAGCATCATTCAGGAGGGCTCCATTGTCAGCAATCATTGATCCTATCAATTTACATTCTTTCTCTCTCAAGCTCTCCGCCTGTAATATCCTCCCTCAGTTATCATAGCCTACGTTTTAGCAATGTTCATTCTAAGGCCAGCCTACTCAAAGCTGTGCTGCCGCTGTTCAGAGTTCATTTGCAGGGGCTCACAATCTTCCACACGTATCAGAAGTAATCAGTGAACAGCATATTCCAAGGCAGCTCCCTTTGAATATTCTCACTTACCACATTCAGGATAACCACAAACAAAAAGAGCTCAACCCTGACACCAATGCCGGGCAACGTTTTCTGGAAATTCTCTGCTGTAGTCAAAACCAAATGGGACTATCTCGTCACTCCATTTTATCTGTCCAGTTCGCCTCTCTGTCACAAACATCACCAAACTAATTCTCTTGGTGCATAATCATACACCTTCTCCAAGATGACAGAGATCATGTCCAGTTGCCATCTCTTGTCTCTGAACTTCTTCATGAGGATTTGCACTGCAAATATGGCATCAATTGTACGCCTCTCCTGCATAAATCCATTCCGACCCTTCCAAATGTCAACTGTTCCATGCCAATACTTTTCAATAATCTTCTCCCACACTTTCATAGCATGTGACATAGGCTTAGTTGGGGCATTAATTAGTACAAAGTTAATATATTCTTTGTATTTAAAAATGGGCACCACAAAGATTTCATGCCATACATCTGGCGTTTTCTCTTTCTTGACTAGACTTGTAAAATACTTGATGCCTTCTCTTTGTAATGATGTCAGTGCGGCGCATCCACTGGTACTTCATCTAGGCCAAGTGTTTTTTCCTTTTTCATTTTCCAGAGTGCCTCTCCCACCCCTTCCGCCTGTGTGCAACTTTTGATGCTCAGGTTCGGCTTGTGCGTTATTAGCTCCTCCCTTAGGGTCTCCTCCTTCATCACTCTTTCAGAATTATCACGCCTGACCTGATGGGTTGATTCACCAGTTGTTTTCCGTATACCATGTTAATTTCTAATCTAAGTAAAAACTGTTCATTTTGGTAAAAAAAAAACATTTTTGTTGTTGTTGTAAAAATTCCAACTAGCTGTAATCCTAAATTATGTCCACTGTCACAGAGCTGGCCTGGCATCAGGAGAGCACCTTTCATGCCCCATCCTGAGCTGTGATCTCTGTTCCTTGCCAGTTGCTGAGGTTCTGAGCCATGATATTCCTAAGAACTGATGATAAACAAATGTTCCTAACATATAATTACCCCAGATAGTGGTTTTTAGGGGCTTGAGCCACAGCTGGCTGAACTCACTGGTATTCTTTCCATTAACTACAATAGGTTTTGCATCAGGCCTCAATCTTCCATCCCCTCATCCAACAATTTAATTCTTCTCTCCAATCCTTTTTGTTTGTTTGTTTTGAAGTACTTGAAAGCTAATGACATTTGTGAGGCAAACCTCCTACTGCATGGGTTCCCGACCACTACATTTTTTCTTTTCTAAATTTGATCTTTCATGGTATTGTTCCCCTTCAGACTGACTTATATTCTTCCCTCTTTACTGCCTTTGCTCCTTTTTCTCCTCAAAGCTCATTTCTGGATCCACTTATCTTACTTCCCACTTTGAAAGTCCATTCTTATCTAAATTAGCGAATGTGATCTTGTATCTAACTCTGGGCACACAGGAACTGATCCAGCATAGGGATACTATCCATCAGCTTTCAAACCGCCAAGTAGTTCTCAGGCTGCTTTCCCAGGAGCTGAGAGGCAAGTTCTTAGTTCTGATGCCCCTGCATGGTGGTTATCAGGCCCACACCACGACAGCCGGGAGTAGGGGGACAGACATTCTGAGGCTGAAAGCAATGGGAGGAGGGGAGTGAGGGTTGTTCAGTGGGCAAAAAAAAAAAGAATAGGGATGAGAGTTACTACTCTGGCTCCTTGAGGCATATACGTGTACAAAACTTTCAGCCCAGGGGATGGGAAGCAAAGGTGGTTTTATGGCATCTTTGTGGCCCCAGGATTCCAGGGTGCTCAAGGGACAGAAACAGCTCCCTGTCCAGCATAGACAACAGGGTGTGGTGGGGGAGGTGGCATGGGCGAAGGATTATCTAAGATCTAGTCTACATGAGAAAATTGTTCTGATTTAATCATTTTAGAAACTGGTTTAGTTAAATTGGCGCTCCCTTGCCCCCCTTTTCATCCCCCCCACCCCACTCCCATGTGTGGATATTGGTTTTGATTTAAGAGTAATTGGTGTTGATTTGCTGAAGTTGATTAATTTCTCACCAATTCTGATATTATCTCACTGATTCTTAGAGCTGCTTGGAAAATTTCCAACAGAACAGTTTTTCATTAGAAAATACTGATTCACTGAAATTGACATGTTCCCAAATTGTTGATTTTTAATGACATTTCATTTTTAAAAAATGAAAACAAAATGGTTCAATAAGGTTGGGAGTATTTAGAATTTTCATTTTGAAATTACATTTTTTCAAAAACAAAATTTCTTTTGTACTTTGAAAATAATTATTAAACCCTAATTTTAAAATAAAAATATACAAAAAATTACATTAAAGTAATTAAAAATGTCAAAATTGAAATAAACATTTTGATTTTATTGAAACAAAATGTTTTAATGGACTCAAAATAATAATTTTTTGATGAGGGGAAATTTTTTTTAATGGAAAATTTCAACTTTTTTCTCCCCGGTGCAGTAGCATAAAAAGGCTGCAGTAGAAGGGAAAATCCCACCTGAGCACTATGTTAAACCCTGTGCTCCTGACATTACTCAACTCAAGGGTGATGTTGGAGCATATGCGTGTTTGTGGTGGTGAGGGAAGTTGAAAGGTTTCCTGAGAAGGAGAGCGGGAGAGACAGTGCAGAGGCATGGGATAGGCAGGTGAGAGAGGAGAGAGGGCCAGCCAGATAGGCAGGTGATAAGATGTAGCAAGGGGGGCCAACTGAGCAGGAGGACCCTGGGGAGAGGCTGGTCCCTTGGCATGGCTTTACCAGCTGCAGCGACTGTGCCCTGCAGGGAGATGCTGGGACAGATGGCTCTGAGCGGTGGTAGGGAACGAAGAGGAGGGCAGGGAGTGGGGCAAGCCAGATACCCAGAATCACTAGATACTAGAGGTAGCATTTTCAAAAACACTTGAGTGATTTAGCTTTAATCCTATTTTCAAAGTGACTCAAGCACTTGGGCTCCTAAATTCCATTGAGCTTTGGGGTCGGTCTACACTGGTGGTGGTGTGCAGACACTGCACGCCCAGCTAGCACGGGTATAAATGGCAGCGTAGACAGTGAGGCAATGTTTAGGGGAGTATAGTGCCCTACACCAGAGTTTCTCAATCGTTTTGATACCCTGGACTGGCTTGCTGCCTTCCTAACTGTGTCAGGGAGATTTCAGAGACTGGCGCTGGCCCACGGATTGGTTGGTGAGAAACTCACCTGAACCCGAGGGTATATACCCTACACTGCTCTCCACATGCCCAAGCAATGCCTCTCATGTCCACACTGCTAAGTCCTGCTGCCTCCCCGCTACTGGAGCCTTTCCCCACTGCCTTCCCTTTGTGGAAGTTTCCACCTCAGTGACTGTGGAGGCAAACTGCCTTTCACTGCCGCATATAGCTACGTGTACCCTACACGCTGGGGCAAACGTAGGCAAGGCCCTGGGCTCTTACATGCTGACGTCGCTTTTGAAAATGTTACCATTGCTTGGTTTAAATTTCAAATCAGTGTTGAATATAAATGCTTTGGGAAAATTTGTGGAATTTTTCACTGTTATTTTACTACCTGTGAGCCAGGCTTTTTTTTTTTGTTTTTTGTTTTGTTTTTTAATTTTGAAAATTTCAAAATTTGACAATTTTGAATTACAAAACAAAAACCAGGGAGGAAAAAATCCCCTCTTCTGCCAACCTTATCTACTAGACGCTTTTGGAAATTTAGGTCCGTGTCTTTAGAAATGCAACACTGTGCAAACCTCTGTCCAAAGACCCATTTCACATGAGGACACACAACCTTTAGGACAGTTTCACAACCTACATATTAGAGCTCCTTTATTTCTATTCCATTGCCAGCAATTTTCTGTCCTGCCAATTCCAAGCCACAATTTGTAGGTTACATTTCCAGTATTTAGTTTAGTTTAAATGTTTTGTAGGTGACAAATCTGAGGAACTGTCAGACTGAAGTGCCACTAGAGGAGGTTTTGGAATTAATTGATAAACTTAACAGTAACAAGTCACTGGGACCAGATGGCATTCACCCAAGTGTTCTGAAAGAACTCAAATGTGAAATTGCGGAACTATTAACTAGAGTTTGTAACCTGTCCTTTAAATCGGCTTCGGTACCCAATGACTGGAAGTTAGCTAATGTAACGCCAATATTTAAAAAGGGCTCTAGAGGTGATCCCGGCAATTACAGACCAGTAAGTCTAACGTCGGTACTGGGCAAATTAGTCAAAACAATAGTAAAGAATAAAATTGTCATACACCTAGAAGAACAAAAATTGTTGGGCAAAAGTCAACATGGTTTCTGTAAAGGCAAATCGTGTCTTACTAATCTATTAGAATTTTTTGAAGTGGTCAACAAACATGTGGACATAGTGTACTTAGATTTCCAGAAAGCCTTTGACAAGGTCCCTCACCAAAGGCTCTTACGTAAATTAAGCTGTCATGGGATAAAAGGGAAGGTCCTTTCATGGATTGAGAACTGGTTAAAAGACAGGGAACAAGGGTAGGAATTAATGGTAAATTCTCAGAATGGAGAGGGGTAACTAGTGGTGTTCCCCAAGGGTCAGTCCTTGGACCAATCCTATTCAACTTATTCATAAATGATCTGGAGAAAGGGGTAAATAATGAGGTGGCAAAGTTTGCAGATGATACTCAACTGCTCAAGATAGTTAAGACCAAAGCAGACTGTGAAGAACTTCAAAAAGATCTCACAAAACTAAGTGATTGGGCAACAAAATGGCAAATGAAATTTAATGTGGATAAATGTAAAGTAATGCACATTGGAAAAAATAACCCCAACTATACATACAATATAATGGGGGCAAATTTAACTACTACAAATCGGAAAAAGATCTTGGCGTCATCGTGGATAGTTCTCTGAAGATGTCCACGCAGTGTGCAGAGGCGGTCAAAAAAGCAAACAGGATGTTAGGAATCATTAAAAAAAGGATAGAGAATAAGACAGAGAATATATTATTGCCCTTATATAAATCATTGGTACACCCACATCTCGAATACTGTGTACAGATTTGGTCTCCTCACCTCAAAAAAGATATTCTAGCACTAGAAAAGGTTCAGAAAAGGGCAACTAAAATGATTAGGGGTTTAGAGAGGGTCCCATACGAGGAAAGATTAAAGAGGCTAGGACTCTTCAGCTTGGAAAAGAGAAGACTAAGGGGGGACATGATAGAGGTATATAAAATCATGAGTGATGTTGAGAAAGTAGATAAGGAAAAGTTATTTACTTATTCCCATAATACAAGAACTAGGAGTCACCAAATGAAATTAATGGGCAGCATGTTTAAAACAAATACAAGGAAGTTCTTCACACAGCGCACAGTCAACTTGTGGAACTCCTTGCCTGAGGAGGTTGTGAAGGCTAGGCCTATAACAGGGTTTAAAAGAGAACTGGATAAATTCATGGAGGTTAAGTCCATTGGGTAAGGAATGGTGTCCCTAGCCTCTGTTTGTCAGAGGATGGAGATGGATGGTAGGAGAGAGATCATTTGATTATTACCTGTTAGGTTCACTCCCTCTGGGGCACCTGGCATTGGCCACTGTTGGTAGACAGGATACTGGGCTGGATGGACCTTTGGTCTGACCCGGTACGGCCGTTCTTATGTTCTTAAATAAAACCTTGCTTTCCTGGTTTTGGTTGCACTGTTTGCAATCATTTGAAGTCCACACACAAAAAACATGAATAAAAGGTGAGTTAGATTCATTAACCCCAGGCAACAAAATGGGTGGGGACAGGGGAGAGGAGGAAGGGAGGGAAGAACTAAAGGTAGGTGATTTTAAAAAAAACAGTTAAATATAATAATCCTTATCTGAAAATTATTACAAAGAGATTTTTATTACACCAGGATAATTATTCAGTGGGATATGGATTATATGATTGGCAGAAGGATATTATTCCTAAAAGCAAAGACATCTAATTTTTAATGCACACAGTGAGTGGTATAATGGCAATTTTAGATGTGGATAATTTATGGCTAATTCATACATTTTTCTAGCAGAGAGACAAAGCGGCTGAGTTCAGAGCTAGATCAGGTTTATATACACATGCTTAGGTTTGGGTTCAAGGCTGATGTAGAACCTGAAGTCAATGGGAATCACTCCCTTATTGAGCAACATAACCAGGAATGTCATTCTCTTGGAATTGCAACTCATCTGGCATCGTACAGAGCCAAAACTGTAAAAGTGACAGCACTTAACTTTATTTTGTTTAGCTTGATAGTGGTCCAAAATTTCCTGTACTGTTCACCAAAGATTGCCCAGACTGCCCAGGATTATCCTTTAATAAGTATTTCATCTGCATAACACAGTGCTTTATGCTCCCCACTGCTCTTCTGAATTCCTTTGATTCCTGGAGTCCTTCTTATTGCAACAGCTAGAGGCTGAAGGGCTCGAATAAAAAGAGACAAGGTGATAGTGCCCAAAGCACCTATTTATTACCGATTCTTTTTGCTGACGCTTTCTTGTATAAGAAACCTACCAACTTTTTCAGACCTTGAACTAGTTTATCCAAGTTTAGATTTTGCTGTAAGCAATAATCCTACATTATACCTGGCTGTAACAATAGAACACACTATATAAGTAATGATAAATATGCTTGCCTTTGATCTTTTAGTTCCATTGATCACGAGCTTTTTGGCTGTTGACTGTATGAGCTACATATTGCATTTTACAAAGAGGCAGGTCCTTTCTGATGTCATAATAATTATCCCCTAGAAAACTAGCGGAACTACAGAATCAAGCAAATAATGAATATATAGTCCATGCTCATGTGGACACAGCAACGCAATGAGGAGAGACACGTGTGGAATTAAGCGTCAGGCCACAACTTTTATTAAACTTTAGCAAAGGGGAGGGGGTGCTACCTGCCCGCTACTCACACTTTTCTATACCAGGCATTTAAGTGGTTCCAGCACAGCAGTTACAGGGCTCCTTATCATATAACCTATAACTTAGAGTAAGGTCTGCAGTGGGAAGAGAGCCTGCGACATAAGTCCTTGTTTCAGAGGCCTGGTATGGGGCAGGCCCTGCTCACAGAATCTGGCAAGATCAGGGCTGTTATTGCAGAAATACACATTCCTAAGAAGTGCTAAGCACAGAGCACTCACGCAAACACCCTGATATCAAGGATGGTACAAAAACATTCCCCAAGGGTAACAGGAACACACTGACCCTTCCTAAAAGATAAGGTCCTGATGACAGTATGTAATAGAGATGTTTTAACCCAACCAACATGTACAAGGTGATAGGTGATAAGTTGCCACGTCAGGGGGCAGTAACTAACTATGTCAGAGGCAGTATGTAACATGTTTGCATCAGGGTATAAAGATGTATCTCAGAGGGAGTATCTTTGTCCAGCCAACAGGGGAATAGCAAATGCTGCCATTCACTGAGCTGCATCCATTGTCATGGGTGTACATGTCTTAGTATCCTCGTAGAGTCTGCCAGGTGCTAGTACTGTGCTTTGTCTACAATAAACCTGGCCTGGTGTCTTCGTACCTCAAAGGATTTTGTGGTCATTGAGCAGTTTGCTTGCAGTCTGCTGTGCTGGCTATCTGCGCAGAGCTGGGGCAGCACACAGGGACAATGCACACAGGCAGCCGAATATCTAACGACAGAGTCTCCTCAGCCTGCCCCATAGGACTCAGCTCTCTCTGGGTCTTGGCACCCTTCCCCCCATGAGGGGAACAAAGGGTACAGAAGGGTGGGGACTGGCTCACAAGGATCACAAGATCTGACCCTATTTTGTGAACCCAAGACATATCACCAAAATCCCAGGTCTTTTACCTCTAGGAACTCTTCCTATTATCTGTTTAATCGCACTGGAAACAGATGCAACAAATTAGCAGCTCCACCAAGTACCTCAGTTAGGTACTAAGCGCATGTCTACTTAACTGAGTGTGCCTTGAAAGTGCAGGGAGGAAGGCAGAAAACTTCCTGGCGCTCTGCCAATTCGCCCATGGGAGAAAAAATTCCTCCCTGCCCCCCAGATGGGCAGTTGGCAGGACTGGCACTATCTGTCAGGCCGTGTTCAGGTGGGCAGGTGGGGCTGCTGGAATGGTGCTGAAAGAGGCTCCACATGGACCCCGTGCCAGGTTAAATCCTGGAAATTGAGGAATACTAGCCAGTCAATATCTCTCCCCCCAACAGGTGCCAGAGACTCCCCGGTAGGGGAGGAACTACTGGTGTCCCTCAGCAAGTGTCTGCCTCCATAGCTGCTGGGACTGTCCCCCTTCACAGCTGGCTCTGGCAAGTTCACCACCCATTGAGGCAGGTGGGTGGCATTTGTTTAAGAGTCACTTTTGATTTGGGTCTGAGCGTGCTCCCATTGAAGTGACTAGTCACTGCTTGGAAACACTCAGGGGCAGATCTTTGCACTAAGCAACAGTGCCGCCAGCTTTTTTGGCGCCCTAGGCGGTGGAAAGTCCTGCCCCCGAAATACTGCTGAGGGCCGAGGCGGCCGAAGATCCGGCCGCCGCGGTCACTGCCCCCCAAATGTTAATGCCCTAGGTGACCGCCTAGGTCACCCGGTGGGTTGCACCGGCCCTGCCACTAGAGCAGCACAAAGTGGCTGGAACTTGCACTACAGATGAGCCAGGGATTGACCTTGGGTAAGGGAATTCCACTGGTGACAGTCGGCCAGTATAGCTAGCTCTGTGCTACCCACTCGCCCACAGTGTGTGGGCAGGGAGACGCAGCTCAACACCTCTTCAGGGCAGGGTCAGAGTGTAATTTAGAGCAGTCCTTAGGCTGTTCTAAGACTTGACCCAATACTCCCTGAAGTCAATGGTAAGACTTCCTTTGATGTCAATGGACATCGGATCAAGCATTTAAATCACAAGACGGATATTTAAGCCTCTGATTAGGCCCAGGATGGAGGAAGAAGACAGATGGTTTAGAGCAGTGGTTCTCAGACTTATTTGATTGCGCCCTTTCTTTGTGTCTATATTAGTTTATGCTCCTCCCCTTTGGGCAGCTGGCCAGCAGCTGCCACTCTTTGGCCTCCCAGCTGTGAAGGCAGAGCAGAGGATGCTGGCTGGACACCCAGCTCTGAAAGCAGCGCCGCTGCCAGCAGCAGCGCAGAACTAAGGTTGGCGTGGTATGGCATTCCTACCCTTGCTTCACTGATGCTGGTGGCGGCGCTGCCTTCAAAGCTGGGCGTTCAGCCAGCAGTCATCACTCTGCAGCTCTCAATGTGCACAGTAAGATTTTTCTCTCCTAAAGTTTCTCATGCCCACCACGAATACATTCTGCACCTCCCTTCCCCCCAAGGGCCGTACTTCCCATCTTGAGAACCTCTGGTTTAGAGCAGCCTTATTTCTCTCCCCTCCCACTCAGCTGAGAATGAGCTAAGGATTTGGCTCAGGAATGTAAAAATTCTAGCCCAGCTGTTCAAAGTGGCCTAAGGAAGTTTCGCCTTAAGTGGCTTTGGAAATTTCAGCTTCTCTAGGTATAGATTCCTTTCTAAAGAATAATCTGTATCTGGAAAAAATCCCTGTTAATTTTGACTTACTTTCTCCCACATATTGTGAATTTAACAAGGTTTAAAATTGCTCAGTTGCTGTGCACTTGTCTGTTCTTTCTCAACGAATGCTTAGTTATTAGGCTGAAATTTCAGGGAACCTTCTACAGAGCCAGAAGTAGTTTCCTATAAAATAAACATTGTTGCAGTATTTTGGGTACCCAACTGAAGAAAACACATCTTCAGAATGACAGGAAAAATCACTAATGTTCCACTGAAGTTCACCATGTGTTTAAGTGCTATCCCAAGTGGAGATGCTAGTCTGAGTCAGGGACAGGAAGCTTCAGCACCATTGTAGTTGTGCAGGCTGGTACCATCTCTAGAGTTGCCTCAGCCCAAATCCATCCCAAAGCGTCAGTACTGCAGTCACCTCTAATCCGCCATCCCTGACTACCAGGATATTTTCAGTCCTTGAGCAAATTGGTTGAAATATCTTTGCACTATAAGACTATCTAGCTAGGACTCTTACACTTCGCCATTAGTTAGTTTCTGTGCATCTCACAATCCTTGATGCATTTATCTTTAAAAATCCCTGTGAGGTAGGGAAGGGCTATTATCTCCATTTTACAGAGTCTGTCATGGAAATGCAGGGCTGGAATGGACCTCAAGCGCTCATCTAGTCCGGCCCCTGGTGCTGAGGCAGGACTAAGTGTACCCACCATGTGCTTAAAAAACTCCAGTGACGGGGATTCCACAACCTCCCTTGGAAGCCCATTCCAGAGCTTCACTATCCTTATAGTTAGAAAGTTTTTCATAATATCTAACCTAAATCTCCATTGCTGCAGATTAGGTCCATTGCTTCTTGTCCGACCTTCAGTGGACATGGAGAACAATTGATCACTGTCGTCTTTATAACAGCCCTTAACATATCTGAGGACTTTTATCATGTCTCACCTCAATCTTCTTTTCTCAAGGCTAAACGTGCCCAGTTTTTTAACCTTTCCTCATCAGTCAGGTTTTCTAAACCATCATTTTTGTTGGAATCTCTCCAGTTTATCCATGCCTTTCCTAATGTGTGGAACCCAGAACTGGACACTGTACTCCAGCTGAGACCTCACCAGTGCCGAGCAGAATGGTATAAGGACCTGCCATGTGACTGCAGCACTTCAGGTGACAAATGGAGGATTGTTTGATGATCAGTTTGGTGGTGACATCATCTGGCCATATAACGGTGAAAATGAGGTTGAAAAGCATATGATTATCATTTGCTCCCTGTGATAAAACTCAATTAAAAATACACATTAAATTGTTCAATCAATTAGAATGTAACATGATATACCTTGACTTTAGCAAAGCTTTTGATATGGTCTCCCACAGTATTCTTGCCAGCAAGTTAAAAGAGTATGGACTGGATGAATGGACTATAAGGTGGATAGAAAGCAGGTTAGAATGTCGGGCTCAACGGGTAGTGATCAATGGCTCCATATCTGGTTGGCAGCCGGTATCAAGCGGAGTGCCCCAAGAGTCAGTCCTGGGGCCGGTTTTGTTCAACATCTTCATTAATTATCTGGATGATGGGATGGATTGCACCCTCAGCAGGTTTGCGGATGACACTAAGATGGTGGGAGAGGTAGATATGCTGGAGGGTAGGGATAGGGTCCAGAGTGACCTAGACAAATTGGAGGATTGGGCCAAAAGAAATCTGATGAGGTTCAACAAGGACAAGTGCATTGCTACAGGCTGGGAACCAGCAGGCTAAGTGGCAGTTCTGCAGACCTAGGGATTACAGTGGACGAGAAGCTGGATATGAGTCAGCAGTGTGCCCTTGTTGCCAAGAAGGCTAATGGCATATTGGGCTGCATTAGTAGGAGCATTGCCAGCAGATCGAGGGAAGTGATTATTCCCCTCTATTTGGCACTGGTGAGGACACATTTTTGTCCAGTTTTGGTCCTCCCACTACAGAAAGGATGCGGACAAATTGGAGATAGTCCATCGGAGGGAAACGAAAATGATTAGGAGACTGGGGCATATGGCATGAAAAGAGGCTGAGGAAACTGGGGTTATTTAGTCTGCAGAAGAGAAGAGTGAGGGGGGATTTGATAGCAGCCTTCAACTACCTGAAGGGGGGTTCCAAAGAGGATGGAGCTCGGCTGTTCTCAGTGGTAGCAGATGACAGAACAAGAGGCAATGGTCTCAAGTTGCAGTGGGGAAGGTCTAGGTTGGATATCAGGAAACACTATTTCACTAGGCAGGTGGTGAAGCACTGGAATGGGTTACCTAGGGAGGTGGTGGAATCTCCATTCTTGGAGGTTTTAAGGCCTGGCTTGCTAAAGCCCTGATTTAGTTAGGGATGGATGAGTTAGTTAGGGTTGGTTCTGCTTTGAGCAGGGGGTTGGACTAGATGACCTCCTGAGGTCCCTTCCAACCCTAATCTTCTATGATGTTCTAATTTGTGCTGTATGAAAGGATGGGTGCTTTATTCCCCCTTCCACCTCCACTTATTAATAATTCAAATGATTTCTGGATAAATTTCTCCTCAAATTATATCTTGTGGCCAAGATGAACCCTCACTACTGTATTAATTGGCACACATGCCTTCGCTTATGCAAGGCCAGATTCCCATTGGTGATTTTTTAATTATTAATACGGCATAAACATTGTATTCAATTGCTTATTAACATAGCAGGCTGCTGCTATCTTTTATGAGCAAATAGACGTCAAAAGGGGCGTTTTCTTCCAAGATTATGCTGGTCTCTTTATTTTTATTAGTATTACTGCAGCGTCTTGAGGCCTCAACTCAGATTGGGGCCCCATTGTGCCAGGTGCTGTACAAACACCTTATAGTGAGAGACAGTCCCTGACCCAAAGATCTTACCGTATGCCATGGTATATAGATAGCTAGATATCCAAGACCGACGAAGGGTAGGAGAAAGGAATGATTGTTATCCCCTCTTTACACCTAGGGAATTGAGGCACCGAGGGCCAGATTTACAAGGTATTTAGGCACCTATCCATTTGTGAATAGGTCCTCTAGAGCCCAGATCCTCAAAGGTATGTAAGGACCTAACTCCTATTGACATCAAAGGTGTTTTACACACTGAAATCAATGGGTATTTACACACTAAATACCTTTGGGGATCTGGCTCCTAGTGGGATTTACAAAAGTGTCCAAGCAGGTTAGACATCTAATGCCCATTGACTTCCAATGAGACTGGTGCTTGTAAATCACATAGGCAAATTTGAAAATCCCACCCATTGTATGTTAGCAGCACATACTAAGCTGGTTGAGTTAAAACCTGAGTGGAGCCTAGCATTGAACTTCACTAGCATGTGTTAAAGTCTACGCTTTAGTTTTAGAATGTGTTAGCTAATACGTTCATAGATCTTTAAGGCCAGAAGGGAGCATACATCGTTAACATGTCGTTCGACCTAATCAAAGAAAACCTCATGTGTAAAGCAAGGCCGACAGTGTGAGCTTACCCAAACCTTCCTGCCACTGCGGTTTGACTCTGCTGCAGAATAACTATTTCTAGGGTGGGCGTACTACTAGTAGAATTGGTCCAAAAATGGTATTTTCCATTCTGCAAAAAAAATTGAGATTTTGGAAAACAAAATTTGTCCCAAACACAGATGAAAACCAAAAATTTGAAATGTTTTGTAAAAAAAAAAAAAATCATTTGGGGGTCAATTGAAAATGTTTTGAGAAATGTAAAAGTTTCATTTGATTTTGACCCTTTCTTTTTGTCTTAAGAAACATTAAAATGTTCAAAATAAAAAGTTATTTCAAAATGGAAAATTGAAACTTTGTTCTCAAAATGTCAAAATGGGACATTCTGACATTTTTTTAAAAAATTGATTTTTTTCTCTCTAAATGCAATGTTGTTGAAATCAATATAATTTCACAAAAAATGTCAGTTTCATTGAAATTGGCATTTCCCAATAGATATCTTTTCCAAGATCAAAAGATTTCAATACTTCAACACTGTCAAGGCTGAATCCCCATTCTGTTACTCCAAGTGCAGAAGTGGGGACCACAAGGATTTTAAAAAATAATACTGGCCACTCCGGGCTTTTTTTAAACTCCCAAGATTACAGCTATTCTCTGACCTTGGCTTGGTAAACGCTGCCACCACCCAAATGCAAAAAAATACCCTGGACCCAGGAAGGAGCTCTTGGGAATTTCTCCCTGTGGGGTACCCTCAAGCCCTTTCACCCCCCACCCCTCCGGGGAAGCAGTGAGAAAGAAAGGAAGGAAATTAGCTGTGGCTAAGAGCTAATCAAACAACATGCACAGCCCTCTTAGGACACCAAAAATCCAATCCTGTTCTTAAAAAAGGTAAATTTTATTAAAAACAAAAAGAAAGAAAATACATCTGGAACGTAGGCTTTTGTTCGATTTTAAAAGAGCAATGCCGAAAATCAAGCAGGGGGTTCAGCTTAAAGGTTACAAGCAAACAAAAACATCAGGGGTTAGCACAGAGGAATCCACAAGCCAATAAGAAATAAAAGAAATAACCCTGATCGCATCTAGCTAAACATTCTGATCTACTTACACATTTGGAGTTCAGATACATAGTTCTAGGCATGATCTGATGATTTATGATCAGACCTGGCTTAGCTGCTTATAGCATGGCTGCTCTGTCCCTCCAGCCCAGAGAACAACAGACAAAGGGAAAGTTTCTTTCCCAATTTTAAAAAGTTCTACCTTCCCATTGGCTCTTTTGGTCAGGTGCCCACTTTTTTTTCTTTACCTGGGGGACTTTTTAACCCTTTACAGGCAAAGCAAGTAAAGAACAGCTACCAAGAGGGATTTTACAGATAACTGGCTGGCTGGGTGTCCATCAAAGGAAGCTATCTTTCCCGCCGCCCCCTTTATTTATCACAAATATATTAATCACCAATCAGGGTTGGCCCTCGCACAGTGTAACTCCCTTGATTTCAACAATTTCAGTATTCCTGATTCACATGAATGTAAGTGAGCTCAGAATTAGTGTCTCTAATTTTATGCACTAAAGTTATATTTTGCAAAGGCCCTATTTCTGGAGAAATGTATTGGCATCAGGGCCGGCTCCAGGCACTAGCTTATCAAGCAGGTGCTTGGGGTGGCCACCCCGGAGCGGGGCGGCACTTTCAGGTATTCGGCGGCAATTTGGCGGAGGGTCCCTCACTCCCGCTTGGAGCGAAGGACCTCCCGCTGAATTGCCGCAGATCGCAATCGCGGCTTTTTTCTTTCTTTTTTTTTTTTTGGCTGCTTGGGGCGGCAAAACCCCTGGAGCCGGCCCTGACTGACATAAGAAAATTCCTGTTCTTGTTTCATTGGACTGATCTGATATTTTACTAATAATCTTAGTAAGAAGAAGAGTGGGTTTAGAATTAAGGCCCTGTATATGCAGGTGACTAGGTTCAATTTCCAGCGATGACTTCCTATGTGACCTTGTGCAAGTCAGTCGCTCTCAGCTTAAATTCCCCCTCCCCTTCCTTTGCCCGTCTCCCTGCTTAGACGGCAAACTCTTCCAGAGAAATCTGTCTTGCACTATGCATCTGTACAATGCCTAGCTCAGTTCTCAACTGGGGCCTCTGTGAGCTACTCTAATACCGCTGAGGATAATGAGGCAGTTAGCAAAACAGATCCCACAAGCAGCAATGTTCAGAGTGTCGCAGTTCTTTGGCTAGCACAGTCATGCACATAATATGGCTCCCTTGAGGCCAAAGAGTGAACGTTATCTCGAGTGAAGCCTGAATATACTATTATTTCCTTTTCAGTAATCCGCTAGCAGATAACCAAACATATAAAGTCGGCAGGGAAGGGAGACCAAGCGTTTCTTCAAGATTACAGAGTTTGGACAATAGAGTATATCTGAGACCAAAAACAAGGACCAAGCAACTGCATTCAAAAGGATTGGACAGGTTAAGTGATGGGGCCACTAGACGGCTAACACTTTCTACATAGGTCTAAAAAAATTAATCTGAGCTCAAAGAACCAAGAAGTGCCACAAGTGGAGGGTAGGACGGGAAGGGACCTCGAGAGGTCATTTAGTCCAGTCCCCTGCAGTATTATCTAGAGCAGTGATTCTCAAGCTGGGGTGGGCAGAGGTCTTCCAGGGGTTACTCAACTCATCTAGCTCAACGTTTCTCAATCTGAGGGCTGTAGCCCCCGGAGGGGGGTCACAGGATGGGTTAGGGGATTGCAAGTGCAGGCTGACATTAAGGGGTGTCAAGCAGGGCAACTCCCAGGGCCCCATGACACAGTGGGCCCCGCAAAGCTAAGTTACAGGTTTCAGCCCTGGCACCTCGTGCTCACAAGTGAAAAGCAGGCTCAAGTATCACACTGAAATGCAAGTACAATATTTACATTCCAATTGATCATTTTATAATGATGTGGTAAAAATGAGAGTCAGCCATTTTTCCATAGCAGTGTGCTGGGACACTTTTGTATTTTTATGTCTGATTTTGTAAGCAAGTCGTTTTTAGGTGAGGTGAAACTTGGGGGTATGCAAGACAAATCAGATTCCTGAAAGGGGTACAGTTGTCTGGAAAGGTTGAAAACTGCTGATTAGACCATCCTTGACAGATTATTGATTATGGAGGTTACTGTGAGAAAAAGATTGATATGCTCATTAGCACAGCAGGTAAATAAGATAATATGGGCCTGATTCTCTCCTGCATTGAGAGCTTGATTGTTGAGAAAAGTAAGGTTCTCTCATTCTGAAACTAATTGATCCAGCCCTGACATAAGTTTGAGCAGCCTAAGACATGCTCTAAATTATGCCAGATGATTATAGTCCCTACTATACATCAGCTGAGAATTGGCAGAGTGTAGCGATAGTCCACCCTACTGTGGACACAGCCTCTCTTTCATCTGGCACCGCCCTATGCTGAAGGGGCAGAGACAGGTGGCATAGAAGCCAGTTCTATGCCCCCTGAGAGCTCCCCACCTCAGAGAAATTCTTTAGCTGGGTAGCTACAGCCAGTTTCCACCCTCTTTGTGTGGCATGAGTAGTGAAAAGGCGCCAGAATAGGGTGCAGGAAGGGGAAATCCCAGACTAAAGGAATGCAAGCCCAAAGAGGTGGCACTCTTATTTTATAAAGTATTTTTTGACTTTCACTATACTGATAACTGTACCACCAGAAACAGCAAACCTGGGAGAGGGTGCGGGATAGGGCAACAAAGATAGCAGCTTCCACAACGTTACAAGGAAAGGTTAAGGGCTCAGGTTAAAGTTAAGCCCTCTGGGTTTATTCTCATCTGAAAAGGGGAGGTGGGAGGAATCTCTAGCTTTCTTCTAGTTCCAAAGATAACCCTGACAGCATCAACCGAAACTGTGGGCTTTGAGTCTGCAGCCAGAACACCAAGAGAAATGGATACTTTCCCTATTTCAGCACTGAGTAGCATGCCAGAAGGATCCAGCTACCCAGAGTGTATAGATGTACCAGTGCCAAAGTTCCAGTCATTTGAAAGCAAGATGCATAGGCATAAGCTGGCAGATTGAGAATGTGCAAGCAGTTAAGCATTCTACTGAGTGTCCTTTTGGTGGGCTGAATAACTGAAGACGCTTGCACTTGTCCTTTAAGAAACTAGAGTAAAATGGCATTTATACTGCAGCCTGCTAAATCAATTCAACTCCTGCAGTGTTGATTGGTAGAGAGGAAAGATTATCTAGTAGTTAGGACGTTAGTCTTAGCCTCTAGCCACCTAGGTTCAATTCCCTACTCCACCACAGACTTCCTGTGTGACCTTGGGCAAGTCATTTAGCCTCTCTGTGTCTCAGTCCTGATCTGTAAAATGGGGATAATAATACCTCCTTACCTCACAGGAATAGCTATGAAGAAGATTGCAAGGTTCTCAGATACTGTGGTAAGAGGGACCAGATACGTACCTAAGATAGCTAGATTGGTGAGTTTTCTGTAAAACTTGATCTAGCAGGAGTAAAGAACACCACATGGTCCAGTCTAATAAGCCAATAAAGACTCTTATGGGCCTGCTTCTCATTTATACCGAGGCCCCCTTTACACTGCACTAGTATGTAAAAAACCATATAAATTTCTGAGAAAATCCTAGAAGATGGATGCTAGGCTTGATCATAAACATATGAAATAAGTCACCAACGGTCACCAGTGAGTTTGAGAGCAACCTAGATTTGTTTCTGGACTAGGAGGGGAGTTGAGGGGTTAGGTGAAGCAAGAAACATCAGTCAGAAAAGTGCAAGCATATTGGGGTTGATGGCCTTTTCCTGTTTCTATGGATGGAGGAGTCATGCATATAAATATAAAGGCCATAACCAGAGATCAAAACCCTGACATTCAAAGGCTTTGTGACAAAACAGTCCAACGGACAGACTCGAGACATCCAACAGACTGCTAGGGACAGGTGACCCTCATGGGGTCTGAGTTTTCGAGAACTTCTGTAACTGCTCTTTGGGTTCCCAAAACTGTCTGAGGCCAGGTCTATCTAGGAGTGCTTGAATAGCTGTATAGTACACAGGCAAAGCGCTCCTTGTGTGGACGCAGCTATGCTGGCAAAGTTATCCTTTTGCAGGTATAGCTCATTCCATGTATTCTTCTGAACAAAACAAGCTATACTGGTAAAAGCACTGAATTTTGCCAGTGAAACTGCATCTGCATGAGGGACTTCTGTGAGTCACAAATCACACCCCGGCAAACACAGCTGTGCCAGCAGACGTCTGTGATTTAGACGTGGCCTGAGTTTGCCTATGAGCTAAACCCGTGCGGCCTGAGTCTCACTTACACTAAGGCCCCTTTACACTGCTCTGGCAGCATAAAAGGGCCTTAAAGTCAGTGTAAAGGAGCCTTAAACCCCCAGGGCAGTAAATGAGATCAGCCCCATCATGTTTTCTAAGGGTGATTCAATTAAATTAACACAGGGCATGTCTAAGTGGGACCTTGCTGCATAGCAAGCCAGAGTGTGAGTCTACAGTGTACCAGGCTGCCATGCTACCGTGCACGAAAAGTTCCATAATGCACGTGGGCACACTGCCGCATCAAACAACAGTGTGTCAACACATGGTGCAAAACTCCACTGTGCTGGAGCACTGTCTGAATGGGACCTTACAGTGCTGCATGCTGGGGTGCTATAGATTTGCAAGTCCTAATGGCCAGACTGTGAGCCCCTTACACTGGTGAGCAGGTCCATGGGATGACCTGTGTGAGCTAGTGGGAAGTGAAAGTTTATCTTAGTCTTAATCTTTTGCCAATCTCCAGCTACCAGATTTGAGAAAGGGGCAATGATCCATTCCTCTAGCTATGTAAAAGCATGTTGAATCCTGGGTTGCCCACTGGTTCCTGAAGACAGCACACAGATGAGGTCCTAAGTGAGGCTTGGATCAGAACTGATCTCCCATTGCATTTTGGCTGTCTCTTATATGTCAAAGACAAGCATGGTTTGAAGTTCAATTTAGACTACAGAAGTTACTCAAAACTCAGTTGTACAGAAAATCTGAATCAGAAAACACACCAATTACAACTACAGCGATTGATAGCAATGACCATCTTTTCACAGTTTTTAAAATAGTCACTTAACACTATTATTAATTTTAGTACTGACAGCAAAGACCAACATGGACAACTAATATGGTTAAGAGCTATGACATTCTTTACAAGTGAGTGGTTTAGTATTTAATTATCCAGATTGTATGGTTCTTACCTTTGCTTTTTAAAAACTACTATTTACAGCATTTTCCCTAGCCATGCAAGTTATTTATAAATGAAAGTATATATTTACTGTTACCACTAGAGGTCTATTCATCACTACAAATACAAAAGAAACACGCAAGCCACACAAATAGTTTACTGTTATTGTTGTTATTATTTTATTAAATATGTGTATTGCAGTAATGCCCAAAGGTACTATTCAAGATGGGGGCAGCCTTTGTGGCCAGAGGGTTGGCCTAGATGAACTCCTGAGGTCCCTCCCATCCCTGATATTTTATGATTCTATGAATATGGAGTAGCATTCAGGGTATGCCAAGTAATCCTCTTGATTTTTAGAGTTTGGCCAGGCAGCCTTACACCAATGCTAATGCCGTGTTGGTATAACCATGTTGATCCCAGGATATTAGAGAGACAAGATGGGTGAGACAATATCTTTTACTGGACCAACTTCTGTTGGTGAGAGAGAGATGAGCTGTTCAGCTTACACAGAGCTCTTCCTCAGGTCTGGGAAAGGTACAGCTAAATATAAGCTATTGAGTGATGGCTTTGTGAGAAGTGTTCACCCACAGGCGATAGGGTGTCTTTTATAATTTTCCTGTGTAAGGTCATCCAAGAGCAAAGTGATTGTCTGGTTTCACCGACCTAGGTGCTATTGGGGCATTTAGTGCACTGGATGAGGTAAACCATCTGTTGTGATAGGCATGTGTAGGACCCGTGGATCTTGAAAGGTGTATTGTGGGGGGTGTTGATCATTGTATCGGTGGAAGTATGTCTGCAGGTTTTGCATCTGTTGTTCTGGCAGGCTCTGGTGCTGCTTTGAGTTGGTGTGTCCTGCTCTGTGGGGAGCTGCTTCTGATGGTGAGCTTGGAGAGGTTGGGGGGTTGTTTGCAGGCCAGAAGAGGCAGTTCAGGAAAAATTTCTTTCAGGATGGGGTCCCCATCGAGTATGGATTTTAGTTATCTGATGATACCCAATATGGGTTCCAGTGTGGGATGGTAGGTGACAACGAGGGGTGTGCAGCTGGTGGGGGTTTTCTTTCTGTATTGAAGCAGGCTTTCTCAGGGTATTTGGGTGGCCCATTCCATGATCCAATCTATTTCTCTGGTGGAGTGTCCTCATTTGGTGAAAGTGGTTTTGTGACTGTGGTCAGGGTATATCCTTGTGTGACATTCCCCTGGTGTTATCTGGACCGGTGATCTGCTAGGTCACTCCAATCCTCAACTCTGGGATCCAGCCTTACCCTGCTCCGCTGTGAGAACCCCACTCCTGGGCTTTTCATGCACAGCCTCTAGCATGTAAGCTGCTCCCAGCTATGTGAGTGAGCACTTTTGGCCAGCTGCCACTTGGATTGTACAACTGAATGACACTAGCCAATATCTCCGGTCCCAGACACAACCCTAGAAACTTCTGGCTTGCAGTGTCCAGTTATGCCTGCTGGATGCTGCAAGCTTATATGAGTTCGTCAATTTAACAAAGAAATTGATATGTAGCAGGCTTGTTATCCCAATGGGGGTCTCTGACACACTTCAGACCAAATGCACTGCTTCAGGTAGAATAAACAAACAAATTTATTAGCTACGAAAGACAGATGTTAAGTGATTATAAGTCAAAGCACAGCAAGTCAGAATTGTCAAATGAAATAAAAGGAAAACACATTCTAAGCTGATCTTAACACTTTCAGTGCCCTTACAAACTTAGATGCTTCTCACCACAGGCTGGCTGGCTGCCCTTCAGCCAGGCTTTCATCTTTGATCAACGCTTCAGTCGCTTGGTGGTGATGTCTGTAGATGGAGGTGGAAGAGAGAGGAAGAGCCTGGCAAACGTCTCTCCCTTTTTTCATGTTCTTTCTTCCCTCTTGGATTTGCCCCCCTCCCTTCAGAGTCAGGTGAGCATTACCTCATCATAGTCCCAAACTGACCAAGGGAGCGGGGTGACTCACTTGAGAGTCCAACAGATCCTTTGTTGCTGCCTAGGCCAGCGTCCTTTGTTCCCGTGAAGGTGGGCTGAGTTTGTCCCATACATGTCCTGATGAGGTGTGAACTGCTCCTCTGCTCCTGGAGAGTTTTGCCTGGGCTTGTTTTAAGCCACGAGGACTAGGGTGATCAGACAGCAAGTGTGAAAAATTGGGACAGGGGTTGGGGGGTAATAG
Source organism: Mauremys reevesii (assembly GCF_016161935.1). NCBI lineage: Eukaryota > Metazoa > Chordata > Testudines > Geoemydidae > Mauremys > Mauremys reevesii. The sequence goes on from NC_052628.1 coordinate 127,623,053, forward strand.
GAGCCTATATAAGAAAAAGACCCAAAAATTGGGACTGTCCCTATAAAATCGGAACATCTGGTCACCCTAATGAGGACACATTTTCAGACTCATAACTATATACATGAAATTACAACCTATAACATTACTACAACAACAATGCTCAATGCATCATGAGCCTTCCGAAGACACCCGACGTGACAAACTTTGCATTGGATACCACAAAATCATATTATAAGGATGAACATGGGGGTGCAGTGTTCCCCCAAGGTACAGAGTGTTCCACCTGGACTTTGTTCTCATAGCATATTCTGTGGTATCTGAGTGCCTGGCTGTAGGTAAGAGCTGTCTTTACGTGTTTGGGGTGGTTTCTGGATCTATGAAGGTAGGTGTGGTGATCCCTTGGTTTCTTGTATATAATTATCTGAGAGGTTCCATTGTTGAAGCTGATTGGGTGTCTAGGAAGTTGATGCTGTTGTGAGAGTGTTCCAGGGAGAGCTTAATAGATGAGTAGTGGTGGTGGTTGAAGTTGTGGTGGAAATCTATATAGGAGTGATCTGTCCAGAGGATGAAAATATCACCAATGTATCTCAGGTACATCATTGTTTTCATGGTGCATTTGTCCAGAAATTCATCTTCAAGGTGGCCCATGAAGAGGTTGGCGTATTGGGGAGCCATCCTAGTACCCATAGCTGTTCCCATGGTTTGGACAAAGTGTTGGTTTTTTAATGTAAAATTGTTATGGGAGAAGATGAAATGGATGAGTTGGATGATGTTTGGGGTGGGTATCTGAGAGCTGTCCATTGTCTTGTAAATATTTGACTCAGGCAGCTATGCTGTCATTGTGAGGGGTGTTGGTGTACACGGAAGTGAAATCCATTCCTAATATCTGATATACAAAAACCTGTAGGAGAACACTTCAACCTCCCTGGCCACACAATAGCAGATCTTAAGGTGGCCATCCTGCAGCAAAAAAACTTCAGGACCAGACTTCAAAGAGAAACTGCTGAGCTTCAGTTCATCTGCAAATTTGACACCATCAGCTCAGGATTAAACAGACTGTGAATGGCTTGCCAACTACAGAACCAGTTTCTCCTCTCTTGGTTTTCACACCTCAGCTGCTAGAAGAGGGCCTCATCCTCCCTGATTGAACTAACCTCGTTATCTCCAGCCTGCTTCTTGCTTGCTTATATATACACCTGCCCCTGGAAATTTCCACTACATTCATCCGACGAAGTGAGTATTCACCCACGAAAGCTCATGCTCCCAAACATCTGTTAGTCTATAAGGTGCCATAGGATTCTTTGCTGCTTTTATGTTATTTTAGTTATTTAGTTTCTAGCTCTCATTGGTTGAAGAGAAAAGCTTGAAAAAGCGCTACAAGGGCACACTAAAGGCTCAGGCTCAGATCCTCAGAGGCGCTGAACTCTCACCAAAATATCTTTGATACTCTGGAAATTAGATGCCTAAATACTTCTGAGAATCAGGGCCTCAGAAACCAGGAAACAAATTAAAATCTCATGAATTTTAAGCCAGCCTTGTGATTTTTTTCAGAGGCCTTGAGTCCTGATTTTTGAATGCTTGGGGGATGGCAATGCTGAATTCACCAATTCCTGTCTGTAATGTAGGGGTGACGTTACATTACTGATCTGGAAAGATGCATCTGGTGCCTCAGTAGTAGCCTAGCAGCCTCATCATTTTTCCCACCCTCCCTGTCCGGGGGGCGGGGGGTGGGGGGCTGTAAAAACTTGGGGAAAGCTCCTTGGTTAGACAGTTTGCTTTTAGAAAAGCAACCTGCCAAGCACATGCATCTGGGCAAGTTTAACCCTTTGAGGACTATGGCTATAACATATTCACATAGTCCTTTCCCAAGCGTTCACTTGGCTAGCAGTCTGGAAAATGTCCATTTGAAAGGATTCACTAAAGTCTGTGGGGAATTTTAAAAATGAAGGGAAAAGACTCACAAAGCTGCTTCGTCCCCTATGCAGTATTATCCCTACTAATCGTGAGTCAAATCAGGGAGGCAACAAATGGGCAAATATTCTGTTTCTTCCATCTGGGCATAAAAATGGTTGGGGTGAAGTTTGAGACTATGACCCTAAGTGATCAGCCGCCGTGTGGCGTGAGTTCACAGCACACCGGCTGCATGCTGAACTGGGCCGTCTTCATTAGCACCAAAACCTATGAGGGGTCTGTCAGCCCCATGATATAAACTGAGGTTTAATGGGCCCATGGCAGTGAGCTTCAGCGCTGGAAGGAGCAGTATGAATCTCTTGTTTAGCAACTCTCTGCAGTCCACATTCCCTGATGTAATTCTGAGGTCATTACACCATGGGGAAGAATTTGGCTCCTTTAATATATGAAGCTTGGTACATCTTTGATTCTGTTTTGAATGTACTCCAGGAATAGTCACAGATCCTCCCCTAATGCTCTTGGGGCATTACAATCAGGGACAGAGGCCCAAACTGCGATCAGGGTCCCATTGTGTTGAACAAGCACAGAGTATGAGACGATGCCTGCCCTCGATAGCACGACTTCTAAATTTGCTCCCCCAGACTCCAAACTTTTTGAAGTCCTGATCGACACCTGGTTAATTCCTCCCCCCCCAAATGCTAATGACACCATGCAGTGATTAGCTGTGTTTTTAAACCACTGGTATTTCCACCCAGAAAAATCAGCAAAGGTTAGCTACATGATAGCAATTATCTCCCAAGTATGCCAGGGGGAAGAAATGAAATGTGATTATGCCATTTGTGAAAATGCAGAGGAGAGATGCTCAAAGCTGCTCTGATTATGGCTGATCTTGTTTTGCTAATAGGCTGCTGAGTTAATCAGGACTGTTGCTATGACTATGGTAACAGTAGAAATAACAGCGGAGGAAAACCTGATATGCAGAACACCTATAAGGGGCTAGATAGGTCAGAGCAGCAGAAGAGGTCAAACCCTTCTTCTTTATCTCCATCACCCAAAGTGAAGGACTCTCCCTCCACCCATGTTGTTAAAGGTGGGACCCATGCGCTGTTTGCCTTTGAAAACATTTTGGCTAGTGTTGTGTTTTCAATTCTGATTACTATTTTTTTTATTAAGGATCAAATAGTAATCGGTAATACAATACCTGAAACAGAGGAATAGCAACAAGCAAGAGTGTATTTGAGAAACACAAAGATACAGTAAGTATCAGCTTGCACTGAATTTTAATATATACATAATGCTAACCTATACCCATGGCTCTTATTCAAGCATAGCTCCCATGAACATCAATAGAAGAGATGCCTGGGCAAGAACTGGGCCCAAGTGATGCAGGTAAGTATGAGAATGGTGCAGCACAATGTTCTCTTCTCTCATCCATTGTCCATACTGGTCTGTCTTCCTCCAGATGTGACTGTCCTGACAGCCACAACCCAGCAATAAGGTCTGCATGGGTGAAGAGCTCCACCAACACAGAGCTGGGGGGAGGGGACAGAACGGGGGGGAGAGGCGGGGCAAGGGGGCAGGAAGAGGGGGGAAGAGTGAGGGTGGGGCCTGGGGCAGAGTGGGGGTCCAGCACCCCTGGAGAAATCCCGAAGTCAATACCTCTGGTAGTACCCACATTATAACTTTTAGCCCAGCAGTTGACGCACTCACCTGGGATGGGAGAGAACCAGGTTCATTTCCCTCCTTGGCCAGCGGAGGAGAAAGGGTTTGAACAGGGTAGTGGTCTCACCACTGGGCACTATGGGATATTCTGACGTCAGGGGCTCACTCAGTCTCTCCCACTGATGCTGTTCCACTCTGGCTACATCAATAAAGAATGATTGGGCCACAGAGACAGAGCAGGAGTGCAAGCATGGCATTACCCTCCAGTGGTTCGGGTCCCCAGCGGGGGTGCAGGAGATCCTGTGAGGAAGAAGACTAGAACTGCTGTCGGCTGGGCAAATTGCAGGGTGTCGTGGCAGAGACTCAAAGGGAGTTTGAAGGCGACTGTGGGGTTGTCACTTGATTCCCAGACTTCAAGGAGTGGGCACATCCAATGGAAGGTATGGCAACCATTCACAGAGACTGAGAAGGGTCAATTTGCCCAGAGAAGAGCCCTTGGGAAGTGTATGTATGTTTGTGCACATAATTTATTTTGCTTTTGATTTGATAGTAACCAGCACTGATGTGTAGGGAAAGATTCCCCTGAAACTGTGGTGTTCAAAAGAGTACAACAGTCACAATTTTCTCCAGGATTATAAATAAACTGTTCTGTATTCAGATGTAGCCGTACGTCTAGCAAACATTTTCCTTTAGAAGTTTTGTGTCACTCTCCTATCAGAGATATATGGTTGATTTATATCAAAGTCCTGTGCAGACTAAGCTCTTGGTCTGTACCATAGCAGAAAGGTAAGTGGAAATACAGGAAGGGGGAAGAAATACTATACCTGACGTTATCATGTTGCCTTCCCCAAACCCATTACTCAGGAGCAGGCACTTAATGAGTAACTGCCAACTTCTGGTAGAGAGTAAAAAGCATTGCTGGACATGTCCATTGGAGCAGGTACCCTCCCTACTTTCTTTCACAGTTTTGAAATATACTGGGCCTGATTCTCAGCTGCCTTCAGTTGCTTCAGCTCCATTGAATACAATGTGCACAAACTATGGCTGGGACCCTTCTAATGATTCATTCATACGGAATCTTTTTAGAAACACGAATGAGAAGAAGCTTACTTTTCCCTTGGATAGATCAGAGTAATATAGTTAACATTCAGCTGGTCCATATTAAAATGCAGGCTTTTCGCTTCCGATTGAGTGCAGCTGACAATGTAAGGTCTACATTGAAATGCAAGACTGCATCTCTGATCAGGTGAGCAAGAACAAAAAAGGCTTTGAAGAAGCCTGTTTTGATGGAGCCCCATAGGTAAAAGAAAAGCAGAGCTCTGCATTCTCATGTACACTGAAAGTACTGTAACAACCATCATTTCATTTCTATTAAATCGTTTTCATTTCATTCTATTCAATCTATTTGTTTCATTCTATTAAATCCTGACTTATTTAATGCCAGCATTGGCACCTCCAGCTGTTCAAAAGCTAGGAGCCAGGACCCTGCAAAATCATGAGATTGGTTTGAAAATAATGATATATACAAAAATAATAGATGGTAGGTTTTTATTTGTCTTCTGGATTCACATTGTCAAGCTTTTCTCTGTAACCAAGAGAGCTAAAACCTTACATTTTTAAATGAAAGATGAAATTCTCACAATCACACGCTTCCGGGAGCTGGGACTTTAAGAAAGACAACTGAATGTTGTGAGACTTGCAATAAACTCACAGGAGTTGGTAAAACTGACCAGTGTGCTCATGCATATGTATAAAGAAGCAGATCCTCAGCTGGTGTAAACCGGTGTAGCTCCATTGCCCTAAATACGAATGGGCCTGGTTCTCATTTACAATAACAGCTCTTTATATCCCTCTGGCAATGTACAGAGGCCTTACTATAAATAAGACGCAAAGAGTCTTATGGCACCTTATAGACTAACAGATGTTTTGGAGCATGAGCTTTCGTGGGTGAATACCCACGTCGTTGGATGCATGTAGTGGAAATTTCCAGGGGCAGGTATACATAAGCAAGCAAGAAGCAGGCTAGAGATAACGAGGTTAGTTCAATCAGGGAGGATGAGGCCCTCTTCTAGCAGCTGAGGTGTGAAAACCAAGAGAGGAGAAACTGGTTCTGTAGTTGGCTAGCCATTCACAGTCTTTGTTTGATCCTGAGCTGATGGTGTCAAATTTGCAGATGAACTGGAGCTCAGCAGTTTCTCTTTGAAGTCTGGTCCTGAAGTTTTTTTGCTGCAGGATGGCCACCTTAAGATCTGCTATTGTGTGGCCAGGGAGGTTGAAGTGTTCTCCTACAGGTTTTTGTATATTGCCATTCCTAATATCTGATTTGTGTCCATTTATCCTTTTCCTTAGAGACTGTCCAGTTTGGCCGATGTACATAGCAGAGGGGCATTGCTGGGATCCAGATCCAGACTAACACAGCTACCCCTCTGATACTTGATATAAATAAGACTTGTACCTAAGCTGAAACCTTGGCCCCATTGAAAACAATGGCAAAACTCCTCTTGACTTCACTAGGGACAGAATTTCACACTAAGGGCTTGTCTGCATTGTACCACAGTGGGGACTGGGGGTGTGTGAATTGCAGAGCACACCAAAGTGCTGCAATCTAACTGCCCCACATGGACACTGCTGGCATGAAGTAAAAGGTTGCTTGTTCACATTAACATATTCTCAGTATCTAGTTCACATTAACGGAATCTTGGGACACTTTGGTGCCCTCTGTAATTCACACTTCCCTCTCCCCTCCCCCGTAGTCCGCACTGTGGCAAAGAATAGACATTGTGTGTGTGTGTATTTATGTACACAACACAACAACATATAGAAGAGTATGTGGATGTTCTGAAATTATCACACCCCTTTTGTGCCTCTAAGTACAATCACACACACTGGAATATGTTGTTATTGCTTTTGTGAAACTGTGGAGCACTCTCCTTTGCTGCAGATTCCATACATATCTGTCTCTGTCTGTCTGTCTGAAATTCACACCAAAGAAAACCCTGATTTTATTTTCTTATCTCACTCAGTCTCCGTTTTACAGGTTTGGGGGTTTTTAATCGCTGCTTGGACAGCTTTCTTTGTTCTGACATTAAGGATGAAAGGTCAGTTCCTTGCCTTCAAATCAGAAGAGGTTTTTCACTTCTGAGCTTGGGGGGAGGGATAGCTCAGTGGTTTGAGCGTTGGCCTGCTAAACTCAGAGTGGTGAGTTTAATCTTTGAAAGGGCTGTTTAGGGATCTGGGGCAAAAATCTGTCAGGGACAGTACTTGGTCCTGCTGTGAAGGCAGGGGACTAGGCTGGATGACCTTTTAAGGTCCCTTCCAGCTCTAGGAGAGAGGTATAGCTCCATATTAAGAAAAAGAGTCCTGCAAAACTACTGGTGAAGGAAGGGTTGGAGTTGCTAGACCTCTATCTGAGTCACTCGCTTTCTGGAGGCAGCTGCTGCCACCTACAGAACAGATTGGGGATCCACTGAGACTACATTTTTTGACTAAATTCTGCTCTCATTTATATTCATGTGAAATTGGATCCAGAAGTGTTCTCAGATGAACAGCCATTCCGTGCAGACACTGACAATACTCTCCATGTTTTCCTCTGCATGCATGATTCCCACTGGAACAACAAAAGAGTTCTTAGGACAGGGAGGGGCAATTTACCCAACATGCTGCTTTTCTATCCTCACTTCTGATTACCTGTTTAATCCCCCATGTAACTCTATCCATCCTTCTGCTTTGAAACTGATCAACTATTTTAAGCTCATTAAGGTGTCTGACTGCAATCACATGCAGCATTTTGTACTCCATAGCATGTGTATTATCTTTAATGTGCATACATTTTGCTGAACTCAGTCCCATTTTTAAGACCAATGATAACTAGACCATTATATTATAATTATTACCTATTTATATTGTAATAGTGCCTCAGGGGTTGTTATCAGATATCAGTGCCTATACACACTGTATGGCGACACTAGAAACATATAGATCAAAAAGGCAGACCCCTCCCTCTCCCAACCCCACACAAAAAAATTGCAGGTTTTCATAGAAAAACTGAAAACACAAAACCCAAACTTTTTCAATTTTGGGGAACCGAAACCTGAAACTTATCAGGTTTAGACTTAAAACTTTCAGGTTTGGCAACTGAAAGCCAAAAAGTTTTGAATTTAAAAACTGATTGACAACCTTTCAGTTTTCAGGATTAATGGAACTGCATGTATTTTCATCAAAAAAAATTGTTTGTGAAAAATTTAGTTTTGGATGAAAACCTATTTTTTCCCAAAAAACTTCTAATCAAACAAATGTTGACTATCTCTAGCATTGCTGTTGAGTGAGGGCTTCATTAGTAGTTTGATTAATAGTAGCAATGAAAAGGGGCCTGACAGTAAAAAAAGAATCAGGCCCAATTTGAAAATAGAGAGGAAAGATAGTCTAGTGGTTAGTGCACTAGCCTTGGGTGACCTGAGTTCAAGTCTCTGCTCTGCCACAGACTTCCTGTATGACCTTGGGTAAGTCACTTAGCCTCTGAGTGCCCAGCTGTAAAATGGGTATAATAGCTATAAATGCAGCACAGGGGTTTTGTGAGGGGAAATACATGAGAATGTGAGGTGCTAACGTATGTAGTACTTAGCACTATGTGATGTTTTTAATGCTTGAGTGCTTTTTCAATTAATTATTATGACTTGTTATTTTTGTGCAGTCTAAGGCCTTGTCTACACTACTGGGGTAAGTAGATGTAAGTTATTCAACTCCAACTATGTTATTCACATAGTTGGAGTTGACGTAGCTTAGGTAGACTTACTACAGTGTCTACACCCTGCTGGGTCGATGGGAGATACTCTCCCATCAACTTCCCTTACTCTTCTTGTTCGGTGGAGTACCAAAGTTGACAGGAGAGCGATCTGCAGTTGATTTAGTGGGTCTTCACTAGAACCACTAAATCAACCCCTGATGCATCGATCGCCACAGCATCAATCCCTGGTAAGTGTAGACATGCCCTAAGAGTGTGCTAGGCACTTTTCAGAAAAAAAAAGAAAGACAGTCCCCACACGAAAGAGTTCACTATCTAACGTTATATAATGTGATAAGTTGAGAGGAGCAAACAACAGGAAGGGGCAGAGTGAGGAAGGATGAGGGTAACAGCAGTAAGATAAAATACTTAGCATAGGCATGTGCACATCTTGGTGGCATAAGTAAGGTTAACTTTTTAAAATGGTTGATATGCAAATAATAATTATTACTATTGTCTCACTCCTTGCAGGGCTTGCAGGCATGAGTCTTAAGAAAGGATTCGCAAGCATAAACTAGAGAATTGGGAAGTAAGACAGTATTATTTTCTCCATTTAGATTGAGATTTTCCATCCTGCAAAAAGATTTGAGCTTAAAAAAAACCTTCAGCCTGAATAAAGATGAAAAGTCAAAAAAATTTCTGAGCCAACTGAAATGTTTCATTTTAAATTTGGCCCTTTTTATTTTAATTTTTTTCTTAATTTAAAATAAATTAAATTTTGAAACAAAGTGGTTAAAAAACACAACACTTTTGGTTCCCAAATGTTGCAATGTTTTTTCCAGTATTTTAAAATTCAAATTTCATTTAAATCTATATGAATTCATAGTTTTGTTGAAATGGCATTTTCCAATGGAAAATTGTTTTGTCTGCATTAAACAAATCAGTTCCTTGATTATTAGTTTTACATTTACCTAACAGCCCTCAGCCTAGTCTACTCCTAGCTATTGTGCTCTGATTGTCATTCAGAGCCCTGCATTGCTGCATCCTTCGAACTAAACATCCACAGTCTTCACCTACTAATAGCAACTGCTCCACTTTGGTCCTGTCTAGACTAGTACATGAAGGTTTGTTGTTAGCATGTGTTAACTAACACATTTGAAAAATCCGGTGTAGACAAAGCGGTGTATCAGTATCGCCAATCCCAAGTGTTCAAAAATCATGTGGCTGTCTTAAAAATCATGTTTTGTTTGAAAAATATACTAACTTTGGGATTCTTTTTTATTTGCCTTCTGCTTTTGAGCCTTTAAGGTTCATGCTGAAATTCTCAAATAATCACATGGCTCCAGGAGCTGGGGCTTTAAAGAGAACACTAAATATCATGCGACTCATGACAAAATTGCAAGAGTGGACTGTGACGTGGTGACCTGCCCTTAAGGGCAGTAGTTCCTATTAGCCAGCCCACCTTGCCACCTGGCCTGGCACTTTAGGGATTTTGAAAGGTCCTGTAGAGAGATACAAGAAACAAAGGAGGGATAGGAATAGACAGGAAGCGTCGCCAGAAATAAATAAGGGTGGGAAATAAGTAAGGCCTGGGACCAGGAGCCTGGCATAGTGGGCAGGGCAAGGCTCCCCTCTTCCCCAACCAATCATGGGATGAATTGAAGAAAGGAGCCAGCATAAAAGCTGCCACCTCCCTCACAGTAAGTGTAGATGCTGATAGGTGAAGACTGGACTTCTGAGCTCTCTAGATTGGAAAGCTAGTTTGAGAGGGTGTTCAGCTGATGGGAGCTGGCGAAAGCCTTGTAGTGTATTATTCCAAAGCAAGAGGCCAGAGACACAAACCCCAGCTCCAGGAGCAGGGTTGAGGGGAACCTCCTGCTTGAAGGAGGGAGGTACTGACTGCTCCAAAGGGGAGAGACTCAGAGGGCCTGCTTGCAATACAGCCCAGCTACTGCAGAGAAGGGCTGGGACCAGTCTATGAGAAAACCCCTTCCTAGCTAGCTAAGGAGAAGCACCGAGGACTCTCAGATCCAGACAGAGGTAGCAGAGTCCAGAGACCTGGTGGAGGTAGGAGCAACTCAGGGAAGCGGCAGACAGATTGAAGAAACAGTCCTTATTTGCCTAAAACAGGGAACCCAGAGGAGAGGGCAGGCCTGGGCCCCCCTTCCTCTCCCAAAGGTTCCTGATAAATGTCAGGAGATGGGCTTGAGGCCCATTAGTTCAAGTTTCCTATTTTTGGACTTTTCTGTTTACCTCGGAAGGGGAATGGACTGAATACGAACTGGCTGCAGAGCTGGGCCATGGAAAACCACAGATTGCTGTAGAACCAGAATGGCTAAGGGGGTGCTCTGGACCATTGCACCTGAACACATCGAGGTGTTCTGGAGACAAGAGGCTTGTCTACATGAACTTTAATCCCTGCTAAACCGGTTGAGTTAAAACCTAGGCTTTCTCTAGCCTTAGCATGTGTTAAACACAGAGTTTCCAACTGCATTAGAACATATTGTCTAGTTCTATCCTAACCCAGACAAGGTCCCGCACCTCGGGAAACCTCTGCATCTGAATCTTAGTGTGGACAAACTTAGAAAGACATTCTCCCCCGTGTTTCAGTATCAACCTGCAAAGCACATTCAGAATAAGTTCTTCTCATGCAATATTTTCCCAAGTATTTTGGGTGCCTGAGTTGCTTTAGAGTGATTCTTCCCCTACCCCCCACAGCAAACATTAGTGACGTCAGTGCAAAGTGATACCACAACAGCGAAATCCGAGCCACGTGCCTGCCCAGTGCCTTTATTTTTTCTTTTCTTTTTTTTTAAACACAGACAAAAATTTACATCACAAAGAAAGGAGGACAAAAAATAGCTGCTCCAATTCTATTTACAAAGAACAAAAGCAGCTATATTGGTGCAACAGTCTACTGCACTGGAGTGCCAAATTCATCTAAAAGGTATTGTTCCTGTATTTTTCTATACCTATTATTCACTAACCTAGTTTGTTTAATTGAAGGGAAGGTTTTGCCCTTATTATATACAGCCAGACACAGTGGAAAATGTGATAGCTAACAGAATAGGTTTCTCCTTGTGGAAAAAAATGACAACCTAAAAACCCCATCTTTTATTCTCTTTTTAACAAATTTTCTCTTTAAGTTCTCGCTACCTACTTTGATGCTGTGTTGAGCCCCTTATTCAAACTGACTTCAAAGCTACTGCTTTGACAGCTTGTAATAATATGGCACGTCTTCTCCTAATGGAATTGAAGTATCGTGATGCAGTGTACAAGCAGCAGATGTGATGGAGAAGGGCTCCCCCACTGTCATCAGGCCAGGAGATTTAGAACTAGATTTCGGTGAATAATGCAAAAGAGTTATTAGTGTTCATACTACAGGCACATCTGCAGTCGCCACTCAGACCAGGGCCCCATTGTGCTAGGCATGGTACATGTGTGTAGTAAAACCCTAAGAGGTTACAGGCTAGATAAACAAAACAAAGGGTGGAAGAAGGAAGAATTATTATTCCCATTTTACAGACGGGGAACTGAGGCACCAAGCACTTATATGACTTGCCCAAGCAGAGTGCTGGAACAATTTTTATAGTGGGATGCTAAAACCCTGTACAGGATGGAAGCCATTCATTCGGTTGCTATTATTAGCTCAAACAAGGAGGTGCTAGCACCCCTAGTTCTATATTCAAAGTCGCACTCAAAGTCTGTGGTGGAGATAGAGACTGAACTGAAGTCCGAGGAGTCCCGGGCCAGGGCCTTAACTTCCTCTAATCCCTGTTATACCACTATAATCAGTCTTGTCACAAATGAAATTTGAATGGAGTACATCTGTTCAGCAATCTGCCTTTCTGAATACAATCTGCTGAGCTTCATAAAGAGAAGGTTACAGGGTGACTGGATCGTAGTCTAGAAGTAAGTATAACTTTGTAAGTAAGTATAACTTTGATAACGGACTCTCCACTCCAGGCTAGCAAACATAAGTGTGTAACACCTCCCTTGGTGTTCACACCTCAACTGCTAGAAGAGGGCCTCATCCTCCCTGATTGAACTAACCTCGTTATCTCTAGACTGATTCTTGCCTGCATATTTATACCTGCCTCTGGAAGTTTCCATTACATGCATCTGACGAAGTGGGTATTCACCCACGAAAGCTCATGCTCCAATACATCTGTTAGTCTATAAGGTGCCACAGGACTCTTTGTTGCTTTTTACAAAAGTATATAACAAAATCCAATGGGTAAAAGTTGAAGCCAGATAAATCCAGACTAGAAATAAGGTTTGCATCTTTATCAGTGAGGGTAATTAGCCATTGGAACAACTTACCAATAATCATAGTGGATTCTCCATCACTGGCAATTTTAAAATCAAGATTCCATGTTTTTCTAAAAAAATCTGCTTTTGTTCAAATCAGGAATTAATTCAGGGAAGTCCAGTCCAGTTCTGTTCAATATCTTCATCAGTGATTTAGATAATGGCATAGAGAGTACACTTATCAAGTTTTCAGATGATACTAAGGTGGGAGGGGTTGCAAGTGCTTTGGAGGATAGGATGAAAATTCAAAATGATCTGGACAAACTGGAGAAATGGTCTGAAGTAAATAGGATGAAATTCAATTAGGACAAATGGAAAGTGCTCCACTTAGAAAGGAATAATCAGTTGCACACATACAAAATGGGAAATGACTGCCTAGGAAGGAGTACTGCGGAAAGGGATCTAGGGGGGAGCTTAGTGGACCACAAGCTACATATGAGTCAACAGTGTAACACTGTTGCAAAAAAAAAAAAAAAGCGAACATCATTCTGGGGTGTATTAGCAGGAATGTTGTAAGCAAAACACGAGAAGTAATTCTTCCGCTCTACTCCGTGCTGGTTAGGCCTCAACTGGAGTATTGTGTCCCGTTCTGGGCACCACATTTCGGGAAAGATGTGAACAGATTGGAGAGTCCAGAGAAGAGCAACAAAAATGATGAAAGGTCTAGAAAACACGACCTATGAAGGAAGATTGAAAAATTGTGTTTGTTTAGTCTGGAAAAGAGAAGACTGAGAGGGGACATGATAACAGTTTTCAAGTGTATAAAAGTTTGTTACAAGGAGGAGGGAGAAAAATTGTTCTTCTTAACCTTTGAGGATAGGACAAGAAGCAATGGGCTTAAATTGCAGCAAGGGAGGTTGAGGTTGGACATTAGGAAAAACTTCCTAACTGTCAGGGTGGTTAAGCATTGGAATAAATTGCCCAGGGAGGTTGTGGAATCTCCATCACTGGAGTTTTTAAGAGCAGGTTAGACAAACCCCTGTCAGGGATGGTCTAGATCAGGGGTAGGCAACCTATGGCACGTGTGCCAAAGGCAGCACGCGAGCTGATTTTTAGTGGCACTCACACTGCCCAGATCCTGGCCACCGGTCTGGGGAGCTCCGCATTTCAATTTAATTTTAAATGAAGCTTCTGAAACATTTTAAAAACCTTATTTACTTTACATACAACAATAGTTTAGTTATAGACTTTTAGAAAGAGACCTTCTAAAAACGTTAAAATGTATTACTGGCACGTGAAACCTTAAATCAGAGTGAATAAATGAAGATTCGGCACAGCACTGCTGAAAGGCTGCTGACCCCTGGTCTAGATAATACTTAGTCCGGCTATGAGTGTAAGGGGCTGGACTAGATGACCTCTTGAAGTTCCTTCCAGTCCTATGATTCTATTATTCTAAATCCTGTGCCCTCTGCTTTACAGGAGATTAGATTGGATGATGACAATGGTTCCTTCTGGCTTTACACATTTTTTCTCTGCGAAACAAAGAATTTATCTCACTAGTCTTTATATCATCTATGTTAAACAAGTGTGAAAACTTAGTCAGCTCTGTTGTGGTCACTGCTTCATTTGAGATGAGGAATATAATCCTAAAGATACCATTAACAGCTGCATGTAAATACAGCAGATAGACCGATCTCCATGTGCCTCCTTAAATAATATGAGCTTACAACACTAAAGACCTTTAGTCAATACATATTCCTGTCAAAACCACAAATGAATCTTGGCTGCTTTCACAAACATTGCAGAGAAAGAGTCAAACCAAATCACTTTCATGTTCTTTTTTCCGTCTAAACCAGAGAGTGATAAAAATGAGTGTGCTTTAAAAAAAAGTAGGCTTGAGTAGGATTTTTTTGTACTCAAACCATTAGTAAGATAACAAAGCCCTGCAGTAACATACCAAGCTACTTTTAATCCTGTTTCTAAATGTAAGTAACGGCTGCCCAGTGGAAAATCATTTGCCAATAAATGATGCCCAGTTCTGCTGGGGCAGGTGAGGAGACAGAAGCAAGCAGTTCTGTTTTTTACAGGAGGAGGATGAAGATCCAGTCTGACGAGCTAGCGACACTTTCATCATGATAGCAAGGATGGAAAGTCCAGAAGCAAACTTGTACACTGTAGCCAAATCCCATTTGTATATTTGCACCTCCAAATTATGACTAGTATTTGTATTACGCTAGCATCAAAAGGCTTAAAATCAGTGCCCCTTTGTGCTAGGTGCTGTACAAACACATAGCTAGAGATAGCACCCACCCTGAAGAGCTTACAGTCTAAAACCAGACAAGGAGACACAGAGGTGAAGTGAGTCGCCCAAGGTCACACAGCAGGTCAGAGGCATAGCTGGGAAGAATACCCAGATCTTCCAATCCTAGTACAGTGCCCCAGCCACTAGACCATGCTGCCCCACTGAAACCCTGGCCCCCATTTTTCACTCACACCACTGTAAATCAGGAGTAGCTCCACTGATGGAGTTACACCTGTGTGAGAAGAAAATCAGGCGCACATATTTTGGCAAGGAGACTCACCACTGCAGGCCAGAGTCTGACATCTGTTGCACCGATGGAAATCCAGAGCAGTTCTACTGAAGCAAGAAAGATGCAGTTTAATAAAAAAGGAAATAAGGGATGCGGGGGGTGAGGGGTGGAAATAAAGATGCAAGGATGTAACTAGGTACAATTTAGTTAAGATCTGTTGCGCCAACCCCTCACCAAGGTCTATGAAGTGGTTATGAGGAATATGGTCCCATGACGGATCACAAGATACAGTTCATTGGACAAGCTGACTCATTTCCCTGTGTTTGGATCTACTTGGCAGATGGCTCTCCCAGCGGTTACTAGATCTGGTCATACATAGGCAGTGTGCTGGCTCACAGAAAAGCAATCTCTTCCAAGTGTAGCTATTTCCAGTATGGAGTTATCCCACTACTCAACTATGGCCATTGTCCCAGACAGCCAAGCTGTCAGAACGAGCCTTGTGCCTGTTAAGGTGGCTCAGAGGAATCACTTGGACTCTGTTGGTGTGGTAGCTGAAAGACCAGACTACAAATGGATATGCGGGGACAGACCCTAGACTGGTGTAAACGGATGCAGCTCCTTATCTGTCCCATTAGGAATTGCATCAGACTTTAGATTCAGTACAATGTTCTCCAACAGAGGGTCAAGACCATGCATTGCCAGAGTACATGTGCAATAGTCTGATGTTCCTTGGAGCATTTCCAGTGAAGGAAACCCTTTCTAATGAAGGCTGGATGGTGCCCAGCACATGCAATGAATGAATGGCAATTAAAGTGCATCAAGACACAGATCTCTTCAGCCATCATGTAAAAGCAGCAAAGAGTCCTGTGGCACCTTATAGACTAACAGATGTTTTGCAGGATGAGCTTTCGTGGGTGAATACCCACTTCGTCGGATGCAAGTGAAGTGGGTATTCACCCATGAAAGCTCATGCTGTAAAACGTCTGTTAGTCTATAAGGTGCCACAGGATTCTTTGCTGCTTTTACAGATCCAGACTAACACGGCTACCCCTCTGATACCTTCAGCCATCATGACAGTGCCAAAGAATGCATTTCATCTCCCCGCTGAAAATCACGGTGTCGGAAGAGAAGGCTCCCTGATGAGTATTGCCCTGAGTGTTGCTGCCTGTCAGTGTTTGTCCCACTGCCCCAGCTGTTGTAGAGGCAGCTCCTCCTCTCCTGCCTGCATCAGGTCCTCGGAAGTAAGAAGATGCTGCTGGAAGAGATGAGTGGGTGGGGTAGATCAGGGGTTCTCAAAGTTCATTGCACCGTGACCTCCTTCTGACAACAAGGATTATTACACGACTCCAGGAAGGGGGCCCGAAGCCTGAGCCCCTCTGCCCTGGGCAAGGGGGCCAAAGCCAAACCCCAAGGGCTTCATCCCTCGGGGAGGGAGCTGTAACCTAAGCCCACTGTCCAGGGCTGAAGCTGAGCCTGAGCCCCGCCGCCCTGGGCAGTGTGGGGCTTGGCCTTCGGCTTCAGTCCCACCTAGGCCCAGGCAAGTCTAACATCAGCCCTGGCGACCTCATTAAAATGGGTCACGACCCACAGTTTGAGAATGGCTGGGGTAGACTGAGTGGAACCTGGACTCCAATCTTTCTACTTGTAGGCCAGTGCTGGGGAGGTAGGAATTTCCTGCGGTATAGATCAGTAAGGCCCAGATCCTCAAAGGTATTTAGGCACCTAACCATAGATCTCAGTCTACTACCTTTGAGGATCTGAGCCTAATTGAGGAGCAAGAGAAAGCAGGGGAGGACGTGTGACTCGGAAGCATGTCTCTTGGGGAGGTGTGGTTTATGCACCATCCCTTGCTCAAGGCTGTGCCTGAAGTCAAAATGTAGCCCTAAACGATTACTAACGGAGAGATTAGCGAATTACTTTGGTGCAAATCATTTACTAGGAAAGGGCATAGTTTTCAAGTCTTCCTTTTATTTTTCAAGTATAATGTAAGCTTTAATGCGGGAATGGAATAAAAGCAAACCAGGAAGCAGGCAAAGAAGGCAATTATGGGAACAATTTCAAATGGAGAGGGGAAGTGTTTATTGAACTTCCTGTAGGGAGAAGTGGTCTGAGTGCTGTTCTATCTGCATAAGTGACTGGTGCTAGCAAGTGGAAGAGTAAATTAGAATTTCTATCCATAAGGATTTGGCTTGCTTTTGTAACAGGCTGTGATGGCACATCGAAATGAAATGTAATTGACATTAACTTGTAAAACACGCCAGTCAGGGGAAGAGTAAACGTAGAAGGGACCAAGCCGTGGCTTTGCTGCACAGAGTAAGGGGAAGCATGTAGCTGTGCTGCCAAAGAAACAGGCCTGAAACCAGACCCTGACTCAGAGGGTACGTCTGCACTGTAGAGAAAAACCTGCAGCACCAAGTCTCAGAGCCTGGTCAATTGACTCGGACTGTGGGGCTAAAACTAGCAGTGTGGCCGTTTGGGCTCAGGCTGGAGCCTGGGCTTTCAGACCCTCCCCCCTTGCTGAATTTCAGAGTCCGGGGTCCTGCCCTGTGGGGAATGTCTACACAGGTGTTTTTACCCCCACACCTCCAGCCCTGCGAGCCCAAGTCAGCTGACCTGAGCTCTGAGACTCACTGCTGTGGGTCTTTTATTGCAATGTGGACATCCCCAGAGTCACAGTCTCATTCTGGTTCCCCAGTGATCAGTGTTTGTCTTATCCTTGATGCAGGTGCTTCGTCCTCCAAGCTGGCTCCACTGAGCTTCCCAGAGCACTGCGGACAGTGGAGGCACAGCTCCACCCATGTGCACTGGATGCAGAGCAGTGCCTCTCTCTCTGCACTGTAACCCATGATCCAGGCAGCCCATGTACGAGAGGAAGGGATGAGCCTTATACCTTCGAAATCCCTAGTGCAGACAAGTAGGACAGGCCACCACTGGGCCCGAAATAAGGACGTGTTTAAAATACATGAAATGTGAATAGTACAGCTTCAAAATTCTGATCAAAACATTGCAAGAGCAGATTTTCACTCCCTTCAACAGTTCTTTTCACAAGGTTGCAGCAGCAGCAGCCAAACCAAAACCAGAAACTAGGTCATGTCCAGTATTGGATCTGAACTGGAATGAAAATCATATGGGCATGCTCAGACCGAATGACGTATGTCTGAACTCCTCTGGAATTCAAAGAGGAAGCACCGTCTAGTGGCTAGGAGACCCAGTTCTGTTCCTGTCTCTACCTCTGACCTACTGTGAAACTTCAGGCAAGTCACTTCACCTCTTGGTGTCTCTGTTTCCACTCTCAACTATTGTCTGTTTAGGTTGTCGGTTCTTCAGGGCAGTCCTTCTCTCACTGTGTGCTTGTATAGTGCCTGGCACAATTGGGCCCATATTTAATGGGGCCTCTAGGTTCTAATTTAATACAAATAATAATAAGTCTTTGGGTTTGGCCCATCAACCTGGCCTCCCTTTGTGCCCTTCAGTTGAACTGCAGGTGTGAATCAGAGTGCTAGAGCTTCTAACTCCCTGATTTGCACTTGTGGTCAGGTGTTTAGAAGTGCTTTGCTCATGGTGTAATCCAGGGGTCTCCACCTTTTTATACACACAAGATCACTTTTTCAATTTAAGTGCAACCCAGCCCCCTTCCCCACGGCCCTGCCCGTCTCCCTCCCAGGGGCGGCAGGTTATATGGGCTGGTGGTGCCCGAGCACCAGGAATATTCAAGGCTGGGGGCTGTGCTCCAACAACATTTGGAGCTGGGTTTCTCCCCTGGCCCTGCCTGGAGCGGGCCCTGCCCCCCCTCCGCGCCTCGGAGCTTCCCTGCCTGAAAGAAAACAGCCCGTGCCTCTCCCTTGCTTGTGCTGCCGGCTGCCTGATGCTGCTTCTGCCTAAGGGCTATAGAGAGCAGCGGCCGGCAGACTGCTGGAGCACCTCAGGAGGGGGAGGGGGAGAGAGGAGGAGGCACACACGTGCTTGGGAGCCCTCTCTCCCGTCCCCTGGCACCCACCTGGAGGAGACGCCAAGGGGACTTCCGGCCAGGAGATGGACATCTGGAGTGGACCTCACTCACCTGAGCAGCTGCTGGGGCTTCGGTGAGGTTTGACCCTATGATCCACCCCCCCACACAGCCCCCACCCCTGCCCAATGCTGGGCAAGGGGCAGCCCCATCCCCAGTGAGGCTAGAGTGAGGGGCAGCAGCAGGGGAGGCCACATGTGATGGTACCCACCATAGGGGAGGTGAGTGGGCTTTCTGGACCTGAGAGAGGCCCTAGGAGCATGTGCAGTGACCGTGGTGCAGAGTGAGTGTGCTGTGGGGGGGGGGGGGAGGGGAGGAAGAGGAGGAGTCCCTCCCCTGGAGCTTGCTGCTGCCGGTAACGGGGTGTGGGGGGGGAGTCCTCTCTGGCCCTAGCCCTGGGGCAGCCTGTCTGCACCCCAAGTTCCTTATCCCCTGCCCCACCCCACCCCAGAGCCTGTGCCCCCAGCACCCCAACCCTGAGCACCCTCCTGCATTGTGAATCCCTCATCCCCAGCCCCACCCCAGACACTTCACCTGAGGGGAAAAATGCGCAACTTAAATTTGGTGGTCAGTTTGGAGTATCATTGTGTTTAGCACAATACTTGATTATTTTACACCCTTTAAAGTATATAACTAGTCGTATACACGTGTTCCAAAGTAGGAATGTTCTTAATGTTTTCTCTGACTACTGTGTGGGTGCCTCAGTTTCCCCTATGCATTTCTCAAGGATCTAGATGGTGGGATAAGGGGGTGTGATTGTTGTAGAGCCCCAGAGGGCCAGTATGATGCCGTCTGCACAGAGAATGGCCGAAACCCTGTCTCCTGGTAACTGATGGCCTGGGCTGCTTTCCTGCAAGGTGCAACTGACGGTGTTGGAGAACAAAGAGATCAGGTGGCCTCCTAATGCCTGGAAAAGAGACAAAGGCCGGAGGAGGGAGTGTCAGTGCCTGTGCGGACTTCTGGGAAGCGCATGGTGTGGAAGGGGATGCTGGGATGCTTTGGAACTACTCCATTCAAAGCCAGTCAGGACTCTGGGGGAGCCTCCTCTCTCTGAGCAGACTGTCTCCAGGGCAAGAAGCTTACACCTTCCTGGGTCTGACCTCAGAGCATTCAGCCCTTCCACACCGTGCACTTTCTGCAGCGAGTCTGCCCAGGCAGGTCCTGGGGCAACCAGAGGTCCCTGCACCCCAACCCTGCAGTCAGACGTGACTCTCAGCCAGCTGGTAAAACAGAAGGGTTATTAGATGACAGGGACACAGTCTAAAACAGAGCTTGTAGATACAGAAAACAGGACCCCTCAGTCAGGTCCATCTTGGAGGGTGGGGAGCCCAGACCCAAGTTCTGGGCCTCTCCCCATTTCCCCAGCCAGCTCCAAACTGACACTCCCTCCTCTGGCCTTTGTGTCTCTTCCGGACAAGGAGGCCACCTGATCTCTTTGTCCCCAACACCTTCAGTTGGCACCTTGCAAGGGAAACTGAGGCACCCACACAGTATTCAGAGAAAACATTAAGAACATTCCCACATTGTCACAACAGGTGCAACAAAATATAATACTGTATATAGAAGCAGGCAAGTGCTGCTTCTGACTTTCCACTTTTAATTGACCTTTGTCATCTTGTGGTGCTGACGTGTTGTAGCTTCATTTTATATCAGCTTACAGGGCAGGAGCGGGGGGGAGCACTGCCATTTTGGGCACCACCAAAAATTATATAAACCTGCTGCCTATGCGGAGTCCCTCCATCCCTCCTCCCTCCATCACTCGCTCTCCCGCACGGTCGCTCACTTTCACCGGGCTGGGGCAGGAGCTGAGGTTTGGGAGGGGGTACGGGATCTGGGCTGGGGCTGAGGGTTTCAGAGTGTGGGAGGGAGCTCTGGGCTAAGAATGGCGCAGGGGGTGGGGGTGAGGGGTGCAAGCTCTGGGTGGGAGTTTGGGTGCAGGAGGGGGCTCAGGGCTGGGGAAGGGGTTTGGGGTTCCGGAGGGTTTGGGGGTGCAGGAGGGGGTACGGGGTGCTGGCTCCAGGAAGGAGCTCAGGGCTGGGGGTTGGGGTACAGGAGGGGATTTGGGGTCCCACTAGGCGGCACTTACCTCAGGCATCTCCCGAGCAATGGCACAGCAGGGCTAAGGCAGGATCTCTGCCTGCCCTGGCCCCACGCCGCTCCTGGAAGTGGCCGTCACACCGCTGCTGCCCTTGGGGGAGCACATCGTTCCACGCACTGCCCCTCTCTGCAGGCACTGCCCCTGCAGCTCCCATTGGCTGCAGTTCCGTGTTCCCGGCCAATGGGAGCTGTGGGGGCGGTGCTTGCAGGTAGGAGCAGCGCATGGAGACCCCTGCGCCCCCTTCCCCCGGGGCCTCAGGGGCATGCTGGCCGCTTCCAGGAGTGGTGTGGGGCCAGGGCAGGCAAGGAGCCTGCCTTATCCCACTGTGCCGCTGAACTTTTAGCGGCTGGAAATGGCAATCGACTGTCAGAGGCTCCAGGATCAATTAGTCGATCGCAATCCACTGGTTGGTGACCACTGGTGTAATCCCTGAGATTTATGAAATATTTTTGCTGCAAGTGATAATTCTGATAAAATCCATGAAATGCTACTCATTTACCATAGACCTGTGATTGCAGTGCAATGCCACACAGTCTATGCTGGGGCATCTTGGATAACTATGGGGCCAAATTTTGTTCTCAGCTAGATAGGTGCAACTTTACAGAGTTGCAGCTGTGGAACTGAAAGCAGAGTTTGGTCCAAGGAGTTCACAGGAATAATTATGCTGCACTGTGAGACTTTCAGCAGCAAACACACTGAAACCACTACTTCAGTGCATTCTGACCATTTTTGTTAAAATGGCAGTGCAGTGAGTTGGAGTGGCCTCCCTCTGAAGCTGACAAGAAGGAACCACTCCCTGCCCGCTGGGGAGCGGGGCCAGGCCAGCCCTGCCTCTCATGCTGGAAGTGGAGGGCTGGAACAGGAAGTATAAGAGGCAGGGCCCTCAGCTCAGTTGAGCCAGAGCCAGGGAAGGAGTCGGACACCTCTGCCTTGCTGCTGAGCCCTGGGCCAGGGACCGAGCTGTGCCAATCCCTGCCTCTGGAGGAGGCTCCTAAGGGAGGGAATCTGCTGAGGCTGCCATCAACTGAATACCCCGAGGAGCCGCTGGGACTGCCGCTAGACGACTACCGCGAGGAGCCGCTGGGCCTGCCACTAGACGACTACCCCGAGGAGCCGCTGGGACTGCCTCTAGACGACTACCCCGAGGAGCCGCTGGGACTGCCGCTAGACGACTACCCCGAGGAGCCGCTGGGACTGCCGCTAGACGACTACCCCGAGGAGCCGCTGGGACTGCCGCTAGACGACTACCCCGAGGAGCCGCTGGGACTGCCGCTAGACGACTACCCCGAG
Source organism: Mauremys reevesii (assembly GCF_016161935.1). NCBI lineage: Eukaryota > Metazoa > Chordata > Testudines > Geoemydidae > Mauremys > Mauremys reevesii. Next base: position 127,645,504 of record NC_052628.1, read on the forward strand.
GAGCCGCTGGGACTGTCGGATGCCGAGTACCCCGAGGAGCCGCTGGGACTGCCGCTAGACGACTACCCCGAGGAGCCGCTGGGCCTGCTGCTAGACGACTACCCCGAGGAGCCGCTGGGACTGCCGCTAGACGACTACCCCGAGGAGCCGCTGGGACTGCCGCTAGACGACTACCGCGAGGAGCTGCTGGGACTGTCGGATGCCGAGTACCCCGAGGAGCCGCTGGGACTGCCGCTAGACGACTACCCCGAGGAGCCGCTGGGACTGCCGCTAGACGACTACCGCGAGGAGCCGCTGGGACTGCCGCTAGACGACTACCCCGAGGAGCCGCTGGGACTGCCGCTAGACGACTACCACGAGGAGCTGCTGGGAATGCCGCTAGACGACTACCGCGAGGAGCCGCTGGGACTGCCGCTAGACGACTACCGCGAGGAGCTGCTGGGACTGCCGCTAGATGACTACCCCGAAGAGCCGCTGGGACTGCCGCTAGACGACTACCGCGAGGAGCCACTGGGACTGCCTCTAGACGACTACTGCGAGGAGCCGCTGGGACTGCCGCTAGACGACTACCGCGAGGAGCCGCTGGGACTGCCGCTAGACGACTACCCCGAGGAGCCGCTGGGAATGCCGCTAGACGACTACCCCGAGGAGCCGCTGGGACTGCTGCTGGACGACTACCGCGAGGAGCCGCTGGGACTGTCGGATGCCGACTACCCCGAGGAGCCGCTGGGTCTGCCGCTAGACGACTACCCCGAGGAGCCGCTGGGACTGCCGCTAGATGACTACCCCGAGGAGCCGCTGGGACTGCCGCTAGACGACTACCGCGAGGAGCCGCTGGGACTGTTGGATGCCGACTACCCCGAGGAGCCGCTGGGACTGTCGGATGCCGAGTACCCCGAGGAGCCGCTGGGACTGTCGGATGCCGAGTACCCCGAGGAGCCGCTGGGACTGTCGGATGCCGAGTACCCCGAGGAGCCGCTGGGACTGTCGGATGCCGAGTACCCCGAGGAGCCGCTGGGACTGCCGCTAGACGACTACCCCGAGGAGCCGCTGGGACTGCCGCTAGACGACTACCCCGAGGAGCCGCTGGGACTGCCGCTAGACGACTACCGCGAGGAGCCGCTGGGACTGTTGGATGCCGAGTACCCCGAGGAGCCGCTGGGACTGCCGCTAGACGACTACCCCGAGGAGCCGCTGGGACTGTTGGATGCCGAGTACCCCGAGGAGCCGCTGGGCCTGCCGCTAGACGACTACCCCGAGGAGCCGCTGGGACTGTTGGATGCCGAGTACCCCGAGGAGCCGCTGGGCCTGCCGCTAGACGACTACCCCGAAGAGCCGCTGGGCCTGCCGCTAGACGACTACCCCGAGGAGATTGAGGACCCATGAGCAACAGAGCCCTACAAACAGGTAGGGGTAGAAAGTAGCCCTGGGAAACCAGACATTAGTCCGGTTGTGCTGCTGAAACCAGAGTCAGTGTGTTGCAGTCGGCTCCCCGCTGTTTCATGATGGGACACTCGTCACTGTTAGCGTCCTGGGCTGGGGCCCAGTGGAGTAGGGTTGGTTCAGATCCCACTGCTGCCAGCCTCACCCTAGGCCCGATGGCCTGCGTTTGTGTGCTGACTGCTCCAGCCAGCAAGCTGGGCTATACACTGCTCCTGCCCTGCCCAACCTGGGGGCTTGAGCTCGATTGTGTTTGCTGTCTACCCCAGTCAGGAAGCTGGGCTAAAGACTGCCAATTGCCCTGCCCTGCCCCGAGGGCCCTAGACTCTTTGCTGACACTTAGCCAACTGACAGGGGATTAGCATGGTATCAGCAACTAAGTGGTGCAACGAGGTGGACAGGGAGGAACCACTCTAAGCCACTATAAGCAGATTGCCAAAAAATAGCAAATATGGGATGAGAGGAGAAACAGGCCCTGCAACTTAACCGCTGTAGCACTGCAGTGTTTTGGGCTGCCACTGTAGAATGGTGTAGTATTTTTTCAAGGAAAAGATGCTGTCACGGAGTGTGGGGGAGACAAGGCCCTGCACCCCCGGCTTCCTGCGATTCACCAAGACTCTCAGCCAGCCAGTAAAAAAAAAGGTTTATTTAGGCGACAGGAACACAGTCTAAAACAGAGCTTGTAGGTACAGAGAACAGGACCCCCTCAGTCAGGTCCATCTTAGGGGGCCAGGGAGGCCAGAGCCCCGTTGGGAGGCCAGAGCCTCATCTGGGTTCCCCTCCCTTTTCCCAGCCAGCTCCAAACTGAAACTCCCTCCAGCCATCTCACTCAGCTTCCCCCCGGCTCCTCCCCGCCTTTGTCCAGTTTCCTGGGCACAGGGTGTTACCTGGCCTCCAACCCCCATCCTGGGTTCTCATGTTACGTGCTCAGGTATCCTCCCTCAAGGAAAGTCTCCCATCCCCAATGCAGCCAGTCCCAGCAAAACTCCCATGCAACCTTCCCAGGTCAATACTCCCCACTCAGTATTCAAAGAACACATTAAGAACATTCCCACTTCGTCACAGATGCATATGGTGATGTCAACAGATTTTGAACCAGGCCTTATCAGAATAACCCTCCATGTGGAATATGATTATGGTCATACAGAATTTGGTGGGCCATTTCATTCATTCCTCTTCTACCATCTCCAAACTGCACAGCATGCACAGAGATTGAAGATTCATAGAATCTCAGGGTTGGAAGGGCCCTCAGGAGGTCATCTAGTCCAACCCCCTGCTCAAAGATTGGCTACTCTCTTGCTGAATCAAAATGTCATGAACAGAGTTAATTTCATTTACAACTTGCCTAGACACCTGCTGGAATATAAACAGACTCTCGCTGTCTCTTGGTCTGAAAATCTTAGAATCAACTTTTGTACTTAGTCCCAGTGGAAGCTCAAAGAAACTGTGGTTACAGGTTGACTCATTCAAACCATCGTCAATTTGACATGCTCAACTGTTCAATCACTGATCTACTGAGGGCATCGGAGCCATTAGCCAGAGGCGTCAGTGACCATTTCAGATGAGTTCAACCATGATGAGTCAGAGAAAAGAAGCATTGTGGGGGGACGCTTGCTCTAAGTAGAATCAGTTTACCATCAGTGATGTGCGAACCCCCTTTAATGCAATAACTCCCACCGAGAAAACAACTAAAGGAAACATGCACAACTTAATCAAAACTGGAGGAAGGAAAATGTAACTGAGGAAGGAGACATCAAGAAAGGAAACCTGCATGTTTAGGGTAAGTGTATGAAGCTGCTGGAACCTTCAGGTTGTTCTAAGCCACAACCCGCAGCAGAACACTTCAGCAGTGGGGTAAGGAGTGTGCCAGTAGGAGCATCATGAAGTATTGTGAACATGGCCCCCTTAAGGGTAGGAGGCATGCAGCTGCTGTGCCATCCTTTGAAAGGGTGTCAAGTTCAATCCCCCAGCCTGCACTTGGAGTCAGATCTGCTGGTAACTGGACAAGGGACTGCGCTGACTCCATGGATGCTCCAGCCCTGGGCCCAGCAGAATACTTAAGAATGTGCTTAACTTTAAGCATGTGAGTAATCCCTTGAGTTCAATGAGATTACTCATGTGATTAATTGTAATTTCAACCAATAAACTGTGTCATTTGTTATTCATGTACAAATTATTGTCCTGACAAATAGCTGTACTCTGGCGCATTAATATTGAAAGTAAAATTGCCTTGGAAAGTTGTTCATATTCTTAATTGACTTCCTTGATATAGCGCTCAGAATAAACAGTTATTGTTTTGTGAATTAATCCTTGCAAAAGACAGAGTTTATAAGGAACAACATGGGGAACAGATATTTGATAATGGCTCTTCAATCTAGCAGACAAACAATCCAATGGCTGGAAGTTGAAACTAGACAGATTCAGACTGGGAATAAGGTGTAAATGTCTAACTGTAAGAGTAATTAACCATTGGAACAATTTACAAAGGCTCATGGTGGATTCTCCAACATTGGCAATTTTTAAATCAAGATTGGATGATTTTCTAAAAGATCTGCTCTGGGAATTTATTGGGGAAGTTCTACACCTGTATTATACAGGTCAGACTAGATGATCACAATGGTCACGTGTGGCCTTGGACTCCATGAAAGGAAGATAATCTTAGCACCAGTGAGAACTGGGCAGATTTTGCCAGAAACTCAGCTCTGACTTGCAGAATTCCTGCTCTTCAGTTCCCGTTTTGCTTTCAGTAGAGAGGGACGATTGTGCAAAATAGTAGGGTGGTATAGCAAGGTGAAGAAATGCTCTTTAAGCATTAGGTTGTGCTCATGTGTGAACTAAGGGTATGTCTACACTACAAGACTATTTCGAATCAACTTAAGTCGAATTTGTGGAATCGACCTTATGAAGTCGAATTTGTGTATCCACACTAAATACACTAATTCAACTGTATGAGTCCACAATAACGGGGCAAGCGTCGACTTTGGAAGCGGTGCACTGTGGGAAGCTATCCCACAGTTCCCGCACTCCCCGCTGCCCATTGGAATTCTGGGATTTCCCCCCAATGCATGCTGGGGGAAAAATGTGTCAAGGGTGGTTTTGGGTAACTGTCATCATTGAACTGTCAATCACGCCCTCCCTCCCTCCCCGAAAGCGCCTGCGGACAATCTGTTCGTGCACTTTTCTGCTCAGTGACAGCGCAGACGCCACAGCACTGCGAGCACGGAGCCTGCTGCAGTTATGGCCGTTGTCAACTCCTCACACCTTATCGTCCACCTCTTCCACAGTCAGCTGCTGAGAAATCGGTCTACTTTTCAATGGTGCTGCAAGCACTGATGGACCATGGGGGACGTTTTACCAGCATCAACGTCGGGTGGCCAGGCAAAGTTCATGACGCGTGTGTTCTCAGGAACTCTGGTCTGTTTAGATGCCTGCAGGAAGGTAGTTTCTTCCCAGACCACAAAATAACTCTTGGGGATGTGCAGATGCCTATAGTGATCCTCGGGGACCCAGCCTACCCGCTAATGCCCTGGCTCGTGAAGCCCTATGCAGGCGCCTTGCACAGCGGCAAGGAACTCTTCAAGTACCAGCGAGCAACGAGCAGCGTGACCTGTGACTGTTCAGTTTCTTTACAGAGAAGCTGAACCTGCCCCTGTTTCTTTACCAAGTTACTGTTGACTAGCATCTGCAGTTACATACCCCGTCCACCCCGCTTCCCCCACTTCCAACACATGTTTAAAAATAAAATACATCTTCCACTGTAACTTTACAAAGGTTTCTTTATTGATGACTTTGCATTAAAGGGTTGAAACTGAGACGCAGACTGTGCTGGGTAGGGTGTGCGGTGATGTAAAGACCGCCTCTAAACTCGAGGAATGACAGGCTCCTGCTCCCAGAGCGCTCTGCAGTGCCGGACTGGTTGTTTCAATGGAGCCTGCCATCCCTCCTTTTTGGGACTCTGTGTGCGGGGGCTATGTGGCCTTGCGGCGGGGGAGGACGGATACAGATTCCTCTGCTGCGTGGCTCTGTGGTCCAGGACAGGGACCATTGCATGAGATCTGTAACCCCCCTCCCCCGCTACAAAGTCACGTACCCCCCCACCCACACAGAACCTGCCAACCACCTCCCATACCGACCAGGGTGCCTACTGACTGCACTGTGTGTGTGACCTGCTGCTGATCCTGCCCCCGTCTCTGTACCCTGCTAAAGGTGACTGTCCTATGCAATACCCTACCCCCTTCCCCACCCACCCATCCACCCCTTCAAACACAGCATTGTGTAAAAAAGCATGACGGAAACAGTAATTAACAGCAAAGTATTTTGAATAATTAACCAGACAGTCAGGGGATGAAACTGGGATTGGGGCTTGGGTGAGTCAGGAAGGGAAGGAATTCTCAAAATTTAGGGTATGAGAGCTTTTGGGTACTTGAGCACTCTGCTGGGGTGCAGTGACAGTTTTCACGGCCCCTGGTGCCCCTCCTTCTGGTTACTTTGGGTGACGGGAGGTATGGGACTTTGTGGCGGGGGAGGGCGGTTGCAGATACACTGCGGGAGGGCTCTGTCCTCCTGCCTGTGGTCCTGCAGAACATCCACAAGGCGCCGGAGCGTGTCCGTTTGCTTCCTCATTAGTCCAAGCAGCGTTTGAGTCGCCTGCTTGTCTTCCTCACGCCACCTCTCCTCCCGTTCGCTGTGTGAGCTCTGGTACTGAGAGAGGGTCTCCCTCCATTGGCTCTGCTGGTCCGCCTCGGCTCGGGAGCACCCCATAACTTCAGCGATCATCTCGTCCCATGTCTTTCTCTTTCGCCGCCTAATCTTTGCCAGCCTCTGTGAGGGGGATGCTGTGGCAGGTCTGGAGACAGTTGAAGCTGTGTGATGGGAAAAAGGGAGTGAATTCCTTGCAAAGATACATTTTTGTGAACAATGAACACAGTCTAGTCTGTGTCTGTGAACAACACCATGCACAGCACCTATCTCGTCCGCACTCCTGCAGCATGCAATCCTGAAAGCATAAACTCTGCCCCTGTTCTACCCCATCGCAGTGTCCCCCGACCCTTGCACTTCTGGGTTGAGATCCCAGTGCCTGATGGTGCAAATTTCATTGTCACGGGTGGTTCTGGGTAAATGTAGTCAGACATTCCTTCCTCCGGGAAAGTAACGCCAGACAATCATTTCGAGCCCGTTTTCCCTGGATTGCCCTGGCATATGCCATAGCATGGCAACCATGGAGCCTGATTTGCCTTTTGTCACTGTCACCGTATGTGTACTAGATGCCGCGGACAGAGGCGATTCAGCAGCGCTACACAGCAGCATTCATTTGCTTTTGCATGACAGCAGAGATGGTTATCAGCCATACTGTACCATCTACCATGCCATTGTAAATTGGCAAGGTGATGATGGTTACCAGCTGTATTGCATTATACCTTCTGCTGCTGTCATAGGTGCCCCTGGCTGAGATCAGCTGGGAGCGCAAAAGACAAAACTGGGAATGACTCCCCGAGTCAATCCCTCCTTTATGGTATCTAAAAATAGAATAATTCCTGCATAGAATATGGGGCTAGTGTAGTACAGATCCAGTGTTTCAGAGAACCAGAGAGCACAGCCGCTCCGTGTCAGATTATTCAGGAATGATGAGCTGCATGGCATTCACAGGGGGTGCTCCTGCAACAACCCCACCTGTTGCTTCCCTCCTCCCCCAGCCTTCCCGGGCTACCGTTGCAGTGTCCCCTGATTTGTGTTCTGAAGTAATACAGAATGCAGGAATAAGAAACAGTGACTTGTTACTGAAATGAAATAAGGGGAAGGCAGCCTCCAGCTGCTATGATTGTCCAGACAGGACATTAAGCAGTGTGTGGGAGAGGAAAACAGCATCCTGCTGCTATAACAGTCCAGAATCTTTTCTTTACACGTGAAGGGCGGGGCTGATGGAGCTCAGCCCCCTGTTGCTATGATGAAGATGGTTAGCAGGCCATCTACTTATGGGCTGATGACGAGGACGGGTACCAGTCGTATTGCACTACACCATCTACAGCAAGGCTGATGATGACCACGACGACTGATATCAGTCTTACTGCACCATCAGCCACCCATGAGGCGGGGGGGGGGAGAAGATGCTACAGTACAGTGCCGCAGCATCGCGTCTACCAGCAGCATTCAGTACACATAGGGTGACATTTACAAGAGTCAAGAGATGATTTTTTTTCCTTTTCCTTCTGGGGGTGGGGGAGGGGGGTACATTGATGAGCTATGCCCTGAACCACGGCGGACAATGTGTTTGACCATACAGGTATTGGGAGATCAGCCAAGAATGCAAATGCTTTTCGGAGACTGCAGGAACTGTGGGATAGCTTGCGTCCTCAGTCCCCCCTCCCTCCATGAGCGTCCATTTGATTCTTTGGCTTTCCGTTACGCTTGTCACGCAGCAGCGTGCTGAGTCTCTGCTACGCCGTCTGTCCGGAGATTTTTTAAAAATACTTTGGACCAGGCGTAACATTACAGTAATTCCCCTAATTAGATGCAGGACTCTCCTGAGGACGGTCACTGAAGGAGATAGAGAGCGCATGCTGCGTGAAAGCCAGCACAAACCAGGGTCCTATGCAGCCGTGCTCAGGGAGGCAATGCTCCCTGAGTACCTCATGAAAGCCTGGCGCGGAAAAGTGTGCTACCACGGAGCACCCAATAAGGCAGCTCTCCCCAGGAACCTCCTGCGGAGGCTTTTCGACTACCTCCAGGAGAGCTTCGTGGAGATCTCCCAGGAGGATTTCTGTTCTATCCCCATATATATAGAGACCTCCTTTTCACATACTTCAGATTCCTGTTATATTAAGAATAAAAGTTTACATGTTTAAAGCACTTACTGACTGCTCCTTCCCCTGATTCAGGGTCCAGGTTAACGGCCGGGGAGGGTTGGTAGGGGATCTCCGTGAGGGTGATGAAGAGATCCTGGCTGTCGGGGAAACCAGCGTTGTAAGCGCTGTCGCCTGCCTTGTCCTCCACAAACCCTTCCTCATCTTCCCCGTCCGCGAACATCGCCGAGGAACTGGCCGTCGACACTGTCCCATCGTCAGAGTCCATGGTCACTGGTGGGGCAGTGGTGGCAGACTCCGTAGCGTCCGTTTGCCGCTTTGATTTTTTGGTAGCCTTGTCTGGGGTCCTTGATTTTCACGCAGCGCTGCGTTGCATCCCGCTTGTATCCTCTATCTCTCATGGCTTTGGAGACCTTCTCGTAGGTCTTTGCATTCCGTTTTTTGGAGCGCAGCTCCGAAAGCACAGACTCCTTGCCCCACACACCGATCAGATCCAAGAGTTCCCAGTCAGTCCATGCTGGGTCCCTCTTTCTATTCAGAGATTACATGAACTCCTCTGCTGGAGAGCTCTGCATTGCTGCCGGTGCTGCTGAGCTCGCCCCGATGTCCAACCACGAAATGAGATTCAAACTGGCCAGACAGGAAAAGGAATTCAAATTTTCCCGGGGCTTTTCCTGTGTGGCTGGTCAGAACATCCAAGCTTGGACTGCTGTCCAGAGCGTCAACAGAGTGGTGCACTGTGGGATAGCTCCCGGAGCTACTAAGTTCGATTTGCATCCACACCTAGCCTAATTCGACATAGCCATGTTGAATTTAGCGCTACTCCCCTCGTCGGGGAGGAGTACAGAATTCGAACTAAAGAGCCCTCTATGTCGAATTAAATGGCTTCCTGGTGTGGACGGGTGCACGGTTAATTCAAATTAATGCTGCTAAATTCGAATTAAAGTCCTAGTGTAGACCAGGCCTTAGACTCCCAGGGCTGAAATGCTAGTCTGTCAAGTCAGTGCATTGCGCAGCCCTTCTTAACCACTGCAGTTTTTAACTGATGGGATCTGACATTAGCATTTTAAGTGCCTATGTGGTTTAGGAGCCTAAGTCTCATTGAACGCTAATGGCCCAAAGCCTTAAAGGTATTTAAGCACTTAGCTCCCATTGAATGGGAGTAAGACACCAAATGCCTTTGAAAATCTGGGCTTTAAGCACTACTGAAACTGTTACTCACCAGGTGTTAGTACTGCAATCAAATTATAGACTACTACAACAGTTCTCAAACTGGGGTCATGACTCCTCAGGGGGCTGCAAGATGGTTACATGGGGGTCATGAGCTGTCAGCTTCTGAGTCTCCATTATATTAAATTAAGCCCGCCTGTTTTTAATTTATAAGGGAGGCCACACTCAGCAGCTGGCTGTGTGAAAGGGGGCACCAATACAAAGAGTTCGAAAACCACTGGACTACACTTATTAAACTGATTTTTTTCATTGTGACCAAAAACCTACTTTTCATTAAAAAAAATAGCGATGAAAAAAATTCCCTAGCTTCAGAGAGAAGTATGTAATTGTTCAGACTTTCCTCAGGAATAAGCAGAGTGAAGAGATTTAACTTCTGAAACAGAACTCCTCTGCCTGCCTATCTGTGCTGCTTTCAGGGAAACTAGTTCTGCGAAACATGAAAGCAGGTGCTTCAAAAAACAAATGTAAGATTTTTGTCACAGGATCCCTGCTTCACTGCCCTTCAGAGATGAGCCAGGGCTGAAAAATTCAGATCAGAATCCTAAGCTAACAATCACCAAGATTCAAGTGACTTGGTGTTTTGGTTTGGGGTCAAGGACAGCAGTGATATTCTGAGCTGGATTAGGAGTCAACCATCCCAAAAGTTTGGGGCTGGACAGATCTCTGGGGCTGGGTTCAGACCCCTTTCTGATTGTAACAGCATTAGTTTTTCAGTGGGTACTTCACATACGGGCAAAGCCCCCCAAAACCATGCATGAGGAAAGCACGAATGCTTTAATCGTGAATTGACTGTGAAAGTGAATGATAATTACTGAATTAGGAAGTGGGTGACGGGGACAGAGACACTTTCAAACCTTTACTGTATAACGGCTGTAAAACCATTGTTTAAATTTCTCAAATTACATATTGCCGCACATTTTCTATATAGCTGTTAGGAAGAACACAAACCACTATTGATTTAGGGCCTTATCTTCCAAGGTGCTGTACTGCTGTACTGATCTGCAAAGGATGCTAACCTGTAGTCACAAGAAATTCCAGCTGTGATGGTGGGATTAGTTATATTATATTAGGCTATAGTCCTGCCAATACTTATGCACAGACTTAACTTTAAGTGCGTGAATCGTTATGGAACTACTCAGATGCTTAAGGTTAAACCCACAAACAATGATTAGACAACACTAGAAAGTTATGTTGACCCATCTATGTTGCTCAGGAGTGTGAAAATCCACTCCCCTGAGAGATGTAGTTAAGCAGACCTAAGTCCCAGTGTGGATAGCATAGAGGTCAATGGAAGAACTCTACCGGTGGCCAAGCTACCACCTGTTGGAGAGATGGATTTAGTATAGTGACAGAAGAACCCCTTCCATTGTTGTAGTGTCTTCACTACGGTGCTGTAGCTGCAGCGCTGCACCTGTGCTGCTGTAGCATTTCTAGTTCAAGTCTTTGCAGGATTCGTGCCTCAGACTGTAAATTAGAGACAAAGACCATGTCTCTCTAGGAGTTTGTACACACCTAGCACAGTGGGGACCTGATCCTGACAGGGGCCTGTAGGTGCTACTGCAATGTAACTAAGAAATGTTACTACTATTACTACTGCTGTCATGGTTTGGGGGTAGAGGAGGCAGAGTTATTTGTAGACAGCTGGGTAAAAAAATTCCATTGTTCATGGTTACATTGCCCGAGAGACATAAAATTGGGAAATGCAGAAAATTATATCCAAGTTGAAAATATGAAGCAGTTTGTGCCCAAATCATATTGTTTTTCACTCTCCAAGTAGGAGAGTTCCAGTCTGAAGGCCCCCCATTTGCATAGAAATAAACAACCTCATAAATCGGTAAGAATTCTTAATCTAATCTTTTCCATAGCGATTCTTGCAATTGCAAGGAGGAACTATTAACTGAAAGAGTAACTGGGATTTGTTGGAACCAGTGAACCGAACACTTTTGTTTTGTTTAGTTTTACAGCAAATGAATATTTTTTATGAAAAAAAAGTTTTCCATGTATCTCAAATCATATTTTCCCCATGCTTTTATTTGCAAATCTCATTCTGGCAAGTGCTAAAATACAGCATGTACAACTTTAAAAGTGTGTGTGTTTGTGCTTAGGTGTATAAATCAAAGCCTCAAACCTTTGCGCTTTTAAAAGCCCCTTCAAAAATTGTTTGTGGTTCCATTATATGTGGGGGAAATGTAGAACTGGAAAAAATACAGGCCCTGATTTTGATCTCACATCAGTTTTAATCTCCATTGAAATCAATGGAGCTACACTGGTATAAACTGATGTGAGTGAGGTCGGAATCATGGGCATAAAAATCGTTGTTGTTTTATGCTCAGTTTTCCAGAAGGCTTTAATCACTACCTTTGCACACCAAAATATCCTACAGTCACACTTTTAAGTGCTACTTTTTGTTTCAGGATGGTACAGGGGGAAAATAAACTGTATTTTTCTGAATGATCTAAGATCTGGAGAAAAGAGTCGGAGGACTTTAAACACCAATTTTCATGCTGACAATTTGTGTAACTTGGACTCTTTCCAAAAAGGGAGCAGGATGCATTTTTGTTTATATTTCTTTCTAAATGGAAGAAAACTGCCAAAATACATAAGGAGGAAGGATTAGAGCCAGTTATTTTTTTCTTAGTTCTTCAGCAGGAATGTTGCTAGCAAAGTTTCATGCTAGATTCCTATAGAATTTTACTTTCAAACCCCGGCTTCTGGATTTCTATCCTCATTGGCAAAACCATTTCTAAAACAGAGACTCCTATCTAGGAAGTAACTCAATGCACAATTCGTGCACTGGCACATTGGTGACTACCTTTGGAAATGCCGTTCAGCATAGTAGGCTCTGCTGTCTTTATCTAGGTTAAGATGACTTGTCAGTAGTGCATGCTTCAAAAGCAAAACTGCAGAGTACCATGGGTAATGTGAAGTGAATTCGCACAAAAGCAGTGAGACTTACCCTTGGTATCAATGGCTACCAGCACAAAATCACCACAGTTGCTTGCCAAGGCTGAACAATGGCCAAACACATATTTCTGTCTTCTTCGAGCCTGTGATGATGTTGCAGCTGTTATCCTATAAAGAGACAGAGCTATCTCTTTCTATTAATCTAGCGTGTAGCAATCATTCTGCCTGTCTTGTATCTCTGCTTTTATCTATCAAGAAGCAGTGTCGGTAGGGGAAATAAATGAATATTGTAGAAGAAACTACACTTTCTCAAAGCCTGCTTGTTGCCCACACAAAGAGAAACAAAGTAGGTGAACACCAGACACAGATCCATTAATTAAATTGAAGCAACAAGTCTTTTGCAAACTTTTTAAAATATTGCTCTGAGCAGTAATTGCACCACTTGTATAGTTTCCATATACTGATGAGACAGCAGAGGTGTTATGAGAATTTATGCAGGGTTCATAATAAAACGATATAGAGTAAGTGTAACCCTTCTGCCAGGCGCAGCCGGCAGCAACCAGGGCTGGGTTCAATATCTAGGGGTTCCTTTCCATTGATACAACACAGAACCGGCTCGAGCCCTCACCCAGTAACCTGAAAAAATTACACACCACCCCTGGGCGCCGCTGAGAGGCAATACTTCCTCTCTTGCAAGCACAGAGTCTGAGTGTAGAAAAGAAACTTTTAATGAAAGAAGAAACTCAGCATTAAGTTGGGAAAACACCACAAACAGGGCTCATAAACACAAACCATGAGCAAAAGACCCACTCCCAAGTAAGGTGGGCAGTGTCCTTTTTCCCTCAGGTTCTTAAGTCCAGCAACCCAAAAGTCCCTTTCCCATGCCTGGCCCTTCTCTGCACCCCACTCTCAGGCGCTGTCCTTGGTCAATGCAGACCAAGTTCAGAGGTGCATCTGCAGAGTTCACCTCCCCTCAGGTGGGGTAAAGAGGCATCTTACTTGCGCCGCTGCTCGGGCACTTGCTTGCTGCCCCTCTCTGCTGGCCGCTCACGCCAACTGCCGGCTCACTGCTCTCGCTGCGCCTCTCCACCAGCCGCCCTGCTGGCCACTCATTGTGCTGCTCCACCCCACCAGCCACTCATTCATCAGCTGACTGTGAGTCACCTTCTGCTGTCACCTGCCTCTCTGCTGTGATCTCTGCACATCAGTGTCTTAATCATTTTCAGCTCTTTGCAGGCTGGACAGAAACACCACCCCATCTTAAGTGATTGCAGCGCTCAGTGACTGTTAACTCTTAGCAGGCTGGGCAGAAACACAGTCCTACCACAAACTGATTTCAGCTCTGATTGGGCATTTAACATACAGTAGAATCATAGAATCTCAGGGTTGGAAGGGACCTCAGGAGGTCATCTAGTCCAACCCACTGCTCAAAGCAGAACCAATCCTCAACTAAATTACCCCAGCCAGGGCTTTGTCAAGCCTGACTTTAAAAACCTCTAAGGAAGGAGATTCCACCGCCTCCCTAGGGAACCCATTCCAGTGCTTCACCACCCTCCCAGTGAAATAGTGTTTCCTAATATCCAACCTAGACCTCTCCCATGTTAAAGAGGCTCCTAATAAAATCTGTTTAGCACTACTTTTTGAACAGCAGGAAAAACAAATTAAACCACTATAATAAGAAGCCTTGCAGGTGGCTAGCTTTCTACCTGAGAATACTTATCCCCACCCTTTTCACTGTCACAAGTGGCTGACATTTGAGCACCTGACTTAACGAGTCTCTTTCTATTGAGGGTGACAGGTTACTCACAGTCATTTGGATCAGGTTAAGCACAGTCCTGCTTTCCTGTATTCCTGCAATAATTACAACACTGGTAACCATATTTCACTACCCCTGCATTCAGTACTAAGGTGATTTGTACCCAACACCAGCCAAAGTTGATCAATTTTTGCTGAATATGTAAGTGGAGCAGAAGCAAACTGTATTTACATAAACACACCCAAGTCTCTCCCAGCTAGCTATCTGGGAAGCATTCATTCAGACCCTGCTTACATGAGAAAAGGGTAAGGCATTAGATAGGGACTTAGAAGTTCAATTCCTAGCTCTGATAACATGCTTCCCGTGTGATTCTGTAAGTCGCTTGACCTCTCTGTGCCTCAGTTTTCCATGAATAAAATAGGGATGATAATAATGTTTATCTATCTCATAATGGTGGTGTGAGATTAAATCCATTAATGTTTGTGAGAATCTCAAATGCTGTGGTGAAAAAAATCCAGGAAAAGGCCATACAGAAAAATAGTAGCATGTTTGGGGAATCTGGCAAATGGCATACTTTTGCCAGACTTTTCAGTTGGTTTCATTACACTGGATGGAAGAAAGGAAAGCAGGGCATTGTGAATCAGGTATATGAACTCTTTAATTTATCTTTGACCCATGCTTTTCTGTAATTATGAAAAAAATGTAATTTTCTCTAATCATTACTATAGCACGTGTTATAATTTAAGTTTATTTATAATGCCCAGAGTTTTACATTCTTCTTATTGCTCAGAATTGATCCTAAAATGGAACTACACTAATGTTGTTATTATCAGTAATACCATAGCCCATAAAGGCCCCGACAGAGATGGAGGCCATGTACAAACAGAGTGAGAGACAGTCTCTGGGCTGATTGAAAGAGATGAGACAGTCAAAGTTTTGGAGGGGAAACTGAGGCACAGAGAGGTAAAGTGACTTGCTCAAGGTCACACACCAGGTCAGTGGCAGAATGGGGATCAGAATCTAAGTCTTCTGATTCCCAGTGCAATGCCCTTCCCACTGGACTGATGAAAGTCTCCAGTGCCAATGAGAATAATAATGAAAGAAGACTAGGAACAGAAATTGACTCCAAGTTGAAATGTATGCAAAAAATATTTATAATGCAAATCATGATTGCTATGCAGATATGGACTTGGGACCACCTTTTTAAATGTAAGTGGAACAAACGGCTGCATAAAAAATCAGTGCATACCTCTGGAATCCACAAAGCAGCATCTTTACGGATATAACTGGTCATTTCACCTCTGCCTGTTTGCATCTACATTTAAATTATTTGCATGCACATAAAGGCGTTTGTGGATGCAGTGAAAACGCATGGATTTTTACGAGTTCACCCATTGCACTACGTTTGATGATTTACCTTTCTCCTCCTTTAAGGTAAGTTTGAGTTAGTATTTGTTTGTATCTATGTCAGAGGGCTGCTGGCCCCTTTAAGGGGAGCATGGGCCCAGGGTACCATGAGCTAATCTAAAGGGAACAAGCCTGTCTAGGCAATTAATTGAATAATGAACAATGAGCCTGATAAAAGGCTTTCAGGGCTTAGGTGCAGGGATGTGCTCAGAGAGAAAGGCTCTCTTAAGAGAGAGGAACTCCCAGAGGGCACTGGCCCCAAGGTGGAGGGCTATGCTACCCCTAAGCATAGGCGCCGACTTATATGGGGCTCTGGGGCTTTAGCCCCATGAATAAATCCCAAGCAGGGGCTCTGTTTTCTCCTGCTTGGCAGGCAGCCCACAGTCCTCTGATTGGCAGCCCAGAGAAGGCTCTGGGCTCCAGGCAGCCCAGAGCCCTCTGATTCCCAGAGCCCCGCGGTTGCAGGCAGCCCAGAGCCTGGCGATCCAGAGCCCTCTGATTTGCCAGCAGCCCAGAGCCCTTTGAATCCCAGCCTCTGTCCGCTGATTGCCCCCTCCCCAGACCCCTGCCCCAACTGCCCCCAGAACCTCCACCCCTATCTAAGCCCCACTGGTCCTTGTTCCCCCCTCCCGAGACCCCTGCCCCTAACTGCCCCTTGGGACCTCAGCCCCTATCTAAGCCTCCCTTCTCCTTGTCCCCAACTGCCTCCTGAGACCCCACCCAACTTCCCCAGGACCGCACCCTACCTGTCCCCTGATAAACCTCTTAGACTCCCATGCCTATCCAATTGCTGCCTGTCCCCTGACTGCCTTCGAACCTCTGCCCCATCCAACTCCCCTGCTCCTTGTCCCTTGACTGCCCCCGGAACTCCCCCTACCTCTTCTCCAACCCCCAAACTGCTTACTGTGCCACTCAGACCAGCGGATCTGGCTCCATGCAGCTCCAGACAGTTGCTGCCATGCACCCCCATGGAGCCCACAGCCCTCTCCCACCCCCAGCACCTGCCTTCCAGATTTGAACACCTCAAAATTCAGGAGTGCTCAAGCTCGGTTTGGGCAGCTTTACTTCATTTCTCCCAAATCAGTTTCTGCAAGGTGCCAACTGAAGGTGTTGGAGAACAGAGAGATCGGGTGGCCTCCTAATGCCTGGAAAAGAGACAAAGGCCGGAGGAGGGAGTGTCAGTGCCTGTCGGACTTCTGGGAAGTGCACGGTGTGGAAGGGGATGCTGTGATGCTTTGGAACATCTCCATACAAAGCCAGTCAGGACTCTGGGAGCCTCCTCTCGGAGCATACTGTCTCCAGGGCAAGAAGCTACACCTTCCTGGGTCTGAATTCAGCATGCCCTTCCACGTCATGCACTTTCCAAAGTGAGTCTGCCCAGGCTGGTCCTGGGGCAACCAGAGGTCGCTGCACCCCAACTCTGCAGTCAGATGTGACTCTCAGCCAGACAGTAAAACAGAAGGTTTATTAGATGACGGGAACACAGTTTAAACAGAGCTTGTTGGTACAGAAAACAGAACCCCTCTGTCAGGTCCATCTTGGGGGGTGGGGAGCCCAGAACCAAGTTCTGGGTCTCTCCCAATTTCCCCAGCCAGCTCCAAACTGACACTCCCTCCTCTGGCCTCTGTGTCTCTTCTGGACAAGGAGGCCACCTGATCTCTTTGTCCCCAACACCTTCAGTTGGCATCTTGCAGGGGAAACTGAGGCACCCACACAGTATTCAGAGAAAATATTAAGAACATTCCCACTTCATCACAACAGATGCAACAAAATATAATACTGTATATTGAAGTAGGCAAGTGCTGCTTCTGACTTTCCACTTTTAATTGACCCTTGTAATCTTGTGGCACTGGCTTCATTTTATATCTTTGGGCCCCACCAAAAATTATACAAACCTGCCGCCTATGCCCCTAAGCCATGGGTTGAGACCTTAGTTCAGGTTTATTTTTGATTTTGTAAAGTAGGACCCCAGCAGGAGGATTTTGTATTGCAAATTTGGACTTGGTGGAATTTTTAAGGGGCCCTGAGAAAAGGGAAAGTGAGTCAGGGAGTGCCTGCAGTGCCACACTAGCTCAGCAGAGGGTGATACAAGGCAGACATGTCCCACAACTATCCACTCATTTTTAAAGTATGTATTTTGACTGTGTTTTAGCCCTTACCCTACATACATTGCTTATCCTCTTACAGTCTTATTCTGCCCTGAGTAGTACCTGACTCTACAAATAGTCCCATTGAGTTCAAGGGGTAACTTGTGAATGAAAAGGTTACAGCCTGAAAATGGACCACTAAGATGCACTTCACGGACTTTGCAGGATCTCACCTAACTTACTATTCAACATGAGTACAGGGGCAGAATCTGGCCTTTAGATTGTGAGCTCTTCAGGGCAAGGTGTGTGTGTGTGTGTGTGTGTGTGTTGTGTGTGTGTGTGTGTGTGTGCGTGCGCGCAGCACCTCGTGTTGTGGGTGTTAGCATAATACAAATGAATAACAATCATGCCTTCTTTCCTTCTTTTAAAACACATTGTTTTGAACTTAGTAGCTCATAATTATTCAGCCTTCTGATCTGATAAGTCATAGCACCAGTATCCAGGAGTGCTGGCGGGTTGCACATTGTGACTTGACAGAGCGCACCACTGCCTCTGGAGCTGTAACAGTCCGTCATGTCATTGCTGATGCTGTACATGCACACTGAGTCAGAGTATTCAACAGTCTCATGCAAAATTTCAGTTCAAGAGCCAAAAGCCACTTTTGGGTTTTAATAGCTCCAAATTGTCAATTAGGTCTTTTCTGTCATTAACAACTATAGATTAATACCAAACAAATCTGGGTTTTAGAGATTTTTTGTTGTTGGTGGTAATTTACAAATACACACTAGACAAACATTTTCAGCCTTGGGGCCCTGATTCAGGAATACACATACCCACCATACTTAACTTCAAGTATTTGCTTAAATCTTATTGGAGATTATCCTAAATAGGGATGCTTTCCTTACTTGGGGCCTAAGAGATGAGAACTGGTTCAACTACCCTAGTTCTGTGCCTTTTTTCATAATATGTTTCTCCCTTGGGTATTAGCTGAGCAAATTGAAGTGCTTTTTTCCTTTGAAGTTTTTTCCTGTGTTTGTATCTAGGGTCTCAGGATAGGAGCTATGCTGACACAGCCCAGATTCCTGGATTTGGGTTCAAATCCCTGTCTTTTTTTATGTTGTCCCATTGGGGGCGATCTGCTGATGGTGGGATGTTCTAGCAAAAGGAACTGGAATGGAGCCTGCAGAATGATCTGCCAGAGTCTGAATGCTGTTTCTCTAATGAGCTGAGCAGCAGGAACAAAGAGCTAGTCAGATGGTTTTGAGAACTGAGTGGTTCACATGGGGCATGGACCTGAACCAGAGCCCTGGATGTGAATGAATGCCCTGGACTTTGCACCAGTGTAAGTAATGTACCAGGGATGAGAGAAATATTAAAATGAATGCAGGCAAGCTGGAGACCCCAGAATCCGAAACAGTCAAATAGAGGAACGTATGGAGTCCTTCCAACGTAAATTACAATTAGTGACTAAGAGCTCCAAACTATAGGAGCTTTGGCCCTCCTCCTTCATGGAGGAGGAAGCTGGGAATGTTAGTAGAATTGGCTGCAAGTCTCACCTCTGCCTGACCTTTCCAGCCCTTTCACAGCCCCTAATAATAGAGGGGGAGACAGAGCCAAACTCTGCTCACAAACTCAGCATGCTCCTCTGCAAGGAGGAGACAGTGTGTGTGTAACAAACCGACAGTTCCCTGGGCAGGAGAGCATTAGCAGATTAATTAGATCAGGACTCCTGCAGGTGAACCTGCTCTGAAACCTATTATATATATATATATGTTACAGTAGCAGCTAAAAACCTCAACTGAGATCCATGCCCCATCATACTAGGTACTATATAAACACATAGCAAGAGATGGTCCCGGCCCCAAGGAGTTTACAATCTAAACAGAAAAGTCAGACAAAGGCTGGATTGTTTAGTTTCCAAAGCATGTCAAGAATTTGCCTTGTTAAGTACAGTGCCTCCCAAAAATCATTTATTTTCCCTACTCACTGTATGGCTTGAACTTCTTTTTTGCTTGATAGCTAATGCATGACTCTGACCCAATAATATTGCTTCCTCTCAAAATTTAACTTGTTCAGAAATTGACACTTTTGGTGATTTCAAGCTGCATTTAGTCTCCATCAAGGGATCAAAGTTGCTATTCTTAACAAAGTTAACATTCATATGTAACACTAACTACCGTTCCCCCCCTCCCCTCTGTTTTCTATAATTGTATTTGATACACTTCAGGTGTGATCCTAACTGGACAAAAGCCAAAAGCATTAATAGCAAAATCAACTTGAAATGTTAAAGCTTTAAGAAGCGTATTTTATTTATTTATTTAAGACATGTATCAAGTATTCGTATTAAGAAGTCATCTTCTCATCAGTGAAGAAGACAGAAGACAACTCTGTGATGTGGCAAGGCACCTCCTCCATGGCAGGCTCAGCGCTTCCCCCTCTGGCAGTGGGGGCCCAGAGTAAATCAGCCCCACTCTGGACGGTGTTTATTCTCTCACTCAGGGTTTATTTTCCAGGTGGGCCTCCGGGCAGGCCCAAGGAGTGCACCTCCAAACAAAAAAGGAAACCAGTTCTCAACACAAAACAAAGGGGAATACCTCTTCCTAACACCCACTCGGAAGGGTTGTGGCTTTGTTATTGGCTTCAAGGTGCCAGTCCTTCCCCTAAACAGACAATCAGGTAGATAGGTAGGTAGCTTCCCCTGTAGGGAAGAGATCAGCCCTCCACCCTAGAGCAACCTTTCTCCCTACTGCCCCCAGCCCTGCAGCAGCTTGCCTCACTTCCTCCTCTCGCACCAGAGGAGGGGTTTTTAAAGTCTCTGGCAGCCCTTAATTGAACTCAGGAGTCCCTAGTTCACCTGAGGTAATCCCTTTTCATCTTCTAGGGAAAAGGGCTAAGATCATTCTAGAACTAATCCACCTGCCTTTCACAACTCTCTTATACCTGCCCAGCCTGCGATTCCATCACAGGGAATATAACTAACACGCTGAGAGAAAGGAATTTTATTCATATTTGACATGGTATTTGGTGGCTAGCAGAGCGATAATTTACACTGTAAGACACTGCTTGCATTTTAGCACTAGAATGGAAGGTCTAAGTGAATTGAAATTAAATATTCTGGGCATAACGGATACAATTTTAGAGACTGTAATCTCACAATTAAATAGTTGGATCAAAGACTGTAGTACACACCCTCTGGCCAGACTCCCAGGAGTAGTCGGGAAATCTCACAATAACGATCAAGGGTTATTGTCACCCTTCCCAGTGACTTGTAAGCTTCACAGAGTGGTGAGAACCCAGCTCGCTCGCGGGCGCTCGGTGGAGCCTTCTGACCCTGACTTGGGTGATCAGTTCTAGTTTGCTAAACCTGATTTTGATAATCACATGTAAGTTAGATTTAATATTATAACTTTTGTTTGTTTGGCTCCCCTATGGTTATTACCTGGCAAGAAATAACTTCCATGCTTAAGCTGGTTGCTTTTCTCTCTCTCTCTCTCTTCCTCATGGGTGTTTTTTGGCTTCCTCATTTGCTCTGTAGCAACGCTCCTTGTACCTATGCTAATGATCCCTGCAGTGCCCAAAAATCCTATGGGGTTTGCTCATCAGGTGAGTGAAAGTGGGGATAGGGACATGCTGAACCTGGGGCATATGAGGGTGGCAGATTGAAAGTGCTGCTCAACCCAGCCTGCTCAGGCATACTCTGTTCTGGTGTGGTACCCATGGCATATGTATAGGCGGCAGGTTTGTATAATTTTGGTGGTGCCCAAAATGGTGGTGCCCCCCGCCCCCACTCTCGCCCTGTAAGCCGATATAAAATGAAGCTACAACACGTCGGCACCACAAGATGACAAGGGTCAATTAAAAGTGGAAAGTCAGAAGCAGCACTTGCCTGCTTCTATATACAGTATTATATTTTGTTGCACCTGTTGTGACAAAGTGGGAATGTTCTTAATGTTTTCTCTGAATACTGTGTGGGTGCCTCAGTTTCCCTTGCAAGGTGCCAACTGAAGGTGTTGGGGACAAAGAGATCAGGTGGCCTCCCTGTCCGGAAGAGACACAAAGACCAGAGTGTCAGTTTGGAGCTGGCTGGGGAAATGGGGAGAGACCCAGAACTTGGGTCTGGGCTCCCCACCCTCCAAGATGGACCTGACTGAGGGGTCCTGTTTTCTGTATCTACAAGCTCTGTTTTAGACTGTGATCCTGTCGTCTAATAAACCTTCTGTTTTACTGTCTGGCTGAGAGTCACGTCTGACTGCAGAGTTGGGGTGCAGGGACCTCTGGTTGCCCCAGGACCTGCCTGGGCAGACTCGCTGCAGAAAGCGCAGTGTGGAAGGGGATGCTGAATGCTCTGAGGTCAGACCCAGGAAGGTGTAAGCTTCTTGCCCTGGAGACAGTCTGCTCAGAGAGAGGAGGCTCCCCCAGAGTCCTGACTGGCTTTGAATGGAGTAGTTCCAAAGCATCCCAGCATCCCCTTCCACACCATGCGCTTCCCGGAAGTCCGCACAGGCACTGACACTCTCTCCTCTGGCCTTTGTCTCTTTTCCAGGCATTAGGAGGCCACCTGATCTCTTTGTTCTCCAACACCTTCAGTTGCACCTTGCCCAGGCCATCAGTTACCAGGAGACAGGGTTTTGGTCATTCTCTGTGCAGACGGCATCACACTGGCCCTCTGGGGCTCTACAACAATCACACCCCCTTATCCCACCATCTAGATCCTTGAGAAATGCATAGGGGAAACTGAGGCACCCACACAGTGGTCAGAGAAAACATTAAGAACATTCCCACTTTGTAACACCTGTATACGACTAGCTATATACTTTAAAGGGTGTAAAATAATCAAGTATTGTGCTAAACACAATGATACTCCAAACTGACCACCAAATTTAAGTTGCATGTTTTTCCCCTCAGTTGAGGGCTCAGTTGAGTTTTTCCCCTCAGTTGAGGGTGGGATGAGGGGTTCACAGTGCAGGAGAGTGCTCAGGGTTGGGGTGCTGGGGGCACAGGCTCTGGGGTGGGGTAGGGCTGGGGATAAGGAACTTGGGGTGCAGACAGGCTGCCCTAGGGCTAGGGCCAGAGAGGACTTCCCCCCACACTCACTTACTGGCAGCAGCAAGCTCCAGGGGAGGGACTAAGGGACTCTCTTAGGTCCAGAAAGCCCACTCGCCTTCCCTATGGTGGGTACCGGGCGGGGGGTTGCCATCATGTGTGGCCTCCCCACCCCTGCTGCTGCTGCCCCTGGGTGCCGGGGGTGGGGGCGGGGGAGAGAGCTCCCAAGCACCTGTGTGCCTCCTTCCTCCTCCTCTCTCCCTCTTCCCCTCCCCCAGTGGTCCAAGAGGCTGCCTGCCGCTGATCTCTGTAGCCTTAGGCAAAAGCAGCACAAACAAGGGAGAGAGGCACTGGCTGTTTTCTTTTAGGCAGGGAAGCTCCGAGGCGGGGGCAGGGGAGAAACCCAGCTCCAAATATTGGTGGAGCACAGCCCCCAGCCTTGAATATTCCTGGTTCTTAAGCACCTCGAGCCCATATAAGCTGCCGCCCCTGGGCATATGAGGGTGACAGCTTGGAGGTGCTGTTTGACCCAGCCTGCTAAGTCCAGGGACATATAAGGGGTCAGCTTGGGAGTGCTGATTAACCTGGTCCTCTCAGACACGCTCTGTTAATATGTGTGTGTGTGTTCGTCTGATTCTGGGGCTGGAAGAAACCAGCCTGGGTCCTGCAGAATAGCTCCATTGGGAGGGAACTTGCAGAAGTAGAGCTCCGTATGAGAACACGAGTGACACAAGCAGTAGATTGATAGAATTACAGAACCCCCACCCCTACAGAAGAGTAACCCTAATAAATGAGCATACCCTAAAATAATGGGCAAATCTGGTAATGGGCATGATGACAAAGCCCGCAAATCGAGGGCTCCATCGGAATCAGACCACAATTCAGCAAAACCTTGCCTCTGGTACCATTCAAGCATAAAATCTGGACTCTGATGGCACCAATAAAGGATAACCATCGAGAGCATCACTACCAATGGTTTCAACTCTGTCTTGTTTGACTGTGGCACAGACTGTCACTGCTCTGGCCCCATTGGTTCAAGCAGACAGGATACCTCCCACTCTGGGAAGGGTTACTTGTAAGTAACCCTTCCCTGCCCCGAGGCCTACCCAGTTACTTACTTTCGTAACTGGAGGTTCTTTGAAATGTGTGGTCCTCATCTGTTTTCCACTACCCACCCTCTTTCTCCTCTGCTTCAGATCATCTTTTGATTGGTGGTAGAGAAGGAAATGGAGACACGGTTCCACCCCACCCTTTATCATCTTGGGAAAGAGGAAGCTTTCCTGAAGATTAGAGACCTCAACAAAGAAGAAACCACCATCACATGAGAAGACTTCAATGACCACTGAGGTTAGGGTGAGACCAACCTAATCTGTTTAAAGAGCAGAGGGACTGGAAAAATCAATATTTATCACTCAAAGATCCCACCGGGAATTTCTGTACTTTGAAGGAAGACAGAACTTGGTCTGAAAGAGTGAAAATACTGCTTTACTAGATAATTGAAAGACTTGGAACTTAGTCTGGACTTATGGAACAAAGATCTATTGTGCTGGTAAGAATCAACTTTGGGAGATATACAAAACTAATAAGCTTGACAACTTACGTAGTTATTACTGAGAAATCCTGATTTCAAATAGTAGAAGGAGAGATCAATTTTGGAACAAGAGGGAAAGGTGTTGCACTGAAATAGCATTAAGAGTTTGAAATCTTTCTCCTACAAATAATAATTAGACTGGGTTATAGGATTCACTTCTGAAACACTGAAAACAAGTTGCTTTGGTGCCTGATTGAATTGCCCATTTGCAAACAGAGAACACTAGAACCTTAATGTTTGCATTTTCTGTATGTTAAGGCTGATTTAACTATTGCCCAGCTTACAAAAATTATCTTTGCCACTGACTAGTGAGCTTATAATTGTTGTGCTGTTTATGCATGTGCCTCTTCAGATTGCACTGATTTGTGTCATCATATTTTTTGAGAGCTCATTGCTGATGGTTATGCTTGTTCCATTGACCTACTAAAACTAACCTCTAAAAGTACCATAAGTACTTCTGAGACCTTACTGGCATTTTGATTCTTTTAGCTTCAGAGATTTGTTATATTAAGTTTAAATATAGAAGTGTTATGCAATATAGGTCAGTTTAATTTTAATTTACATTTGATTATATGATACTATTTATTTTAAGTACGGTTATTGATGTAAATGATGCTTGATACTTAGCCTCCCTCAACTGGATAATATCCTTTCAATGCTATTAGTGTTCTGAGTAACCATTATTGTTGATTCTCATTGCTTGTTGAAATGTATACTCCCATTATTCAAGTCCTTTAGACAGAGTTAATCAAACTGTCATCTTTTAAATTTTATTTTATATGCTAGAATTTCCTATTTGATTTTTTAAGCATGACTAATGCCTTGCATCACTCCATTTATTTACCTTTCTTCTCATACTGTGTAACTCATTTGCACACTTTATTAGTTGAAGTTTTGTTTTGTTAGGTTTTTTTATTGGCTTTGTGTACTTTAATAAACAATTGCTTTTATTTCAAAGTCAAGTTTGTTTTGTTAAGTTTGGGACATGAATTATTGATAATTGTTGTTTGAGACTGGTCCAGGGAGTGGATCCCACATTCTATCTGTTGATGTTGTTTTTTCTTGAACTAGTCATATGAGAAACAATTAGTTAATAGTTCCATCTAATTGATTGCTGTTTCTCCCAGTTTTTAATTTTCATAATTTGGATTGTTTTTCTTTCTGGTAAGTTTAAAATTAACTGGTAGTCAACATTTTGAAAGACACCTTTTCATCCCCACAGGTGGAGGGAGAAAGGAAAGCTGAGGAACAGAGTGGTGAAGTAATTTAAGTTACTTAGCTTTTTAATAACTGAGCCAGGATTAGAAGCCAGGTCTATACTCTCAGTCTGATGCCCGATCCACTGGATCATACTGCCTCCCAGATGGCTAGCTGCAGAAAGGAGAACAATCAATCGGTAGGCCAACGGACTTGTTGGCTGCCTGCTGCCTATGCTCGCCAGAGCCAGCTAAATGTATACAAACCCCTGCTCAATAGCAGAGCTGGGGAAGAGTCCAGAGCTAGGAAGGGAAGAGTCATGCAAGTTGGAAACAGGGGCTTGGGGTCTACGCTACAAGTTAGGCAGATACAAGTTGCTTTGCATAGCCCTATCATATGCATGTGTCTACACTCAAATTTGACTCTGGCTGATGTAAGAGGACCGTTACAGTGATGCAGTAAAACCACCTGTCTTGTTTCAGTCAGGAAAAGGGTTTACATGAGGAGGAAAGGAAGCAGGGTGGGCAGTGTCAGGAAATGGAAATAGCAGATGGAGCTTGGCAGTTCCATTGACTATGCTTTGCAGAGATCAGTTTGATTATGAGCCATAATATAAGTTTTTGCAATTGCTCTCCAGTTGCATTGGCTATAGAATGGGGTAGGAACTTTGATGACACTCTGTCACTTAGACGGCTTGATGGTCACCAAGACCTAAAAGTTAGGATTGTTTTACATAAAGTACTTGAGTAACTAGAGTAGCTATACATATGAGCAATCCCCTGACAAGTCCAGAGGAACCACACACTCCAGCTGTCAGACTACCCATATTGTAGGAGAGCAATGTATTTTAGCAGCTGTATTGCTGCACAACAGATGGTCTGTACAGACTACTAATAGTGTGACCAAACCCCCAGGCCTTACCATATTGTTCTTCTTTATTCTACCGGCATTAAAAGCAAAATGTTGAAAAGTGTATGCTCCTAAATATGGACACCTGGGGCATAACTTTAAACACCCAGCTTTGAAAAGTTTGGTCTGTGGATGGAACAGTGCAATTTGGGCTGACAATAGTTTAAATTAATTTTAACTGCATTTTGATTAAATTAAAATCCTTCCTGATAATGACAATGATAGCTGTAATACGTTACTAATAAATCATATGATAATAAACTGTTCTAACTTTTTCATAATAGGCCAAATAAAGGGAGTTTTTCCCAAGTTAGTCCTGCAGGATTTGTCTCACAATTTTATTAATATGACAGGCATGTTTGGAATCAATGTTCCAGATTAATCACAGACAATAGCTGAGGTAAATTCCCTCTCCGAGTTCCTTGTAGTGTGGTCAGCAGTACATTCCTTGATGGTGATACTATCAAATCACACAAATATAAATTGATCACACACCCTCTGTGCTTTTGATGACCATCATGGTACTCAGTATTGCCATGGAGCTGTTCAGATGTGTGGCCTCCTCTATCGCAGCTTTGCTCATCTCCAGCTTCCGGTTGCTCCTGCCATTATTTCACAGGGACAAAGGCAAGAGAGAAGCCCAGACAAAGCATAAATATTACACAGATGGGCAATCCTGATGCACTGAAAAAAAAATGAGCCATGGAGATTCAGCTGATGATCACTATCCAAACTCAAAAATTATTTTTTGCCTTCTCCCCTCATAAATCACTTACACTTAAAAGAAAGCCTCTGATTAAACGACCAAACTACTACAGTATTACCGAAACCAAAGATTTTCTGGATTTTTGTTTATTTCACTTGGAGAATTTCTTGTCATATTGAATTCAATACACTGGCCCTCTTAAAAATAACTAATCTTTATGCATACAAAAACTTACAATCAATACTCTCTAGTGGGCATGCATAATGAGAGGCTAAGCTTCCAGAACTGTCAGTCATGATCATTACAAGCTTGGAAAATGATCTTCACTTTTAAATGTTTGGGGAATCATGTAGTGTGCAGTGTGATGTTCAGTTACAAACTCCCAGATGCCCTTTCTTGGCAAGCCTCACCTCCAGAAGTGGCAGGGACACTGATATGACTTGAGGAGAGACTTATGACCAAATTATAAAAACAAATAGAAACTAGCCTTGTGTATATTATAACTTGAGGTACAGCCCCCATGCAAGGAGAGGGGAGTAAGCTGCACCACCCCAGTAGTAGTGCCAGGAGGAAGTGTGTCTCAAACACTTCTCAAGTCACAATTGCTCCCTTTATTCCTCTTTGCATAAACTGGACTAGACAAATTCACTTAGGCCCCAATTCAGAAAAACTCTTAAGCACATGCAACTTTCAGCATGTGCTTATGTCCCATTAAATCGTGGGTGACGTAATAGGACTAAAGCTAATCAGGCGCTTAAATGCTTTGCTGACTCAGAGCCACAATGTAGTGACCACTTTGGGAATTATATAAATATATAAACCTTTTACGGGCCCAATTCCACTGTCCTTATTCAGACAAAATTCCCACTGAGTAAGCTACACAAGGTTCCAGTCATGCCCCACACTGCAATGCACAGCAAAGCAGAGACACTTTGGATAAGCCAGAGATAGCCAGACTCATGGAGAACCCGTGGCCCAAGGAGAACTGTTTGGTCGCATGGTGCTGACTAACCATAGGGCTAGCCATGATAAGCTAATATGTTCTTAGATTTTAGTGCCTGCATCTACACTAGGTGCTAACTGGTTTTTAAAAACAGGTTAAAGAAAATGTTAGTTGATATGTTTTAAAACAACACTGGTTTTCCAAGTGTAGATAAATCCGCTGTCTGCTTTTGCTTTTCATGTCATCTCCCCTTCCACCTCATCAGCCAGCTCTCCACAGGCCACCTATGGTCTCTAAATCACAAGTTTGGGAACTTCTCCCATAGAATCTGGCCATAGCTGGTCACCTGAGAAATTCCCCTTCTCCCCTCCAATGTATGTGGAAATTCTTAACTGCAGTAAAGACATGATAGTTGCCTCTTTCACCAGCTGCCCCTGTCACATACCCTGGTGTAGAGAGTGTGTCGGGGGCAGCACTGGTTTAAGTTAGAGGAGCCCCTAGGCTGCTCAGATTCATGCTCAGTTCAGGACCAGGGTTAGTGCAGATTGGTCCTACAGAATTAGGGACCTGGAACCACCTTCCCAAACCCTCCTGCATCACAGGGCATCTTGGTGCAGGAAAATATCCGCCACTATAAATTAAAAAGGTTTTGACTGGGAAATGTTTGTTACATCTTGAAGAATTCTGGTGTGTTTGACATCACTACTCACATGAAAGGTCCTGTGGAGTAAAGTCTTAGGTGAATAAAGTTAGGCCTGTATATGTGTTAGCAGAATTGGGCCCTCAGGCACTGTAGCACTCATCAGAATGTAGCTGTGGAAGGAAGGCTGGGTCTGATTCTGATCTCCTACTAGTTTGATTAACTATTGCAGATGTAAGCAGAGTCAGGATGAGCCCTACCCTGACATCTGGTGGTAAATTATGAGGAGTGGGCAAAGGAATTTCAGGAATGCACATTTGCATTGGTAAACCCACTCCACTTAGCATAACACACAGAAGCCTGGGATGGTTATTTTCAAAGCCGTGGAATCCCCAATTTCTTTGTTATTGGGGCAGGAAGGAAAAAAAGTGCTGTTACCTTAATTATGTGAATGAGAAACTATGAGACTGCTTTATGATAGAAATGACTCAACCTACATTAAATAGTACTTGCTAGACAAGGGACATGGGTTCCAAAACCCAGTGAATGGAGAGAGGGTGGGGACTGGTGTGTGTACCTGATGGTATGGGCCCCTTTTGAGGGCCTGGAACACCAATTGCACTTCCTCCTCTCTCCACTGTTAAAGAGCAGAGCTAATTTTGAATCCTTTAGGAGTCCATCTAGAGGTTGCTGACCTGAATTCACGTTGGGCCATGTGGCACTGGGGCTCTCCTACTACAAGTTGAAATCACTAAGAGCTGAAATCACTAAAAGAGCTAAGCTTACTGAGCTGAGATCACTGAGTGCTGTGTTAAGTAGTGGGAGAGCCTGAAGATCTATCACCAAGCAGCTGGCAGAGCGGAGCAGTCTGCAGCACGTTGGAGCAGCCCATGGAACAGTGAGCAGTGTGGAGCGGTTTGCGGGGACGGCTGACGTGGTTCACGGGTCTGCTGAAGGAGCGGCACAGCTGGTGGAGTGGAGCCAGTTGTGGTGAAGGCTGCAGGAGAACTCCATGGAGAAGCGGGGCAGTCGGCCCTGGCCCATGTAAGGTGTCCCTTAGCACCCTGTGTGTGTGACCCCCCCCCATTTCCACCCAGGCTGGGGGGGTAAAACTCTGCAGATAAACTTTTGAACTCTGGGGTGGCACTGACCAGAGACTGAGACTTTTGGGTTGTTGGACTTTGGGGTGATTGGACTTAAGACCCTAAGGATAATGCCAAATGTACTTGGAGGTGGGTTTTTGCTTATGGTTTGTGTATAGTCCTGTTTGTGGCGTCTCTCCAACGTGATGCCGCATTGTTTCCCTTCTTTATTAAAAGGATTTTGCTACACTCGGACTCTGTGCTTGCGAGTGGGGAAGTATTGCCTCCTAGAGGTGCTCGGGGGGTGGTAGGTAATTGTCCCAGGTCACTGGGTGGGGGCTCGAGCTGGTTTTGCATTGTGTTATTGAAATGGAACCCCTGGATACTGAACCCGGCCCTTGTTGCTGCCAACTTAGAGGGGCAGAAGGGTTATATTTTTGGGGGATCCCTGGGTCAGTACCCCTCGCAAGCACCTGTTGAGTGTTCCACTGTATTGGGAAACAATTGTCTTTATATTTTGAGGGAATTACTGTTTGTATAATGGCTAATATGTCGGGTTTGTTGGGCCCCAGTCCTGCAGCTTCTAGCTCAGGGGCGGCAGCCTCAGCCAATGATTGGGCACAAGCACTGAGGCATATATTGGAAAAGATTGTGTTGGCCTATGCTACGTCAAACTCTTGTCGTAAGTTAAGGTTATTTGCTGGGGAAGAGGAGTTTGAACCCTGGTTGGAGCATACCACTGAAATGCTGTGGGAGTGGGCCATACTTGATGTAGAAAAGCGAAGATGTCTAATAGAGAGCCTTAGTGGCCCAGCATTAGATGTACTTCGCACCCTGAAGCTCATTGACTCTAAGGTCAGTGTGAAGGACTGCCTAGAGGCCCTTGATAATACCTTTGGGAGCGTAGAGAGCCCTGAAGACAGTTACTGTAAATTCCTTGATTCCCGACAGGAAAGGGGTGAGAAAATTTCAGCCTATATACAGAGGCTGGAGAGACTACTTCAGAGAGCTGTTATGAGGGGAGCAGTGACTGCTGAGCAGATGGATCAGACCAGACTGGCTCAAGTTGTAAGAGGGACTCGGTATCAGAACCCGATCCTACTTCATCTCCGACTAAGAGAACGGCAGGATCATCCCCCAAGTTACTCCCAGCTGATAAAGGAGGTCAGGGAAGAGGAAGAAAGGCAGGCTGCCAGCGAGTGTTGGGAAGCCCAAACATTGGAACCAGCCAGCACAACGCCACTGCAAATGGCCAGTGTACTGATGGTGAGCACCACAGAGGAACTTGCCCAACAAATGCAGGGCCTGACAGAACGGATAGCTGAGCTGCAAAGCACCATTGGCCGAGCTCAGATTTCCAGAAATAAGGAGCCTCAGATTGTGGTGATGGAGAAGTCAGTATCTAGAGCCACTATCGCACCCTGTCGAAGAGGGAAAGGACAATTCTTTTGCTACCGGTGTGGTCAGGATGGGCACAGTGCTGCTAACTGCCATAAGGAAGAGAACCCCTCCTTAGTGTATGAAAAGCTGAGGATCAGTTGGGAGAGACCCAGTAGCTGTCAGAAGGTCTGGGAACGGAGACCACCTAGGCCTACAGGATTTGAAGATTCCCCCAGAAGAGACCGTCCAGCTGGGATCCCTGCAGGACTGATAGGGCCTCGAGCAGAGGTCATGGTGAGGATTGAAGGGGTGGAGTGTAAAGCCGTGCTTGACACTGGATCTCAAGTGACTATTATATTTCAGTCATTCTACCAACAGATGCTTAGGCACCTGCCTATACAGCCACTGACTGGCATTGGTCTGTGTGGCCTCAGCATGGATGAATACCCCTACCAAGGGTATGTCATAGTGCACCTGGAATTCCCAGAGGAGGTTGCTGGGGTAAGGGAAGAGGTAGACACAGCTGCCTTAATATGCCCTGACCCTAAAGGGACCTCTAATGTGTCTGTGCTGATAGGGACCAACTCCAGTCTCTTCAAGGTGCTCGCGGATTACTGCAGACAACGGGCTGGGGACCAGTACCTGAGTACCCTGATGATCCATACGCTTTGTGCTGAAGCCTCTAGGAAGATTGAGAGCGCTAAAAAAGAGACAGCTGAGCTACCGATTGGGGCACTGAAGTACATGGGCACAACCCCCTTAGTAGTGCCTGCAAGGACGGAGCAAGAGGTGCTTGTCATGAGTACCAGGCTGAAAGGCAGTAAAGGGGCATTAGCAATGATAGAGCAGCCAGTTGAAGGAGAGCTCCCGGAAGGAGTGCTGGTCCCCAGTGGAGTCATAACCCTACCTGCTGAAGCCCAGGAAAAGGTGACTATACTGATTGCTAATGAAACAAGTCGAGATGTTGTTGTGAAGCAAGGACAAAAGATAGCAGACCTCTTCGAGCCTGAATCAATTGTGAAACCCCAGTGCGAGACTCAAGTTCCGACAATAGACCCAGCAAAGTTTGACTTTGGAGATTCACCATTGTCCGAGGAGTGGAAAGATCGCCTGAGGAGGAAACTTTGTGAAAGACCCAAGGTGTTCTCACTGCATGAGTGGGATGTGGGATGGGCAAAAGGAGTAGAGCACAACATCAGACTACATGACTCCCGACCTTTCAGAGAGAGATCTAGGAGGATTGCTCTCTCCGAGATGGAAGATGTGTGACAACATCTTCAGGAGCTGGCTGTGAATGGCATCATTACAGAGTCCTGCAGCCCATATGCCTCACCCATTGTGGTGGTCCGTAAAAAGAATGGGAAAATCTGGATGTGTATTGACTACCGCACCCTAAACCGCCGTACTGTGGTTGACCAGTACACAATGCCTCGAGTCCAAGATGCCTTAGACTGTTTGCTGGGAAGCCAGTGGTTCTCTGTGTTGGATCTTCGGAGTGGATACTACCAGATCCCCCTGGGTGAAGAAGATAAGGAGAAGACAGCCTTCATCTGCCCATTAGGGTTTTATCAGTTCGAACGCATGCCCCAAGGGATTTCTGTAGCACCTGCCACATTTCAACGTCTTATGGAGAAAGTTGTGGGAGACATGAATTTACTGCAAGTATTAGTTTATTTGGATGACTTGATTGTGTTTGGAAGAACTTTGGAAGAGCATGAAGAAAGACTTCTTAAAGTGCTTGATAGGTTGGAGGATTATGGTTTGAAGCTTTCAATTGACAAATGCCAGTTCTGCAGGACCTCGGTGAAGTATGTGGGCCACATCGTGTCCCAAGAGGGTGTGAGTACTGATCCTGATAAAATAGAAGCACTCACTACATGGCCACGTCCAAGCAACTACAGAGAACTCAAGACTTTCCTTGGGTTTAGTGGCTACTACCGTAGATTTGTGAAAAACTATGCTACAGTTGTAAAACCCCTCAATGATCTTACCAGGGGATATCAGTCCAGCAAGAACAAATCTAAGACCAAGAATAAAGGGCCTTCTGTGCAGAGACACTATGGCCCCTTCGAACCCTTTGGGCCACGGTGGAATGAGAGATGTGAAAGGGCTTTTCGAGAAATCATTACTTGCCTAACTCATTCCCCTGTCCTAGTCTTTGCTGACCCAAGCAAGCCATTTATCCTGCATACTGATGCCAGTTTGGAGGGTCTGGGAGCAGTACTGTACCAGGAGGTGGAAGGCAAGCGTAAACCTGTAGCCTTTGCCAGCCGAGGACTGTCTGATAGTGAAGCCCGCTATCCCACCCACAAGCTGGAGTTCTTGGCCTTGAAATGGGCCATCACTGAGAAATTTCGAGACTACTTGTATGGTGCTCAGTTCCAGGTGTGGACAGACAACAACCCATTGACTTATGTGTTAACAAGTGCTAAACTGGATGCTACAGGGCAAAGATGGGTGGCTGCTTTGGCTAGCTATGACTTCAGCATTCAATACCGATCAGGGAGAAGCAATGTAGATGCAGATGCATTGTCCAGGCGTCCACAAGCACCAGGAGTTGCTGTGATACCCACAGATGGAGTGAGAGCTATTTGCAGCGTGAGTCGCAGAGAGCCGGAGACCCATGAGAGCCTTCATGGATGCGTTGCTGAAGCTTTGGGCCTGCCCCCTGAATGCGTGCCTTCTGCTTCGGTGAACTATATTGCTTTGGACCAATCTCCCTTGCCCGTGCTCAATGCGGCTGACTGGCAGGAAGCCCAGCTGCAAGATATTGACATTCGTGATACACTACTTGCCAAAAGGGAGGGGCGAGGCTCAGCTGCGGTTGTCCCACCTACCCCAGAGGGCAAACTACTATTGAGAGAATGGACCAAGCTAAAACTGATTCAGAGAGTGCTACACCGCGTGACCACAGACCCTCTACAAAAGCAACGGAACCAACTAGTGCTGCCGAAAGAGTACAGAGCCCTGGCCATGAGGGCCCTGCATGATGACTTTGGACATTTAGGGATGGAGAGGACCCTGGAACTTACCCGCAGTAGGTTCTATTGGCCCCGGATGGCTGAAGATGTTCGCAGAAAATGTGAGACCTGCGCTCGATGTGTTCAAAGGAAAACTATGCCCACGAGGGCTGCATATCTGAAGAACATCACCAGCAACAAACCTCTGGAGCTGGTATGCATTGATTTCTTGTCTTTAGAAGTGGACAAGAGGAATATTGGGAACATTCTAGTAGTGACCGACCATTATATGCGATATGCGCAGGCATACCCCACACGTGATCAGAGGGCCACCACTGTCGCTCGAGTACTATGGGAAAAATATTTCTCAGTTTATGGATTCCCAGCCCAGATACACTCGGATCAGGGACGAGACTTTGAGAGTCACCTTCTGAAGGAGGTGCTGAGGATAGCAGGAATTAAAAAGTCGAGGACAACGCCTTATCACCCGCAGGGTGACCCTCAGCCAGAGAGGTTCAACCGAACCCTGTTAGATATGTTAGGGACTTTGCGGCCAGAGCAGAAGGCAACCTGGAGCCAACATGTTGCATTTCTGGTGCACGCCTACAACGCCACCAAGAACGATGCTACGGGAGTCACCCCGTATCTCTTGATGTTTGGGCGAGAACCAAGATTACCCATAGACCTGTGCTTTGGTGTATCAGAGGATGGCGATAGCTATGAAACCCATCAGCAATATGTATCCTGACTACGAGAAAAGCTGCGGGATGCTTATCACTTAGCTACATCTGCAGCTCGGAAGAATGCAGATCATAACAAACATCGATATGATGCTAGGGTACGTCTGCAAGAGCTCCAGCCAGGGGACAGAGTCCTGCTGCGAAATTTGGGTATTGCTGGCAAACACAAGATAGCTGACAGATGGAAAGCAATACCTTACTTGGTGATGGAAAAGCTAGGAGACCTGCCGGTCTACAAGATCAAACCTGAAGAGGGTCCAGGGCAGACAAAGACCGTGCATAGAAACCTTTTGCTCCCGGTGGGGGAATTGATAGGCAGCCCTTATGAGATGGGCCACAACAGGGCAACTGGGCAGAACGAAGGTGCTGTACCAAAGCCACCTTCCAACGTGGACAGCCAGCCCCCTGCAGCTAACCTACCCCTACTCAGCACATCTGAGAGTGAGTCTGAGGAGGAAGACACAACCATGGTGTATCCTAGGATGAAGACGAGATTGCAGTCTTGATCAGCTGAATCAAAAGAGAGTACCTCCTCTTCCGCCCTAAACCCTATGGCAGAAGTATTTAGGCCCATTCCTGACACTCCTGAGCCACTGGTGGAATCCCCGTGTAATGACTTACACAGATTACTGGACAGTGGCGACATACAGATGGAAGATGTCCCAAGCACCTTCGACCCTCCACTGTTAGAACTGGAAATGCAGGGGCCTATGCCAGTACCTGAGGGGAACTCACAGGAAACCTTCCCACCCATCACTCAAGAGGATGTCCCCCCTACCACAGCAACAGAGATTCTCAATAGGCGAGACAGGGTAATAAGATCAGTGAAGCGGTTAACTTACGATGCACCTGGGGTGACTAGTGAAGAGCCAATACATTTAGCACACAGGTTTGTGAAAGCTAAAGTGGGCTATCTGAGGCCCTTTGGAGGGGACCAGTAAGTTGGTATAGTAGGGAATGTGATTTGTCGGGACGACAAATTCTCGGCTGGGGGGAGGATGTAAGCAGAGTAAGGATGAGCCCTACCCTGACATCTGGTGGTAAATTATGAGGAGTGGGCAAAGGAATTTCAGGAATGCACATTTGCATTGGTAAACCCATTCCACTTAGCATAACACACAGAAGCCTGGGATGGTTATTTTCACAGCTGTGGGATCCCCAATTTCTTTGTTATTGGGGCAGGAAGGAAAAAAAGTGCTGTTACCTTAATTATGTGAATGAGAAACTATGAGACTGCTTTATGATAGAAATGACTCAACCTACATTAAATAGTACTTGCTAGACAAGGGACATGGGTTCCAAAACCCAGTGAATGGAGAGAGGGTGGGGGCTGGTGTGTGTACCTGATGGTATGGGCCCCTTTTGAGGGCCTGGAACACCAATTGCACTTCCTCCTCTCTCCACTGTTAAAGAGCAGAGCTAATTTTGAATCCTTTAGGAGTCCATCTAGAGGTTGCTGACCTGAATTCACGTTGGGCCATGTGGCACTGGGGCTCTCCTACTACAAGTTGAAATCACTAAGAGCTGAAATAACTAAAAGAGCTAAACTTACTGAGCTGAGATCACTGAGTGCTGTGTTAAGTAGTGGGAGAGCCTGAAGATCTATCACCAAGCAGCTGGCAGAGCGGAGCAGTCTGCAGCACGTTGGAGCAGCCCATGGAACAGCGAGCAGTGTGGAGCGGTTTGCGGGGACGGCTGACGTGGTTCACGGGTCTGCTGAAGGAGCGGCACAGCTGGTGGAGTGGAGCCAGTCGTGGTGAAGGCTGCAGGAGAACTCCACGGAGAAGCGGGGCAGTCGGCCCTGGCCCACGTAAGGTGTCCCTTAGCACCCTGTGTGCGTGACCCCCCCCCCCATTTCCACCCAGGCTGGGGGGGTAAAACTCTGCAGATAAACTTTTGAACTCTGGTGTGGCGCTGACCAGAGACTGAGACTTTTGGGTTGTTGGACTTTGGGGTGATTGGACTTAAGACCCTAAGGACAATGCCAAATGTACTTGGAGGTGGGTTTTTGCTTATGGTTTGTGTATAGTCCTGTTTGTGGTGTCTCTCCAACGTGATGCCGCATTGTTTCCCTCCTTTATTAAAAGGATTTTGCTACACTCAGACTTCGTGCTTGCGAGTGGGGAAGTATTGCCTCCTAGAGGCTCCCGGGAGGGTGGTAGGTAATTGTCCCAGGTCACTGGGTGGGGGCTCGAGCCGGTTTTGCATTGCGTTATTGAAACGGAACCCCTGGATACTGAACCCGGCCCTTGTTGCTGCCAACTTAGAGGGGCAGAAGGGTTACACAAATGTATTAACTACAGTAGAATAACTCTTGATTTGCACTTGCATGACGTAGATCAGAATCAGGTCTGACAGTCTGTTGTAATTTGGGGTTGGAGATTTGACTGTGAATTTCCTCACTTTTGGGTGTGACCATGCAAATACTTACACCCAAGGAACTTTAGTTGTGTAAATAGCACCATTGCCCTCAGTGGGATTATTCAAAGCTGATAGATTTTTCATGATCAGGAGGAAATTTTATTTTTAAATGGCAGTTTTAATGTACATTAAAGATCAGGCCTGTCAACCTTGACAACGTTCCTTCAATAAAAAGGAAAGAATACTTTTATTGTTGAAAGATGAATAAAGCTGTGAATATTTAAAATTAGGCTAAGTACTGACAAATATAAACCATTTACACAGAAGTGATTTGTCTTTCAAACTGGAAGTAAGTTACAAAGTCACCTATTCTGGAGCTGTGTTTGCAGTGGGTTTCACTGATTTTGCTGTAACACATTCCAGAAA
This sequence comes from Mauremys reevesii, assembly GCF_016161935.1. Classification (NCBI taxonomy): domain Eukaryota; kingdom Metazoa; phylum Chordata; order Testudines; family Geoemydidae; genus Mauremys; species Mauremys reevesii. Next base: position 127,683,106 of record NC_052628.1, read on the forward strand.
GGTCCATTGCAATATTGTACTTGTGGATGTAACAGCAACATAGAAACCAGAACTTATAAGCAAGTATGGCATAGATCATTTAATATTGACTCAGTGGAAAATGTCACCCCAATGGGAGGGGGGCAACCACTGGGCCAAAACACATGGTACTAATTTGGTACAACTGATGCCCATTTAATATCAATTGTCAATTGAAAATCACTGTTGTCCAAATGTATTTAGGATCTTGCAGCTAGCCCCATGTGAGTGTATCAGAGTGCCCAGGGAAACCCTCCATGGTCACAGAGGTCCACACATACAGATCTAATTTCAGGTTTGGGTCCTTACTACTATTCACTATTCCCTGAGGCCCAAGAAATTTTTCATCTTTTCAGTTAACAGCACTGTATGTTTTTTGTTTCAGCTTGTTTTCCTTCAGCTCTGTAATTAATAATTTCACTTTGTAATAGTAAGGCAATGAAAACAAACACCTCTGTTTGGGTGATTTGATTTTAAGCTAAGAAATGTCAGATCAGCTACTGAAGAGTCTTGGATAATGGGGAAAAGACATGGGCGAACTGATAGTGACATTAAGTTGGACTGACTGCATCACTGTGATCAAATATTTAGAAAAGAAAGCTCATGTCTTCTGAACAATAGATAACAATCACTGTGGCCATATAGGTTTGCAATCTAGACCTTAACTTAACTGAAAGTAGTGAAATCTTAGGTTTAACTTTACTGTCAGTGAAGCAAACAGGAATTTTGCCATTGACTTTGAATGGAAGCAGTGTTGTGCCCTTACATAGTAAAAAAAAAAAAATGTTACCAAAATGTATAGTTGTGAGCCTTGTTATGATCACAAAGCAATAATTATGATCACAAAGCAATAATTGTTCCAAATGTTGTAGAATGAAAAGAGAAGAAAATAAACAATCAGATTCCATCCCAGAAAATACTCTCTGCTGTTAAGTTCTCCTCACACCTTCTATGGGCCATATTAATTATCACTTCAAAAAGTTTTTTTTCCTCCTGCTGACGATAGCTCATCTCAATTGATTAGACTCTGCCTGTTGGTATGCGTACTTCCACCTTTTCATGTTCTCTGTATGTATAAATATCCTCTGTCTGTGTGTTCCATTCTATGCATCCGAAGAAGTGAGCTGCAGCTCACGAAAGCTCATGCTAAAATAAATTTGTTAGTCTTTAAGGTGCCACAAGTACTCCTGTTCTCTCTGCTGTTGAACGACCAAATACAGTGGAAGCACCACAAAGCTACTATCTGTAGGAACAGAGCTGCAGAAAGAGCATGCAGGGTGTGGTGTGGTGGGGATACCACATCTCCAACAGCCAACATCTGCAGTGACCTGCTTTATGGAAATGAAGAGGTTATGTATTGACCATAGGATTGCCTATACTGCGTTTCTGGCCTGCTCAGATCCACTGGTTCCAAACTCTGCAATGGAGAAGCAGATGGTAGAGTTGCCCCAGGGGCCTTGCCCTATACACTAGGGGAAGATTATGCTTTTTTCCATCCCCTATTGATTCCTCACTTAAAGCCCAAGTAACAGGCTTTGAGAATTTCATCCTAAGAAATGAAATGTCTTTGGATTCAATGGAGACAAGGTGGGTGAGGCGATATCTTTTATTGGACCAACTTCTGTTGGGGAGAGAGACAAACTTTGGGGCTTACACAAAGCTTCTTCAGGTCTAGGAAATTAGCTTTGGACTTGATTCTCATTTACGCTGATGCCATTTTACACCACTCTGCCAAGTTAAAAGGGCCTTAAAGTGGGTATTGGTTTTATTTAAGCCATCTTTAAAGCCCCTGTACGCTGGCACAGAGGTGCAAAACAGCCTCAGCATAAATGAAGATCAGATCCTATATTTGGGAGGAGAAGTTTGCAATGTATAAATTGTAACCATACACAAATGATAAAAGGGATTGTTTATGTTTAACTGATTCTATTTGATTTCAGTGGTGAAGGGTAGTGCAACTGAGGGAAATTGAACTATTCACTACAAAACATCTACATTTGTACTGACCTATTAACTACAAACCAGCTATATTTACATGTAGAAAGCAGCATTTAAGGAGGTTTGATTGCTTTAAATTCAAACACTGCTAAATGAAACGCTGAAGTACAATTAAAGGTTTTAGCTGCAAGACAAAAAATTAGATACAGTAGCACGCAGTAGTAGTAAAAGAGGGCAAATGATGTTTTAACTTGTAAACAAACAACCAGTACAAGAACAACAAGTGATATTAGATGTGCTTGAACATCACTCTCTTTTTGAATTACCTTGAATACAATGCAACCAAGTTATTCTCTGCTGTCAAGAATGCCGGATTCCTATTAGCAACAGTCAGAAGTTTCTTTGGCTGTCTGGTAAAAGTGAGTGCCAGAGCCCAAGGTGCAGTGGATGCAGACAGCAATGCCACACACACATTCATTCTCACTATGAGGCTCCTCCTAAGTCTCCCCTGGACTGCAGAGAAATCCACCAATTTCTGATCCTCAGTGCTGCTTGGGAAACCTTGCAAAATTATCAGAGACATTCATCAGTTTAAGCACAAAATCTAATCCTCCAATTTACCATGCTAATGATGATAATGATCCAAATATTTTACTTGTTCATTACAAAGTTCTACTCACCCTGCATAAAGAGGGTGAATAGAACTTTGCAAGGTGTCCTGGGATAAGAAGGATGGGGGATTTTATTATTATTTATAGCATAGTAATTGGAACATTCATATATGTTGACATCTAAATTACACTAACATTGATATTTAATGAGGATTTTATATGTGTCTGTGCGTGAGAGAGACAAGGTGGGTGAGGTAATAGATTTTATTGGAACAACTTCTGGTGGTGAGACAAGCTTTCAAGCTACTCAGAGCTCTTCATCAGGTCTGAGAAAGGTACTTTGGGCTCGTCTTCACCTACAGCGGGGTAGCTGTACCGGTGCAGCTGTGCCACTGCATCGTTAGTTAATCCACCTCCCCAAGAAGCAGTAGCTATGTTGATGGGAGAAGCTCTCCCATCAACATAGCATTGTTTACATGGGGAGCGGGGGGGATTAGGCTGGTATAAGTAGGTCACTTAGGTGTGTGGATTTGTCACACCCACAACATAGGTCTGTAGTGCAAACCTGGCCTTAGGGCTTGTCTACACTACACAGCTGTGTCGCTAAAGCCATGCTACTAAAAGTCGTGCAGTGTAGCCAATGTTTGTCCGCTCACCTGCTGACAAAAAACTTCCACCCCCAAAGAGCAAGCAGTGTTTGCGTTGTTGGCAAGAGGCTTGTTGCTGCAAAACTTTTGTCTCTGGGGGTGGGGGAGCTAACACCTCTGAAAGACAAGTTTTGTGATTCAATTGCCAGTGTAGACATAGACTTAGGGTATGTCTACATGATCAATTTATTGGGGATTGATTTATCGTGTCTAGTGTAGACGCAATAAAATCGATCCCCGATTGCTCTGCCGTTGACTCCGGAACTTCGCCGCAGCACAGGGGAGCGGCAGCGGTTGACTCGCCACCATCCTCACGGCCAAGTAAATCGACCTAAGATACGCCGACTTCAGCTACGCTATTCGTGTAGTTGAAATTGCGTTTCTTAGGTCGACTCCCCCCCAGTGTAGACCTAGCCTTAGAGTGTCAAAGCTAAATAGGAGATCCAACAGATAGAACATGCACTAAGGGACCATTGAAGGTGAAGTGGCCCATTAACATTGAACACTGAAGGTGAAGTGGCCCATTAAAGAAAAGGGTGGGGGTTAATGGGTTACAGAGAGCAGGACAGACACCTTTAAGCTCCAGTGAAGTATACTCAGACAGAGAATTTTTTTTAATGAGGGCATCATAAAAAGAGCATGGTAACACTTTTGCTAAAATACGGGGGACAGATGCCCTCCATGTGTAATGCTCATCACAAACCCCCATGTGCTCACGCTCCTGTGTATTATATTGTATAACACTCTACAGTAGTAGCAGCCAGGCAGAGGACCCTGGATCCCAGCTCCTCCTCCAGTCTCAACTGCTCTTCATTCACACCCCGGACCTGCCGCTTCCCTCCTCAATCCTACATCCTTCCAGCAGCCCCTTCACCCAACCCCCACAGTCCCACCCCTAACCCTGCCCCCCAGCATCCCCTTCCCCCAGCCCCCCACAGTCCCACCCCTAACCCTGCCCCCAGCAGCCCCTTCCCCAACCCCCACAGTCCCACCCCTAACCCTGCCCCCAGCAGCCCCTTCCCCAACCCCCACAGTCCCACCCCTAACCCTGCCCCCCAGCAGCCCCTTCCCCAACCCCCCACAGTCCCACCCCTAACCCAGCCCCCCAGCAGCCCCTTCCCCCAGCCCCCACAGTCCCACCCCTAACCCTGCCCCCAGCAGCCCCTTCCCCAACACCCACAGTCCCACCCCTAACCCTGCCCCCAGCAGCCCCTTCCCCAACCCCACAGTCCCACCCCTAACCCTGCCCCCAGCAGCCCCTTCCCCAACACCCACAGTCCCACCCCTAACCCTGCCCCCAGCAGCCCCTTCCCAGCCCCCACAGTCCCACCCCTAACCCTGCCCCCCAGCAGCCCCTTCCCCAACCCCCACAGTCCCACCCCTAACCCAGCCCCCAGCAGCCCCTTCCCCAACCCCCACAGTCCCACCCCTAACCCTGCCCCAGCAGCCCCTTCCCAGCCCCCCAACAGTCCCACCCCTAACCCTGCTCCCAGCAGCCCCTTCCCCCAACCCCCACAGTCCCACCCCTAACCCTGCCCCCAGCAGCCCCTTCCCCAGCCCCCACAGTCCCACCCCTAACCCAGCCCCCAGCAGCCCCTTCCCCAACCCCCACAGTCCCACCCCTAACCCTGCCCCCAGCAGCCCCTCCCCCAGCCCCCAACAGTCCCACCCCTAACCCTGCTCCCCAGCAGCCCCTTCCCCAACCCCCACAGTCCCACCCCTAACCCTGCCCCCAGCAGCCCCTGCCCCCAGCCCTCCACAGTCCCACCCCTAACCCAGCCCCAGCAGCCCCTTCCCCAACCCCACAGTCCCACCCCTAACCCTGCCCCCAGCAGCCCCTTCCCCAACCCCCACAGTCCCACCCCTAACCCTGCCCCAGCAGCCCCTTCCCCAACCCCAGCCCCCACAGTCCCACCCCTAACCCTGCCCCCAGCAGCCCCTTCCCCAACCCCACAGTCCCACCCCTAACCCAGCCCCCCAGCAGCCCCTTCCCCAGCCCCCACAGTCCCACCCCTAACCCAGCCCCAGCAGCCCCTTCCCCAGCCCCCCAGCAGCCCCTTCCCCAACACCCCACAGTCCCACCCCTAACCCTGCCCCCCAGCAGCCCCTTCCCCAGCCCCCACAGTCCCCTAACCCTGCCCCCAGCAGCCCCTTCCCCAACCCCCACAGTCCCACCCCTAACCCAGCCCCCAGCAGCCCCTTCCCCAACCCCCACAGTCCCACCCCTAACCCTGCCCCCAGCAGCCCCTTCCCCAGCCCCAACAGTCCCACCCCTAACCCTGCTCCCAGCAGCCCCTTCCCCAACCCCACAGTCCCACCCCTAACCCTGCCCCCAGCAGCCCCTTCCCCAGCCCTCCACAGTCCCACCCCTAACCCTGCCCCCAGCAGCCCCTTCCCCAACCCCCACAGTCCCACCCCTAACCCTGCCCCCAGCAGCCCCTTCCCCAACCCCAGCCCCACAGTCCCACCCCTAACCCTGCCCCCAGCAGCCCCTTCCCCAACCCCCACAGTCCCACCCCTAACCCAGCCCCCAGCAGCCCTTCCCCAACACCCCACAGTCCCACCCCTAACCCTGCCCCAGCAGCCCCTTCCCCAGCCCCCACAGTCCCCTAACCCTGCCCCCAGCAGCCCCTTCCCCAACCCCACAGTCCCACCCCTAACCCAGCCCCCAGCAGCCCCTTCCCCAACCCCACAGTCCCACCCCTAACCCAGCCCCCAGCAGCCCCTTCCCCAACCCCCACAGTCCCACCCCTAACCCAGCCCCCAGCAGCCCCTTCCCCAACCCCACAGTCCCACCCCTAACCCTGCCCCCAGCAGCCCCTTCCCCAACCCCCACAGTCCCACCCCTAACCCTGCCCCCAGCAGCCCCTTCCCCAACCCCAGCCCCCACAGTCCCACCCCTAACCCTGCCCCCAGCAGCCCCTTCCCCAACCCCACAGTCCCACCCCTAACCCTGCCCCCAGCAGCCCTTCCCCAACCCCCACAGTCCCACCCCTAACCCAGCCCCCAGCAGCCCCTTCCCCCAGCCCCCCAGCAGCCCCTTCCCCAACACCCCACAGTCCCACCCCTAACCCTGCCCCCAGCAGCCCCTTCCCCCAGCCCCCACAGTCCCCTAACCCTGCCCCCAGCAGCCCCTTCCCCAGCCCTCCACAGTCCCACCCCTAACCCAGCCCCCAGCAGCCCCTTCCCCAACCCCACAGTCCCACCCCTAACCCTGCCCCCAGCAGCCCCTTCCCCCAACCCCCACAGTCCCACCCCTAACCCAGCCCCCAGCAGCCCCTTCCCCAACCCCCACAGTCCCACCCCTAACCCTGCCCCCAGCAGCCCCTTCCCCAGCCCCCACAGTCCCACCCCTAACCCTGCCCCCAGCAGCCCTCCCCCGGGAGACCCTGCCCTCCCCACGCAATTTAACCCCGCCCCTCTGTCAATCCCCTTCCTACCCAGCAGCTTCTCCCCACCAACCGAAACGCTCCCCGCACATGCGCAGAGGCCACCCCCGCCTTTCCCCTCCCGCGCCTGCGCACGGAGCGTCCCTGCCCTCTCCCCTCCCCCTATCTTGTGCAGGGGGCTGCGGACGCGAGTCATGATGGCGGCGGCCAGGCTGTGAGCCGCGAGAGCCTTTCCCCCGCGCGCCCGTCCGCCCCCGCCCGACTCCCCCCCCACGCGCGCCGAGCGGAGTGAGCGGCCCCGGGGGCCGAGGCGGCAGGAGCGGGTCCGGGAGGCGCAGGCCGCGAGCGCGGGGCGGCCGAGCTCCGGGGCGGCGCCCTCGCCATGCAGATCACCCTGAAAACCCTGCAGCAGCAGACCTTCAAGATCGACATCGACCCCGAGGAGACGGTGCGCGGCGGGCCGGGGGGGAGGCGGCGGCGCTCCCGGTGTCCGGGCGCCAGGCCCCGCATGGCGGGGGGGGGAGGGAGAGTAGGCCCTTACGGCGGGGGCAGGGGAGCAGGCCTCACGGCGGGGGGGAGGGAGAGAGGGGGCAGGAGAGCAGGCCCCTCACGGCGGGGGAGGGGCAGGGGAGCAGGCCCCTCACGGCGGGGGAGGGAGAGAGGGGAGCAGGCCCTCACGGCGGGGAGGGGCAGGGGAGCAGGCCCTCACGGCGGGGAGGGGCAGGGGAGTAGGCCTCACGGCGGGGGGGAGGGGCAGGGGAGCAGGCCCTCACGGCGGGGGAGGGGCAGGGGCGTAGGCCCTCACGGCGGGGAGGGGCAGGGGCGCAGGCCCTCACGGCGGGGAGGAGAGAGGGGCAGGGGAGCAGGCCCTCACGGCGGGGAGGGGCAGGGGAGCAGGCCCTCACGGCGGGGGGGGGAGGGGGCAGGAGAGTAGGCCCCTCACGGCGGGGGGGGGAGGGGGCAGGGAAGTAGGCCCCGCACGGCGGGGGGGGGAGGGGGCAGGGGAGTAGGCCCCTCACGGCGGGGGGGAGGGAGAGGGGGCAGGCAGGAGAATAGGCACTTTGGGGAAGAGGTGGGAGGCTGTGGGGAACGGGAGGTGCGGGTGTTGGGGGAGTGGCATGGGGGTAGGGAGGCCCGGGATGGTGGCTAACAGCTGCCCCACTTTGTGAGTAGGGGTGACCTTTTTGCAGTCTGGGTGGTGTTAGGGTGCCTGTGTGGGGTGACTGGTGCATCTCTCCTGGGTGAGGCCTGAGGTTGGTGTATGTGGGGAGACTTCATTGCCGGCCCTGGGCGGGTTGTAGTGGCTGCACTTCTCTTCTGGGAAGTATGGGTGTGTGTGGGGGGGGGCACTGGGTGTGAATTGAGAGACCCTGCTTCCTGTAGCAGAAGCTTGTGGGGAGATGATTCTAGGACTTCCTTTAGTGTTTCAGTTGCAGTGACTGCTCTGTAGTGGGGGTGCATGCGTGGGGTGACTCTGACAGTCCCAGTGAGTGCTGGGGGATGGGTATTACTGCAAAGTCCAGTGAGCCTGATGTAGGCCCATTGATATTAAGGGAAGTGGGGGGGTTGTGTGTAATTAAAATGAGGGTTAGGTTCTTAAACTGTCTCCAACCTTGGAGGTGCACTACAGTGCCCTTTAAACTCAGAGAGGAGTGTGGATGCAACCTCTTACAGCTAGTTTCCCCATGTTACACCCATACCTGCTGCCATCTTCTAACACCCCACTGGGATTTCAGTGGATCTTCCTCAGGCCTTGCCCATTAGGGTTGGGCAATGAAACCATGGAAAGACCTCTGTATTTCCCCAGGTCTGATTCTTTAAACACTCCTCCCTCCCCACAAAAAAGAAAAGATAATTGAGTGTTGTGAAGGGTAGCTGCAGCTTGCTCACAGGGATGCTTGGGTCTAGACAAGTTGGCTGAGAGAGATTGTGAATGTCTAATTGAAATGTACACAGCGGAGTCCTTCATAGGCGTAAAACACTAGCCTTTATAATTAATCCCTACCCAGGGAGCCGCTTTCTCTCTTTTTATTTCCCTTCTCGTCATATTGAGTGAATTGGAGCAGTTCTGAGGTCCTAGGAAACCTCAGCAAAAGGAGAGGATTAGAGGGGGAGGTTTGCTAGCCACAGAAACTGTGCATGTGAGTCTGCAAAAAGTATTGGCTAGGTCGGGGTGGGGAACTTTTTTTTAATCATCGGGGCACTGACCCACATAAAAAAAATCAGTCGTGGGTCACACATAACCCTGCAGGGGGGCACATCGGTACGGGGCTTCCCCTAGGCTCCAGATTAGGGCCAGATATGAGGGTTTAATGGTGCAGGACAGGGCTCCAGGCTGGGGTGGGGGTTTGGGTGTGGGAGGGGGTGAGGGCTTCAACTGGCGGGTGCAGGCTCCGGGGGGGGGCTGGGGATGAGGGGTTTGGGGTGTAGGAGGGGGCTCTGGGCGGGGGCCAAGGGATTTGGAGTGCAGGATCAGGCTCAGGGCTGGGGCAGGGGGTTGGAGTGTGGGTTGTGGGATGGGGCTCAGGGCTGGGGCAGTGGGTTGGGGTGCAGGAGGAGGTTCGGAATGAAGGCTCCAAGAAGGCATTAGGCTGTGGGAGGTGGTTTTGACCTGGGGCAAGGGATGGGGATGCAGGGTCTGGGAGGGAGTTAGTGTGTGGGAGGGGGTTCCAACCTAGGGCAGGGAGTTCAGGGTGTGGGCTCCAGCCAGATGGTGCTTACCTCAGGTGACACCCAGTTGGTGGCATAGCAAGGCTAAAGTAGGTGCTGTGCTGCTCCCAGAAGTGGCCACCATGTCCGACCGTTGGGGAGAGGCCCAGCCAGGTGGCTGTGTGCGCTGCCCACAGGCGTTGCCCCTGCAGCTCCCATTGGCCATCGTTCCTGGCCAATGGGAGCTCTGGAGCTGGTGCTGGGTGCAGGGACAGTGTGCGGTGCTTCCCTGATGGCCCCTAGGAGCAGGGGCAGCGGGGACATGCTGGTAGCTTCTGGGAGCTGTGCAGAGCTGACCAGACTTTTAACGGCCTGACAACCCCAGCTTCCGCCCCGCAGTGGGGTGAGCTGGTGCTTGTGGCTCCAGCCCCATGGGATGGGGGGAGGTGCCGAGGCTCAGGGCTTCTGGCCTGTTGTGCAGAAAGTTGCCATGGGCCAGTTACAATGAAGCAGTGGACTGGATCCAGCCCACATGCTGTAGGTTCCCCACCCCTGGGCAGGTGTTGGAGGATGGGGAAATAGAATGGTTTCTCCAATTAACAAACATTGGATGGCTGCGTAAGTGTAACTGAGCAAAGAACTTGCTCCAGTAGATATGGGACTTTGAATACACACAATGATACAGTAGAATTATGGCTAAAAGTATGACAAGATTTTTTGGGTATCTTATGTCAAATTATTGTGACAGACCCAGGCCAGTGGGGTACAGGAGTCTGGTAGAGGGCAAATATACTGGTCACTGGATGAGTAGTTTTCTGTTCCCTGAGTGACCAGAGCAGGGGCTGCACTAGAGTAATCAGGAACCTGCTAGAACCAATTAAGGCAGACAGGCTGATCAGATCACCTGCAGCCAATCAAGGCAGGCTAATCAGGGCACCTGAGTTTAAAAAGGAGCTCACTCCAGTCAGGTGAGGAGGAGCCAGAGGAGAGGAAGTGTGTGTGAGGAGCTGGGAGCAAGAGGCACAAGGAGCTGAAAGGGAGAGGGTGTGCTGCTGGAGGACTGAGGAGTACAAGCATTATCAGACATCAGGAGGAAGGTCCTGTGGTGAGGACAAAGAAGGTGTTGGGAGGAGGCCATGGGGAAGTAGCCCAAGGAGTTGTAGCTGTCATGCAGCTGTTACAGGAGGCACTATAGACAGCTGCAATCCACAGGGCCCTGGGCTGGAACCCGGAGTAGAGGGTGGGCCCGGGTTCCCCCCAAACCTCCCAATTCCTGATCAGACACAGGAGGAGTTGATCCAGACTGTGGGGAAGATCACTGAGGTGAGCAAATCTGCCAATAAGTGCAGGGCCCACCGAGGTAGAGGAGGAACGTTGTCACATTATGTATAGTGAAACCATGATCTTGGTAACTTTGCAGCAATAGGGTTGGAGTATTTAAAACTAGTGCATTCAGTAGAAACTTGTTGGAAAAAGTGTGTCAAACATTAGAACAGTTGATGGTACACTTGTAATGCCAACTTTATAAAAAAAAAAAAATGCTCATGAGGCCTGTGTTAAAAACCAAAGTCAGTTAAAATCACCAAATCCTTTAAAACAGCCTTGTTAATAATTTTGGTTTCAAAGCTGTTTTATTGGTTGGATGTTCCTTTTCAGTCTAATTTTGAAAATGGCCCTTTATAGCACTAAGTATACTAGTGCCCAAACCAAATGTTAGACTTGTGCTTTTGAAAGGTTACATTTAGTCAATTCACTGTTTCCATGTGCTCAGTGCTAAAGGTAGGTTTGATTACTTGGAGAACTGCCCTGTACTGTGACATGGCCAAAATTATCTAGTTAAGATAGGCTCAGGAAACTTCTGTTTTAAACCTCCTACTAGTCTAGCAATTTATGGCCACTTCTTTAACTTTCTTTATATAAGTAAAGCTTAAAAAACCAACCAAACAAAAACTGATGTTGAGTGCAAAGTAAGAAACACTACAGATTGTCATTAGAAGTATTCAACCATTTAAGTATACTTTCCACTGAGAACATGAAACAACCTGCTTAATTTACATTTGATACTAAAATAACCCCAAATTCAGTAACAATTTCAGCATTTTGCATAAAATACTGACAGTATTTCCCTTATAAAAGAACAGGCTTCCATAGCCAAGTGATTGAGTGTTGTTGCTATGGTCCTGAGTTAGATGTCGGTGTGTGTGTGTTTGTTTTATTTATATTTATATTTATTTATTAAGTATTAGCATGGTCTGAACTTGTACTTTCTAATTACTAGACTTTCTAATTACTAGACTAGGACCTGTCTTGTGTCCGTGGAGGTACACTGCTGAATTTATCAGGTAGAAACTATAGAAAATCTCATCTGGTATAATACTTGGTTTAAGAAAATTTTGGCTAAAGGCCTCATGGTTGGAGAAGTTCTGTAGGGTCTGCGTTGAGGGGAAATACTTGCCACACTTTGTTCTGGCCTCTGAATTTTGGGCAGTCAACTTCTGGAACAAATGTGTAAAGATCATATTTATACCCCTCATTCTCTGTGGAAAATTGTTTTGCCAGTTGGAGTGTTCTAAGTTTTGCTGGCTGAATACTTGTAATGCATTCTGGCTGGTTCAGGATGAACAAAAGCACCTGTTTATATAGTAGTTGGTACTCCTGTTTACTGACAACCTTTGATTGAAATGGTGAATGCACTAGAGGACCACAGGCTGAAATAATTCCCACTACCTGAGACTTTTGCAGTACTGTCTAGCAAAGGAGTTCTTGCCTGTGGCTGAAAGACAGTCATGACAATCCAGAGTTGTAGACTTTGAAAGGTGTTATGTTGTTGGGAATGCCTAGACCAAGGTGCAGTTGATGTCACCCAGGAATAGCATGCTTCTAAATATACAGCAGTGTTGGGTAAAACGTTCTTAAGTTTCCCTAATATGTTGAATGCTGGTCTCAATAATTCAGCCTAGTTAAATTAATTTTAGCTCATATTTTACTAGGCTATTGAACTAAATCTCTTGTTCCAAGCTTAGAGAAATGCCAAAAATGTCACTATTTTTCCAACAGTGTCTAGTTAACATTGTCTGCGTTCTTCTGTGCTAGCATTCTTCAAGGAATGCCTGTTTGTTTAAGAAATGTCTTTTTAAAAAAAGTTGTGAAAGCTATTTAAACAACTTTTGGACAAATTTGGTGTTCATGTTAATTTTAACAGTAAAATATAAATATAACTGCTGTATATACTCGATCATAAGCCGATTCGTTTATAAGCTGATCCTATAATTCAGGGGTCAGCAAACTTTGGCTCCTGGGCCATCAGCACAAACCCCTGGCAGGCTGAGATGGTTTGTTTACTTCCAGTGTCTGCAGTCACAGAGATAAACCTAAGTAAACAAAGTGTCCCAGCATGCCAGCTGCTCACCCTGATGGGCTGGGACAGCAACTGGTGGGGGAATATTTTGTGGGGGGGGGAGAAGCTGGAGGTCAGGGGAGTAACACCTGTGACCACCCCCCACATGACCCCACCCCTAACCTGGGACCCCCACACTTTCCCCATCTCATCCCACCTTATCTGGAGAGGGCCAGGGGAAGATGTCTCTGGCCTGGCTGGAGCTGCTCCCACAGTCTGGGCAGCGCGGCTGTAGCCTGCTCCGGTGGGCCAGACCAGGTGCCATGGCTGCAGTATGTTCCAGCGGGCTGGGTCAGGAGGCACAGCCGGAGTGTGCTCCGGTGGGCCGGGTGGTGTGGCCACAGCCTGCTCTGGGGGGCGGGGCAGAGTAGCACGGGGCGGAGCTGCAGCTGCTTTGGAGGCTGGGGGGAGAGCAGTGTGGCCAGAAGCAGAGAGAGACTGGCCCCGCCTCTTCCCTTCTGGCTCTGCTGCCTTTCCTTGCTCCCTCTGTTGGGGGAAGGGGCTGTCTCCCACCTCTTCCTCTCTATACCTGTTCATAAGCTGACCCCCTTTTCTGGTGCTTCCCTTTTTTACTAAAAATATTTGGATTATGAACGAATATAGACAGTAGTATGTACACCTCAAAAAGCCCTGTTCATAACAGATATCTGTGGTGATGTTGAAAGCTGTATTTTAGATAGCACATAGCTTCAGCCTCTCAAATTTTAGCATTACAGTATCTGCTTGGAGGGTAGATTCTAACAAAGAAGGAATCCTGGACGTGAAGCAGGTTCCATTGAAGCTGCAATGGGAGGAGGAAGGGGAAAAAGCTACAGTGGGGATGATGGTGTTGCATGTAGGGCTTCATTGAGTCAACATCTGTAGTGCTCCATCAAGGATGATATACAGCTCTTGGAGGATGATGGGAAGAAATGACTACTCTAGCAGGGAAGGTAAGGGAGATTTTGAGGGATGGGGAGTAAGGCGGCAGGCTTACAGTGAAGGATGTGGGTAAAAACCTGTCAGTCAGAGGAGCACAGAGCCTAGGTAAAATCTGACAAATCTGAAATGTTTTTTCTGGTGATGTAATCGCAAACATATATATGGGTGGAATCCCAAAATGTAACTCTCGTTCTTTTCTGATGTCTGTCTTGTAGTGGTAATGTCAAATTTGTGAATCAGATAATGTTACTAAACCAAATAATCTTTTGGGTGGTTGAAACTTATAAGTGGATTTATATGCCGGTTTGAGACTGAAAGACATATTGGTCCCATCAGTTTCTAATCTCTTCAGTACTTCAGAAGTTTTGCTAAAGACTATTTAAAAGCAGTTAATGAAGTGGGAAGACCACAGTGCTTAAAAGCACAATTCTGCCCTAACTGAAGTCAGTGGCAGTTTTGTCATTGAAATCAACAGGAGTGGCATCAAGCCCTAAACACTTGATTTTTGTGGCAGATAGAACTTGACATTTGCTCAGTATTCAAGAATGAAGTGAGTGATAAATGTAATTTTTCCAAAAATCTGCTTGAATTGTCTAAATTTTAGACTTGCCCATAGTTTTAACAGATCACCTTGTGAGCAGATCTACGCTGGAAGCACTACAGTGGCACAGATCACCGCTGTGTAGACACTTAGTGACAGAAGGTGTTAGCTAGGTTGATCTAAATGTTAGGTTTAGGCCAAGCCTAAGGTTCGGAAGTATCCCTGTTCATCTACCTTAACTTGTCATTTTCTCTTTCCTAAACATTGTCATCAGCTGCCAGTGCCATAGTATGCTTCGCACTTGCTAGCGTGGAAGGGCACACTTCTTGACTCAACAGCCAAGTTGTGGTGTTATGACATAAAAGTAAATATTGCAGTTCTGCTACTTTCATTTCTTATGATGTGGTAGAAAAGTCAAGCATTTCTTTCCATTCCAATAAATCTTCAAAGGGAAAAGTTGGCAATTTTAAACCAAAATGGAATATAATGTGGCATGCTGAAACTGAAGCTGTTCTGCTGAATAGAGCCTCTTACGTGACCGATCGAATGTAATGCCAATTTTAAAAAAAGACTTCAGAGGCTATCTTGGCAATTACAGGCTAAGAAGCCTAACTTCATTACCAGGTAAATTGGCACATAGATGGACACGATGCATTGGGGAAAAGTCAGCATGGCTTTTTGCAAAGGGAAATCATGCCTCACCAGTCTATTGGAATTCTTTGAGGGTATCAACAAGCTTGTGGATATAGTGTACCTGGACTTTCAGAAAGCCTTTGACAGGGTCCCACACCAAAAACTTAAGCAAAGTAATCAGTCATAGGATAAGAGGGAAGGTCCAGTCATAGATCGGTAACTGATTAAAAAGATGGTAATCAAAGGGTACGAATAAATGGTCAGTTTAAACAATGGAGAGAGTTAAATAGCGGGGTCCTCCAAAGAGCTGGACAGGGACCTGTGCTATTCAACAATAATCTTGAAAAGTGGGTAAACAGATGGCAAATTTTCAGTTGATACAAAATTACTCAAGATAGATCCAGAGCTGACTGCAGAGAGTTACAAAGGGATCTCACTAAACTGGGTGACCGGACGACAAAATGACAGATAAAATTCAATGTTGATATATGTAAAGGAATGCATATTGAAAAACATCCCAGCTATACATACAAAATGGTAATATCTAAATTAGCTGTTACCACTCAAGAAAGAGATCTTGGAGTCATCATGGATAGTTGTCTGAAAACATCTGCTCAATGTGTAATGTCAGTCAAAAAATAAGGTTAGAAACCATTAGAAAAGGGATAGATAATCAGACAGAAAATCTGCATGCTGTGTGCAGTTCTGATCATCCCATCTCAGAAAAGATATTAGAATTGGAAAAGGTACAGAGAAGGGCAATGAAGATTATTAAGAGGATGGAACAGCTTTCGTAAGAGGAGAGATTAAAAAGACTGGGACTCTTCATCTTAGAAAAGAGAGGACTAAGGATGGAAATAAGAGGTCTATAAAATCACAAAGTGTAGAAAAAGTGCAGTATGAAGGGATCAATAACACTTTCTTATTCACAAGAACCAGGGGTCACCAATGAAATTCATATGCAACAGATTTAAAACAAATATAAGGAAGTACTATTTCATACAACACACAGACAACCTGTGAAACTCGTGAAGGCCAAAATTATAGCTGGGTTAAAAAAAAATTAGATGAGTTCACAGAAGGTAGGTCTATCACAGATTATTAGGGTTGGAAGGGACCTCAAGAGATCATCTAGTCCAACCCCATGCTCAAAGCAGGACCAATCCCCAAATGGCCCCCTCAAGGATTGAATTCTCAACCCTGGGTTTAGCAGGCCAATGCTCAAACCACTGAGCTATCCCTCCTCTCCCCCCCCCCCCAAAGAACGTGTCAAGAGTGGGATCCATGCCCTGTCCTCAGCTTCTGGCAGTCTATCAATGGCTATTAGCCATAGGATGCAAACCCCTGTCCTGGGTGTCCCATAACCTGAGACTGCCAGAAGCTGAGGACAGGGCATGGATCACTCCATGATTTCCCTGTTCTATTAATTTCCTCTGAAGCATCTCGCTCTGTTCACTGTCCATGAAAGATGGGATATTGGGCTAGATGGACCATTGGTCTGACCCAGTGTAGCTGTTCTCATGTAAGTGGATCGAACAACTAAGTCTGCAACATACCTTCTAGTTTCAATGACTTAATTTCATTTTCTAGTACCAGCAGGAACCACTAGGCCCAAAGTCACCTAACTTCTTTATTTTTAGGTAATATAAATTCATATGGGTTGGCAGACTAGTCATTAGTTTTAAGCCCTATGTTGTTTTAACTTTACCGCTTTGGGATTTAACTTCTCTTTAGAAACTAGCAGTGAGCTGGTGAGGGGAGTGGGGGAAGGGGTTGAGTAAGATATTGGAGCTGAAGTTCCAGCTACCATTCAATAAACAATTGAGGCCTTGGCTACCATTGTAGGTTTTTTCATTACCTGTTTGGTTTTGTCAGTGTCCTTTTTGAGATCCTTCTTTTTCTCTGTTGCTGCAATTTCCCTTCTGGCTGAGGAAGATTAGCGGTGGATACTCTGTCTACACTGAAGTCATAAGTGTGATTTGCAGCTTGTGTAGATATACTTGCACCAGCTTTAATCTTGGCAGCTCACTAAACGTATGGCAGTAAGGACCTGATGGCGCAGGCTTTATAAGCCTGCCCGACCCCTGGGTGTGTATTTGCACTGGTAGCCTACGTTGCTGCACATCCTTCTGTAGTACCTGAAATGAGAATTTGGTCCTGAACTTTGAAGTGTTCCTATTAGACCACTGGACCAGCACCTCATCCTCTTAATCGTTGTTTCTTCCCCTTCGACGTGTGTGTGTGTGCGCGCTGTTGCAGAAGTGTGGTAGTTGGGCCAAGTAATCCACCATCTATTCAGCCTCTCTTACAAGCAATGAAATTGTTGCATCCAAATTAGCTGTGGAGTAAAGGTTCGTTGAGTTACCTACCTCTGATACCACAATGGTCTAGGATTCTTGGCATGGCATTATTCTGAACAAAAAACTTTTCCATCATGCTTGTATCTGTTTCCATCATTTAATACAGTATCAACAGACTTTCTAGGCTTCAGAGTGATAATCCTGGGATCTCATTATATAGAGCCTATGGTGCAAAATTCTTGTGATATAGTCACTAAACTAATTGCTTGAAACGGTCTCTAAAAATTGTCATGAAGGTCTTGTTAACTCTAAACAATAAGGGTATGTCTACACTACAGCAGCACAGCTGCCACTATGCTGTTGTAGTTTACATACTACAGGAAAAGAAGGGATTTTTCTGTTGCTGTAGTAAATATTCCCCTCCTCCTCTTCCTCTTCTCCCCCCTCCCCCCCCTTAGCTACATTGAAGAAGAAGGTACATATTTCTTCAGGACTCAATTAAATCTTGTTAGGTGAGGTAGGGGGTTGTGCCAGGAAAACACCTACTGCTCTAGTAGCCTCATATAACTGAAGTGTGAGGATTAATGGATTTCAAGTGTGGGTTAGGATAAGAAGTAGGTGTTATTTACAGACAGGAGGAAAAAGTGCAAGATCAGCTTCCTTCAAACATCTCAAACTGTCAGGCCTAAAAATGGGCACAAGAATGAAAGTGCTGAACACTCTATAATGTGGAGTTGCTGTGTTTGCTCTCTCAGATTTCTATCACCACTATTTCACATGTCAAACCTCTCACAACTTTACAGTAGCGAAAGAGAAGATCCCTTTGTTTAGAAGTAGATATGGAAGTTTAATTTTAGATTCATAATTGTGAAGAACAGTTGAAAGGCATCCTTCCCTCTATACCCCTATTTTTGTCCTTTGTGGCTTTCTCCACTCCAAATATGTGGTTCATTCACAAGTTACTTCTCCTGACATGCTAGCAGAAACACAAGAATGATCTGCCTAAGAGGGGAATAATGTTCACATTGGTTGGAGGAAAAATATTTTCATGAAGCTGTGCAGAATTCAAACCTGTTTATTTTCCTCTTCTAGGCAAGAAGATGTACTTACATGTCCTTCATCCCTGATGACTTTTATCACTTTTCAGTCGCTATATGGCATCTTGTTTCCCCTCTAAAGGCTAGTTACATTGCTCCTTTAACTGCTACTGCACAAATAGTTGGGGAAGCTGTGAAGTGTAAGGGCCTTACTTACAACATTCAAAAACCAGTCAGAGAACACTTCAGCCTCCCTGGTCACTTGATTACTGACCTTAGAGTCACACTACTCCAACAAAAGAACTTCAAAAACAGACTCCAATGAGAAACTGCAGAATTGAAATTAATTTGCAAACTGGACACCATTAAATTAGGCTTGGATAAAGACTGGGCGTGGATGGGTCATTACACGAAGTAAAACCTATTTCCCCATCCTAAATCCTCCCCCCCCCCCCCGTTACTCACCTTGTCAACTGTTGGAAATGGGCCATCCTGGTTATCACTAAAAAATGTTTTTTTCCTCCTGCTGATAATAGCCCACCTTAATTGATTACTCTTGTTATAGTTAGTATGGCAACACCCATTTTTTCATGTCCTCGGTGTATATATCTTCTTACTGTATTTTCCACTGCATGCATCCAATGAAGTGGGTTTTAGCCCACGAAAGCTTATGCTCAAATAAATTTGTTAATCTCTGAGGTGCCACAAGTACTCCTCATTCTTTTTACTTTGCTTCTTGATTCTTAATGGATGACTCTGCAAAAATAGTAACTTCAAAATTCTACTCTGTCAGAATAAACATTTAGTAGTGTAATTTTTTGCTTCATAATTTGTCATGCTTTCCTCCAAATTAAGATCTGTGGGCAAAGTGAGACATCCTTTTGAGAAGTCAAACTTGTATTTTTCTGTAAAATGCATTTTGCTTTTCTTGGGCAATTCTGTTTGCTTCCAGTCTTATAGCCACAGTTTGAGTTCTCAGGCTAGGGAAGGGTAAAATCCAGTTCTCTTTGGTTTTCTAATCCTCCTCAGTATTGTGTGGTATTTCTTAATATAAATATATTGTATTCCGTAAATCTTCATTAAAGGAATGTAAAGACTGCATGAAATGCCAGAGTATGCTCACAACTAATTTTGTTCAGATACATTACAATGTGGCCTTATAGGATGATTATTTATCTCTGAAGTACTGGGGACTCTCAGCTATTTTATAACCATACATGTTCACACACTCTCTAATAATTTTGTATGCCTATTCTAACTTCTTAAAGTTTTGGATTTTGTGGATTTTTTTTTTAATTTTTGTATTTTATATTATACTCCTTTCAATGATCACACCTTTCCTTGGATGAAGTTCAGAGTATGGGCAATTAACTATCAGGCTAACTTTACTACAGACTTTTGGGGCTATGTGCTAACAAATAACACAGAAATGTTCAATGAATATTTCTGTTCGTTATTTGGGGAAAAGTCCAGGTGATATAGTTATATCATATAACAACGCTTTCTATTCCAGTAGTAATTCATGAGGATGTTAAACAGCTGCTACTAAAGTTAGATATTTAAATCAGCAGGTCCAGATAATTTGCATCCAAGAGTTTAGAAGAGTTGGCTGAGGAGCTTGCTGACCCATTACTGTTGATTTTGTTAAGGTGGAAATTTTGGGAATGTAGACAAGTGCTTTGAAAAATTTACCAGACCTACCTGTGAGGTCTAAACCGTTTACCCAGACATGCTCAAGGTCTAGCAGTGAGAAATCCAATTGCATTTCTCTTTTCTTCTGTCCTGCAGTGCCAATCCCCCCAAAACTTTCAGGTATTGGGAAGGCAAATAGAGTCCTGTCAAAATTCTATCTCGTGTATCAGCTTTTGGTAGCAGGTGTCTGAAATCTCAAATCTACCCCTGCTGCTTTCTGCTGAGAGAAGAAATCTTACATCTGCCTTAGTCTTGACTACTGGGCAAATAGACCTCTGTTCTTTCCCCCTTTCCTGGGTTCTGTGTTGGGATTTTTTTTTTAGGCCTTTTCTCTCTCAGATAACTTCAGTGCTTACCTGTAATGCTCAGAGCTTTTTCCTGTCATCAGCAGAGTGAAGTTGATGTGACTCTTACTTGTGTGGCTTCATTCCTATCCATAGGGTTTTTGAAAATGAGAATTGAAACTTAACTGTTAATTTCCCCTTCATATTGCTTGAGAAATCTATGGATAGCAATATCACTGCAGCTGCCTCTCTGCATCTGAAGAAGTGTTTTTTAATCCCCAAAAGCTTATGCCCAAATAAATCTTTTAGTCTTTAAGGTGCCACTGGACTCCTTGTTGTTTTTTTTGGATACAGACTAACACGGCTACCCTTCTGAGTCTCTGCAAACTGAGGGAAGAATGGCATTAGTTTAAATTTGGTACACCTGCAAAAACATAGCTTCACAAACAGAAGTCTAGAAGCTTTTTAAAGAAAATGATTTGGGTTAGTCCTCCCTCCCCCACCCCCTATATGCTTATCAGGGACAGAATCCTATTTCCTACTGGCAAATGGACTTTAAAGTCCTGGTATTGTCTCAGTATTACTAGTATGAGAGGATGGCGGAGACATCAAAACTAGTGAACCAGGTTGGGTTAATAGAACTTTGTTCTCTTTCTCACTAAATTGCCATGTCTCTACATGCAGCTGTCAAGACAGTTTGCTATTCTGCTCCTGGTCCAGAGGTATTATATAAATTGAGGATAAATAAAACCTGGCATCCCATGTAAAAAGCCTCACTGTAAAGTAGGCTCATGTCAACCAAGACAGTTTTTGATACCTAGCTCCAGCTTTTAGTAGAAGTATCCCCTTATCAGTGAAGTTTGTGTTAGGTTGTCTTCACTAGAAATGTTGCAGCTGCTCCTCTGTAGTGCTTGTTACAGTGACGAGAGTGGTTCTCCCATTCTTGTAGTTAACTCCCCTCCCCAAGAGGCAGTAGCTAGGTTGTCTGAAGAATTCTTTCATCAACCTAACGCTGTCTACACTAGGGAAAAGGTTGGCTTGACCGTGTTTCTCAGGAGCATAGATTTTTCACACCCTTGAGCGATGTAGCTGGATCGACTAACTTTTTAGTGTAGACCTGGCCTTACACTAATACACTGATTATTTTAGTGATCAGTGAGATGTTGGTCCTTTGTCTCTTAGTATTCTTGGAGGAGGGTGGAGGGGAATAAAACCTGTTATATCGGTCAGCTTACCACTTCAGGCTCAGTTGGTTTGTTTCTTGATCTAGCAGCGATGTCATGGGCTGACTTTGAACACACACTATATAGCAATCATCACAGTGCAAATATCCTTTTCAAAGGCTAGACGGCAATGCTTGAGAACCAAAATGTGGGCACTAGTCCACTAGGTTGTGTTCAAAGTGAAATACAAAAAAAGTATTAAAAATGCTTTGGTTTAAATGTTTTGTGAGCAACCTATAGAACTTATAAGATGGGTAAGAACTTCGTATATGCTTTGAATCCACTGATACTGTACTTAACAATCCATTTGAACTGGAAGCTGCTGCTTCAGTCGTCGTCATCTTAGCATGTGTGCAATGTTCCTCAGGTAGTACCTGACCAGGATTCACCACCAAGTTTGGTCTGCTGGTTGATCATTAGCTGGTCTGGGCCGGGAACTGATGGGGAGTGTGCGGTAAATGCTGATCCCTCCCTCCCCCCGCTGCAGTAACTGCGGATCAAATGGTGGTAGAAAAAACAAATAGTGAATGTTCCCAGCATATGGAATAAAATAAAACCAGACATCCCTTTTAAATATTTAACATTTGTAATAACAAAAGTGATGATTACTTCAAAACAGTCTACCAGCCCCACTTAAGAGCTAGAGTCAGACAGACCATTAACGTAACTTTTGTCCACACTGAGTATCTTGCACTGATTTAGTTGCTAGGTAAAAACTCAGTGTAATCAAAATCTTAGTTTAACTATAGATGGTTGCCTGGGACTCTCGCTGAACTTTGTTAGCAGCACTGTAAAATGCAATTTTTAAATCAGTAGTAGTATTTACCAAGGATTCATCCTAGGAAGCTCTTGGATGTGTGCTAGGTATTTTTATTTGTGACAAGGAACATGACAGTTCCCACCAGATTAAAACTTTTTGCTTTTAAAAAAATCACAAGTTAGATTACAAAAAAAACAAGTAACCACTACTTCTGTGAGACCTGTGAACAATTTGAGGTCACTTTACTGCTGCATAGTCATCACCAAACCTCTGGGAATGGTGACAGTTCAGTTTAGTGGTAGTGCAGAAACAAACAGTGGGTTGGCTAGTAGGAAACTTATTTTAAGTTTCTAAAATGGTGTCCTAAATAGGGGAGAGCAAAAAATCTATTAAAGCATAGTTTGCAAACTAACATCTGCAAAGCAGTTTATTCTGTACTGTCCCTCACTTATGACCTAAGTTCCCTGTAAGCTGCACAGCTGTGCAGCAGCCTATTTAGTGATGCGCAGGTGCTCAGGGAACCCACCTGGGGAATGGCCAGGAGAGGGGCACTCCTCCACCAGCCCCAACCTGCTGTGGCTGGGGTGGCCCCCGCAGCCCCAACTATGCTGCAGCCCACACCTGCTGTGGATGAGGCGCCCCTACCCCGATCTGGCCAGGGTGCCGTGGCCTGGACCCAGCTGCTGCTGGGGCCTTATTGGAAATCCTGGGAGGTGGGCGGCCCAGCCCAGTCCCAGCCTTGGCGACTTGGCCCGAACCCGGGCGGCCCTGCCCAGCCCTATTGTGGGGCACCCCTCTCCAAACCCAGCCCCAGCCCAGACCTGTCACGGCTGGAGTACCTCTCCCTGAACCTAGCCCTGGCTGGATCTACAGGGGCCAGGGGAGGGCACCTATCCTGTGGCCCCAGCCCTGGAGCTGCTGTGGTAGGAGAGGTGCCTCTCCCTCCTAGCCCAGGTGCTGCTGCGAGGAGAGAGGGCTGCTGGGAGTTCTCTCTCCACGCTGTAGCCCCAGAGCACCCTCCTACACCCCAAACCCCTCATCCTTGTCCCCACCCCGGAGCCCTCACACCCCTGCACCCCAATCCTCTGCCCCAGCCCTGAGCCCCCTCCTACACTCCGAACCCCTTGGCCCCAACCCCACCCCATGAATTTTGTTTTGTGCACTGATATGAAGATGATGTCACACATTACCTCCATATTAATGCACATAACAAAATTCATTCTGCCCATGGGTGGGAAAAATTAGAGGGAACACTGCTTATGACTTGCAAGAAGAAATCCCTGTAGGTTGAAAGGCTTCAGCTGAAAGCTGACTTTAAAAACAACAACAAAAAGTTTGAGGGGGGAAAATCTGTTCATGCACTCCAGCTTTCTGCCTTTCGCAACTCCAATTACTGCTGCACTTTCCTACAACTTGAATAGCTAACTGAACTTTGAAATTTGGTTTGTAAATAGTGCTCGTTTGACGTGCACAACCAGTTTACAAATTGTTTTTTAAATAAATAAGCATGCTTTGTATATAGGCATCTAAGATTTTTATTGGATCCTAATGATACAGTGCTCCCCCTCAAAAATCACAATGTCCATTTTCTCTGCCTAGACTGACAGTCAAGACACTGCTGTTCTTAGGCATCCGCTGGGTGTAGTGTTTGTATGCTGATGCCTATGTCTGTTGAAACACAGCCGTCTGTAAACTGTCTCATCCTCGACATGAGGGAATTGTGAATTGTGGATTTTTAGGGTCTTCAAAATCTTTGCTTGATTCATCTGTGCAGTACAGGCTTTCTTTTGAAAAGATAAGAGTTCCTCGCCGTCAAGTGCAAAGAGAGCCATCATAAGCAAAAGATACCTGCCCCACTAGCTTTGTAGAAACGGTGTCCAGCCAGACAATACATAGAAAGGTATGAACTTGGCTTTACCACCTTCATTAAGCTTGCTGTCATGGGTACAGTGTATTGGGACTACTTAAATGCCAACTGCATTAAGCATGGGCAATTTCTCTTAAAAATAAACCAAACTTCATAATGCCATTTTTAAGGTTGCGGGGTGAAAGCCAGAATGCAAAAGGTAAAGCAGTAATGTGACCATTTTGCACAACCTGTGTATTATACATTTAATTCTTAAGAAGAAAACAAGAATAAAAAGGACATGTTTACTGTGAGTTACTGTAGTGTTGCTTTAGAAACCTTAACTCTTGTATTTCCTGACTTTCTACTTTGCATTAACAGCATTTTTATCTTGTATACAAAGTTCAACTTCTATATCTTCAGAGCAAGTAGGTGCAGATGATAAACGAGGGTCCCTGAGGGTTTTGGAGGCTGTGGAGCTAATGGGGAGAATCCTTTGCTTACTCTATAGTGAAGTCTTGCATTAAATATAAGAACTAGATTTGTTGCAAACTATTACAGTGGTAAGTGGGTGAAGCGCTTCTTTCAAAAGCATCAAAATCCAGTTTTTCAGGATGTTTAAATTTGCTGATTAGAAGAATTCCCATACTGTTACTTCATCTCCAGTTGGGGACTTCAAGGATTCAAGGGCTGTTGCATGCTATAGATTCTACCTTAATCAGTGGTATGTGTGAGGGGCATCCCCTCAGCTAATCATAAGACCTGTCAGCTGTGGAAGAGGCCAGTAGCTACCTTGCTACAGTCCCTCTAAACTTCCCTAGTTGAATGAAATCAGTTCACTATGAAATAATTTGTGTAAGGCCTACCCTTCACTTAAAAGCTAGATTGACATAGCTGTTGCATTCATGGATGTGAAAAAGTCACCCCCCTCCCCAAAGCTGTAGCTATAGTAAGCTAACCCTCAGTGTAGATGTGGCTAGGTTGACGGAAGAATTCTTCAGTTGACCTAGCTATCACTGCTCAGTGAGGTAAATTACCTATAGTGATGGAAAAGCCCCTTCCTTTGCTGTAGGAGGTGCCTACGCTAGGGCACTACAGTGGTATATTGTGCTGCTGTAGCAGCTGTAATATAGACATGGCCTAAGTATTAAAAAGATGGAACTCTGAGCAGTGGAGAAACACTTCAGTCCTCAAGAGTAGATAGCTGTATTTGGCTGACAAATTGGGTCGAGTCAAGCTTTGCTCTTTGAAAAGGGGTTATATTGAATGCTTACTCAGCAGGCTGGATGTCTGCCTGGTTGGTGTGTGCTTTGAGAACAGTGGTCATAAGGTTATGGATTTTTCTTTAGTTGTCCTTCTGCCTCTTTAACATTGCTTGCTTTTAAGTCAGTTTAAGTTTTCACTTCGTCCACTAATCTGGTGGTACTGCCGAGCAACTGGTCTGTTTGTCTCATCTCTACTCAAAGATTTAACTTTTAACTCTTAGAGAAACTTGAGTTGCTTAATATTTCAGTGATCAAATGGCTTAAAATAAAATTGTCATAAATAATTAAACATGATTATAGAATCAGTGGCAACCATGACACAGGTCTAGCATTACTCATAAGCCCTCTGCAGGTGAGGAGAGTCTTGGCTGGATAGTTCAAAAGACCAGTAGAGTTTACAGTTGCCGAAACTAATTATAGCTGGAATGTCTTAAGGAATTTACTTCTGTTTCTAGTAGCAGAAGTCTGTTGGTTTCTGTACTGAATACATTTTGTGACAGATTACACCTGTACTGACTTGGTAACAGCAGAAAAACTTCTCATTCTGGTTATTTTTCTGAGAGAAACAACCACTTTAAACTTAAGTAAATGTGTTTTTTCAGAGTGTGATTGAGGTCCTTTAGGTTTATCGAAATAAATGTGTGTATTTTTAGACATTGCTGTTTTGGAAGCAATTTGAGTATTGCATAAAATGGTAATAAATTCAGCTGGTCAATAGAAATTCTCTTAATTTATGACTTAATTTAACCTTCAGTTACACCCATGCATCCACATTGACGTCAGTGGAGTTGCACAAGCATGATTGAGGATAATCTGGTCCACAATGTCAGAAATTAATATATGCCTTGTTTTTAAAGTGATGGACACCTGTAGGTTTATCTACACAGGGATGTTCAGGAAGATTAATCTGAATTTGAAGGTGTGAATTTGAAGTGGATTAGTTAAAATGCATTAAATACTTCAGAATTAGTGGCCTTAATTTGTCTTCAGAAGTAAATTCACCAAACCAAATTAAGGCCACTTTTATTCTGAATGAGGGTGTTCACGTGGTTTTAATGTAGTTTAATCCGCTTCAAATTCACACTTTTAGTTAATTTGGATGAACTTTTTCCTAGATGTCCCTGTGTAGACAAGTCCTAAGTTTGAGGTAGTTTGAAAGACACATCTCTTATAGCTTTTTTCAATTTACTGTCGATTTATTTACTTGTTAAACAATTCTGGAACACTTTTTTAAATTTTATATCTCATGGCTCAGTCTAGTCAAAAGTATATCAGTGATCTGGTGTAGAAGAGTGGTTTGGCCCTGCATATGGTTTTGTTAGGTAGGTAGGTTTTTTTTTTTTTGATGCATCTGAAGTGGGTATTTTACCCATGAAAGCTTATGCACAAATAAATCTGTTAGTCTTTAAGGTGCCACTGGACTCGTTGTTGTTGTTTTTTAGATATCTCCAGTATTTTTTTTGTAAACACCACCTTTTTGAACTCAAGTAGATTGTTTTCAACTCATTGTTCAAGTCATTAGCTGAAATTTTAGTAGGAAAACAACCCTATCGCTCTTATCGGTGACCATAATTAGCACATTGATCTTAGCTTTGTCTACAGTTGCACTTTCATTGTTAACTTTTGTTGCGCAGGGGTGTGGAAACCCCCCTTCTCTCCAAATGACAAAAGTTTTAAGAATGAAAAGTGCAGGTGTGGCTAGTGCTTCATCAGCTCCTGCCGCTCTCCTGTGGACAAAGCAACCGCCCCTTGGTGGAGGTGGTTTTATTTTCTCACTGGGAGATCTTGCCCAGTGACAGAGCAGCTACATTGTGCACCCTACAACAGAACAAAATCTACAATATCCTTACAAAATGGGTGTTAAACATTTAAGTGGAAGATGAAATAGCATGGTCAAAGGGCAGGGCAACTGAATGTGGTGGCTGAGTTTGAGTGTGACAATGATAAGCCAAGTTCTAATTAGTTCAGCTGCTAATGGCAGCTTTTAGTCTTAGCCAGTAAAGTCACTAAAACTTTTATCAAACTTGCTTACAAATCACATTTACAGGTTTGTTTATTGTGGTAACAAATGATACAGACTTAGGGTCTGACTAAACTGCCCACGTTACAGCACGGCTGCAGCAGCTCTGCGACATGGTCAGTGTAGTCATACTTTATGGCCGGGGGAGAGCTCTCCTGGTGATAAAATAACCACCCCGAACAAGGAGTGGTAGCTTTATCTCCTGGCAATAAAGTGTTGTCTATACTAGCGCTTTTCAGCGCTAAAACTTTCGTTGCACGGGGGGGGGGGGTGTTTTTTCACACCCCTGAATGACTAAAGTTTTAGTGCTGAAAGTGGCAGTGTAGAGACAGCCTAGGTTAACATTTCAAAAACAAGGTTAATGTCCTTCAATCTCAAGAAGTAGTCTGTTCAGATGTAAATTCTTCCTAGTCATGGTTTTGTGGACTCCATGTAAAGCCTTTTTGGAGTAAACACTGGATAAAAACTGGCATTTTATTATTTAAAGTAAATATAATGCAGCTTGCCAACAAGTCAATAGTATTGCAGGAAAAATTCAGAGGGGAATAGAGTGCCTTTTATAAACAAAGAAAATCCTGTCCATGGTAAAGCCATGTAGAGGTCATGGAGTTGTAACAGATCCAAAGTCAAGAGCCTGGCTAGTTTTCCAATAGAAATACAACTGATTAGCTGGGAGGCTGATATGAGAGAGCTTCTGATCGGTCCCAGGGCAGCATGTCTAATGGGAGTATCAGCGCAGTTTTCTCCCCAGCTGCTGGAAAAAGAGGAAGGCGTGACTCCTCATGTGAGTTTCCCTTGGACAGTGGGCTCTCATTTCTAAGCCCTGTGGTGAGAGGCTGCTGGGAGAAAGTTAAAATACGGTAAGTGTGTAAAATGTGTAATGTAGCAGGAAAAAAAATGGAAGAAGCAAAGTTGAGGGGTGGGGGCCAGGGAACTGGAGAGG
Organism: Mauremys reevesii; assembly: GCF_016161935.1. Classification (NCBI taxonomy): domain Eukaryota; kingdom Metazoa; phylum Chordata; order Testudines; family Geoemydidae; genus Mauremys; species Mauremys reevesii. The sequence continues at coordinate 127,711,220 of NC_052628.1, forward strand.
AGAGGCAGAAGGAAGAACTACATAACACAGTGATGCCAGGAAATATACAGGAAGCATGTAAGGGCAAATGTTTGACAGATTTCACCAGTGTTAAGTGACATAACTTGACAGCTTTTTGTAATACCTACGTTAAGAACTCTATCAGCTATTGAGTAGAAAGTATATTTGAGTGTATATATAGCCATTGGGCTAGCCCTAATAGCAAGCTGCATTTGAAAATTAAACAATATTGATCATGTAGCAGCTACATAGGGCACAAGTAGTATTGACTGACTTGTATCCTAATATCACAATTTATCTTTTGCCTTGGTCAGTAAGCATAGTCCTCTGAGTTAAGCGTGTTGTGCACTTTTCAATCCCAATGTCTTTTACTGACCATGCACCAGCTTGTGTTTGTTACTTTTGAAAGACAAGTATGGAAATCCTTTAGAAGATAGGTTAGTTTGTGGATGCCCGGGTGTGACTTCCAGATTGCCTGTTTGAAAGCTGTCACGGTTCTTGTGAACTGTCAAGGGATAAATGCAACAAATGTAGAATGCTTCCGGGTACACTACATTTGAGTGTTTATATTTAACGTTCTAAGTGCATTAGTATAAAAGCATTTCTTTAATCATGTATACTGAAGAGTTTTTAGTGATCCTTTTGCACGTTACTACCAGAATATAGTCCCTTTGGATAGGAGTCCTCTAACTTTAGCAGCAAAACTGGACAGCTTGCCCCTCACAGTGGTCTAGCACAGCGGTTCTCAAACTGTGGGTCAGGACCCCAAAGTGGGTTGCAACCCTGTTTTAGTGGGGTCGCCAGAGCTGGCATTAGACTTGCTGGGGCCCAGGGCCCAAGCCCGAACTCTACCACACTGCGCCAAAGCCCAAGCCCCACTGCCCAGGGCAATGGTGCTCAGCTTACGAGTCCCCCAACTGAGGCTTAAGCCCTTGGGCTTGGGCTTTGGCCCACCATCCTGGGGCGGCAGGGCTTTGGTGGGCTCAGGCTTTGGTACCTCCTCTTGGGGTCATGTAGTAGTTTTTGTTGTCAGAAGAGGGTTGCGGTGCAGTGAAGTTTGAGAACCCCTGATCTAGCAGATCACTTAGTGACTGCAGTGATTAAAAAAAGTGCAACTGAATTTATAGATAGATCATCATTCAGTTGGGGGGGAGGGAATATTTATTTATTTATTTTTTAATCTCTTATCTACTCTGTATTCTGAGCAAGTGCTTTAGGGAAGGGCCACTAGGCATGATACCTCGTTTCTTTAAGGAGCACTTTCTGCATCAAAGCTCATCTAGAATTCAGTGAAAAGTGAAGATCTGTATTTCATATTTGTCAGGGGAGTGATTGTAATGTGACACTGGATTGTAACTCTAATTTGTTTTAGTAGAAAATTCCTTGAACAATATTGCTCCAAGAGGAGGCTGGAAGGAAAGCTCTTTGGCAGTTTGACTTTTGTGACATAATGTTCCAAACCTGGGATTGAAATACTTTGTCTATTTGTATCTGCTGTTCTGTTGAAATACACACAGTGTTAGCGGGATTTGAAGTGTGTGAATCTACTTTCCTCTAACAAGAACTATGTGCTTTAGGTGAAGGCGCTGAAAGAGAAGATCGAATCAGAAAAGGGGAAAGATGCTTTTCCAGTAGCTGGCCAAAAACTAATTTATGCAGGTAATATCTTCTAAAAGTAAAGATTACATCTGAAACTGACAAATTTTCTGCTTTTCACTGACTTCTTACTCAATATCCCCCTGTTCCAAGGATTAGGATTTTGTTTAGCCTTTAGAAGTACTAAAAACCAAAACAAGCTGTCTCATCAGCAGAGGGAGTTCTTGGTATTTTGGGATCAGCTCTCAGTAGTAGTTTTCCAGGTGCATCACAATCAATCACCTAGAAACATACAGTATATACCAGGGGTCCCCAATGCAGTGCCCACGGGGGCATCTAAATGCACCCGCGTCCTGGCTGGTGGTTGAGCATCTGCTGAAATGCCGCCGAAATTCAGCGGCATTTCAGTGGCGATGCCTCTGGATGATGCCGCTTGCTGCTGCCGAGGGGTGTCATCCAGAGGCGTCGCCGCTGAATTTTGGCAGCATTTCAGCGGATGCTCGACCGTCGCCACGGTCCTTCGTCTGGCGCCTGCCAGACGAAAAAGGTTGGGGACCACTGGTATATACCAATGAGAAACTGGCCATGGAAGATAAGACATTAGGGCTTAAAATCATATTCTTAATACTTGATTCCTGAATCGCTTGGTGAAATCCAGTGGCTATGTAACAACCATCTAGTCTGATCTCTTGCATAATGGTCCCTTTTGGCTTTAAAATGTCTGAATCCACTCTCCTTCCTTCTCATAGCTTCATTTCTGAGTTGAGAGGACACTTTTATCTCAAGGACCAAAATACTCTCTCAGATTCCTTCTTCTCCCAAAAAAGCCTTGTTAATATCCTTAACATATTGGAAGCAGCTGCCTTGACATCTCCCCAACACAGCAAGGCGGGATTTCTGGAACTCAGAACAACTGTTTGTTCTCCTTCAGAGGCAAAAAAGTCCTTAAACTGGAGTTAAGGCTGAGTGCACATGTCAGTAACTTAAGAGAAAAAACACCTAGGGACATTTAGCATAAATAAAAAGGAAATAGAAAATTAAGATTAAACTTGGAAACCCCACATTTGAAATAAGGGGAAAGACAGTAAAGGCAGCTGTTCTGGATTCTCTTCACATCTCTGGTCCTGGAGGGTTTAAGTCAGGGAGAACAATAACAGGCAGGAAAGTACCCCAGGATAGTGAAATGGACTTGTCTTGTCTGATTTGTTCTTATTGACGTCAGTACATAAAGATGGATTTCTAAATATATTAACTAGAAAACTTTCTTCATAAAATGTCTCGTGCATGTATTTAAAATTGCATGAAATTCTGAAACTTCTGTTGGTTATGGGGCTGAAAAATCCTGACACAGCAGGGTGCAGGATTTAACACAAGTTAAACTTAATGCAAGTAGCTGCACTTTTGAGTTTCTCAAATTCTTATGCCTCTTTGGCAGCACTGTGCAAATTGTTTAATCCAAAGAAAATTGTATAGGGACGATAGGGAATAAGATACAGAATTAAAGTCTAAACTAAGGAGTCAAGACTCATGTTTCCACCATTATTTTTTTAAATTTAGAAGCAAGGTATTGGTGGTGTCATTGGTTATGGCATAAAATCCTTTCTTAGGAAGGTGAGTGGGGAGGGCTCGTTTTGGCATTCTGTGGTGGTTTTTTTTTTTTTTTTTAAAGCACTGTGCTAGGCTTTGGTTCAACCTGGTGGAATTGTGGTGGTTTGCTTTAAAAAACAAACTGCTCAAAGGTGAGGATAACTTTGTTGTAGTCTCATTTATATTACGGTAGTCCCTGGAGGCTTGAGTATTTTGGGGGATGTGGTGCAGAGTCCTGTGCATACACAGGTGGTAGTTCCTTTCCCACACAGCTTACAAGATAATAAGGGGTCCTCAGTGGGCAAATAGACCAATGCAAACATTGGCCATTCAGACACTGCATCCACATTTCACCTTTGGTGTTCAAATGACCAAACCATGTAGGACTCAAGTGTACCTTCAACTCCTAGGTGGAGCCACATGAGTGAGAGACTGTTCTATTCATATCCTCCCTTGCCCAGACTTTCTACACCACAGGCCAAGGAAATATCCTGTTAACTACAGCTGAGGCAGCATATTGTTTTTAAACCCCACTAATGTGGGGATGGGATCAGTTGTAAAAGTGCATATGTATGTTAGTCCCAACCCTTCCTCAAGACTTGCTGCCTCTGCAGGAAACCTGACTGTTAGAACTGAGACTATTGCTCAGTTTTATAGTAGGATAGTATTCTCTAACCTTATCTCACCTAATTTCTCAGACTAGAGTTCTATAGTGATGCTAAAGCTGAGACTACTTTTACCGGATATTTATGTAGTGTAATGAAGTTTTAAACCAAACTGGTATAAGTGAACTTGACCATTTTCTGCTTAATAACAAAAGATGCTAATCAACAATGGTGTTGCAAATTAGAAAGGCACCACTGTTTTTTTTCTTTTTTGTTTTGTCTCTACCTTAATCTTTTTGCAAGACAGGATAAAAGAAAGGTTAAGCCTGTTTCACATAAAGCCAGTATTTGAAACTCCTAAGTTTAAATTGGTAAAATTGCAGAGTTGCAAGCTTGCCTCATGCAGATGCATTTATGCTGATCAGTTGCTGGCTAAGAGAGGTTAACAAAGTCACAATAAGGCAGTAGAGAGATAAAGCATGGAGGATATTGATTTTTTTTTCTTTATCTTAAGCACTAGGCAAATTTAAATTATTTGATTGATACATTGAAGTATTTTTTCTAGTTTGAAAAGATCAGCGCTGAACAAAACCTTTTCCTTGATGACAATCCTATTTTCAATATTACGGAACATATTTGACACTGTTGGTGTAGTGTTGAATATGTCAGAATAGTCAGAACTGGCTTCAAATAACTTGTGCTATAGAAGGGCACAGCAGGAAAATTTTATTTGGGAGCTCTGCAGCCAGCGTTTAGGGGTAAAACCTTCTTTGGCTTATGCATATTCAGGTGTCTGCATATAGCTATTTTTAGGTACTTGATATCGTTTGCACTAATGGAATATTAAGATGAGCTAACAAACTGTTAAATGACTTCTCAATAACTTTCATATTGAACTTGCTAGGTAAAATCCTTAATGATGATACTGCTCTTAAAGAATACAAAATCGATGAGAAGAACTTTGTGGTGGTTATGGTGACAAAAGTAAGTTCCAATTTTCTCATCAAAGTCGCATCTTACTGTGGTTCTCAGCATTACACATGTAAGTGTATACCTACAGAACCACTAAAGTCTATTTAAGTTATCTGAGAGTTACGTTATTCATGAAGTGTGTGTGTAGGGGAGATTGAGTTGAAACTTTGTCCTTTATCCACTCCTCTGTGCATAAATGTTGCAGCATGTAATAATGAACACCAATACTAGAATGCAAAAATCTCCAACAAAATTTTGATGGCTCCTGGGTGATAAGTGGAGTCTGAATTTTACAGTCCATCCTTTCTTACAATCTCTCCATGTTTCATTTTACCTACTTGGATTACATTCTTGTCCTCCTGTTCATGAGTTCGTTTACTAAAGAAGGAAGACCAGTATTAAATCCTCAGGCTCAGAACTTCCAAAGTTTCTAGTGGCTGCCTTTCAAAACTCATGACTGTGGTCCTTTGTCAACTTCAACAGTTTAAAGCAGGAAAAAACATGATTTGTTCAAGGAAGTGGACCTGTGAATTTTGACAGCTGTGGCAAATTAGAGGGGACCATATATGAGGACTTAACATTGAATGTAAATAAGTTTTACATGTTTCAAGTGGTGAGTGGTAGGGAAGAGAGAATTGTAGAAATCATCATGTTTGTAATAGCAAACCTGTCACATATTGCTAACTAATTTATATTAAAGACACTGCATGACTTCTGTGGACTTCGGTGGTAACTATATAGCTAAAATGCTCTGCAGTATTTTGAAAATGGTGCTCTAGTACAGGGGCGGGCAAACCTTTTTGGCCTGAGGCAGCATTGGGTTTCCAAAATAATATGGAGGACCGGTTAGTGGAGGCTGTGCCTCCCCAAAGAGCCAGGCATGGCCTGGCCTGGCCCCACCCCCTATCCAACCCCTCCTGCTTCTCGCCCCCTGTGGCCCCCCCCAGGGACTCCTGTCCCATCCAATCCCCCGACAGACCCCAGCATCCCCGCCCCTGACTGCCCCCACCACCCCATCCAACCCCTCCTCTTATTCCTGACTGCCCCTCCCGACCCCAGCCCCCCCAACCCACCACCCCATCTCCCTGACTGCTCCCTGGGGGCCCCTGCCCCCCCTTCAACTCCCCCCCCCGTTCCCTGCCCTCTGACCATCCCAACCCCTATCCACACCCCTGTCCCCGACCACCACTCCGAACTACCCTGCTCTCTATCAACCCCCCCTCCTCCGCCTCCTTACCACGCTGCTTGGAGCACTGATGGCTGGTGGCGCTACAACCGTGCCGCCCAGAGCACCAGGACAGGCAGCCACGCCACCCGGCAGCACAGAGCACCAGGTCAGGCCGCCCCAGGAGCTTGCAGCCTCCCGCTGGTGGGACGCAGAGCAAGTTGAGGCTGCGGGGGAGGGGGAACAGCAGGGGAGGGGCTGGGGCCAGCCTCCTGGGCCAGGAGCTCAGAGGCCAGGCAGGAGGGTCCTGCGGGCAAGATGTGGCCTGCGGGCCGTAGTTTGCCCACCTCTGCTCTAGTACCTAGGCATACTGGTAGTGGGTTAAGCTTAATATTAAGGATTTACTTCTAATCTTAACTCTTGGTACTTTACCTTCCAACATATTAACAGCTAAATGTCAAATTTTCATTTTATCAGCTTATTTCAAATTTTTTTCAAACTCTACACTCGTCAAAAATCTGCTGATTATCTTAAAGAATTTCCTCTATAAACATTGTTGCTTATAGAATATTTATGAAAGGTACATTTTATAAAAAGGTGTAGGCATTCTTTTAATGTACAGTATTTGGATTTTTATGAAGCAAAACATGAAGCCTCTAACATAGTACTGGATGTTGTAATTATGTATTAAATAAATTCCTCAGTTCTGATTGCAAAATGATGGCCTTTAAAAATGTCAGGTTTCAGAGTAGCAGCTGTGTTAGTCTGTATCCGCAAAAAAAAAAGAGAGTGTGGCCTTAAGAAGACTAACAAATTTATTGTAGCATGAGCTGTGAGCTAAAGCTCACTTCTTCTGGATGCAGAGATGAACACACAGACAGAGGATATTATACATACATGAGAACATGAAAAAGTAATGAGTATAACAGGCAGAGTCTAATCAATTGAGATTGAGATGAGCTATAGCAGGAGGAAAAAAAAACTTTTGAAAAAAAAAATTTTTGAAGTGATAGAAGGTGTGTGAGGAGGAGGGTGTGAGATAAACTTAACATAGGAAATAGAATCCATTTATTCCCAGTCTTTATTTTCCCAGACCATTATTAATGGTATCAGTTTGCATATTAATTTTTTCTCAGCAGTCTCTTTTTTTTTTTCTCTTTTTTTTTTTTTGTTGTTGCAAATTGCCACAAGTCTGTCACTGAGTGGAAGGTTTAAGGTTGAAGGACCCACCCTCTCACTGCCATGTACCACAAACAAACTGACAGCCAACAATAACAATCTCTGGACAAAAGAATAAATAAACAAAAAATCACATATCATCAATCAACAACAAACAAAACCAAACCAGAAACCACTTCCTTCTTCCTAACTAACACTCTACAGAAAAACAAATAGAAAAACAGAAAAACAGAAACTGCTGAAAAAACTTAACTGCTGATACCAGATACTACTAAAAAAATGCAAAAAAAATACCAATAAAATAACACTAAACCAATTGAGGATTATGTTAAGTATCTCTATCTCTTTATCTCCTCTTCTATATATCTCTCTTACCTCTTTTTTCCACTTTCTAACGTCTTTCCTCAAAGTTTTTTCCTCCTAGACTCTGCCTGTTGGTATTGATACTTCCACCTTTGTGTGTATTCATATGTATAATTATCTCCTTCCTGTCTGTTGTCTCAATATCTCTGTCTCTGTGTGTTCCATTCCATGCATCCTCAAAGTAAAGCTTTAGCTCACTTGTTAGCTTTAAAAATGTGTATCTTTAGATACTTAAGATGTTGTAAATTTAGGTTTTTCAACTATACACCTTCATATTTTTTAAATGTCTTTTATAAAATCCACTAAATGGAGAGTTTGAGTTTGCAAGTTACTATCTGAAGCATAACTGGTCCTTGCAGAGCATACTTACGGCAAGAATATGCTATCTTAATTCTATTTCATTGTTTTTGTAGCCCAAAGCAGCAGCTGCTCCAGCACCATCACCAGCTACAACGCAGCAATCAAATGCTGCTGCTGCTACTACTGTTAGTTCTACTACAACAGCTGCTGCAGCCCCTGCACCAGCTGCTCTACCAGTCCCTTCTCCTGCCCCAGCCCCTACCCCTCCAACACCAGCTGCAGTGGCTTGTGAACCTGCACCTATAAGTGCCACTAAAGAAGAGAAACCAGCAGAGAAGCCCATTGAGGCAACAGCTGCTGTCAGCCCAACATCAACTGACAGGTATGTATGGGCCACTTGGAAATTGTTGAAACCATTCCATGTGAAATTGGCCATTATTCTTTCCTTTAGCTTTGATTTAAATTAAATCTGCCACTAAAGTGGGACATGGAGTGAAAAGATGGCTAATTATTTTTCTCCATTACAATAATTTTCATATGGCTGTCTGGCCGGTGTGAAGCTTTGTAGAGTGCACTACCCTTTTTCAGGGAAAGGACGGTCTTACGATTGAATCCCAGCCCTGTGGGTTTGAGAAATCTAGGTTCTATTTCTGGCTTTCTCACAGACATATCTGACCTTGGGTGTGTCACAGAATTACTGTGACTCTGTTTTCCCATCTAAGTTCAGTATACTTTCCTGTTTCCTGGGGTATTGTGATCCATAGTGAATTAATGTCTGTAAAGCCCTTCCGGACTTAAATGGATTGCTGTCCAGAAGCAATGTCTTGAAACATCTTAGTTAGATGCACTAGACACATTGTTAAAGTTCTTATTCTGACCAGAATCTCACTTAGTTTCTGGAAAGAATAATTTTATAAGGCATCTATTGTACTGACTGTTGCTAAACAGATTCCAAAAGATTGACTTATTCCATCTTGCCACTATTGGAAAATATCTAGAATAAACATTTGCCTCCTGGGGAGTTCAGAGGTTGAGAACCTCTTGTCTAGATCTTGTTTGCCTTTCCCTATTCATTTTGAAGATGGTAGTTGACAAATACCTCAAACACACGAAAGTCTGAAGAGAGAGGGTTCTTGGTTATTGAATGACTTCATATATGGACTAATATAAGTGAGTAAAATGTGGATACTCACTTATACAAGCACTTCTTAGTTAAATACACTTTTTGTCTTCTGGATTGTAAATATTAAAATTCACTCAAGTGATGGTGTGGACTGGAGGGGGCAGCAGGAGATTCAAAGATGGCACAGAAACTGGTGTGAGAGAAAAGAGGAAGGCCACAAATAAAACTTCAGGCTGAATATGAAATAAGTCTTTGTGTAAATGCCCAACTCTGAATTAGAGATAGGAAGAGTGTAGTAATGGAAATAGAATCTTCTTTTTAAAATCTTGCTAGATTGTGGCAGGAGGTTTTACCATAAACCCACTTGCTCAAACTGTTGCTTAACAGTTTGGAGTATGGCTGTGGATTTCCCTGGCATTGGCTAGTAAAAACAGATCTTCCCTCACTCCGTAGCATTTCTAGCTCTGGTAAATCTTGTCCGTGTCAAATGATAGCATGGTACTCTTTCCAGAATATTTTTCTTTATCTGTAGAAAAATTCACATTCATTTAAACAGTGTCTTCTGAATGGTTGTCTTTTTGGAAGTGGATTCAGACAAACTGTGGGAACAGGCGGGCGGCTCTAGCCATTTTGCCGCCCCAAGCACGGTGGCACGCTGCGGGGGGCACTCTGCCGGTCGCTGGTCCTGCGGCTCCGGTGGACCTCCCGCAGACGTGCTTGTGGAGGGTCCGCTGGTCCCACGGCTCCGGTGGACCTCCCACAGGTATGCCTGCGGATGCGCCACCGGAGCCGAGGGACCAGCGGACCCTCCGCAGGCGTGACTGCGGGAGGTCCACTGGAGCCGTCTGCCGCCCTCCCGGCGACCGGCAGAGCGCCCCCTGCGGCGTGCTGCCCCAAGCACGCGCTTGGCATGCTGGAGCCTGGAGCCGCCCCTGGGAGCAGAGGTCTTCATATGTTGCAGGAATTTTAAAGGGAATGGATAAGTTTTGATCAGTTGTCCTTCAAGGGGCGTTACTGAGAGAGTTTAAAAAGTGCTCTGCACTGGCCTAACTCGGCTCCCGCTGAATTCAATGTGAGTTTTACTGTTGACTTCTGTGGGAGCAGTTAGGCAAACACTGAGCACTTACGAAAATCCCATCCTACCCTTACTTTTCTCGCAGCCCTAAAGGCAATATTTAGGTAAGCAGGTGTCAGCACTTGAATGGATAAGCGGTATTCCAAATGTAGATATTCTTGATGGGAGTCAGCAACAGTAAGGGTTAAAAACAGTAGCATTAACTTAGAGCACAGAAGTATGTAAATTCTGGCTTCATACCAGGTCGTAGACACCCTTAACTCCTTTAGTTACAGATGCTGCTTCTACTTACCAATTATGTATTCCAAACTTGTATATTTGAGATCTTGTTTTGTCTTGCAGTACATCAGGTGATACTTCTCGATCAAACCTTTTTGAGGATGCTACAAGTGCACTTGGTAAGTGTTTATCTAAACTTTAGCTTGCACTTAAACCTTGTTTCACTGCAGCTGAAATAAATGGTGGGTTAACAGATAAGTTGTTTGCATTCTCTCCTCTACTATACCTTTTTATCCTCAGGATTATAATCAAAGCACTGTTCCCAAAGAACAGAAGTAAATGTAGTAAAATCAACCTCATGTAAACATTCTTCTCACTTTAGTACAGAGGTTGTTTCAACTTATATACGAAGATGTGTTGTATAAAGACAGGAAAACAAACTTATGACAGCCCTTCTGGTTTTTCCAGATTTCTTATACTCTTTCCCAGTGATTCAACTTGAAGTGGTTTGAATGGAGTACTGAGTGTGGTGTGTTTTGTTTTATGTTATGGCCATTAAACACAACCAATGACTTGCACTCTCTGTCATTATGTTCACAATATTGAAAGAACCATTCCAACTTCGACAGTACTATATAGCATGTGCACCTAGTGAATTTAGGGTCACTAGTTTGAATGCAGTCCTGGTCACAAATGGTCTCTGCAGTAATTATCTCTAGATACAGTGCAGTGACCTGTGAAGTGAGTTGCTGGTTTTAATTTATAGCACATGCAGTGCTTATTATCCTTAACTCATAATTCTTCACAGAGTGAGTGGGCATAAACTCACTTTTTTTTAAATGTGGAAATGGACTTAGAAAAGAAATGAATTTCCCAAGATCACGCATCACATTAGCAGAGTTGGATCTAGAACCCAGGTATCCTGACTCAGTCTGATCTTTAACTTGGCCTCTGGGCCATATTACATCCCAGAGAGGATTTTATGGAAGGACATTTTAGTGCCACAGTCTGTCCAGTAAAATGATTACTTTCTATGGAGAGGTCCTTCTCTCTCCACTTGAATAAACCTGCTGCTCGCCCTTCATATGCTACAAGGATGGATGGCACATCTGTCAGTGTTTCTCAGTGTAAATTAGCTGACTGTTTACTCCTTTTTCATTGGAGCAGTCCAGGTTTCACTGGAGGTTACAGTATCCACAGCTGAATATGAATGAGGTACTGATGGATTGTCAAAACAAAAAGGTGGATCCTAGAGTACCAGTCACAAGCCTGCTTTAACACTACTTAGGAGTGACTGGAGAAATCAAATTTGAGTGCATGGATTGCTGTTGACTATAGATGCATAAATTACCAGTATTCAGATTTCTCCTTCATCTTAGTCGATGCGTACTGCAGTAGGCTAGAATAAATTGACCTTTATCCTTTCAGATTTCCTTTAGTTTTCCCCATTCATCTAGTGTTCTAGTTTACACCTGGATAACACTGCTGGTCCCAAAAGGCACTTGAAAAAAGTGACCAGTTTAATGTGGTTAGGGACCAGACGTGATGGTGCTCTTCACTTGCACTATGAATCATATTTTTGCCAGTCTTAGTTTGTGATTTGTAATATGAGTAAATGTGGCAGTAGAAAGAATTGCTGATCTTGTAAGTTAAGATCACCTCACCTAAGATGATTGTACTTGTACTGGTTTTCTGCCACTGTTTCTCAAAACACAAATCTATTACTTTACAAGTTTGTATTTTAAGACGTTTCTTTCTGTAAACTTGGAAGGCCAAGGAGAGACAATGGTTAATCCCTTACTGCAGATGCACACACAACCACAGTACCTTGTGCATGCACTTCTTTAAACCTGACCCAAAGTTATTGACCCTGCATTGACAGTTTTAGTCTAGGTGGTACTCACTCAGAATTGAACTGATTTTTGTTTAATATTGAATTGACATTACTAATGCCATGGGGAGCCCAGCTCTATACTTGGTTTACCGGGTTATTTTGGCTAAGCCAATGGCTTATGTATGTTATCTCCACTTATCTACAATGAATTTAGGGGGTAATAGAGTATGTCTACACAGCAGTGTAAGCCTAGGGTTGTTGGGATTCCAGTCAGCTGATGCATGTCAGAGAACCCTGGAATTGTGCATCTACATTGCATTTTAACCGTAGGTTAAGAGTTTTCTGACCCATGCTCAAACCTGGGACTCTGGCATCCACACTGCTGTGCACAGATCTGAGTCAAAGAAACCCTATCCCAAAGTGCCTAGCGCGCCTGACCCTGCAGCTGTCGACACTCTAGCCCTAGTAACATAATGCATTGCAGGGAAACTCTGCTGCCCACCTTGTTTTCTAACTGTGGTGGTGCTATTGATGGCACTCTAGTGTCCATAAGGGGCGCGTGAGTACGTAATCTGAATAATTAACTCCTTTCGTGACAGTTGCAGTAGAATGACTGCAGTTTGAGAAGGTTGATGCTGAACTACCATATACTCTGAGAATTGGGCTTTCCAGCTCTAGGCTGAGATAATTAGGACATCAGTCTCTAGGGCTGTCAAACTATTAGCATGAAACTTTGCAATTCTTAATTTTTAAAATGAGATGTTCAATGAAGGTGTTTTTGGTTGGCTTTTATTTTTGTCTGTTTTGAAGTTAGATACAAAATACAGGTTTCAGAGGAAAAACGCACACAGCCCAGCCTAGCAGCTCCCGGCTGCCTGAATGGTGGGGGTCATCCCTTCCCCAGCTGTGCTGAGCTGGGAGCTCTGCCGCTCTCACCCCTGCATGGGAGCTGCTTGGTCCCACTCTGCTCTCTGTCCTGCTCCCAGGCCACTCCTGCCCTCCTTCGGGCTGCCTGTGCAGGGGTGGCCAGGCTGTGTGCTTGGTGAGGGAGGCAACTGGGATCTAGCCCCAAAATACGAGAGTCTTTTCCATTGTTACTTAGTACTCCTAGCAGAGTACAATTAGCAAATTTAGAATATGGGTAAGTACCAGGAAAAGAAAACTGTTAGTTGCTGTAATTGCAATTATGAATGGTTTTCACAACCTTGCTCAAGTGACCTGTCTGTCACTGGTATCTAGAACAGTGATGTACAGCTCCATTGAGTCAGTTAGTGCTGATCAGGTCTGCCACACTTTTAGCCCCTCACCACACCATGAAAGTTGTCAGGTTACAGTTCAAGATAGAATAGCCCTTGACTTGACTTGTGTAATGTGCTCCTTTTTTAAAGAAAGGCAGCAAAGCATTTAGAGTAAAATGACCGATTTTTTGCATTTAATAGTAATGTGTCTGAATGTACTTTCTAGGCTCTTACACTGCATTTTTTCGTTTAAAAAAATCCTTAAGTATGCTACATATAATGAGGCAGGGCACGTGTGCACCTTTTCCCCTTCACCTTAGTGTTGGGACCTCTGGAGCATCTTCAGATGTATCTAAGGATGGAGGCAACAGCCTAGTGTAGAAAGCCCTGCCTAGGAGGGCTGTACACCAAGCTGCTGCCTATGTTGTCTGTGATACCCCAGGAGCTCACTCGGTTTTTAATGAAGAGAAGATTAATGGATAACTTGAACAGTCTGTATGTACCTACACAGGAAACAGACATTTGATAAAGGGCACTAATCTTATCTCTGCTCTCTAATCTCTCACGTAAAACAAGATCCAATGGCTGGAAGTTTGAAGCTAGACAAACTCAGACAAGAAATGAAGTGCAATATTTTAATAGGATACTTAACCACTGGAACAGTTTACCAAGACTTGTGGTGGTTTCCCCATCTCTGCAATTTTTAAATCAAGATTAGATATTGTTCTAAAAGATATTCTAGTTCATCCACGAAGTCCTGTAGCCCATATCGTACAGGAGGACAGATGAGATCAGACTGCCTTGGTAACTTAGAATCTATTAAGTTAGGAGGGTGTCAGTTGGTGGGGCCATAAATATGTAACACTCTCTCAATTTTGTTGGACCCAATTCACTATCCACTGACTGTTTTTAAAAAAAAAAAAAAAATTTTGCATCACTAAACAGCACTTCAAGCCTTCTGTTACTTTTCAGAGCTTCCCTTCTCTGCCATCTTGGGTTGATCCATCCAATGCTTTACTGCGCTGTCCAGGTGGCCTTCACTCTCTCTCCTTACCATGTTGCAGTGGTGCAGAACTGTCAGTTGGTCCACACTTACCATTGGTGACCATTCCAGCTGTTGTGTTAAGTTGTCATTTGGCTTTCCAAAGCAATCTGGCACAGATTTCGGTTTAGTGGGATTAATATCCAGCCTTAAACTGCAGGAAGCTTTTTAAATTAAGCCAGGAACTGAATATTAGATAGCTGTGAAAATGCCCTTGACCTTAGTGAAGAGTGGGGAAGAGGAATTATTAGTACAAGGAGTGTCACAAACACATTGAACCTTCCATAGAAGCCTGCATTGTGCTCTGTCCCTGGGAACTCTGCCATCCTGTTGAGTCCTTAATACAAAACTTGAACATACTGAAAAATGAAATACACTAAATTTGCCAATTTCTGTCTGACTTTCCCTCACTTCCTCTGGAGTGAATGTCTCAGTTTTGGCATTTCTCAAGTCTGCTTGCACCCTTTTACCGCATTTAAAACTGCTATTTTTGCCCCTCTAGTGACAGGTCAGTCTTATGAGAATATGGTGACTGAGATCATGTCAATGGGCTATGAGCGAGAGCAAGTAATTGCAGCACTGAGAGCCAGCTTCAACAATCCTGACAGAGCAGTGGAGTACCTTCTAATGGTGAGCTATTTTTTCATGTTTTCACTTTCTCCTCATCTTTTTGGAAGAATTCATCTTTGAAAAAGATACAATTTGTAAGAGATGAATAAAAGTCCACAAAGGAACAGCAGCTTTAAGCAGAGAGACTGGGAGGTTGATAAATGGATTTTAAAGAGCCTACTGCCTTAAGGGTGATATTGGTGTCTAAATTTTGTGATTGCCATATTTTGTACTCATTTATTTGGCTGTGTATGCAAGGTGTGTCTAAAAATTTTGAAGCTGCCGTGATGTGGTTTAATTAGCTATGCTCTATCTCAATAGGATACTGCCTGTATCAATGAACTAAAAATGATTCTCTTATTGTGACCAATTGAGGATAATAGTCACTGTTTTTTGTATTGGCAGCTATAGTATCACAAAACAGACCAAGCCCTTAAAGCTATTGGTTCATCCTTGGTACGAATCATGCTATAGAACCTAGAGAGCATATCATGTATGCATAATATTAACTTAGGGTCTGGACTTCAGTGTTCTCTTTAAATAGTAGTTAAACTTGGAGAGGAATTGATTGATGAATATGCTGAACAAGATAAAACCTGTCCGTAGTAAGACTGGCTTTAAAAATGCAGTGCACTTCTATTTGCTTAAGAGGAAATGGAAAATGGCTACAAGTCCAAGTGAATCTTGTTAAGTTACTTCATATGTTGAAATCTTCCTCATTCCATTTTTGTATTGGGTTACGTTCAGTTCTGTTTCTCAGCCCGATAAGTTACAAGCAGCTCTAGAAATGAAGAAAAATATGAAAATGGATATGGAAGCTCAGTGGGACAGATGGATATTTAATGCATATTTCCAGTGTCTCTAGTTTTGGCTACCTTTTGGGTTCATTTGAAACGGTCACTTTTTTTCCCCGACATCAGATTCCCTTTGCTATTCCCCATTCACACTTAATGAACTTAATTTCTGGTTTATTTTGAGGCTGAGATATACAGATCATGTGTGAATGGGGCTTTCTATAGACCGAGGAAGGAAAAAAACTGGTTTGAACTTCCTAGGAGGAAGCTTTTGAATTGGTAACTGTTTTCCATAGGCATCATTCGTATGTTAATCCTTCAGGTTACTACTTACAGTTTTAAGCCAGAGCTGCACTTGTTACTTATGACCAGAGCTTTGGAGCTGTGTTCCGGCTCCACTCCAGCTCCAGGCAAAAACCTGCTGCTCCGCGCTCCAGCTCCGGGCTCTGCTCCAAAGTCCTGCTTATGACTCGTTTTCAACATAAATTGTATTTAACCGCTTCTGAAAATGATTTCAAACTTTAAACTGCAAGGACTAAACATTGCACTACAGAACAGATGTAAAGTGACCTCAATCCTCCCCATTAATGTTATAGGTTTCACAATGTTGGTCTAATAATAGAGAAATGTCTTTACATAGCTGTTTAATAAGCCAGCAGTAAGATAATTTTTTTAATGATGTAAACTTCCGCATAGTTCCTGTGTGTCTGGGATTGGGGCTTGATGAGGGATAGCTAGCTAACCATAGAAATGTAGGGCTGGAAGGGACCTTGAGACATCGTCATCTCCAGTGTTTCTCAACCTTTTTGATACCAGGGACTGGCTTGCTGCCTTCCTAAACTGTGTCAGGGAAATTTCAGGGACTGGTAAGGAGGTTGCAAGTCATTGAGAAACACTAATCTAATCCAATCCCCCTCACTCTGTGCCACTGCTGAGGCAGAACCAACTAACTGTACCTAGACAGGTGTTTGTGCAATCCCTATCGCTGGAGTTTAGACAACCTCCCTCGGTAACCTATACCAATGCTTAACTAGCCTTATAGTTAGAAATTTTCCCAAGTTTCCAACCTAAACCTAGCTGCAGATTAAGCTGATTACTTGTTTGTCCTGCCTTTAGTGAATATCGAGTACAGTTGATCACCATTGACTTATGGTCATCTTTTCTCAAGACTAAACATGCCCAGTTTTGTAATCTTTCTTTGTAGATCAGGTTTTCTAAACCTTTTACAATTTTTGTTGCTCTCCTGTGTGTTCACTCCAATTTATCCACATTGTTCTTAAATGGTGGCACCCAAAATAGAACATCTACTTCCTATGTTTCACGTACAATGCTCCCATTAATACACCCCAAAATATTAGCTTTTTTTACAACTGCCATCATAATTGACTTATATTCAATTTGTGATCCACTGTAGCCCCCAAATCCTTTTCTGTAGTACTACCACCTAGCCATGTATTCCTTATTTTGTGTTTGTGCATTTGATTTTTTTCCTTCCTAAATGTAGTACTTTGCACTTGTCCTTATTAAATTTCATCTTGTTGATTTCAGACCAATTCTTCAGTTTGTCAAGGTAGTTTTGAATTTTAGTTCTGTCCTCCAAAATGCTTGCAACCCTTCACAGCTTGGTGTCATCCACAGACTTTATTAGCACACTCTCCACTCCATTGTCTGAGTCATTAATGAAAATGTTGACTAATACCAGACCCAGGACAGAACCCTGTTGGGACCCCACTAGATCTGTCTTTCCAGTTTGATGCCAAACCATCAAAAGGCTTACTAAAATCAAAATGTCAAGTCTGTTTCTCTCCCCCACAATCCAGTAGACCAGTAAGGCTGTAAAAGAAGGAAATTAGGGTTGGTTTGGCATGATTTGTTGTTGATAAATTCATATTGGGTATTACTTATTATCTTCTAGATGCTTACAAATAGTTTTAATAATTTTGTTCCAGTATTTTTCCAGGTATCAAAGTTAGGCTGACAGGTCTCTAATTCCCCAGGTCCTATGTTCCCCTTTTAAAGCTAGGTACTGTAGTTTCCCTTCTCCCTCTTGTACCACATCGGTCTTCTATGAATTCTCAAAGACAATTGCCAATGGTTCCAAGATTGCTTCAGCAAGTTCCTTAAATACACTAGCATGAATTTTGTTAGGCCCTGCTGCCTTGAATACATTTAACTTATTTGAATGTTCTTTAACATGTTCTTTCCGTATTCTGGTTTATGTTCCTTCTTCCTTGTTATAAATATTAATTGTGGTAACAATTAACCCTTCTGGTCACAATTAACCCTTTTAGTGAAGACTGAAGCAAACTAGGCATTAAACTCCTCAGCTGCCTTGGTGTCATCAGTTATTAGCTCTCCTTCCCTGCTTAAGTAGTGGACCTACACTTTACATTAGAAGCAAGAGAGAGGATTTATAGAACCTCCTCTTATTGCCTCTGTATCCCTTGCTAGTTGCAACTCATTTTGTGCCTTTCGCCTTTCAGATTTTGTCCCAACATGCTTGTGCTGTTCTTTTGTACTCACCTGTAACAATTTGTCCATGTTTCCATTTTTTGTAGGATTTCTTTCTGATTTTTCAAGTTACTAAAGAACTCCTAATGCAGCCATATTGGCCTCTTACTGTTCTTCCTACTTTGCTTTGGATCAGAATAGTTTTCTGTTGAGCCTTTAATGTTGTCTCTTTGAGAAACTGCCAGCTCTCCTCTCCCAAACCCGTAGATTTTCTTCCCATGGGACCCTATCTACCAGTTCTGGGTTTGTCATATATCAGGGTTGGAACAGACCTCAGGAGGTCATCTAGTCCAACCCCCTGCTCAAAGCAGGACCAGTTCGCACTAAATCATCCCAGCCAGGGCTTTGTCAAGCCTGACCTTAAAAACTTCCTAAGGAAGGAGATTCCACCACCTCCCTAGGTAGCCCATTCCAGTGCTTCACCACTCTCCTAGTGAAGAAGTTTTTCCTAATATCCAACCTAAACCTCCCCCACTGCAACTTGAGACCATTACTCCTCGTTCTGTCATCTGGTACCACTGAGAACAGTCTAGATCCATCCTCTGTGGAATCCCCTTTCAGACACACCTCTATCTCGATATAACGTGACCCGATATAACACGGTAAAGCAGTGCTCCAGTGGGGCGGGGCTGCGCACTCTGGTGGATCAAAGCAAGATTGATATAACGCAGTTTCACCTATAACGCAGTAAGATTTTTTGGCTCCTGAGGACAGCATTATATCGAGGTAGAGGTATAGTTGAAAGCAGCTATCAAATCCCCCCTCATTCTTCTCTTTGGCAGACTAAACAATCTCAGTTCCCTCAGCCTCTCCTCGTAAGTCATGTGCTCCAGCCCCCTAATCATTTTTGTTGCCCTCCACTGGACTCTCTCCAATTTTTCCACATCCTTCTTTTACTGTGGGGCCCAAAACTGGACACAGTACTCCAGATGAGGCCTCACCAATGTCGAGTAGAGGGGAATGATCACGTCTCTCGATCTGCTGGCAATGCCCCTACTTATACAGCCCCAAATGCCGTTAGCCTTCTTGGCAACAAGGGCACACTGTTGCCTCATATCCAGCTTCTCGTCCACTGTAACCCCTAGGTCCTTTTCTGAAGAACTGCTGCCTAGCCATTTGGTCCCTAGTCTGTAGCAGTGCATGGGATTCTTCCATCCTAAGTGCGGGACTCTGCACTTGTCCTTGTTGAACCTCATCAGATTTCCTTTGGCCCAATCCTCTAATTTGTCTAGGTCACTCTGTATCCTGTCCCTACCCTCCAGCATATCTACCACTCCTCTAAGTTTAGTGTCATCTGCAAACTTGCTGAGAGTGCAGTCCACGCCATCTTCCAGATCATTAATGAAGATATTGAACAAAACCGGCCCCAGTACTGGCCCTTGGGTCACGCTGCTTGATACCGGCTGCCAGCTAGACATGGAGCCATTGATCACTGCTGGTTGAGCCCAACAATCTAGCCAGCTTTCTATCCACCTTATCGTCCATTCATCCAGCCCATACTTCTTTAACTTGCTGTCAAGTTTTGTCTGCTTTTTTTTTAAAAGTCCATTGTCCTTATTCAGCTGATCACTCTTTTCTTTCCTTAGTCACGAAATGGTTGATTTCATGATTCACTTTCAGCGAAATTGCCTTTCACTGTCAGATTCACAACCAATTCCTGTGTTAGTCAAAATCAGGTCTAAAATGGGTGTCCCATGGTTATTTCCTCCACCTGCTGAAACAAGATTTTATCCTCCAGGAAATGTTCTAAGAACTGCTCAGCCCAAATAAGAATATTGAGAGGAGCAATTAAGGAACTAGATCTGTACCTCTGACAGAGCCCGTTGTAATACAGACTTGATGTTTAAGGGTCCTAAATCCTGGTCCACTTCTGAACTATTGAGTGCTGTAGGCAAGAGTGCTCTTAACCATCAGCGGCTGGCAACAAGTGCAATCCTCCCATTTGGATGTGGCCCTTATGACAGTTATGTATCGATTACCTCTATTAAAGTCATACAACGCAGCATTCATCGTGCAAAAAACATATTGGAACACTGCGCTTCTCTGGATTAAGTGCCAGTAAACTTCCTAGTGCAATTCAAGATGTTGAGCACTAAATTGTTGAGACCTTTCTCCCTTTTCAGTTTACTCAATGCTATATTGAATGACTTGGAGCTGTTTGTAGGTTTGTTAGCAATAGTGTCTGCAATTTGTAGTATGTTAATTGGTTTATATTTGCAACGAAAGTATTGAGTCTTACTTCTTGGGCAAAACAAGTGCAGTGAAACCATTAACTTTGATCTCTACCCATGAAAATGCCGTAAGTTGTAACATGATCCCTGGATTTAGGGTATCCCTGGAGATAGAGAGACTCAAGCTGCAGCTGATCCCCCTCAGGCTGCAAGCACCGGTGCTTCTCAATCTTCAGCAGTGGCAGCAGCGGCAGCAACCACAACTACGACTACTAGTTCTTCAGGAGGTAAGATGGTCTTGTGTTTATGGGTAGCTGTTAAGCAATCTCTGTACTAGATGTTTAAATAGTGGGTTTAAATTCATGAGGCTTTTCAAAGTGAGACACAAAAGAGCAGCAGAACTTGCTTGGAGGAAACACTTGTGGGTGGGTAGATCTGTAATGTTCCTTTTTATTGTCCCCTCTCCACAAATTCCCAAACACCACTGTTGGTTTTATACCCACTCTGATCCAATATGTGTGGTTTTAAGTTTCTGAGATCGCAGCTATGGACAACTTCATATTTCCCCAACCTCACCTCTGGCTTCTTACTGTCTAGAATTAGAGTTGTGGCAGTACATCACTTCAAAACTTCCTCACTTGTAACCCCAGAGTATTACCTTTAATTTATAAAGGTGTCCATTTTTGTATTGCCTACTATAATAGGCATCCCTGCTTGTGGCCACCTGAAATTTTTAAACTTATTAGTAAGCTCTTTGGGGCTCTTTCTGTTTGTACAGTGCCTAGCACAACGGGGGTCTTGTCCATGACCAGGGCTCCTAGGCACTACTGTAATATAAATAATAATCAGGGTCCTCAAACTCAAAATGTGGCAAATACTCTTAAGTAGGTGATCCGTGAGAGCCTCCCCTCTCTTGCACCCACAACAGTGGTACATGGAAAATCAGTGTTGAGAAAATGGTATATTTCCTTTTTTTTAATGTAGTAAATGTCTTCTCAGTGCAACTCAATTTTCAGTCTTCATCACGGTGTTTTCCTTTTTATTGTCCCCTCTCCACCTGTTCTGCATATGTTACTTGATCCTCGGTTGCTTTGCTTCCAGTGATGTGCCTTTCTAGCTAGTGACTCCAGTTTATCCTCCTGTGTAGTTCCCAACCCTAATAGAAGCAGCTAGACTGACTCCACTATTTCTGGCTTCTCCATGCCTCCAGCTATTTTCAAAGAGGCCTATAGAAGTAGCTGGAAACAAAGCCAGCACTACATGTCCACCCAGCTCTTAATCAGCTGCCATGAAATGCTCTGTGGGCCATCTCAGTTTGGGCTCTGCTGTACATAGACCACTCTTTTGGGTAAGCCTTGGGTGTGCATGGGAAGAGGACCTGTTCATGAATATCATTGTACCCCCCTCAGATATACTACCTCACAGCAGCAGAAAGCTTTGGAGTTTTCTGCAGGGGACCCACCAGTCCAGCTATTAAGTTCAGAGGACTCAAACTTGCGTTAACATAAGCATTTAACAAGTACCTATCATGTTCATTAAATGCAATGTGGTTGCAAAGTTACACTGTCAAGTATAAAGCTTCAAACGTTACTTTTCAAAGGAGCCCCTATAGTTTCTTCTGCATAGTTTTGAAAAGTTTGAGCTGTTGTTTGGAGACACTTAAGGGAGTGCACATGCATCATCGGGAAGGTGGCAAAAGGAGTAACACTTGGAATTGGCACTCCCAAAATGAATCTAGTGTGAGGAGGTGGAGAGTGTCAGTAAGTGTGTCAGCTCATTGCTATTGCTTGTCCTTCATACTTCAGTGAATGCTAAAAATAAACTAAATTGTCTGCTACATTTTTGTCATTGTAATGACAAGTTTGCTTGAAGTTCTGCCTTTTTTGTGTGTACCAGAATAAAACTACACCCGTGCTGCATATTATAAAGGCTTTTGCTGCTGCTTTGCATTTTTATCTTTCAGATGTGGATATTTGGGAGGGAGTTATATGGTTCACAGACACCAATTTTTTGACTTCCCCTAGGTTAGCAGAAACATCTGTTTTTCCAGTGTGAATCATCCTGCTCTTTATCTAAAAAGCAAAATAAAATGTTGTATGCTTGTTAAAATTAATTCTGCTACAAATTATACAGAATGGAAAACCACCCTTGGAATCTTATGTTCTGCTCTTTAAAAGGTTAGATGTTAGTCTTTATTTGAGGTGATACATTTTCATTACTGTTCATGGGTGGTTGGAAAGTAACAGTTCAATCTGTGAAGGGGTGGGGAAGCCTCTTAAAAGACTTTGTACCAGTAAATGCTGGTCCCAAAGAGGCTGAACATTTTGTCTGCTTTTACTTGATCTCAGCAATTCAGCTGCAGTGATCTTCACATTAGCTCTCCAGTCACCATCTCATTGGGGTTTGAGACACCGCTTGTAAAGCCACAAGATCCTTTGAACTTGTATATTTTGCTTTATCCCTTTGTATTACATTTTACTTTTTAAACTGTAACACTGTGAAATTAGTCCCCAACACAGCACCACCTTAGGCCTTAAGAGACCAAAGTCTGCTTTTATTTTTGTTTAAAGTCATGTTCTAAATTCTTGCGCAATGTTGCTTGACATTCTCTTAAACTGAAGTTTTCTGTGTAGAGCCACAGAGCAGGAGCCGTGTGATTATTGGTGAGGCAAGCTTTGCTACCGTTTCACTGGTGCACCTCCTCCCTAAGAGAGGGGCCACTTCTATGGGTGAGACAGGTCCCGCTGCCAAGCCCACTCCTTTGTCTGAGCCTGTCCGTAATAAGGCCATTATGAATATTGTACACTTCAAAGACTTGAGTCACCTTGAAAGGAATTTCACATTACCCTCCAATTGTGAAACTTCAGCTAATCCAGTTTTTTTCCTTCTAATATATATTGTTGGTCTCATTTACAGAAGCCACTGTAGTAACTTCTTTGCTTTTTTTCTTAAGTGTATAACTCTTTATATTGCAGGACATCCACTTGAATTTTTACGAAATCAACCTCAGTTCCAGCAGATGAGACAAATTATTCAGCAGAATCCTAATCTGCTACCAGCATTGCTACAGCAGATAGGACGGGAAAACCCCCAGCTACTGCAGGTGACTTAAGCACCATGGGATAACGTGTCTAGATCAGGCAAGGGCGCTTTAATGTATCAATACTAGCAATGTGCCCTCTTATTTTTGGGGGGTGTGAAACAATTTTATTACTGGAAAGTACTAGGATGGAGGCTTTCCTTCTGCACCTCGCCCAATTTGGCCACAAACCAACGTACTAGCTACTGTCTCAGAGTTCATAGAATCATAGAAGATTAGGGTTGGAAGAGACTTCAGGAGGTCATCTAGTCCAACCTCCTGCTCAAAGCAGGACCAACACCAACTGAATCATCCCAGCCAGGGCTCTGTCAAGCTGGGCCTTAAAGACCTTATCTCCCTAGGTAATCCATTCACCACCCTCCTAGTGAAATAGTGTTTCCTAATATCCAACCTAGACCTCCCCCACTGCAACTTAAGACCATTGCTCCTTGTTCTGTCATCTGCCACCACTGAGAACAGCCGAGCTCCATCCTCTTTAGAACCCCCTTTAGGTAGTTGAAGGCTGCTTATCAAATCCCCCCCTCACTCTTCTCTTCTGCAGACTAAACAATCCGGGTTCCCTCAGCCTCTCCTCGTAAGTCATATGCCCCAGCTCCTGATCATTTTTGTTGCCCTCCGCTGGACTGTCTCCAATTTGTCCATATCCTTTCTGTAGTGGGAGGCCCAAAACTGGATGCAATACTAGAGATGTTGCCTCACCAGCGCCAAATAGAAGGGAATAATCACTTCCCTCTATCTGCTGGCAATGCTCCTACTAATGCAGCCCAAGATGCTGAGTCACTGTCCTTAAATCCTTAAGATATGCTTGCAAATTCTCCTAGTTTTCATTTTCTTTACCATCTCTCAAATTATAAGTGTGGTGAGTGGAGTGGGAAGGAAGAAATGAAACTTTTTCAGAGAAGGGGAGCTATTGAGACTCAACTGAATTAGGATCATATGTTAGAAATAGATGGTAGGTATTCCTAGTGTCATCTGTGACAAGTTAAGCTTCCTCAGTAGCTGTCTTTTTGGCCAGTGAGAATAATGGAGAAACAGTCTTAGTTCCTGCACCGAATGCATGACAGCTTATTTCCTTTATACGGGATGCAGAGTTTGTAAGGGGGTAAGGAGGTAGCTGCAACTTGACTCTGGTAACGATAATGGCGTCTCGTCTCTTAGGGCTTGGCTACACTTACAGTTTGCAGCGCTGGTCATCCAGCTGTGTAGGAGCAGCGCTGGTGTGTGGCCACACTCACAGCTACCAGCGCTGGTGTGTGGCCACATTTGCAGCATTTGCAGCGCTGTTGGGAGTGCTGCATTATGGGCAGCTATCCCAGCATTCAAGGGGCAGCAACGTGCTTTTCAAAAGAGGGGGGTGGAGGGTGGTGTACTGTGACAGGGAGCGGGGAAGAGAGAGACAGTGGGTTTTTGGAGCCAACACTGTGTGTTAAGTTTCCTGGATTGAAAAATCACAAAATGTTTGCGAGCCCTTAGTCTTAACTCTTAATTGCAAACAGCCTGCCTCCAACACGGACTCCCCGCTGTTTCACTCACTCCCTGTGGTGTACTGTGACAGGGAGTGGGGAAGAGAGAGAGAGAGAGAGTGGATTTTTGGAGCCAACACTTTAGCTTCCTGGATTGAAAAATCACAAAATGTTCGGGAACCCTTGGTCTTAATTGCAAACAGCCTGCCTCCAACGCTGTTTCTCTGTCAAGCAAACATTCTCTCCCTGTCTCTCATTTGATCGTTCACAGCCAGGTACAGATAGCTCCTGTTTGCTGTGATCAGTGTTTGTTTTTTAGATAAGCAGTTCAACGGAGCTCCGATCGGAGTTCACAACAAAACAAAGAGGCTGCATAACAAAACAAAGAGAGTAATTTAGTTAAAAGCTTTCTGGGATATCTCCTTATTCCCTGGAGGCCAATTAAAGCGCTGGTGTGTGGCCACACTTGACGAGCAGCGCTGGATCACCAGCGCTGCAATACTTATTCCCCAAGCAGACCAGGTGTTCAGCCAGCGCTGCAGCCAGGGAGTTGCAGCGCTGGATGTGCCTTGCAGGTGTGGACGGTTACTAATTGCAGCGCTGGAAAGCCTCTACCAGCGCTGCAACTTGCAAGTGTAGCCAAGCCCTCAGTCAGAACCTGCCAAGCATTATTCTCAAAATTAACCAGGCTTCTGTAATATTTCTCTAGACCACAAAGTTCACTGCAACTAGAAACTTTTAGTCGCCGGTTGGCGGGACTGAACATGCTTTATTTCAGTGTATTGCTTCCTTTTGTTCTCCCATGCACCACAGCAAATCAGCCAACATCAGGAGCATTTTATTCAGATGTTAAATGAGCCAGTTCAGGAGTCTGGTGGTCAAGGAGGAGGTGGCGGTGGTGGCAGTGGAGGAGTAGCAGAAGCTGGAAGTGGTCAGATGAACTACATTCAAGTAACACCTCAAGAGAAAGAAGCTATAGAGAGGGTAAGCCACCTTTTTTAGGTTTAAAATACTTTACGTGCTCTTGCTATCTTTTTTTTCTCTCTCCCAAGATTAGGCATTGTGCAGGTGAAAACCTGCACTGAAGCTGTATGTGAAGTTGATATCTTACTGCTGTGAATCATCTTAATTTTCCAGTGTAAGATTTACAAGCTGTTGTAGTCTTTTCCTGGTGGAAATCATGTCCTTGCTGTAAGGCCATTGCTTCCCAACCTCTTCTGGAACCTGCCTTTTTAGAAGACAAGCTTAAAAGGCCGTGCAGTTGCAATCACAACACTACAGTTTGAAGTGGCCAAGGGTCCACTGTGCACATGCATAACTGAATGAGAAGAATAGAGCCCTATTCAGGAAGAGGATAAAACGAGTTCCTTTGAATGATAGCTCATATCGATTCCAATTAGGTGTGCACATGCCACGTGCACAGTCGTCGGAAAGGTTTTTCCCCTAGCAGCACCCATCGGGTCGGCTGTGGATTCCCCTGGAGTGGTGCCTCCATAGCACTCTATATAGACCCTGCTGACCTGGCACCTCCTCAGTTCCTTCTTACTGCCAGCAACAGTCGTTGGAACTGTGGTGTCTTGCTCAGCAGGCTTGCACGTTTCCCTAGTGCTGTTTACTTAGTGTTTGTTTTCCTTAGTTAGTTATTAGTGTAGTGTTAATAGTTCACTGTCAAAAGTGAGGGGGTTCTCCTTCAGCCCGACCGTGCTCTCGCTGGGGACTCAGGGCATGCTTATGTCCCAGGGGTTCAAACCCTTCAAGTCCTGCAACAAGCCTATGCCAACGGGCGACCCCCATGACAATTGCTTGAAGTGTCTCGGGGAAATATATCAGGTGGATAAGTGCAGGATTTGCAAAGGGTTTCACCCAAGAAAGAAGGAGCAGGACTTTAGGCTGAAGCAGCCCCTCATGGAGGCAGCATTTAGACTGCAACCAACCTTGGCACGGCAGGATCCGGCTCTGAGTGCATCGGTGCATAGTGCCCTGTCAGCGGTGGAGATGGCACTGTGGAAGGACAGAAGAGACCCGCATCACTGCCGCCCTCCATTGTGGAAACAGTCAGAGATGACTTGGCATTGGTCCCATTACCTGGGTCAGAAGTGGCACCGGAGACAAAGGAGGAGTGGTTCCCTGACTTTGGGACCCAACCCCTCGGAACCGGCCAGTGGGGTGTGTCCCAGGGAGGAGCCCCCAGTGCCGAAAACTTTGGAGCCAGCACCATTGAATTCAGTCCTGCAAGAGGGATCGTTGAGTCTGGTGCAATTGGACTCACCGTGTCAGGTGGTGGAGGAGGTACAACTGCCTTCCACCCCAGACGCGTTTGAGGCCGTGAGAGACATCGTAGATATGAGAGCACTGCAGTCCCTGGCCCTTCGCACCAAGCCCCCAATGCCACAGCGTGCGACACTGTCCCGAGAGAGCCTGCAATGCTCCACCCGTCAGCGCTGCCAGGGACGAGGTACCACTTGGAATCCCAGCACTGCTCAGAGTCCTAATCCCCAAGGCAAAAGGGGGGAGGGGGGGAGTCTCTGACCCATTCTAGACCTGCAAGGACTCAACAAATTCGTGGTGAAGTTGAAGTTCCATATTGTCTCCCTGAGCACGATTACCTCTTCCCTGGATCCAGGAGACCGGTATGCTGCCCTCAACATGAAAGACATGTACTTTCACACAGCCAGTCGCCCCATGCACAGGTGATTTCTAAGGTTTGTTGTCAACCACAAACACTGTCAGTTCATGGTCCTCCCATTCGGTCTGTTGCCAGCCCCCTGAGTTTTCACCAACTGCATGTCAGTCATAGCAGTCTTCCTTCTCAAGAGACAGGTGCAGGTATACCCCTACCTCGAGTGGCTGCTCAGGAGGCACACTAGGGAGCAGGTGGAATCTCAGGCCTGGTTCATCAGATCCACTTTCGAGAGACTGGGCCTCCTCAACGTGAACAAGTCAGCCTTGTCTCTGACCCAGAGAATAGAGTTCATCGGAGCAGTGCTGGACTTGGTGCAGGCAAGAGCATTTCTGCTGGAGACATGATTCCAAGCCATGTCAAACATCGTTCAAGGCCTCAGGCAATTCCCAACCACTACTGCAAGAGGTTGCCTACATCTCCTTGGCCACATAACAGCCTGCACGTAGGTAGTCCAGCGTGCCAGGCTGAGGCTCAGACCCCTGCAAGCGTGGCTTGCATCGGCCTATCGCCTGGGACACGGCAACCTGGTCTTAGTAGTGATGGTACCAGAGCACATACTTGAGTCCCTCCAGTGGTGGCTTGATGGTGTGTGAAGGAGTCCCCATCCGCAGCCCTCCTTGTCCCTAGTAATGGATGTTCGGCTCTGGGTTGGGGTGCGCATTTGGGAGATCTACAAACGCAGGGCCTATGGTCTCGGGACGATCTCTCTCTTCATATCTACATCAATGACCTCAGGGCGGTACACCTAGCATGCCAAACTTTTTGCGCCTGGCCGCAAGGCCAGTGCATGGCAGTGAGGATGAACCAACACCACTGCCATGTTTTACATGAACACACAGGGTGGAACCCATTCCTTTCCCCCCCCCCGGTATCGAGAAGCCCTCAGGCTCTGAGAGTTCTGCATAGGATGCTTCCAGGTGAACGGAGTGGGCTATCTCCCAGGGGCTCAGAACGACCTGGCAGACCGTCTCAGCAGATTGTTCCACAATCACAAATGGTCCATCCATCCAGAAGTCATACATGCCATCTTCCAAAGGTGGGGGTTTCCCTAGGTCAACCTGTTTTCCACCTGCAGCAACAGGAAGTGCCCAATGTTCTGCTCCTTCCAGAATCACAGCCCGGGCTCGGTCACGGATGCGTTTCTTCTATCCAGGGGAGGCTGCCTGTTGTACGGCTTTTCCCCATTCCCTCTGGTGCACACGGTACTTCTCAAGGTCCGCAGGGACCTTGAGGGGAGGTAATCCTGGTGGCCCTGGCATGGCCTCGACAACGCTGATACATCACGCTCTTGGAACTGTCAGTGGACACCCCGATTGTGTTGCCACTCGACCCTGACCTAATCACTCAAGATCAGTCGCTTACTCCACCCAGACCTCAGGTCTCTCCATCTCACAGCTTGGAAGCTTCAAGGTTAAACCCCATGGAACTTCTATGCTTGGAACCAGTAACAGAGGTCCTACTTGGCAGCAGGAAATCATCCACTTAGCTAGATAAGTGGAAAAGGTTCACCTGCTGGTGTGCCCAGCATCACACCCCTCCAATCCAGGTGCCTAAACCACTCATCCTAGAGTACCTCCTACACCTAAAACAACAAGGCCTGGCAGCGTCGTCCATTAAGGTACACCTCGCTGCTATTTCAGCCTTCCACCCAGGAGTATCTGGACACTCCATATTTGCCAACCCCACAGGGGGACGTTTTCTCAAGGGCCTGGAATGCCTCCATCCGCAGATTAGATGGCCAGTTCCTGTGTGGGACCTGAACTTGGTGGTCTCCTATCTAATGGGGCCCTCGTTTGAACTGGTGGCAACTTGCTTCTTCCTCTATCCTACAAGGTAGCTTTTCTGATCGCCGTTACCTCAGCACAAAGGGTGTCTGAGTTGAATGCCCTCACCTCTGACCCACCTTACACGGTCTTCCACTAAGCCGTTCAGAAAGTCAAACCAGCTATTCATAGTCATGGCATCTGCACGTACTATGAGTTAGCCAAAATCCCAGCTCCAGCACTTACGGCACGCTCTACAAGGGCACAGGCCTCATCGTCGGCATTCCTGGCTCAAGTACCAATCCAAGAAATCTGCAGGACAGCGACTTGGTCCTCGGTGCATATGTTCACCTCTGATTATGCCATCGTCCAGCATGCTACAGATGACGCAACATTTGGCAGAGCAGTGTTTCAGTCAGCAATTCCATAACTCGGACCCCACCGCCTAGGTAAGGCTTGGGAGTCACCTAATTGGAATCGATATGAGTAATCACTTGAAGAACGAACGGTTACTCGCCTTCTCATAATTGTTCTCCGAGATGTGTTGCTCATACCCATTCCAAACCCACCTGCCTTCCCCCTGTCAGAGTAGCCGTCAAGAAGGAACTGAGGGGGTCATATGTAGAGCATTACAGCAGCACCACTCCAGGGGGCTCAACAGATGACCTGACGGGTGCTGTTAGGGGAAAAAACTTTCCAATGACTGTGTACGCAGCGTGCACACACCTGATTGGAACGGATAGGAGCAACACATCTCAAAGAACAACAGTTACAAGAAGGTGAGTGGCCATTCTTTTTTGCAAAAGCTTCAGATACCAATGCTGGAAGTATAATAGTGCTTTGGTAATGTGCAGGGGGAGTGCTTTTTTTGTACCTTAAAATTGATTCCTAAAGTATTCAGACTGGCTCTGAATTTTCACAGGAAGTAGACGAAAGTCACTGCTTAACCCAGTTAGTTGACTGTTTGAATTTTTGCTCTGTAGGTTGCTAAAAATACTAGTAAACATCTAAATAAACTTGCAGATCTGCAAGGCCTGGAAACGTAATGCAGTGAATGCATTAAATTCCACTTGCTGCTCAGTAAAGGTGACACACATACACATGTAGTAACTTGGAACAAAATGAAACTTGAACAGTTGAGACTAAAATTTGTAGAATAGACTGCGGTTGCATTATTTTGCTAACTAGAAGCATAGCTGTGGAATTTTGCAGTAGTCACTAGATTGGCGCATTAAAGTGTAAAATGCACAATAATTTTTACCTCTACCTATCAGCACTAAGGAAATAGTTAAATATCTAAATCTGGATTTATGTCAAGGGGGTGCTTCCATTAAGTTCTTTTAAAACACAGGTTTTTTCTATAAATAGTTGCAAAAGAATAATTCCTAGACCTGTCAAGCGATTAAAAAATTAATAGAATACCATTTATTTAAATATTTTTTGATGTTTTCTACATTTTCAAATATATTGATTTCAATTACAACTCAGAATACAAAGTGTACAGTGCTCGCTTTATATTTTTTACTACAAATATTTGCATAGTAAACAAAAGAAATAGTATTTTTCAATTCACCTACTACAAGTATTGTAGTGCAATCCCTTTATCATGAAAGTTGAACTTACAAATCATCATAGAATATCAGGGTTGGAAGGGACCTCAGGAGGTATCTAGTCCAACCCCCTGCTCAAAGCAGGACCAACCCCAACTAAATCATCCCAGCCAGGGCTTCGTCAAGCCTGACCTTAAAAACCTCTAAGGAAGGAGATTCCACCACCTCCCTAGGTAACCCATTCCAGTGCTTCACCACCCTCCTAGTGAAAAAGTTTTTTTCCTAATCTCAAATCTAAACCTCCCCCACTGCAACTTGAGGCCGTTACTCCTTGTTCTGTCATCTGGTACCACTGAGAACAGTCTAGATCCATCCTCTTTGGATCCCTATTTCAGGTAGTTGAAATCCCCCCTCACTCTTCTCTTCTGCAGACTAAACAATCCCAGTTCCCTCAGCCTCTCCTCGTAAGTCATA
The DNA here is from genome assembly GCF_016161935.1 of Mauremys reevesii. Taxonomy (NCBI): domain Eukaryota; kingdom Metazoa; phylum Chordata; order Testudines; family Geoemydidae; genus Mauremys; species Mauremys reevesii. The sequence goes on from NC_052628.1 coordinate 127,742,636, forward strand.
TGCTCCAGCCCCCTAATCATTTTTGTTGCTCTCCGCTGGACTCTCTCCAATTTTTCCACATCCTTCTTGTAGTGTGGGGCCCAAAACTGGACACAGTACTCCAGATGAGGCCTCACCAATGCTGAATAGAGGGGAATGATCACGTCCCTCCATCTCTTGGTGATGCCCCTACTTATACAGCCCAAAATGCCGTTAGCCTTCTTGGCAACAAGAGAACACTGACTCATACCCAGCTTCTCATCTACTGTAACCCTTCGGTCCTTTTCTGTAGAACTGCTGCCTAGCTACCCAGTCCCTAGTCTGTAGCAATGCATGGGATTCTTCCATCCTAAGTGCAGGATTCTGCACTTGTCCTTGTTCAACCTCATCAGATTTCTTTTGGCCCAATCCTCTAATTTGTCTAGGTTCTTCTGTATCTTATCTTATCCCTACCCTCCAGCGTATCTACCACTCCTCTAAGTTTAGTGTCATCTACAGACTTGCTGAGAGCGCAGTCCATGCCATCCTCCAGATGGTTAATGAAGATATTGAACAAAACCGGTCCCAGGACCAACCCTTGGGGCACACCGCTTGATACTGGCTGCCAGCTAGACATGAAGCCATTGATCACTACCCATTGAGCCCAATGATCTAGCTAGCTTTCTATCTACCTTATAGGCCAATAATACATAATTATTGTACAATAATAGAATTATGTACAATACAACCTGCATTCAAAAATAAAACAATGTATAACTTTAGAGCCTACAAGTCCTTGTTCAGCCAAATGCTCAAACAAGTTTGTTTGTTTGCAGAAGATAATGCTACCTGCTTCTTGTTTACAATGTCACTTGAAAGTGAGAACAGGTGTTTGCATGGCACTGCTGTAGCCGACATCACAAGATATTTACATGGCAGGTGCGCTAAAGATTCATATGTCCCTTGATGCTTCAACCCCTATTCCAGAGGACGTGTCCATGCTGCTAACGGGTTCTGCTCGATAACGATCCAAAGCAGTGTGGACCGGCGCATGTTCATTTTTATCATCTGAGTCAGATGCCACCAGCAGAAGGTTAATTTTCTATTTTGGTGGTTTGGGTTCTGTAGTTTCCACATTGGAGTGTTGCTCTTTTAAGACTTCTGAAATCTGCTCCAAGCCTCGTCCCTCTCAGATTTTGGAAGACACTTCAGATTCTTAAATTTTGGGTCGAGTGCTGTAGCTCTCCTTAGAAATTTCATATTGGTATCTTCTTTGCATTTGGTCAGATTTGCAGTAAAAGTGTTCTTAAAATGAACAACTTGCTGGGTCATCATTCGAGACTGCTATAACACGAAATATATAGCAGAATGTGGGTAAAACGGAGCAGGAGACATACAATTCTCCTCCAAGGAGTTGAGTTACAAATGTAATTAACACTTTTTTAAAATGGGCATCATCAGCATGGAAGCATGTCCTCTGGAATGGTGGCTGAAGCATTTTTAAATTCATTTTTATGCAGCAAAGGATTAACTCTAGAATAGCTTCAAAACCTCATAAAGAGTGTAACATTTTTCTCCTGTCAGATGCTCAGCACACTCCAGAGCTCAAATGCCTTATGTGGTGTTACCGCTGACGTGCTCCATAGAGGTACACTATGATAAGTCTCTAGATTTAATTGGGGATTGATATCCTCCCCTGGTTAAGATCACCCAGTGTCTCAGACCAAGTGCTGGTCTGGTATTAATTTAGAATATGTGCAGAAAATCTTGTGACAGAAAACACAAATTCCTTAACCTGACTGACTTATAGCTAGCTAAAATGAAGACCTAAACAGAAGTGTAAAGTGGATAAATCCAGCACTCAGTCTTGTCGATCCAAACCTAATGAAGTAGGCAGAGGTTAATGGTCTTCACAGCAGCAATTGCGCTCGCTCAGTTAAAATCACTCTTTTTGCTATAGTCAGTTCCACAGTGTCCTTGCATTCTAGACCCTCTTTGCTACTATCTATACTTATTGCTAAAGGCACTGAACTATCATACTATTCATATTTCAAATGTTCTTTGTGTTGAATGAATTTTAGCTACAGCAGTGCAGCATTCAGCCGCTATTTCCTGGTGCCTGTTTTATAACTTATTACAGCAGTGAAAGCATAGTGATGTGACTTAATGTACTCAGTCAGACTGACATAACCACTTTTTAAATGAGAACTTAATTTGAGGTTACTACAAGAAATCAATTCAATTCAAAATCTCTAGTAAATAAGGAATGGGAAGAGAAGCCTAACTGTGGTCACAACATTTATTTGAACAAATGACTTAAATGGTGAAATCCTAATATAGTAAACATTCAAGGAGTTTTAATAAATGTATTGGTTTCTAAATGCATCTCTCTTCTTTAGTTAAAGGCATTAGGATTTCCTGAAGGACTTGTGATACAAGCATATTTTGCTTGCGAGAAGAATGAAAACTTGGCTGCCAACTTTCTTCTACAACAGAACTTTGATGAAGATTGAAAGGGAGAGACTTTTTTATCTCACGCTTCACACCAGTGCATTACACTAACTTTGTTCACTGGATTGTTTGGGGGTATTTGGGCTCATATCCACAATACTTGGTGTATGGTATGGGGGGAGGGAGAAGAAAACATAGGAAACAAAGCAAGGATAAATAAAGCATGTCTGCTTTAAATTGGCAGACGCAGCAAATCACACAGTGTAAAATACTATACAACCAAAAATCAGCTTCTGCAGGTATTTAGTTCCTTCTATAAACTGTAGGTTAACTTTTTTCTAGGTTTTCACTTTTTCTGTACTAGTTCCAGAAACTTAGTGTAATGCCCTGCTTCATGTTTCTTTTTACTTAACATTGGTATTGGAAAATAGCTTTTGCTACCTAGAATCTACAATCTGTATTTCATGGCAACACTGGATAATGGCTTTGTGAAATCTAAAAGAATTGAGCAACTGTAAACATACATGCCAAAATATAGGGGGTTATTTTGCTGCTTCAGATGTATTAAATTTAGTGCAAGAAGCCCATGATTTCATGTTAAATGCTGGATTTAAGAAAAAAATGCCTTCAAATGAAAACTCATTACTGTTATGTTAAAATTTGTTGATCATTGAATTAGACTCCCTTCTAACATGATCTGAGAAGCTGTACACATACAGGCAAACTTATTTTCCTGTTTACGTCTTTTCTTTTTGGGGAAAAAATGATAGATATCTAATTACTGTTTACTTCAATGTTACGTTGCAGTAAAGGTTTTAAAAACAACCGTTGCATGTTTAGTTTTGATGTATCCCTTTTTGTGAATTGAGCACTTTTTGGTCAGCAAAAAAAAATGTAAACTTCACTTCTCTCCATTGTAGTGAAATATTTATTTATTAACAAATCAGATTCCACTGTACTTCCTGTTTTCTTAAAGTTGTTTCACCAGTACAGCTGGAAGTATTTCAAAACCAGGTATCTAATGTTGTAATACCTTTGCTTTATTTTTTTCATCTTCTGTGACAACGTAGGACCACTCTAAAGCTATTGGCGTTGTATTGCTCTTGAAAGGATTGTAATGTTCCAGGAACTTCTCTTCAGGAAGGACATTGTGTCTATAAATTGCTGTGTGAGGGAATTCAGAACCTGAGAATTAGGCGAACAATCAAGTTATTGCATCCCAAAACATTATGCACACCTACTTTTCCTTCTATTAAAAGTAAGCTCCAATTGTAGAGTTCTGAGTCTTATTTCTTGGTGCCTCATTGTCAGTTATTTTGAGTGCTGAGCGGCTAATTCAGTGAGCTTCCTTCTTAAGTACATTTTGGCTTGGTAGAGACAACTTTAACTCTGCTGCAGTGCTGAGGAGGAAAATTATTTTTACTTTCTCCAAAAATCTCTTGTACAGCACTTCCTGAACATGGTTGAAGATAAGTCATCACTTTTTGGCCATAAAGCAATTATATTTTAACTGTCTAAACTCTGTGTTTAACCTTTGAGCTCTTCATCCTTATTCATCTCTATCTTTAATGGTACAATTCTGACCAGAGGAGGGATTGGGTATGGAATGGGTAGTCAGTATGCTGACTGATCTCATTGTTCACCATCTACAATGAGTCATGGACCTTGGAAAGAGAATGAGATGGGGGAGAGCAAAACAAAGCTCCCAGCCTGGGATTTTATCTTTGGATTGACTAGTTACAGTGTACTAAACCTTTCAGTGCCTAGAATAATGAGCTTCGGGATGCCTGGGGTTTAACTCAACAGAGCTCTGCAGTAGCCTTCAATCATGTTGAGGGTCTTCAGTTTTCTGATGTGTTTCTTATTCATTCAACTTTCATTGCAACTCCTTAGTGTCTTTCATAATATCCATGAGTGCTAACTCTGCAACAATATGGCAGTGGTATCATGGGCAGCTGTATAGACCTGTAAATAGTTCCAGAATGAACTTTAACCTTTGCAAATTTACAAAATTTAACTTCAGGACTTCAGAAAACAAAACAAATAAACAAAAAACTTCAATACGCTTCAGATAATTTAAATATAAGCAGGGTTTCATAAAAAGTTAGTCAAGCTTAGCCCCTTTTACCTGTAGAACATTATCATCTTGAAAATAAGCATCACTGCTAGATCTAGTCAATATAGACTGGTAATACTATGCACCTGAACTAGTGCTGGAAAAATGAGTAAAACTTCTACTGTGGATGCAGGCTGAGACAAATCCCAGCCCCTCCTTAGCCGCAGCTGGAAAGGCACATCTCGTATAAGTCAAGTTTTTAAGTAGGTAGCAATATGATGTAAACAAGTCAGCCTCCTATTATCTCCTGTTTTCCTTGAAGTAAAGGTCCTAGGGCCAGGAACTGTTTATGTGGGTAACTGCTGTTCTGCTTTTGCAGATTAATAGGTGTGCTGGACATCTCCAATGAAAAAGGTTCACTCAGTCTCAGCTCTGCTAGTTATGGTTAAAGATGTCCCTAGTCCTCTCTGCTTCCCCTTTCAAAGAGCAGGGGTGGATATTCTTGTCCCAATCGCACATCCTCTCATGGACCTAACTGTAGCCGAAGAGTTTAGAGCAAGGGTGGCCAAACTGTGGCTTGTGTGATGCGCGCCTCCCCTCCCCCCATTCTCTGCCCACTGGGAGTGGTGGGGCTAGGGGCTTCTGACAGACGACTGGTGCCTGCTGGGGAGCACACAGCTGCTGCAGTGGCAAACAGTTGAGAGCTGCAGGGCGGGGTCTCTGCTTTCTCTCCTTGGGGAGAGGCAGCAGCAAAAGCAGCAGCTCCGCCTCCAGCTCCTAGCTGTTCGCTGCTGCCTCCACCCAAGGCACAGCTCACCAGTTCCAGCAGCTGCTGTGCAGGGAGGGGGCCTTGCAGCACCATGTGACCAAGCTGCGCTAGCAAACCCTGGCAAAAATTGGGGAGGATGTGACCCCATGTGTCCCTCTCACACTGCCTCTGGTTCCTACCCAGGAGGGCACTGGGGCTTCAGCCGTGCGGGACAGGAGGGGCCTGGCCGGTGCACCATGCTTCTCGAACTTCGGAAGTTTGTTGACTCAGAGTCAGTAAGTCTGGCCACCCCTGGTTTAGAGTGACCTGGTCTCCCCCTTCCCCTTTTGGGGGCTTAGGTAAGCAAGTGTGTGGCCAATGTCACTCCTGAAGCTTAGTCAGATGGTGTGACTAAGTTTTGAAATGAAATCATCCCTTTGGAAAATGAAAAGTTGGATTGTTATGAAACACAATAATGGAAAATGCCTTTGAATTTATTAAACTATCCAAACTATTTTTTTTCATTAGCCTATGTCATAATCCCTGAGAGGACATCTGTACAAATGGTTACTGAACTAAGCTGCTACAACCGTGGTCACGCTCTGTTGCTCATACTTAAGACTGTAAATAGCAGACAAATAAGAGGACTTGCCAAGGGGGAGAGTGGTTACTAAAGGTGAATTGCAGAGATGCTGGAATACTGAGTGCAAAAAAAAAAAGGGTCCTATTCCACATCACCCTATTGATGCCCATTTTCTAAGATGCGTGGAAGTGGCCAGTGGAAGAAAAGTTTGAATGGGTAGTAAGGTGCTACCTTTGTAATTGCTGTGAGTTTAGTGCTGTTAGCTAGTTTCTGATTTGTCCAGTTACTGTGCTACATGCATACAAGTCTTTTCTTAGTACTAGGTCAGTCAGGAATAGGAATGTTGAGTCTGACAACCTTGAGCTTGTACTAGAGATAAAATATTAGGCTCGCTCTGAATAGCTTCCCCCTCCTCTGAAATGAGAAATGAACATTGGTTGGGCAAGAGATTAAAACACAAATAATAAGCAATTTAATGCTTCTTTTAACTCAAAATGCACTTTAGTAAAACTGGTATCTGGAAAATCTATTGTCCACAAATTTTGTTAGGATCAATCTCCATGCAGATCACTCAATCTTGAGTGGTTTTAGTTGTCAATTTAATAAATAGTACCATCTAAAGTCATGTTATTGCTGTTCACCCCATCCCTCTGCGTTCTCCCCTACACACTTTCAGTACAGAATAACAATCAAATGTTATTGGTACTAGGAAATCCAGTAGCAAGTGGTGGTGATCAGGGCCTTGTTTCTCCTGCACTGCCGCTCGTGCAGCAATGCTTAGAAGAAGTAGACCATAAAAAGCTTCAAGCCTCTAACTTAAAGGTAATGTGTGAGCAAATCCTCAGTGCCCTCGTGCGGGAGCATCTTTGGAATTCCTATTGTCTGAGATAACAAGGATCTCAGGCATGATACGTGAGGGATAGTCATGTATCAAGTAAGTCAGCCAAACAGCGAGGTGATTTGTTGTGGCCTCCTGCGTGATGGATTCATTGCTGTTTGTTCGTTCATTTGAGTTTTAAAGACTGCAGCCTTGGATAAGAAAATGGGTGAATTAATCTATAGTTCATACATATGAGAATTTTTAGAGCTAGTCATCACTTTCCAAGTTCAGGTGGTGGTTTTTTTTCCAATGAAAAACTTTGAATGGAAATCCCCTAAAAACTTTTTTTGTTCCCCCTGTGTTTTTATGTACTGCAGTATGCAGTGCCACCTGCTGCCAGGGCAGCTAGAGTTACTGCTCCCCTGGGCTGTCATTAGCGGGCTTCAGCTCAAGCAGCAGAGGGATGAAGCCATGAGAACAGTGTTCTGGGGAGCTATTTCAGAGCATGTGCTCACTGCTCCTGCTTTTCTAGACCCAGCAGGAAGTAGGAATGTTGCAAAGGTTGAAGAATTCTAATTGTCTTGAGTTTTGTACTGTGTGATCATTTGAAAATGAACGCTAAAGGGAGGGTCCTAGGCTGGGGTTGGGTGTTTGCTAAGAAGAGTACTCAGTCTGGAGGGTTGAGGAGTGGAGGGGGAAGTTGGATGGGAGCGATATTCAGAATCTGTTGGATGGCAGAGGTTTCTGAGCTGAGGGGGTTGGTTCTGAGCAGTAAAGAGACTAAGTAGGAAGAGGGGCTGGGGCATTAATGATGTGAAGGGAAGGGTCTCTGAGGAGTTGCTAAGTCAGCCACGGGACAGGTCAGTTTAGCAAGCTTGAGTACAGGGGCAAATGGGGTCAACTAATGAATGAGAGTGTGGGTGAAATGTATCTGTGAGGAAAGGTGGCAAGGAGCGAACAGTAAAAGGGTCACAGAAGGATAAAAACCATAGGTTACTATATACAGACACATTCTTTGGAGGTCTACTCAATATAATTCCGCCTGGGCTGCTTGTCTGCCAGCGTGACCCTGCTTGGAGAAAAGGAAGCTGACAGGTAAAACTTTCTCTTTCGTTGTGTGAATGTCGTGGTCAGACATTTTTTAACTTGCACTTCCAGCCACACGTGTCTTTTTAGCTGCTTTTTCGGCTTCTTTACAATTCCTCCCTTTCCTATTTGAGCTGATTGGAGAGGGAGAACCTGGCTAAACAGCACATTTCATGGTCATGCTATTGCTTGTTTTGTTTGTATCTATGGCTAATTTAATTAAATCCCCCCCTTGCCAATTCACAGGGTCATGGGTACTATCGAGGGGCTGATCATGTGGAGTTCATTTTGACAGTTCATTCTGTCGGGATTATGGGATACTGGCAAATCTTTAATTCATGACCTGTTGGCACTTGTCTTAAATTCTAAGCAATTGTGACCTTCAGAACAGTGCTAAGGAAATTGCTGGAAGTACTTAATCTCAGAAGAGCAGCAGGATTAAGATAGGAAGTTATCAAAATGCATGAAATGAGGTGCTAAGTAAGCTAATTTTTGGCAATCCCTGTATATGACATGACTCAGTGCTAAGTGAGGGCATAGAAAGCTGCAGTACGCAAGTTTTTTCCCCATGCCACATGTTTTCAGTGGCCCAAGTAACATGAGAGTTCTCACAAGTTGGAGGAAATGTGACCCAAAATAGGAATTTAAGCATGAAGGGATTGCAATAGAGAGAGAGAGAGGACTGGCTATTCTGTTTACCTGTTTAACTTAAACATGCCTCATTCCATAGGATAGTGGGCCTAGATTGCTGTTCAAAATCAAATTAGCTGATTGGCATTCCCAAAACACTTCCTTTACAGTGGGCCAATCCTGTGACTTTGTTACTGCATTGCATCCTATAGCCTCGGAGAGTGCAAGTCACTGTTTCCAAACTGCTAGAGCTGAGGAGGATGACGTGACTACCCTCTATGGGGAGGACAGCAGCCTCTTGGGTGTATGACACGCTGGCCCTGACGTCGGGCAGGGGTGGGTGAACATTCCAGGGTTCGGTCAGCAAGACAGCTTGCTTAGAGGTTCAAGTCAGATCAGTGCAAAACCCCATGGGGAGAGTCTCCTGCTGCCATCAAAAATCTCTCAAGAGCCAGCTCCCTACACCACTTAGGGGAGGGGAGGGCTGGTTGGGAGGGAGCTAAGGATGCAAACGAGGGGGATGGGAGATCCATTGGCTACTAGTTGAGTGGACATGAGCCCATATTTTCTAACCTTGTTTAGGAAAAGCAGTTGTATGATCCAAGCAGGATACACAAAACAAGGCCAAGTTTGGGTGCTGCTGCATGGTGCACAGCTCTAGCCTCAGAGGCGGCTGCTTGCCTGCCTTGCAGCGTGCGGAATAAGCATTGCTGCTGTCTAGGAGAAAAGAGGATCTTTGGAAAGAAGGAGTGCAGGATGAGTAACATCTTGTGGGCAGGATCAAATACGGTAAGACTGGGGGGGGGCGGCAAGGGAGGGGTTACTGCCATCCTCTGTGTATTTCAGTTTAAAATGAAGGAAATTAAGGATGCTCATTAATTTGTGTCAGGTTGATTGTTTTTTAAAGTTGCAGCTTGAAGTTGCTCAGGGTTTGGAATGTTTCACGTGTCCTAGGGTAAATAGATTGGTAGGAAGAGTGCCGGTGCGGTGATAAATTGCAGAATCATACAACATACTTATCACATGGCAATTACCTCAACATATGTGGGGTGTGGGTGTACATACATTTTGAAACCATCTGAGTTGGACTTGCATCCTTATTGTCTATTAAAAGTTACATATGTTTGCAGTTGGCTGTAGTGAGCAAATAGTCTGAATGCAATTTTAGTGTGTAATTGTGTGGACTGTTCTTTTGTGGTGTAATGTTATTCCAAATATGAATAAATCTAAGTACAAATAAAACCCCACATGGGATTTCCTGGGAGACAGCCTGGAACTGGGATTGCAGCATTTCACATCTGGGTGGAAGAGATTATTTCATTTCCAGGTTGAGCAAAGGAAATATGAATGTTATTCAACAGATCTGAACAGGCTAAATATTACTGCAATTCTAATTAACTTCCATTCACATGAGAAGTGGTGATAAGTGACGTTCGCATGGCTTGATTTTTGGAATATATTTGTCACTATATTGTTATAGGCAGAGCTGGTAGCATCACCCATATAGTTGTTTGCCTGACACTTCCCTTTATGAGATTCTTGTTTCAGTGGCTTACAACTTTGCAGATTTAAACATTGACCTTTGGCTGAATATTTGAGGAAATTTTCTGCTAAAACAGTTTGGCCATTTCAGAAGGAGATTAAGGAAAAATCCACTTTTCCAAGTTAATTTTTTTTAATAACGATTTTGTTGAGAGGCTCTCGCACATCCACGGTTTTGAACAACGGCTTGACAACTGTGGGGGGGTAGGGGTCACCCCCGTGGCTGGAATATGACTTTTGCTGTTCCCTTGAACAACTGCCCAAGTTTGGCCAAGTTATAAGCCTCTGAAAATCTCTACACATGCCCACAAGAGAGCTAGGTAGCTACATTCGCTGAAGATTCCATCTGCTCTGACCATGCACCCTCCCCTCACGGTTCCTAGAACTGACAAGACTGCACATGCACCATCCCCGACAAAGCATGCTCCAGTTGCTGTAGGCTATAACTTTTTGACAGAAGTTTGGGTTTTTGACTAAAATTGTTCATGAAATGTGTCTGCTTTCCAGGAAAAATTGCCTGAAAACATTTCAATTCAGATACTCTGCTGTGGTGTCTCATGCTCTCCTCTCCTCCAGTGGCCTGGTTCCCCCCAGCCAGATTTTATTTCCCAGGATACTCTGTAGCCATGGGTCTCCCATGATGCACTCCCTCCCCTCAGGAAGAGAGGAGGCCATGATGCATCATGGGACATGTAGTACAACCAGGGAGCTCGGCTATTGAGCAGACTGGGATCATGAGGCACCTATACTACAAGTCCTCTGAAGCACTGCAGCAACATTTCTGAATCAAAATATTTGTTTGTTTTTTTTGCTGAAAAGTCAAAATGTTCAGGGGGAAATAAGGAATTCTGACCAGCTCTACTTGTAACAGTGACCCTGTTGAGGCTGTTAAGTCTAGAGACTAAAGCAATCTTTGACTGCTTCCCTCCTTCAACACAACCTGCCCTCGTGCACCTCCTTTCCCTAGTTCCTTATGGCCTGACTTTGAGATGCTGATCTCCTACAGCTCTCGCTGCCTTCACTCAGAAATGCAGGTGCTTCACACCTTTGAAAAGCAAGCCACTAGCCCATGACTTGGGAGAGAGTGTATGGATATTATGGATACTTTAGGGTTGTTAGCAGGCAGAAAGCCAAAGTCTGTCCTCAACCAGATGAGAAGTGTGATTGTTGTTTGGTAACGTTCTATAACATTTAACTAGTGTGTCCTGCCCCTTTAAACATATGCTGAACTGCATTCTTTTCAACACCATTAAAGCACTTGGTAATTAATCTTTGTTAAATGGAAAATGACAGTATGGAAAGGAATTTAATTTGGAAGCTTCTAAGAGAGTTATTAAAGAAACAAAACATTAACTGACAATCTCCTATTAATTAAGAACAGCCTGGGAAAAAAATCCAAATGTTGGACCCAAACACAAAGGCAAAAGAAACTATAAACAGCAATTAAACAGTGAAACATGCCTCTCCAATGTGTCTCAGTTCAAAGGACCTCACTCATTTTAGTCCCAAAATTACCTACCACCCACACAAATGTGGGGTCCATGCTAAATTGCATAAACAGATAGCTACCAATGCATTAGCTCCTTTCCTAGCTCTTATAGCACTTTTCATCAGCCAGTCTCAAAGGCCCAGATGCTCAAATGTACTTGCCATTGAAATCAGTGGCAGTTCTTGAGGATCTGGGCCCAAGCACTTTACAAAGAAGGGTGGTGTATTCTCTCTGGTTAACAGATTTTGGGGAAACGGGCAGGGGCAAGAAGCGACTTGCTCCAAGGTCACTCAGCGAGCAAGTTGCAGAAGCAGGGATTGAACCTAGGTCTTTGGAGACCCAATACTGCTTTTCCACCTATGTAATTGCTGTAAAAAGAACAGGAGTACTTGTGGCACCTTAGAGACTAATACATTTATTTGAGCATAAGCTTTCGTGGGCTAAAACCCACTTCAAGGCTGCATGCAATGGAAAATACAGTAGACACACACACACACACACACACACACACACACACACACGCCCCCCCCCCCCCCCCATGAAACAATGAGTATTGCCATACTAACTATAACAAGAATAATCAATTAAGGTGGGCTATTATCAGCAGGAGAAAAAAAAACTTCAGTAGTGATAATTAGGATGGCCCATTTCCAACAATTGCTGTAGTTGCTCCATGGATGTAATATGCTCATGAATGAGAGGGGAGGTTCCATGAATGAGGTGCCCAGGAGACAATCTCTTGGTTAAGTTGTACCCTAAGAAAAAGTCTGAGATGTGTAAGAATAAATTGTTGATTTCTATCAGTTTACCTTATTAGCTCATTTCAAAATACTTTTCTGTGCTATAGTAATGGACCCAAACACTACTGCTTACTCTAATATTAGGACAGTGTCCCTGACCATTAGTTTAGGGTTCTATTGGGTTTACTTAAGGCTCTAGCAAGAAACACCCCTTCCCCTCCTGCGGGAATGCTTGCTAGAGTAAGAATTCATTCACAAGGGCTAGATGGTGCCCTGGTGTGTCACAGTTCTAATTCTTTCCCAGTGCTGCTCCTGGGGCAGCTGCACTGGCCCTGCTCAGACTCAGGCTGGAGCTTTATGGCTCAGTCTCTTTCTAAAAGATTAAGGGGGAGATTTTCAAAGGCACTAACACAGTTAAGGGGCCCAGCTCCCATTGCTTTCAGTGGCAATTGGACACCTACCTGCCATTTATGCCTTTGCAATTCACCCCGAAGCATGTCTAATCCTGAGTCGCTGGAGCTGGGGTCCGTCACACATCCCTGCATAGGCATATCAAGAATATCCAGAGTTGTTCTTACTTCATTTATTTTTTATTCTTTGTATTACCATAGTACCTAGTCATGGACCAGCAGTCGATTGTGCTAGGCACTGCACAAACCCAGGACGAGAAGCCAGTCCCTGCCCTGAGAGCTCACAACCTAAGTAATGATAACAATGGTTAAGGAAAGGGCGTAGTTAGAGTGTTACTGGAGCTCAGGCAGATTATCCTACAACTGGCTCCTGTGTGGTTCTTACACCTTCCTCTGACACATGCTGCAGACAGGATACCGGACTAGGCCTGGTAGCCTCTTTCTCACTGAACTGATAAGATGCAAGTATTAGCTGAAATAAAGTGTCAAGGTGTAGAAATAGCTGGGTGCTATGACTTAAAAACAAACATAACTCACCAACCCTCTGACTCAGAACTGAATCCATTTCCATCGCTTACTGTTTGTTAGTATTTCAACAATTAACTGATCCCCACAATCTGACCTGCTCAGACCTATCTTTCTGCCAGGTAGGCACTAATGAGACATGCTGTATTTGGCAATGTGTACCTGAGAGAGAGCTCCCAGCCTGCCATCCAAATATTTTAAAAGCTTTACATTTTAAATGTATTTTTTAAAGTGTTTGCTAAAGCCATCCAGTGCCTTCCAAGAGAAAGCATGGAAAGACCTGGGTAGTGTAATTAATTTTTTCATTTTTCCAGATCTCACATTCACTTTTCCAGAGCTTTTCTTAGCAGACTATAAAATCTCTGTTACATCTGTTCCAATATTCTTCACAATGGAATGCTGGATGCTGCAAGCGTTCCAGACACTCTTGATTTTTTCCAGATTCTCCTCAGAACATGAGAAAAATAAACAGAAAGGCAAAAAGACTTTGGAGATTCCGCTGCTCAGGGTGCACTTAGCTTCCTGCTTAGTGCAAACACTTCAGACAGTGGAGCCAGCTTCTCATTTACATTATGATCCCTTTACCCCACTGTGGGCATGTAAAGAGTCCTGATACTGTACATATTTAAGGCACCTTTATGTTTTCTGAGTGATGTAAAGGGGCCTTAGTGTAAATGAGACTCAGAGTGGATCGCTCATGTATGTATGGAGCCACTAATTTTCCTTTCATGACAGGCCAGTGAAGGTCATTGAAAGAGCCCAGCTCAACCCTCAACTGGTGTAAATGGACATAACTCCACTGATTTCATACCAGCTGAGGCTCTAGCTCTGAAACCTTCACTTGAATTTTGTGGCATCAGATCGGCACGGAGAATTAAAACATTAAAGCATCTACTTGGGTAAATACAAGGCATTATAGGCCTGATTTTAAAAATTAGGTATGCACATTATGTGGCTAATTTTCACATGGAATTACAGTGATTGCACATGCAAATAGGGGTAATTATGCATGCAAATAGACCAGTTAAATATGTAAGTGGTCATTTGTCTCTGCAGTTAGTTGCTTTGTGTGTGTAATTATGATAACTGCATCTTCAAATTAGGGCCTTGATCCTACCAACATGTGTTACCAACGTGTGCTTAACTTTGTGCATGTGAGTAGGTCTACTGACTTCAAAGGGGTTACTCACCTATGCAACTTTAAGCAGGAGCCTGTTTGCTGGATTGGAGTCGTAGCCTGTAATTTCAGGTGCATACTTTAAAAAAAAAAAAAAAAAAAAAAGGCCTTAATTCACCAGACATGACCTGCATCTTCCAAGTGTAAAATTGCATCATCTGCTAATAAACATCCTTTTTTTTTCAGTTTGTAATAGACTTTCATATGGGGCATTTCCTGGGGATTAAGGAATGGTTGGAGTTAATAGTTTTTGGCTGCATCTTCAGGACAATGTGTCCTTCCAGCCAGTCATAAGTCATAGATATTTGAGCTGGAAAAGACATTGAGTTCATCCGGGCTATCTTTCTACTAGTGTAGGATTGTTCTCTCCAGTATGTTGCCTAGCACTTTGTATAGTCTCCATTAAAAAGTCCAAGTAATTTAATTGCTTCTTCAAGGGCTTGCCCGTGTCCATTCCAAAGCAGGTGTGTGCTCACCCCTGACACTGCCGCTGGAAAGTTTTCCCCTCCGTGGTATCTGTTGGTTCAGCTCCGGTGCCCCCTGGAGCAGTGTGCTCATAGTGCTGGAATAAAGGTTTCCAACGACCTGCAGCCCCCTTCTTATTGCCTGTGATGGTCGCTAGAACATCAGCTCGTCCTTGTGTTTTCTGCAAGTACTCCTCTCAATGGACTTTGATTCTTTAATTGTACATCGTTCTCTTCATTTGTAGTAGTGAAGTTTTAGTTAAATTACTTAGATTAGCGACCCCCCTCAACAGAGTTAGTCTCTCCTGGCACCAGGACATGCCTCGGTCTGTGGGCTTTAAGCCTTGTGCTTCGTGCCACAAGCCTATGCCTGTCAGCGACCCCCATTCCAGCTCCTTTTAGTGGGGGAAGCTCACATGCAGGAGCACTGCAAACTGCGAGACTTCAGGCCCTGCACCAAAAAAACAAGGACACCAGGCTTAGGTTCCTCCTCGTGGAACAGCTCTTCGTCCTCCCACATCCTGATGAATATGCTGCTGCGTGGCCCTTCAAGAGTGGCTTTGCCCTTAAATGAGGCTATTATGGACTCCATCAAGGCCTTATGGCAGACCCCAGCGTCCCTTCAGCCAACAGCAAAAAGGATGAAGAAAAAGTACTTTGTTCCAGCTAAAGGTTTTGATTTTTTGTACACCCATCTACCACTGGGCTCATTGGTAGTATCAGCACCCAAAGAGTGGGAGTGACAGGTCTGCATGGTCCAGCCCCCAAAGCCAAGGATGCCAAAAAACTAGACTTTTTTGGCAGAAACATCTATTCACCTGGTGGCCTCTAGCTCAGGAGCGCAAATCAGCAAGCACTCCTGAGCTGCTAGGATTTTAATTCCTGGGACACTGTGGTAAAATGTAATGAATTATTGTCACAGGAGTCCAGATGTGGATTTGCAACCCCTGTAGAGAAGGGAAAATCTGGTCAGGGCATCTCTGCTGGCAGCCTTGGAAGCATGGACTCTGCAGTCAACTCCATGGTCTCAGCAATGGCAATGCAGAGAAGCTCCTGACATCACTCCTCATGCCTACCTCACAAGGTGCAGCAGACATTGCAGGGCCTCCCTTTTGAGGGTACAGTGCTCTTTCCAGAGCAGACTCCGAATTGCACAGCCTGAAGGACTCGAGAGCCGCCCTGAAGTCCCTAGGCCTTCTAAGGGCTAGTCTACACTTACCAGCCGGGTCGACGCGGTGAGTTCGACTTCTCGGAGTTCGAACTATCGCGTCTAATCTGGACGCGATAGTTCGAACTCCGGAAGCGCCGCGGTCGACTCCGGTACTCCACCACTGCAAACGGCGGTGGCGGAGTCGACCTTGGAGCCGCGGACTTTGATTCCGCGGCGTCTGGGCGGGTGAGTAGTTCGAACTAGGGTACTTCGAATTCAGCTACGCTATTCACGTAGCTGAATTTGCGTACCCTAGTTCGACCCCGCTTCTTAGTGTGGACCAGCCCTAAGAAACACTTCAAGCCCCAACCAGCTACTCGTTTCTTCCCGGCACCTGCCCAGCAAGACTATAGTAAAAGGAGGAGCAGGGGCTACAGGAGAAGACCTCTGCCCCAATCCACATCTGTGTCCAGGCCCGCCCCCCAGACACTTGGCAGGGTCTGAGCAGGCATTTTGATGGGACACTCGGGGACAGATTACCTCAGATCGCTGGGTGCTACGCACAATAGCACTGGGATACACCCTTTAGTTCAATTGTTCCCCTCCTTCCCATCGCCCCTACCCATCCCTCTTCAGAGACCCTTCTCACGAGCAACTGCTAGCCCAAGAGGGGCAGTCGCTCCTAAGGGTGGGAGCAGATTCCACAGGATTTAAGGGGTCAGGAGTTCTACTCCCATTATTTCCTAACCCCGAAAGCCAGTGGTGGTCTCAGACCGATTCTGGACCTACAAAACCTCAACAGATTCATGAAGAAGCTGAAATTCTGCATGGTCTCCTTGGCCTTCATCATCCCCTCCCTGGATCCAGGGGACTGGTATGCTGCGCTCTATTTGAAGGATGCTTACTTTCATATTTCAGGGATGCAGAAGGTTCCTCAGATTCATCATGAACCATGCGCACTACCAATTCGCAGTGCTCCCATTTGGCCCATCAGCGGTGCCTCGGGTGTTCACAAAATGCACGGCAGTCGTTGCAGTTTTTCTGAGGATACAAGGGGTTCAGGTCTACCGTACCTCGATGACTGGCTGATCAGCAGTCGGACCAAGGCCCAGGTGGAGTCTGATATAAATTTAATACCATCAACTTTCCAGGACGTGGGTCTGCTAATAAATATGCAGAAGTCTACCCTCTCCTCGGTTTAAAGGATAGAATTCATCGGGGCAGTCCTCGACTCGGTCCAAGCCAGAGCCTTCCTCCGGGAAGCTCAGTTCCAAGCAATAGGGATGCTTAGAGAGAGCCTCAGAAATCACCCCATCACAAGGGCAAGAAACTGCCTAAAGCTCCTGGACCCCCTACAACCACCTACATTTTGCAGTGTGCAAGACTATGGCTCAGATCTCTTCAGCTGTTGCTGGAGTCTCTACGCACCAGGCCAACACCACTTAGATATGGTTATCACACTTCCCCCATCAGTGATCTCCCTTCTTTTGTGGTTGGACCCACTGCTGGTGTGTGCAGGAGTCCCATTTTTCAAGACCCCGACCATCAGCGTATCTTATCACAGATGCTTCTGCAATGGGCTGGGGAGCTCACCTGGGATCTCTCTGAACTCAGGGCCTTTGGTCTCCGGAAGGTCTCTTGCTACACATCAACATCAAGGAGGTCAGGGCAGTTCACCTGGCTGTTCCAACCCCACATGGTGGGTAAGTGCATGTCAGTTCTCATAGACAACACAACAGCGATGTTCTGTAACAGGCAGGGTGGAGCACGCTGGAGGTACCTGGAGTGCCAGGAAGTACTTCTCTTGTGTGAATTCTACAAAGCCTACTCAATCCACCTCAAAGCCTCCTATCTCCTGGGGTCACAGAACAAGCTAGAGGATCATCTCAGCAGATCCTTCTGCATCCACCATGAATGGTCCATCCATCCAGATATCATGAAAGGCATTTTCCAGAAGTGCGGGACTCCCCAGGAAAATCCGTTCGTGATGAAGCACAACAGGAAGTGTCTCCTGTTTTGCTCCTTCCTGGGTCATAGCTCAAGGTTGCTCACAGACACCTTTCTCCTACCTTGGATTGGCCATGTTTTCTATGCAACACATCTCGAAGAACAGTTGTGAAAGGTTAGTAACCATTTTTACCTTTTCAGCTCTTAGATTCTACAGCAATCGGCTCTGTAGAAAGCCATAAGATAGATGAGGGTTCTGTGACTTCCTATGGGAGACTAAGACACAAATTAATACGGTTCATTGTAAGGATGTTTTTTTCTTCAGTCTATAATTTCCTATTGTTAGTATTCATCCTATTATAGTTAATACACCTTCTCCCCCCACCCCCACTCCCCCACACACATTTACCACCCCAAATAATCCCTCTTTATTCGTGGTGCTGACACCTCCCAATATGTTCATGGATTTACATCTGCCTCATTTGTTGCTTAGCCAGACTAAACATCTGAGCTCCTGGTTTGATCCAGCTCCCAGTAAAGTCAACAGGACTCTTTCCATTGACTTTAGTGGAAGTTGGATCAGCCTCTTGGTCTTTTGCTTCTTAGGCTGTGCCTACACTTAGAGTGCATGTCGCACCTCTCCCCCGCAGCACAGGTACAAATAGCAGTGTAGGTGGTGAGGCACTACATAGGTGAGTAAAGACGTGAATGAACCCTTAGGGGTGTATCTACACTCCTCAGCAGTGCCTCCCCGGTTAACAGTGTAGTGTCCTGCCTTCCTCCCCACTGCCAGAGCCTTTCCTCACCGCCTGCTCCTGGCCAGAGCTTCTCACTGCTATGTGTAGCTACACTCTACCATGTGGATGCAGCCTGCTTTTCATTGCAGTACCCTCCTACATGCCACCAGTGTAGACAAGTCCTTAGAAATTAATGCTATTGGATTTTTCAAAAGAATCTAGGCACCTATCTGCATCTTTAGGTACCTAAATCCCTGTACAAATCTGGCTCTGAGTGAGTAAATTCAGGAATTATTTTGGGGAAGTTCTGTGGCTTGTGTTGTTCAGGAAGTCAGACTAGATGATCACATTGGTCCCTTCTGGCCTTAAAAATCTTTGAAATCCCAGGCCAGTGCTCTAGCCTCGTGCCATTCTTGTTCTTCTCTACACTGGATGTGTTTTCTGGTTGTGCAGTTTCCAGGATTGAATGCAATATTCCACGAGGACCACTGCTTGACTGCGCCATGAGGTGATACAACTAGGCTGGCCTGAGCGATCTGTGATGAGTTGGCAAATCAATTTTTTTCCCCACCTCCTCCCAATTGCTTTGCAATATGGTCACACAACTGTGCTCAGGGCTGGTTTTGGGATTTAGGAAGGGTTTAGAGACAGTTATTCCACATAAAGCCCAAATTTAACTGAATTATTTTGTTTTCACTTCCTCTTTCTGCCACGCTGGCTGCAGCTTCAGAGGGTGGGGCTGAGGGAAGCTTTTCCCTCCAGTAAGGTCTTTGGATGTGACGGTGGAAGAGTCTGTTTGGTGAATGGTGCACGGGCTGGTAGATCCTGTGGCACTGTCCACTGAGTTGATGAGCCTTATTCCTGTGGTGGGTTGGAGACAAAGGCACCTGTGGGGAAGTGACTTGGGAACTCTACTGGAGATGGGGGGTGGATTTGGGGGGAAGGGATAGGCCGAGAGGAAAGGAGAAAGCAAAGGAAAGGAAAAAGAGTTTCCTTTCCCTCCTGCAGCTGCTGGAGCAGACGTGGGCAAACTACGGCCTGCGGGCCACATCTGGCCCACGGGACCATCCTGCCGGCCCCTGAGCTCCCTGAGGAGCCTAGTCCCTGGCCCCTCCTCTCCTGTGGGGAGCGCAGCTGGCTCTGGCCAGGTGTCACGGCTGCAAGCTCCTGCTGCTGGTAAGGGGGCGGGGAGCGTGGGAGGGGGGTAATCAGGGAGGATGGGGTGGAGGTTCTGGGGGGGCGGTCAGGGGATGGGGAACAGGGAGGAGTGGGAGTCCCAGGGGGCCTGTCGGGGTGGGGATGTGGATGGGGTTGGGAGGGCAGTCAGGGGACAAGGAGCAGGGAGGGTGGATAGGGGGCAGGGGGTCCTGTGAGGGATTGGTCAGGGGACAGGGAGCAGGGGGGTTGGATGGGTTGTGGGTTCTGAGGGGGTCAGTCGGGGCAGATAGGGCTGTTTGGGGAGGCACAGCCTTCCCTACCCGGCCCGCCATACAGTTGCGCAACCCCGATGTGGCCCTTGGGCCAAAAAGTTCGCCCACCCCTGTGCCAGAGGGAGCCCCTGGTGTGGAGGGCATGGAGCTAGGCCCCCTCACACTGGGAAATGCTTTGCAGGGCCTGTCCCCCGGTTCAAGCTTAGCATGGAGCCTCAAGGAGGGGCAGGACCACTGTGGTGCTTTGCAACAGTTGGGTTGTATCAATAAGGTAGGGGGAAAGGGCAGGTTAGCAGCCAGCCCTGTGGTAGTACTGGGCTCTTCTCTGTGGCAGGGGCTCCAGTCACTTTAAGGGACTCCCCTCAGGGCAGGATTTGACCAGAAGGAGAAGTGGCCCCAAAGAGGCATTTTTTAGAATCCAAAGTGGGGTCTTTTGATTCTTTTGCCCCTGAGGATCCCAGCAGCACAAAGGGACGACTGACCCAGTGCTGTGGAGGGAGCACAAAGGGCTGCCATGAGTGAGCAGCTGAGGAACAGTGGCAATAAGGAAGGCTCTGAGGCAGTGGTCCCCAACGTGGTGCCCGTGGGCGCCATGGTGCCCGCCTAGTGCCCAGCAGGGGAGAGAAGCCGCGGCCCCGCGCCTGCTGGGGACAGAGAACTCCAGGGCTGCAGGCTGCGGGCGCCAGTGTTCTCTGTCCCTGGCAGGCGCGGGGCTGTGGCTTCTCTCCGGCTTCTCCGGGGCTGCAGACTGCGGGCGCCGGTGTTCTCGGTCCCTGGCAGGCGCGGGGCCGCGGCTTCTCTCCGGCTTCTCCGGGGCTGCAGGCTGCGGGCGCCGGTGTTCTCGGTCCCTGGCAGGCACGGGGTCGCGGCTTCTCTCCGGCTTCTCCGGGGCTGCAGGCTGCGGGTGCCGGTGTTCTCGGTCCCTGGCAGGCGCGGGGTCGCGGCTTCTCTCCGGCTTCTCTGGGGCTGCAGGCTGCGGGCGCCGGTGTTCTCGGTCCCTGGCAGGCGCGGGGTCGCGGCTTCTCTCCGGCTTCTCTGGGGCTGCAGGCTGTGGGCGCCGGTGTTCTCGGTCCCTGGCAGGCGCGGGGCCGCGGCTTCTCTCCGGCTTCTCCGGGGCTGCAGACTGTGGGCGCCGGTGTTCTCGGTCCCTGGCAGGCGCGGGGTTGCGGCTTAAGCCGGAGAGAAGCCGCGGCCCTGCGCCTGTCGGGGACAGAGAACTCTGGGGCTGTGGGCGGCGGGCGCTGGTGTTCTCTGTCCCCGGCAGGCGCGGGGCCCACCTAGTGCCCAGCAGGGGAGAAAAGCCAGATCCCCGCGCCTGCCGGGGACAGAGTACTCCGGGGCTGCAGGCTGCGGACGCCTGTGTTCTCTGTCCTCCCGGCTTCTCTCTGCACTGCCCAGAACTGGCGCCAAAAACAAAACCGCTCCAACTCTGCAGAATGGACGGAATGCCGCCCCATAGCCTGTGCTGCCCCAGGCACGTGCTTGCTCCACTGGTGCCTGGAACCGG
This sequence comes from Mauremys reevesii, assembly GCF_016161935.1. Taxonomy (NCBI): domain Eukaryota; kingdom Metazoa; phylum Chordata; order Testudines; family Geoemydidae; genus Mauremys; species Mauremys reevesii. Next base: position 127,764,086 of record NC_052628.1, read on the forward strand.
CCCTGTATGCGAGTAATTGTTGGTGCCCACCACACTCTTCTGAAAACATGAATGTGCTACTGGCCACAAAAAGGTTGGGGACCACTGCCCTGAGGTGTCTGTTTCCAGCCATGGGTCTCCTGAGGAGCTGCCTAAGAAGAAATCCTAGTAGCAGCCACAGCTGGTCAGGATCAGGCTGCTGGGCAAGTCTCCCCACAATGGAAGCATTGCCTTAGGATGCCTCAGCAGAGAGATGTGATTCGACTGCACGGCCCAGGGGACATGAACAAATGTCCCACTGCACTAGGGGTTATGTTGTTGGGACTCTTCTGTTAAAATCTTTAGGATTCTCTCCTGCTCAGCTGGAAGCTGTGATGCATCTGCCAGGCAGCAGGGAGTTTGGTGTCAGCTTTCATGGTGAAGTGGAATTTTTCTGGCAGTGGTTGGGATTTAGGAAGGGGACTAGGGATTGGGGAGTAGCCATTTCTTTACTCCATCTGGCTATTTCCTTCCACAATGAAAACATACCCGAAGTGGATGTTCTGCATTGGGTTTCATGTTACGCTAAAGTGTTGCAGCCTCCAGTTAAAGTTTGTGATCGATTTAGGGTTTGGAATGGTGACTTCAAAGGCACCAGTGAACTCTTCCAGGTAAATAATGCGGTGTAACATCTCCCCAATATATTGTATTTAGGTTCTGCGTGGGGTTATTGTAGGTAGCCTGGCCAGCCACACACTTGTTTTATCTGTGACTCTAGAACATTTTACTGTGCGCTGTGGTGTGAGGAAGTACAAATGCTCACAAGCCTGAGGACTGCAGGGACTTCATTGGCACAACGTGTGGGGAAAGTGACATGTTTTATTATAGGCAGCGGCACAGTAGGGAAGGACATCATTCCCAGCCTCGCCGGAACCCTTTCTCTTGCTGAGAGCCAGTGGGCCGGGTAATTCCAAGCAGCCATGCAAGGATTGATGGAAGCCACATTTTGAGTGGTAGGGCCTCTCTCCTTCCGAGGGAAGGACAGACCTTGGCCTTAACTGATACAGGATTGGGAAGGTGTCAGGGGGAGGGAGTGGGAACCAATGAGAGTGAGGATGATGCAGATAGGGACGTGATCTCTGGTAATGTGGGGGAGACTATCGGAGATGGGGAGGAGGGAAAAGAGAAACTGGGGAAGGAACATCTGCAAGCACACTTAGTTATGCAGGAATCCCAATCATCAGCTTGGAATTGGCAGGCTGGGTTATGGCAGACCCTGTCATTGGGGAGCAGGTTTTGGTTTGTTTAACCCCAAGAAGAGAAATGTTTCTTGAGATTGGACAGAGGAAGAGAGGAGCCAAGAAGCCTGCTGGGGTTATAACAACTGAGGGTAGAGTCGCTCTCCGAAGCACACAGCATTTTCACAGTTCAAATGGTAATAGGTTTTCCGTGTTAGGAGCTGTGGCAGACGAGAGAGAGCAGAGGGAGGACCCTTTGGATGGTTAGAAGCATGTTCTTTGGGGAAAGAGGCACACGGGTTAGCGGGCTGGAACAACTTCAGAGAGAGCGATGAGAGTTGGGATTGGGAGCTGAGGACTCAGGTGGCCCCCAGGTGTGAGTAATGAACCAATCAACACAGAAAAAGTGGCTAAAGAAAAGGAAAAACTGAGAGCAGGATAAGTCAATCAGTTTAGCTGTAGCGACAAAGCAGGTAACCAGATGGTGTTTGTTAGTTCCTGTGTGGGCCTGAGTCTTTGTCTAGAAGGTTCTACACACTGCAGTGTGGAACGTGCTTTCCACCCTGAGCATGTGCTGGAGGCAGAGGGTCTCTTCGTTTAAGGCGGGATTTGGATCTAGCAGGAATCCAGGAAACAGGACTAGGTTCTAGGCGTGACAGTGAGGGACTGACAGAGGGGGCCTGGTGTTTATGGGGGTACGGTTCATACTTGTGTGGTATCAGTGCGCAGGGTGGCAGAACTGCAGTCAGGAAGGGGTTTGTTGGCTGATATCTGTTATTTGGCGGTGAGGTATTGTTTTGTCACCAGCTATGGCTCAAAGCCTCAAGAAGCCAAGAAAAGGTTTTTTTTTTATGGAGATTGCTCCTTTTTTATTGCAGTTGTTTTCTATGGGGGATTTTAATTGTGTAGTTGAGGGATGACAGAGCAAAGACACCTCAATGGTTATGAGCTGATGAAACTTACAAGCAGTGCGTGATGCTCCTGGGTTAAAAGATATTTTTGGCCATCCTGATTTAAGGAAGGAGGAGATGTTTGCTGTTCTGTTTTTGGAGGGGAATTGGATAGTTGTTGGGACAGGGTGTGTATGAGAGCTACATCAGTGATTGGCCAATATATGGAGTGCTGCCTGCAGTTTTCTGACCATTGCTCAGTTTAGCGTGGGGAGTATGGAACCGTGACCTTTGGCTGCAGTTATTGGAAATTAAATACTCGTTCACTTAATAATGCAGTAGCAATTAGAAAGTTTAAAGGTATGTTTATGGCATGAGAAACACTTCTGGAGTTTTATGCGTCCCAGATGGAATGGAGAGAACCGAAAAAGAGGAGTTCGGTGGCTGCTTTATGTACCTTTTCAGGACGTCTGTATACATCTGATTAAAAGTGTTCTATAGCATTGCAGAGCTGTTTGAGAGAGCTTTACGGTCGACTGCAAACTGGGGGACATAGAGAAATAAGGGTCTTAGGGTATGTCTACACTACCAGATTAGTTCGATTTAAGTTAATTCGAATTTTTGAAATCGACCTTACAAAGTCGAATTTGTGTCCACACTAAGGACACTAATTCGACTTTGTGAGTCCACACTAACGGGGCAAGCGTCAACATTGGAAGCGGTGCACTGTGGGAAGCTATCCCACAGTTTCCGCAGTCCCCACTGCCCTTTGAATTCTGGGATTTCCCCACAATGCATGCTTGGGGGGGGGGAAATGTGTCGAGGGTGGTCTTGGGTAACTGTCATCATTCAACGTGCTTTCGGACGTCTCAAGGGGAGATGGAGGAGCTTACTGACTCGCTCGGATCTCAGCGAAACCAATATCCCCATTGTTATTGCAGCTTGCTGTGTGCTCCACAATCTCTGTGAGAGCAAGGGGGAGACCTTTATGGCGGGATGGGAGGTTGAGGCAAATCGCCTGGCTGCTGATTACGCTCAGCCAGACACCCGTGTGATTAGAAGAGCCCAGCGGGAAGCGCTGTGCATCCGGGAGGCTTTGAAAGCTAGGTTCCTCAGGGAGCAGGGTAACCTGTGACTGTTCAGTTTCTTTACAGAGAAGCTGAACCTGCCCCTGCTTCAGTTACTGTTGACTGTCCTCTGCAGTTACATACCCCGTTCACCACGTTTCCCCCTTTCCAACACACGTTTAAAAATAAAGTAAATGGAACATTGTTAATGAACAACGTTTTCCTTATTAATGACTTTGCGTTAAAGGCTTGAAACAGGGACGCAGACTGTGCTGGGTAGGGTGTGCAGTGATGGAAAGACCGCTTCTACACTCGAGGAATGATAAGCTCCTGCTCCTAGAGCGGTCTGCAGTGCCGGACTGGTTGTTTCAATGGAGCCTGCCACCCCTCCTTTTCGGGACTCTGTGTGCGGGGGCTACGTGACCTTGTGGCGTGGGAGGACGGTTACAGATTCCCCTGCTGCGTGGCTCTGTGGTCCAGGACAAGGACTACTGCATATGATCTGTAACCGCCCTCCCCCGCCACAAAGTCATGTAACCCCCCCCCTCCACAGAACATGAAAAGCACCTCCCAGACCGACAAGGGTGCCTAACTGACTGCACTGTGTGTGAGACCTGCTGTTGATCCTGCCCCCGTGTCTGTGCCCTGGTAATGGTGACTGTCCTATGCAATTACCAACCCCCTTCCCCCCACCCCTTCACACAAAGTCGTCTTTAAAAAACCATGACGGAAACAGTAATTAACAGCAAACTCTTTTTAATAATTATCCAGACAGTCAGGGGATGAAACTGGGATTGGGGCTTGGGTGAGTCAGGAAGGGAAGGACTTCTCAACATTTAGGGTATGAGAGCTTTCGGGTACTCGAGCACTCTGCAGGGGTGGAGTGACAGTTTTCACGGCCCCTGTCACCCCTCCTTCTTGGTCCTTTGGGTGAGGGGGGTTTGGGACTTTGTGGCGGGGGAGGGCGGTTGCAGATACAGTTCAGGGGGGCTCTGTCCTCCTGGCTGCGGTCCTGCAGAACATCCACAAGGCGCCGGAGCGTGTCCGTTTGCTCCCTCATTAGTCCAAGCAGCGTTTGAGTCGCCTGCTGGTCCTCCTGCCGCCACCTGTCCTCCCGTTCACTGTGTGAGCGCTGCTGCTGTGACATGTTCTCCCTCCCGGGGCTTTTCCTGTGTGGCTGGTCAGAGCATCCAAGCTCAGACTGCTGTCCAGAGCGTCAACAGAGTGGTGCACTGTGGGATAGCTCCCGGAGCTACTAAGGTCGATTTCCGTCCACACATAGCCTAATTTGACATAGCAATGTCGAATTTAGCGCTACTCCCCTCGTCGGGGAGGAGTACAGAATTCGAACAAAAGAGCCTTCTAGGTCGAATTAAATGGCTTCCTGGTGTGGACGGGTGCACGGTTAATTCGAATTAACGCTACTAAATTTGAATTAAAGTCCTAGTGTAGACCAGGCCTTAGAAGATGTTAAGAAGCAAATGGTTCAGCACCAAAAGGGAAAGCTGGAAACAGCTACATTTGCAATGGACTTTAGGACAAAAGGTGGGACAGCTGCCTCTGATATATTTGCAAGATGTAAGGAAAAGACACTGCAGTGGGATTATGGGATCCTAGCACAGGCCTGGTCCACAGGGACCTTGCTGGTATGTTGAGGATAGTTCAGGAATATTATAGTGAGTGCTTTAAGGGACAAATCATTCTTCCTTTCCAGCAGCAGCTGCAGTTTTTGGGTAGTACTGCAGGTTTTCCAGCACAGACAGGAGTTGGTTGTGATGAGGTCAATAGAAGAGATGGAGGTTTGTGCAACTATCTCAGGTATGGCACGGCATGGGCCCACCCCTGAGGGCGGCACACAAGCTGATTTTCAATGGCACTCACTCTGCCCAGGTCCTGGCCACCAGTCTGGGGGTTCTATGTTTTAATTTAATTTTAAATGAAACTTCTTAAACATTTTATAAACCCTATTTACTTTACATACAACAATAGTTTAGTTGTATATTATAGACTTATAGAAAGAGACCTTCTAAAAACATTAAAATGTATTACTGGCACATGAAACCTTATTTGAGAGTGAATAAATGAAGACTCGGCCCAGCATTCCTGAAAGGTGCCAACCCCTGAACTATCTTATCACTGAAGGAGGGAACTTCCCTGGGGGCAGGTGGCTTGACAGCAGCATTTTATTAGAGGTTGGTAGATCCTGTCTCTGTGGGGCTCTCATGTTCTTTCAATGATGCTTTGACTAGTGGAGGATTTGTAAGCTATCAGGAGTTGGAGGTGAATTGCCCTTTGGAACACAGATTACAAATGTTGGCTTCCATTTTAGCCAAGAGATTGGAGAAAATAACAGGGAAATGATTGCGTCCCAGTCAATCTAATGCATTTAAAGGACAGACACTTCGTGTAGTTTGCAGGAAATATTTGCAATGGGGCAAATCGGGAGGGTTATGTTATAGCGTTGGACCAGGCCAAAACTTTTGATAGAATGAACTTGCTTTACTTATGGTTGGTCTTGTCTCAGTATGGTATTTCTCCACAGTTCATTAGCTGGCTGCAGCTTTTGTACGTTCATTCAGTGTGTATTCCTCTAATAAATGAGTGGAGGGGAGAGGCTGTACAGATGCATTCTGGGGTAAGACAGAGTTTTCCCTGGAGTCCATTGCTGTATTGTTTTCCTTTGGACCCTTTACTGTGGTTAGTGTAGGGTAACAGGGGCTTGCAGGGGAATTTCACGTTGTCAGTGAAGGTTTTCACCCAGGCGTGTGATTTCTGGGCTGCACAGAGGATAGGGACGTATTTGTTTAATTATTCAGCTGCAGCCAGAGCCGTAATTAACATGAAGATCAAGGCTTTGTGGGTGGGTCCTTTGGGGGGCGCTCTTTTGCTCTTCCAGAAGAGATGTGGATTGTAATGTGCCCCCCTCCCCCCCGTGGTTAGTCTTTTGGGACTCACCTTTGGCGGTGATTCAGTAGCCGAGCTGAACTGGGAGAAGCAGTTTGCCTCCTGTCAGATTAAGGTCATGAGGCGGAAGAGATGGACCCTGATGTTGGCAGAAACGTGGTGTCAATTAAAACATTCCTGTTACACTTGCCACATAATGCAAAGGAGTATCATTGCCCTGGAAAACTATTGGTCAAAGTGACAGGGTTATTTTTTCAGGGGCTCTGGGGCATTAAATGTAACCTTGTGAAGAGAATCATAGTCTCTATGCCGGTTAATGAAGGGGCTTTAGGGCTGGCATGCTTGGGAGCATTTCTAATGGTGATGGTTTTGTTTTTAATTTTCATAGTGTTTGCACAGCTTGGGGCAGGGGATGGCCAGTCATTTCCCAATATTACTGGGAAATATCACAGGGGAAAAATGGAGTAACTGGTGGGAATGTAACCCCTAAAAAGGTATTTTTTTCCCTCCGATGGCCTAGCATCTCCTGCTTGCATACAACTTGCTTTACATTGCATTTCCCAGGGGCAAATTCAAAGAGCAGCAGTCCGGCAAGGTGGCTCACAGTTTGAGAGCGCGTCACCAGAAGGTGCTTAAGGAATATTTTTCAGAACACCCTTTAGCAGTACTGAATTGCTCAGAAGATTGGGGCATTGCTGTACCATAGACATCACAGAATTTCCTTTAAGTACAGAGGTAGACGGTGGTGAGTATTTCATGGTAAACTGTATGTTGGAGGTAACCTGTAAAGGAAGCATAGAGTAGGTAAAGGCTGTCCCCAAGAAACCTGCTCTGAATCAGAGGATACTATGAAACACTTTTTATTACTCTTATTACTGTTACGTGGTGAGACCTATGGACAATTGACTTTTGCAGACACCAGAGGACTCATCATCTGCCTCCCTAAGGAAGGACAAACGTTTGCCATTAATTTTTGTTATGTTTTGAGACTTTGGCAGTTGTTAATGGAGTGGTTTTATACTACCTCTGGCAGTGCCACTGCTTGGCCTGGTTCCAGCACACAACAAGAAACCTGAAACTCTAGTTGATGCTATTTGTGCAGTTATTGGTTGCTGGCAATGGTGGAGAAAAAACGAATTAATTTGGCAGAATGGGGTGTAACATGGGGGCCTAAGATACTGTATTGGCCTTCTAGTTTTCAGGATAGAGTCTGGGGTGGGAGGGTTTGGGTGGCTTCCTTTTGTACCTGCGATTCATTCTCATTGTGACTGTAATTTCTGGGTTTTGTTTTGTAACTTTTATTTCAATAAATATGGAGAAAATCACTGAAATTTTGGCATTAGAGGTTTTTTTGTTGGGGGGGGATGGAGGGCTTTAATTTATTTCTTATTTCCCTAGGCCTGCTGTGAATTTTCCGGTAGCTCAGACCCTGCTACAAAGATCTTAATTATGCTGAACAGTTGTAAGCGGTGGAAACTACCAGGCACTGAGAGAAAACACCTGTTCCTTGGGTATTGGAGTCTAAATCTCAAATGCACAGCGAATGACACAGCACTTCTTCACATGCTGGCTGTCTGAAAATCCTGCCACGAGTAGAAAATGTTTGTAAATCCCTTGCAGACACACATACCCTTCTGCCAGGATATCCCTTCTGTTGCAAGTGTCCTCGAATCAACTACTAAAGCTAATCCCTCTGTTAATCCAGCAGCACAGTGGGAGATTCCAATGAAGGGGATTCATTCAGATACACCATCAGCTGTTCCTTAAGCGTGTTCCTTGGTTGTTCCACTTCTGTGAAAGGGAGTTCCTCCTTTTTTAAGATCATCACTTAAACATTCCACAGCTTGGAAGTGCTCCACTCTGAGTCCTGGGGATGGCTTGCAGGGTAGTGTGGGTAATTTTAGGATAAAGTTGAAGAATCAGCACATAATTATGAAGAATTGCAGGAGGTTCTCACCGTTGTGTTAGTTTGTGCTGCCTAGACACTGCAGATGCCACCAGGTTTTAAAGCAGCCTTGGAAATGCAGATTTTGAATGCATGTGGTAAAAAATGTTGATTACTATTATTTTCTGTTTCTTCTCAGAGACTACTATTCACATTTTCCTTCTAAAATGGAATAAAAATAGTTAAATGTCACTCATCCCCTACTATATGTAAGTACCATGCACAGAATAAGACAAACTACAGAGGGAAGATTATGCATAATGTAAGATAACGCTGTCTACAGAATTCCTTACTAGCAATATTTCCTGCAGTCAAGAATACATTGGGAAACAGACACATAGACCCAAGTAATTCAAAGACTTAGTCTGGAAGCTGTTTGGGGCAGGAGCTGTCTCTTTGTTTTGTGTTTGTACAGTGTGTAGCACAAGGGGGTCCTGGTCCCCGCCTGGGATTTCTAGGTGCTACAATAATAAATAATATTATTTAAGGGAACAGTTCAAGGCCTAGACCCAATTCAGTTATACTGGTATAATTCTGGAGAAACGTCTATGACTTCTAATCTTCAGCTGAGATCAGAACCTAGCCTTTAGTTTAAGGATGCACCAAGCTCTTCTCTCACAATGTTGGTGCTCTCCCATTGACTTCAATGGAGTTACATCAGTGTATCTGAAAGGAGAACGTGGACCAGTGTGTCAGATCTGATCCCAACATAGCATTCAAGTTGAATCATTCACAAATGGGTCGATTCACGGTCAGAAGAGACTGTTCTGTTCGTGGATGAGTCCCTGATCTAAAGCTCCAACCTCATGTATGCTGCTGCTTCTGTTATCGTCTTTGTTCTGCTTCTCTCTGGTGTAGATAATCTTTTAGGTGGGTTTTTTTCAAACATGCTTATTACTGGCCCAGCGCTACTCACGTTGACGTCTCGATGGGTGCTTTACCATTGTCTTGAGTGGGAGCAGAGTTAGGCCAACACTGAGTGCTTTGCGAAATCCCAGCCTTAAAATTCAGCTAAGCCCCTGGCAATGTCAAAATCTTGAGAATAATCACAATTCTGAAGAAATTATCAATTGATTATTAGTCGCTGCTGCAAATAGGAACTGCCTTAATCAGGGGCTCACTCGTCTTTGAAAACGTTGGCTTACGGTAATTGGTGCCTTAGAAATACCTATGATAACCAACATATTAAACCTCTCACATATCACAAAATAGGTTAAAGTATGTGGAGCCTCTTCTCAATATGCACAATTGAAATAGGTGAAACCATAACCTGAACCAACGTTTCCAACCTTCATTGAAACAAGTTCTGGTGTACAGAAAAAATATATGTAGTGAGCTCTTTGGAGCAGGGACCATATGTTCTGTTTGTACAGCACCGATGGAGGTCCATTACTGGGGCTTGTGTGTGTTACCTCAGGATAAATACTACTACTACAGCATACAGTCGGTGTAATTTAAATTCAAGGATTACTCTGAAAGTTAGTTATTCCGTAAACACTCCACACCTTTACTCACACTGTGACAGCAGTGTTGGAATTATGCCAGGGCTGAGACAGGAGCGCTCCTGCTAGGTGTTCAAACGCCTAGTCACTTACCTGAGACTGTGGTGTAACGCGCAGACATCAGAAGGGATCTCTTACTTAGGATGCTTACCATGGAAGATGATTTTTATGATGGAAATATTCTTATTCTAGGGGGAGACTAGTTTCTTCTCAGTTACACCACTGTAAGTATGGATACACTCGTGTGACTGAAAGTAAGAATCTGCTCTCATGCATAAAACCACAGATCAGCAACATCTTCTATAGTTAAGGAAGAGATGAGGCATTAGGAGACCTGAGTGTTTTCTGTTCTCAAGCCTGTTACTAACTTGCTGTTTGAAACTGTTATGAAGTGACAGTTATGATATGGTGGTAATATGACTCTCTCCATCAAGTCTCTGGCCCCTAGCATCTCTCAGGCCATAGCGGTAGGCATGTGGTACACACAGGAATTGTCAGACTAGGGCAGAGCAGGGGTCTGTATTGTCCCGCATCCTGCCTCCAAAAGAGGGCAGTGCCAGTTGCTTCAGAGGAAGATACAAGAACCCCTGCAGCAGGCAGTGATTGGATAACCTGCTCCCAGGGAAAATGTCTGATTCCTTGATGCACAAGGGTTTATAGCCTGTAAGTGAGTGGTCCCACCCCTGCAGCGCCTCCCGCTGGTCTCTTCTGGGAATTAGCTCGTTTCCAGCCTTGGAGCACCCTCTGCTTCCAGCCTTGGAGCGCCCTCCCAGGACCCCGGTGCCTCTTTAACTGGGTGCTGCCCCCTGGCAGTACCCCACAGTTCTGGGTCTCCCCCTCCCAAGGGAACCCCCCGACTATCCCCACTTCGCCTCAGTCTTGGCTACTGCCCAGTCTCCATTTAGCCCCGCGCCCTGGGGCAGGCTGCAGTACCAGCCACTCATCACTGGCAAAGGGGTTTGGACCTGCTGCCTTGGCCTACCCCTGGGCTGCCCTCTGCAACCCCCAGTACCTGTTAGCCCAATGCTAGGCCACAGCCTGGGGCTTTCCAGGCTGGAGCTCCCCAGCTCCTCAGCCTTTCCCCAGCCCTGCTCCACTCAGGTACCCCGTGTCCAGCTCCCTGCAGCCAGGCCCTTCTCCCTCTACAGCCAGAGAGAGACTGTTTGCTTGAGTTCCCAGCTCAAGCCTTTATAGGGCCAGCTGGGCCCTGATTGGGGCGTGGCCCCAGCTGATCCTGCTTCCCACTCAGCCTGGGCTGTTCTGCCAGCCCTCCAGCCCTCTCCCAGGGCTGGTTTTAACCCTGTCAGGGCTGGAGCGGGTCACCACCCCGCTACATCGCTCTTCCAAAACTCAGAATATTTTGGAATCCTTCCTGTTATAACTCTGGACGTTCTCATTATCTGACTTGTTTAAAACCCTGCTAAGCTCTTGGCCTTGATGATGCAGTATATAAAGGGTCTATTATGGCCTGTGTATTGTTATCTGATACATTAGCTTGAGATTTGCTTCTCTGTCAGTTTGTTCTCTCACACTCAAAATATTTTGCCATTGCTTTGGTACAACGCCTTTACCTATTAATTTGCAATGTTCAAAGCACCATTTCACACACTCAAGCAATAAATCAGATTTGGAAACAATATGAGGGCATTTCTACTGTGTTCTGCAAATGTTTGCTAAAGCTAGAAACTGGGGGTGTTATCTGAAGAATGTCTGGCAGGTTAGTCTCAGGGATGATAGCTTGAATCTTGCTTCTGTGACAATCCAAAAGCTGGAAGGCAATTAAATGTTGCATCTTTCACACGCTGTCTGTAAATCTAACACCAGCTTATCCCAGTTCCCAGAATAAAATGCATTACTGTTAATCTGAATGTTCTTATGTCTCTAAATAGAGACATTAGAATCAGGTCAGCTAGATGCAGTCACTGCACTCAGAATTAGCACATTGCTACTATTATTATTTCTATGATAGCAGCATCTAGAGGCTCAGCCAAGATTAGGGCACTGTGCTAGGTGCTGTACAAACACACAGTGAGAGAGAGTCTCAGCCTCCAAGAGCTTACAATGCAAACGCACAAGACAGACAAAGGGTGGGAGAAAGGAAGTATGGTGGTTCCCATTATGCAGGTGGGGAATTGAGGTCCAGAGAGATTAAGTGACTTGCCTGAGGTCACACAGCAAAGTCAGGAAATGAACTCTCATCTCCTGGATGCTCAATCACATGATCATTCTTACCTCCTTTTAAAATGTATTGCTGATTTTATTTAGCATATCTTTTCAGGCATGTTTCAGAATGGGCTTTGGTTAAGGAACCCCAGCAAACAAGCTTCTCCACCAGCCAGGAGAGAAGGCAAGTATTTTAGTTCAGCAGTGTGCTGCTTCTGGCTGTGATGCCCATCTTTCCTTGATCGGTGGTAGCAAGCCGAATGAGTAAGGAAGGAACGCAGTGCTAGTCTGCGGCCAATAAGCTGCTTTCCACAGTGGGCTAAAAAGCCACCTGGTGCACGTTGCCATTATTACTGGCCATCGCAAATGCTGCTGAGCAGGAACATGTTTGGTCACAAGCACTGGGGCTGTTAATAACTGTTAATAACACTGCCGGGGCTGACCCCTCCTCCTCTCCCCAAGCTCCCGATGCTGCGGCCAGGGGTTAACCCCTCCCCCATAGCTCCCCAAGTCACAGCCAGGGGCTGACCCTTCCCCTCGAGCTCTGCATGCCGCTACAAGGACCAGGGCTGACCCCTCTCCCGCCCCAGCTCCCCACACCACTGCCAGGAGCTGGGGCTGGCTCCATTCTACCTGCTGCCTGACACCTTGTGTTGCCACCCTCCTTCACATGTTCTTCCGTGCCCCATTACGGGGGTGCACTGGATATTTTGCTAAACTGGGCAGTTGTTCATTTCCTCTTGCCAACTGATCAGCTGGCAAGAGCAAATGGGCGAAATGCCTGTTTTTGTCAAAAAAGTTGGGACGGACGGGACAGAGCTTAAAAAAAGACCTGTCCTGGACAAACGGGGACGTATGGTCCCCCTATCTCCAGGCAGGTGGGCCCTGAGGGAGCCAGGCCAGGGCAGGTGCAGACCCTGGCCTGGCTGATAGCGCCCCTCCCAGCTCAGCCTGGCAGACGCAGTCACCTCCCAGCAGGGCTGGTGAGTGTGGCCAGGGGGCAGGGTGCGAGGGAGTGGGTCTCTGGAGGTGTGTGTGGGGGGGCTGCTGGCCAGTGGGGGGTCTCTTGGGGGAGGGCTGTGTGTTGGGATGCTGCGCAGTGGGGGGTCTGAGTGAGGTGCTGTGTAGTTGTGCTGGGCTGTGGGGAAGTGCATGAGGGGTGCTGGGCAGGGATTGGGGGGGTGCAGGCTGCTGTGCATTTGTGGTGGAGAGTTTGTGGGGGGCTGCTGGGCATAGCAGTTCTGGGGGACGCTGGGCATAGGGAGTCAGGGGCTGTGTGGCAGGACATGGGCCCACCCCCGAGGGGAAGGGACATGCTGGCAGCACAGGGCTGGGTGGGCCAGTGTGTGTCTGGCGACTGCTGGTTTGTATACAGTGCCCTGCACTGGGCTGGGTGGAGCAGAGCCAGCCCCGCCATGCTCCACCCCAATGCCCTGGCTGGCCCCTCACTCTGGGGACCGACCTCCCCGCGCCAGGCTCCTTTGCCCCCCATGGGGGCCCACAAATACGTTTGGCGCCAGGCCCATGAACGGTTAACCGGCCCTGTGTTTGCCGCCAATTTGAAGTTAAACTAGATTAGGGATTGCTGAGAAGCTACAGAGAAGGGAAAGCTGCTTATTTCCTTGTGTGGAGATCGCAAGCAAATGAGAAGTGCTGGTGCAGTGAAAAGCAAAAACGATGTCAATGGGCCAAATTCCCTGTTGGTGCAAATACTTGAAACTCCATTGACGTTAGTGGAGTTGTGCACATTTACACCTGCAGATATTTTGGCCCCAAAAGGTCAAACCACATGCCACTGACCACATCTGGAAAACTCAATAACCATCTTCCTGGATTTGATTTAATTTGAGGGGCAAAGGGACATCAGCTTTACTTAAATATTTTTTTCTTTCCATTATGTTATTGCTGAGAGTTCACCCCAAATAAATTCTTCTGAGGCTGGTAATGTTTTTAAACACTTGCTTTGTAGCACAGAGCTGCCAAAGGGTAACTTAAAACACGTCCTACCTTTCCATCTAAGGCTGGGTGCCTCGACTGGACAGCAGTGGTTTTATGTGCTATGTGTAAGCCGACTGTAACGATTTCCAACACCCGAGACCCGCACGAGCACACAGACTGGCCTGGGGCCTGGACATTCAGCTTCTCCTGTTTGTGTCCTCCAAGGAAATGCAGCGTAAGTGGTGCCAGGTAGGTAGAAAAGCTGTAGTGTCTGCATACAGTCTATGCAAGGTCATAGATTTAGCATTCGGGGTGGGGGAGCTTATGTGCAATTAACATGGATCCTCTTGTTATAGCTTCATAAATTTTAAGGCCGGAGGAACCATTAGATCATCTAGTCTGACCTTCTGTCTATCACAAAAGTTTCCCTGGTACTGAGCCCAGTAACTTGTGTTTGACTAAAGCATCTCTTCCTGAAAGGTATCTAGTCTTGATTTGAAGACCTCAAGGGATGGAGAATCCACAACTTCCCTTAGTAGTTTGTTTCAATGGTTAATCACCCTCCACATTAAAAATGTGTATCTTATTTCTAATCTGAACGTGTCTGACGTTAGCTGTCAGCCATGTGTGCTTGTTATGCTTTGCTGCTATACTGAAAAGCCCTTTAGTACCCTGTATTTTATCCTCCTTAAAGAACTTTTAAGGGGAGTAAGTGTGATTGAGTTGTTACAGTAGGGGGCTAGGAGGCACTGAATTTACAATTGCTACAAATACACCCTTTGCCTCTCACACTACATAATTAACCTGTGGGACTCACTGCCACAAGATATCAAGGCCAAGAATTTAGTAAGATTCATATATGCACTGGCCATTCATATAGATAACAAGACATCCACAGTTACATTAGATTTGTTTATAAAAAATACCCCCAAGCCCCATGGAAATATGACCGGGATGTAAACTTTCATGCTTTGTGTTACAAGCCAGACTGATTGTTGGGGGTTAGGAAGAAGCAGCCTCTATGAATAGGTTTCAGAGGGGGAGCCGTGTTAGTCTGGATCTGTAAAAGCAGCAGAGTCCTGTGGAACCTTATAGACTAACAGACGTTTTGGAGCATGAGCTTTTGAGGGTGAATACCCACTTCGTCGTCTGTTAGTCTATAAGGTGCCACAGGACTCTTTGCTGCTCAAATAAATCAAGGCATCTTTCCAGTGTGGGTAGGAAGCATATGGAGGACTCTCCATGCCCTAGTGAAAGGATGTCTTGCACCTACAGTTTACCCTTAGCAGGAGAAGCAGGGTGGTGGTTTTAGGATTAAGTCATTAGCCTGAGATACAGGAGATCTGCGCGTGATTGCCAGCCTGGCCAAAGGTTTTTCTGTTGGACCTTGAGCAAGTCACAGATGGTGGGATTTGCTAAAGCACTTGCCACTGAAATCATGGGAGCCATTGGCTGCTGTTGGGTCAGAGTTAGGCCTTTCACACAGTCCCCAGCTGTAAAACGGGGCTGCCATACTTTGTTTCTCCTTCCCGTTCTGTCTCTGATCTACTGAGGCCCCGATTCAGAAAGGCTCCCTACTCAGGACACCACTTCAGCACGTGCTGAGCTTTAGGTGTGTGCGTAAGTCCCATTGAAATCCACTGACCTTAAGCAGACACATAAGTAAAGCCTGTGTAGGGCTTCTGGTTCGGGGGTGTATTAATTTGGGGGGACTTGTTTTTGAGTTTTTTGTAGATGTCCAAAATCTGGGGCTCTTTCGGTGCTTTCGCTTTGTACACACTGTCATAAATGTATATTCCATACATGACTCGTTCCAGTAGTGTGTACAGTAATGAGTAATCTCCTTGGGCCGTGCCCTTTAACATAGTACTGGTATAACCAACATTAGCTAAAGTGCATGTGCACCAGCAGGGATTACACAGACCAATTAACACACAGCATATTAGAACTCACCCCCCCACCGCATCACTGACGAGCTCATACACACAAGTAACCATTTCGGGTGTTTTCCCAGTATTTGTTGAATAAACACCATTTTTTTTAATTGGGGGAGTTTTATCGGTAAACTCCAAGCTCTAAGGGTGTACTTGATTGCTGGCCTGAAGCTGGATGATATACCTATGTACGTAAGTGCTCGTCTGAATTTGACCCTTAGTGTCCAGGGCAGGAACTGTCTCCTGCTGTATGTATGTACAGCACCAAGCACAATGGGACCCTGAGCTTGGTTGAGGCTTCTAATGGCGATGATAATACAAATAGGAAATAACACTCCAACATTTTGAGAACAATACTGTGGCAAATACAACACTGTGGCATGGTTCCTGCAGAGAATTTGAAATATTTAACCAGAGCTATGAGGTTCAATGAAAATTCTTCTGTCAGAAATGTCCCCCGCCCCCACTCCCTTTAGTTTTGTTTTCAGGCCAGCTCAGCTATAAAGTTAATGCAAGGCCTGGATGAGAAGTGCTGCTGGACAAACCCCTCCCACAAAAATCCTATGGCTTGGGGCTCTGAAGAAGGAATTGTCCATGAGGACACAGAGTTTGTTCCTCCAGAAGGTGGGGTGAGTTCCCTGGCCTCATGAACAGGCTGTGGGCCCTGCCCTCACAAGTCCCGTATGTTTCCGGAGATTCCAGGGAAGCCAAGGCTAGATGGAGGGCCTGTGCCTCTGCAGTGCCTTTGCCCTTTGTGTTCCGCTCAGTCCGGGACAGCCTATCTCCTCCTGGCAGCAGCAGCAGCTCCTGGAATCTGCTGGGAGAAGTGATCTCAATGGAAAAAATAATAAAGGCCCAGGCCTGAGGTCCCTGGGGACAGAGGAGAACAAGATGCATCCTCCTTCCTCCCATTGGCCCTTCAAGTCCCCTCTACCCATGTTGCCCATGGATCTGCAGAACATCCGCCACGGAGCTTGGAGAGGGTTTTCCTCCATGTGTGGATCTAGGAGTGGGAGGGGAATGGAGCCCACCCTGAGGACGTCAGGATTTTGACCCTGTCAGAGAAAAACTCAGTTCTCGCTTTTTTGTTTGGGTGCAGCAAAATCAAATACTTTATTATTTCTCCAGTAATTACAATGGAGGGAGAGAGTGCCATAGGACACAGGGTCGCCCCAGTCCCGGACAGGTCTCTCAACTGGTAAACAATTACATCAAGCCTTTATACCTTTGTTACAGACAATTTCTAGCAATCATGGAGACAGTAAAGAGAAAACAATTGCATTTGTTTATACATAAGCCTTTCTGCTATCTTATTTATCTCACTACTAAGAAAAGCAAGCCTGCATATTTGGTTAGACTGTTGCAAGGTTGTAATAACTTTTCACACAGTTCACTCTGTCTCACATTATCTTGCTTCTACAAATCTCACGTCATTAGGGTCACAGCTAGCCTAACTCATGCTAAGTAACTAACATGCATTAAGATCCCTTCAAATCCTTGTTAATTATTTACTGGCTTCCACAACCCAATGTATTAAAACAGTAGTAAAGCATACAATTAATGCAGTGGCTTTCAACCCGTGGCCCAATCAGCACACAGCTGCAGCCCATGTGACATTCTCAGGGCCATACAGGTAGTATTGGGTGTGGCCAACAATGATAAATAGTTTGAGAACCACTGAAAAAGGGAAGGAGGAGGATCCGGGGAATTACAGGCCAGTCAGCCTCACCTCAGTCCCTGGAAAAATCATGGAGCAGGTCCTCAAGGAATCAATTCTGAAGCACTAAGAGGAGAGGAAAGTGATCAGGAACAGTCAGCATGGATTCACCAAGGGCAAATCATGCCTGACTAACCTAATTGCCTTCTATGATGAGATAACTGGGTCTGTGGATGAGGGGAAAGCAGTGGATGTGCTATTCCTTGACTTTAGCAAAGCTTTTGATACAGTCTCCCACAGTATTCTTGCCAGCAAGTTAAAGAAGTATGGGCTGGATGAATGGACTATAAGGTGGATAGAAAGCTGGCTAGATCATCGGGCTCAATGGGCAGTGATCAATGGCTCCATGTCTAGTTGGCAGCCGGTTTCAAGCGGAGTGCCCCAGGGGTCAGTCCTGTGGCTGGTTTTGTTCAATATCTTCATTTATGATCTGGAGGATGGTGTGGACTGCACCCTCAGCAAGTAAACTGGGAGGAGTGGTTGATACGCTGGAGGGTAGGAATAGGGTACAGAGGAACCTAGACAAAGTAGAGGATTGGGCCAAAAGAAATCTGATGAGGTTCAACAAGGACAAGTGCAGAGTCCTGCACTTTGGATGGAAGAATCCCATGCACTGCTACAGGCTGGAGACCGACTGGCTGGGCAGCAGTTCTGCAGAAAAGGACCTAGGGGTTACAGCGGACGAGAAGCTGGATCTGAGTCAACAGTGTGCACTTGTTGCCAAAAAGGCTAATGGCATTTTGGGCTGTATAAGTAGGGGCATTGCCAGCAGATCGAGGGACGTGATCATTCCCCTCTAATCTGCATTGGTGAGGCCTCATCTGGAGTACTGTGTCCAGTTTTGGGCCCCACACTACAAGAAGGATGTGGAAAAATTGGAAAGAGTCCAGCGGAGGGCAACAAAAATGATTAGGAGGCTGGAGCACATGACTTAGGAGGAGAGGCTGAGGGAACTGGGATTGTTCATCTGCAGAAGAGAAGAGAGGGGGGATTTGATATCTGCTTTCAACTACCTGAAAGGGGGATCCAAAGAGGATGGATCTAGATTGTTCTCGGTGGTAGCAGATGACAGAACAAGGAGTAATGGTCTCAAGTTGCAGTGGGGGAGATCTAGGTTGGATATTAGGAAAAAACTTTTTCACTAGGAGGGTGGTGAAGCACTGGAATGGGTTACCTAGGGAGGTGGTGAAATCTCCTTCCTTAGAGGTTTTTAAGGTCAGGCTTGACAAAGCCCTGGCTGGGATGATTTAGTTGGGGTTGGTCCTGCTTTGAGCAGGGGGTTGGACTAGATGACCTCCTGAGGTCCCTGATATTCTTTGATTCTATGAATTAATCATTCCTCCCCTCAAGCTGCCCTATTCAAACATGAATCAGAGGCAAAGTGGGGTCTGATTATTAAAAAGATTAAAGCAATTAATATAATTTCAATACTGTTTATTTACATATATTTAAAATTCTGTGCACAGTGATTTATGCATGCTACTACTTAATCAGTATGTGAATTATAATGGAATAGAGAGAAAGATAGCAAGTTTGCACCACTCATTGTTTACCATTTATTTCTCTGTGTTTATGTATATCCATGCACACACACACATTTGTGTCTGCATGCATATTATCCTCCACCTCATGCTGGTTAAATAACAGTCTGTCAGCCCCTACATTATGATGATGATAATAATAATAGGAGACCAAGGTTCTATGAATGTTTGCAGTATTTAATGATGGAGCAGTTTTTCACATTCATACATGCTAATTACCAAGTTCAGCTAAGTGTTACAAGACGCCTGACCTGTGTTTTTGCCATATATTAAATACCATATTGAGATCTGTTATGACTCAGCTGCCCACTCTAAATGGACCCAGGGGGAGGGATTTGGAGCCAAATCAAATACGGGTCCTGTCTGATTTAAAAATGAGGCATTCTGGTTTATAGGTGATCCCTGAAGGCAGTTTGGCTCCACTTTAGATCCAAATGCTGAATCAAAATCTTGAAAAGTACATGGAAACATGTACAAAAGGATAATGGGTGAAGCAAAGTCATTTATAAATGCAAAGGCATATTCATAGAGCATGTTTTGCTTGATTTCTCCAGCTGTAAGAAGTCAGCATGGTCTAAAGAATAAGGTACTGAACCGGGATCAGGTGAGCAGGCTTCTGTTCCCAGCTCTGCCACAGACCTGCCACGTGACCTCAGGCACATCACTTCACCTCTGTTTCTCCTCCTACCCGTTGTCTGTCTTGTCTATTTAATTTGTAAGCTGTTTGAGGCAGGGGCTTTGTAACTGTGCCTAGCACAGTGGAACCCCAGTCTAAGTTGAGGCTTGCAGGTGCTACTGTAATTATTATAATTGTGCCACATGGGTCTCCCTGGATATAACAATAATGCACCAATTCTGTACACCAAATGGTATGTAACTACAATAGTGTCCAGACAGTGAATATACCCACTGGTAACACCAAACTATCTGCGACCATGCAGGGTGACCTGTATGCCCATTTTGTGTATACTTTTGTTTGCCTACTTTCTTACTACACAAATAGCAGGACAGGGGACGGAACTGCCAAAGTACCGGGCTGTCAGACCTGAGCTCAGACCACAAACAAGCAAGATCTTTAATACTGAAGCAATGAAGGGGCTCCCTTTTGGAGCTGAATGACTTTACAACAGCACAGTTGAAAATATTCTGAGACTTGCCAAGGCCCAGATTTGGGACACAGTGTATGACAGTGTGATGTTGCATTCCATATGCTTTATAAAAATATGTTTATAAGTGTGACCATGATGTAACTGGAATATGCTTTATGCTAAAAGTCTCCTGTAAGGTATCATTACAAAGCTTATGATCTACTGAGTGTGTTCATCCCATTTGTATGTATGTATCATTCTTGTATCTAAAACTAGAAATATGAAGTATTGCTCTGAGGGTCTATTGTAATAATGCAACGTGTGGGCTGTTAATGGTGGTTTAGAACCTTGATGGCTCCCATTGACTAGGACAATTGACGTAGATGGCTGTTTACTGCAAGCCTCCACTGCATATGTGCTGGCCAGCCTTGGAAGAATGGAGACTAGGGGTCTCACAGGACATGTGACCATGTCACATGATACTGGAATCCATCAAACCTGGTGCTTTTCCATTGAGAAGGAGGGGTGGGAACGAAGAGGGAGACAAAGGATTCCTGCCTTGGGCCAAAGCTATAACAGGGGGTGCAAGAGAACAAAGGGGGGTGCAGTCATGTGGAATCCCCTGCTTTTCACCCAAGATGCTGCTGGAACTAACAAGGTCCGTACCAGGGACAGGATTGGGCCCAGAGTGGGAAGGAGTCTAGTCTGTGAACGAAGCTTATTGGAACATCTGAGGGTGAGATTTACCTGTAACCAGTTTCTTCATGTATTAGGCTTAGACTTGTGTGTGGTGTTTTATTTTGCTTGGTAGTTTACTTTGTTCTGTCAGTTATTACATGGAACCCCTTAAATCCTACTTTTAATACTTAATAAAATCACTTTTGTTTATTAATTAACCCAGAGTAAGTATTAATATTGGGGGAGCAAACAGCTGTGCATATCTCTCTGCCAGTGTTATAGAGGGTGGACAATTTATGAGTTTACTCTGTATAAGCTTTATACAGAGCAAAACGGTTTTATTTGGGGTTTGGATCCCATTGGGAACTGGGTGCTGGAGACAGGAGTATTTGCTAAGCTGTTTTCAGTTAAGTCTGCAGCTTTGGGGATGTGGTTCAGACCGTGGGTCTGTGTTGCAGCAGGCTAGAGCAGTGGTCCCCAACCTTTTCGTCTGGCGGGTGCCAGACGAAGGACCGTGACGGCGGTGCAGCACCCGCCAAAATGCTGCCGAATTTCTGCGGCATTTCGGCGGCGATGCCTCTCGATGACATCGCTTGTTGGCGGCAAGTGGCGTCATCGAGAGGCGTCGCCGCCTAATTTCTGCAGCATTTCGGCGGCGACGCCTCTCGATGACGTCACTTGCCGCTGACAAGTGACATCATTGAGAAGTGTCACCGCCAAAATGCTGAAATTTGGTGGCATTTCGGTGGATGCTCCACTGCCAGCCAGGACGCGGGCGCATTTAGATGCCCCCGCGGACGCCATGTCGCCCACAGGCACCGCATTGGGGACCCCTGGGCTAGAGTGTCTGGCTCAACAAGGCAGGGTTCTGGCGTCCCAAGCTGGCAGGGGAAACGGGCTCAGAGGTAGTCTCAGCACATCAGCAGACAGTCCCAAGGGGGTCTCTGTGACCCAACCCGTCACACACAGACCCCAAGTTAAGGACACCCTAAGGTCTCTCATGCAGGGACTGTCACAGATGCACAGGCTTTGTGCTAAACAGTCCTAGGGAGGTACCCGACCTGCCAAAGGGTTGCACTTTGCCCCAAGGAGAGGCCACACAATCTCAATGCCTCCCAAGCTTCAGCATTCCTGCTTCTCCCCACGAGCTCTTCCTGGTGAGCCCCACTGAGACGGACTCCTATCCAAAGGTTTTCCCCCTCTCCAGAGATCCATGCACCTCAGCAAGTATTTGCAGTGACACCAGCCAGAGCAGGATTTCTGAGTCAATTGGAATACAGCTCCGGGAAGGCCTTAAGTTAACAGAGAGAAGCAAAGTTAAGACCTAGTCCCTACTGGCCAGTGCCTGGTCTCCCATAAGCTAAGGCACTGTGGGAACCAGCTTGGTTTTCTGGCTCTGTCCCCTTGTCAGTCTCAGGTGAGAGCTTCCTGTTCTCTGTGAGTTCAGCTCTTAACATAGACACCTGCCAGCCACCCTTTTGTCCTGCACAGCCTTGCTGAGTTCACATGCTCTACCTGCTGGAGCGTCCCACTGTCAGGTTTCGGAGTGGTAGCCGTGTTAGTCTGTATCAGGAAAAAGAATGAGGAGTCCTTGTGGCACCTTAGAGACTAACACATTTATCTGAGCATAAGCTTTCGTGGGCTAAAACCCACTTCATCGGATGCATGCAGTGGAAAATACAGTAGAAAGATATATACACACAGGGAACGTGAAAAAATGGGGGTTGCTATACCAACTCTAACGAGACTAATCAGTTAAGGTGGGCTATTATCAGCAGGAGAAAAAAACTTTTGTAGTGATAATCAGGATGGCCCATTCCCAACAGTTGACACGAAAGTGTGAGTAACAGTAGGGGTAATTAGCATGGGGAAAGAGGTTTTACTTTGTGTAATGACCCATCTACTCCGTCTTTATTCAAGCCCAGTTTAATGGTGTCCAGTTTGCAAATTAATTCCAGTTCTGCAGTTTCTCATTGGAGTCTGTTTTTGAAGTTATTTTGTTGAAGAATTGGGTCTGGAATTGAGTGTCCAGGGAGGCTGAAGTGTCTCCGACTGGGTTTTGAATGTTACAATTCTTGACGTCTGGTTTGTGGCCCCATTGGCTTTCTGGATCCGCCACTGAGATGGGTTGGTTCGAGCTAATCCTGAACAACCCATTGATACAGAAAAGTCCCATTTTTGTCTCACAGGGAGGTTAAAATGCTGTGGGATTTCCACCCCCCCTCCCGTGTAAGCAACTCCCCTTAATCTAGCCTCTATTGACAGCAAAAATAAAGAATCATTATTCAGTAAAAACAGGGACACCAAGTTTGTGAGGAGCAGTGGGCACTTTGGCCCAGAAGCCCAAAAGGACATAGCTGCCTAGCGCCCATTGATTTCAATGGGAATTCTACGCTTCTACACCTCTCAGGGTCTGGGCTTCTGGGACTCAAGCGAGCAACATCCTTTCAGTGAGCTACAGGGGAGGGGCACAATCTGAACCGCAGTGCCCATTTCAGACCCACTCAGCTGAGCCAGGCAGCCCTTCTTAAGCAGAGCACAGCTGTGACCCATCCAGCCCTTGACACCCCCCATCATAACTGGTTTTTAATGGACTGCATTTGTTTCAGTATTGGAGGCCATATGGTCTGAACAATGCCCCATTAAACATACATTTACTGGCTTTCATCAGCCTGTGTCAAGCTTCAGCAGTTGTTTAATGTCAGTTTCTGTGTGTGACCAAAGGTTTACGATGTGCATTAAAATGTGTTACATACAGCACGAGACAAAAATTTCATCATAAATTTGGGGGAAATAAAAGCTAATGATACCTTTAGTGAGGGCAGTAACGCTGTGCTTTGTTCTCCGTTTGGCTGCAGTCTAGAGAGACTGAATTCTCTTTCAACTTTAAGTGGTGTGTGCTGTACATTTGCAAGAGGAAAATGTATTTTATTTAAAAAAGCGTGTGGAAGGCAGTTTTTACAGTCCTGGGCTAGTCTGTGTATGAATGTGTGGGTGAGAAAAGAGAGAAGGGAGTAAGGAGGACTAAGAACACCGGCTCCCATTTCTCTTTGGGCAGGGGGTGGGAGGGCTAGGTGGATATTCAGTCCAGGTGCACTCTAGTAATTAGGTGCTGCATGCTTGCTGTCAACCCAGAGCATGTGCGTAGGGAATGGGCAGACCTTAGGCTCCAGCCCGTACTTGCTGGTCCACACAGGTGTTGTGAGCAGCAAACGCCTGCCCATGAGAAGGAAGTGAGCTGTGCCTTAGAGTGGGTGCCCCACACCTAACATTTCTGTTTACTGAGATCATAGAATATCAGGGTTGGAAGGGATCTCAGGAGATCATCTAGTCCAACATCCTGCTCAAAGCAGGACCAATCCCCAGACAGATTTTTTGCCCCAGATCCCTAAATGGTCCCCTCAAGGATTGAGCTCACAACCCTGGGCTTAGCAGGCCAATGCTCAAACCACTGAGCTATCCGTCCCCCCCGATCCAGGGCCGGCTCCAGACCCCAGCACGCCAAGCGCGCACTTGGGGCAGCATCCCGCGGGAGGGCGGCAGGTGGCTCCGGTGGACCTCCCGCAGACTTGCCTGCGGAGGGTCTGCTGGTCCCGCGGCTCCGGTGGAGCATCCACAGGCGTGCCTGCAGGAAGTCCACCGGAGCCGCGGGACCAGCGGACCCTCCGCAGGCACATCTGCAGGAGGTCCGCGGGACCGGCGACCGCCAGAGCGCCCCCCCACGGCGTGCCGCCCTTCTTGGGGCAGCGCAAATCCTAGAGCCGCCCCTGCCCCCATCAGAGATAGGCAGGAACTTTTTGAAGCGTGTCTTTGAGATCAGGTTGGGTTTGCTGTGACAGCTCATATGATCAGACAAAGTCAATGGTGGGAAGCCACATGGAATCTCTCCAGCCAGGGTCTCTGATTGGTTGGATCTAGCCCATGTGACCAGGCAGGTTAGCTCAGCAACTCTATTTTCACTTCATTCCTCAGAGACAGAGCTGATCCCGCTGTAAGTGTGGCGTGGGGGTGGGTGGGAATCATTTTCTCCTTGCTTATGTCTCTGCCTAATTCTGGCAGGCAGAGGTCTAGTGCTTTACATTACTGCCGTCTCGGAATCCCCCAGCGAACAGGAACTGTTATATTATTAGTTTGTAATAAGCCCATCCCATTGTCCAAGGAAGCCCTCCTCTTGCTTAGTTCAAAGTTCTGCTTGGCCCCTAGTCCTAGTTCTGGTTCAGGAGACCCTGTGGTCATGTGCAAGCACCTGTAAATAGACGTGGCCCCATTTGGCATGACTCTGGCCTGGGCAAGCACCAGGGAGTTAGGCCAGGGGACAAACAGCTTAATTGAACGGAATCCTTTTTAAAATCTGCAGGGCCTGTAAACCAGCAGGCGTCTAGATGAGTAAAGTAGTGGAATGACCCATACTGTGGAAGGAAAAGCAGAGTAATCGAATAACGGGGAACGTCAGCTCCCTCTCATCTCATAACTATTGCACTAGGGCTCAGAAACAGCTGGCATGTGCCCATACACTGTCCCAGCACCATTCTGAAGCTACCATCTTATTATTGGCTTGCATTTAAAAAGAAAAAATATATCACTAGTTGTTACTGGTGTGAAGAAAACCTCTGCAATCTGAATGCGTGTAACCAATGCAGAGATGAGAACAGTAGCTCAGAACAATAGATGGAACAATAGCTCAGAGAGTGCAAACTGCCCCATTCAGCTGAGTGAGCAGCCAAGACAGATGCCCAATGACGTACACATTAATTATTTCATCCTTCCTGTAAGAAAAGAGAGGGTGGCGCTCAGATCCACACAGGTCACTGTGAGCAATGCCTCAGTTTGGTGCCACAGGGTAGCAACATGTGGGAGCTACCAGCAAGTTAAAGAAATATGGGCTGGATGAATGGACTATAAGGTGGATAGAAAGCTGGCAAGATTGTTGGGCTCAACCGGCAGTGATCAATGGCTCCATGTCTAGTTGGCAGACAGTTTAAAGTGGAGTGCCCCAAAGGTCGGTGCTGGGGCCAGTTTTGTTCAATAGCTTCATTAATGATCTGGAGGACGGCATAGATTGCACCCTCAGCAAGTTTGCAGATGACACTAAGCTGGGAGGAGTGGTAGATACGCTGGAGGGTAGGGATAGGCTACAGAGTGACCTAGACAAATTAGAGGACTGGGCCAAAAGAAACCTGATGAGGTTCAACAAGGACAAGTGCAGAGTCCTGCACTTAGGATGGAAGAATCCCATGCACTGCTACAGACTAGGGACCGAATGGCTAGGAAGCAGTTCTGCAGAAAAGGACCTAGGGGTTACAGTGGACAAGAAGCTGGATATGAGTCAACAGTGTGCCCTTGTTGACAAGAAGGCTAATGGCATTTTGGGTTGTATAAGTAGGGGCATTGCCAGCAGATCGAGGGATGTGATCATTCCCCTCTAGTCGACATTGGTGAGGCCTCATTTGGAGTACTGTGTCCAGTTTTGGTCCCCACACTACAAGAAGGATGTGGAAAAATTGGAAAGAGTCCAGCGGAGGGCAACAAAAATGATCAGGGGGCTGGAGCACATGACTTATGAGGAGAGGCTGAGGGAACTGGGATTGTTTAGTCTGCAGAAGAGAAGAATGAGGGGGGATTTGATAGTTGCTTGCAACTACCTGAATGGAGGTTCCAAAGAGGATGGATCAGATGACAGAACAAGGAGTAATGGTCTCAAGTTGCAGAGGGGGAGGTTTAGGTTGGATATTAGGAAAAGCTTTTTCACTCAGAGAGTGGTGAAGAACTGGAATGGGTTACCTAGGGAGGTGGTGGAATCTCCTTCCTTAGAGGTTTTTAAGGTCAGGCTTGACAAAGCCCTGGCTGGGATGATTTAGTTGGGTTTGGTCCTGCTTTGAGCAGGGGGTTGGACTAGATGACCTCCTGAGGTCCTTTCTAACCCTGAGATTCTATGATTCTATTTATATTTTTCCCCCAGTCAAGAAAGAGCCAAACCCCAGGAGCGCAAAAGCCCCAGAGCATGTTCAAAGCCCAGTGAGGGGGAGCCCAGTGCAACATGTGCATATTTTGAATATCTGCAAAATCTACTGTGAGCAGCAGCTCATTTTGGCAACTCAAGTGTGTCAAGCTATGGGAAAAGTAGCACTACTTTCCTCCCCAACACCTGTATTGCAGTGTACTTCAGGTTAAGTGATGGGCGTATCAGAGCTGATTCTCCTTTCAGTCTTAACATATCACGTTCGATGACTTTGGCATCAGTGTTATCAATGGCTGATGATTGCTGCGCATCTCTGTTCCACCTGAATTCCTTTCTCCTAAGATCCAACAGCATTGTCCTCCAGGACTCCCTAGCAGAGCATTATTTGGCTCTGATGGTACCTTGGGGACAGATATCCCAGGTCTATTAGTGAGTCGTCTGTTGTTTATTTAATACCTTTTTAAGAACTGTCCTTAGTTTGTACCTTAATAGGTGCTCAGATATAATTTAACAGCTTTTTAAAACCACCATGGACCATAATGATCATCTAAGCTGACCTCCTGCATAACACTAAGATCACAGGTACAGTATAAAAACTTGGATAAATAAATAGTGTTCTTATTTAGCTGCCAGGAGAGGAAGGAAACTTTACTGCATCAACACAGAGGCCCTGATCTTCAAAGGTGTTTAGGCTCCTATATTCTACTGAAATCAGTGGAAGTTAGGAGCCTAAATACATTTGAAGACCTGGGCCTAAGTGAATGTCCAGATAGCCCGACGATTATGTTCTTTGACTGACCAGAACAATAACATAATCCTGGAAATCTTTTCCAGCTTTAATTTCTGTGATTTCAATGACTATGAGAATCTGGTATTTCCCCCTCCTCAGTTTTATTGATTAAACAATGCTTACTATGTACCTGAATATAATTCCCTCTGTCACATTAGTCATTGATCCACATGAAATAATAGCAAAAATCACAGTTAGCTTAGCCATGCATCCGACGAAGTGGGTATTCACCCACGAAAGCTCATGCTCCAAAACGTCTGTTAGTCTATAAGGTGCCACAGGACTCTTTGCTGCTTTTACAGTTAGCTTAGCTTTATCAAGAGAATCCTTATTCCTCTAGGGGGCACTGCAGTACAGATTTTAAAGTAATAGAAATAAATGAGTCATTCTATTTACTACCATATTAGTTCCAGCCTTTTTCTATATTAACATACAATTAGGCTGGAAAAACAAAGACATTTGGCAATATTGCACCAATAGATGTGCTTTTTTGTCCTACAGACATTAAATCCCAGAAGGCTGAGAGAGGTAATAGTTGGGGAGGAGTGGTGACACAAGAAAAGGTTCATTGCAGATGCTGGGGGTGGGTGCTGATCTGGGCACCCCCAGCATAGCTTTATCAATACAATTTGGCAGATGCCTGCTGGGGCGACTGGCTGTAAACACTCCACTGTCTTTTCTGAGATACACTGATTGAAAATCGAATTCTGCTTCCACCTCAACCAACTTTCATTTAAGTATGAAATGATTTTTTGCTGTTGGATGAAAATTGTTTTTCTGTTAATGTTTGTGTTAACAAATCACTGCTCACACAGATGCCACACACAAAAACATGGTGGGCCACCCCTTTCAACAATGACTAATGGTTTCGGGTGGCCGAGTTTTTGGGTGCTAGTGTTGATACACCTGAAAGGGGGTCCAATTTTCAGAAAGGACTGTTGTATTCCTTTGAAAATCAGGTCCTTTTAAAGTATCTCAAGTTGAACATCAAGTACTGAGGCTCCTCAAATCATTAGTCACTTTTGAAAATCTTGGTCTGTGATAAGTTGAAATTTGATTTCTAATATGCAAAGATGTTCATTAATATTTTGTTACTATTTTCCCAGCTGTAGAAATGCTTCTATAAATGGATAACTTAGTAACAGTTTGTCAATTTGATAAAAGAAAAAAATCTCACACACACACACACACACACACACACACACACACACACACACACACACACACACACACACACACACACACACACACACACAGTTTAAGGTAAGCTTTCCAGATACACTGGAAACGACACAGACTGTACTACCAACAGCAGGTTGGCAAGCTAATACAGTGATCCATTATGAAAATAAGCACGATGTTGGCATATTCAGATCCTCAAAGAAATTTAAATGCAAAGCTCCCACTGAAATCCATGGGGGATAGACACCTAAATACACTGTAGGGTGTGGCCCACGTTAGCGTAGCCAGGTTTTGTAAGTAAGGAGAACACAAGGATGGTGATGAGTCACCGGCAGCCATTTTTCACTGAAAAATAGGCTTAAAAACGCATCATGTTTAGACCTAAAGGCCACTGGGACGGCGCCTCCTCTGCCTCTTGCTATTGCTGGACCATAAAGTGTCCATCACAGAAATAGGTTCAGCGGGAGACAACAGTCAGAACTCATCATATTCAAGAAGCAGAGAATTAGAAATTACATCACGGTCAGAGCCATTTCAGTTATCACCAGTGAGATCTGCCTGCCAAGAGGCTTAACAGAGACAGATAAACTGGTTCCAAAAACATGTGAAACTACCGCACCCAAACTTTTTGCCCATTCCTAGAACTGATCTCAAATTACATGTTTTCAAAGGCTCTGAAATGTTTGTTTTTTATTTATATTTGGATAGTGCTTAGAGGCACCAACCGAGATCCGGGCCTCCATTGTGCACTGTACAAACAGTCTTTTCCCTGAAGAGCTTACACTCTAAGTAGTCAGGGGCCCAATTTTTCAAACGTACTGAGCTCTCAGGAATTCCCCTTTATGTTTATGGGAATTGATGGTCCTCCGCGTTTCTGGAAACCAGGCTGCTGATTTCAGTGGTTCAAGATGGATCTAAGAGCCTAACTTTAGGCAACCAGTGTGAGCTCCTAACTCTCTCTCCATCCCGTTTATATTGCCTCTTATGTTAAAGGGAGCCTAAGAGTCCTGCATCCAGCCAGGCAAGGATTCCCTAGGCACAGACATGGCAGAAGACAGCCATACGGCTGCCTCCTGAGGACCCCCTTACAGGTCCCAGCACTGGGACATTCTTGGGGGTCTGGCAGCACTGCACACACAGATAGGTCCCTGGAGCCATCTAAGTTTTATACTGAGGGCCTTTCCAGCCCCCACGACAGCCCAGGATTGTGAAGGTGTAAGGATGGCTTATGCCAGGTTAGCCCCTCCTTTCCCTGGGCTGCTAGTTCTGCGTTCTGCCTCTTAGAGCTGCAGCAGAGTATCTCACGCCTTCCTGATTTGTGTCTAGACTGGACTTGGGATATTAGTGCAAACCGTTATTTGAAAGTGAATTTCAGTTCACATGTAGCTGTGATCCTTTTCTGTATGTTGTACATGAATATTGGAGTTTTCATGTTCTACTAGCACAAATACTTGTAAAAAATGGGTTTTTTGACTAGCATGCTGTGAAGTATTAGCCAGTGAAATTTCAAATTGTGCAACTAACAAAAACCCGTGTAAATATCAATTTGCAAGTTTTCAGATTTTACACTCAGATATGGAATTCAGCAGCTGCACTCTTCTTGGTTAGTTACATAAGCTATCCAATCAGGAAAGAGAAGCAGTACTATGTGATGAACATAACTAACCAATACATCGTATATTTCAAATTTGGATTCTTTGCAATTCTCAAATGAGCTCCAGACCAAGACTATTTCAGTGAAGAAATTCACAAATAATTTGAATTCATCAATACATCTGAGAATTTGGCACACATTTCTGGACATTTCATCAACAGAAAAAGAGGTAAATTTGTTAAATGATTAGTTTCAAATTATTCTCCCGGCTCCAGTCTTGGCCTGAAGTTATTTTACTGCAGCTATTTATACTGTACACATTGCTACTTACAATTCACTTTGCTGGATATCATCATGTAAGTGAAACCAATTTGTTCAAATTACCTAGAAAACCAGCATCCAATCAAACATCCAAAATCCATGAACTGCTGACATCTCACTTGCCCTTCTAGTAAACAGTCACATCATGGAGGGTCGCTTAACTGAATTGGCTACTTGCTTTCTACCTCCCCTGTGGGCATTTTCACTTCCTCCTCAGAAAAGCTAAACAAGCTGCTTAGACTGAAATTTAATAATGAAAGGAGAAAACCTACCACAGAGAATACATGTCCTTGTTATGGTTTTCTTAGTACTGAGCAGTAACCCAACTGCCTGAGCAGTACGTTTGAAAAATAGTTTTAATGCTGACTGTAAGGGCTGGTCGACACTAGGAACTGACACTGGTATAGACACTTGTCTCAGGGGTGTGAAAAATCTACAGTCCTGAGAGACGTTACTATACCAGCGTAGACAGTGCTAGGTTGATGGAAGAATTCTTCTGTCGACCGAGCTCCTGCCACTCAGGGTGACCCCCTTCCAGCAGGGTAGGTAGTGTCTATACTGAGGGCATGTCTACATATACAGCATTACAGCTGCAGCACATCTGGTGAAGGCACTCTAGGCCATTGGGAGAGAGCTCTGCCTTCCATCCTCATAATAAAACCACCTCTGTGAGCGGCGGGAGCCATGTCGATGGGAAAAGTTCTCCTGCTGACATAGTGCTGTCCACACTGGCGCTTCTGAATCATGATAGCAGTCCGGGTGCAGCACCACAACTGTAGCCTTCTAAGTGTAGACACCCCCTAAGTGTTAGCGCATACACACTTTAGATTTAAGGGTTTGATTTTCACTTACACTTAGGCTCCTTTGCACTCAGAGGAGTGTAATGGGGTCTTTAAGGATCATACATTGCCAGAGTGGTGTATACAGGCCTTAGTATAAGTGAGAATCAGGCCCTATTATCAATCACTTCAAACAATTCTCAAAAACTTGAAAGACAATTAAAAAAAAAAGAAAAGAAAAAAAGTGTGACAATTTCTGCTTGTGACAGCTGGAAAGTAACTGATCAAGTTAGTAAACAAAACTGAGACAGAGCATTACAGACTTCTTGTTGAGTTGAAAAACAAGAGCAGAATGAGAACAATCAAGACCTTGAAATATTGAAACATGCTTTTGTACAACGTGTATAACTCCAAGATATCTGTGTAAATGCCAAGGTCTGGCCTCCATACTTCCTATTCGATAGAGATCCCCCCCCTTCAGTTATCAGTATGCTTCCTTGTTTGTACTTGTCAAGGGTTGCAGAAACATACAAATGTTGTGTTAAGTAAATATGGTGTCTCTTTGCCAACAGGAATATCCTGTTTAGGGGAGCTTTCTTTTACAAGGTGCCAACTATATAAACACTCTGTTGCCATATCAGGAGATTCTACAGATAATCAAAAGCTATTTCTAGCAAGACCATATTTTAATACCAAAAGGGATTCCTGGTTTTTAAACACATTTAGGGGGGCAAATTTTCTAAACCTACTTCTGATTTTTGTATTCACCCTATTAATGGCAGGGACAAATGATTTCTTATCTGTGAAGCACTGACAATAGTCCATTTTCCAAAGGCAAACAGCATTTGTGTGCCACAAAAACGGGACACCTTGCAAGTGCAAATGAATGCAATGTCAAAATGAGCGGCTGCATTGAGAGCTCTGAGAATCCGGACTTCTCTTTATAGACATGGGTTGGTTTTACAGGAAAGCTGTTCAACTCATTCCCTAGAAAAAGCCATCTGGCCCTTACACACAGTCCCTATGTGAACGTGCTAACTGGCTAAATAGGCAAGTCAGG
The DNA here is from genome assembly GCF_016161935.1 of Mauremys reevesii. Classification (NCBI taxonomy): domain Eukaryota; kingdom Metazoa; phylum Chordata; order Testudines; family Geoemydidae; genus Mauremys; species Mauremys reevesii. Next base: position 127,796,334 of record NC_052628.1, read on the forward strand.
CACAGAGTGGGAGAAAGGCAGTATTAGTGTGCCCAGTTTACAGATAGGGAACTGAGACTGAGAGAGATTATGATTTGGATTCAGCAAGGTGCTTACACACATTTAACAGGTGAAGAACATTACCAGTCCCATTGAAATCAATGGATGAAATCCTGGCCCCACTGAAGTCAATGGCAAAACTCCCATGGGCCCATAGGTGGCAGGTGAGTAGGGCTAGAAAGGCCTCAGCCCCTATAAAGCTATCAGCCCTGCTTACCAATTGCCCTCTCCCCTGTGCCTGTCCATGGCTGCCACGTGCGGCTGTGGTAAGCTCCCCAAGCAGTGAGAGCCGATGGGCTGGACAGAGAGTTGGGCCCAGGCCAAGCCCATAGGGCAGTTGCCATGGCTGCCCAGGATGAGTGCTGGTCTGGTTGGGGTCATGCTGCAGGCTCTGGGCCTAGCCCTGTGGCTGAAAAAAGGAGCCACAGCTGCTCAGGGCGAGGCCAGGCGGGCTCGCCTCCCCTCTGCACCAGGCTGGGCTCGAGCCAGGCCCAGCCCTGTGGGACAGGAGCTGCTGCTGCCCACCTGCCTTCTCCTTGAGCTCCGGGTGACAGGCTGTCTCCTGACCTATGCAGTCTTTGGCCTCTCTGCTCAGAATGCCATTTAGTGCCTTTGAAACGCCCCTTCATTGCTGGGGTTGGGCTGTAGGGCTTTGGAATAAACCTGCAAATATTTGTATAAGGCCTGGACATTTGCCCAGTAGGAAGGGAACTGAGACCACAGCACTCATCACACAAGCCTCCATAGGACAGTGGCAGGGGCTCTAACAATGCCATAGAGCGATTTGGCAGCCACCCGATAAGGCCATTATGTCATGGGGCACTCATGGCTCCACCCTGTAACCCTGTCCCTGCACTCTGACCCCACCATCCTTTTGGAGTGTTGGTGGGAAGGGCCCTCTGCCCTCTACCTCGCGTGAGGCTGAGACAGTGGCCTGGAGCCCCTTGTCCTCCAAGGAGCGGTAGTAGGGGCTCCACTCCCCTCAAGTGCAGAAAAGGCCCCCTTTCTCCTGCAGCGATGCAACAGTAGGGGACCCCAGTACTTACACTAGTCGGTCCAGGGCAGGTTCGCTCGCCAACACCCCAAACAATATTTTCACCCGCCACCTGTGCATGGGCCAGGATTTCACCCACTGTGACTATGCATGTACTTTGCTGAAGAGGAGTAAAAAATCACCAGCAAGTTCACTCTCAGCAAGCAGGAGGCTCTGAGGCTTCTTCCTCCTTGTCTCTCTGGATTTGCTGTGCCTTACAACCATTGATTTAAACTAAACTTAAAATAATAATCAAGCTGTCCTTGGTTAAGCAGAAAGGTCTCCTGCAAGGGAGTCTCCCGCTGCCCAAAGCTCCTGCCTGGCCAGTTAGTTTGTGTGCTTAAGAAAGCAAATTGTTGGCCCTTCATGTGCAGAGAGATGTGCAGGGCATGCAGGGAGTACATTGCATGCGGCTGTTAGTCCTCATGGGGGCACTACAAAACAATTCATCACCGGCTCGGCAAGCAGCACTTCGCCTGCTTAGCTCTTTAGTATAAACACATGGCTTAAGTCCCCTTTCCACTAGGGCCACTTTTTATTGCTCTCTTGGCCTGAGACCTTAAAGTGCAGGTTACACCCACTTTTTAAGTTCCCTTGCACTGCCTCAGGCCTGGTCTGCAACTAAAACTTAGGTCGACCTCGCTGCATCGCTCAAGGCTGTGGAAAATGTTGTGCTGCTCAGCAAGGTGGATAAACAACATCAATGGGGGAAAAAAACCCTTCTGTTGATGTAGCGAGTATCTACAGCACAGTGCTACAGCGCCAGAGCTGCCATGCTGCAGCCGCTGTAGTGTAGGCATATGCTTAGTGCAAAGAAGAGTCAGGGTCAGTATCTTTCAAATTGTGCTAATCAGTTGGGTCCGTCCATCCTTTTCAGGATTCTGCCATTAGAGGAATTGTCAACGTGATTGTGAATAGATTTCCATCAGGGCGAATATGTTAGATCATGCATGGATGGTAAGCAATTTAAGGTGCTACCAAAGAGCATTCAAACCCCCTGCTGACAAATATTCCTTCTAAACACAGGCAGATGTGAACACACAGGGCTCGCTAATCTGTTAATGTTTAGTAAAGGGATTTGATGCAGTTCTATTTAAAATGGACCAGCAAATGGTACCTAACAATACCTTTCTGCACATTCAACCAGCAATATTGGATATTATTTTCCTTATGTAAATACTGGTGTAAAGCAGAGGGGCAAACTCCGACAAACCCAGCATTCCCAGCAAGCAGTTACTATTGGGGTAGTTCATGCTTATAAATCAACATGCTGCTTTTCACACCCAGCGGGACGGCAGAATGTTTGTTAGTTTAGCCCAGTGATACTCAGGAGCCATATTAGTGATCAACATTCCCCAAAGGAGCCACAGTCCTGGGAATTCAGTTTCATTTACTACAGTGCTAGATATTCACCTTTAAACAGTATGACGGGGAACTAGAATTCTCAGAGCAAAATGACTGACCAAGTATTATCAATTATAACTGGTTAATAACATAGTAACAGCATCCTGATTGGTTAACAACTTAGATTGGTTAATAATTAAATCACACAGTGTTTTAATATCACGTGCCGCAAAGAGACGCAGGAGACACACTTGGGGTTTGCAAGCCTCAGGCTGAACATCACTGGTATGTTGAATCTTATACGAAGCCAAATTCTCCTCTCAGAGCCTTCAGAAAACAGTGGGAGTGGTGTGCTTGTCAGCCCCGATTCAGCAAGATATCGAAATACATGAGCAGTCCCTCTGGCTTCATGAAGCTTTGCATGAGCAAGTCTTTGGTCACACAGCTGCATGCCAAAAAAATGGAAAAAAGGGTCATGATTTTCCAATGTGATTAATGATTTTGGCTGCTTCAGTATTTGGGTGCCCAGCTGAAGACACTTTAAAAGGGGCCTGATTTTCAGAGGATGGGCAGGTGCTCATTACTTTCTGAAAATCAAGTCCTTATAAGGCAAGTCAAGCTGGGTGCCCACACATCCCGAAAAGCCGTAGCATTGCTAGCTGCATGCACTGATATGGCAGTAGTTCTTCTTTCTCCAGTGTAAATAATGGACCACCACTGAAAACTAAGAGATCTGATTCGCCTCAGCACATAGGAGCATAAAACACTTTAGTATTGGTTTAAATTCACCCTGGGTGCTACACAGCAAGACACTATGAAGCGGTGCATAGTTCCTTGGAAAGCCATCTGCACTAGGGTGAATTTCACCCAAGAGTCTTTCTCTCATTCATAAAATTGAGATCTGTACGAACACAGGCCACAAGGTGTTGCCATACGCCACTGGTCCACCTAATTCAGTGGCTTGTCTCTGAGAGTGACCGGCTGCAGGACTGGCCCCCTTCACTGATGCAAACCAAACTGGAGTAGGCCACAAAAAAGCACCATGGACCAATCTTAAAGTGAAGTTGGGTGGAATTTTCAAAAATACACCAGTGATTTAGGAGCACAAGTCCTATTGCCTTTTGGAGTGGAATTGTGCGTCTAAAAATCCCATCCATCATCTTTTCTTTTTTTCACAGAACAGCTTCACACCAAGCAGACATTCATTATAAGCCTGCTCCTGCATGCCGGCTGTCAATGGGAGTTTTGCAATGGAGTTCAGTGAGAGCAGGATCTAGCATAAGAAGCTTGCAAAATTGTATATTGAACATGGACCGAAACACCTGGGGTTTCGCCTTCTACTTCACCATACATGGAATTTCACAAGGTCAATGGAGGTAAAAAATCAGCGAGGGCTGAGCAATAAGAAGCCGTAACAAATAGCCCACTTCATTTCAAAGAGCTTCACAGAGGAGATGGGGAGCATTTTACAGATGGGGTGAGGTGACTCCCCCAGGGTCATGCAGCTGGCCCACGGAATGCCACTGAGCTCACAGCACTTCAGCAGGATCAGTTAAATCACATTTAAGGGCCCTTGTTACGCGCTTAGGGCTCAATCCCACTGCCCCTGAAAACAGAGGGGCAAAAGTCAGGATTTCACCAGGAGAGTTTTGCTTCTGAATTGAATGGGAGCAGGAGCAGGCGCCTACGTTGGGTTTAAGTGATGAGTCAGCGTACGACTCTTTGCACTGGGGGCGGGGACATGTGGTTAGAACCAACCACGTGCAAACACAGAGCCCACCCCAAGGTTCTGCTCATGTTTCTGGGCTTCAGGGGGAGTTTTGCCTGACTCAGCAGTTCAAGATTACATGGTCCCTGGTGGCTTTAAAGTCTATGAGATTAGAACCGTAAATAGCTACAGCACATATGGTGTCACACAGCCCACCAGAATACAGAATTATCCATTTAAAAATAGCCATGGATCTACCCTAGGGTCCTTGCACTTCCCTGTTTCACTGTTTGTGAACTTTTCAGTGTGTGCAAGTAGCAGCATGCAGAAGTAGGGAGAGCAATGCAGGCTCCTACAACCACTGAAGTCAATTGCAAAACTCCCATTGACCTCAGTAGCAGCAGAACAGGGCCACCAATCATGGGGGGGAGCAGGAGGGGGGAGCATGCGGGTTGGAAATACTAACTAGACTAAAAATATTTTCTTTCTCAACTTAATGTGAAAGGAATTGTGGTGTCATGAACAGCGCAAGAAGAGATGCCAGTAAATAGTTAATTGCAGGGTGCAAATTCCTTCCAAAAGGAGTGCTTGATTTTTTTCCCTGCCAAGAACTTATGTATTTTACATAGATTTAATTACATGATATGAGAAAGGAGAGGAGAATTGCCCAGACACTATGGTGATGAGTGCCATAGAAATGCCTGTATATAAATAAATACACAGAGCAAAACCAGACGTTTTACATGGCGTTTGAAAAGCAGCAATAATTGCAGCCTGGAGTTTTCGTCAGTCTCTGTCATCTTAGAGACACACAAAAGCTCAGCACAGCCTTGTCTGCACTGGGATTTTAACCACTGGTGGAGTGCAGTGTTGTCAACCTCGCATTCACAAATCATACCTCAGCCGCCCCCCACACCGCCAGGTAATGAGATTGGCTTAAAAATAATACATTTTCACATAGGCGCTGACTTTTTAATGTGCCAGGGGTACGCTCCCCCCCCCTCGCCCCAGGCCTGCCCCACTCCACCCCTTCCCCAACCCCCGCCTCTTCCCACCTCCGCTCTGCCCACTCCCCCCCCCGAGCATGCCTCGCCCTTGTTCCTCGCTCTTCTCCCCCAGTGCCTCCTGCATGCTGTGGAACAGCTGATCCATGGCAGACGGGAGACGCTGGGAGGGCCAGGGATGTGCTGATCGGCAGGGCCGCCGACTGACAGGAGGCACTGGGGGGAGGGGGAGGTGCTGATAGGGAGGCTGCCAGTGGGTTCTCAGCATCCATTGTTTTTTTCCATGGGTGCTCCAGGGCTGCACCTATGCATTTTCATCCTTTTTATCTGACTTTTGGTGTCTGAGCCATTAGGTGCACTTGCTAAATGTTTTCAAGCTTCTTGTTATGATCATGGAGGCTAAAAAAGTATTGTTATAGTACATGAAAGCTGCAAATTGGCAGCAAATGATGTGACTCCAGGAGCTGGGGATTTAAGAAAACACTAACTGTCCTGAGACTCCTCATAAAATTGTGAGTTGGTTGACCCTGCAAAGTGGTAGTGCAGATGTGATTTACACCACTGCATCGTATCACTGTTTCACATTGTGCTGCACCTCTGTAAACTACACCTAATTAGAGATTTGCACAGTGCAGCTATACCAGAGGCTGAAACCCCAGTATAGTCAGGGACAGATTAGGGCATTCTTATTAGTGCAAACCAGTGTGGCTTACCCCAGGATAAACGTCTTGATTAGTCTAGACACACTGAATGGGTGTAAGAGGGGGTGTTTCTGTGTAATTTATCCTGGCATACTGATGTAGTTACACCTGTGTACATTTCCTTAACGTAGGCAAGTTCTTAGTTATGGTAAATACTTTGGGATGAATCTTACCTCTCCATACTGCAAGGAACAGCACTAAACAAATACGTGTTTAGTGTATGACTTCAAGTCAGCCAACGGCCGCGTATAGTCAGCATATTGCAGAGAAAAAGGCTGGAATGGAAACAAAGAAGCATATACATTGAAAGATTCTATAACAGGGGTCGGCAACCTTTCAGAAGTGCTGCGCCGAGTCTTCATTTATTCACTCTAATTTAAGGTTCCGTGTGCCAGTCATACATTTTAACATTTTTAGACGGTCTCTTTCTATAAGTCTATAATACAGAACTAAACTATTGTTGTATGTAAAGTAAATAAGGTTTAAAATGCAGAGCCCCCCGACTGGTGGCCAGGACCCAGGCAGTGTGAGTGCTGCTGAAAATCAGCTTGCGTGCCGCCTTCAGCACCCGTGCCATAGGTTGCCTACCCCTGGTCTATAATCTCATTTCACTCAGACCTACTTATTTATTTATTTATTTATTTATTAAGAGGGATTAAAATCAGAACAACTGTAACTGTGTTAATTTCTCTCTACCATTTTTAATCAACTTCGACTGTGTACAGCCTTTGCTAAAGATGTCTTCTCAGCTTTTTCAATCCCTTTCTTTGAAAAAGTTCATGTTAAAGTCAATAGAATGCACCACGGTCACTGATATCTCACTAAAGCTGAATGTGCTCTTTCAAATTACTCTTACAAGTAACTGTGTTGGATAATTGTTATTAATAGTCCTGTCCTGAAAAAGGAAGACGTCAGCCCTCATGTAACGTCACTGTGTTCACCCTTGTAGACTTGACTTTTTAATGCCAATTGTTTCATTCACAAAGCCAAACAATGCACAAAACAGTAAATCATTAAAGTCCCTTTCTTGTTTTAGAGCAAATCTCTCTATCAAGTTATATAATTCACACCTCCGACAAACAGATTTTTTTTCACCTGTTTATGCTGCTATTCTCCTCAAGGAGTTGCATCCTTGGACAGTCACTATTTATTTTTAGTAACTAACTATAGCAGAAAATTAAATGTAAACTCTGGCATCTTGTGTTTAGTAAAGGGTAAAATGCTGGGGAAAGCTGGTCACAGAAAATGTCAGCTGTTCCCAGTGTTCTGAATAATTCTCCCTGACCTCTATCTTATCATACTCCGGTCACCTGCCCCTGCTCCAGCCTCCACCCCCAGGCACACACAGCTTCCAAATTTGGATCCTGAAGATTCAGAACTTAGTTTTTTCAAAACTCAACCTATTTTAGTGATGGTTTGGATTTGCTCCACATGGTTCATTTGCTCAGTCCCAAACCAGCATAACCTCTGAACCCATTTCAGAAAGGGGATTTACCTGGGACTACCATAATATAGTTTTCTAATTAAGTAATCAAATAGGCAGTTAAATACTCCTTTATCACGCCTTTAAAAGTTTATTTGGTCAAGTAGAATTAATTTTAGTGTCCACTGCAAATTCACATTGGTTTATCTCTTGCTATTCAAAAACTGCAAGACATCAGGAAGAAAAGTGTTTTGGGAGAGTGATCAAAAGGAATAGGTGGTTTGGAAAGACTGGTTTTAAACTGGTAAATGCTCCTATTATCAATTTCCATTTCCACCTAAAAATAAATTAAAGCAAAAGCCCATCCTTAATTAAAATTTAGAGAAGGACTTTTTCTTTTGTAAAAATGTCTATTACTTGAGCAACTAAAAGGATCCGTGTGTGTGTGCACGTGCGGGTGCAGAAATTAATGGTTCTAGTCAAGAATTCAGTATTCTACAGTGCCTGATGTACCTAAGTAAAGAGATATTAGGCTTATGCAATATGATTTTCAAACACTTTTATCTATGAATTCTTTATTAATCGCAATATGTACAGTCATAGTATTTTAAATAAATAGCAATTAGTATCAATTTCTTACAAAATAGCTTGGTAATCTAAAAATTCAAGATAAAGCATTTTAAAATGTCTTCTAAAAATTCATATTATGCCAAATCCTGCTGGCCTTATTCATGAAAGCAGGTCAGCCACATCAGGGGACAGCCACATCAGTAAAAACAACCAACATATGTAAAAACTTTTGAGATTTGGACTCTATCTATCCAAAGCAACTTAAAAAAATCAGAGTTGAATCCTTCTAATCCTAGGTTTAAAACAGAAAAAAAAATAAAAATCATGGTCTAGAGAAGATTGATTGGGAACTTCTATTCCCTCATAACACAATAAACACAGTTTCAATGAAACTGAAAGGTGACAAATTCAAAATCTGATTTTTTTATAAACATAGCACAAAATTAGCTTGTAGAACTCATTGCCACAAGATATCTCTGGAGCCAGGAGTTTAGCAGGGTTTCAAAGGAGATCAAATATTTATTGGACAAAAAGGACTATCCAGAGTTACAATAGTAAACATTATAAAATAAACAAGAGTTTTGGAAGGGATATACATCCTCAGACTTGAGAGCCTAAGTGAACCTTATTATTATTGGGGAGTTGGGAGGAAACTTTCCCTAGGGGGAGATTACCTGATAACTCCCTATTACTGCCTGGTTAGTTATGCCAATAAAGTCAACTGGAGTCTTGCACCTTCCTCTGAAGCATCTCATACTTGCCACTATCAAAGGCACAATACTGGACTACATGGACTACTGGGCTGATCTGTATTCCTATGTTCCTAAACAAAAGAGTTAAAAGGACGTCTAATTGTCTGAACCATAACAACCAATTAGACAGTTTCTTTGAATACAAAGCTTCTTTAGTAGGTTTTATATTACCTACATGGGAGCTTTGTCAAAGCAAATGTTAGTAAAAACTGTTTACCAAAGGAAAGGTAGTTAAATATCTTGTGCAGATGACAGCATTGTTATAGCAATCAATAAGGAAATACATGTGTGGAAAGGCAGCTGTAAATACCCGGGCAAGAACAATGACTGAGGATAACATTTTTGCTATCTAGGTGAGCAAACTTTTTCACATTCCACTTTTAAAAAATATATTTTTTAGCAGGTTCTTCCAGCTATTCTTTACTGAGCAGTGGAAACCTGCTATTAAAATATACAAATGAAGGAATTTAGATGGGCTGCTTAAGCTCAGTTCACTCCAGTGCAGGAAAATATGGGATTTTTTTTTTTTGTAACTTTTGGTAGCCAGCAAGATTACTGACTCAATATGTTTGGAGAGTAAGTATGGCATAAAACCTTGACAGTTTAGAAACAAAACTCTGTTAGACTTCCTTAATCAATGCAAACATTCAGCACAGTAGTTTAGCAATTTATTAACATACAATATCAATTATACCAGACTATGAATATAAAGGTGATGAACTATATAAGCCTTGATGAGGTCATGGTTTTTTATATGATGCAAATTGAGAACCAGACATCAAACAAGAGAGATCTGCTAATCCCCTCACAAAGACCCAGACTGCATATCAGACTCCCATGTCAGGGTGGCTTTGACTAACAAAGTCTACAATATGGGGCTTATTGGTATTTCTACAAGCTCCAACACTGGAGGTAAAATCCTAGACCCATTTACGTCAACAGCAAAAGTCACTTTGACGTTAGGATTTTACCCTGGGTAGCTGTGGGTCTGATCTGAAGGCCAGGGAAGTCAATGGGAGTAATTTCAATGAGCTATAGTATTGTATTAGGACCTACTCATGGTAACACTGCGGACAATGGCAAAACTCCTGTTGACTGCCATTAAGTGATACATAATTAATTTCAAGTAGATAACATGTTTTGGTGGTACAGAGTTATATATCAGACCATCTACCCCATCAGTAGCAAATTGTTGCAAGGGAGGTTTGCTTTGAAGAACTGCCTGATACCTGTTGCTATAATTGTTTAAAGATATTTAATCAGCCAATAAGGAGAAGCTGCATCATTTTTGTTGAGTAAGGCTGAAACCTTAATAGCACAGAACTTGAATTACAAGATTGAGCAAGCCATGGCTTGTACCACATAAACAAGCCTACTGTACCCAAAACAAAATTATGCAAAAATATTTCGAGTTGCAGATAGATAGCTGTGTTGATAAGACATTTATAATCCCTTTCTGAATCTGAAACAAGTTCCTAGGTGGAATGAGCTTGGCATTTTCACTTTAATTGATTAGTAACCATTCATATTGCCAAACTTCACTGCAGAGATTTGCTTAAAAATTCCAGTCTCCACCATGGAGAAAGTCAGAGGAGGGGTGCTGGGACAATTTGTACAGTGGGGGTGCTGAGAACCATTGAACCAAACTGTAAACACTGTAGATGATGGAAACTACTCCAAGCCAGGGGGTGCAGCAGCAGCACCCCTACTTGCAGCACCTATGAGTCAGAGCTTCAGAAATGAGGGCAGCATCACCTTAGGAAATCTAACTCATGTGCAAGACACCTGCTGTGGTCAGCTGCTAGTATCATTAGCCTTCTGGATCACTTACAACACTCACACTCCAAACACAGAGGAGATGCTAGTAAAACAAGACTTTCTTTTTCTTTTGCAACAGCAAGCATGGTTCATACATAGGGTTTCTGTTATGAGGGTTCATATGCAAGCCTCTAAGGGTGAAATGCAGCCTAGAAGACGTTTATCTGAAGTATAGTGAGAACAAAAGCAGTGGAAACACCACCACGGGCATGCGTGCCCCAGAGAGTACCTCCACAGCTGGTCTCTAGGGCTGTGCCTATAATAAACTTCACAGCTATAATTTGCCACCAGAGCTAATGACAATGGAAGCTCAAGTCACCCCAGGGCACTGCAGAGGGGGAAATGTTCCCAGATGCAGCCAATCCACGCAGGTTCCCTGAGTTAAGGCTCAGGCTTCTGTCATTCAGTTTTATGGGAGTTTCACATACCCGAGGCTGTGCTCATTGTCTCAGAATGATGCTCGTAGTGCTTAGACTTTCCAGTCTTCTGTAGCAGAACATTCCAGCATGACAAGTTATGATTTTATAATGCACTCAAGGTCCCCAGTTATGCAAAAACAACTGCATTTATGCATAACAAGAAGGAGCAGCAAGGCACCTAATGAATACAGTTGAGTTATTTGACTATTTTAGCCTCTTTATTTGAAATGCCTGATAAATGCATAAAAACCAAGTCCATGTTCTTGATCCATTGCTGCCAATGGAAGTTTTGTCCCTGACCCCAAAGGAAGCAGGAGGGGCCCAAGGTCTAGGATACATTTATAGAAATACATGGTAAACGTATTCAACGGAGCATTACATCACTAGGGGTGATTATCTACACTTCCTGTGACCTCACCTTCTTAAAGCAAAGGGGAAGAGATTCCGTGATCTACAGCAGCTTAATTGAAATCAATGTGCATCTCAGAGTTGACTTCAGTAGAAGCAGGATTTGGTCCCCAGGGGAGTAGTAAATCCACTAAAAGAGAAACTCTTAAAGTAAAAATGTCTGATAGGGAAGAGATGGAAGCATTTGCATGAGATGACAAGTAATGAAATAATTGGAAGTAGACAAGTTTCCACTCTAAACTCCACAACAGACAGAAATAAAGGATTAATGAGCAATAATCCCATCTATTGCCTCGAGTCATTTGTATACAAATATACACTTCTGAAAACTTGGCACCTTCACGATAGACATGTGTCATCTTGGAAAGAGCTCATCTTCACACACCAAGCCCGCTTACAGGGGATGTTTAGGGCTATGGTGGATAAGGATTGAGAGGGGCTGTAGTTTGTATTTCACTCTGCACAGCCTTTTTGAACGTGGGGGCTTTCTCTAGGCATCTGCAAGAGTGGCCTTGAGTGAATGGGAGCTATTGGGTACTCAGCTCCCTTTGGAAATGAAGCCATTTTTAAGATGTCTTCTTTTAAGGTGCCTATACACATAAGTATCCTAAGCTGTAAACATTAGCATATGTACATCACTTTACTATCCCTTGCAGCTGAGGTAAACGGAATATGATTTTTCAAGGTACTGTATAACAAAATTGTTTGGTGTTTTTTGCTTGCCTTTTATGAGAGGCATTTATTATTGTCTATATTGTGCCTCAGGATGCCTTTGTATTGTCACAGCTAAACGCACCTCAAGGAGGCAAGACATAATGGAACAGGTGGCTGAGCTTGCTATTTTTAGCTATACCTATCTATCAAAGTACAACTGGTAGAATTGCTTGTTTCAGTCTTTCCCAGGAGCCCTCCTAAAGAGTAAGGCTGAGAGACGTGGGCTTTACCCTTGCCAGTGAAGAATTGTGAGCTGGCCTGGCTCCATACGTATACGCAGTATCAGTTGGGATCTGTTTAAAAGTATTTTTAAAAATACTCACTAAGCTGCTTCCATCTCTATTAGCTTTTGAATGAAAGTCAGAATATAAAAGAGAGGCCGTCTGTGGCAGGAAACAATTTTGGATGGGGGAGAGAGAGAATGAAGCCCTGTTTTCAGAACATTGTTTGAGCAACTATAAAGTTCAGGCCTGTGAAAGCATCAAAGAAAAAATAAATAAAGTTCACTTTAATAACCATGTGTCTCCAAATGTTCAGGCATCTTTATTTTTTATAAAGTGCTTACACATTGTTATGAGAGTGCTCTTGAAGCTCAAAACAGGTATAAGATTTATCCAATGACCGTGTTTTTCTAGAGCTAGATTTTAATGGACTGAATGAGGATATACTTGATTCGGAAGATGAACAGGGTCGCTGATTCACAGTCAAAGTATCTGTACATACATGTTATCTACAGAGTTGGAAATATGCTTCGGCTACATTGGGAAGTGCATAGCACAAACCCAGGAAAGCTTGGCAGGGTCACACAACGGGTCAAACAGTTTCCCACTTTTGACATTTGATAATCCCTCCATGGCAGCATCAATATTTGAGGCAATGCAACATAAAAAGGTCAAAACCAATTACTACTTTAAATATTTTAAACGTTAAAAATCCTGCTGATCAAAAAGTGACTCCTAACTTTATCAAATAGACAAAGCTAAATTTATTTGCAAATCAAAAAGGATACAATTTCCCTCTCTCTCTCTCCACCCTCCCCCCCCCCCCCGCTTCATTCCCCGTTACCTGTATGCCAAACAAGTCAAGGCACCTTTCAACTGAACAAGAATGCATATAATCAGTAAGGCATGGACTTCATCACAAAGAAAGAACACATCAAAATGTGAAATCCAATAGCATTCTTGAGACAGATTTGAAAAAAAAAAATCAAGTAGGTATTACCACTTGTTTTGACAGAAACTGCAAAATATAAACTGACCTTATCAGTAATACTTATTTTCCATGTTCTACTTTATTCATTCTGATATATGTATAGGCAAAATAACTAGATGACATTTTTAAACCAGTGCAAGACAATTTGTTTCTTTTTACAATAAATCCTGGTTTTGGGCCTGATCTTGCTAACACTGATCACAAGTCAGTCTATGTATTTATACCACATCAACCACAAAGGGGGCCTTGAGCCATCATGGGCCCTTACACACTACTGCAATAAAAATAATTACCTTATTCATGCAACTAGTTCCATTTACTTCAATAAAGTGAGAAAAGTACAAGAGTATGTTGAAGTGTTTTCAGGATCAAGCACTTTAGTTGTAACCACTGACTGTGTAGATCCTGAAGATGTGTTGAATATTAATGCGTAACATTCACAGCTTGTTGAATTCAGTGCAGAAGAATCAATACGGCTTAACTGAGCTTCTTGTTAGCAACTTGGGCCATGCACACCTGTATTCCCTGAACACTCACAATTGTCACATCACTAGGAATTTTCAGTGCACATCAAATTCTACTATTCCATGTAATGCCAAGAAATTACATACACAATGCCCCAAGTTTATTACTAGCATATAGCTGATTTTTTCAAGATATTACTCTAAATTTCTCAGCAGTATGAAAAGATTAACAGTGTAAACATAGCTTATCTATGTGACTTTACAGGAACAGAAGCTGAAAACTCAAACTGTAAAAGTTTCAGATCGGGTAGTCATATGGGTGTTGCACTCGAGACACACAAACACTAAATTTGCTCAGTACAAAACCATGGAAAGACTTCCAGTTTCTGAGGATTAAGGGTTTTTTATTTTAATGCTTCTAAGTCTCAGACAGACATTTTAGTTGGTTACACTCTAACCACGAGTAATTCAGAAGACCTTAGTTTAAAACTGGAAAGTGTGCTTCTCTAGTGCAGAGGAGAGAGGTGAGCAAGGACTCACTATTCAGAACAACCAGTTTTCAGTGCATTTTTCCCCAAAGACAAAGCTTTATAGCAGTACTGGAAATGTATGAGCCTAATGTTGTGGTCTTTGCCCTATGAGCTTTGTCTGAGTAAAGGACTACGGTATTGAGCCACTCATGAGTATTTAAAAGCAAGGTTTCTTTAGACACAAATGCATAGAAGACAAAGTGGAAAAGCCATTCAGATAAAATATTATAGGTTTATTTAAAACTTATTTTCAGCTTGAATATGCAAAATACGAACTTCAACAAAATGTTCATTTTTACTTTGTAGTTTACAAATATACAAAATAGACGTTTGTTTAAATTTATATTACATATTTATTATGTAAAGAACTATATAGAAAACATTTGTTCTGCTTAAGGCATATTTGGAAATAAACCATTGTACAAATTATTGCACATTGAAACCACAGTGCATTACAGACTGTCTGCATAAAGTTTTTTTCTTAAGAAAAAAAAGAAAAGAAATAAATCAGGTTTATTTACCTGACTTAGGTCAATTGTAGATCGGAAGACAAAAATATTTCCTTGTCAGATATGCAGCAGTTTGAGAACTTTGGCTTCCTGTTTTTGGTACCTTTAGAACCAACAGTCACTAAGCACCATGAAATAGGCTTTTAAACAATTCTGTACCTGAATTTCTTCCTCCTCTTTTAACATAGTAATGGCTTTTAGAAGGAAAAAAAAGACAAGACGATTTACATCTCATATTGCATTGAAACAAGATTTAAGGGAATGTAATCTCCCTGTGTAATCTCCCCTCCCACCCAACAAGCAGTCTATTTAACCCTGATATCCTTGACTTCCAGTCACTCCTTGGCATTTTGTAGTCCAGAAATATTCAAGTTGGATTTAGAAATGGAATGATAGAAGATCCAGTCATTGACCCCAATGTTTTTCTTTAATTTATAATTAAAAAAAGAAGAGTTCCAACATTTGCATTTGATTATCTATTTCCTGTCTTTGGAAGACTTCACCATGATTCCTTGTAGTGCTTTAGCTGGGCTCCAGCCTCTTGTGGAAGACAGTCTGTGCTGTAAATACTGAATCTCTTATGGCAGTATGGGAAAGATCCACTGCTTTTGATTAAAAGTGCCTCTTCATATGTAAGGCTAGGTGATCTGACCTGGAAAATGCTCTGTCACATCTCTGACACTGAAAAGGGCGGTGGCCGGTGTGTTTCCTGTAGTGACGGGTAAGTTCATCGGAGCGGGCAAATTTCCATCCACAGCCCTCCCAGTCACAGTGGTATGGTTTTTCGCCTTCAAAAATAATAATAATAATAAAATCACGTCAGTTAAGTCCATATTTGTCTGCAGCCGTGCACATACTTTAGTATGTTCCAGCCTTCTATTAATATCTTCACTCAAGAAGCTTGGTAACATACAGGAAAAGTAATGTTTTCATTAAAGAAAATAAGATCAATAAGGCTTTTTGTGGTAGTGAGATATATATATTTTATAGCTACAAAGATGCTAAAATCAGACAAAGGACAAAAACCTCCTATTCTTTGCATGACCGTATGACTAAATGTCATATAAGAACCTTCCTTTTATTGAAACCTTAAGTACAACACTTATTATTTCCAGACTATCTCATATGCAGGAATTTAGAATACAAAGCTCAGATAATGGTATCAACACATATATGCATTTTGCTGATTGAGGATTGTTAAACAAGGATCAACCAGAAACAGCTCAGAAGTAATGGATTTAGATTAGAGTAGATTTCAGGAATAAAGAATCTGCTGTAAACTTCATTAGATCAACTTTATTAAAAAATTAGAGGGCTCAATCAATCTTTTAAGCAAAGCTCCTATTGACTTCAGTAGGAACTTTACTTAAAGATTATAGACTCATCACATTAGCATTCTGGAAAGTATCTATCCAATCTGAAAATACCAGAAAAACTGTTAGCCATTTCTCTGGAGAAATTCAAACCCAGTCCTGCTCACACTGACATTAGCTGGGACATGATAAGTATCAGTTTCCACTCAACTCTGAGATGTCCCTTAGCTCTTTCCTACCGCTTCTGCTCACAGAATAAATTGATTCAAATTCCTACAACTTCATTCAGGGATCCTGAATAATTCAAATCTAAGTTATACCGTGCGTTTAGAGAATGTCAGAAGTAGTGACTATTATTTATCAGAAATACTTTCACCAACTTCATTACTGCAGTAAGCATTCTTCAATGGCAAAGTTAAATGATACCTGTGAGATCAAGCTTAAATATTTATTATTTTACTTGTATTCCAATGGTAGTTGAAGATCCTTAAACTAGATTTCTTGCAGTGATAATAAAGCAGAAGAATAACTTTTAAAAGTAGACTACACATTTTATCTTGTCATTAACACAGAATTATCAAAATGTTCTCGGAGTATCTTGCTTCACCTGCAAGCAACAGCATTATCTTTCCTTGATTTCAGAACTGCGGTAACTAGGGACATGCCAGTAACAGACTCCCTCCAGTTAGAAGAGCAAACCAGGACAAAAGAAAAAAGTTTTAAACCAGGAGCAAAGAAAGTAAAATCTAAGGAGATACCTGCAACATAGGCTCCTGTCATACAGCTGAGCCAATGCTATCTAGATCAACAAATTCAGCTCGACTTCCAACTACCTGCCAATTAACTAGCCACATAGCAATAGACATGCAAACAAACCTTGTGTCTGCAAAAACACCCTGCAATGTCTGAGTCATTTTGAGCCATGAAGTAACCTCCAATCCAGTAGGTAAAACCATAAATTGCATGTTTTTTTAACCTGAGTAAAAAGTGGGATTATTTTTCCCCACAAAAATTGCATCCTTTTATCTGATCAAAAAATGTGGAGATTCAGCATTTTTGGATCAGCTGGATTTAATTACCCGAGTAGACTACACCTCCCTAAAGAGAGCCCAGAAAGGGGTCCGTCTCCTTCATACACTTTGGTAACACTTAAATAGCGTGCCATGCCAACAAAGCCTTACTGAATGGACCTTACCTGTGTGGGTCCTAAGATGTGCCTTGAGATGAGAGCTCTTGGTGTAGGTTTTGCCGCAACCCGCATAGTCGCAGGTATGCGTGGCGGTCCTTTTCCTGGGCCACGACCTACGTCCCCTCTTTGGCTTGGTTTCTTCTGGCAGACAGCTCCCAGGTGGCATCAGCTCTAAAGGTGAAGAGGGCGCAGTCAGCATCATCACCCCTTGTACCAAGCGAGGCACATTTAGAGGCTCCCCTGAACTAGTTAGACACTTAGACTGACCTTGATACTGTAGTGCACTTGGTGGGAGCTGCTCTGGCAGGAAAGGAGGGTAGCCTGGGGCAGGGTGGTAGCCTGGGGGCAGTGAGAGGTGACTTAGGCCCTGGGAGGAAGGATGGCAGTCTCTGCTGTTCATCATCTCCTCTGGAGCCAAGGAGGGGTTAGTCCTGCTGGGCAGCGGCCTCCCCAGGGGGAACTCGTGCTGCTGGGCTCGCTGGCTAGCGCCAGGAGGAGGCTGGGCAATGGTGCAAGAAGGGGCTGCCTCCTGCTTGATTTTTTGGCACATCCTGGGGAGGGAGCCGTAAGGGGCCCCGGGGCTGTCCGTGCAGCCAGCAGCCGGGTTGCTCTTGCAGCTAACACTGATGTGGTTATATTCCCCCATGTTCACCGTGGCTTTCACAACAAATTTCCCATGCAGGCTGCCCAGAGGCGACTGCTGCTGCTGCTGCTGCATGTAAACCGGGTCCAAATCCGGCCTCATCAGCTCGGCTACAAATCCACCGGACGGGGACACGTCGTTGATGTCGGCCAGGTTGAAGGGGGCGGCGGGGGCGGGCTCCCGGGCGGCGCCGTACAGGAGGCCGGGCTCCCCCCTCTGCAGCGGGTAGGTGAAGTGGCAGGCGCTGGCGGCGGGCGCCGAGGGGCAGGCGCTGGCCGGGGGCGAGGCGGCGGACACCACCACGGCCGCGGCGGCCGCCGGCTCCTGGTGGATGAGCGAGTTGGAGAGGATGAAGTCGAAGTCCAGCAGCTCGTTGAGCTCCTCCGCCTCCCTCCGGGCCATGAGCGCCGGGCTGGCCCCGCGGCTGCCGCTGCTCGCCTGGGTCTCCAGCTCGGCCGGCAGCTCGTAGGGCCGCCCCGTCAGCCCGGGCGGGAGCCGCTTGAGATGGGACAGCTCCTCCCTCCAGCGCTGCGGGCAGGAAGAGACACGGGCACCGGTCAGCACCGGGCCGGCCAGGCGGGGATCCCCCCGGCATTGCACGGGGCCGGGCGCCGACCCGCACCCCCCGGGGGAGACCCACGTTGCTGCTACGTGCGGTGTGTAACCACGGCCCCCCGCCCTAGTCCCAGCCACTGAACTCCGCGCCAGGGGATGAGGCAGCTCCTGCGCCCGGCGCCCACGCCCAGGAGAGGCTGCCGGATCGCTGCCTGCTGCAGCCCGGCCAGCGCGGGGTGGGAGCGCCCCGGAGCGGTGCCTCCCCAAGGGCAGCCGAGTCCCATCTCCCCCAAGGGTTTCCAGCCGCACCAGGCACTCGCCCCATCCAGCGCGGCCACTGCCCCAAGGCAGCAGCGGGAAACTGACCAGCCAGAAAGGGGAACTGGAGCCCGCCTCAGCCTGCAGCTGGCACTGGCTGAGCGCAGCCCAGCTCAGCCCCGGTCACTTTCGCCAGGTGGGGCCGGGCAGCTCCCCTGCGCTGCGATCCACGCCCCGGGCACCGGCTTGCCCCCAGTCGCGGAGCACAGGGCAGGCTGTGCAGGGTGGGGAGGGATACTCACATTGCTGGCACCTGCCTGCCTCAGGGCTTTCTCCCTGCCCGCCGTGCCCGCTGCGAAGGTCGCGATGGAGGGGAGCAGCGTGCCGCTGAGAGCCATGTCAAATTCGCCGGGTGGCTGCCTGCAGACAACACGGGGAGAGAAGCAGACAGCCCTGTAACGCCGCCGCTGCTCGGGGACCGGATCCACGCTGCTGTGCCACCGAGATCCATCAAGTGCAAGGGGTGGGGGGGAAGGAGACACAGCACCCACCTCATTAAAGTGTCAGGGGCTGCTCGGTCTGGGAGCCGGCGGAGAGTCCAGCTGGGGAGAGACTCCAAGGGGGGGGGGGAATAAAAACGTTGCACCAAAAATATGAAAAAAAATTGCAAGACAAATATCCTTTAATTACAGCTCGGACGGGCCGCTCCGGAGCAGGCGGTGGCTCGGGGCTAGCAGCGGTCCCGCCGCCGGGCAGCAGCAGCAGTAGCAGCAGCGAGGCAGCAGGAGGGGGGCGGCGCGAGACGGTTCCCGGGGATTCCCTGCTCGCGCCGCTGCCATGGGGGAGCCGCTGCTGCTGCGAGCTGGGGAGCGGGGGGGGGTGTCCTCGCGGGCGGGGCTCGCGCCCAGAGCGCTGGCACTGTCCGTTCGGAACTGTCACGCCGCGCGGCCGGGCCGCCCCACTTATAACTTCATCGCCCTCTGCCCCCCGCCCAACCAGCGTGGTCACCCGGGCTCCGCCCACCGTCGCCGCGGCAACCACCAAAACAAACTTTCTCGGAACACGTGGGGGAGGGAAGGGGGGAAGGGATGGGCCGTGACGCAAGCAAAGCAGCTGGCTGGCAGCGCGCGGCATTGACGTCACCGAGGAGGAGTCCGCGACGCAGCGGCGGCTCCCCCCCCCCCCACCCGCCCGCGGGCAGCGCCCCAGCGCCTCGCGCACCTGTGCTGGAGGGGAGGCGGGGACGGACGGACAGAGGACAGGGCTGGGGGGATGCAGGGACGGGACAGGGGACAGGGCTGGGGGGATGCAGGGACGGGACCGAGGGGACGAAGGGGGCAGGGACTGAGTGATGCAGGGAAGGGAGTGAAGGCTGGGGGGATGCAGGGAAGGGACAGAGGGGACGGAGGGGGCAGGGACGGATGGAGACGGGACAGGGGACAGGGATGGAGAGATGCAGGGAAGGGACGGAGGGGGCAGGGCTGGGGGATGCAGGGACAGGACGGAGGGACAGAGGCAGGCAGACGACAGGGGGGGACAGGAGGAGAGAGAGGAAGGGACGGAGGGGGCAGGGACGGACGGGACGAATGGGGCAGGGACGGATGGAGACGGGACAGAGGACAGGGCTGGGGGGATGAAGGGAAGGGACGGAGGGGACAGGGCTGGGGGGATGAAGGGACGGAGCGGGCATGAGGGAGGGGACGAAGGGGGCAGGGACTGAGTGATGCAGGGAAGGGAGTGAAGGCTGGGGGGATGCAGGGAAGGGACAGAGGGGACGAAGGGGGCAGGGATGGATGGCCAGAGGGGACGGGACAGGGGACAGGGATGGAGAGACGCAGGGAAGGGAGTGAAGGATGGGGGGGGGAAGGGTGACCAGATCGCAAGCGTGAACTATCAGGCCACATTGGTGGAGCTGGGGGAGGGGAGACAGACTGACTCAGGTGCACAGCCCCGTTGGGAGCCAGGGGCACACTGGTCCGCCTGGCCCTGTGCTACCAGCGTGCCCCTTCCTGTTGAGGTGGGCCCATGCTGTGCCACACAACTCTCCTGCCCAGCGCCCCCTGGATCCACTATGCCCAGAGCCCCCCTACAACTCTTCCACCACAAATGCACAGTGCTGTGCACACCCCCCGCCCAGCACACCCCTGCCCACAGCCCCACCACAGCTGCCCAGCACCCCACACAGAAACCCCCACTCGCTAGTTTCCCAATACACACAGATTTCCCCTCCCTTCCTTCCTCCCTCCCAGTGCCCTTCCCCACAGCCCCCCACCATAACTGCACAATGCCCCACGCAGACCCGCAGTGCCCTGACACACACAGATCTCCCCCATAGCCCAGCACCCCCCAACAGGCCCCCACTGTCTAGCACCCCAAAGCACACAAACCTCCCCCACTGCCCAGCACCCCACACACACCTCCCAGATACTCACTCCACCACACCCTGCCCCCTTCCCTGGCCCCACTCACCAGCCCTGCTGGGAGGTCTCTGGCTCCTAGGGTGAGAGCAGCCAGGGGAGTCTCCAGGCTCTCCAAGTGCTGTGCCCGCCACGCTCCGCAAGCTCCGTGGCTCCCATTGGCTGGGAAAAGCACCAATGGGAGCTGCCGGAGCCGCGGAGCGGAACTTGCAGGTGCTGGCACGCAGAGCCCCCCCACCCTAAGAGCCAGAGGGACCTTCCAGGGGGTGAGGTGGGGAGTCCCGGCGATGCTCACCTGGGGCGGCTCCCGTCCTGGGAAGCATACGGCAGGCTGGTCCCTCTGGCTCCTAGGGTCGCGGGTCGGGGTGGGGGAGGCGAAGGGCTCTCTGCCCACTCCCGGCGCCTGCAAGCCCCACCCCTGCAGCACACAGCGCTCCTGCCGGCGGGCGCTGGGAGCTGCCCCAGGAACTGGTGAGCAGCAGTGACGCGGCTGCAGTCTGGACAGTCCCCAATATCGGGACAAAGGGCGCCCCGACCGATGTAAGGTCGGGAGCGGGACAGGTCCCCTAAAATCTGGACATCTGGTCACCCTAGGGAGGGGTGCAGGGAAGAGAGCGAAAGAAGGATGGAGAGAGGGGAAGGAGGGGCAGGGATGGAGGAATAGGAAGGGGGAAGGATGCAGGGAAGGGAAGGGAGTGAAGGATGTGGGGAGGAGACAAATCTGATTTATTTTCACCCCTTTTGAAAATGTTGTCTCCTGTTTTTCACTCTTGTTTTTTCAAGACCCAAAGGGAGAAATCCCCTCCCCCCTCCTACTCCATGGGAGGAGGGAAGGGGGGATTGAGCTTCTCTATGAATAGCTCCAGTGCCTGATTCTGCTTGAACTTAGTTTTCCTGAAAGTGGCACCATTTTTCTCAGTTTTACTGTCACCCCTGGGGTTCTAAATAACAGCAGTGAAACTGACCAAAGCTGCCAGTGCTTGGCAGCATTGTGAGGAGGAATAGAAGCTCTGGAACTGCCAGTTTGCAGACTCAGGAAGACAGGTCTGCACTGGTTTACATTTGGAAGGTTATCTTCAGATAATGAAAGCTGGGCATGTGCTTTCTTCAATCCCTGACAATGCATGGCAGAGAATACAATTAATAAAGAAAGAAAAACAGTTTTAGCCCCTTTTTGCACGGTTACCTGCACTTATATAGGTTGCAACCTCATATTCCTTGCACAATCTACAAGTATGGGTGCATCGGTAATGCCCTAATTGTATTACCGTTGCACCGTGATTTTGCTTGGTTCTTTTTAACCAAGGTGAAGTATTCCTAGAAAATAGGTGAAACATTTGGATTTGTAACAGTAATGTAAATACTGTGATAAATTCAGTGCCCCTGGCTTCCCATGGTTCCACAGTCATAGAAATGGCACTGGAATTTACTTTTATCTTCAGAATTCTTCTCCCCTCCCTCTGCAGATCACCATAAGAACTTCAGGAAGGGCATTTGAAATAACACATAAAAGTGATTCCATGCACAAGTCTAGAGTGTTTTCTGTTTCTCTGGAATTTGGCAGTCTATGGTGCCTAATATGGGCATATATGTTTGATTACTATAGAAATCTTTCAGATCCTGTAAAAAAAAAAGTCTGTCTTCACAGAATCCTCTCATCATTGGTACAGAAAGTGAAACAGAAGTGCTGCAGTATTTTAGGGTTTCTGGATTTGTTTTTCTCCAGGAAACAATTTTGGTGCTTTTATTATGCCAGATAATTACAAAAAATGTACTATCTTAAAAATATTGGTGATTGGCAGCAGTAGCCCTGGAAACGAAAATGGGTGAAATTTTCAAAAGAGAGTAAGTGATTTAGGAACATAAGTCTCATTAACTTTTAATGGGACTGGCATTTCTAAGTCATTGAGTTTTCAATGTCTCACCCAACATGTAAAATAGGGCTTGAATTTTCTATGATTTAGTTGACCACTGGCATGTACTTTCAGTATTTTCAAAAAGCATATACCAAATGGTAAATTAGAACATGCTGTAGCATGGCTAGTGCTGAATTATCAGAGAAGTAGTTTCAAAACTTCCAATTTTTTATGCAGTATGTAGCTATTTATTTGTTCTAAAATCCATACTCTTACTGGCAGACTATTCTCAGACCTTGTAACCTTGTATGACTCTGACATAAACAAAGTTGTAGCTTCTAGTAGAGACTTAAGTGATTTGCTCTGCTCTTTGTGTTATAGAGGAAAATCTTGTTCTCAGATGCTGATTCTTGAAATGATGAGGGTTTGTCGATCCCATAAATCACCTTCTTTCAAGGCTGGATTAGATATTCAAAAAAGGTTATGAACCTCCTTACTTGTACAGTCATCATTCCAAAACAGGTCGATCGAGAGGAGTTAAGTCCCTGCCCTGTATAATTTATAAACATGAAGCTGAGTAACCTTTGATGACTAAATTAAACTCTAAAATAATAATAAAAAGCTTAGCTTTATTTTAGTAAACTGGTATTACAAGTTTCATGATATAAATGTTAATTATCAACATCTTTGGCACTAGAAAATGGATTTTTCTCTGCACAAAGTCCATTTCTTGGCAGAGGATACATTGGGAACTATCAATATAAAAAGGATTAATGTGGAGACATGAAGAATAATAAAACATTAAGGTTGTTATCTAAATATTTCAAATAGAGAGAAAGAGGTACATGTCTACCTATAATACGAGTTTTAGGATCAGCGGGCTCAGTTGTTTACAGACTCTGAATGATGCTTTGTTTTGACGCTCGTGAAAGCTTCCTTATTTATTTTCGTGGCCCAGGGTTGTCTCCCTGGTTTCCCTGTTTATATATTATAT
The DNA here is from genome assembly GCF_016161935.1 of Mauremys reevesii. Lineage (NCBI taxonomy): Eukaryota > Metazoa > Chordata > Testudines > Geoemydidae > Mauremys > Mauremys reevesii. Next base: position 127,820,207 of record NC_052628.1, read on the forward strand.
AATAAGCATGTTAATCAAGGGTGATCATGTTAGGTTCTTTTCATCCATGGTTTAAAACAATTAGAGAAACTCTTTCTTTTCCCCCCCTTAGCTTAGTCTGCAGAAAAATTCACAAGATGAAATAAGCTCTGTGTGGGTTTTTCCCATGTAGAGCAGTGAAATTGTCCTATTTGTTTTTCTATTTCATATTTCTGTACATGTTAATTTATTTTTATTCCTAAACATTCCATAAGTTCCTATATTTAAATATAATTTGAAAGTCAGAGTCACTCTAGGCAAAAATTAGAATAAAATTCTTTATTAGAAGTACATCATTAAGCATAAAGAATGAGGAGTACTTGTGGCACCTTAGAGACTAACAAATTTATTTGGGCATAAGCTTTCGTGGGCTAAAACCCACTTCATCGGACGCATGCAGTGGAAAATACAGTAGGAAGATATATATACACAGAGAACATGAAAAAATGGGTGTTGCCATACCAACTCTAATGAGACTAATCAATTAAGGTGGGCTATTAGCAGGAGAAAAAAAAACGTTTGTAGTGATAATCAGGATGGCCCATGTGTCAAATATAGAACTGACCTGCTTCTGCTCCCTTTGAAGTGCATGGCAAAACTCCATGGATTTCAGGAGCAGCAGGATTGGGCCCATGAATAGCACAGTTTGAAATAATGTAGATTCTTTTACCAATTTTAAATTTGTCCCCAAATTTAAATTTTGTAAACACTAAGAGTGGGAGTTCCAAAAGTGCTCATCACTGGCCTAAATCTGCCATTGGCATCAATGGATAGGCCAATGCTGAATACTTTTGAAAATGCCACCCATAAAGACCAAGGACATCTTTTCCACAGATTAAACAAATCCAATTAAAAAGTGTTGTTTTTTTTAAAGAATGTCAACCTGCAGTGTTTGCCACCTAATGAGAATTTGAAACGAAATTGGCTATAAACACAAGTGAAAATGATTTAATTGTCTAATGCAAAAGAGAAATGCAAAAATTAAACAAATAGTGTAATTAGTGACAGGTATGCAGAATGTTTACAGTTCTTTTGCTTCTAATAATCTAAGTTGTTAGTCATTACACAGGGAAAGAAATTTGTTTGCAACTTGATGTTTAAGCTGACACTGATTCTTTTCTTAATTCAATTTTATATGTCTCAGGCCATGTCAAGGTTCCTCCCCCACTCTGAACTTTGGGGTACAGATGTGGGGACCTGCATGGACACTTCTAAGCTTAATTACTAGCTTAGATCTGGTAACACTTCCACCATCCAGAAATTTCAGTGTCTAGATCACTTTCTGTCCCCACAAAACCTTCCCCTCCCTGGGCAGCCTTGAGAGGCTTTTTCACCAAGTTCCTGGTGAACACCAATCCAACCCCTTGGATCTTAACACAAGGAGAATTTAACCATCCCCCCTCCCTTCCCTCACCAATTCCTGGTGAGTCCTTGGATCTTAACACAAGGAAAAAATCAATCAGGTTCTTAAAAAGAAAGCTTTTAATTAAAGAAAGAAAGGTAAAAATTATCTCTGTAAAATCAGGATGGAAAATACTTTACAGGGTAATCAGATTCATATAGCCCAGAGGAACCCCCTCCAGCCTTAGCTTCAAAGTTACAGCAAACAGAGGTAAAATCCTCTCAGCAAAAAGGAACATTTACAAGTTGAGAAAACAAAAATAAGACTAACACGCCAGGCCTGGCTGTTACTTACAAGTTTGAAACATGAGAGACTGATTCAGAAAGATTTGGAGAGTCTGGATTGATGTCTGGTCCCTCTTAGTCCCAAGAGCGAACAACCCCCAAACAAAGAGCACAAACAAAAGACTTCCCTCCACCAAGATTTGAAAGTATCTTGTCCCCTTATTGGTCCTCTGGTCAGGTATCAGCCAGGTTACCTGAGCTTCTTAACCCTTTACAGGTAAAAGAGACATTAACCCTTAACTAACTGTTTATGACAGGCCATTTTAACATTTTCCTAAAACATTCCTTCCACTACTCAGCAAATCAGAGCACCACTGACTTTGGGATTGCTTAAATAAGACAGAAAATTGCACAGAATTTGTGTCTCTGTTGCCTCAGCAGATGTAATAATAGCATGGATTCACCAAGGGCAAGTCATGCCTGACTAACCTAATTGCCTTCTATGAGGAGATAACTGGCTCTGTGGATGAGGGGAAAGCAGTGGCAAAGCTTTTGATATGGTCTCCCACAGTATTCTTACCAGCAAGTTAAAGAAGTCTGGGCTGGATGAATGGACTACAAGGTGCATAGAAAGCTGGCTAGATCGTAGTGATCAATGGCTCCATGTCTAGTTGGCAGTCGGTATCAAGCAGTGTGCCCCAAGGGTCAGTCCTGGGGCCGGTTTTGTTCAATATCTTCATTAACGATCTGGAGGATGGTGTGGACTGCACCCTCAGCAAGTTTGCAGATGGCACTAAACTGGGAGGAGTGGTTGATACGCTGGAGGGTAGGGACAGGATACAGAGGAACCTAGACAAATTAGAGGATTGGGCCAAAAGAAACCTGATGAAGTTCAACAAGGACATTTGCTGAGTCCTGCACTTAGGATGGAAGAATCCCATGCACTGCTACAGACTAGGGACTGAGTGGCTAGGCAGCAGTTCTGCAGAAAAGGGCCTAGGGGTTACAGTGGACGAGAAACTGGATATGAGTCGACAGTTGTTGCCAAGAAGGCTAATGGCATTTTGGGCTGTATAAGTAAGGGCATTGCCAGCAGAACAAGGGACGTGATCATTCCCCTCAGTCACTTTATGGCTGTTGCTCTAAGTCATTTCAAGAGCAACATTGACAGACTTTGAAGTGAGAGTTTCTCACTACCTACCCTAGATTCTAGGAAAATTACTTGTTGCTGACAATTGATAGCAGCAGCACATTCAGCAGTGGTTCAGCTGCACATGTTTTAACTGCAAGTGTAGATCAGGATAAAATACCTTTCAGAAAACAGTGGCCTTCGCTATGGTTAAAACAGTTTTCTGAAAAGATTTGAATACAGTTTCTCCTGCTCATCTCTTGCAGTTAAACCATGTGGAGCTGATTTGGTGCTGAACCTAAACCCACCAGGCCTTAGCTTGCAGGCTCTGTAAAGGCAAAAAGGGAAAGGGCATGGGTGGAAATGAAAAAGTGCAGGCATTTGAAGAGGGATTTCACTGGAGAGAGGATGAGGCTTGGAGATGGTAGCACACATTTTAAAAAAATCCATATTGCTTGTGTTTCAGGCAAAGATTATGCATTTATTTACCTTTAAAATACATTTTTAACTGGATTTTCAAAACAGTTGCTCTCAGAAACCACTGTGTAACTTAACCCCCTTAATTTAATTGTCTAGTAATTGATAGAATTAGAAACCACAGATATTAAAAAAGATTACACCAGGGGTTATCAAGGTAATTCACTGGACTGCATTTCTGGCATCTTTTGGATGATGCTGCAGAATATTTGGGGCGCGGGGCCATTGTTTTGTTAGACAGTGCCTAGAACAATGAGGCCCCGAACCCTGATTGGTACAAATCATAATAGAAAGAACTGGGTGGAAATTGCTGGAGGGCCCGATCTTGCTCTAATTGAAGTCAATGGAAAAAATTCCATTGATTTCAATGGTGTAGAATTGAACCCCAAAGGAGGCAGTTGGAGGAGGGATACAGCTGGGATAGGTTTACAGAAGGACAAGTGGCATTTGGGACTTCAGACACCTTGCAGAGCCAGAATGAAGTGACATACACAGAAGCAAAGACAGAGGGGAGGTTGGTGAAGCTGTTAACAGCTGGGAGTCCAGATATGTGAGCCACACTCATCAAAGTGAAGATGTGCAAGCACCGGGGCCAGAGTTTATTGTCTCCTGAATACTTTAAACAGGATCACTACATGCTGAAATAGATGAGTATTGCTAGAGTTATGAATGCAAAATTGTCCTGTTAGATTGCACCTGGGGAAATCTGGGTTTTGTTTTATCTGTTGGTTTTATGGTTACTGTATATTTTGTTCCTGTCCTCTTTATAAAGTGCAGCTGATTTTTTTATATTGTTCCTTATTCATTTGATGCCAGGGCCTTATTATATCCCGTTGTTGTTTTTAGGCTACTCTTGTGGAGTATTAAATATAATTAAAAGGCCACATTTTCAAAGGATCCTCCTCTATTCAGGCGTGTAGAAGTTTTCATGCAAATAGCAGCATGTGCATGTTTCAGGTAACAGCAGATGCATGCACAGGTGATAGATTCAGACTTGCAGTGCTCAGAAAGTGTGCATACAGATATTTGCATGGATTTAAATAGAGGCCACTTTTTGAAAACATGTCAAAAATATCAATAAGTTAGGCCACCTTAAAACTAGGTTACATTTAAATAGCTACATAAGTGGGATCAGGGAGATCTACTTTGTCCTGAGCTGTTACAATTGAAAAGTGCTGGGTCACTTTAATAATTTCAAACCCCTATAAAGAACCCCTTGTTATGGCAGGAGTCTTGTAGGTGATGTATGTGATGATGAATATGCCAGAAAAATTCCAAGATATCGTGTGTAATTGAGCAAAACCCCAGGTTTAATGGAATTGAAGACTACTTGTGTCACAGATCTAGGCAATTACTGTTCATAAAGGGGCACCCGCAACTTGAAAATCATTTCAATCAGAAAATGCTGCATCTACTATTGTTACAATTAGCCACGGAGGTTGCTGTCACTGAAAGGGATTAATGAAAAAATAACATTTTCATCTCTTGTTTTCATTTGTTTGCTGTGTGCATTTGGCAGGTCTCTGTGTAATAGTCCTTGTGTGATGGTGCCTGCCCTTCCCTATGCTACTGAAGAATGTGCTGATCAGTACTGGGGTAGCAGAAGTGAAACTGAAAAGGTAGCAGGCAGGACTATGCACAAAGAGAAAAGGGATGTAGACCTGCCCTTTGTACCCTGCAGGACCTGTGGTCACAGGCCCTTCCTAATTTGTGGGGAACCAAGGAATATAAAAAGTAATCTCTTGAAAATTGAACCAATGTTGTCTGACTGCTAGAGTTGGAATCTTGACACTGATTTTTCCTAATGATTGTAAGTTATGTACAGTCACCTGGCTGGCCTTTGAGGACTGACAAATCACAGCCAGAAGCTCTTTGATTTTTGGGAAGGCCCCAGATCATTTTGCAGCTGGAGTGGGCAGCACCACTCAGGCTACCGTTGATACACTAGGACCATCACAAGTTCTTCTGCTGAGCATCCAGCGTGATGTTTGACCACAAAAAGGGGCAGACAAATAGGAGAGGCAACATGGTATGTAGTGGGCTCAGGGATGAGAACAAGGGACTAATCCTAGCGTTGACACTGGCTCCCACTGTGGCCCTGGTCAAGTCACATAGGCCAAAATTTCCATACTTGAGTGCCTATAGTTATGTACCTAAATCATTGACTTTAATAGGGTATTAGAGCAGTGGAAGCTACTCCAGCCATTGATCTTTTCCCATTTTGCATACTGAGGAGGGAGAGTGCTTCCTTGTGTCCCCCCTTGCAAGGATTCCCAGCACCCATGAGTTACTCATGTGGATACTGAACATAAGATTTTCCCCATGCAAAAATACATTTTGTTTTCAAACAATCCAAGGACTTAGTTGACACAGAGAATTTTTTTAGAAAAAGGGCAAAATAGCTTGACATTTCAAAAGAAATCACTGTATAATTTTCTTTATAGTTCAAACATTATTTTAAAGGAGTTGAACTCAGGTGTTCCTGGGGTTTAACAATGACTTGTATACATAGCTCCCAGAATGGAACCTGTGCAAACAAAAAATAAACAATAATAGTGTCTTTTAAATTCACTGTATTTTTAAAGACACACAGAGGAGAATCAGCCAGGCTGATTCATTGTATTTTCCCTGTGCTGATGGAGGAATTAGAGAAAATAACAGAGCTTGACAAAACAAGCTAAAGCCACTAAACCAACTGGAGGGTTAAATCTATCAATCAGCAGTAAATATGAAATATAGGGGGGTGGGATCAGGCCGATGCTCTGGGGAGAAGCCCAGAGAACTCCTCTTCCCCAAATGTCAGAAGAGGGAAGGTGCTGGGATTTTTATCAGAATGCCCTCCCTGAGTCCTGTTTAGAGATTCAGGTTCTTTAACTGTTAGGTGTCTGAAACGTTTAAAACATTGCCCTCCTATAGCTGCTGGAAGGAAAAAGGAGCTGTCTCTTCTCCCCTGCAATACCTGCTGTTTGCTGTGTGAGGGGGTTTCCAATATTCTTTCACTCTCCCAGACGCCTTGGCTGTTATGAAGAGGGCGGTGGAAAAGATGTCTCTTCCCCCCAGCCTCTCCTTTTCAGTCTTCCTCCCCTTTTCAGAACTCTAGTGCCTGCTTTTGAGGCCTCTCATAGCTTTCCCCAGCAGCAGCATGAAATCTAAATGTTACACTGTTGTCCACAATGTTCTGAATAGGAACTATGAGGCTGACCAATCTTGTTAATTTCCTTTTCCTGGCAAATTTGTAAGCAGCAGAAGCTGAGGCACTGGAGCTGCCTGCAGACTCAGGACAATATCATTTTACATTTAGGTCACAGATTGAAGGTTCTTTACATACACAAGAGTTAAAGATATTTTTTAAAATATAATCTTAAATTCTGCAGAAATTGTTGCTTTAAGTCCTCACACTCAGCCTGGAAAACTTCCCACTCATTGGTCAGGAATGGCTGAGTGGGCTTTTCATGTTCTATTTGGATCAGGCCTGATGTTTTTATTTTTTAAATGACAGCAATGTTTTTAAGTAACACAATTTATATTGATTCGATGTTTTGAGCAAACAAACAAACAAACAAACAAAACATTATAGCTGTCCCAAGTTTGCATAGTGCAATGCTTGAATTTACATGAAGAGAAAGTAGAGAGTAAGTAGTAAAGTTATTCCAATTTTAAACCAGATGTATATTAAATTAAATCGGTGCTAATTAATCAGATGCATTTAAGACAACAGCTCAGCCCCTCTCACCCACCCTCTCCCCATCACCATTGTCAACTTACTCTGCATGTGTTTTTATGGATAAACTGAACTGATCTGACTGGCTGAATCAAACAATAAGTTGTTCTAAACGAATCACGATGCTTCAGGTCAATAACTGTTTGGGAAACATCTGTTACTTTACTGCTTCAACATTCAGCTGAGAAAATTATTAGATATATATTCTGATAGTTTGAACAGAAACAAAGTCATTGTAACAGAATATTGAGAGAGGATCAATGCCTTCTGTTTTGAAAATAAATATCACACATCAACATTTTTTCCATAAATGCCTCGGCAGCGGGAGACCATTATCCTAAGATAACATTCTCCAGCAGAGAGATGATCTCTTAATTAGAGCAATATGTAAACTACTTTAGGATGCTTGATATAAATCCTGCAAACTGATTCATTGATACTTTTACTAAGATGAATTTTGATATCATGGGATGAAATCCTGGCCCTACTGTAGTTTATAGAAAGAGGAGTACTTGTGTCACCTTAGAGACTAACAAATTTATTGGGGCATAAGCTTTCGTGGGCTAAAACCCACTTCATCAGATGCATGCAGTGGAAAATACAGTAGGAAAATATATATACAGAGAACATGAAAAAATAGGGGTTGCCATACCAACTCTAACAAGACTAATCAATTAAGGTGGGATATTATCAGCAGGAGAAAAAAAAACTTTTTGTAGTGATAATCAGGATGGCAAACAGTTGACAAGAAGGTGTGAGTAACACTAGGGGAAAAATTAGCATGGGGAAATTTTTTTGGAAAAGTTATTTTGTTGAAGAATTGCGACTTTTAGGTCTGTAATCGAGTGTCCAGGGAGGTTGAAGTGTTCTCCGACTGGTTTTTGAATGTTATAATTCTTGACGTCTGATTTGTGTTCTTTTATTCTTTTCTGTAGAGACTGTCTGGGTTGGCCAATGTACATGGCAGAGGGGCATTGCTGGCACATGATGGCATATAGCACGTTGGTAGATGTGCAGGTGAACGAGCCCCTGATGGTGTGGCTGATGTGATTAGGTCCTATGATGGTGTCCCCTGAATAGATATGTTGACTGAGTTGGCAACTGGCTTTGTTGCAAGGATAGGTTCCTTGGTTATTATTGTTGTTGTGTGGTGTGTGCTTGCTTCAGGTTGGGGGGCTGTCTGTAAGCGAGGACTGTCCTGTCTCCCAAGGTCTGTGAGAGTGAGGGATCATCCTTCAGGATAGGTTGTAGATCCTTGATGATGCGCTGAAGAGGTTTTAGTTGGGGGCTGAAGGTGACGGCTAGTGGCGTTCTGTTATTTTCTTTGTTGGGCCTGTCCTGTGGTAGGTGACTTCAGGGTACTCTTCTGGCTCTGTCAATCCGTTTTTGTCACTTCAGCAGGTGGGTATTGTAGTTTTAAGAATGCTTGATGGAGATCTTGTAGGCACAGGCACCAATTTTTTGTTGCTGGCACCTCCCAACCCCTGCCCCCAGCCCTGCCCCCATTGGACCCCTCCCCAAATCCCCGCCCCAGCCCCGCCTCTTCCCCAAGCACGCCGCATTCCTCCTCCTCCCCACTCCCTCCCAGCGCTTGCTGCGTGAAACAGCTGTTTCATGGCGCAAGCACTGGAAGGGAGTGGGGAGAAGCAAGACGTGGAGGCATGCTCTGGGGAGGAGGCGGAGCAGAGGCGGAGGTGAGCAGGGATGTGGGGACGAGGCAGGGAGCTGCTGGTGGGTGCAGAGCACCTATCAATTTTTCCTCGTGGCTGCTCCAGCCCCAGAGCACCCACGGAGTCGGCACCTATGCTTGTAGGTGTTTGTCTCTGTTTGAGGGATTGGAGCAAATGCGGTTGTATCTTAGAGCTTGGCTGTAGACAGTGGATTGTGTGGTGTGTCCTGGATGAAAGCTGGAGGCATGTAGGTAAGTATAGTGGTCAGTAGGTTTCCGGTATAGGGTGGAGTTTATGTTACCATCGCTTATTAGCACTGTAGTGTCCAGGAAGTGGATCTCTTGTGTGGATTGGTCGAGGCTGAGGTTGATGGTGGGATGGAAATAGTTGAAATCATGGTGGAATTCCTCAAGGGCTTCTTTTCTATGGGTCCAGCTGATGAAGATGTCATCAATGTAGCACAAGTAGAGTAGAGGCGTTAGGGGACGAGAGCTGAGGAAGCATTGCTCTAAGTCGGCCATAAAGATGTTGGCATACTGTGGGGCCTTGCGGGTACCCATAGCAGTGCTGCTGACTTGAAGGTATATATTGTCCCCAAATGTGAACTAGTTGTGGGTGAGGACAAAGTCACGAAGTTCAGCCACCAGGTTTGCCATGACATTATCGGGGATACTGTTCCTGACGGCTTGTAGTCCATCTTTGTGTGGAATATTGGTGTAGAGGGCTTCTACATCCATAGTGGCCAGGATGGTGTTTTCTGGAAGATCACCAATGGATTGTAGTTTCCTCAGGAAGTCAGTGGTGTCTCGAAGATAACTGGGAGTGCTGGTAGCATAGGGCCTGAGGAGAGAGTCCAGACAATCCTGCTGTTAAGGTGCCAATGCTTGAGATGATGGGGCGTCCAGGATTTCCAGGTTTATGGATCTTGGGTAGCAGATAGAATACCCCTGGTCGAGGTTCTAGGGGTGTGTCTGTGCAGATTTGTTCCTGTGCTTTTTCAGGGAGTTTCTTGAGCAGATGGTGTAGTTTCTTTTGGTAATCCTCAGTGGGATCAGAGGGTAATGGCTTGTAGAATGTGGTGTTGGAGAGCTGCCTAGCAGCCTCTTGTTCATATTCTGACCTATTCATGATGACGACAGCACCTCCTTTGTCAGCCTTTTGGATTATGTCAGAGTTGTTCCTGAGGCTGTGGATGGCATTGTGTTCTGTGTGGTATTTTTTGCCATTGACTGTAATGGGGCCAAGATTTCTCCCATGATGTCTAGTAGACAGGACAGTTTAGAATGCAAATCCTGTTAACCAGAAATGCTCCCTGAAAAATCAGGCCTAAGATATCTTAAATTTGCACCCAGAATTCGTGCACACCGTTGACTATAATTTCTGTTAAATAAATTCACCTCACCTCACTAGAGTGTTGTGACAATAAATTCATTAACATTTGTGAAGCATTCAGATATTATAGTGATGAGTGTCATAAAAACACCCATGAGGAAATTAATAATTTTGTCTTCAGAGTGGCTTTGAACAGTGTGTAGTAAATAAGACTTGGGGTCACACATTGAACAATGAGGAGAAAACAAAACATTGAATCACTGCTCATTAAGTGAACACTGTCCATCATATGCACTGAAAGAGGCAGGGGTTTGTGGAAACAATCATATGTGATCATGTAATTAAAGACCGGAGCATGATACATATGCACAATGGGACCAAATTATGGTTGCACAGGATTGACTTTTGCAATGGAACATTGAGAAAGGATCGACTTTTGAATATAATTTTTTTAACATAGGTTTTTAAGCGTAATACACATATAGTGGGTTTATATAGATCATAGAATCATAGAAGATTAGGGTTGGAAGAGACCTCAGGAGGTCATCTAGTCCAACCCCCTGCTCAAAGCAGGACCAACACCAACTAAATCATCCCAGCCAGGGCTTAGATATATACACATGAACTTTAAAACTTATTAATCTGTTACTAAATTCTTTGAAAATAGTCTGATATAAGTTACCTTGCACATCACTGTAGCAAGGACCTATCCAACCAACACTTTTAAAAAATAGTGGGACACTCACATCAGTTAATAATTTCAGAAGCCAATCAGACTCCCATGAGCAAACAAACACTCATTGTCAGCTGAATCTGTGACTTTATCCTCAGACTGAATCCTGATTGCCAAAGAATGCCTCCATCCATAGATAAATTCTTCTGCATTATGTGACAATCTATTGTGTTGCACAATGTGTCAACTTGTCAATACGTCACAACATGTCACAAAATTGTCAGCTCTTGTATTTTGGTCAAGAAGTCTGTTTAGATGATTAAAATTTTACTAGGACTGAAAAACTTCAAAGTGTATTTATCATCAGAAAATGGCACCTTCTTACACCACAGATCTGCTCCTTGCGTGTATTCAGAGTTGTATCTGCTGACTTCTTTGACAAAAATAAGTTTGTACTACTTTTTTACTTCTGTTAGCATTGCAGAGCCAACACGCTATGGGAGAGTGAGGGTATTCTTTTCAGTCTCATGCACCATCATTGGAATTGTTTAAGTTCCTGTCATGGAAAATTTATTGTTGGTGATGCACAATCCAGAAAGATACAACTAATAATTTGAAGTCCGGAAAACCTGATCTTAAACCTAAAAATGAGGACGCCCTACCCTCCACTGTAGACACAGCTATCTGTGCTGCTGTAGCACCGGTAGACATATCCTTAGTGAGAGACTAAAGAAGCTCAATCTATTTACTTAATTAACAAAGAGGTGACTTGATCACAGTCTCTAAATACCTACAAAAGGAGGTTTCTGATAGTGGAGGATTCTTTACTCTAGCAGACAAAGGGCTCATAATATCCAATGGCTGGAACCTAAAGCTAGGCACATTCAGGCTAGAATAAGACACATTTTTAACATGAGGGTAATGAATCTTCAGAGCAAATTATTTAGGGGTGTGGTGGATTCTCCATTACTAAGTACTTAAAGCAAGATTGGGTGTCTTTCTAAAAGAGATGCTGTAACTGAACCAGGAGGTATGGGCTTGCAGGGACACTTGGTTCAAGTGTATAGCCAGTGTTATGCAGGAGGTCAGTCTTGAAGATCAGAATGGTCCCTTCTGGTCTTAAACTCTATGATTCTAAACTGTACGGTTCCAGGCTGAGCTTGCAGTGCTAGCAGATAGGAAACAGGTTTTTATACTTGTACACTGATCATATTTGATAGGGAAATCATTGAGAGACAACAAGCACAGTACCCTCATTACCACCTTAGAGCACCTCCCTTTAAATAAGGGTGGGTCCTGGTTAATCTGTGTAACCTCATCAATCAGGGAAATCTTTCTGTTTCAAACAATGGTTTTTCTTTGGACTTCATCTCAAATCTCCTTTTCTGAGTCTCTGTACCAGTTCTACTCAGCCTTTTCTGTGCCAATGTCATTTCAGTTTTCTTCTTCTCTGGCTGTCCCAGTTTCTTTTTTAATCATTCTTTTCTTCTTATGACTAAATATTTCTTTGGAGAGAACTTTTCCTCTCTTATCTTTTCGCTCTCATTCTTTGTGCCTAAGCAGCCATCTTGATTGATCGATGGAGCTGGGACTCAAGCAGGGTCTCTGATAAACTGTCTCTCAGATGATTTAAGAGGGGATGCTGATAGGATTTGCCAATATCAGGGGGCCCTATCCCTCTTCCATTGTGAAATGATTGGCTAGTGGACAGCTCATCACAAGCAAGGTTAAGCAGAGCACCTGGTAATATCACAAAGCATCAAAAGCTGCAGCCACCATTAGTGTCTAGGGGCAATGTCTGAATCGTCTCAGAATCATAGATTATCAGGGTTGGAAGGGACCTCAGGAGGTCATCTAGTCCAACCCTCCAGCTCAAAGCAGGACCAATTCCCAACTAAATCATCCCAGCCAGGGCTTTGTCAAGCCTGACCTTAAAAACCTCTAAGGAAGGAGATTCCACCACCTCTCTAGGTAACCCATTCCAGTGCTTCACCACCCTCCTAGTGAAATAGTGTTTCCTAATATCCAACCTAAACCTCCCCCACTGCAACTTGAGACCATTACTCCTTGTTCTGTCATCGGGTACCACTGAGAACAGTCTAGATCGATCCTCTTTGGATCCCCATTTCAGGTAGTTGAAAGCAGCTATCAAATCCCCCCTCATTCTTCTCTTCTGCAGACTAAATAATCCCAGTTCCCTCAGCCTCTCCTCATAAGTCATGTGCTCCAGACGCCTAGTCATTTTTGTTGCCCTCTGCTGGACTCTCTCCAAATTTTCCACATCCTTCTTGTAGTTTGGGGCCCAAAATTGGACACAATACACCAGATGAGGCCTCACCAATGCTGAATAGAGGGGAATGATCACATCCCTTGATCTGCTGGCAATGCCCCTACTTATACTGCCCAAAATGCCATTAGCCTTCTTGTCAACAAGGGCACACTGCTGACTCATATCCAGCTTCTCGTCCACCGTAACCCCCAGTTCCTTTTCTGCAGAACTGCTTCCTAGCCATTCGGTCCCTAGTCTGTAGCAGTGAATGGGATTCTTCTGTCCTAAGTGCAGGACTCTGCACTTGCCCTTGTTGAACCTCATCAGATTTCCTTTGGCCCAATCCTCTAATTTGTCTAGGTCACTCTGGACCCTATCCCTACCCTCCAGCGTATCAACCACTCCTCCCAGTTTAGTGTCATCTGCAAACTTGCTGAAGGTGCAGTCCATGCCATCCTCTGCATCATTAATGAAGATATTGAACAAAACCAGCCCCAGAACCGACCCTTAGGGCCACTCCGCTTGATACCGGCTGCCAACTAGACATGGAGCCATTGATCACTGCCTGTTGAGCCCGATGATCTAACCTGATCAGGATAATTGGGACCAATCTGTTCTGTTTCAGCCTCCCAGCAAGGCACCTATGTCACCTGTTATGTCATATAATCTTAAGAGCCAGTCATGAATTCCAGCAGGCAAAGTTCCCACTGCATGCAATGAAAGTTTTAGCTCAGAACTGTAGGGTCACACCCATAAAACCCCCCTAAAATAAATAAAGACCCATGATCAGCCTGTTCATCCCCCTGCCAGTGCTGGATTGTTCCCAACAGCATATTCTCCAGTGCTTTGTTCTATCTAGCTTTAAATGACTCAAAAGATGGGATTTCCAGCTAGAGCTGGGCTAAAAAATGATTTGTTGGTTTTTGTGATTTCAAACATGTAATTAAACACAAGTTTCAGGCTGGACCAAAACCAATTCATTTTTTTTTTTGCAAATTGAAAGGTCAAAAAAATGTTGTTTCAAGTCGAGTGAAACATTTTGTTCCAATGTCAAGTATTTAAATGGTTTTGAATCTTTTAAAAATAAAATTAAAGGAAATTTTGAAATGAATAGTTTCAAATAGAAAAATCAAAATATTTAGCTTTGAATTTATTTGTTCAAATTAGCAGGTTTTGCTTTTTTTTTTCCCCAGAATTTTTTTGAAATTTTTTTTAAACAAAAAATTAGGTAAAATCAATATGTATTAAAAAATGTTTTGATGTCACCAAATCTGCATTTTTCACTGAAAAAAAAAGTTTTGCGCAAAAAATTTCACCCAGCTCTATTTCCAGCACTTAGGAGACTTGCACGGTCTAGTAAAACTTACTGTAAGGAAACATTTTCAATCATTCATTCTAAAGTTTCCTTGACTCAGTTTCTCTTCATTTCTGCAATGACCCTCCCCTTTGCCATTATTTAACAAGTAAGGCTGCTCTGTATTCAGTTAGTGCCTTCATCTCCAACATAGCAGGTCATTTTTACAGGTGAGATGCTCAAAGTGTCTAAGGGAGTTAGGCACTCAATTCTTCCAAACTCCCTTAAAGCCTTTTTGAAGATCTTCCTCCAGCACACAAAGATTCCACAAGGTTTGAGGCATCTGACTATGCTAACATGGCTCTTTTCTGCAGTACACAAATGTCCCGGGAGGATAATTAGAGCTGCTGCTCCCACCAAATCATAAGAAACTTGAAGGCCCAGTTTGGGTGATGTGTTTCCTTTGCTTTCCACAATAGCGAGCCCAGTTCCTTGACACCACTGCAAACAAGTCTAATGCAGCCATGCAGGGAGTTACAGCGAAGGAGATTCAGTGAGCAAAGAATGAAGGATTCTCTTGTGCCGCACCGCCCCCCCCCCCCCGCCCCATGCACACTCAAAGAACAGGATGAGCTCAGGGAGTACTGACTGGGAGGAACATGTCGCTTCTGGCCAGACATGTGCCAATATCAGAGCCCTGCTGCAGCAAAAGCGCCTGAAATTAGATCCTCAGTGGTTTATAAAGGTCAAATAAAAAATGTAAATGCTCAGTCCAGGCCTACTGAAATGTTTGCCAGCGTAGCAATGTCAATGAGGGGTGTGATTTTCTGGCACCATTTTCATACTGGCAAAAGCCCTAGTGTTGATGTTGTTACACCGGCTTACACGTTCTTTTACAGGACTATCTTATGTTGCTGGGGGAACCAGTAGGAGGGTTTGCTGGGATGGCTAGAACGGTATAGCTCATTGCTTAGAACAGTGGGATAGCTATACCAGCAAACCTGTCCTAGTGGAAATGCAGTTTATATTGGAATAAAAGTGTTTTGCTGATATAGCTTGTACTGGTTCCCTAGCAAAATATACCAGGAAACCTCTTCTGGTGCAGACCTAATCTAAACAAGATTTCTGGGACCCCATGTGTTAGATGTACCCTAAGAACAACCTTACTGGGTCAGACCAATGGTCTATCTAGCCCAGTATCCTGTCTTCTGACAGTGGCGAATGCCAGGTGTGTCAGTGGGAATGAACAGAACAGGGCAATCATTGAGTGATCCATCCCCTGTCATCTACTCCCAGCTTCTGGCAGTCAGAAACTAGGGACATCCAGAGCAAGGGGTTGTATCTCTGACCATACTGGCTAATAACCATTGAGGGATCTACCAGTGTGAGATGGAATAAAATCTCCTGCTTGATAGGTAAGTAGTTATTTGGTGCATACAGTAGGAATGGCTTGTGCAGTGGGGTTCTGCTATATGACTAGGGCTCAGGGGCACTTTGGTAATATGAATAAGTATATATAATAATATGAATAACCTTTAGCAGACCTAAATGCAGCATATACAAGAGTGAAGTAAGTCAAGCGGTATGGCCAGCGTTATGTTGCACAAGACTAAACATTTATACAAGCATTAAACATCGTTTCATGAGACTTGGGGAAAAGAGACAACTTTGCAGTGTAGCACACAGCAGTCAAGTCACCACGTTGACTTGTGACTCACAATCATCTCCATGTCAATAGACAGATGGAGTAAGCCTGGCACTATGACTTCACTGCAGCATCGAGCCGTAAGGAAGAGAGCGATCTTACTCAGACCCCACTCTTGGCAATAGCTGAGGAAAGACTGGAAAATGACCTAAAAAAAGAAGTGTACAAGCGTTTTCTTTTGCCACCCATGTCTGCCCTGCTGTGAAAGTCCCTCTGAACTTCATACCTCAGAGCCTCAGCTTGAAATCTTTCAATGGGACTTTGACTGACATTGCTGGGAATTCTGTAAACGGACACAGCTCCATTTAAGTCAGTAGAGTTGCACTGATTTGCCTGGCATGTCTTCACTAGGAACGTTAAAGCTCTCCCAGCGCTATAAAAAACCCACCTCCACGAGGGGCGTAGCTCCCAGCGCTGGTGCACTGTCTACACTGGCGCTTTACAGCGCTGTAACTTGCTGCACTCAGGGGGGTGTTTTTTCACACCCCTGAGCGAGAAAGTTGCAGCGCTGTAAAGTGCCAGTGTGGACAAACCCTGCTGAGGACCTGGCCCATTACTTGGCATTGACTTCTATGGCACTATTATTTTTCTGCTGGGGAAAAAACAGAGAGGAGAAAGAGAAGAGCTGTTGCTTCTCTTTTGTGTCCCTCTCCCCAGTTCATTGGCTGTTGCTCCTCTCCATGGACCTCCCTCTGTCTGGAATGTGTGAAGCCATCAGTTTATCTTGTTTGCACAACAGCCTTTTCAGGGAAGTGACCAGTGTAAAAGTGCACATGGGTTTACTTATAGGTAAGTTCATTGCTGCCTCCAATTGCCTGGAGTAGTATGGAAACAAAAGCATTGCTTCTGTCTAGACCCCACATAAATACTTCTTAGCTCTTCATAGAATCATAGAATATCAGGGTTGGACGAGACCTCAGGAGGTCATCTAGTCCAACCACACTTATTGGTCACAAAGTGATGAATGTTTAAAATTTAAAAAAAGACTTTACTCCTTAATTTTCAAAGAATCCCACAGATTTTAATGATATAAATTCCACTGAAGTCCATGGTCCAGATCCTCAGCTGGTGGAAGGCACCATAGCTCCATTGACTCCAATGTGGTTTTGGTGGCTAAATCTTCACATGGCTGAAAATGTCAAAGCTGGCTTTGTGAGATAGCATGGTCTGGAAGAATGGGTACAGGAGTAGGAGTCAGGTGGGCCTGAGTATTAAACCTAGCTCCACCCCTGACTCGGTATGTGCCATTTGAAAACTACTCCTTCCTATCTCAGTGTGCTCATGGGGATATTAATACTAACCCATCTACATCACAGGGGGATTCTAACTATAATTAGTTAATTTCTGTACTAGGGCTCTATAAATGCTGACAATTACCAATACCAGGATCTTCTCTGCTACAGTGTAACTACAGGTAAATTGGAGATACAATGCTTTGACCCAAGTCCAAAGTTCAGGAATGGGCAAATCCTAGGTTTGTGTCTCACCTATTATAGGGAGAGGCAGGGGCGGCTCTAGACATTTCACTGCCCCAAGCACGGCAGCACGCCGCGGGGGGCGCTCTGCCGGTCGCTGGTCCCGTAGCTCCGGTGTACCTCCAGTAGGCGTGCCTGCGGATGCTCCACCGAAGCCGCGGGAACAGCGGACCCTCCGCAGGCACGCCTGCGGGAGGTCCACCGGAGCCGCTTGCTGCCCTCCCAGCGACCGGCAGAGCGCCCCCCGCGGCATGCCGCCCCAAGCACACGCTTGGTGTGCTGGGGCCTGGAGCCATCCTTGGGGAAAGGAGCAATCTCGGAATGTTTGGACTTAGACTTTCCCAGAGTAGAGGAGTGTTTTGTCCTGGGGTTTTTGCTCACTTTTGTATCTAATTACAACCTTTTGAAAATCAGGTCAGACACTTAAATTACTCAGAAGTGCCCTCTTACAATGACTGTCGTTCATTTGGAATTTCCTGTCCACCAGAGAGCAATTGATGAAATGCAGGACCTATGCTTTTCATCTCCCAGAATTCTGTTTAGAAATATTTCCCTGTTGTTCTGGTTATCTTAATGGTATGCATATGAAATGTTCATGCCTGATCTCCAGTATCCCCAGCATAGTCAAATCTCTTTCTTTGGTTAGGATTTTCAAATGTGCCCTAATCTATTGTTATCTACCTACAGCTTCCATGCTGTGCTCAGCCCTGTGATATCTCAGAACTTTTCATGTTTTTAAAAACTATTTTATAACTATAAGTTTCTTTTCTCCCCCTCATCACATATTTTTTACTTATGATGATGATGATGATGATTGGAAAGCTAAGTCAAATACAGGAGGAAGGATGGTTCATGGGATGCAGACATTAGACTGCGACTCAGGAGATCTGGAATCAGTTCCTGGCTCTGCTAAAAATTTTATATGTCACCCTGGGCAAGTCACTGAATTTCTTTGTGTGCAGCTCCCCACCTGTAAAATGAGGCTAATAATCCTTCCTATGCCTGTCTGGTTTATTTAGGGCCAAACTATGGCTCCCCTGGCATGGCTGCCCAGGGACTCTGGGGATGAAAGTCACCCCCTTACTCTTCGCTATGGGCTGCCTATTCTGTGGATAGCCGTAGCTGTACTTGGGGGTGGAGAAAACCAACTTCCATGGAGCTGCTACATCCCTCCGACCCTGAAGGGTCAGAATGGGAAAAATGCATGTTGCTACTCTTCCAAGTTGCACCCACAAAATAAGCTTCATCCAAGTGATTTGCCAGAATGAGAGACTGCTCGCAGTAGATTGTCCAGATGTTCAAAACATACTCAGCTTGCCACTTGGCTCCACTGACCTTCCCCTCTCTGGGGCTTGAGTATGTCCCCGGGCTTTGGGATTCGGTTCCTTCTTGACTGGGGGGGAAATACAAGTAGTGGTGTCTCCCAAACGCTCTCCCCTGTGGCACCAAGGGAGGCATCTCTCACAATGACCTGGGCAGATCTGTGACCCTCCCTTTCTTTCCTACCCAGAGGTGTGGAATAGTGAACAGTGTTGATGTCTATGATCATCAGCAGGCAGCTGCGTTAACCCCTCTAGGCAGTTCACACCTCTCGGCGCTATTGTTCCCGGCTCTCTGCACTGGTTATGTTTGGTCCACTGTTTGAGGTTTTCTTCCTAACCCGAAAACTCGTGGCTGTGCACCAATGGCTGAACTCCTCAGTCTCGACAAGCATTTGATGTCAGGACGTTAAGTTCGGGGGAGGGAGAGCTCAGTGGTTTGAGCACTGGCCTGCTAAACCCAGGGTGAGTTCAATTCTTAAGGGGGCCATTTAGGGATCTGGCGCAAAAATCTCTCAGGGAGATAGTACTTGGTCCTGCTAGTGAAGGCAGGGGACTGGACTTGATGACCTTTCAAGGTCCCTTCCAGCTCTAGGAGATAGACAGGCGTATTAAGTGACTGGGTCCTTGCTGAATGCAGAGCTAACCAGCAAGGAGTTAACGTGTTTAAATGCACAGCATGATCCTATTTACTAGCTGTCTATGGAAGTTGTTTAGGGTTTGCCTCATACTATACAAAAATAGGTTAGGATTTTCAAAGATGTCTAAGGTGCCCAAATGCCATAAAAATCAATGGGAATGGGGCATATTAGTCCATTATGGGCTTATGAAAAACCCACCTGTACAATATTCTTCTGATATCACTGCACTCATCCAGTTACAGTGGAGCATTTAGCAGTTTGATACAAAAACATTACTGTGTACAGTGTCACCAACGTAGTGAACCACCCTCTGAAAAGACTAAAATAAACACCCACATTATGCAGATAAGCATTGCATTTGTAGATTCATACAGGAATTATGAGAGCAAACAGGGTTATGTGGAACTAGACAGAAAGAGAGTTAACTTCCTGGCTAAAGTTATGCAATCAGGGAAAAAGAAAAACCACCCTAACTAATGAAGCCTGGGGGACAAAATGTCCTAGAAGAAATTCTATGCAACACAAAAGAATGCAACATACTAACCAGGAAGAACAGCATAAATTCAAAAGTTCTTTAATGCCTACATGCAACAATTTTTCAGTTAGTTGTAAGGATCTACATGTGAAATAGACATCGAATTCCAGTAGCAATTCAGACAGGACAGTAAGCATTTGTTTACCAAAAAAAAAAAAAAAAATCAACATTCTTATTTGAGATACAACCAAACTAAAACTATGGTCTGAAACGTTCTTTGGGAGCCCTTAGATCTAGAGCTAAACATCACTTTTGGCCCCTGTTTTGTTACAAGTTGTATAAAATCCTGACTCTGAACAATTGGGACAATTTAGCTCTAGATTTGGATCAGAATTTTGTGATTCGGATTCATCTCTAATTATTACAGAAACAGGCTTAAAAATGAACTTTGCTGCAGTAAAGCGAATGGATTTATTGAGATAAGCAATGGTTGGAATTAAAAATCAAACATTTCCATCTATAGATCATTGCATTCAATATTGTAGCTCATCATTAAAATTATGTTTGCTGTGTTTAATTATAGGTCTCTGTAAATTCAGTCTTACCTTCAAGCACAAGGCATAAACTGCTGGTGTCCGACAACATTGTATCCCTCTCTGAAGAGAATTTCAAAGAAAAATTTGCATACGTTGCAAGCTTAATGAGACCACTCTGATTTCCACAGATCTGTCCCATGTCCTTTACACCTACAATAGTTTACAGGACAATTAAACTGTCCTGTATTTACTTCAAGAGTAATGATGGAGCATCACAATATGACAACACTGCAACTTTGTTTTATGCTATTGTGTCGATGTGTGATGATATTGCTTCATGACATAATGACACAGCTTCATCATCCATAGTTACAATATTATGATGTAAAGTTCATGAGTACTGCTAAGGTTGCTATGGGATTATTTTGTACCACAGAACAAACACTGGTGGGAAATAGGGTGACCAGACAGCAAATGTGAAAAATCGGGATGGGGGTGGGGGGTAATAGGAGCCTATGTAAGAAAAAGACCCAAAAATCGGGATTGTCCCTATAAAATCGGGACATCTGGTCACCCTAGTGGGAAACCTACCTCCAAGAGCATATTTCATCATTGGGCAGGGTACAAGAGAGGCTATGCAATAAGTTTACTGCTACTACAGAATGCCCTTCCACTGCCCTTTGGAGAGGTTATTGACCTTTATGCTGGGATTAACAATGGCTTCAGAAGTTTATTGGACAAAAATCTCCACTCAAAAGCTCTGGAAACACTTTGGGCCTTTTTCCCCAAAATTAGATGTGTTCAGTTGTACCTGCAAAAAATTATATGTGGTTGAACACCTGACAGTACATGCAGATGGACAGCTAGATGCATAAATGGTTATTTCCATACACAAATATCTGATTTGCATATTCATGGCAGTAATTCCATGAACAACCTACTTGCACATTTGTGTGTGTGCGTAATTGCATGTTCCTACTTTTGAAGATTGGGCCTTAAATTCTCTACCAGGCTGAGTGCAGAGGGTGGACCTTCTTAAAGACTTTCAAACATTTTCAACTAGTATAAATCAACATAACTCCTCTGACGTCAAAGTCATGCCATTGCACTCCAGGTAAGAATATGGACCATGGATATGGGCCTGTGCAAAACCCTGATGGCTTGGTAAGATTTTGCAAACATCTGCTGTTTTCCCTGAACTTATCGGACCATCCTGAGACAATGATCAAGATGCGCTCACAAGCTTGCTGCTGAGAAATGGAGTGATGCCTAGAGAGTCTGCAGACCAAATAGGCAAAGGCCCAAAGAAAATTAGAATGCATGACATTAGGATTCTTATGGGAGTGAAAGGGAGCCTCAGGAAGGTTAAGTCGCATGAGCACCAGAAGTTTAAACAGCATCAGGGAGCAGCAGAAAGGCAGCTGGAGATGTTGGGACCCATCACCAGATTTGAAAGGCAGGTAGATAAAAGGGCAGCTGTGGAGGCTGCTGGTGGAGTTCGAACAGCTGACATAGGCAGAGATGAAGAAAGATGAGGGTTTGGTTTAGAGCATAGCTAGAAGGCAGCAGGAGGTAAGGGGGTACAGATGAGACCTGCTAGCTAAGCAGGCTCATCAGTGAGGACATGCCAGAGAGATGACCTTTGTTACAGACTCACCATCCCCAAGTGCCCCCTCGTGGCACTTCTGCCTAATTTTCCCCACCACAATCTTCAACCTACTCTGGCCAAGCCATTTTAAAGCGTTCCACCCCTTCCAGCCATCAGTGTCACAAAGTCTTTACCCCAGTGTCCAGCTGGGCCCAGCCCTGCTTCCTAGTGTTTGTCGTCTTGCCTCAGCCTCTCTTGGGCTCCTTTGAGTTGCTCCCAGCTCCCTGTTGAGCAGGCCACTCCCAGGCCTTTCCACCTGGAGTCTTAAAAAGGTCTCTGCCTGCCTGGTTCTCCTTCCTTCCAGCTCTCAGCAACCTTGATTTTCCCCACAGCCAGCCCTCAGTTTTCTTTTTCTTTCTTTTTCCTTTTTTGTGGCAAAGCAGGCTTGACTGCATAGCGTATGGCCACCACCAACTATAATTCCTAAATGCCTAGCAGTGTATAGTCTCTCGTTCTGCCCCATGTCTCTCAGGTCAGGTAATAGTGCCCCATGTCTAATACTCCCCCATTTCCCTGCTAGTTTTACTAAATAATGTAGTATAACGTTTGTTACTTTATACCATTTACATTCTTCAAAGAACTTTCCCCTTTCTTCACCAAAGCCTTTACATGCCCCTAACAGGTGACTCGTTTCTTCTACCTTACAGTGCGCACATAGTTCATCTTTGCGTTTGTTTATTCAAAAAAGATTTTTTGTTTAAACCACAATGGCCAGTTAGTACTCGAAACTGAATCACTTCATTTTTTCCTATCCGGGCCATTGGGTATGTCATTATCCTCAATGCTAGGGCACAATTCAAAGAAACCTCTTATTCCTCTTTTTTTCTTGATCCAAATTTTTTGCTGTTCCTCTTTTAATGTTTTCTGTAGTAGGCTTTTGAATTTCTCTTTACTCAAGGGTATTTCTATGTCAATCTTCCATTTCTTACACTGCTTTTAGCTGCTTCATCTGCCATTTAGTTCCCTGTTATCCTGATATACACTGGGATCGCGGCTAACACTACGTGTATCCTGATCTGTAATAAACGCTGCTATTAGCAGTATAATTTCATTGATTAAGTCACTTCTACATACTGCAGCCCTCAACTGCTGGACTTTCCTCCTATCAAGGCCAATACCCTGCACAGGAGCGGGATTAATTGAATAGGGTTGATTGGCCCAAGGCCCTTAAAAGTGTAGATACCCTCTGTGATAGACCCAGGCCAGGTGGGTACAGCAAAATAGCAGAAGGCAGATATACCGGCCAGTGGATTAACAGTTTTCTGTTCCCTGACTGACCAGAGCAGGGGCTGCTCCAGGCTAATGAGAACACCTGACTCTAATTAAGCTATAAAGAGTCAGGTGAGGCCATTCAGTTAATGTGACCACCTGACTCTAATTAAGGCCCTGCTGATACTATAAAAAGGGCTCACTCCAGTCAGGCAGAGGAGCCAGGGAGCCAGAGGAGAGGAAGTGCGGCTGAAGGGCTGGTTACTGAAGACACCCTCAAACCATCGTTAAAGGAGCCCTAAGGTAAGGGTGAAGAAGGGAGAAGCAGGAGAGCTGTGGGGAAGTGGCCCAGGGAAATGTAGCAACTCTGGCAGTGAAAGGTTGGCTGCCAACAACTGCTGCCATTAGGGTCCCTGGGCTGGAACCCGGAGTAGAGGGCGGGCCCGGGTTCCCCCCAACCCACCACTACAGGAACAGCTCCTGGAAGGGGAAGTCAGGTCCCTGTCAGGACAGGAGGCTGAACAGAGACTGTGGGAGTTCTCTCACCAACCTCCTTGCAGCCTATGATGAAAAGGGCTCATTAGACTGTAACCCTGGCCCTAGAGAGAGAAGGGCTACGTGGAGGGTCACAGTGAGCCACTGAGGCTAAGCATAAACCGCCTAGAAGCTCAGGACCCACAGGAGCAAGGTCAGAGCTCTGCCACACCTCTTACAATCTTATTTTAGATTTCTTAAACAACAACAATAATAATCCACTTTTATTGACTGCACATGGAAAACAATAAACCGACATCAAATACTTAGTTTGTCTGAAACATTATTTTACCAATTTACTTCTTTCTTGGAGTAAATATGATTACTATTATGATTAGAATCATAGAATATTAGAGAAGGACCTAGAAGCCCCAACCCAATATCAAGGCTCCATTGTGCTGGGTGCTGTACAAACACACAGTTCCTGCCCTGAAGAGTAACAGATAAAGGGTGGAAAGGGATTAGAGAAGCACAAAGAGGTGAAGTGACTTGCCAAAGGTCACACAGCAGGTCAGTGTGAAATCTAGGCCTTCCAAGTCCAGGAGCAGTGCCCTTCCACTAGGCCACACTGAGTGTCCCAGGCATCTGTTCAAAAATGTCTCTGAACCACTGAGTAGACTCACTAGATGATTCTGAAATGGAGGAAGAAGGGGAAGAAGAATTTGAGATTTGAGAATTATTTTGAAGAACACTATAGACAGAAGCTGAGCAAAATGCTAAATAATTTGCTTATCTTTAACCAGAAGTATGTCTCAGGTGATGGCTGAATGGAATTCTAGAACAAATGTCACAGAGGAAAGGATTTGCAATACAGAAGATATTTCAGGCCTTGAGAAGGGTAAAGAAAAAAACAGAAAGAAATAGCTCTTTGAAGAAGCTTCACCACCTGGGAAATTGCCATAAAAAGTCAAACATGAGAGTAATTGCCATTCCACAATGTTCAAGAACTCCAGTGCTGTAGAATTTATTCAGTCACTGCCTAAATTCTTGACTATTGGGGGTAACTCTTATTTTTCCAAGGCTGCCCTACCTACTGGGGCCCCCAAACCTATAATCAGAGCTACCTGGATGGACCTTTGTGCTCCCAGGAAGCTCCATGAATGGTGCTCCACCAGGGGACGTGGGATTACAGGTGCAGGGCTTCTCTGTCGATCATTGAGTTTTAAAAGGGCCAGAAAGGGGTAAAAATAAACTCTGCATGAAAACAATAAAAAACGTTTTTTCCCAAGATTCCTTTGTGAGACTGAGCATTTCTTGGCTATGGACTGACACATTTCTTTGACAAACCTAGCGAAGTTTTTGATTTAAATCAAAGCTAAAGGCCTCCAGATGGATAATAATTGTGAAAGAGAGTATGTTCCAAGCAATTAAGGGTTCTTTTGCAAATAAAAGATAAACATCAGTGGGTGTTTTAATGATTACAAAAATGTACAAAAGTTTTGGTTATACAAAGCTAAGCTTTTTTCATACTAGAACACTTCAGTTCTGAACTATTGTATAACCCGCTTAGCTAATGTTTGCACTTATGTTAGTGGATGGCATAGAAAATTATTACAACTCTCTCAATGGCCACAACATTTTG
Organism: Mauremys reevesii; assembly: GCF_016161935.1. Classification (NCBI taxonomy): domain Eukaryota; kingdom Metazoa; phylum Chordata; order Testudines; family Geoemydidae; genus Mauremys; species Mauremys reevesii. The sequence goes on from NC_052628.1 coordinate 127,845,540, forward strand.
TCCTAGATTTCTCATCAGGTTTGCTCTAAACTATCTGTCAAAGTATTCATAACACACGCCCCGTCCCCCATCACCCAGGATTTGAGCACCTCCCAAGTAGTAACAGGTTTATCTTTATAACATCCTAGTGAAATAGGGAAGTATTATTGTGATGTTCCCCTGGTGTTATCTGGACCAGTGATCTGCTAGGTCACTCCAAACCTCGACTCTGGGATCCAGCCTTACCCTGCTCTGCTGTGAGAACCCCACTCCTGGGCTGGCCTCTAGCATGTAAGCTGCCTGGATTGTACAACTGAATGACACCAGCCAATAGCTCCGGTCCCAGACCCAGCCCTAGGAACCACCGTCTTGCAGTGTCCAGTTATACCCGCTGGACGCTACAAACTTATATGAATTTGTCAATTTAACAAAGAAATTGATATATACCAGGCTTGTTATCCCAAGGGGAGTCTCTGTCATGCTTCAATCCAAACACACTGCTTCAGGTAGAACAAACAAACAGATTTTTTAACTACAAAAGATAGATTTTAAGTGATTATAAATCAAAGCACAAGAAGTCAGATTTGGTCAAATGAAATAAAAGGAAAACACATTCTAAGCTGATCTTAACACTTTCAGTGCCCTTATAAACTTAGATGCTTCTCACCACAGGTGTCTGGCTGCTCTTCAGCCAGGAGATCCCCTTTGATCAGCTCTTCAGTCGCTTGGTGGAGATGGAAGTGGAAGAGAGAGGAAGAGCATGGCAAACATCTCTCCCTTTTATCGTGTTCTTTCTTCCCTCTTAGCTTTGTTCCCCCACCCCCTTGAGAGTCAGGGGAGCATCACCTCATTGCAGTCCCAAACTGACCAAGGGAAGGGGGGTGACTCACTCAAGAGTCCAACAGATCCTTTGTTGCATCCTAGGCCAGTGTCCATTGTTCCTATGAGGTTGGGCTGGGTTTGTCCCATATATGCCCTGATGAGGTGTGAACTGCCTCTCTGTTCCTGGAGAGTTTTGCCTGGGCTTGTTTTAAGTCATGAGGCCACATTTTCCACCTCATAGCTATATACATGAAATGACAACCCATAACATTACTACAACAACAATGTTCAGTGCATCATGAGCCTTCCGAAGACACCCAACATGACAAACTTTGCTTTGGATACCACACAGTTATATTATAAGGATGAACATGGGGGTGCAGAGTGTTTCCCCGAGGTACAGAGCATCACAATTATTTTTTCTTATTCTTTATAGAAGGGGAACTGAGGCACAGAGAAATTAAATGAGTTGCCCTGGGTTACACAGAAAATCTGTGGCAGAGCCGGAAATTGAACCCAGATAATCTTAGTCCTTCTTCAGTACCATAACCAGAAAGGTAGCCTACTTGCCTGTTCTCTTTCCATACAGCCCTCTCGATATTTCTCTCACATAAACTTTTCTCACCTACCACTCTTATTTGGCTGCCTCTGCCTACTGTCCTATTATTCCCATTTCTCTTTCTCACACTGTGGCTGGCCCCTGTGATTAGGATAGCTCCAGTACCCCTGTGCCACAGCAAGGTTCCCAGTTAATTAATGGGGTGAGGCTGCACATGGGCTATAAAGGGCCAGAGTGCATTTCAGTGCGGACAGAGCAGGTCTCCTGTAGTTCTCTCCAAGGAAGGGAATTCGGGCTGGCTAAGAAGCTGTAGCTGAAAAGTTAAGTTTTTCTTTGGGAGAGGCAAGCCAGGCCTTGTAACTGTTCAAGAGGCAGCAGACCCTGTTACACTCTTATCCTTTTGTTCCTTTTGCTTCTTTCCCCCTTTTTTGTTGCTGTTTGAATTCTCTCTTACATTGGCCAAGCCAGACTGTGTCCCGCAAAGGAAGCTTCTTAGATGCCTGCAAAATTTGCCAATGTGGTTTCAGGACAGACTTTGGTCTCGTTGTAAGAGTAGTTGTTACTTTGCAAACTGCTTTTGGATTCACTTTTTGGAATCCAAACGTCACTGTTCTGCAAATGTAATGCCGTGGTTTTGCTTTAACTTATTGCGGTTCAGATTCAGAAAATCACGTAAGCACCCGTTGTCTACCCCTATTCAGGAAAGCCCTTACGCAAGTGCTTAACATTAAGTATGTTTGTAAGTCCTGCTGACGTCACTGGAACTTAAATATGTGCTTGGCGCTCAGATTACTTTGCCCAAACCCAAAGAAGAGCCCTGTGTAGCTCGACAGCTTGTCTGCTGGCGATAACCAACCCAAGTTGGTCCAGTAAAAGATGTCACTTCACTAGCCTTGTCTCCTTATTCTTAAGCACACACTTAAGGGCTTTGCTGAATAGGGACGTTTTCCTGAATCAGGGTCTGTATTTTTAAGAGGGCCCTTAGGCCATATAGCTATAACTGCTATTTCTTCACAGATTCAGTCACAGTTTTTAAGGCCGAAAGGGACTGTTATCAACATCTAGTCAGACCTCCTGTCTAACACAGGCTATTGAACCTCAGTTCATCATTATTGGACTTGTAACAGTCGTTGGAGGCAAAGTGAACTTTATTGTTGCTATTATCTTATATAACAACCCCCCACAACAAAAATACCGAGAGATATATTTTTATAACCATATTCCAGGCACATGGATCTTTTGTAAGATTATGTTTGGGGTCATGATGCCGATTGAGTTACATCCATTGTGCTATTTTTAATAATAGTAATAACCAGTTCTTGTGTACCCCTTTGACCACAAACAACATTACAAAGGTGAATAGGTGCCATTATCCAGTTTTTCTAGTAGAGGAAACTGAGGCACGGAGAGGTGATGTGATATGAACAAGGTTGCCCAACAGATGGGCCACTAAATTAGGGATTGGTCCCAGGTCTCCAGTTTAGTGCCTCCCTGTAAACGTGCTGTTGGTACTATAAATGGATTCTTCTAAAAAGGGGGATGTGTTATACAGACTTACTGTCAGTGTAAACTTTGGAAGAGCTAATAGTTCCTTGTGCCCTATAAGTTTTCAGTGTAGACCAGCCCTGAGCAAGAAGATTAGACCTGAGAGAGGCTAGAAGGAGGCCACTTGAAGAACAGAGTTTAGATACATATCAAAAGTTGTCAACTTTTGCAAATCTCAAATACAGATTTGGGTTGGGATTTAAAGGGATTTAGGTGCCAAGCTTCCATGTGCAAAACTTCCTTAGGCTCATTGAAAATCCTTATCTTGCTGATCCACGTGTCTCTATTTTCAACAATTATGATGCATTAAAACTTCTTATTTTGCAAATAAACGATCTCCAGCAAGGAGTGTAGCCTCAGACTAATACAGCCATCACTCTGTGTAATAGGTCCCATTCCACAAACCCTTATTAGCATTGGGCCTCAGCCAATGTCCCCTGAAGTCAATAAAAATCACCCATTGCCTTCAAGTGGAAAGATTCCCATTGACTTCCGTAGGCTTTGGATCAGGCCCATGGGTCGAAATGGGACGACTCCCATTGGTACCACGCACATGAGCATGGGATTGCACAATCAGGCTCTCCTATTTCTGAAAGCATATAGACATTTTCTGCAGAACAGACTGCATCAGATGCTGGCAGAAGAGAGGCAAACTCACCGCCTTTCCCTGCTGCTGACCCCATCAGAGGAAAAACAAACTAGCATTAGGAGGGAGATGGCTGTAAACCAACAGCAAAGCCAAGTCCCACACTGGACTATCTGAGACCAGCAAACACTGGCAAAGCTAAAGTACAACTAGCCAATACAAAGCAGGCAAGAAGGGAAAGTGTCTTAGGCGTTTGTGCACAATGCAGAGTGGGCTAGATTGGGACTAGGTGGGGAGGAAAGATCTTTACCCCCATCCAGGATGGGTTTTCCGCGTCTTGAATATAGGTCCTGTGTGGAGCGCAGGTTCAGTGACCAAACTTGGGCAGAGGCGGAGAGGGCAGGGAGAAAGCAGAGTCATGGCTTCGCCTCTTTAGGCACCACAGCTGGCTGGGTTTGTGGGAGGATGTAAACTGCACCGTTTGCAGGCCACAGTAAAGTCCTGGTGGAAGACGGTGTCTGGGGAGGAATTGTGGCTGTCTACGAGCACAATTTAGCCTTTTGATTGGTGCATTTTGCTGCCTATGCCGGCATATATTCTTAACATTTAGGGCTAGACCCTCAGCTGGTTAAAATAGCGCCAAACAGTTCAGTACAGAATCTGGCTCGTATCAATCTGTATATTAGTGCTTCAGGTCTCTTAGTTGTGGGAAAGGGTTTCTTTGTAGGTATTCCAAGGGTGTAGGGACTCTGGATCTGTCGGAAAACAAACAGATTTTTCATTTGACACTGTGCCAATTTTTCTCTGGTGTTTCATGTTTAGAAAACCCCCGACCACCTTTGTTTTGCAAGCCCTGTAAACCAGCGGAACATGTGTACTGCCCTTCTTGAGCCTTTGCAGAACACTTGCTACTGACAGAGGCTTTGCTGCCTGCATTTTCGATTCTTGGCTGTGAATCACTAGCTGAACAATTGCTGACTGTTTGGCAAGAGGATTTGTGCTTTTTCCAGAAGCCAGTGACACATAGTCTTCTGTATATTGGTTAAAATGTGGTGGTAATATTGGGTGTGCTAGGATGACGGATGGGTAAACTTCAAAATGTTTGGTGATTTGGATGTTTATTTGAACCTTTTGGGCCTAAACACCTTTTTGGGCAAAGAACAACTTAGAAAGCAACATATGCCGATAGAAAGCCACAAGCACTATGTATGTGGGCCAGGAGAAAAAGGGACCGTAACTTTACTGTAGCATCCAGAGGCCTCAGCTGAGCTCGGGACCCCATTGTGCTGGGCTCTGCACAACCACAGAGCAGGAGACAGTCCCTGCCCCGAAGAACTCAATCTGAACAGACGAGACAGAGAGAGGTTGGGATGGGAAAGGTGACATTACTTGCTTACGGTCAGGGGCGGCTCTAGGTATTTTGCCGCCCCAAGCATGGCAGGCAGGCTGCCTTCAGTGGCTTGCCTGCGGGAGGTCCCCGGTCCCGCGGATTTGGCAGCAGCCTGCGGGAGGTCCGCCGAAGCCACGGGACCAGTGGACCCTCCACAGGCAAGCCGCCAAAGGCAACCTGTCTGCCGCCTTCGCGGCGACTGGCAGAGCGCCCCCCGTGGCTTGCCGCCCCAGGCACGCGCTTGGCGTGCTGGTGCCTGGAGCCGTCCCTGCTTACAGTCATCCAGCAGATCAGTGGAAAGACTGTGACTAAACCCCAGCTCTCCAGAGCTGTCCAGCACTAGAACTGAGCTGCCTCCCAGATAACGCTTGTCAATTTCCTGCTTAAGTCAGGGCCTGCCTGAGCTATGACATTTCCCTGATTTAGTCCAGCTTGTCCTCCTTAGAGCTTTTGCCTAGATCCTCAGAGGTATATAGGCCCTTAACTCCCATTGAGACCAATGAGAATTACCTTTTGAGGATCTGGGTCTTGGTGAGCCCATAACACCAATTTAAGCTGGTATAAATTCATTGACGTCCGTGGAGTCGCAGTGGTGTATACCTACTGCCACAGAGTGGAGAATGCCGCCCATTATTCTTACCAAGTACAAAGAAATGCATTTTTCATCCAAGCACCACCATAGCTCCGACCTACATGAAATATGATTCTTTTACCATTTATCTTAAAATAGTAACCCGACACAAAACTCTTCTGAAAAAGAAACATGAAAAGTATGGGCTGGATCTTCAGTCGGTAAAGTGTTGCTCCATTGAGATCACTGGCCCCACCTGAGGATCTGGACCTATCTCTGCATACATGTCATACATCATTTCTCCATAGACTGATAGTCTATAATTAACCTTTCTATTAAACTAAATGTACAGTATCAGAAACAAACCCAAAGTGCTGCACTTAGAAAGGAAAAACCCAATGCACAACTACAAAATGGGGAATCCTGGCGGGGTGCTGGTACTGCTGAAAAAGATCTGGAGGTTATAGTGGATCACAAACTGAATATGAGTCGACAAGGTGATGCAGTAGCAAAAAAGGCAATTGTCAGTCTAAGGTATATTTACAGAGGTGTTATATGTAAGTCATGGGAGGTAATTGTCCTGCTCTATTTGGCATTTCTGAGGCCTCAGCTGGAGTCCTGTGTCCAGTTGTGGGTGCCACACTTTGGGAAAGACGTGGATAAATTGGAGAGTCCAGAGGAAAGCACCAGAAATGATAGAAGGTTTAAAAAACTTGTCCAATAAGGAAAGGTTAAAAAACCAGGCATATTCCAAATAATAATAAAAAGTTGCAAACTGAACAAAATAGTTTACTCAACCCAAAACTAAACAGTTAATTTTGTTTTTGAGCATTTTTCAATTTTTTTAAATAAAGTGAAAGGACATTTGAAAATAAAAAGTTGTTCTTGAATAGAAAAATTGAAACATTTTGTTTTAAAAATGTCAATGAAAATTTTTGATTATAATTTTTTTTAACCAAACCATTCAGTGAAAGTGACACAAAGTCACAAAATGTTTTGGTGTTGCTGAATCCACTTTTTTTTGGGGGGGGGGGGGGGGTCCTGGGTGCTGATAAAGGTTTCAGTTGAAAATTTTTGCCTGACTCCATTAAACCTTAACTTTAGACTCCTTCTTTTGGAATGCTTGTGCAATGTCTTTATGTTTATTATGTGAGCAACCTAGGATTTATGATGTCCTTAACTGTTCATGTCCTTGCTTTTAAGTTAAGTGCTTGGGTTTTGCAAATGGTGCTATAGGTAAACAGCACATTGTCACTTAACTACAATAAGCTTTTTAAAGTAACTTTGACTGGTGTTTGAAACAGAGTTGTTTGGCCAGGAAGGTCAGCTAAAGTCTTTAGGCAAGTAGAATCTCTGTATGGGTATTCAGACACACGTACGTGTTCTTTCCCAGTCTCTCGCTCTCTTACACACATATTCCATCAAAAACTCGAAAGGTCTTCCTTCAGTAGAGACACTTGCCAAACCCATCAGCTCCATTTCCCAAGAGAAGGGTGGGACGCTAATGTGAGAAGCAGCAGTGGATGGTGCTTCTCCTCCCTGGGACTGGTGTCTGATGACATGTCTACTAGAATGTGTCAGATGGTCAGAGAGAGATTGAAAGAGAGAGAAATATGGGTGGAGGAAGTGGAAAATGCAGGGCTTGGCCATGTTCGCATAGAGGAGGTTGGATTTAATTAAAACAAGTTGAAAAATAGCATTCTTGAGAGCTAAATTGTGGGGAAGCTGCTTTGTGAAAGTGAATTTTAAGGTGGCTTGGGTGCATCCCCATGGCATACTGTTCTGTGGAACCCGTAGGATCAGAAGCAACCAGGGAACCTTTACTCTCTGGGTGTGGGGGCTTGGGCTGGAGTAGACATCCATGTGCTTTGAGGATGAGCACAAGCAGCAGCCGCTCAGGCTCAGAGTCTGAATGCCTCCTAATTTAAGGTGCAGAGATCGTAGAAGCATAGAAATGTAGGACTGGAAAGGATGGTGGTTTCTCACTCCCTTGGCCAGAGGATGAACACATCTCTCTCTCTTTCTATCCACTCCAGCCTCTTGGACTGGAATGCAGGAGAGCTGGCTCTGCCACTGATCTGCTGTGTGACCCAGGGCAAGTCACCTCCCCGCTCCGTGCCTTGGTTTCCTTTCCTAGTTTTTGGCTTGTCTGTTTAGACTGCCAGCTCTTTGGGACAGGGACTGTCTCTTACTCTGTATCTCTGCAGTGTCTAGCACCTGCTCTCACTTGGCTTTCCATGGTACCATCAGAAAATAATATGAGTAATACATAATAGAAGTTATAAATCTCCTACAATCTCTAACAGCTTTTTCTAACATTTTTACAACATTGCTTGTAATTGCTACAAGAGCATGCCAAGAGGTTTTGTATGAGGACATAAATCATGTAGTAGATGCAAAGGCCATTCTTTATACCCACAGCAGTGTGTTTTATTTAGGAACTGAGTCCTAGCAGAACACAGTGAGCATAATCCTCGAGTGTGCTTGAGCTGAGCTGAGCTCTTGCAGTCCTGGGGGAGTGGGTAGCACTAAACCAGTTATGTTGGCAAGTTCCTCTGCATTGGCAGAGACTTTAGATGCCCCTTTGGAGCAGCTGCAAAATGACCTTACAGGAGGCTGAGGCCAAGACCCCTGAAAATGTCCAGTTTGCAAGTCAATGTTACTGATACCCTGCTTAAGCCAAACATGGCCAGACAGTGCACTGCTATTGCACATTACCGATCGCTGTATAGACGTACCCTTTCTGTCAGAAGCTATGATGCGCATGGAAGTGTTAGCAGTGAGTGGCAGAGCCCATTTGCTGCCACGAGGCAAATGGCAGCCACGAGGAGGTTTTTCTTTAAAGACACTGGAGGCTAGACAGAGTCCGTTCTGCTGAGTTCTCTGCTCAAAACAAGTGCTAAATTGAGCAGAAATGCAACTGAATGACATTACAGAAGCTGAAAAAACAGCCCAATTAAAAGAAATTCTGAAAAAGTGAGTGCTTGCCAAGGGAGACAACAGATCAAAGGTTGGATCCAAAAGCCCATTTAAGTCAATGGGAAACTTTCCAGTGACTTCAATGATTTTTGGATCAAGCCTCAATTTGGGAAATTGTTAGCCCCAAAGACAAGGCATCCATGTTCTGGGACCGAGTTCCTGATATGCCCAATCATATCTCACACGGCAGGCTGGACCACATGTAAAGGAGTCTAGTAATGTCTGTCTATACTAGCCTCAAACTGGAACAAACCAGCGGGCTTGGTTTCTTTTCATGGACTTGCCTTTAGAAGTGGGATTCTAATGGGTAGTACAACAAAATACAACCAAAAAAGTTCATTTCTACAGTTTAGAAAAATTGCTTTTACCAATGTCTCTCTTCTTTGGAAGGCAAATCTGTACAAAGGCAGTCACATGGGGGGAAGGACACATCTGTATCATGTCCCCTTGGAGCCATAGACAATAGACTCAGCTTATACATTTTTCTAGCTGCCAGCCTGGCAAATTCAATTTAGGCCCTTAAAGCCAAGCTGGCTTCTTAGAGATTCTGCTTCTCAAATGATGCCCCCATCTAACCCCATTAACCTTGAGGCTATTAGCCATGGGGTTGTACAGGTGTAAGTGAAGACATCATCTGAAGCCGGCCAGCTTGCCTGGTGTCCCTGAAGGAATTCTTTAGCCTGTAAACTCTTATTACTGATGATAATCCATGAGCAGGAAAGAACCCAGCTTGAACTGGCAGTTAGAAGAAAGCATCTTTTTACTAACAAAGTGAGCACAGGTGATCTGGAATCAGCGAGACACAAACATGGGACCCCAGGGTACCATTTCTATAAAGTCACTTGGGAATGGAGCGAGTGATAGTGAAAGGTGCTGCTTTAAGAGGCCTATAGATTGGGCTCACCTGTCTACCACAGACAAGCTAATGCCCAGGGAGAACCAGTGCAATTTCCTCCACATTGCCCTTGCCACATGCCATGTTCCTGACTCAGAGGGACAATGTGAGGTGAGAGAGAATAGTTCAGTCTTACATTCCTTGGCTGGGACGGCTCATATGGGTGGCAATTAGTGCCAGTGACAGTGGTGATTTCGGAGAGCAATGCCAGGGCCTTCGTCAGGGATTCAAGAGGCCTAGGTTCATTTCCCCCGCAGACTCAGTGTGAGCTCTTGGGCAATTCAGTTGGGGCCAGATTTTTAAAGTATTTAAGCACCTAACTCTGCAGCTAGGTGGAAATCAATGCAAGGTTCCAAGAACCTTTGGAAATCTGTATCTTTGGGTGTCGGCCCTTAGCTGCTTTGGAAAATGTTACCCTGCATGGATCCTAATTCCCATTTTCAAAAGTGAAGTGCTTGAGTCCTGGAGACTTACTGTCCTGTGTGGTTGCTTAGCTAGGGTCAGCACAGTGCTCTAAATGGTTAATTGGAAATAGTACCCTTAATCTGTCTGTGCTTCAGTTCTCCAGGCATAACAGCACTTCTGTATCGCCCAGTGGTGCTGTGAGGATAAATACACTGAGGATACAGAATGGTGAGGGGCCATGTAAGTACCTCAGATAAATAGATTTCTGCAAGTTGGGAGAATTGTCCCTTAGGAAGTGGACTGAGCCCATCCACTCATATGTGTTGATAGCTTAAATTTGATGGCATTCCTCTTTATCAAACTAAAAACCCAACCCTAGGTAAAGTGCACATATGTTTTTGTTTTCTTTGACTTTAATGTATGCTTGGTATTAAAATATGTCATCGTCCCCCTCCCCCCTCTGCTCACAACGATCGTTAATGCACAGTTTTAACAAGATGATGGAGAACGGTATTTCCCCCGCCAAGCCAAGCCAAAATAAGTTTATTTAAACACATGGCTAGATTTCAAGGGGGGCTTATGATCCACTTTAGTGGAAAGCTCACAGCTGGAGATGTAACAAAACAAGGGCTTAGTGGTGGCTTTCCCGCAGGCCCAGAGTGAGGGACTGCACGTTTTCCCAGTCGCAGACCAGTGGCCTGATGGTGACTTTGTGAACCTATCCACATTTGAATAGAACAGACATGAGGGCTGAATTCTCACTAATCTAGTTCTCTTTCTCTCTTTCAAGCTTTATATCGTATTTATCTAAGGCTTAAATCTGGGGCCTGCTTTGAAGACTTTTGTGACTAGATTGGCCAGGGTGCATCTGCTGCTTCTCACCACTCGGGCAAAGCAAAGAAGTCACAAATCTGCACTAACTGGCCACTGCAGCTGGCTGGATTGCATCAGATGGAGATCACCACGGATTTGGGCTCTTCATGTATTAAATGAAATGCACTGATGACCATGAAAGCATGAACTTGAACACTTACAAAATAGTGAACCCAGTATTATATTTTGGGATTTATATGGCCACTTTGGCCCTTATTAACAGTCAGTTATTCTGAAGGTCCAGGCTGCACTAAAAAGTTAGGTTGACCCAGCTACATCACTCTGGGGTGTGAAAAATCCACACCCGTGAGTGGCGTAGTTAAGCCAACCTAGCCCCTGGAGTAGATAGCGCTAGATCAGTGATTCTCAAACTTTTGTCCTGGTGACCCCTTTCACACAGCAAGCCTCGGAGTGCCACCCCCCTTACAAATTAAAAACACTTTTTTGAATATATAACACCATTATAAATGCTGGAGGCAAAGCAGGGTTTGGGGTGGAGGCTGACAGCTCACGACCCGCCCCATGTAAGAACCTTGTGACCCCCTGAGGGGTTCCGACCCCCAGTTTGAGAGCTCCTGTGCTAGACTGATGGAAGACCTAGACGAGAGGACAAGGCTTCACATCACTTGAGTGAGTGGCTACACAAGTGCTACAGCAGTGCAGCTGCAGTGTTTCAAGTGTAGACAAGGCCTGATATATACTGAGAACTGTGTTATTGCAAACAGTTGCTGAACTGGCTAAAGATAGGTATGGCAGATCCATCAGCTTACTTACTGCTTTGGGCCAGATCCACTACAGTGGAGCTATTCCTGTTCTCACAAGCTGAGGATGTTGGCCACATGGGTGTGTGTGTGTGTGCAACACTCAACCTTCCCAAAAGGAAAAGCATGAAGATTCCTGGTACAGCTTCCAGGCCACGGTAGCCAGAGCCTGGTTCTTCATTGTTGTGCCACCTGTATGAAGTGCGTGAAAGTGGCTGTACAACATTTGGACTCACTCTGCACAGGTGTAGAAGACAGTTTGCACAAGGTATCAGGAGCTGGGATGTGTGTGTGATATCTGAGCAGACAGTGACTCCGAAATCCCATACGAACCTATGCTAGAATGCTAGAAATCCAGCCCTACTTGGGTGTCACAGATGGGGGTATGCTAAAAGCACACTGCTTCCCAGAGATGGGGGATAGTTATGTCATTAAAAGGTGGGATTCAATCTGATTCACTTCAGCACATTAAAGGTTTGATCCGGGACAGTTGAGCCGAGTGGGAGTTTTACAGTGGATTCCAAGGTGAGTAGGATCAAACCCTTGCATAATAAGCTTGGTCTCACAATGGACTTGGTGCTCAAGCTGCCACTTTGTCCTTAAGTCGCTTCACTGCTGCTGGCTATGGCAGAAGACTCAGAGCTGAAGTCAAAACTTGAACAATTGTTATAGGTACAACATATAATTTTAAATATGGCAAAGCAATGGTACAAGCCTGTTCCTGCATCCCATCCTCGCGCAAACATCCTAAGTCAAGGAAAATGTGGGCCCCTTACTGAATGAGGGAGGCAACCTAGTGACAGAGGATGTGGAAAAAGCTAATGCACTCAATGATTTTTTTTGCCTCTGTCTTCACAAACAAGGTCAGCTCCCAGACTGCTGCACTGGGCAGCACAGCATGGGGAGGAGGTGACCAGCCCTTTGTGGAGAAAGAAGTGGTTCAGGGCTATTTAGAAAAGCTGGATGAGCATAAGTCCATGGGGCCAGATGCGCTGCATCCGAGCGTGCTAAAGGAGTTGGCGGATGTGATTGCAGAGCCATTGGCCATTATCTTTGAAAACTCATGGCGATCGGGGGAGATCCCGGATGACTGGAAAAAGGCTCATGTAGTGCCCATATTAAAAAAGGGAAGAAGGAGGATTCGGGAAACTACAGACCAGTCAGCCTCACCTCAGTCCCTGGAAAAATCATGGAGCAGGTCCTCAAGGAATCAATTCTGAAGCACTTGGAGGAGAGGAAAGTGATCAGGAACAGCCAACATAGATTCACCAAGGGCAAGTCATGCCTGACTAACCTAATTGCCTTCTATAATGAGATAATTGGTTATGTGGATGAGGGGAAAGCAGTGGATGTGTTATTCCTTGACTTCAGCAAAGCTTTTGATATGGTCTCCCACAGTATTCTTGCCAGCAAGTTAAAGAAGTATGGGCTGGATGAATGGAGTATAAGGTGGATAGAAAGTTGGCTACATTGTCGGGCTCAACCAGTAGTGATCAATGGCTCCATGTCTAGTTGGCAGCCGGTATCAAGTGGAGTGCCCCAAGGGTTGGTTCTTGGGCTGGTTTTGTTCAATATCTTCATTAACGATCTGGAGGATGGTGTGGACTTCAGCCTCAGCAAGTTTGCAGATGACACTAAACTGGGAGGAGTGGTAGATATACTGGGGGGTAGGAATAGGGTCCAGAGTGATCTAGACAAATTGGAGGATTGGGCCAAAAGAAATCTGATGAGGTTCATCAAGGACAAGTGCAGAGTCCTGCACTTAGGATGGAAGAATCCCATGCACTGCTACAGACTAGGGACCGAGTGGCTAGGCAGCAGATTGCAGAAAAGGACCTAGGGGTTACAGTGGACGAGAAGCTGGATATGAGTCAACAGTGTGCCCTTGTTGCCAAGAAGGCTAACGGCACTTTGGGCTGTATTAGAAGGGGCACTGCCAGCAGATCGAGGGACATGATCATTCCCCTCTCTTCGGCATTGGTGAGGCCTCATCTGGAGTACTGTGTCCAGTTTTGGGCCCCACATTACAAGAAGGATGTGGAAAAATTGGAAAGAGTCCAGCGGAGGGCAACAAAAATGATTAGGGGGCTGGAGCACATGACTTATGAGGAGAGGCTGAGGGAACTGGGATTGTTTAGAAGAGAAGAATGAGGGGGGATTTGATAGCTGCTTGCAACTACCTGAAAGAGGGTTCCAAAGAGGATGGATCTAGACTGTTCTCAGTGGTGGCAGATAATAGAACAAGGAAAAATGGTCTCAAGTTGCAGTGGGGGAGGTTTAAGTTGGAAATAAGAAAAACTTTTTCACTAGGAGGGTGGTGAAGCACTGGAATGGGTTACCTAGGGAGGTGGTGGTATCTCCTTCCTTAGAGGTTTTTAAGGTCAGGCTTGACAAAGCCCTGGCTGGGATGATTTAGTTGGAGACTGGTCCTGCTCTGAGCAGGGGGTTGGACTAGATGACCTCCTAAGGTCCCTTCCATCCCTGATATTCTATTATTCTATTTAAGCCAATGGGAGTTTTGTGGCAGTGAATTCTTCAGAATCACACCCTGTGCATCTAATTGACTCCCTGGGAATTCACAATAAAAATGACCTTAATAACTATGCAAGAGATATTTTCCTTTGTAGACTTGTTAAAACCAACATGGTTGATCTGAAATCTTTTTTTAAAAATCTATTTTCTTTCAATCATTTATAAACTAGTTTGTTGTTAGAAGGCAGTACATGATTACTGGACAGCTGATATTGACCTGGAGGGGAAATAGATTTAAGGCAACAGTGCATTCATTTTTGAAACCTTCCTCTCCCAAAAAACTTTCAATGAAACAAATATGTTAGTCAAATTTTGGGCCTAAACCTCATTTCAAGGTTTTTAGCACACATTTAATTTGAGTTACATGTTATAGTAAAATGCATCCGACGAAGTGGGTATTCACCCACGAAAGCTCATGCTCCAAAACGTCTGTTAGTCTATAAGGTGTCACAGGATTCTTTGCTGATTTTATAGTAAGTTACATTTAGGAATAGTTTATAATGTTTTAATAAATGATTAATATAGATTATAAGTATGAAACAGATGTGAGTAGTATGTATTATTGATTGTTATAAAGTCATTAGGAGAGAGTATTATAGTTGGTTATAACTATAAGCCATAGTAATAAACATATGGACCTGTTGGACTCTAACAATAGAGAATGATTGATTAACTATTGAATAAAAAGCTATTAATAATTTATTATCCTTTTATAAAACTCTTACTATAAAGTGTGACCAGGATGTATTGGTATTACAGGAGCTATGTGGCCCATAGGATCATGCAATGTTCATAAATCTTTGTAATACTGTTCAATTTGTATCAAGAGAAAGAAGGAGAACTGCTAGGAATTGAGAGAGGCTCAAAGCTACAGTCAGATCTGTATTCCAATTTCAAATGTTCCAAAGTTCAGGAGTTGTTGAGGTGCCCAGTTTTGGTTCAGCCCTTAATAAAGTTAGTGGCCATTTTCATAATCTGGGTTTCAATTTTTATCTGCTCTCCAGGTTTGGGGAAATTTGGACCTGAGGGTTTGTGTTAAATACATTTCTCATATGAATCCATATGAACATTTTGCTTAGCTCCTAAGGGCTCCTTTATCAAAACGATGTATGGGACATTCCCATTCTGACTGATCTGAACCAAATTAGTGATGCTATTGTGAATTTTTTCTTTTATACCAGTTAGATTTTCAACGAAAGGTTGAACGCATCAGTAGTCTGACAATTCATCACTCTGAATCTTTATGAGAGTCCAGGATGGATGGTTCACATGGGAACTGGAGTGCACCCAAAGCCACCATGTGTGGCCATTTTGGTTTAACAGACATTTCAGGCCTTATTTTCACACAGTCCAGGGTCCCGACTGGCTGATGTAAATCATTGTAGTTCTGTCAGAGTCAATGAAACAGCCATTTTACATCTGCAGAGGGCTGGGACCTACGTGTGCAACTGCACAGATAATTTGGGTCTCAAAAAAATCTATTGGAATTGGAAAAGGTCCAGAGAAAAGCCACAAAAATGATTAGTGTATGGAACAGCTTCCATATGAGGAGAGATTAAAAAAACTGAGACTTTTCAGCTTGGAGGTGTGGAGAAAGTTAATTAGGAAGTGTTATTTACTCCTTCACATAACACAAGAACCAGGGATCACCCAATGAAATTAATAGGCAGTCGGTTTAAAACAAACAAAAGGAAGTATTTCTTCACACAATGCACAGTCAACCTTTGGAACTCGTTGTTGGGGATGTCGTGAAGGCCAAAACTATAATGGGGCTCAAAAAAGAACTAGAGAAGTTCATGGAGGACAGGTCCATCAATGGCTATTAGCCAGGATGGGCAGGGATGCAACCCCACATTCTGGGTGTCCCTGGCCTCTGACTGCCAGAAGCTGGGTGTTAACGACAAGGGATGGATCACTTGATAATTGCCCTGTTCTGTTCATTCCCATTTGAAGCACCTGGCATTGGCCACTGTCAGAAGACAGGATACTGGGCTAGATGGACCATTGGTCTGACCCAGTATGGCCGTTCTTATGGGTCTGCATTTATAGTTATTGTGCCCTAAAGCCACTAGCCAATTGTGGTAACTCTGTGGTCCAGGTAGGTGTACATTTGCAATTGCACACTGAAACTGACTTCAAATCTGTCCTTGTGTGCCATCGGCCAAGAAGAGCCCTGTACTAGAGGGGTGAAATCCTGGCACCACAGAAATCAAAGGGAGTTTTGCCATTGACCTCAATGGAGACAGGATTTCACTCCAGGGGTTTATTCCTGGATTTTGGGTGTCAGAAGAAGAAAAGTGGTTTCCCCAATTTGGCCCATTAATTCTGGGCTTGCATCTGTGGAGCATGTACGGCAGGAGAAGGCTGATTGCTTATCCACGGTTGCACTAGGTCAATCCTGAGCTTCAGAGAGCAGAAGGAAGGAGAAATTCACATTAAACTGGGTCACCTGTAAAACTAAAACTCACCCTTGCCAAATAAGGATCCAGACCCATATTCCTTGGCAATTCAAAAGTCCTGTTGACTTCAGAGGAAGTTCTGAATGTTCAGGATTGGGCCACAAGGACTTGCCTGTATTGTGAAAATTGCAACAATTTAACTAAAATTATTTAAAATTGATACAGTGCAAACCCCTAATAGAGATGCACTTAAACCTGTTCAACCCTTGCTTAAATGGATGTAGCTTAATTTAATACTTTACAGACACAAGCAAAGCCCACAGGAGGCAAAGGGATAGTTCAGTGGTTTGAGCAGTGGCCTGCTAAACCCAGGGTTGTGAGTTCTCCTCCTTGAAGGAGCCATTTATAGATGGGGGCAAAAATCTGTCTGGGGGTTGGATTAGATGAGCTCCTGAGGTCCCTTCCAACCCTGATATTCTATGAAATTACACAAGTGTTAATGTGGTTTAAATTTGTCTACATGGGGGGTGGGGTACACAGGTTTAACTATATTGATTCTGTTAAAGTGGTACAACTTTTCTAATGCCTAAATCTTTCACAATTCACCATGATGGCTTTTCAAAGGTAACTTAACATGGCTGAATGTTTTTAACCTCTGTAGATAACCACAGACTGTTACTAATCTACATAACAGACTAAAGATCTACTACATACTGGTTTAAACAATGATGCTCTTTATTTTTAATTACAGGATTGGAATAAAGCATCTGAAACTACCAAAAAAAAGTCAAATTCTGTTTCTCCTTCTAATTAAAATAAATGACCAGATAAAAATAGCCTTAAAAGAAGAGGAGAAGGTGGCTATTGGAGATACTGACTGAGCCTCTCTATGTTTTGTTAGGGTGTCCCCATAGCATTAGTGGAGTAATGGCAGGGAACAGCTAGATGATACATCACTACATGTGCATGGGCCTCTCATCACCAGTTCTCGCTCTTTGGGGAGAAATCTGAATTAAAGTCAGGGGAGACAATTGCACATATATTGTAAAGGCTCTGACCTCACCCAAAACATCATAAAATAAGCAATAAAAATCTGAGAGCAAAATGTCTGTGTAAATAACACGTACTGGAGTCTACCTGAAAAATTAAGGCAGGGCAACATCATGCTGGAAAGGCTACCATATATGGATTCCAATTCTCTGAGCTGGAAGGAAGCAAATGGGGTCAGATTCACCAACTTGGAGAGCTTTGGACAGTTGCTCAGTGGCAGAAATACTGGCCGAGAAAGAGGCCAGAGGGGCACAAAGAAACAGCATCCTCACATGCCCTTTAGTGGAAGGAGAAGTTCGTAGAAGGCTGATTCTGTCCTAAAAGTGACACAGGGCAGTTCTGTCCAGGAAATGGGTGTAGCCAGAAGAGCTGGGGAATGTGCTGGTTTAACACAACTCGATCAGAAGTGTCCACTGACTTGGTTTCTACAGAGTCCTGGCCATTTTCTAAGGTAAATATTGATAGAAATTAAAACTAAAGCAGTCTGGGAGATGTCAACACACATGATCTATTAACTTCAGTGCTATAAGTCTCCTGAAGATTATAGCACGTTTAGCAGCACTATACCTCCCAATACCATGAGTGACTGGATCAGTGGAGGCTCTAATGAACCCCTAACACTGCTTCCTCATGTACAGCACCCTGGATCTCCCACCCAACTATTGAGCAGACCAGCTCCCCCCATTTTAGGGACTCTGACAATTTCACAGGGGCCTCATTTTTGTAGTTTAGCATCAATTTAGTCAAAAGGGTTTTGAAAAACAGAGTGAAGACATGTTATTTGCCACAGCTCACATGCTTACATGTTGTATCATGCTGGCCTGCAATAAATTGAAGTCCCTATTAATTTCCCTAGACAAGAAATGAAAACCAGAACTGACATCTTTGTTGTTTTTGTTATTAGGGACAAGATGATACATTTCCCCAGGCAATGTGCATTAGAGGATAATGCCAAGCTATGCACAGCCATAAGCCCCATACGTCACAGTGATCTGGTACATTTCAAATCCGGATATGCTGGCAGATCCATTTAGTAAAGTAGTTAGAAGGCTCTTGCCAAGAGTTGTTAAACTTTGTCCTCTTCTCAACAGCCGTGGCATCAGCTAGTCCATACTGGACTCATTGCTTCTGGTCGCAATAAACTGTTATGAGCAGCTAAAATTAGACAAAGCCGGCTGGATTCTCCCCTACCTTCCACCTCAGTTACACCAGAGCAAAGTAAAGGCAAACTGGGTGTAACAAACTGTGCTCTTGATCTGCTAGTGCTTTATACCCTTTCTGCACTGGTGTAAACACCACAAGGTGAAAGATAATAGAGAAACAGACCCCATATCTGTAAGCAATTTTACAACTAGCACACGACTCCCTGGAAATTAGAAATGGATCAGTAATTGCGTGTGGATTAGTTCCCCTCCACCCGCTCTTACTTCAGTTCTCATCACTGTACCCAGAATACAATACTCTCTTCAGAGAAAATTCAGTTTAACAGCTCCAACTTTACAAGAGGTCATCCTGCTTATTATCTGTCAGATGGCAGTACCTGGGACCAGGCCCCCATCCATTAGGGGCTGTCCATACCGCTAAATAAAAAACGATGGTCCCTGCTGTGTGGGAGACAACAGGTGGATATGACAGACAGATGAGAGAAGCACTGGGTAACAGCAAGACAATGATGACTGGTGTAATCTGTCTATCTAAGCTTACTTGTATGATCCCTTGTCACAGCACATCAGCTTTTCATTAAATATAAATATTGATATTAAATATACTAGAAGATATTGGGTCAAATCCAGCTCACCTTACACACGAGTCAGCCCTCTGGTGTCAATTGGATTACACAGGGTGTATGAGAACACAGAATTTGGCCCTAACTAAGATTGTTTCTTATTGCAGTCTAAGGGTTGGATTCTGGCAGGTTGTTTTGTGAATGTACAGGAAGTGAGGTGCGAGGGAGAGTATTTGTTGCACCTGCTGGAAGGGTGTAGGAGCTAGTATATCTCCCCGAACATCAGGGGACAACAAGAAAGATTTCTTCTCTAATACAGTCCAGTGGCATATAGGCACTATTCAGCTTTAAAGTCCCTAGACTTATTCACGGTACATCTCTCAGGGCTAGATGATTCATATTGCTAAGCAGTTACCTATACGAGTAGTCCCAGTGAGGTAAATGGGACAATTCGTGAGAGTAACTGCTCACCTATGTGCGCAAGATGTTCCATAATCTGGTCCCATGTCAGCTCCTGTGCTGTTATGGAGTGGCTGCACCCAGGCTGAGATTTTCATATTTTTATTTGAATTCCCATTAACTGGAATGGAGAATTTTACACCCACTTCAAGGCCCTTTTACACTGGCAGAGTTGGCCTTAGCATGAATTAGGACCAAGCCTCTCTCTTCCTCTGTATTGTAAAGAAACATGCCCACTGGCAGAGGTGCCAGGTCTGGTTCCAGAGAGAAAACTGAGCTGAGTTTTGCACTGAAAGCTGGGATTCAACCACTTTGTTACATCAGAAGACTCCAGTGTCTCTTCCCCAACAAGAGGCTCTTACTCTTCGAGAACAGAATGAACTTTCTGAGCACTTACAGTTAATTAGTTTACGAGTTAAAATTAAGTTAAAAATGCATCCTGAGGGGAAGCTGAGGCTGCATTTCAGATCTTTTTTTGGCCTTAAAAACAACACAAACTCTTAAGACTTTTCATGTAGTTCAGATCCATTGAAACTTTGTGCATGGGCTGCATTTGAAGAAATTAGTTAATAAGTTACCTGAATTATAAATTATCATTGTGTTTAATTGTTATGATTATGTAGACTGCAGACAGGGCCAGGCTAACAGCTCAGCTATAAAAAGGAGCAGAGATTTGAATCTTGAGTAGATCTGGTGCAACAAGTAGTTTTTGAGAAAGAAATACAAATAATAATGACAGGCAAGATTATAATTTTTTAAATATCTTTGAATTAAAACTATAGTTATTTGAATGTAGTCATTCATTTTTTAAACTATCGAATGACCCAAGGAAAGAGGTGCCTTTTTCCCCTCATAACAAAGTTAGTGACTGAAATTAGTGATTTAAAAGCCTATTCTGAATTCCTTTTTTACACTTCATTTAGTTTGTTTCAGTTCATTACAAGTATTTTCCCTTCTGGGTAATGCTCAAGCAGATTTTTTAGCAGCACTTCCCATCGCTGTTTGACCAATCTGCTATTTTACAGTGGGTTACAGCATTATATCAGACATGAACAAGTGAGTCTAAAAACGTAAATGTTTGATTAAAGCAGTCCTGAGAAAATGTGTGTTGTGTGAGTGACCTCACTTACCTTTTTTTATAATACGCTTTCCAAATTTATCCTGCTCATGAGCCTAAAAAGATCTCAAGTTACAGTGAATCTAAAACAAAAGCGCTTAAGAGGCTTGTTAGACTTACTTTACATTTAAAAAAGTTATTCACTTTGCTTTATCTGACTGAAGTACAAGGAACAGAACTTATAAACCAAATGCAACATGAAGACATGATTCAATCAGTCTGACTAGTTAATGTAAAGGTCATTAATTCTCTAGAAATATCTGCACATACCAAACTGCAACTGCAACACCCATTAAGAAAATCCATACACCTATATTATTTTTCCATTTTAAAAACAGCAGCCCTTAGGTGTGGGGCATTTACTGGGACAGTAGTGACCAGCGGGGTGCAATGGCTCTAAACCACGCTTTAGGCCATCAGTACTTAACCCCAGTCAGTCACCCCTGCTGAGGACATAGTGGCTCTCCCATCCCCTTGAAGGCACTTGTCACACCCCCAATCCTTCTGCCTCCATTGCAGCACAAGAGGTTGCTAAAGCCCTGAGTGACAACCATGCAGCTACTATGGGCAAAAGAGATCTGAAATAGCACGACCCCGACCCCACCCACAGAATAGAACCATGTGGAGGCTGCTGGGTAACTTTGTTCTCCCTCCCACCCTGGTAGCTCAGTTTAGGGACCAGGACATGGGCAGGCTGAGCTAGTGGTCAGAGGAGGAGCAAGGGCTAATGGTTGGAGGAGGAGCCAGGAGTCATGAAACAGAACTGAGGGTCAGAACCAGAGTCTGAGGTTGGATGCCAGGTCAAGCCAGAGTCAGAGCAGAAATCGGAGCCAAGGTCAGAACTGGAGTCAGTGGCCAAATACCACAGCCAAGGTCAGAGCTGGAATCAGAGTCAGAGAGACAAGCTGCAGGTTGGTGGTGAATTTGAAGCTGAGAACAGGGACAGGAACCAGGACTCAGGTAAGAAGTCAAGGTCCAACATAGCAGCCATGAACTAACCCACACAGACAACTTCCTGTGCCTCTTTCTGGCTTAAATAGCACAGCCTGACCAATCAGTGGGGCCGGGCCCTTCTCCAATCAATACAGCCATGTGATGCCTCTGGTGGGGCCAGGGTTCCATTGGCCATTCAACCCACGAGCTACTAGCAAACTCTCAGCTGGCATCTGGGATGTTAAGGTTGGCAGCGGACCTGGGTTGAAGACTTGTGGATCCTCACACACTGCTGGTGATAGGCCCTGGTGTTACTCTCTCTCCCAAATGACAGCTGTTTCGGAGACTTCAGAGAGAAACTCTACAGCTAGGTTATGGGACCCTTTGAAATCCTTTAGAGGTGCCGGTCAGACAGACAATGCCCATGCAGAGTACCTGGGCTACCTACCATCCCCCAAGGGTGGGCAGGAGAAAAGGTCCAGTGGCCACATAAAGCCAGATTTTCAAAAGAGCTCAGCTCCCATTTAGGCCCCACAGATGAATGGCCTGATTTTCAAACAGTGCTTGGCACCCAAAACGCTGAGCTCTTGCCAATCCAGTCAGACCGCCGAGCCCTTTAAGTGCCTACATGGGAGCTGAGCTCCTCTGAAAATCTGGCCTTAGTGGTAGGTGCTGAGCACTTGACATTCACCCAGAGCTCTCTTGCACATCTGACCAATTGTGGTCTAGCAGCAAAGTTAAATAGCAGAGTGCAAGAAGTGATCTGAGCCAAAGTGGCTTCTTCAGTTACCAGCCTAAAAAGAAGAGCCTTGCAGCATGTCCTCAATGCCAGATGAGCCAGGCCTTATCTTTACTGGGGATTTGCCCTAGTTCGATCCAGCTGTTGCCCAGCCAGCAGTCTGTCTGCACCAGTGCAAACCGCCTTGTGCAGAGAGGAAAAGCTCCCATTTGCACTGCTGGAAAGTGGGGTAATTTGTGGTGACCCTGTCTCCAGTAAGGTTTTGCATTGGAGTGGCTACATCGCTCTTAGACTGTTCAAGGCACTCTGCATTCAGAATGAGCGGCTTATAATTGTTTGATCAGTCGAGCAAACAGCTCTAAGTGCCCTATTAATTTTGATGAGAATCCACTACACATTTGTATAGCCACAAAACATCTGGTTGTATAATGAAACAGAACACTACAGACTGTCACAGCAAAGACACAGGGAGATCTGTTTACTCCCCTGGAGAGGAAAACAAACAATTGGCTTCATACAGGAGGCTGAATTTTCTGTATTAGCACAAACGAACAGAATGTCGATTGTTACAAAGTAGCTGGAATCTTTTCAATCATCTCTCCTGCCAGTCAAACAGTTGAGCTACATTAGATGAGCCTTGGGAGAAACGACCACATAACCTAAGCCTGGACTTTGAGACTCTCCAGTCCGTGACTGTTCCCAATGGAAATCCACGAACCAGATTCTGAGAGACACAAAGTAAAATCAGCAAAGAGTCCTGTGGCACCTTATAGACTAACAGACGTTTTGCAGCATGAGCTTTCATGCATCCGACGAAGTGGGCATTCACCCACAAAAGCTCATGCTGCAAAACGTCTGTTAGTCTAGAAGGTGCCACAGGATTCTTTGCTGCTTTTACAGAACCAGACTAACACGGCTCCCCCTCTGATACTTGACAAAGTAAAATGACACAGAAAATCTTGTCACTTCCTCTTCCTTGGCACATGTGTTGTTGTCCTCTTGGAGATGCCATTCGGGACAGAGTAGGTGAGGGAATAACTGTGCTGACATATCACAGCTTCGCAGGCACTGGGGTGACTGTGCTTTAGAGAGCTGGGAAGTTGCTATCAGTCTCCCTTACTCTTGCTGAGGAGGTACCATCCCCTCTGCACAAGCACCAGGTAGCAGAGCAGGCAGACAATGTAGGAACAGGGCTGTGACCAGAGCCCCAGTTAGGGATAATTTGCTCTGTGTGGTCCATGATGCACACAGAGAAGAAGTATGGTACAGTGGTTAGTGCACTAGCCTAGCAGTTCAATCCCCTGCTCTGCCACAGATTTTCTGTGTGAACTTGGGCAAGTTATTTAGCCTCTCTGTGCCTTACTTCCCATCCGTATGCTGGGGATAACAGCTCCGCCCTACCTCATCGGGGTGCTAGGAGGATGAATACACGGATACTGTGGTGACGAGGGCCAGATAAGAAAGGTAGAACCCAACCCACATGCTGCTTGGAATTGCTTTAGCACTTGCTCCACAGCCTCCCAGCACGCTGAGGGAGCCCCGGAGCACAGCCGCAGTCTGGCAGCCCATGGGAGGCATAAGACAGTGGTGACTCCATGGAAGCCAATGGAATTACACTGATGTAAAGCTGTGATAACTGAGAGGAGAACTGATCTGGTGTAAAATCAGGACACTACAGCAGATCTGCAGCCATGTTGGTGAAAGCAAGAGAGAGAGACTAGAGGCCATATACGCAGCTGGGGTCAATCAGTGTGATTCCACTGAAGCCAAAGGAGCTCCACTGATTTACGCCAGCTGAGAATCTGGCCCTGCTTTGGTGCCATGGCTCCAGTGAATTACTGAAAGGTCCATTACTGCCTGGAGAGTGAAAGGAGGGTTGGATGATTGGCAAACAGCCTCTTGGGGCTCGAGGCCAAGGACAGTACTTGTCCTTTAATCCTATTCTAACTGCTGCTGGATGAATGACAGGCGTATACAGGCAAAGCCACCCCCTGGGAGCTTCTCGAGAGCTGTATCAGCTGCTTTACAAGCAGCAGGATGGATAATCTAGAGCAATGGCTTGTAGACTCAGTGTCATTGTTCGTGATTGCAGTCCTGAGGCTTTCCAGTGCTCTCCCAGGCTGCCTGTTGCCAACGGGTTGGGAGTGTTCCCAGCTGGCTTGTGGGACAGTGTATATCTTGGCATTAGCTGTTTCTTTAATTAGCATTAGAGGATATTACTGAAAATAGTATTAATGATACTGAGTTAACTTTTTCCTCTCTTGCCATCGCCTTTATATGGCATCTGGGTTCAGCAAGCAAATAAAAAAAGCAAGGCAGTTGGGCAAGTAAATAAACTTATCCTCAGCAGCTCAGCTAACAACAGCATTGATGTATAGCAGCAATAGAATTACCTGGTGATCCCTGTGTTTAGAGGCAATTACAGGTCCTGATCCTGCAAGGAGCTCTGAATAGACAGTCCTACGTACCTGCACACAGCCCCATTAAAGCCAATGGCCCAGATCCTCAGCTGCTGTAAATGTGCATCTCTGACTTCAGTAGAGCTATGCTAATTTACACCAGCTAAGGAGCTGTTCCACATTCTGGATCTCCATCTGGGTGAGAGAGTCCACCAAGATGGAATGCATTACAGGATGGGGGGCTGCTGGGGGTTCAGCTCATCTCCCTGTTTTTCCTTCCTCTTGATCTGTTTGAAATGCACTTTCATTGTGTTTATTTTTTTTCCTCTTGCATGTCAAATTTCTGTTCAGAGCCAGCCCATGAACAGAGGAGCAAAAAATTAACCGAGCGGGGAAAAAAGAGTTTTCCCTGCTGCTTGCAAAACCTTCTCTGCTGACTGCAAAACCTAGAAAAAATAATAATAATATTCCTGGCCCAAAATGGAAACGAATTCTATATTGGGCCTTGATTTTTTTAAAGCTGAATTTTATTTTCTTAACAACCTGTTGTTTCCTATCCCCATGTACATTCTTACGTTTCAAGTGAGCCTCACCCCTTCCTTTATGCTGCATATTTTCCATTTTAAGATTTCCTGTTTGAGCTAAAGGGCAAAGATCTTTTAAATATCAGCACGAAACTGGGATTACTCTCAGTGTGTAAAAGGTAGATTCCAGCTCTTGCTCTGCCTGTCGCACCTCCCTTTATCAGGAGAACCTGAGTCCCAAGTTCAGTGTCTTCACCCTGTCACTGAGTTGTTAGGCTAAAGTCCTGGCATTCCGTGCAGTCAGGTAGGAGACAGCAAAATCTCCGCTCTGTGGCCTTTAGGTTATAATAGCTGGCAGCAAACATACAGACTCCTGTCTTTTGGGAGTTTCCCCTCCTTGCTATCTTCCTGCTTTTTTTTCTTCTCTCCTTGCCTTATTTTCTACCTGATATGTACAAATGCCGGTGTCAGAGTGCGAGCAATGGGAGGGAGTGGAGCTGATGAGGTAGAGCTGATTTCATATGTGTGTGTGTGTGTGTGCAGAGCAGCTGCAACAATAAAATCTTAATTCATGATTCAGCTATCACACAAGCCCTTATCCAACAAAACACTTAAGCATGTGCTTAGCTTTAAGCACATGAGTATTATTATTTAACATTTAATCAGATCCCCCCATTGAGGCTGGTGCTGGACAAATACATAGTAAGTGACAGTCCTGGAGCAGTCAGCGGGGCTACTCATATGCTTAGAGTGAAGCATGTGCTTAAGTGCTGTGCTAGATTAGGCCATATACATTCTACTGAGTCCAGGGGATTTCCTTGGATTTCACTGGAGTTACACCAGCCTAAAATTGGAGTAATGTAGAGCACCACTATTTCTATTTAGCTAATGACAGGATAGAATATGATCAAAACTCATACCTTGGTTCTGCTTACACAGCCAACATTTTTGGGACCTGCAAAGTGAGCTGGTAAAGCTTATTACTGGATGCAAACAAACAAGAGACCCTTGGTTTATGCCCAGGCTCCTAGTAGACCAAGAATCCTATATTACCTTAATTTCACATTTGTTAGTGGCATGCAGGTGCCTAATGGCAGGACAAAAAGGAAAGAACCCGATAGCATGACTGCCCAATACAATGACGAATGGGGGGTGATGGTGGGCCTAATTCTTCTTTGCTCTAAGGCCCTTTATGCCATTCTGGCAATGGAAAGGGATTTTAGTGTGAATGAGAATCAGGCCCAGTGTCTACTGAAAATTAATATATCAAATACAAACCCACTACAGGTGTCATGGCTCTCCCTGCACCTACATGCTTATTGCGGCAAACTTTGGATTTTTCCTTTCCACCAAGTACTTAGCTCAATCTGTCCTGGTTACTCCCACCTTGAGTTCAGACATTAGAGTTATTCTGACTACGGTCTGGCCATGCTTAACATCACAACCAACCCTAATCTAATGAAGACCATATTAAATGAAACCAAATTCATTAGGAAAAAAGAATCCCCAGAGAACTAATCATAAAAAAAAAGATAATTCAAGGCAAATATGTCTCAAGTTAAGTCAGCTAAAAATATCACTAGATGTAGAGAAAAATAGAGTTAACTAGGGGCTAGATCTGGTCCAAATGATTCAAAACATTTTTTGACAAAAAGTGGGATTTTTTTTCTAACTGAATTTTTTGGGTTGAAAACCCCAGTCCTCCCTTGGAGTTCATGACTGCAAGGCAGCTTTGCACAGGGCCAGCATTCTGCTCAGCAGGCAGGATGGGGGCTGTCTGCTTTCTGTTCTAGTGATCTCAGGTACCCTTTGTAATAACTGTGCATTATTCTCATGGCCCCAGTGCCCCATTTTGGCAGACCAAGAGGAGCCTTGGACTGAGTGTCTGTAATTATGCTTTACCACTCCTTCATATTTCCAGAATGGTGTAAAAGGGAAAAAAGAATCAGTCTCAGAAGCGATAAAATGATGGCAGAGAAATACGATTGTTCACATTGCTGGTGTCCTGTCAAGCAGTGTAGCACTCTAGCTGCCATTTTAAAGCCAAGATAAAGTGAGTGTTATAGCTTGAATTCCTATAGTCTACCTTCATAAAGAGGAAATGAGCTTTAGAAGAGCCAGCAGACTCTCCTTATGCTGAGCATGCGAAAGGAAATAGATCTGATAGAGAGAAATAAACTCTTCAATAGACACTAGGGAAGTGGTAGGGAACGTCAATTGATCATTGATTTTCATTTACGGCACAGGGCTATCAGGACTGCTGATAAGGTAATTGTTTTCCTCTGAGTCACTGTCATCAAGCTACATTCACAAATTTACATGATTAAGAGGCAAGGGAATCTCATTTTATTTTAATTTTTTTTTATGGTCCCTTCTCCATTGTATTTACCTCTGTTTCTGTCTGTGCCCATAGTGCAGCTGGGCGGAAAGGTCTGCCCAGCACTCCGCAGACAGGCGTCCCTTATCAGGGATATGCTTGGCTTTGGGACAGAGCTCAGTTTTCCGGATGTTGCGCCAGCCTTGCTGAGACACTCAGAGACTTTGGCTGCCATCTCACTGCCAGTTTTACAGAGGTTTTAGAGGAAGAGGAACACTTGCCAGAGGAGGGAAAGGGAGACCAATTTCTTCAGTCTCTCTCCTCCCCTGCCCCAATTAGGACTGTATTTGTATTACAATAGTGCCTAAAGGATTTCAGCTACCTGAAAGGGGGTTCCAAAGAGGATGGATCTAGACTGTTCTCAGTGGTAGCAGATGACAGAACAAGGAGTAATGGTCTCAAGTTGCAGAGGGGGAGGTTTAGATTGGACATTAGGAAAAACTTTTTCACTAGTAGGGTGGTGAAGCACTGGAATGGGTTACGTAGGGAGGTGGTGGAATCTCCTTCCTTAGAGGTTTTTAAGGTCAGGCTTGACAAAGCCCTGGCTGGGATGATTTAGTTGGGTTTGGTCCTGCTTTGAGCGGGGAGTTGGACTAGATGACCTCCTGAGGTCCCTTCCAACCCTGAGATTCTATGATTCTATGACTCCATCCAATATGAGGTCTCCTTGTGCTGGGTGCTGTACATACACATATTAAAAGGCATTCCCTGCCTTGAAAAAGATTACGGCATAAATGGACAAGCGATGGAGATGGGGAGCATTACAATCCCCATTTTACAGTTAGGGAATTAAGGGCCAGAGAGATTAAATGATTTACCCAAGAGCACACAGGGAAGTCTATAGCAGAGCTAAGAACTAAACCCACCTGTCTCCCAAGTCCCAGTCCACTGCTTAACAATAAGGCCATCCTTCCATTTGCATTAAGAAAGCTAGAGAGGTCCCACTTTATATTAAGGTTTCATTTGTAAATGGTAAATACATGGTTAATGGCTATTACAAGCATATGATAGATAGGAGGGTATTGCACTGTCGGTGGTTACAAGCCCATCAGTGCAAGGTATTACAGATGGTTATGAGCCGTAGTTATAAGCAGCCTGCTGACTATTGGACCCTAACAGCTGAGTAAGAATTTATTAATGGATCCTTAATAGAAAAAGTGACCGATCAAAGCTTGCTTGCATTGGCATTGCTTCCCTCTCCAGCCTTTTGGTGACTGATAGGGTGCCATGTGATCACGTCGTTTCCATGTCCCTGAGAGCAACTCGGAGTGTTATTGTAGTTCAGGTTAAGGTTCTGCCCTGGCAGATTTAATTTGCTCTTCCACCACAGAATAACACGCCTACGTTCTTTTTTTAATGATGATTCCAATAATTTTGATTGGAAGCTGTTGTTTTAATAAGCTCATACTTTGTTTTGTAGCCGATTGAGTTTGAAAGACCTTTGGGTTGGCACTGCTCATTAGCGCAACTCTGGCAAGTGGCCAGTAAATAAAAAATGCTTGGTGAACTAGATAGTATTACAGCACGGCTGCATTTGGCTTGGTACATATTCCACCCAATGCAATACTGAAGAGAAAGGGAATTTCAGTGGCCCGCCTATTTCTGTCCTGCGATAAGATGGTTTTCTGCATAACAGAACCCCATGTAAAACTCACCCTAAGGTAGATAGCAAATTTCTACTTGCATTCATACACGCAGTTCCAGCCTTTACTTTCCCTTTTGTGGCATCCATGTACCAATTCAAGGTGCCAGCCAGGGAGCCTGCCAACGGCAGGCAGCAGACCATGGGAAAGTAAACGGTCCTGTCTGCCAGAACTGGGGGCTGGGAGAAGCACAGAGGATATTGGAGGACTGGCCTCAATTCTCAGGATGCATGCATTTGCCAGGACATGTCCCCCCCACTCTTTCAGTCTTTCCATTGGACTAGCATGCAGTGTGGATGAGATGGCACCACAGTGCTTTCTTCCAAGGCTGTAGCATCCATTGAGTCATTTCTTTCCCTCTGCATATTTTGTTTTACATGGGAGGCCTGATTGCTCTGGAATTTCAAATCAGTGAAAATCCATTTTTGTGTGGGCCTGGGTAGTGCCTTCTCTTTGCTCTGTGACTTGGTGGGGAGGCAAATGGCACATGCCTGCCTTTAGCTCAGTAAGAAATACAAACCCCTCTGAGTTAAGTTCACCCTCATAAATTGAATCCTTTGGAAT
This sequence comes from Mauremys reevesii, assembly GCF_016161935.1. Classification (NCBI taxonomy): domain Eukaryota; kingdom Metazoa; phylum Chordata; order Testudines; family Geoemydidae; genus Mauremys; species Mauremys reevesii. The sequence goes on from NC_052628.1 coordinate 127,875,367, forward strand.
CAGCTTCTGCCAAGGCTTTCTCTTCCTCTAGGATGTGGAGCTGAAAGCCAATTATTAGCTTGGAACTTTTTTTAACCCAAATCTTTGGGCCCAGATCTGACATTCAATCTGAACTTATTTCACCTTTTCTGTTTACATGAGTCTCACAGTTTTATTATCTGAAAATATTAGATAATCTCTTTTTGGGGCTCAACCTACCTTTGCGAAAGCCCCCCAAGCTGCTATAATTCCAGTTTCTTTATATACAGTGTTTACATTTCTTGAGTCTGCATCCCAGTGGGGTTTCCTTTCAGCCTAGCATGATTCTGGAGAATCTGTTTCTAATATACAGAAAAGGATGTTTATAAAAGGTAAGCCATTATGAAGTTGGAATTCAAAAAACAGAACTAGAAGAATAAAACAAAAGGTTGTTCCCGGTTCATACCTGTGTATTGCGGGGCAGAAGAGTGGGTTGGTGTCTATGGAGCCTTCCTCCTTCCTCTCCTCCCCCCAGACACAGGGGAACAGATTCTCACCTAGACCAATTTTACTTCACTGTCAATACATTCATTACTCAAACTGATCCAAAAATGTTTGATGAAACTTTTTCCCAGTGGCAAATGCCATTTTGTTGAACTGGAAGAGTTTAATGGTTTTGATGAAATTTTCATTTGGAAAGTTTCTCAGTTCCGAGATAAGTGTGTGTGTGTGTGTGTGTGTGTGTGTGTGTGCACGCACACCACAGGGCCGCCCAGAGGATTCAGGGGGCCTGGGGCAAAGCAATTTCAGGGGGCCCTTCCATAAAAAAAAGTTGCACTACTATATTTTTTACATTTCCAAATACATGATACTAAGCAGTGAAATACATTCAAAACTTAATTTGTAATAACGTGAAACTACACGAAATACATTATTTAAAAACATTAAATGCTTTACTGGTCTGTCTACATTTGCCATTACACAATGGGCTGTTGCTGGGTGATGGTGACAGTTGGTGCCAATGGGCTGTTGCTGCCTGGGGGTGCTGCTGGGCTCTGGGTTGGGGGGTGCCCAGCTCACAGGGGCTGGGCTGGGAGTCAGGGGGGAGTCCAGCTCAGAGGGGCTTACCATACTGCTTACTCCTGCCTCCCCCTCTCCCAGAGCCTCAGCATGCCACCTCCAGAACAGAGCTAATGTGGTGCGGCTCCACAGGACTTGAGCTCCTGCCACTCGGCTGCAGCCTTGTCCCATAGAATCACAGACTATCAGAGTTGGAAGGGACCTCAGGAGGGATCTAGTCCAACCCCCTGCTCAAAGCAGGACCAATCCCCAGACAGATTTTTGCCCCAGATCCCTAAGTGGCCCCCTCAAGGATTGAACTCACAACCCTAGGTTTAGCAGCCAATGCTCAAACCACTGAGCTATCCCTCCCTCCACATGTGGCTCCAAGCGGGAGGAGCTCAGGCCCCAGCGGAGCCACGCTGCTTTAGCTCTGTCCAGGGCCGCTCCTGGACGCAGCGCGCTGAGGCGCTGGGGGATAGGGGAAGGCGGAGGCGGGGGGAGCCTCCCACATTCTCATGGGGGCCCCTGTGGGGCCCGGGGCAAATTGCCCCATGTGTACTCCCCTCCCCCCGGGCGGCCCTGGCACCCCATTCCAGAATAGCCAATCGCCCAGTGCCAGGGCACTCATCCTGGTTATAGGAGACACCAGTGCAAGTCCTTGCTCCACTTGATGCAAAATTTTTCATCCCAGATTACGCTGAATCAGTCAGAAAGGGGACTTGAACCTGGGTCTCCCAGGTGAGTGCCATAAGGATCAGGTAATTCTGGGCACTCTCTCAGTTTTGTTTTCTCACAAACTTTTGGAAAGGTTTTGGTTTCATTCTGAAATGAAATGAAACCCAATTTTGAAAATTTTTTCATGAAACCACCTTATTCATTACTCCCAGTTCACACCAGGAGAATTGGACCTACATACGTGTGCAACCCATGTGAGGGGCAAGCACAAGTGCAGTCCCCATGATCAGAGAAACACAACTTCTGATCCCTTCATGTGCTCCCAGGGAGTACAGCACCACCACAAACGGGGCCAGGGCAAAAGTTCCTAGAATCTGCCTGTCAAAAAGGCCTGGTTCTGGACTCGGTGAACCAGGAGGTTCTCATCTGTGTAACTGGGAGTGGTATTTGGTACCTGCTGATTGCTAATTGCCAGATTCATCCTTTGTCTGTGTCACTGCTGGGGTTCTGCCAGCTGACACAATGCACCAAAATAGACTGTGGTGTCTTTACCTGGCGTAATGGCTATGTGATAACAAGTCTCCCTCAGTGCTCTTCTACAATTATATCCTCACAACCTGACAGGCTTTAACAATACAATCAGAGGCTACTAGCATTATTTGTCTTGCACTTGAGGCAGAGAGGAGGAGAAGGAATTACTGTGGGCAGGGGGTGCCTAGTGCTTACAAGTGTCCCCCCGCAATAGATCTCCACAAAGAGCCGTCTGTCAAAACAAGACTGCTCCTCATGCCGTGATCCCAAGCCTCAGATTCAGAGATCTTCAGGCCCGAAGATCTAGGCCCAGATCTGTCAACTGTACTTAGGTGTCTAAATCCCTTTGAGGACCTGGGCTGTAGGATGATCTCCACAATTTCAGCCACCGATTCCTGCATCAAGCCCATAACTATTGGTTAGCAACTACCTTTTTGGCAGTCTTCATTTAAAGACACGAAGAGACAGAGAATCCGCCACTCCCCTAGATCAGCTGTTCCAGTGGTTAATTACCCTATTTAGACAGTGATCAGCCCCCTCTTAGCTTTATCTTTGAGCAGCTAAACAGACTGAGATTCTTAAGCCCCTAAGACTGGGGTTCTCAAACTTTTCCTTTCTGAGGCCCCAAGCTGTAAACATTCCACGCTCCATCTGTGCCACAACAACTGCATTTCTGCATAGAAAAGCCAGGGCCGGCATTAGGGGGCAGCAAGCAGGGCAACTGCCCAGGACTCCACACCACAGGGGGCTTCGGCTTCAGTCCCAGGCAGTGGGACTTTAGCTTTCTGCCCTGGGCCCCAACAAGTCTAATGCTGTGGCCCTGCTGGGCGGACCCCCTGAAACCTGCTCGTAGCCCCCCCGGGAATATCACTGTAGCTACCCTGAATGGAAGGTGACCCTGTAATTAGCTTGAACCAAATATTCTGGGTCTCCTGCTTTGGTTCATAGCCCACTCTCTGTTTCAAAGCTTTTTCACTTCTCTTTGCTCTTGCCTCAACCTCTGATTCATCCTGAGATAGACTCATTTGAGTGCCTGAAAGCTGTACTTTCCTTTCACTAAACACACACACACCCCCTGCCCCCAACCTCATAGAACAATTATTGCCTCACTGGTATCCAAAATAAAGCTTACTCACATGGTGGAAAATTGTGAAACTCTGCTCCTAGCTCTTTGTGTTTGAAAAGGCTTAGCAGCACGACTTAGCCATTACAAAGGGATTCTGCCATGCCTTCCAGTTGGCCACTTATTATTACTTGTGAACGTTGAGCAAAGTGGCTTGATCAGCTTTATTACTAATATTTCCTCCCACCCTACCATCCCCAATCTGGCAGCTCTTGGCTGTTGAACCCAGCCGCTGTGAAAGAATGATCATCTCCAATTTCACCTTGGAAGCGCTGTGTAAATCTGAGTATTGGAGGTCTCTCTTTTAATTAGATGGCAGAAAGAAAGCCATCTATGTCTACTGTTTGCTTCTCTCTCTCTCTCACACACACATATATAAACACACATGATGGCTTTGGCATTTTATTTTGCTTATTTAAAATGTACAGCATGCTCTGTTTTTCTCATTCTGCTCCTAATTGAACTGGGCATATGCTTATGTGGTATCCAGCTGAGCAGGAAGTTAGCATACAAGCATATTAAGTTAAACTCAGTGTAAATAAAATGAAAAGCCACTTAATTTAGGAGGATGCATTGGTCCATTGAACACTGGCTTATCTTGCTACAGACCTTGCTAGCTGATTAATTCAAGACCTCACTAGGTTTAGATGAATTATATTTGGGTACCAATCCAGCTAAGAAAGCATTAGCTAGGAGGCTGCATCCTCTGGGCCTCTTTCTCTTCAACTTACACTGGTGGAAAATCAGTAGTAGCTCCCCTGAAGTCAATGAAGTTGCACTGCCACAAAACCAGTGGAAATGGGAATAAGGCCCATTATAATTATTATTATTATTATTATTAGCAGAATCACAATCTAGGCCTGAATGTGGTCAGGGCCGGCTCCAGGGTTTTTGCTGCCCCAAGCAGCAAAAAGAAGAAAAAAAAAAAGCCGCGATTGCGATCTGGAGCTCTACCGCCACCGTTTCAGTCTTCAGCGGCAATTCGACTGAGGGACCCGCCCCCGAATTTCTGCCCAAGACCCAGATGTGCCACCCCTCACTCTTGGCCGCCCCAAGCAGCTGCTTGCTGGGCAGGTGCCTGGAGCCGGTCCTGATTGTGGTAGGTGCCATACATAGCCATAGTAAGAGACAGTCTCTGCCCTTAAGAACTTACAGTCTAAATTGACAGACCAGCAAAGGATATATTATTACCCCCATTTTACAGATGAGGAACAGGGGTCTAGAGAGACAGGCTAGGCCCAGAGCCTCAAAGGTATTCTGGTGCCTAACTCCCACTGCATCTTTGAGGATACATTTGAGGATTTGAGCCTTAGTACTGGTCCTCCCCCATGTGTAACCAAAGCAGACGAGAAGTGTGGTCAGGCACATATGAGAAATCACGGCATCAGCACTTTGGAGTACATCTGCGTTCCCACTGATCCTCTCAGGACTGCACCCAGTGCTCCAGCAACATAGAGTCAGTGTTATTATGAAGAGGCACAAGTGTGCCAGCAAATAAACATCAGACTAAAAAGTTCTCCCAGCTGCATACACTGGGGAAAAAAATGTTTTACTTAAACCTCTCTCTTAGCAATGACAAGTACCCACGAAGTACTATAAACACCCAGAGATTGCCGTCTCTGTCTTGTAAAGGGAGGTAGGCCTCACCATGTAAAATACCATGTGACACACACTACTCTAGCAAGGGCCAACCTGACTCATTAAAAGTTAGATTCTGATAGCCACTGGGTTACCGCAATACAAATAAATAAATAATAGACCCTTAATGGATGAGTGACTAATTACATTGAAACCAATGGGACCATGCACCTGGTAAAAAGCTTCTCAGACTAAGAGCATCTGGCCCCGTTTGAATAGGCAGATCCCTGGATGGTGTAAATTGTCATAAGTGCAGTGGAGATCTATTTACACAAGCTGAGGATCTGGCCACAAGTAACCTTGTGGAACAGTTCTGTTGCATTTGGATCACTACGTTTTTTATTTTTGTTTTTTTCTTTTAAGCAAAAGGTTTTGAATTCTCTAGGGCTAAATTGCCACCCAAGCATCAAACTTGAGCGTATGGACATGTTTCAGAAAGGAAACTCCAATTCACATCAGGTCAGAAGCAGAAAGAGAGATCCCAGCTGAACAGAGAGTGAAAAGTTATTTAGAAATATGTCTCCAATCATCTCAGTAACTCGCATTAATCAATAAAAACAAATCCAATGTTTTTAGATTTTTTTTATTGTTAGCTTCTTCAAACAGAGATGTACAAATTCTTATTTCTAGCACTGAAGGTTTCCAGAAAGGTTTTGTCCTCCAGTGAAACATCCAAAGTTAACCAAACAATCCCCTCATACATCCAGAATGAGAATACCCTAAACCAGCCATTCTCAAACTGTAGGTTTTAATGAGGTCACCAGGGCTGGCATTAGACTTGCTGGGGCCCTGAAGCCCATGCCCCACAGACCTAAGGTGTCAGTGCTGGGTGGCGGGGCTCAGGTTACAGGCCCCCTGCCTGGAGCTGAAGCCCTTGGGGTCAGGGGCTCAGGTGGGCTCAGTCCCCGCTCCTTGGGTCGTGTAGTAATTTTTGTTGTCAGAGGGGCAATGAAGTTTGGGGCAATGTTGTGCAATAAAGTTTGAGAGCCCCTGCCCTAAACTGACAAATACTAGGGTGAGGTCAGGCTGGAAAATTTCAGAAAGTTCAAGTTTTGAAATTTTCCAATGAAAGGAGAAGGAATACATTTCCACAATTTATTTTGCAAAAAAAGTCTCTATTTTCCAGCCAGCTGAAAATAGTACTGAAATGTTTAAAGTTGCCTAGTGGGATTTGTACACAGTGTAAATGTAAATGGTGTCTAAATCTCATAGGCAGCTTTGAAAATCTCAATCATATAAACAGGGAAAGGCCCAAGCTCATTTGGATCAGGGAAGAACTGAAATGAAACTTCATCCACCCTTCAAACTGAACATCAATCTGACATTTCCTCCCCAAAAATGTGATTATCTTTTTCACTTTCATTTTTGAAACCACTCTCTACTTTCTGGTTCCAGCTGGATCAAGAAGCAGAAATGCCACAAAAAAGCTGTTTTTTTCAACTCAGCATTGCTGCTCTAAAGGAGCTCAGACTGGCATTTTTTGGGTGCTTATCCAAACATTTCAGGTTTTGCTAGCAGCTATTTAATTTGACTATCTGTCTTATGCATCTAAGCGCTCATTGCAATGGTGACTCTGTGCAGAAATAAAGTAGGGGCTGGACTCCCAAACCAAAGTGGTTTCTTCTCACCTCTTCCTGGGGTGCAACTGCTAGTACATGGAATTTTGTTTTCTTTTCACCTCTTAATATATTCAGATAAAGGGAGGTATTATTAACTCTGTCTACTGGTTATTCAGCTACAGCCCAGTGACCTGATCCTCCATCAGCTAACGTCAATGCAGGGGTGGCTCTAGGTATTTTGCCGCCCCAAGCACGGCAGGCAGGCTGCCTTCGGTGGCTTGCCTGCGGGAGGTCCCCGGTCCCGTGGATTTGGTGGCACGCCTGCAGGAGGTCCCCAGTCCCGCGGATTTGGTGGCACGCCTGCGAGAGGTCCCCGGTCCCGCGGATTTGGCGGCACGCCTGCGGGAGGTCCACCGAAGCCGTGGGACCAGCGGACCCTCCATAGGCATGCCACCGTAGGCAGCCTGCCTGCCACCCTCACGGCGACTGGCAAAGCACCCCCTGTGGCTTGTCACCCCAGGCACACGCTTGGCGTGCTGGTGCCTGGAGCTGCCCCTGCATCAATGGCAAAGCTTCTTCATAAGTGCAGGGTCAGGGCCTAGGAGATGATTTGTGGGTGTCTCAAAGTGTCAGCCTTCAGTATCTCATGAGACAGATGATTCAGTTACTGTGTATTTCATAAATAGATGGGCAGATTTTGTGCTGTGGTTTCTGGGAGGTGAAACCCAAAGGCAGAAGGGGCAAAGGTAGCTTTGGGTCACCATGATGTTTCTGGGATAGTGTAGTGGCTGAAATAGGCCCTGGTTTAAGTTAGAGAAGCCCTGGGGTCACTCTAACTTATTACAGCCTTTCCTGGAATGCATTGCAGCCCACATGCTCCGACAGTCACCCCCATCCACCCTTTCTTGCTCTCTAATCTATTAATTAATTAATATCTGGAGATATACCTATCTCATAGAACTGGAAGGGACCTTGAAAGGTCATCAAGTCCCACCCCTTGTCTTCACTAGCAGGACCAAGTACTGATTTTGCCCCAGATCTCTCAGTGGCTCCCTCAAGGATTGGACTCAGAGTTCAGCAGGCCAATGCTCAAACCACTGAGCTATCCCTCCCCCTGCAACATGTCCCTTACACTGGGGCTTTGGAGGGAGGGATGAACAGGGCTGCTTACATTGGTCCTACACTACTCCTGCTCTGTGGGAGTTCTCATCTGGTCTCTTGTGGGTTACTTGTAGCCCCTAGGTACACCTCTAGAGACATCTGTAGGGGATGCAGCAGAGGCCAGAATCAGCCCTGCAGTTTAGAAAGGGTGTCCAACCTTGTTTCCATTGAGCAGTCAATGGGAAAACTATTAGTTTCAGTGGGAGCAGAATTGTGGCCTAGCGGACCCTTATCTCTGCCTTAATTTGAATGTAACCATCACCCTGTTCACGTTGCTCTCAGGTAGGCTGTCCTGGAGAACAGGAAGAAGCTTTCCCTGTGTTAATGAACTCTCCTTTCTCAAAACTGCTCTCAGCCACACCCCGCATCTGCTCTAGGAATGCAAAGAATCTAGTGCTTCCTATCTTTGATACGGGCTCCCTGAGCAAGAGGAGGTCTTTTGCTGGGTTGTGAAAGGAAATAGTGACGTGTGAGTTGATATTTGTCCAAACCTGACACAGAGTAGTAAAAATAAAGCCCCTTCTAATATTTCACTCAACTTCTTTACTCCCTGAACCCTTGTCTCAGAACCACCCAGTGTGTGGCCTGTTTATCCTGGGGGAAGTCCTCTTCACAAGGGCCAGAGGTTTGCTTGAAGGTAACCTATAATTATTAGGCTTGTGCCCTTTTTTGCTTCTTGCTGATGTATCAGGAAGGCCTGCACTGTTGTTATTACTATTATTTTAAAATGGTGTTTCCTTTCTGCTTGTGCTTTTGTCTTAATAACAGCAGCAATGTCACGTTGGATCTTCCCTGGCTTTGTGGAAGGATCATTGGGAAGTCCAAGGAATGACTGATGGGAGCTCACAGGCCCAGGTTTTTAAAGGTATTTAGGTACTGCTGCATTCAGTGTTGCAATGCCTAACTGATTTAGGAGTCTAAAGCTGACCGCAACAATGCCTAAATACCTCTAAGAACCTGGGCCTTGGTTTCTCTGTGCCTCAGATCCCATCAGGTGAAATAAGGATAACAGCACTTCCCTATGACACAGGCATGTTGTGAAGATCAATACACTGAAGGTGATGAGGTGCACCATTACTACAGTAATCGGGAGTGTAAATATCATAGAAGTCCTTTCCTCTTCTGTCTCTTGGTCACCTTTTAACAATGGAGATCTGCTCTAGAGCTCTACTTCAAAACTCTGTTTTAGTAGCATTCATAACGCCCCCCCCCACCATTATTTTTAATTCTAGAATTTCCATTCGGTTCCTAAGAACCTGAAATCCCTCAGGGCTCATACCCACATGGATAGCAGATCTCATTAATTATCCTCTATGGCCTACGCTGAAAGCCTTTGACCTCAAAAGGATGCACATTTTCTCACCCTTCTTACAGGGCTGCGTGGATATGAATATATTGCCCCTAACTCTTTTGTAGTCTAAACTCCCTTCCAATTTTTATCTCTACACAGAAATGTACTAAAATTAATAAATGGCCTGTGGGGGTGTGATGGGGGTTACATACCCCATGCTAAGATTCAAAGAGTGGTGGAAGAAGCCCACCCCACAGCAGCTGATGGATATGCTCCCTGTGGAAGACCTGCCTAGGGACGGAGCTCTGAAAGTCAGGCAGGGGGATGAGTGAAGGAGAGGCTGGCTACAAGAAAGCAGACAGGCAGAAGTTGCTGAAGCACAGTGATCTATAGGAAGAAGACGTGGACCATGAGTAAAACTTGGCAGGAGACCAGGGGCCTGACCCGACCCCTCTCCTGTCTCCCTGACAAGGGAAACAACTGGACTCTGGGAGTGCGCTGGGAAGCTCCCCCCAGCTGGGCTCTGAATTACTGAGACTGTGCAAGGAAGTGGCTGAGGCCATGCCCAAAATTGAAAGGAAAACAGGGAATTAGGAAGCAGTCTAGGGGAGGCTAATCTAGCATAGCAGCCAGAAGTGACTGAGCCATCCCTTGCCTTTCCCCCTAGGGGCCCTGGGCTGGAACCAAGTGGAGAGGGAGGTCCCAGGTCCCCCTACACTTCCCTCCTTCCCCCGATCACCGGAAAGATCCTGGAGGACTCCAGGAGGAGCACTGAATTGTGCCTTGGCCACTGCCCCTGCCCCAGCATGGCCCAGAAGAGCTGTCCCAAGACTTGGAGAGACTATTTGGCCATGGCCTGGCCAATAGGCCTGCTGGCCCCGGCCTGAAGCATGCTACAGGAAGCTAAGCTGCCACATAATCAAATGGGACGCACGTTCAAAGCCCTCATTGGGACTGGACCAAGTTACCTAAGGAAAGGCCCATGCCTGGCACATTCCACTGGAACAAAGCAGCTGTCAAACACAAGGAGACAGAGCAGTTCTCGGCAGATGTCCGGGAAGAGATCAGAAAGACCACACACCCTGCTGCTTTCAGAACACAATGAAGGCCGAACTCGCTTAGCTGATGTAGCTTCCCCACAACGATAACAAGACGCTAACAAACATCAGACTGCAGTATGCGGGGAGAGGGGGTGAGTAAGAGAAACTCAGCCCTTGGCTACACTACCACTTATGTTGGTATAACTTATGTTGCTCAGGGGTGTGAATAAGCCACCGACCTAGCTACCAGCTCTCATTGAGGGTGGATTAATTACGCTGACAGGAAAGGACTCTCCCTTCAGTTTAAAGCAGCTCCACTAGAGAGTTTACAGCAGCTTAGCTCCATGGGTTCAGCTGCGCCTCTGTAAGCTCTCTAGCAAAGCCGGAGCCTAAGAAAAAGGAAAATCTTGTGGTCAGATTCTGTAGTGATGAGTATGTTATGAAAATTAGATAGACAGATAGATTGACACAATACATACACTAACCCACTCTTTATCCAGCGTTGTAGGTAGCTTTGTCGTATATTAAATAGACAAATCCGCATACAAACAAAAGTAAACCCAGCAACTTCTCCAAAACCAGGAAAGAACAAAACCAAAAACCACCCCAACCACAAATTCCAACCCTCAATATACCTCTCCTTCCCTAAAAGCTGAGGACAAGAGATAGGTCTGGCAGAAAGAATACCCTGAAGGTCGCCAGACTGAGGTTATTTCAGACTGTTGGCAGGTGGGAATTCCAAAGTGTAAGTTCCCGTGCTGGAAACACCTGCCATATCTCCGTCTGAAGTAAACTGATGTGGCTTCAGACCCTCTGTTTTTGAGAGAGGAGTGGTCTCTCAGAGAGACACTGAGCTGCACTGTACCTATACCGGCCCTGTTACTGCTGTATCTGAGCACTGTGCAATCTTTAATGTATTTATCCTCACAATAGCCCTGTGATGTATTCCCATTTTTCAGATAGGTAACTGAGGCAGAGAGAGTGACTTGCCCAAAGTCATACAGGAAGTCTGTGGCATAGGAGGTACTTGAACTTATATGTCCCAGGCTTGCACCCTAACCACTGGACCATCCTTCCTCTGTCCCGAGACAACAGAACGCTAGTTGCAAAGTGTTTAATAAAATATGCCTCTGCCTATCCCTGTTGTGCAGTGCAGGGAGGGGATGTTTTCAGTGCTGGCACCGAGTACATTCATTAATATTAGAGCTGCTTGAAATGTCCTGTTTCCATTTTTTGACTAAAAAGCCACACCCCAGCCTTGACATTCTCATTAACTCATTCACCCCCGCCGGTAGTGTACTGATTTCTTCCACTCGAATATTAGAGAGTACAGAAATATCCTAATAATTAGAAAAGCAGCTGCCCCCTCATTTATTTATATTACAGTAAGAACCCAATCAAAAGCAGCTGTAACTAGGGGAAGTTTTTCAGCTGATGCTTTTTTCCACCTAAAAATGCTGATTTGGGTCAAATGAAACATTTTGCAAATTCATGTCAATTTCACCAAATTGACAAAAACCGAACAGACAATTTCCCCCCCAAAATCAAAATGTTTTGTTTCCACATTTTCAAAATGACTTTTTGTTTTGAATCTGACTTCAATTTTATTGAAGGGAAAAAAAAAAGGTTAAAAGAACTTGAAAAAGAAATGTTTTTTTTCCTTTTGGGCCAAACTAGATGTTTGGTTTGATCCCAAACAATTTTTTTCAACCCTATTTTTCGGTGTGACCACTAATCCTACAAATCAGTTATTTGCACCGCTCGAGTCAGAGCCTGTTGTGCTAGAGGCTGCATATACACATCACGAGAGACTGTTCCTACCCCAAAGAGACAAAACGGACAAAGAATAGAAGGGGAAGCAGGAACAGAGATTTGCCCAAGGTCACACAATAAGTCAGTGGCAGGACTAGGAATAGTACTTCCATCTCCTGACTCTGGGTCCAGTGCTGTATCCACTAGATCATGATGCCTCCCAAACCCTGAATCTCTGTTTCTCACTGAGGGGAAGAAACATATTACCAAGCCATACTAATGTATAAACACACACATAAAAATTGCCTAGGACAGTCTGGATCAGAGAATTGGAGCTTTGTAGTTGGCCACCCAGCATGTGCAATCGTTGTCTATACGGCCCAGTAAATGCTCAAGCCAAAATGTTTACTTAATTTTTATTTATCCAATACATAACAAGATGCATCTGTTCCACTGAGCATTTTAGTGGCCTGGAGGGTTTTTATTATTGGTGGCCGTGGGTGATGAGGTCAGGGAGTCTGGTTTTTGTGGCTAGCTGTTGGCCATTGGAAGTGACAGTTTAAAGTTTTTGTTCGCATGCTCAAATAAGTGTTTGAGGGGCATGGCCTGAATCAATCTATCAGTAAGTGAACGGTAATAAGGCAATCAAGGCCGACATTCCAGATCAATTACTGCAGTGTTCAGATGGCGAAAGTAACCCATTCTTCAGCTTCGTGTCTTCTATCAGAAGTCCAGAAATGCACTGCTCACTGTGCCTCATTGTTTCATTATAGTGGCCCCATCATACATGATGCTCTTGTTAAAATTGTGCCTGCAGCACTTCTGCTCTAGATCCCCTGAGAAGAGAGGGGGTCTCTTCTCAGGGGCTTAGTTAGAACCCAGATGTAAGACTTGCTCTGTGTTGATACTTAGCATGCTTGTTAAGCGGTGGCTCCCATCATGAGCACGATACCAGTCAGGGGCAGCTCTAGGCACCAGCAAAGCAAGCACCTGCTTGGGGCAGCCCATTTGCAGGGGCGGCAGGGATCCAGCATGGGAGCTGAGAACCAACAGGGGCCCCTGGGAGCTGTTGGTTAGCTCCCTGCCTATAGAGCCAGCCCTGGAGCAGGGAAAGAACTACATTTCCCAGCAATCCCTTGGCCACTTCCACCAGGAAAGGAAGGGGGGGACCTCATGCTGCAGCCTGCTGTGAGTGGAGAGCTGCACTGTGAAGGGGAGGGAGGCCATATTTTAACATTCAAAAAACAGCCCCACCCTGCCACCATCCACTCCCTCCGACTGCCCCCCACAGAAACCCCAACCCATCCAACCCCCCCGCTCCCTGTCCCCTGCCTGCCCCCTCCCAGGACTCCGGCCCCCAACTCCCCCCCCGGACCCCACCCCCTATCACAGCACCGCTGGTCCATGGACCCTGATTGCCCCCTCCCGGGACCCCTGCCCCTAACTTCCCCCCAGGACCTCACCCCCTATCTAAGGACCCCTGGTCCTTGTCCCCTGATTGGCCCCTCCTGGGACCCCTGCCCCTAACTGCCCCCCAGGACCCCACCCCCTATCTAAGCCTCCCTTCTCCTTGTCCCCAACTGCCCCTCCTGAGACCCCCAACTTTCCCCAGGACCCCACCCCTACCTGTCCCCTGACAAACCCCTGGGACTCCCATGCCTATCCTACTGCTGCCTGGCCCCTGACTGCCCCCTGAACATCTGCCCCATCCAGCCCCCACAGCTCCCTGTCCCTTGACTGCCCCCCGGAACCTGCTACCCCTTATACAACCCCCAGCCCCCTTAACGTGCCCCGCAGACCAGCGTGTCTGGCTCCATGCAGCTCCAGACACATTGCTGCCATACTCCCCCGTGGAGCCCACAGCCCCTGCTCCCCCCCCACCCCCCAGCACCTGCCTTCCAGATTTGAACACCTCAGGATTCAGGAGTGCTCAAGCTCAGTTTGGGCAGCTGTTACTTCATTTCTCCCAAATCAAATATACTGATCCACTGTAACTTGCTGTAGAAAAAGCAGGATAAAATTGAGCAAGAAATGCTTATTAGGACTGGAATTGCTATTTTCAGCAGCCATTGCCTTTTTGTTTGTTTAAGGAAGACAGTGATATTGCATAGGCAAATTCCCCATAGAAAGAAAGAGTGGAACAAAAGAATAATAAAGGCACCTCAACTTTTCCTCATTTATGGAGGACAGTCTTATAGTATTGTCGGAGTATTGTGTGCAGTTTTGGTCTCCCATGTTTAAGAAGGATGAATTCAAACTGGAACGGGTACAAAGAAGGGCCACTAGAATGATCCGAGGAATGGAAGGCCTGTCGTATGAAAGGAGACTTGAGGAGCTCGGTTTGTTTTCCTTAACCAAAAGAAGGATAAGAGGAGATATGATTGCACTCTTTAAATATATCAGAGGGATAAATACCAGGGAAGGAGAGGAATTATTTCAGCTCAGTGCTAATGTGGACACGAGGACAAACGGATATAAATTGTCAGTCAGGAAATTCAGGCTTGAAATTAGATGAAGGTTTCTAACCATCAGGGGAGTGCAATACTGGAACAGCCTACCGAGGGAAACAGTGGGGGCGAAGGACCTCCACGACTTTAAGATTAAGCTAGATAAGTTTATGGAGGAGATGGTATGATAGGATAACGGGCTTAGTCAATAGGTCAATTAAGTGCCACACTGGTAAATAGTACAATGGGTCAATGATATGATATAACCTTTTTCCAGAGGGTATGGCTGGAGAGTCTTGCCCGCATGCTCGGGGTTCAGCTGACCGCCATATTTGGGGTCGGGAAGGAATTTTCCTCCAGGGAAGATTGGCAGTGGCCCTGGAGGTTTTTCGCCTTCCTCCGAAGCATGGGGCAGGGGTCGCTTGCTAAAGGAGTGGGTGGATCGGCTTATGTGGCCTGCATCTAGCAGGAGGTCAGACTAGATGATCATAATGGTCCCTTCTGATCTTGAATTCTATGAATACGTATCCAGATATCCTCCAATCACACAAGCTGAAAATTGTTCCACTTTACTGCAGCTCTGTAACCATATGGGAACCAATCCTGTCGGTGTTTTGTACACATCCAAAATTCCTGCTGAATGACCCACCCTGGGAGTGAGTTACCAGTGACCCAGGGCTGCGGTGGAAGGAGGGTGCGGGGGGGGGAAGAGAGCCCAGATCTGGGGCGGCAGGAGTTGTGGGGGGGCACTGGTGGAAGGGAAGCAGGGAGCCCAGGGCTGAGGCGGCAGCGGGGTGGGGGGAGGGCACTGGTGTGGGGGAAAGGGGGAAGCTCAGCGCTGGGGCAGCAGGGGGTGTGTCGGGGGGAGAGCCCAGGGCTGGGACGGGGGGCAGCCAAAATTTGTTTTGCTTGGGGCGGCAAAAAACCTAGAGCCGGCCCTGATACCAGTACATTGGTTGCTGGTTAGTTTTTGAGAGGAGTTCACATGATAGCTTAACTTATATAGGTCTAAATAGCCCAGCACTCAGCATCCGATGAAGTGGGTTTTAGCCCACAAAAGCTTATGCTGAAATAAATTTGTTAGTCTCTAAGGTGCCACAAGTACTCCTGTTCTTTCTCCAGCTTGTGTGATTCTGCACAGTTGAGCTCATCAAATGTACTCGAGCCAGAACACAATCCATTTAGCGCCAGATTCTGCCATCCTTACTTGATGGATTCTTATCTGATGAAAATCCGTGCCACTCCAATCATGTCAGTGGAGATATGTCTGTTTACACCAGCTGAGGACCTGGGCCACTGGATATTTCAGTTTGACCATTGATTTTTCTTGGTTTTGTAGTTGTTAAAACTACAACTGGACAAATACCTCCAAAATATTCTGCAAATATTTGTTCTCAAATGAATTGACTCTGAATCTGTTTCTAGCACTTGTGTGTTTGCTTATCCCAGATGCCCTAGCAAATAATCCTTATTAGGGGCTCATTCAACTGTCAGGGAAGCCAAAGAAAATCTGACTGTAGTCTGGCGAGGCACTGGACCCAGCCCAAGAAGATTTTAATGAAGCCCGAATATGGACACTTTGTGCATTTTACACTCCAATACATACTATTGTCTTTTAGTTACGTAAATCAATGAGTCCAAGAACAGAAACAACATCGTGTGACTTTGTAGAACCATGTCCTGAATCCCACGCTGAGTCTTGTGTTTGGCCAACTTTTGTCAGGGCCCATTGACATCCCCACAAAGCTAAGTGCAGGACTGAAGCAGAAGATGGTAGAAATTATGACTCCTTGTAACAAACTGCTCACGAACAAACCCAGGAATGAATTCCCGAAGAAATCCAAGAATCATTTTGGTGAAAAAAATCCATTTATTCTTTTTGCAATAGTCTTGTGGACAATGCATAAATGGGGAAAGAGACTAAATGTATCAAATAATAACTTCTAATTACTGATGTGCTGACATCTCAGAACAGAACATTCTAGCGAGAAACAAACCTCGGTTTCTTGAAAGTTCATCTTCCCTTTCTGCAAACTCATATCTCCCTCTTGGAAGTCCTGGTTCTCTGTCTGTTACATCACAATTGGTAGCAGTGCACATTGTGATGTCACAAACTGAAAACAATAGACAAAATGATCTTCTACAGATGGGAGGGGAAAGATGAGTAAAAATATGCTCTGGGATGCTGGCATGAGAAATAAACTGAACTCTACTCTTGTTAGGAAGGGAGGAGAAAGGAAGATCACAATGGAAGGAGCATAGGGACATAGCCTAGATCCTCAAAGGTAATCAATGGAAATTAGGAGTCTAAATGCCTTTAAGGACCTGGGACATAGGGATTGGCATACTAGATCAGGCCCAAGCTCTGTCCTGTCCAATATCTTGTCTCCAACAGTGGCCAGCCCTAGATGCTTCAGAGGAAGGTGTAAGAACCCTGCAGTAGGCTGATATGTGATAATCTGCCTCCAATATAGGTCCCATCCTGACCTTTAATAGTTAGAGGTTGGCTGAACCACTGAAACATGAGCAACCAATGTGGCCTTGGAACTATGTGAACTATTCCACAGAGAATCTGGGCTCCGATTACCAGATCTCAGAGCATTTGAATAGTTTACCAGATGCCCCACGGGCTGTCCTGAGCAAAGCTGCCTAGTTGGGTGACTTGATGGCCATGCTGCCATTGCTTTTCCTGTCTTCCTGGTAGCTGGTAGAAACATCAAAGCAGCGCTGAAGGCTGCAAGTAAAAGCAGTAAATAATGTGTCCCAGTGTAGCCACCTAATACATGGGAGGTCACTCGGGCTATGTCTACACTGGCAATTGAGCAACAAAACTTTTGTCATTCAGAGGTGCTAACCCCCGCATGAAAGACAAAAGTTTTGCCACAGCAAGTGTCAGTGTGAACAGCACATTGTCAGCAGGAGTTCTCTCCTGCCGACAACACGAATGCCCTCGTTGGGGCTGGAAGTATTTTGTCGGCAAAAGTAGGAGTTTGATTTAGCAATATTCTGGTCTAAGAATTAAGGTCTCTCTACACTGCAATTGAAGGGGTGCTAGCAGTTTGGGCAGGTATATCTGTGGTACCTCTAATCTAGCTAGCATGGCTAAAATTAGCAGTGAAGATATGGCAACACAGACTTCAGTGTGGGCTAGCAACACAAATACATACGCAGTGTTCCACGTGGATTTGTAGAACCAGCAGTGAAGCCAGTTGCTGCATTGTCACTGCTCTTTTTAGCTGTGCTAGCTGGTTTTAAAGCTAGTATATGTATGCAATCACCCCTCGGAATGCAGAGTCGACATACTCTTGGTCACGAAATTGCAGATGCGTGTTCGTTCTGTGGAGATGGAGGACATAGATCCCCGCGGCAGTACAACATGAGCATAAGGAAACATCCTATAAATGGCTCACTTCTACCATCCTGCACCTCTACACCTCTGTCACTCTGCAAAGACTAATGCACATGCTTAATTTTGCAAACTGTGATTAGTCCTATAGACTTCAGTGCAACTACTTACAGTGTATAATGGTTGCCAGGGGATGACTTAGCTGCAAAGCACTGATCCTGCGCAAAACAGCATATGTGTTTAACTTGCAGTGTGGCTTTGCAGGATCAAGGGGACTCTTTGGGTGGTGGAACTGAGCCCTTTACAGGCAACCTGGGGACAGTCCCTAACAGCTTGTATTTGATTGCTGTTTTTAGTCACGTCTCCTCGTCACTGAAAGAGTATGTACAAGCAAATGTGCCGTTGAGTCTTATACCTGAGCATTGCAAAATCCAACTCCTACTGAATATTACTGCAGGAAAAAAAAATCACATTATGGCCATTGAATGTTTCCTCCCAGAACTCAGCTACTTAATTTTATTAACTAGTATGCAACAAGCACCCAGCTAGCTATTTGCCTGTCTGTTTTGGAAATGGCAATGTGCATATCTTTCCAGGGGTAATACCATCTCCTCATTTTTGCCTTGAGTCAATGAGCCCTCTCAGTTGTTGCCTTTTGCCCTATCATCTGCTCTAGAGACTGTATCTGGCTTATTGGGAGAAGACAATGCTTGTTAAGACCTACAGCTGATGGAGAATTATCAAAGCTCTGCCCCCCACTATCACCCATGTTTCAAATATGAAATGTGCCAGTTTGATCAATTTTGATCAATCGATTTTTTAATCACAGCCCTAACTGACATAGCTAGAACTTTTAAGGGTAGACCAGGCCTCAGTGTTTTTAGTTGGACCCTACGATAGTAACATGAAATCTTATCTCATTGGGCTGAATTTCTGAAACTGCCGTGTAAAGATCTACAATAGTGATCAAAAGCATCCAACAATGTTTCTTCCTGAGGAGCGGGTTATCATTACTTCGTTATCTTAAAGGAGAATTTTTCTACCAACTGACAGACCTGCAAGGCCATATAAGGATTTAAAATGCAAAATAACATCACTGGTGCTAGCTTTAAAATTGCTTTGCCTTCTTAGATAACATGTCCTACAGAATTTCAGTCTCTGTTTCAGTAACCTCTTCTTTTGTTTATTTGGTCCTTATATTACTAGCTGATACTAATAAAATATAGCAATGAATGAAATAAATAACAACAGCCTCCCTAATAACTAATGGTAGTTCTATTAGGATGTATTTAACATATAACATCACCCAAATAAGCATAAATGTAGTTCTGAAATATGAGAATAATTGGCATGAAACCTAATGGATCACAGTATTTCTCCTGAACAACATGTCTTTGATAGTTTTCATTTACTTCTGGCAGCTTTTCTGCCCGATACCTATCCTAATTCAGGATCCTGCAAACACTTATGCATGTGAGCAGTCCCATAACATTCACCTGGATAAAGTCATTCATGTCCCTAAGAAAATGCAAGCTCAAGCCCTTATAATCAAATATTACCACCACACAATGTTTTAGGGCTTGATCCTGGAAAGTCATGAGAACCCACAGCTCCCTCTGAAGTCCATGGGAACCAAGTTGCTCCTGTTGACTTCAGTGAGAACTTCACCTGGTTAAAAAGTACAAGATCTGTGCCTTGTTTGTGACGCTTGTGTAGTTCTAAGCACTGACATGGTTCTCACTGTGAGTGTCGCTTCTGTCTCTTGCACGTGGACTTTTTTGTAGAGTTAATTGTTGTCAGTGACTCTAGGAAACATTTGGGACTAACAAGGTTTTCAAAACTCTCAGTAAGGAAATTGATTTGAGATCATGTAGGCCCCAGTCCTGCAAAGGCTTAAACACCTGCTATAACTTTGCTCACACAACATTCTGATTTCAATGGGGCTACTCCCATGTGTAAAGTTAAAGGAGAGATTTTCAAAAGTGCTCAACCTTGGCCTAATTCTGCAGCCAGTGACGTCAGTGGTAGGCCAACGAGGAGCACTTCTGAAAATGTCACGCTCAGTATTTGCAGGATCTTGCCCTAATTAACTCTTTGGAACCACATCTGTCTTGCAGCTCACCAGAACCCTTCTTTGGTTTGAGCAGTGGATGATACCTAGCTTAGTGATTCCCAAATAACTGATCACAGAACTAGTGTCAGAGATGTTCAATGCATACACATTATTGTGCTCATACAATTAGGGTCGGATTCTGTTTTTATTGAAGCCAATGGTTTTTTTGCAGTTGGCTTCAATGGGAGAAGGATCAGTCCTTTTATAAACAGTGATCTACAACTATGACTGTTACAAACAATGAAAACATAGGCTGAAAATGTTCAGAGCTGCCAAGGGGTATTAGATGTACCATTCCCATTAATTTCAATGAGTTGTGCATCCAAATCTCCTAGGTGACTTTAAAGCCTCATTTATAGACTCTGCCAAGGCTTCCTTACTTCCCTGCATATTCAAACCGATTTCCTCCCACACCAGAGATGCTGAAATTATAGAGAAAGAAACAAAGATTGCCCTACATCTCTGATGGACAAAAATGTATTTTGAACTCTTGGCAATCTTCAGTCAGCAGCGCAAGTCTCAGGAAAACAATTTGAATTTTTTTTTAAAAATGACATAATATATTCAATCGCGTGTCGCATGGAGTCCTACACTTCTGTGTCAAGTTGTGTCTTTATTAAATGGGTCAGAGTGTTGAGTTTGTTTGGAAGCCTAAGCTGCGCTGAGTTAAAATGCATGAAGAAACAATGCCAGTTCCTGTCCTCAGGATCCTTTGTTCTAATTCAGAAACTCCAGGAGGGGACAGGAGATCAGTCAGACAAGGCTGGGAACACAAACTGTCCCCCGCCCCCTGCCCAGTGTCTTCTTCTCTAATAACCGAGGGGGTGTGGGGCAGGCAGGAATCTCACTGGGAACACATTGAAGACATTAACATTTGATCAGTTTTGTATTGTTCTAGAGCTAGACCGCAACTTACGAGGCTGTTTTAATAAATGTCTGGTCAGGGTCCAATCAAAAGCTGCCAAAAAGGGAGTAGTGCAGCATGTTTCCCACACAGCCGACTCCCTCCCACCGTTGCTGGAAATAAGGAGGCCTAGCCGATGCCTTTCGCCCCAGCCCCCCCACTTACTGCCACATATAGCAGTCCATCATTCCAGCAGTGCTATTCCCAGCCATGAGCAAACCTAAGCTATTCCCAGGGCAAACTAAAAGCATTCTGTTGAATTAGAATGTAACATATACCGGGGGCTGATCCTCTTGTGATGTAAATTGTCCTAGCTGCACTGAATTCAGCGGAGCAGTGACAACACATGCGAGCTGAGGATTGTACCTTTATTTTATGTATGGTAACTGTCGGAACCACCCTTCAATGCATAGGACGACATTTATCCTCTTTCTTTCCTCCATTTTAATCTGTTCCCGTTTTCTCCTCCATGAGGAGAGCTTCCAGTTCCATTAGCTCACAAGCAGTGGGGCACTTGGGTTAGATTAGCTGCCATTTGAAAGAGTGACTGAGAACCAGAGGAAAAGGACAAATATGAAGAGTATAAAAAATAATCAATAACAGAATGGGCAGGTCTGCCAGGCTACTTGGTGGGAATGAAGGATCAAAGAAGATATCACAGTATTAGATAGGGACACAATTCCTTATTCTTCAGGACTTGTCAGCCACTAAGTGCCTGTGGCTAGACGGGACCTTCCCCACTGCATTGGTGTACATTACAGAGCTTGCATCTTACTCTGAAGCATCTAGTGCTTGTCACGGGACTGGGTGGACCACAGGTCCAGTTAATGATGATGACGATGATGATTACAGTAGCCACTCAGAGGCTTCAGTGGAGACTAGAGGTTCTCGCACTGTGCAAGGCACTGAACATATATTTAGTGAGAGACATACCCTGCCCAAGGAGTCTGCAGTCTAAATAGACAAGACAGAAAAATGGGATAAGGGGAAACCAAAGGGTGAAGTGATTTGGCCAAGGCCACATTAAAGGTTAGTTGCAGAGCAGGGAGTAGAATACAGGTATCCTGAGCCAGACCTATTTATCAGGCCACACTCCCTCTCTAAAAAAAAAAATTGCTATGGTCCTATATAGATGTTAGAAATGGGCTAAACTGTGACCCACAGATCTAGATCTGAGGCCCTGTTATTCCACCATATCCTATGTGTACTTATAGCCTACAGCAGATTTGTGCCCCTGGAAGAGACCAGTGCTTGGAGGGATGGAGGAATATACAGTGGAGTTTTAGTTGGTGGCTCACTTTCGTAGCTAACAGGCACACTACAGTGCGACAAAAGAAAACCACTGTGGTCTTGCAGATTTTAAATTAGTTATAATCTCACAAAATCAGTTTGCGACACAGGAGGTGTCTTCAGGCTTTGCTTATTTAAAAAGGTGCGATTGTAGAACTAAGTGAAAAAAGTGTCAGTTCAAAATGGTCAGTAAGAAACAGCTTTGTCAAGCAATTATAACTAGCTACGAGCCTTAAAAATCTGGTGCTAATTAGAGCTGTGTGAAACTTCTGTTCTGAACCTCCAAAGCATGTGAAACTTGTCTGGTTCTGGGTTGCAACCTGGGCTTGGCAGGGTGACTGTACCCAGTATCCAGGGCTGTGATAAATGAAGGGGCTGGGGTAGCTCCCTTTTATGGACACCCAGTCAGCCAGAACCTATAAAATCCCTCTTAGTAGCTGTTCTCTGATTGCGCTACCTGTAAAGGGTTAAAAAGTCTCACTGCTCTGCATAGGTAAAAGGAAGCGAGTGGGCACCTGGCCAAAAGAGCCAATGGGAAGGCTAGAACTTATAAAAATGGAAACAAGACTCCCCTTTGGTCTGTCTGTTGTTGTTCTCCCGGGGAGATGCGGACAGGGCAGAGCTATGCTGTAAGAAGCTTGGGCCAGGTGTGAAAAAATCATCAGTGTCGTACCTAGAAACTACTCATTTAAACCCCAGACACGTAAGTAGATCAGGAAATGTCTAGGAAGACGTCATTAGGTTTATTTCTTTATGGCTTGTGGATTCCTCTGTGCTAACCCCAGATGCTTTTCTTTTGCTTGTAACCTTTAAACTGAACCTCAAGAAAGCTATTCTGGATGCTTAATCCTTGTAGTTTTTTTTTTAAATCTAGCAAATGCCTAAGTTCCCAGATGTATTTCTTTTTATTAATAATATTTACCTTTAAGAACAGGATTTTTGTGTCTTAAGAGGTTTGTGCACATGTTGTTTAATTAACTGGTGGCAACAGCTGATTTCTTTTTTTTCTTCTTTCTCAGCTCTTCCCCGGGGGAGAAGGCGGGGTGAAAGGGCTTGAGGAATTCCACAGGAAGGGAATCCCAAGTGCGCCTTCCTGAGTTCTCAAAGGGGTTCTGCACTTGGGTGGTGGCAGCATCCACCCATCCAAGGTCAGAGAATAGCTGTAATCTTGGGAGTTTAATACAAGCCTGAAGCGGCCAGTATTAATTTTTAGAATCCTTGCAGGCCCCACTTCTGCACTCAAAGTGCCAGAGTGGGGAATCAGCCTTGACAAGGGCACTATTTAATTAAGTCATTTAATTTTAAATGATTCCCTTTGTTCATATGAACAAAGCTTGGTTATCCAAACCCTGGTCACTTGAAGCTCACAGTTATCCAAATCATAAAATTGTAGATTAGGATGGGAAGAGACCTCAGGAGGTCATCTAGTGCAACTCCCTGCTCAAAGCAGGACCAACCCCAACTAAATCATCCCAGCCAGGGCTTTGCCAAGACCTTAAAAACCTAAGGATGGAGATTCCACCACCTCCCTAGGTAACCCAAAGATAGTAGGTACAGTTAAGGAGGAGGCCTCTGAACCTCTTCTTTTTAACTGGAAGATGACATATTGCACTAAAGCCTATTCTTTCAGTAGTTCTGACCTGTCTGGAACAAAGAATTGTCTTGTATCTTTTAAGAATTTGTGGTTGAGATTGTGAATCCCTTGCTCCAACAAGGCAGCAGCTTCTCAGTGGGGGTTACTTGAGCAAGTAGTTCAGCCTTTCCTCACAGCTCCGTTCCTTGCACACGACGTTCTATCTTTTTCTATATATACACATGTAATATGGTTCCGATTTTCAAAAGACCTCAGGACAAGACTTTCAGAAGCTCAGCAGGAGCACGCACAATTAGAGCCAGATTTCCCGATGAGCTCTGAACCCAACATACTGAGCACTTCTGAAAATCCAGACTTCATTTTGATGCCTAAGTGGGAGCTTTCTTGAAAAATCTGAGCCTGCATGTCTCTCATTTTTCTTTAGATTGGAAAGTCATAGCTGAACGCATGCATATAACGATGATGACTGACCCTGAACCAAACCTGAGGAGCCAGACACTCACAATCTTTGGGCAGATTCAGTTCTGGAAACATACTTTGCAGCTGGCCTCAGTTTCTATCCATGGGCAGAACAAAATCTGGACGTGATTTCGACACCCAACATTTACAGAAGAGTCGCTCCAAGCAAAGGGGTGCTGGGGGGTGTGGTTTCCATTATATACAGGGTTTACAGTAGTGGTCCCCAAAGTGTGAGGCACACTCCCCTGGCAGGGGCATGAAGGAACATTCTCGGGGTGCAGCAGGGCCTGGGCCAGTCCCCATTGCGGGTGGGGAGGGAATTCCGCCCCCAGCTCCGCTCTGGTCACGCCTCCAGCCGCAGCCTCGCTCCCAGCCCCAGCCCTGCCCCCAGCCTTAGCCTCCAACCGTGGCCCAGCCGCCGTTTCTGCTCCCAGCCCCAGAGCCCCTGGCCCTGGAACCTCTCCTGGCCCCAGACCCACCCCCAGCTGTGGCCCCAGCCTCGGCCCCCCCTCACCTCTGTCCCCCCCTCCCCCCCAGCTGCGGCCCCACTTCTGGCTCTGGGGGGTGGCGGACAGTGGGAAGGGGGGGCATGACCATGACAAGTTTGGGGACCACTGGTTTACAGCTTGGTTCAATGGCTCTCAGCACCCTCACTATACAAATTGTCCCAGCACCCCAGCTCCAAGTCCAAAATATTCACTGTGGGCCTCTCTCTAATACGGACCATTCCAGCTCTGAGGGTGACTGCTGGCCCGCTGGGGATAGGAGACTAGGGAGACAGCTCCCTCCAAAGCTCTTCGACATCTTGTGGCTGAGTCTCTCAAGGCAGGACTCTTTTGCTTTCCTTCTTACATTTACAGCAGCACCTAGAGGGTCTAACTGAAACAAGTGTGGCTGGGCTCAGCCCCGGACAGCCACATAGTAAGAGACAGTCCCTGCCCCAGAGAGTTACAGTCTGAACAGACAAGACAGACAAAGAGTAACAGGAAGGTGAAGTGACTTGCCCACAATCACACACCAGGTCAATGGAAGAGCAGGAAACAGAACCCAGCCTCACGCCCTATCCACTAGATTAGTCTCATTCCAGTTCCACCCAGTGTTTTTTAAAATCAAGTTGAACCACTGGTTTACAGGTCTGGCGCAGAGCAAAAGCAAAAGCAAAAACAAACAAAAAAAACCCAACAAATTCCCAGGCCTGTAAAACACTGCTTTGCAGAGCCTTACACCAATGAATAGTCTCAGAAGGCAGAAAATAAAAAAGGGACTCTGTTCAGTAACACGGAGCTCTAGCCTGTGGTGCTGGATTTTTGATCCCCAAACAAGAAATATATTGTACTCGGCTACATTCTGCGATTTGCAGAAAAGGTGCTAAAACCCCAGGAAACGTATCTCCAAACCTCTGGTCATTGAGAATTCACTGCGGTTCCTCACCCCTGACCCCTACAATCATCCAGATCAAAAATATGCTGGATTGGCTTAAGTTCTAAACATGACAAGGCTAAATACAAAGCCCCACTAATCAAATCTGCGGTGGCTGTACTGTCTATGTAGCTGCCTCTGGATCCTATCCCTGCCCGCTGTCCGGAAAGGTCTGTAAAATGCATAGGACTGTCACTGGCCTCTTGAAAATACCTTTCCTCTGCTTTGCTAGAAATCAGTGTGTTGCTAGAAATAGACAAATACATTCCCCTTGTATTCTTGAGCTCCCTCACAGGGTCTAACTGCTTCACTGCTGCTGTCAGCCACATCTGAGACACTTCACGGTTGCATCATAGACAGCACATTAGCCTGGTGTGTGTGCGCAGCGCTGGAGCCGATGCTGTGCTAGGGACTGACCAGGCTCACTCTGTGTGTGCTGGGATTCCACAGCCGCCCTTAAATATGCTGGTTATTTTTATCCTCCTACGTAATGCTGCGATTCCACCAGTGGTAGAAGCAATGGCTACACAATGTTTCCCTTTAGTCGGGAAGGGAAATGGAAAGAGGCCAGGCTTCCTGATCACATGATGCTGAAGTCAATGAAAAAAATTAGGAAAAAACTCCTCCCTCTCTCTCACAAAAAAAAAAAAAAAGCCTGGTCCAGCTTAACCCTTGGCACTAAGTATGTCTAAGGGAAAGCAGCCCAGTGGGATATGGGCCAGAAAGGCATCAGGGGAGGAAAAGAAACCACCCATAAACATAAGATTGCTGCAGTAATTGGTGGCTCTGAAAAAACACTAAGGAAATGTGAGGCTTGTACGAAACATCAGCAGACAAGAACCGGGGTGATGTCAGACTGCCTTCCAGGATTAGAAACCCTTAAAAGCTCCTAAGCTCGGAGCTGCCCGGGAAAAAAAGCAAGATCCCTTCTCAGTGGAAGGAAGCAAGAAAGATGCAGCCTCGGGATTTTGATTTTATAAAAGCAGTGCAATGAACTCCAGCTCGATGGGGGCAAAGCCCAGCCAGCCCTTTGTTTATAGGGTGGGATAGTGAACCTGGGACTCGCTGTGATCTTTTAAGACCTCTCTCTCGCTTATTAACATAAACTCAATGAAACATCTCAGTGTCCCGGTGAGGCTAGCCAGGATTATTTCCACTCATTTTATATCTGGAGAAAGGGAGGCTGAGAAATTCAGGGTCAATTTCTCCCCTGGTTAGTGTAAGAGTGACACCTCTACTTTCTCCAGCCAGTTCTGGCTGCCTTAGGAACTCTGCATACAGGGACAGGATTGGAGGGGACAGGTGGGTGCACTTTGCTGTCCGCTTACACAGGAGCAGCATGTGTCTCTGGTTAGTGCTGATGGCTGAGAGCGGTACTTTGCTGCCCAGGTGTACTTGGGGATTGGGCTGGCCTGATATTGACCTCAGTCCTTTTGAGAATGGTGAAATCCCACCTTGCTGCTTGTGCAGCCAGAAGCCAGCTCCTTGAGCACAGCACGAGGCAGCATAAACTGACTTGCTCGATAGCATGACAAGTGGGATTAGAACTCAGGGGCTGCTGCCTTCCAGTCCACTGTCTGGGGCTTGATTTCTGACTCCAAACAATCGATGCAGCAATAACGTTTGGCCAAAACTGCAAACAGGTTCAGCTGCTCAGACACTTATTAGGGGCTTCCTGCTCTTGCTCATGGTAAGAGCAGGCTGGGGTCAGTTTCCACCCCCCCCGCAAGCTGGCCTCATGCTTTGGCCCTTCCCCCTTCGCAGCGGGCACTGGCCAGGCAGGGAGGCGGGCTGGCCTCCCCCTGAGAGTGGCTTTGTCTCTTCACCCTGGCTAGGCAGCCAGGTGCCTTTTCTGGATTACACATCCCTTTGAGCAGCAGCAATGGAGATGGGACTCTACTTTCCCAGGGCAGTAGTGACAGGTCTCCCCTCCTTCCCCCAGGCAGCACAGCAGGGTTCCCTGGAGCAGCAGCACTGGCGACAGAGGACCCCAGCAACAGGACTGGATCTCTATGGGCTCCATATGTGTTCCCTGGGCCATTCTCCTGCCTCCTCAGCCTAGTGTTTTGAACTGCCATTGGCCCATGGCTCTGACATCAATTGGAGAGAGAGCAGATGGATTGGGAAAGGACTCATGAGAGGGAAAACAAAATGGAGCCAGTTCAAAAATAGTCCCTGCTCAGCTTAAAGCCTGGCTTGGTCCAGTCCCTAAGCAAAGTTCATCTAGTGCAAAAAGACAGTATTTTATTCACCTCAACCATCTCTGCTCCTTGGTTGGAAACCACATACTGTAATGATTTGCAAACACATGGAGAGCTTGAAACAAACAAGATGAGTTTACCACTAATACCAGTTGCAAACCCTGCCCCCCCATTTCATTCCCCCTCCCCCAAATAAATACATGACTCAATTCCAAGATGTCTGATGGGAATACTTCATAAGGCAAGCCTGCCGCGCTGCCGGCAGTTCCCAGAGACGGATCTCATTGCTACAGATGTTTTGCTCAGTTGTCCTGTAGTCTTCTTCGGAGGAGCAAAGCACAAATGTTACTGAGAGAGAAAAAGGGAGAGAGACTGTGTGTGTGTGTGTGTGTGTGTGGCGGAGTGGGGGGGGGAAGAGATCAAGTTTTTGAGACACAAATATAAAAATACCCAGGAGTTAAACACAAACTCATTATACCAAACGGAATCAATACAGCTCTAATAAAAAGATTCAGTGGAAAGGAATGGCTGTTGCAATGATTCTGGAGCCAAACCGAAAGCAGTTTTGAACAGAAGTACAGAAATACTCCTCTCTCTCTCACATTATTTGGTGTTCCAACTTCCCTCATTCCCCTCCCCCCCTCCCCGCCCAGTGAAAAATAGAAACAAATACAAGCAATAATATAACTGTATAGACAATAGGAATAGAGTTTTCTACCAACTTCCTTACAGAGCATACAGCACACAGAGAGAGATTCTAATGTAAAAGCAGCACCATTGAAGGCAACACCACAGCCACGTATAGGGGATGGTGCAGCGACACCCCTCCTCAGCATGAAGCACTGGAAAGTCTGTTTGTCAGAGAGGCACAGTTTGTCTAATGCCACTACATAAGCATGGAGGAGAGTGAGCAATCTGCTTGCTCTAACAGGATGGAGCAGACTGGCCCTGCTGCAGTCCCTGGTCTCTGCCTCCTTGCCACCCTCTTTCTGGAGTGCAGGCACTGGGATTGTGTTACACAGCCACAGGAATATGTGGTGGGGAAGTTTCGTGCTTACCCTTCTGCCTGGCATGCCTGGCCCCGAGTGATTCTACAGAGCCTTCCCTCAGAAGACACCGAAACATTTCACTCAGGCCTGGTCTACACTATGCGTTTCAATCGAATTTAGCAGCGTTAAACCGATTTAACCCTGCACCCGTCCACACAATGAGGCCCTTTATATAGATATAAAGGGCTCTTTAAACCAGTTTCTGTACTCCTCCCCGACGAGAGGAGTAGCGCTGAAATAGGTATTGCCATGTCGGATTAGGGTTAGTGTGGCCACAAATCGACGGTATTGGCCTCCGGGCGGTATCCCACAGTGCACCATTGTGACCGCTCTGGACAGCAATCTGAACTCGGATGCACTGGCCAGGTAGACAGGAAAAGCCCCGCGAAGTTTTGAATTTCATTTCCTGTTTGCCCAGCGTGGAGCTCTGATCAGCATGGGTGGTGATGCAGTCCCAGATCCAAAAAGAGCTCCAGCATGGACCGTATGGGAGATACTGGATCTGATCGCTGTATGGGGAGACAAATCAGTTCTATCAGAGCTCCGTTACAGAAGACAAAATGACAAAGCATTTGAAAAAATCTCCAGGCTATGACAGACAGAGGCCACAGCACAGTGCTGTGTGACAAGCGTAATGGAAAGCCAAAGAATCAAATGGACGCTCACGGAGGGAGGGAGGGGTACTGAGGACTCCAGCTATCCCACAGTCCCCACAGTCTCCAGAAAGCATTTGCATTCTTGACTGGGCTCCAAATGCCTGAAAGGTCAAAAACATTTTCCCGGGTGTTTCAGGGTTATATGTCGTCAATTTACACACTTCCCCCCCACCCCGAAAGAAAAGGGAAAAAAATCGTTTCTCGCCTTTTTTCAATGTCACCGTATGTCTACTGCATGCTGCTGGTAGATGGGGTGCTGCAGCGCTAAACCGCAGCATCCTCTCCCCTCCCCGGTGGCAGATGGTACAGTACAGAAGGACTGATAGCTGTCATCATCATCATCCTGTGAGTGCTCCTGGCTGGCCTCGGTGAGGTTGGCCGGGGGCGCCTGGGTAAAAATAGGAATGGCTCCTGGTCATTCCCAGAAGATGGTACAGAATGGCTGGTAACCGTCCTCATCATAGCAACTGGGGGCTGAGCTCCATCAGCCCCCCCTTTCATGTGTAAAGAAAAGATTCTGTACTGCCTGGACTATCATAGCAGCTGGAGGCTTCCTCCCCCTCATTTTATCTCACTAAAAAGTCAGTGTTTCTTATTCCTGCATTCTTTATTACTTCATCACACAAATGGGGGGACACTGCGACGGTAGCCCAGGAGGGTTGGGGGAGGAGGGAAGCAATGGGTGGGGTTGTTGCAGGGGCACCCCCTAGAATGGCATGCAGCTCATCATTTCTGCGGGATCTCTGGGGCTCTGACACGGAGCAGCTGTGCTCTCTGGTTCTCTAGTACACTTTCCCCATATTCTAGGCAGGACTGACTCAATTTTTAGACAAAATATAGGAAGGGAATGACTTGGGGAGTCATTCCCATTTTTGCCTATGCGCCCCCGGCCGACCTCAGCGAGGCCAGCCAGGAGCACCCATAATAGCAGCAGACAGTACAGAACGACTGATAACCGTCATCTCATCGCTAGTTTACAATGGCAGACGGTGCAATATGACTGGTAACCGTCTCTGCTATCTTGCAAAGGCAAATGAATGCTGCTGTGTAGCAGTGCAGTACCGCGTCTGTCAGCAGCATCCAGTACACATACGGTGACAGTGACAAAAGGCAAAACTGGCTCCATGATTGCCATGCTATGGCGTCTGCCAGGGCAATCCAGGGAAAAAGGGCGCGAAATTATTGTCTGCCGTTGCTTTCCCGGAGGAAGGATTGAGTGACGACATTTACCCAGAATCACCCGCGACACTGTTTTTGCATTGGGATTTCAACCCAGAATTCCAATGGGCAGGGGAGACTGTGGGAACTATGGGATAGCTACAGGATAGTTACCCACAGTGCAACGCTCTGGAAATCGATGCTAGCCTCTGTACATGGACGCACACCGCCGAATTAATGTGCTTAGTGTGGCCGCGTGCACTCGACTTTATACAATCTGTTTTACAAAACCGGTTTATGTAAAATCAGAATAATCCTGTAGTGTAGACATACCCTCACATTCACTGATTAAGCCTCCCCACCCCACTGTGGTGTATTATCATCAAACTGGAATAACACAGGCACAGAGCAGTGAAGTGCTTTGCCCAGTCACGTGGCAAACCCAGGGCCAGAGCTGGCATTAGCGTGTGGGTCTCCGAACTACCCCACAAACCCATGCTGCTCTGCCCTCTCACCATCTCCTCATTATGCTGGAATACGCCAGCTGTTTCCGAACCATTTGGGAAAACAAAATGGGTCTGATTTCTCGGTTTCATCTCTCTAATTATTCATTGGCACAGGTGGCATTGTACAAATAATGTTACCTGATACCCAGTGGAGGGGTGTACAGTCCATAAGCTGCCAGTGTCAGAAGAGAAGCCATGGGCTGAATGGACTTGGACAAATGTCAAAAGCAGCAAATAAATTATTAATAATGTTGCACTATAAACATCACCTACTATTTAAGGATCTGAAAGCACTTTACTAATATTAATGAATGCTTGGAATGTATTCACAGCAATAGCGCTGCAATTCTGATTTACATTAAGCACTAAACCAATTGCCACATGGAGACAAGTTGCTTATAATACTTCTAGTTAGGGAAGCATTCTTGGCATCATTTTACAGAAGGCAACCCCCTGAACTGGACGCAGTATTGGCGTAACAGTCTCATTAAAGCCGTAGACAATGATAATAACAGCTACCTACTTCCACTCGATATTCCCCTGCTTCTCCATCCAAGGATTGCATTCGCTCTCTTAGCCACCATCACCCCCAAGTCCTTTCCTGAGTCACCAATCCTCAAAATACAGCCCCCTCCCATCCTGTAAGTATAATTCCAAAGAGGTGACGTTGCCTGGAACTGAGATTTTCAGGATGTGAGTATCTCTACACAAAGACTGCCTCAATGATCCAATTCTCATTCACATGTGAATTTCTGTGGCTGCCACTCAAGTGGCCAGTTTTAAATGGTAGGTTCTGTGGGCCATCTCTAAAGCATTAAACTGCAGCATGCTGTATGCCACCCTACTTAGGGCCTGATCCAAATCCCACTGAAGTCAGTTGTCTTCCAGGGATTTTGGATCCAGCCCCAAAGGATTCTGCACACACAACTGGAGTTTTCCATGAGGGAGAGGATTCTTTCCTTGCTTTTTTGTCTTGTGTTATCCACGTTGCATCTCTGGAAATGACTTCAGCCTTTTGAACAGCCATTCTCTTTGGCTTTCTAAACAATGTCTTGATTTTGTCAAAGGGAAAGGGAAAGAGACTCTTTAAATCAGCAGACTCCCCTTTTGTTATGTGCCATATAAATCTCGACTTATCCTAAGTCAGCCCTTCCGGTCACACTGACAGCACTGTCCCTGACACTGGTTAATGGATCAGAGCTAACTTTAAATGGACACTTTCTGGCTTGCTTTTTAAATCACTTTAAAATTGAAACCTCCTCATGGCTGGTTATGAAAGCGCTGAACGGAAGGCTGTTTTGGAAACACATCTGGCTGCAGTCCTGCTATGCCAAATTAGCAGTGAATCCAAGGGACTGACCACTGGAGGTGGCATCTGACCACTTGTAAGAGACCTCTGGAGTACAGCTGGGAGAAGGCACAACCAGGCCGTGCAGAACACTAGGAAAATTCAGAGTCAATTTCATGCCGAGCTGGGTTTGTTTATGTAATGCAGGGGACTGGCTCATATCTCAATCTTTCATCACCCTGGCCTGGAACAGTAATATTTTAATAATGTCTAACAGCAAAACTATGGAAAAAATTAGGAGCCAGCTCAAAGAGAAGGAGGTTTTTTCTGATGCAGATTGAGTTCCCTAAATGACAGTCATTGCTTATTTCGGTAGAAAGCCTCCCCCATTCTTATTTAACAGCTCAGACTCTTGTCTCACTCTGGGATTTGGAACCTGGGAGTTCAACTGTTGATAGATACAATATTTAGCATGCGTAAAACACTAAAAGTATAGGAGTTGTATAGGACCCTCTATCTGTTGGGTCATTAGAACCTCTGAGTGGAATGTGGCCATCTGACCTCCTGCCAAGCTCATTAGGGGCCTTCAGGACAAAGTGTGTTAGAAGCACAATTGACTGTTGAGTCCTTGAGGGATGGGACTCTGGAAAACAATGTTTTGGCTGAGGATAGGCAAAAGATCATTTTAATTAATATCATTTCAGAAGGCCTGCATCTCATGCGATGGGAACATGTTCACTCACAATAGACCTGGGTCTTTTAAAAAGAAACGACACTCTCAACCTCAAGTTCAGAGGGACTCAGACTCAACTGTGTGAGAGAATTAGGTAACCATGCCACGGTGCTGGGAAATAGTTTACTGTTTAGGCTCCTGTTGCCATTTTACATCCAACTTCTGACAATGAATTGGTGAAGTGAGGGAGACAGTACCACATGATGATCAAGAGATATAACAGACTAGACAGGCAAATCCCTTCCCTAAGCACAGATCTTGATTTTTAGGGCAGGGAATGTCTTTGTTCTGTTTGTACAACGCTAAACAAAATGACACCCTGGTCCAGGAGCAGGGCTCCTAAGCTCTACAGAAATATAAATAATAATATTACATTTACTACAGTAGAATCATAGGACTGGAAGGGACCTTGAGAGCTCATCTAGTCCAGTCCCCTGCACTCAAGGCAGGACTAAGTATTATCTAGACCATCCCTGACTGATGTTTGTTTAACCTGCTCTTAAAAATCTCCAGTGATGGAGATTCCACAACCTCCATAGGCAACTTGTTCCAGTGCTTAACTACCTTGACAGTTAGGAAGTTTTTCCTAATGTCCAGCCTAAACCGCCCTTGCTGCAATTTAAGCCCATTGCTTCTTGTCCTATCCTCAGAGGTTAAGAAGAACAATTTTTCTCCCTCCTCCTTATAACAACCTTTTATGTACTTGAAAACTGTTATTCCCTTCTGTTCAAAAATCACGAGTCACGAGATCATTTTAAAAATGAGATTTCATAAAATAAATATATTGGTGGTTCTGTGTATTTGCCTTCTGCTTTTGGTACCTCAGGTCACATTTTCAGGCTTTTCTCTGCAACCACAAGGGCTAGAGATTTACTGTATTAGAAAGAGAAGGGGAAAGAAAGGAAAAAAAAGAAAGCTGGGGTTCTCACTTAACTGCTTATTTGCAGGAGCTGGGATTATCAAGTACTGTTGGTAACATTACACTGGAGCGTTATTTCCATCATCATATTTACCCACAGCAAGAATGAGATTTCACAACACCAGTGAAAGAAGAAACAACTCAGATGCCAGATTCCATAGCCATTACTCATAGGCAAATCCCTTTCGATTTCATTGAGAATTGCCTGCACAAAAAGAGGCAGGTTTTGGCCACAGAAGACCATTGCAACTCTCTCTTTCATACAGGTGTAAAGCATTTGAAGGAGAATGCAACAATAAAGAGTGAACAATGTATGGTGACAGTGCACAGATGGAGCCAGATCCTTACCTGATACAAATTGGCCCAGCTCCACTGATTTCAAGAGACCTGAAGTTTGGGCCCTGAATGTTTGAATACATATTAAGAATACTTCAAACTTATATCCATAGTGCGTATGTAAGCAAGGTCTGCTGAATTCTTCCCTGACAGCTAGCTGGGAGGGGGAGAGACTTTATGAGCAATCTGTATTTACATGAACACACCTACTCTGCTTAGATACCCAGCAGATAGAGCAGTGTGCTGCTCAAAGTGATCAACTTTGGCTGGTGTTGGGTTACAAATCACCTTTTTAATGAATGCAGGAGTAGAGAAATGCTGTTACCAATGTTAACATTATTGTGAATAAAAGGGAGCAGAACTGTGCTTAACCTGTCCCATACGAGGGGGGTCACCCTCAGCTGAAAGGACCTTATTAAGCCAGGGGCTCGAATGCCAGAGCCCCATGAATGGTAAAAGGGGTGGGGATAGGTATCCTAGCTAGGAAAAAGAAAGAGCTAAATAGGCTTTATTAGGAGCCTCTTCTGTTATTTTAAATGCTCAATCACTAAGAGCTGAAATCACTTCAGATGGGGCAGTGTCTCTGCCCAACCTGCAAAGAACTGAAAATCACTGAGAGACTGATGTGTGGAGCTCATAGCTGAGAGGCAGGTGGCAGCAGAAGGTTACTGACGGTCGGCTAGCGAACGAGTGGCTGGTGAGGCGGTAAGCAGATTGAGTGAGCGGCTGGCAGAGAGGCGCAGTGAGCAGACAGCAGGGCAGCTGGCAGAGATGGGTGGTGATTGAGTGCCCGAGCAGCAGAGTGATTAAGGTGCCTCCTTACCTCCACCCAGGGGGGAGGTGAACTCTGCAGCTGAATCTCTGAACTCTGGGTCTGTACTGACCAAGGACAGCAACTGAGAGTGGGGTGCAGAGAAGGGACAGGCACGTTAAAGGGACCTTTAGGTTGCTGGATTTAAGAACATGATGGAAAAAGGACTCTATCCAACTTACTTGGGGGTGGGTCTTTTACTCATCATTTATGTTTATGAACTCTGTTTGAGGTGTTTTCCCTCCTTTTATTAAATTTCTTTTCTATACGCAGACTTTGTGCTTGCGAGAGGGGAAGTATTACCTCTCAGCGGCGCCCAGGGGTGGTGTGTAAATTTCCCCAGGTCACTGGGAAGGGGCTCAAGCCGGTTCTGTGTTCTATCAATGGAAGGAGCCCCTAGATATTGAACCTGGCCCTGGTTGCTGCTGGCTCTGCCTGGCAGAAGAGTTACACTTATATGGCCCCCATTACTGTAGCATCACAATCTTTAATGTATATGTTCTTACAAGACCCGTGGGAGGAAGGCAAATGTTATTATCCCCATTTTACAGATGGGGAACTGAAACAGAGAGACTAAGGGTTAGAGACACAAAGACTTTAGGCACCGCAGTTCAAAATTTAGATCCTCAAAACCCCTGCTCAGATGCTGCCTAACCCTGTAGGTGCCAAAATTTTCACTGGTAATGTCCCCGAAGTGCCTACAGTACTATCAGTGTGCATATGCCAAACTGTCCAAGTCCTGATGCCTAGTTCATAACTAAGCCCTCAATATACTCCAGGCAGGCATTGCCCTGCCTGTTTTGCCTCTGGGGACCCAATTCAGTGGACATGCTCAGAGGCCACTTACTGAATTGGGACCTGCACAAAACACAGCCACTCCCTGTACACACAACTGCCCACTGATTGGAGTGTTCATCCAGGTGCCTTTGGAGGTGTAGCCAGCAAGCATGTGGTAGAGTAGGGAATTGAACCCATCTCTTCCAAGTCCCAAGCTAGCAGTGTCACAACTGAATCATCCTTCCGCTCTCCCTGTCAGTAATAGAAAGCACTGATTTCACTGAAGTTACACCAATATAACAGTTGAGTGAGGCAATGGTGAATCAGGCCCACAGAGATGAAGGGACCAATCCAAAGACCATTGAAATCAATGGAAAGACTGATTTCAGCAGGAGAAAGGGGCCATGCTGAAGGCAAGGAGGAGTTATGAAGAAGCTCTGCTCTGCTGACCCTCCGTTAACAGTAAGGCTCATACAGACCATATTCCAATAGCGTAAGCAACTAATGCTGGAGCTGGCATAGACCAACTCCCAGCATCCAGGAGTTGTAATCAGCTCTTTGCTGACCCTCGCCCTCCCTCTTCCCTATACTGAGCAGAGCTCAGATGCAGGGGAGAATCTGTCCCGGTTTCAGAAATTGAAACCCATCTCCTCAATCCCAGCCCCCTGGGGGCAGCTGCCTGACCATGAGAATTCAGTGAACACGCACTCCATTAGACAGCCTGATGAAGCTGAGGAAGCGTTAGCCGTTGAGAGAGAGGACCCTAGTTTAGAAGAAAAGTGCTAATTTTGGGCAATGGAAATGAAACTTGTGACTTGGTTAGATATCAGCCCATCTGCAGGAACAGCTGCGGGTGTTTCACAACTTGATACTGTTACCAGATAACTGACTCACCCACCACAGCTAGACTAGAGGACAAACTTATCCCTTGCTCAGAGAGTTCAAGCCATTTTCATTTTCTCACTTACTGGCTGTTTTCTGCTGCCTGCAGCCAGTCACAGTTGCTAGCTTAACAACAAGGCCCTGGCAATAGCAGCTTTTAACAATGACAAGGATCAGATACTAGTCAACCTAGTAAGCAGCAAGCAAACTCTGTTGTTACATGAGGCTATTCATGCACTATTATTTTTCTCCATATCATTTAAATTATGATTCTGTGAACAAAGTTATAAATATCCTCAAAGAATCATTTCCTCTTGGAGAGATGCTTGCAGCAGGGTATGAAGAATTATTTTCTCCTGTTTTGGGTCTTTATTTGATTAAATATATTTTAAGAATACTCTTTTCCCTCACCTTGCCCCAACTAGCTGCATGTTCTACCTCCATTGTGAACCAATACTGTATATGGGCCAGATCCTCAGCTGGTGTAAATGGATGAAGCTCCATGATTACCCTGATCTACACCAGCTGGGGATATGGCCCTATATGTTTAAAATGCAAAGGGTAAGTTCTTCTCATTTCCTGTAAGTAGAAAGTTCTTACCCCTCTCACCCTGTTCTTGAACCACAATCCCATTAAATCGAGCCTCTCCCACGCTTCTGACACTGCCATTCCTTTGAATGGAGGACTCGGAGAAGACAGGGTGGAGGGGCTGTATCATGCCTGGTTGAGGTAACCATATTAACTCCCCCAAAAGGAACCAGGTGAGAGCCTAACCAATGAAAGGAAGACAATTCACACAAGCTCCTTCTCCAGGATTCTCACACGATCACTGCACATGAGCAGCACCGACTGACTTCAGTGGGAGCTACTCCCACCAGGACTGATCCAAAGCCCATGGAGATTAATGGGAAGCTTTCTCTGGACTTCTATGGGCTTTGGATCGGCCTATGCTGCATTTGTAGAAATAAAGGCCCAGCATTTGAATCATTGGCAAGCAGAGCACTGCAGTTCCAGATGAAACCTGACCCTACAACAATGATAAGAGATCATAGAATATTAGGGTTGGAAGAGACCTCACGAGGTCATCTAGTCCAACCCCCTGCTCAAAGCAGGACCAATCCCCAACTAAATCATCCCAGCCAGGGCTTTGTCAAGCCTGACCTTAAAAACCTCTAAGCAAGGAGATTCCACCACCTCCCTAGGTAACCCATTCCAGTGCTTCACCACCCTCCTAGTGAAACATTGTTTCCTAATATCCAACCTTGACCTCCCCACTGCAATTTGAGACCATTGCTTCTTGTTCTGTCATCTACCACCACTGAGAACAGCCGAGCTCCATCCTCTTTGGAACCCCCTTTCAGGTAGTTGAAGGCTGCTATCAAATCCGCCCTCATTCTTCTCTTCTGCAGACTAAATAAGCCCAGTTCTCTCAGCCTCTCCTCGTAAGTTATATGCCCCAGCACCCTGATCATTTTTGTTGCCCTCCACTGGACTCTCTCCAATTTGTTCACATCCCTTCTGTAGTGGGGGGACCAAAACTGGATGCAATACTCCAGGTGTGGCCTCACCAGCACCAAATAGAGGGGAATAATCACTTCCCTTGATCTGCTGGCAATGCTCCTAGTAATACAGCCCAATATGCCGTTGGCCTTCTTGGCAACGAGGGCACATTATTGACTCATATCCAGCTTCTCGTCTGCTCTAATCCCCAGGACCTTTTCTGCAGAACTGCTGCTTAGCCAGTCGGTCCCCAGCCTATAGCAGTGCATGGGATTCTTCCTTCCTAAGTGCAGAACTCTGCACTTGTCCTTGTTGACCCTCATCAGATTTCTTTTGGCCCAATCCTCTAATTTGTCTAGGTCATTCTGGACCCTATCCCTACCCTCCAGTGTATCTACCTCTCCTCCCAGTTTAGTGTCATCTGCGAATTTGCTGAGGGTGCAATCCATCCCATCATCCAGATCATTAATAAAGATGTTGAACAAAACCGGCCCCAGGACCAACTCTTGGGGCACTCTGCTTGAAACCGGCTGCCAGCTAGACGTGGAGCCGTTGATCACTACCAGTTGAGCCTGACAATCTAGCCAGCTTTCTATCCACCTTATAGTCCATTCATCCAGCCCATACTTCTTTAACTTGCTGTCAAGAATACTGTGGGAGACCATATCAAAAGCTTTGCTAAAGTCAAGATATATCACATCCACCGCTTTTCCTCATATTCACAGAGCCAGTTATCTCATCATAGAAGGCAATCAGGTAGGTCAGGCATGACTTGCCCTTGATGAATCCATGTTGACTGTTTCTGATCACCTTCCTCTCCTCCAAGTGCTTCAGAATGGATTCCTTGAGAACCTGCTCCATGATTTTGCCGGGGACTGAAGTGAGACTGACCGGTCTGTAGTTCCTTGGGTTCTCTTTCTTCTCTTTTTTAAATATGGGCACTATATTTGCCTTTTTCCAATCATACGGGACCTCCCCTGATTGCCAAGAATTTTCAGATAATGGCCAATGGCTCTGCAATCACATCAGCCAATTCCCTCAGCACCCTTGGATGCATTAGATTTGGACCCATAGACTTGTGCATGTCCAACTTTTCTACATAGTCCTTAACCAAGTCTTTCACCACTGAGGCCTGGTCACCTCCTCCCCAGACTGTGCTGCCCAGTGCAACAGTTTGGGAGCTCACTTTGTCTGTGAAGATCGAGGCAAAAAAAGCATTGAGTACTGCAGCTTTTTCCACATCCTCTGTCACTAGGTTGCCTCCCCCATTTAGTAAGAGTCCCACACTTTCCCTGACCTTCTTCTTGTTGCTAACATACCTGTAGAAACCCTTCTTGTTACCCTTCACATCCCTTGCTAGCTGCAACTCCAATTGTGCCTTGGCCTTCCTGATTACATCCCTGCATGCCTGAGCAATATTTTTATACTCCTCCCTAGTCATCTGTCCAAATGACCACTTCTTGTAAGCTTCCTTTTTCAGTTTAAGCTCACCAAAGATTTCACGGTTAAGCCAAGCTGCCATATTTGCTCTTCTTTCTGCACATCGGGATAGTTTGTTCCTGTGCCCTCAATAAGGCTTTTTTAAAAATACAGCAGCTCTCTTGGACTCCTTTCCCCCTCATATTAGCCTCCCAGGGGATCCTGCCCATCAGGACCCTAAGGGAGTCAAAGTCTGGTTTTCTGAAGTCCAGGGTCCGTATTCTGCTACTCTCCTTTATTCCTTTTGTCAGGATCCTGAACTCAACCATCTCATGGTCACTGCTGCCCAGTTGCCACCCACTTCTACTTCCCCTACCAATTCTTCCCTGTTTGTGAACAGCAGGTCAAGAGGAGCATGGCCCCTAGTTGGTTCTTCCAGCACTTGCACCAGGAAGTTGTCCCCAACACTGTCCAAAAACTTCCTGGATTGTCTGTGCACTGCTGTATTGCTCTCCCAGCAGATGTCAGGGTGATTGACGTCCCCCATTAGAACCAGGGCCTGTGTTCTGGTAACTTCTGTTAGTTGTCCAAAGAAAGCCTCATCCACCTCATCCCCCTGGTCTGGTGGTCTGTAGCACACACCAACCATGACATCACCCTTGTTGCTCTCACTTCTAAACTTAACCCAAAGACTCTCAACAGGCTTTTCTCCAGTTTCATACTGGAGCTCTGAGCAGTCATACCGCTCTCTTACATACAGTGCAACTCCTGCACCTTTCCTCCCCGCCTCTCCTTCCTGAACAGTTTATACCCATCCATGACAGTGCTCCAGTCATGTGAACTGCCCCACCAAGTCTCTGTTATTCCAATCACATCATAGTTCCTTGATTGTGCCAGATCAGGTGGAGCAGTTGGATGTTTTCCAGGGGAGAGGATTAGATTTGTATACAACTTCAGCAGAGAGAAAGACACTGTTGTGTCAAGTCTTTTAATAAAGCCCTGTCCTCCTTCCTCTCATCTAGTGCTATCTGCCCCGAAATCCCACCCAACCATTGTTTGCCTTGGGCCTCTGTCATTCAAACAACCCTCCCATCTTCCTATAGAATCCCCTTCACCATGAGATGAATAGTTTGGGCCAAGAAATCTGGGGCCTGGGTGGAATCACTGCCTTCATGAAGACCTTTCCCTTAGCCATTAAGACCCCATTCTCTCCATGCTATTCTGTGCTCTGACTGGGAAACATGAACATAATTCCCTTCAGAGCTTTATGCAGGGTTGGAAAGCGCTGTGGTGGAGCAACACAAGGTGTATCCCCTCATCTCTTGTTGGTAGATGAACCTTGATCTGGGGTCTGGCTGGAGAAATATTTGCAAAGGTGGCTTCTGAGGAACAAAGATGTTGCACCGTATGGTGGAACTGACACAGTGGACTCCTTCTGAGTCAGGGCTGTACCGTCCCCAAGCATGGGGCAAAGGGGTACGGTGCTGCCATTCAGATAGATGGTCAAACCATCGTTTCAAATACATAAGAACGGCTGTACTGGGTCAGACCAAAGGTCCATCCAGCCCAGTATCTGTCTACCGACAGTGGCCAATGCCAGGTGCCCCAGAGGGAGTGACCCTAACAGGCAATGATCAAGTGAT
Source organism: Mauremys reevesii (assembly GCF_016161935.1). Lineage (NCBI taxonomy): Eukaryota > Metazoa > Chordata > Testudines > Geoemydidae > Mauremys > Mauremys reevesii. The sequence continues at coordinate 127,916,607 of NC_052628.1, forward strand.
CTCTCTCCTGCCATCCATCTCCACCCTCTGACAAACAGAGGCTAGGGACACCATTCCTTACCCGTCCTGGCTAATAGCCATTAATGGACTTAACCTCCATGAATGTATTTAGTTCTCTTTTAAACCCTGTTATAGGCCTAGCCTTCACAACCTCCTCAGGCAAGGAGTTCCACAGGTTGACTGCGCTGTGAGAAGAACTTCTTTTTATTTGTTTTAAACCTGTTTTAAATAGCTCCACATTTAGCTAATCTGATGCCTTATGGGGCATCCTGTGGTGCCACACCAGCAGCTTGCTCCCATGTTGGGCCCCACCTTCCACTTGGAGTGGCAGTGACATGGAGCAGTGTCATGGGCACCTCTTCTCAGACCCAAGAACAGCAGCAGGGTCCCCCCCTTTCCTCCAGAGAGGTAAAAATATCAGCAGGGAGTGCTAGTATCCACCCCAGAAGCCAGGGTGTATTTGATGGGTGAGTGGGCCCAGTCACACACAGAATCTGCTGCTGGCATGTGTTGGCAGCAGCCTCCAGAGCAGCGGGTATAGAACTTAACACTCCGTGGAGATACATGGAGCCGTCAGAGCTATTGTTCTATGCTCTCTGCAGATGCAGGCAGACCATGCTGTGCTGGCTATATTCAGGTATGTTTTCAAGTTTTTCTTTGTAACCTTAAGAGCCAGAAACTTACTTTTCTTTTCTTCCGCAAAATGAAGGCAGAGCTTGTGTTGTAGTCACATGACTGCAGGGACTAGAGACCCAGGTATGGGCCTTTAGTGCCAATACCTTAGCTCAGCCCTAGTTCTGACTCCTTAAAGATCCCCTAACACTTTTTGCAGCAGTAGGTAGGCGAGTTCAACCTGTGATCCTTGTAGATTGTTTGCAGATCATCTTGTTAAGTCTGTAAAGCACTTTAAGATGCTGTGTGATGAAAATTCTATATAAGTCCTTATTTAGGTGGCCACTTTCCTAGAACTCCCATCCATTGCATGCTCAGGGAATAGGCAACTGCGATTTGAACCTAGATCTCTATTTGCTAATGCAAAACTCCTATGTACACACCAGCGAGCTACTTTACTGAGTGAGTTCTAAATGGCAATGGTATTCTCTTGGTGAAATACAGTCAGATTGTCAAGCTCCTTTAATATCAAAATAATCCTGGGATCAAACCCAATCATCCTGTGGCCCATTACAATTCTCTCCCCTACCTTACAAGATTCTTGGGTCTGAAGAAAAGCCCCAGAGAGAGGGATGTGTTTCCAATATTAGCTGTGAAGATTCAGTTCTCTCTGTGGCAATGAGAAAGAGCAGTTGCTTCCTAAAAGAAAGGAGATATTGAAAGGTGAAGTAAGCACTGGCAATTGTATTTAGAGGAAGCATGCCTGAGAAGGAAGATAAAAGGTAACTAGGATGGTAAGAACTATTTTCCAAGGTCTCTGTCCTGCACCCAGTGAAGTGACTAGGAGCATTGTCATTGGTATCAATCAATCTTAAGGTCCTGGTCCTGCAAACACTTAGGCATGTCATAACGTTATGTATGTGAACAGTTCCATTGACTAAGTGCATAAATGTTTGCATGATCAGGGTCTAAGTGATTTGTAGCATGACAACTTTCATCTGCCAAGGTTACTGCTAGAACTAAGAATATTTTACATGCAGTAATTTATTGGATGAATTCAACCATTTTCCCCCTGTTCACAAATTGTTTGCAAACAGATTGTGAGAATCCCAGATGTACTCATCATTCAAAATCATTCACAGAGTTCTTCAGTGAATAACACATGGTCTGCAGCTCATTTGTGAACAGTTCCTTGTGGATATTTGTAATTTGTACTATGTGGGCTAATTATGCCAGTCACATGGTAGCTGTTCCTTGATTGGGTGGTTTATGTAAACACCCAACAAAGAGCAATCTGTGAACTGGAAATTGCACAGTTGGATATATAATTCAAAACTCACTTTCAGCACATAGTCAAATTTAAATTCATGTTTTGCCAGGGTTTGTATGGTCCCACTCTATATTAAGGTTGAGAAAGTAACAGATTTTTTAGACAAGGGAAATGTGGTGGATCTAATATATCTGGATTTCAGTAAGGTGTTTGATACGGTACCGCATGAAGAATTACTGGTTAAATTGGAAAAGATGGGGATCGAAATGAAAATCCAGAGGTGGATAAGGAGCTGGTTAAAGGGGAGACTGCAGAGGGTCGTATTGAAGGGGGAACTGTCAGGTTGGAGGGGGGTTACCAGTGGAGTTCCTCAAGGGGGTTTTTTGGGTCAATTTTATTCAATCTATTTATTGCTGACCTGGGAACCAAGAGTAGGAGTGGGCTGATAAAGTTTGCGGGATGACACCAAGTTGGGAGGTATTGCCCAATCGGAAAGGATTGGGATATCCTCCAGGAGAGTTGGATGACCTTGTAAACTGGAGTATTAGTAACAGGATGAAATTCAATAGTGAGAAGTGTAAGGTTATGCATTTAGGGATGACTAACAAGAATTTTAGTTATAAGCTGGGGACGCACCAGTTGGAAGTAACGGAGGAGGAGAAGGACCTAGGAGTCCTGGTTGATCGTAGGATGACTATGAGTAGGCAATGTGATGTGGCGTTTAAAAAGCTAATGCGGTCTTGGGATGCATTAGGCAAGGTATTTCTAGTAGGGATAAGGAGGTGCTAGTCCCGTTATATAAGGCGTTGGTGAGACCTCATTTGGAGTATTGTGTGCAGTTTTGGTCTCCCATGTTTAAGAAGGATGAATTCAAACTGGAACGGGTACAAAGAAGGGCCACTAGAATGATCCGAGGAATGGAAGGCCTGTCATATGAAAGGAGACTTGAGGAGCTCGGTTTGTTTTCCTTAATCAAAAGAAGGATAAGAGGAGATATGATTGCACTCTTTAAATATATCAGAGGGATAAATACCAGGGAAGGAGAGGAATTATTTCAGCTCAGTGCTAATGTGGACACGAGGACAAACGGATATAAATTGTCACATGACTTTAAGATTAAGCTAGATAAGTTTATGGAGAGATGGGTATGATATATAACGGGCTTAGTCAATAGGTCAAATATTGCCACACTGTAAATAGTACAATGGGTCAATGATATGATATTCTTAACCTTTTTCCAGAGGTATGGCTGGAGAGTCTTGCCCGCATGCTCGGGGTTCAGCTGCCCACCATATTTGGGGTCAGGGAAATTTTTCCCCTCCAGGAAGATTTGGCAGTGGCCCTTTTTTTTTTCCTCCTCTCCATGGGGGGGGGGGGGGTCGCTAAAAAAAGGAGTGGATGGATTGGCATGTGGCCTGCATCTGCAGGGGAGAGGATGAATGATATGGGTCCTTCTGATTGATCTTGAATTCTATGATTCTAAGGTTCTATTCAAAATGGTTAATAAGTGATGACCAAATGTTATAAGCATGTTACAGACATGAATAGCATATCTTATAGATTGATATAAGCACATCAACAACGGGATTACAGATGGTTACAAACCATGATTATAAGCAACCTCTTGACTTGCTGGACTCTAACAATTGGTTAACCATGTGTTAAAACATCTGATTCATTTATGAACCTTTTATATACAATGGGATCATTTGTACTAGCATTGTTTGTGGCCCCATTTCAGTAAGATTCTTAGGAAAACCAATACACTGCTACCTCGATATAACGCCACCCGATATAACACAAATTCGGATAGAACGCGGTAAAGCAGTGCTCCAGGGGCAGGGCCGGTGCAACCATTTAGGCGACTTAGGATTTGGGAGGCGCCATTTTCTTTGGCAGCGACTGCGGCGGCTGGATCTTCGGCTGCCCCGGTTGCTGCCGGCATTTAGGCGGAGGGAGCTGGGGCTGGGAGAGTGGGGAGGGCCGCCTGCAGCAAGTAAGGGGGGGCGGCATGCAGGGGAACTCCCTGCCCCAGCTCACCCCTGCCCCGCCTCCTCCCCGAGCACACCGTCGCTGCTTCACTTCGCCCCCCCCCCCGGCTGGCGGGGCCTACGCTGCTTGGCGCCGCACGCCTGGGAGGTGGGAGAAGTGACGCAGCGACGGTGTGGGGAGGAGGAGGGGCAGGGGTGAGCTGGGGTGCCTGGGTGGAGCTGGGGGGGGGAGGAGGGCGGGGTGAGGAGCTGCTGTGGGGAGAGCGCCTCAGGGTGGGGGCTCGGGGACGGGGGAGGGCGCAAGGTGGAAGTTTCGCCTAGGGCACGAAACATCCTTGCACCGGCCATACCAGGGGGGCAGGGCTGTGCACTCCGGTGGATCAAAGCAAGTTCAATACAACATGGTTTCACCTACAACATGGTCAGATGTTTTGGCTCCCAAGGACAGCGTTATATCGAGGTAGAGGTGTACCTCAAAAAATCACAACCTTAGCTTGAACCTGACATTTGAATTTGAATGAATAGTCTTCTACACTTTTCCCCACCATTTGCTCAGTGTTGGCTATTACAGTCGAAGCCATGGTGGATGAGTGTTAATATAATAGGAACAGGGCATGGACCTTAGCCCAGACAACGAACCAAACTATTGTTAATATTTGGCTAAATACACTCCAGATTCTCCTCAACCTTCTGTACCTTTCTTTGGCTAGGTCTACATTGGAGGGGGGGAGTCGACCTAAGATATTTGCATAGCTGAAGTCGGCGTATCTTAGGTCGATTTACCCGGCCGTGAGGACGGCGGCGAGTCGACTGCTGCCGCTCCCCTGTCAACTCCGCTTCTGCCTCTCATCGCAGTGGAGTTCCGGAGTCGACGGCAGAGCGATCAATTTTATCACATCTACACTAGATGTAATAAATCGATCCCCAATAGATTGATCACTACCTGCTGATCTGGTGGGTAGTGTAGACATACCCTTTTTCTTGTGTCTACTGCAGTCTCAGCAAGCCTGGCAGCTGATTTTGTTGAACCAGCTGCTGTTTCCAGAATTCCTCCACTCCAGGGCTTCCCTGGAGTCAGAGCTACATCGGTGTATTCTGGGTCACCTCTGCCTTACCTGAAGAACCCCCCGAGCATACAACAGTTGAAGTCAACAGCTGGATCAGCAGCGGCTGCCAGACCTGCAGACACTCTGACAGAGGATCTGGTGGCATATCATGAAAGACAGGGCAATCAACTGGTGATCTGGGAGAGGGACACTGGGATTTGAGAAATGAAAGCTCTCAGGGAAGAAAATGGGAGACTTCGGGCCAGATTTAAACACCTCTGGGTGTCTGAAGTAACCCTTCCTTGATAGCCTGCCATGGTTTTACCCAAGGTAGCAGAGTTACTGTGAACTGACAGCATGTAACTGAGATCAGGTTCTGGCCTCTGGGTTGAAATCAGGGAGAAGACAGACAGTTGATTTTGCCTTTAGGTATGGCCTTGCCTTGAGCAGGGGTAAAACTCGAAGCAGGGAGCAGTGCAAATACAGAATTCACATGGACGGACATTGCTCATGGCCAGGAATAGTAAAGGGATATGAACAGGCCAAAGTAAAAACCAATTTTGAACACAGCAAACTGTTTGCAGGCAGGTACCCTAGTAGCAATGCCAACTTCCTCTGCACAAAACTGAACATCCTTGCCCCTCCTGCCCTGCCACTCTGCTGATGTTGTGCCCATGCCCTGCCCCTTCTCCAGGGCCCTGCCCCCATTCACTCCACCCCCCGTCACTCGCTCTCCCCATCCTCATTCACTTGCTCAGTTCTCAGCCAATGGGAGCTGCAGGGGTGGTGCTTGGGGAAGGAGCAGCGAGTGGAGCCCCCTGGCTGCCTCTATGCATAGGAGCCAGAGGGGAGACATGCCAGGTGCTGCACGGCGCCACCAACTGGACTGTCAATGGCTGTTTTTAACATCATTGCCCCTTTTGCACTCCTGGGCCATCGGGGGCAAAAGGAGCAGCTGCCCCAGGGCGGGGGTTTTAAAAGGGCATAAGAACGGCCATCCTGGGTCAGACCAAAGGTCCATCCAGCCCAGTATCTGTCTACCGACAGTGGCCAATGCCAGGTGCCCCAGAGGGAGTGAACCTAACAGGCAATGATCAAGTGATCTCTCTCCTGCCATCCATCTCCACCCTCTGACAAACAGAGGCTAGGGACGCTAGCAGCGGCCGAAGTCACAGGCCTTTTTTAATTGCTGCCAGAGCCCTGGGCAGTGTGGGCCAGGCAGCATGACCCCGCAGTCCCGCCCCTCCCACCCGAGGCCCCGCCCATACTGGTAAGAATTTTATATTACTTTCACCTCTGCTGACAACCCCCCTGTGAGAGACGGCCATGCTAATATCCCCATTTTACCAGCTTTTCTGACACTGACTCTGATTCAGGAAAGGAAACATGTTTAATTGCTTCATGACTTGAAGCCAAAGGCTGAAAACTTGCTTTTCACATCTAGTAAAATAAAACTCAGCAATTGAAACTGTAGCTTTCCCAGTTTTGATGAAACCTGAGCTCAGGGCTCCAGTGGGCTCGGAGCTAGACAAACACATAACAAAAGAAGGTAACAGGTCAGTAGCAGAGCTGGGATTGCTCAGATCTCCTGACAGCCAAGCTAGCAGCTTAGTCATTTAACCACTCTGCCCTCAAAAACATATCTGCAGTTCTCAAATTCAGCTTTTCCTTTGATTCTGTTACTGGGCATCTCCTCCTCCTCCTCTCCCATTCTGAATAAAATCAAACAAGGTACAACAATGCTACTGAAGGTAAATAACATATTGCAGAAATAGCAGACAACGTGCTTTTCTTGGCATTTGCATCATAGGCACATATTACAAAACATGCAAATACTTTGTCTGGGGGATGAATTCCATACAAACGAATGGAAACAAACAAGACAGACAAGCAGGGAAGAGTGGAATGGATTGGCTGAATGAGGCTCCAGCCTGGGAAGCCTTTGGTGAGGTATTTCAACTGCAAAAGAACAAAACTACAATGAAAACTGTGGTGCACTGGCTGCTCTGGGAAAGAAGGGATCTACAATAGAGTTGGAGGAGAGGGCAGTGATTATATGGTATCTACAGGGAGCTAGTTTCCATCTGTTTGCTGGGTCTCTCCAGAACCTCATAAAAGGAGTTAACTATGTTTCCTCCATAATGTAGGTCTAGCTTGTTTCCCCCGACTTTTCTCTATGTTCCGGGCAGAAGCTGTAGCTCAGATGAAGAGGTAACAGGTACCTGCGGCGCACACCGCTACTGTTAACCCTTTTTCTCCTGTTCTACCGCCATTTGTGTGCTCCTCGTGTTTTATTAACAACCAGTTAAAATCGAGGGCTGGCCTAGCAGCAAGACAGACGCATGCTACCTAGTGATGGAGGAAGCTGAAAAGGTTCAGAGGTCCAACTCGGTTAAGCCCCCACCAGCTAAGACATACACCTAATCCATTCTGATCTGAAGAATTAGCACTGCAATTTCCTGAGTTAAGAAGAGGAATCCCATTGTCCTTATATCTGGATAGTGGAATCTGGATCCCGATTGCTAATCTGCTCATGTTAAACAGGACCACAACATGGGGCAGTGACTAGAATATAGGGCTGGAAGTGGGCCACCCTCCTTGCTTTGAATGTGACTCATTGGGAAGCCTCGGGCAGTTCAGCTAAGGCATGTTCCAATCACTGGAACGAGCTTTGGCCATGAATCTCACAGTTAGACCCAGCCAAGCTTCCTCACGATTTGACATTCAGATGAGATTTTTCAACATTTCAGTTTTAACCAAAACGAGGAATACAACGTTATGAATGTTTTCCTCAGTTTGCTGACCAGCTCCATATCCATGGCTCGCAGTTACCCCATCTGGGAGATGAGGCACCGACTTCCTAACACGGGTGTTGTGAAGCCAAATGCAATGTGTCAAAAGGGCCTTGAGATCCTCAGAGGGAAATTGCTGTTAAAGTGCAAATTATTATCCTCATTTTATAGATGCAGAAACTCAGGCTGAGGGAGAGTAAATGACTTGCCCAGCATCACAGGACCACCTCCAGATTTGTTCTTTGGGCTGGTGAGGGTGACCCAGAGGCTGTAACTTTTTCTGCCTCGGGCTAAAATATAGCTTGGCGGATGGGTGGTGGGGGGGGGCAACGCCCCGAGAGCCAGTGGGGGGGCGGGCGGATGGGTGGAGGGTGGGGCAGTGCCCCGAGAGCCAGTGGGGGGGCGGGCGGATGGGTGGAGGGGGAAATGCCCTGAGAGCCAGTGGGGGCAGGCGGATGGGTGGAGGGGGAAATGCCCCAAGAGCCAGTGGGGATGGATGGCCAGTGGGGGCAGATGGGTAGAGCAGGGGAAATGCCCCGAGAGCCAGTGTGGGGTGGATGGGTGGGGGGGGAAATGCCCGAGAGCCAGTGGGGGCAGATGGGTAGAGCAGGGGAAATGCCCCGAGAGCCAGTGTGGGGGTGGATGGGTGGAGGGGGAATGCCCGAGAGCCAGTGTGGGGCGGATGGGTGGAGGGGGGGCGGATGGGTGGAGGAAATGCCCGAGAGCCAGTGGGGGCAGATGGGTAGAGCAGGGGAAATGCCCCGAGAGCCAGTGTGGGGTGGAGGGGAACGCCCGAGAGCCAGTGTGGGGCGGATGGGTGGAGGGGAAACGCCCCGAGAGCCAGTGTGGGGGGGGCGGATGGGTGGAGGGGGGGTGCCCCAACACCCAGAGGGGGGGCTGACAGAATGCCATGAATACCTGTGGCACCCAGATGATGGGGGCCATTATGCCAGCACAAGGCATCGGCATCGGCCTCAGCCGGGGACTGGAGGCACATGCTCAGCCACAGCACGGCACCAACACCAACACCACACCCATGTGCTCTCGCCAGCACTAGCTGGTGCCCAGTCAGGGATGTGGGACCCAGCCTATCAGCACTGCCAGCTTTCCCCACTGTGGAGCTCCGGCAGCGCCGTCTGTTCTCTGAGGGTGCACTGAGGGGCAGGGGGAAGGAGGGCCCTGACCTCCCCTCCCCCACCAGTACCAGCCTAATTTGTCCCCTAGCTAGAGCTTTTTGTCCCAGTCCCCCAGCTGGTTAGTTGCTGCTAGCTTCACTCCACTGTCTAATGCTCTCTGCCAGCCAGTGGGCTGGGCCACGAGCGAGTCTGTGTTCAGTGCCAGCACCAGAGTGCTGCGGGTGCTGCTTTAACCAGAGTAATAACAAGCAAATGACCCAGAGTTGGGCTGAGGAGAATACCCAGGGCTGCTTGTTATTGTCATGTGCTACTTATAGTACCTGCTCAGTTCCTGTCTCATTTCAGGCTGAATCAATTCCATTCGTCCTTTGGAGGCACAGTCTGAATGAGCAGTGCACTGTTCTGCACAACTGGAGAGTCTCAGGTAGACAGACAAGTCCCCTAAGGGCTCAGCCCCACATTATAATTAAACCCAGTACTAATTGTTTGTAAGTTGGGAAATGACTTGTTGAAGTGGTGGAGGGAGGGAGGAAAGTTGTTGTGTGAGCATGAAGGGGGCTTTGGAGGAGCTTGTCAGTTATAAATTGTAGCAGGGCTGGAAAGCAGATTTGCAAATCAGCTGTTCAATCCAACTCGATCATGGTCTTTCCGACCTCCCTACATTTGACAAGCAGTTTATTACCAGCACATAGGTCCAGGTATCTGTATGCAGCTAACTGGTATCTGTCTTAGATACTTCTATGGCCCCCTTCCTGTACTATCCACCCAGCTCACAATCCTCAACACCCCTGCGACTACTTCCATTGCAGAGATGGGGGAGACAAAGACAGACTCAGTGATTTGCCCAATATCACATGAGAAGCCTATGGCGGGGTAGGAAACCAAACTCAACTCTACCAAGTCCCAGGCTAGCACCCAGCCCAGCTCCTTGCTAGGTGGTTTTTTTACAATGATGAATACAATCATGCATACAGCTGTATTCTACAAGAATGATTCAAAGCACTATGGGTTCACTATTTTAAGCTAGAGCAAGGATTCTCAAATGATTTCATAATGTGGACCACAGCTTAATAGCTGTGTCATGGACCATCTGTGATGCTCTGTACCTTGGCGGAACATCCTTGTACAATGAGTGTGTGGTATCCAATGCAAAGTTTGTCATGTCGGGTATCTTCGGAAGGCTCATGATGCACGGAGTATGGTGGTTATAGTGATGTTATAACATTACTGTAACAATTACTATAAGTTATAATTTCATGTATGTAGTTTGTCGGTGAAAATGTATCCTCATGGCTTAAAATAAACCTAGCCATAAACTCCCCAAGAGCAGAGGGGCAGTTCACACCTCATCAGGGCAGGTATGGGACAAACCCAGCCCAGCCTCACAGGAACGAAGGACGCTGGCCTAGGCAGCAACAAAAGGATCTGTTGGACTCTCAAGGGAGGCACCCCCCCTTCCCTTGGTCAGACAGGGACTGCGATGAGGCGATGCTCCCCTGACTCTCAAGAGGGGGAGGGGTGGCAAAGCCAAGAGGGAAGAAAGGACGTGATAAAAGGCAGAGATGTTTGCCATGCTTTTCCTCTCTCTCTTCCACCTCCATCTACAGACACCACCACCAAGCGCTGAAGAGCTGATCAAAGGGGATCTCCTGGCTGAAGAGCAGCCAGCCAGCCTGTGGTGAGAAGCATCTAAGTTTGTAAGGGCACTGAAAGTGTTAAGATCAGCTTAGAACGCATTTTGCTTTTATTTCATTTGACCAAATCCAACTTGTTACGCTTTGATTTATAACCCCTTAAAATCTCTTTATAGTTAATAAATCTGTTTGTTTGTTCTACCTGAAGCAGTGCGTTTGGTTTGAAACATGCAAGAGATGCCCCTTAGGACAGCAAGCCTGGTACATATCAATTTCTTTGTTAAACTGACAAGCTCATATAAGCTTGCAGCATCCAGTGGGCATAACTGGACACTGCAAGATGGAGGTTCCTAGGATTGTGTCTGAGACTGGAGATACTGGCTGGTGTCATTCGGTTGCACAATCCAAGGAGCAGCTTCCATGCCAGAGGCTGTGTGTGACCAGCCCAGGAATGGGGTTTCTCACAGCAGAGTTGGGTAAGGCTGGGAGGAGCGGTAGATACGCTGGAGGGTAGGGACAGGATACAGAGGGACCTAGACAAATTAGAGGATTGGGCCAAAAGAAACCTGATGAGGTTCAACAAGGACAAGTGCAGAGTTCTGCATTTAGGACGGAAGAATCCCATGCACTGCTACAGACTAGGGACTGAGTGGCTAGGCAGCAGTTCTGCAGAAAAGGACCTAGGGGTTACAGTGGACGAGAAGGTGGATATGAATCAGCAGTTGCCCTTGTTGCCAAGAAGGCAAACAGCATTTTGGGCTGAATAAGTAGGGGCATTGCCAGCAGATTGAGGGACGTGATCGTTCCCCTTTATTTGACATTGGTGAGGCCTCATCTGGAGTACTGTGTCCAGTTTTGGGCCCCACACAAGAAGGATGTGGAAAAATTGGAGAGAGTCCAGTGGAGGGCAACAAAAATGATTAGGGGGCTGGAGCACATGACTTATATGGAGAGGCTGAGGGAACTGGGATTATTTAGTCTGCAGAAGAGAAGAATGAGGGGGAATTTGATAGCTGCTTTCAACTACATGAAGGGGGTTCCAAAGAGGATGGATCTAGACTGTTCTCAGTGGTAGAAGATGACAGAACAAGGAGTAATGGTCTCAAGTTGCAGTGGGGGAGGTTTAGGTTGGATATTAGGAAAAACTTTTTCACTCAGAGAGTGGTGAACCACCGGAATGGGTTACCTAAGGAGGTGGTGGAATCTCCTTCCTTAGAGTTTTTAAGGTTAGGCTTGACAAAGCCCTGGCTGGGATGATTTAGTTGGGTTTGGTCCTGCTCTGAGCAGGCATTTGGACTAGATACCTCCTGAGGTCCCTTCCAATCCTGATATTTATGATTCTAAGGCTGGCTCCCAGGGTCAAGGATTGGATTCACCGAGCAGATCATTGGTCCAAACACCACCAAAGGGGAACATCACGCCATCTGTCCTCATTTGCAAGTGTATGGACCACCTCTGCATGTCCCTGGGCTGCCACGTCACCCCCCAGACAGGTAGGTGGAGAGTGGATTGGCACCGGAAGGGGCAGAGCTTGACTCCATTCCACAATGCACCAGCCAGTGCAGCCAAGCTGGGATGGAGGGGGAAGCATTCCACTTGCAGGGCTGGCCCAAATTATTTCCCCCACCGAGCAAGTAACTCTCAATCACAGTTTGGGCCTTGTTTTGCTAACTAGACACTGCTGTTTCTAGCAAAGCCGCAATAGACCCCATTAGTAGGTTAGTAGTTTATTTGTTTCTTTAACACAATGTACTAGCTGAAAACAAGAAAGAGCCATATGACTGACCATTTCTCTGCAAATTACTGGCGAGCTACAGAAAGTACAGTTTGAGGACTGCTGCTCCAGTGTCTTTGGGGCCATTCCTGAAGGACTCCATAGTGTCCTTATTTAGTTTGCTTAGATACATCTACCCCATACTTCAGCCATGGGGCCAAAACCTAGTCCTTATTGGGTTTTCACTCAGACTTTACGCAGGCCACACTCCTGCTGAACTCAGTGGGAGTTTAGCCTGAGTCAGAACTCAGTAAGGCCTCCAAGATTTGTCCCATCACCAAAGACATGGGTTCTACTTCTGCTCTCAAACTGCTTTGAAGCAGGAGTGACTGATGAAATCAATGGAGTTACACTGCTATAGAAATGAGTCAGAGGAGAATCAGGCCCTATTCCCTATCCCAAAGTGATTGCAATCTAAGGGCTGGAATTTGCCCTTATTGAGTAGTCCTTTACAGCTGCAAGCCATCCCATTGAAGTCAAAGTTGCTACTCCGGAAGCAAGGTGAGTAAGGGTGGAAGACTCTGTCCCTCAGTGAGACAAGGCAGGATGGCAGGGGAGACCTTAGGCAGTGGTGGGTGTGTGGATTACTGATGATGAGAAATAGGTAGGACGGACGTTTTGAGGAGGCAGATTTCAGCTGCATGTGCAGGGAGCAGCCTAATTCTTAAGAAAAGGAAAAGCAATCTGCCTCGTTATCACCTGCTGAAAGAAATACCATCGCTTATCAGCAGCCAGCGCAATGCTCAGCCTCCATGAAAGTGAGACTCGGGGATTTTTGGAAGCAATTAATCTGATTTCAAACAGCACTCATCACATAATGGAGCAGCAATAGTGCCCCCGCCCAGGACTGGGCCAGCAGCGCTGAGGATGTGCAATGTAATCACCATTCAAAGCTCAGGAGAGTGGAGAGCTCCTTTGACCTAGACTTTAGCATTCAGACTTGGAAATGTCCTCTGAAAGAATCAGAACGTAATTCATCTCTTCCCACTCCAGCTAGGCATTTGATCAATACAAATACAATCAGTAAATTAAATCCACAGCTGCCTGCTGGGCTACCTATCTATCCTTTAATGATTCATATGAAAAGAAATAAAATTAACAGTAGAAAAGTAATAAAAATCCCCTGTCTTGTTCACTTGTCATTGGAAAGGATTAAAGTAAGTTTGCTGTGGAATTTCTCTCAGTTATGTGCCTGCTGTAGACAGGCATCAACCTATTGCCTTTACCTACTTACCCCAGGGCTTCATGCCCTAGTGCCGGCTGATGAAAAGCAGGATGTTTTTGTGGGTAAGTCACTAGAAGGGGAATCGGAAGATCTGGATTCAGTTCCTGGCCTTGCTCTGTGACCTTGGACAAGTCACCTTGGTGGGCCAGATTTTCTGAGCTCTCGGTGCCCCCTAGATTTTCAAACTCAGCTCCTATTTAGACACCCCAATAAGATTTAGATGTTCAAAGATGCTCAGCTCCTATCGTGATATTTATGGCCAGATTTCCAAAAGAGCTCCACATCCAATATGGTATCTCTTTTGAAAATCTGACCACTTACTTGGGTGCCTCAGGGGGAGCAGAGACCTTTGAATAATCTGGCCTTGACTGTGGGTGCTGAGCACTTTTGAAAAATTGGTCATTAGTTTCACTGGCTAAAATTTTCTGAAGAGCTCAAGTGACTGACAATGGGACCTCTGCTCCTTTCAATGGGATAGATGCTCCTTGAAAAAAAAACAAAGAAAAAAACCAAAACACATGAGACCTTTGGAAAAAAATATTACTTTCGCTATCTCAGTTTCCCATCTGTGAAACGGGGATAAAAGTGCTTCTTTCCCCCCCCCCCCACCTTTGTCTGTCTTGTTTATGTAAAGTGTAAGCTCTTGAAGGGAGGTGCTGACTTTCACTGTGTCTTTGTACAGCCCCTAGCACGAAGAGACCCCATTAGGTCAAGATTAGGGACCCAAGGCATTAGTCTAATTAAAAAATTTATTAATTCTGATTGCAACTCTTAACGTCCATTGATGTTAAGGGAAATTTAATTGGAGACACAAATACACCATTTAAAGAAAGAATGTTGTAAGGTGAAAAATACCTGGAGGAATTAAATCAAAATTTGTTGCCACTCCAAGGGAGAAACACACATCAGCAGTAAAGTGTTTCCTGTTTCTCACTCCACCTTGGAAATATTTCAGAACTCCTTAGAAAATAAGTATACATTTGATGGCAATTTGGGTGGATTTAATAACTGCACAGAGATGGAGGGAATGACACACCAACACACCCTTGGTAAGACTGGTGTATGTATTGAAATAATTCCTTAACATTAACAATCCTATGTAATGTATCCGTTCTTTTTGGCTCTCCTCCTTGGTAAAAGAAGAAGCGTTATAAGCTCAAACCCTGCTTCTTCTGATAAATCTGTCCGGGGTTACGGATGACCTGCCTTCAGGGTTGATAAAACAGGCTTTATTACACCACACCAGATGTGTTCATTGTGGCCTTTACATTTGAGTATTTTTAAAATGCATATAACAATTAAGTATGAGAATGAGTATGCAGACTTAAGAACTGCAAATACGTACTAACAATAAAGGAGGCACAATAATACAGAAGGATGTGGTCTGGAATTCAGGAAATGTGGATTCAAGTCTTGGCTATGCCATTGACTGTGTGTAATCTTGGGCAAATCATAGAGGGGCTTGTTCTTTCTAAGAGCTCAGGGCCAGATGGTTCTCTCAGTACCCACAACTGGGGCCAGATTTTAAATGGAGATCAGTTCCTGACTAAACAATGGGCAGACTTTTAGAAGCTCTCAGTACCCAATACATGGACATGGCTGACAGCAGTCTCAGGACTTCCACACTGTGAAGTGCACTTCATACAAGAATGACAATGACAAGGGAGGATCATCTCTCAGCAGTCACATGAAATCATAGGTCCAGAAGTAAAGAGTTTAACATAAGATTTGCAATTTATTAGTTATGGTACCATGGCTCTTATAACAAATATAAAAAGCCAAATTTATCTCTGGTGTAATTCTAGTAATTTGACCAAAGTCAGACCAGAAGGTATGGCCCTTTTGTCTTCTTATATTACAACTAGAGGATGGACAGTGTTAAGTATATTAATTAAAAAGAGTCCCGTTTCCTGAGATGCAAACTGATGACTGCTTGAGGGGAGTTATAGACATGCACAGAGTGAGTGTAAAATGCTACTAGATTAGCCCACAAAAGCTTATGCCCAAATAAATGTGTTAGTCTCTAAAGTGCCACAAGGACTCCTTGTACTAGATTAGAGTGGTAGCATTTTACAGGTGTAAATGATTACACAAGGTGGAAGGGAGTGGGGAATCAGGCCTAAATTCTTGAGTGGAACAACACTCAGGACCTGGTCTACACTTAAAAAATTAAATTACCTAATTATGTCACTTTGGGCTGAGAAAAAGCTTGCACACTGAGCCCCAGCATTACATCATCCTAACCCTCAGTATAAACACAGCTAGAAGTTCTGTCAACCTAGCTACCACCTCTTGGAGAGGTAGATTAGCTACCTTGACAAAGCTCTGTCCTTGTCTCCATAGGTCCCATGTTTCCTGGGAAATTTCACTAGCCTCAGAGGCTCACTGTGACCCTCCACGTAGCCCGTCTCTCTCTAGAGGCAAGGGTCACAGCCGACTGAGCCATTTTCATCATAAGCCAGCGAGGGAGGTGAGGAGAAGCTAGCCTCTCGTGCACAGTCTCTGTTGTCTCCCACTCTCAGTGATTAATCGGGGGGGAAGGGAGAGCCCGGGCCCACCCTCTACTCCAGGCTCCAGTCCAAGGACCCTAATAGTATCAGCTATGATAGCTTTTAGAAACAGGACACAATTCCCTGGGCTACTTCCCCACAGCAGCCCTCACTTCCTCAAGCTCCACTTCACCCTTACCTCAGGGTCTCCTTCCTTGTGCCTGATATGGTGTGTACTGCTCAGTCTCTCCAACAGCACAACTTCCTCCCACACCTCCTGACATGCACACCTAGCTGACTAACTGGGAAGTTTTTAACTAGTTTCAGCCAGCCCCTGATTGGCTTCAGGTGTCCCAATCAACCTAGCTGTCTCCACTGCTTTCTGGAAGGATCTTAATTGGCCCCAGGTGTCTTGATTAACCTGGAGCAACTGCCATTTGGTTCTCATGGTAACAGGGATTTGTTTAGCCTGGGGCTAACATACCTGTTTCTCACTACTTTCCTATAGCCATCTGGCCTTGCCCTGTCACTCTACATTTGATTGCTATAGGAAGTATCTATTCTGCTACAGTGGCATAGCTGCAGGGCTATCACTGTGCTGTTATAGCACTTGTCCACATGTGTGGACATAACCTAACATTCTGCATTGCCTTGCAAAGGGGTGGGGGATGTGATGCAGGTATAACACAGGAGTGAGGTATTTGCTGTCCATACCATAGTGTATGGAAAACACTGACTAAACCCTTCTTCAGCCCTGGATGATACAATCCATGGACAGACTTTGAAAGCTATCTTAACAATTTAACACAGGCAAAAAAATCCCTCCCACTTACTTCAGTGAGCCTTTTTCCTTCACTAAGATTGCAGCATCAGATCCTGGAAATGTCTTTGATGGAAACCCATTCATAGTCAGTGGGGAAGTTACCTCCTACACAGAAAGCGTGCTCATTTTCATATACATTCAGTGGAAAATTTCGATTTCCGTAAAAAAAAAAAGATTCAGATTTCTGATGAAAAAAAATATAAAATTAAACAGATACTTTCCATGAAAATGCTAGTTTAGTCAAACACACAATTTTCCATCAAAAGAAAATTTTGATGGAGAGCTTTTGACCAGCCCCAAAGCAATTCTCTCTCTCCCTTTTGTTTAAGGGAGGCAAGTGAGAGGTGAATGTATGGAAGCAGTTTATGCAAGTAGCACTTAACCATGCAAGGCACTGAGCACCTGCATCTTCCTTAAAGTTTGTGAGCCTGATCTTGCTCTCCTGGAAGTCAGCCGCAGAACTTTCACTGCCTTCAAGGGTGACTGCCTCAACTGGGATCTGATAACGCTCTATACGAGGCGTACTGCATGTATAGGTCAAGAAAAGGGCCATGCAAGGAGACAGCCTGCACGAGGGAAACAAATTCATCCGCATAGTCTTTTGCTGAGTGAGTGAAATAATGAGCCAGTCTGCATCTGTCCTGCTCTTTTCTTGGCAAATGTCACTATGGCAATGGTACCGCGAAACTTTTTTTGTTTTTGGAGAGGCTATAAATCATGCATTAGAAAAGATGCTTAGAACAATAAGAAAACAAACCAATCTAGATTTAGATTTGCAGTTAGATTGTTTGCATAATGAAGAAGTGGGCAAGTGATCATGCCAGGGGATTACAGTTTAGAGACTCCCAGAAACGTGTATAAACATATCTACAAAGCCCTCCACTCCCTTCATCAGAGAGCGTGCTGGATGCACTCTGCTTGTCATACTTAATGGTCTTTAGGAACATTCTAGCGGCTTTAAATGATACAGCTGCTCTGATTAATCTTCATGTCCCAGCTTGGCTTTTATTCTGGGCCGGTCACCCCCCCCCCCCCACTAAAACCAATTGGAAGCAGGGTTAGGCTCATGGTTTTCCCCCCCACCGTTCTGATATCTTGGATAACATTCTGCAAACGTCATAGATTTTAAGCCCAAGAGTTCCACTAACGACTAGCAATTCTGGATGTTCATTTGAGGGACCAAAAGAAAGGCCTGATTTTTAGAGGGCAGGCGCTCAGCACTTTCTGTATATTAGGTACCCTCTCCCTGTTACTGAGTTAAAAATTGGACATGCCAATAGTGAGACACTAAAAAAAAATAAATCACTAGTCCTATAGAAAGTCTTGGCCAGAAGGCAGCATTATGCATGGATAGTCTGACAAAATATTGACAAAAACAAAACACAAAACCCTCCCCGCCCCGAGAAGATTCCCCCCTCCTCCACAGACACCTATTTTTTCCCTATTTTTGGACCATCTGTAATTATTGCTAATAAAGCATTTTCCGTTGCTGAAGTCACACAGGCTTCTGCCTATACCACAGCATGACATCACATAATACCTCTTCCCTCCCATAGCATGGTATCATTTAAAAGGGCATCAGGAAGCAGAATGGATGAATAGGAACTAATATGTGTATGCTTGGGTGGGTGTGTTGGGATGAGATATCTGCTTAAGAGATGAATTGCTAAACCATGAAGTTATTTTAAAAATATTTTTCCATTAAAATCTCATGAAATGTCTTCTGTGAGAGCTCTGAGTGATGAGAAATATATTGCTCCTACATACCTATGCCCAACAATCCAGGAGCTACATTATTAGGCAATTGTCCTACAGTAGCATCTGAAGCATGCAGGAACAAAAGTATCTTGCATTCATAAACACAGAAGTAAAGGCAATGTGTTTATGGAGCTGCATGTGTTAATTTTTCTGTTCAGGCACTCCCAGTGTGTGGGTTACTATCTGACTGCAAGTTTTAACAAATACATTATATTACCTTACATTCAAATAGCACAGCGGTTCTCAAACTGGGGGTTGGGACCCCTCAGTGGGTCACAAAGTTATTACATGAGGGATCGCGAGCTGTCAGACTCAACCCCGCACCCCGCTTGCCTCCAGCATATATATTTGTGTTAAATATATTAAAAAGTGTGTTTCATTTATTAGGTGGGTGGCACTCAGAGATTTGCAATGTGAAAGGTGTCACAAGTAAAAAAGTTTGAGACCCACTGAAATAGCATCTCTCATCCTAGAGTGCTCCCCCAACTGCATAGACTGACAAACAAACTGTACAAAATTAATCTTCATTGCAACTGTATTGAGTTCCAGGGACTTTTTACATCAGTGAAGTTGTCAGTCCATAGTATGAAGGGATCACACCACTCACCACTGAAATGCAGCCACCTCTAGGGTGCAATGTGGCAGCTCTTAATATTGCACAGCAACACTACAGAGCAGTTTGAGGCCAGAAGTGAAGAATATTGGTTACAGTAACACCTAGAGGCATTATAAAAACATACATTAATAGACAGTAACTACCCTGACAAACTTACAGCTTATACAGACAAAGGGTGGGAAGGAAAAAGAGGTGAGATGACTTGTCCAGTGTCAAACAACAAGTGATCAGCACAGCAGGTGTAATGAGGCCAAGTCCAGTGTTCTACTCATTAGGACCACACCAATTCCCCATGGTAAGTGACTGAAACTATTAAATAGACAAAGACTAACTCACAGCACTGTTGAACTTTTTCTGCTTTACTTTTTGAAATGATGTGGAAGTAACATGATGGGGGCGGTGGGGGGGTCGGGGAGGGGAGAGGTCAGCTTTTCCAGACAAGGCATCTAAGTAGGAATCCAAACCCCACATTTCAGCTGTAGCAGACTGTAACACTCCCTCGCTCACCCCAGAGGAGGGAGGTCTGTCTGCCTCACTACATAGACTCTAGCAGGGATCTGGTCCTGAACTACTGTAAATGGCAGTAGCTTGGTGGAGCCATTGGAGTGTGTAACCCTACACCTGCAAATGCCCATTTTAGGTGCTAAACTCTTGAAGCATAAAAGCAGGGCATCTTCTTAAGGTGATTATGGGCCTACAGATTTTGAATTATACTAGTTCTGGGACCCTGATGCTACAAAGAGAGACTAAGTACCTCCCTCTCTGTATAGATGAGTGGGTTCAATTCACATGCTGCTTTGCCTATGAATTTCAACATGGTGAACAGATAGAGAGCCCAGGTATCAAAAAGGGAGAATGACATATGCAGCTCTGTTATCAAGGAATCTCCTGCTCCCCACTCTCCTTTCACAAGGCCAATGGTTCTGTTGCAAAAGAAAATAAATGAGGATTAGTAAAAGGCCAATGGGGATGGCCAAAAATTTTCCATCAAAAGTTTTTTTGGACAGAAAATTGGGTTTAAGAAAATGATCCCTCCCACCCCAGAACTTGTCCGCTTTCCTTGAAAGTGTTCCAGTGTTCCACTGGAAAACCTGTAAGTCAGAAATCGAAAAGCGGAGCAAAGCAAAGCAAAAGAGCAAGCTTAGCGTGGGTTGAGGCTCCGGCCCCAACTTGCATAATAGCCTTCTGCCTACTTAAAATTTCATCTGCCACGAGCATTATTCTGCTTTCCGTCTTGCCTTGAACTGGGGTGTCGTGCTGCTGTCTGCTCCTTGAATAGCAAGCTGTGCTTCAGCTCCAGAGAACAAAGTAACCCCACAGAATATGAAAGCAGTCTAACTTTTTCCTCATTGGTTCAGTCTCAGACTATGTCTCCACTGCCGCGGGATCGAAACTTCGGCGATCGATGCACATGGGATCGATTTAGTGGGTCTAGCGAAGACCCGCTAATTCAACAGAAGAGCGCTCTCCGGTCAACCCCGGTACTCCACTGGGAATGAGAGGAGTAAGGCAAGTCGATGGGAGAGCATCTCCTGTTGACCCAGCGCGGTGTAGACACCTCAAGAAATCGACCTAAGCTATGTCAACTCCAGCTACATTATTCACATAGCTGGAGTTGCGTAACCATGGTAGTGTAGATGTATCCTGAGTCCAGATAAAGGCATGGCTCCACCACAATTTCCCTGAGCCTCCTTTTGTATGCACGGGCTGTCCAATAGGGACCTGATCCAAGGGCATTGGAAGTCAATGGGTATTTCTCAGAGGAATTTACTGCAGTCCCTCTTTCAATATCTATGCAGTTTTCAGAATGCCAGTTGCACTGCCTCTTAATCTAGATTCAATGGGATCATTTTTAAATGGAGCGGAGAACCTAGAGCAAACTGCATTCCACTTGGACCTGAGCTGTCAAGTCAGCTGTTTTTGGAACAGTTGGGAGACTTGGACTCCCAACTGTTAGAAGTCTATTGTTAGAAGTCTACTTGCATACTGTAAAAGCTTATTACATGCTATTTTGAAAGGGCAAATGTTATCTGGCTGCACAGTACTGAGAAAAGTGATAGTAGGACTAGAAAAACCAATAGAAAAATGTTAAAAGGCCCTTCTGTCCTTATTCTGGGGAAATGGTAAAGAAAGTCTTTCTGGAAATAGCTTTCTAAAGATGGGAACTGCACCAACAGACTTGGGGGAAAAAGACCCCACGCAAATATTTTTCTTCTTTTCAGTGTAATTATACAGGACAGAAAAAGGGTGGGAGGGTTAATAGAAGCAAAGAGAGGTGCTGAGACTTGTCCATGGCCACACAGGAGTTAGTGGCAGAGCTGGAAACAGAACCCAGACCAAATCTAGGGCCCGGTCTCTGATTATTTCACTGTGATATGTACTCTGTCCCAAATTTGATCCCAATTTGCATCCCGTTCAGCCCTATTTATTTCAGACAGCATATGACCTTTTGATGCCTCTGCAGTTTAGATTGTATGGTGCTGTGTATACACCAGGGTATTCCCCCACCCCGCTTTTTCATTGAGAAGTTTACAGTCTTCAAAACACTCCCTGTGTTTATTGTTTATGAGAAAGTCCTTGTGCCTCACACTTGAAGAGGGAGATAATTGAAACAGAATGTTTCTTTTGTGTTAATAACAAGTGCCATTTTATTGTATGTTGTGCTCTTTCATGAAACAGCACTTCAAAGTGAAGAGAAGAATAGAAGAGAAGAGCATCAAAAAAGAGCACTGGAGGCCACATAACGAGAATTAATCACAATGGGAAGAGCATTCACAGCACAAGCCTTGACCCTGCAGTCACAGGAGGGAAGAACATGAATAGAGAATGCACTGTATAGTGGAACATTACATTTAGATGAGAGTCAGCTAAGCAGGCTGTCCAGGTGTTCCCAAGCCAAAGAACAATGGGAGACTCGATCCCTTCATGCTCTGAGCCAAGCAGATAGATCGATCAGAAGTCATTCAGACAGAGAAGTTCTCATTTGCAAGCA
The DNA here is from genome assembly GCF_016161935.1 of Mauremys reevesii. Classification (NCBI taxonomy): domain Eukaryota; kingdom Metazoa; phylum Chordata; order Testudines; family Geoemydidae; genus Mauremys; species Mauremys reevesii. Next base: position 127,938,765 of record NC_052628.1, read on the forward strand.
GAAGGCCTGAGCAAAGGGGTTTTGTTTGGGAGAACTATACATCAGATGGGCCAACAGTTTCCACCTCCCTCATCAGAAGCAGGGTATGGGCCTCCCTACAATTGCTAATCCAGTCCCTAGGCTGGAACAGAGGTGGTGGTCCCTATGTGCCATCCATGGGAAGCTTTGCAGAGCTACACAGTGATGGAGTCAGTGATGACACCCCATACCTTCCTCGGATCTATGGGCACAGTCATACAGCGTCGGATTGCAACAGGTGCAATCCCTCCAGACTCCCGGCACTGATCTACGAGCCCAATCCATTGACTTCATTATGCTTTGAGAGTCTTCCCATTGATTTCACTGGGCTTGGGATCAGGCCCTGTCTAAAGGTACTTCTAAGGGACAAATCAGCTTGTTACCCAAGTGCCTTGCATGTATACTGTGCTGAGTATTCCTGTACAGCCACCATGAAACTGTATAACTATTGGATATTTCTGCTGTGCTAGGACCTTCAGGATATGGCTACACTGCTGGCCAGACACAAGCAAGATCTACTTGAGTTACATGCTAAAAATAGCAGTGTGGAATTTGCAGCACAGGGGCGAGCCTTTGCCACCACCTGAGTACAAACTGCCCAACACCCTGGGCTCATACTTGGGTGGCTAGCCCAGGCCGCAATGTCTACACTGCCATTTTTAGCAGACATGCCCTCGGTCTCTTACTATCATGGGTTAATTTCACTCTCAAGGAGTCACCCCCAGACAACTAAAAGTCGCACAGTCATCCCCGAGCCTCATGGTCACTGACATTACTATCAGTAGGCCTAAGCCAGTGCTCAAAGGAGCCAATGAGAGACCTCAGTCTCCACTGGAGTCCTCTGCTTCTTGCCAGCTTTTCCTGATGAGCTTCCTTAACTGGCTTCTCCCTCACCAGGGACTCAAGCCGTTTACCTCTGGGGATCCCACTTCCCCCCCCCCCAGCTCTGTTTCAGGGCTTCTCCACGAAAAGTCTATTCTGCTCCATCTGTGTCTTTCTCCTGTTGCAGACCCTAACTCAAGAGTCCCACCCACAGGATCCTACTCTACAGTAGTCAATTGCAATCATATCTAGAGACCCACACTTTGCCAGAGGGCTGATAGATACTTGTCAGCAGCAGAGGAATGGTGAGACTCAGGAATCTGGGGCTCTAGTATCTCCAGTCTCTGGGCCCAGTCAGTCCCAGTCCCCCCCACTAGCTTCTCATCTAATCTGTCTCTTCTCCCTGTCCCTTGTCTCCCGCATTCCCCCTCCCCACTGGGTCCCAGTCCTAGACTTTCTCCCTGACTCCACATCCACCCTCAGCGCCCCCCTCTGCATGGCATCTTAACCAGACAGTCCCAACTCTCTCCCCACACCTGCCAGGCAGAGGTTTTCTCCCCTCCCATGCAGGTTCCCAGGCACCTGGCACAGCTAGTCTAGTCTCCCCCTAACTGGCTCCCAGCCCCAGTCTCTTTTCCTAGCCAGCCCCTATTTTCTTTGCCCTGCCACACCCAGTCTCCTTCAGCTAGTCCTAGTCTCCCCTCCAACTCCCAGTCCCAGTGTCCCTGTCTCTGCTGCCAGCCCTCAGCCTGCCTAACCTGCCACTCCAGACACACAAGGCCCCTTGTTTCAACCTGCTCCTTCTGCTTCCACCACTCTGGCTTCTGTGCCTGCTGCATCTGATTCAAGCAGCTTTCTCCTCCATGCTGCCTGGGCCCAGCCAGGGGTCACCAAGAACTCAGGAGAGACAGGCTCCCTGGTCTCTAGTCCCTGGCACAGCCCGCACCAGTTGGGATTGGAACTGCAATTGTAGGGAATGCCCTGGAGCCCTAGGTTGGTGCATACTCAGGGTGTGTCTACACTATGAAATTAGATCAAATTTATAGAAGTCAGTTTTTTAGAAATCGTTTTTATACAGTTGATTGTGTGTGTCCCCACACAAAGTGCTCTAAGTGCATTAAGTCGGTGGACTGCGTCCACAGTACCGAGGCTAGCATCGACTTCCGGAGCGTTCACTGTGGGTAGCTATCCCACAGTTCCCGCAGTCTCCGTTGCCCATTGGAATTCTGGGTTGAGATCCAAATGCCTGGTGGGACAAAAACAGTGTCGCAGGTGGTTCTGGGTACATGGGTTCTCCTTCCCTCCCTCCCTCTGTGAAAGCAATGGCAGACAATCGTTTTGTGCTTTTTTCCTGGGTTACCTGAGCAGATGCCATACCACGGCAAGCATGGAGCCTGCTCAGCTCACCGTCACCATACGTCTCCTGGGTGCTGGCAGCCGTGAGACTGCATTGCTACACAGCAGCAGCTCATTGCCTTTTGGCAGCAGACAGTGTGTTACGACTGGTAGCCATCATCGTTGCATTCCTGGGTGCTCTTTTAGATGACCTCGGTGAGGTCAGTCGGGGGCACCTGGGCAGACATGGGAGTGACTCAGCCAGGACATTCCCATCTTCTGCTGAGCAACCAGGAGATGAGGATGGCTAGCAATCGTACTGCACTGTCTTCTGCCGAGCACCCAGGAGATGAGGATGGCTAGCAGTCGTACTGCCCGTCTGCTGCCAGCCTAAGATGTAAAAAATAGATGGAGTGGATCAAAACAAGAAATTGACCCGGCAATGTGCACATCATGCTGATGAACTCTGCATGAGCTCTGCATGGTCACCTCTGCTGATCAGCTCGCCACGCTGTCCGAACAGGAAATGAAATGCAAAAGTTTGTGGGCCTTTTGCTGTGTATCTGGCCAGTGCATCTGAGTTGAGAGTGCTGTCCAGAGCAGTCACAATGGAGCACTCTGGGATAGCTCCCGGACGCCAATACCGTCAAATTGCATCCACACTACCCCAGATTCGACCTGGCAAGGCCGATTTCAGTGCTAATCCCCTCGTCGGAGGTGGAGTAAAGAAATTGATTTAAAGAACCCTTTAAGTAAAAAAAAAGGGATTTATTGTGTACGGGTCCAGGCTTAAATCGAGGTAACGCTGATAAATTCAACCTAAAATCGTAGTGTAGACCAGGCCTCAGTGTGAATGGAATCAGCAGGGAATTAAAGTGGAAAGCTCAAGCAAGTCTCTGTTGAACATGTGCAAACTGAGTTTTTCAGAGGCTTAAAACTTCACCAAATTAGGGTGGGCTTTCAGAGGAAGGCAAAATCCCATCATTGACACAAAGGCCACCCCCAGGCCAAATTTCAAGTCCCTGCCTCAAAGCATGGGGATACTGGGGCATCTCAAAGGAAAGGTCACCAGAATTAAAATGGAAGTGACTGAACCAGTTTTGCTGAAATTTTCCCAAAAATGTTAGCCTGGGGCAGACACTGGTCATAGAAAATTTCAGGCCAAACAGTTCTATTTTGACAACATTATAAGCAACGGAAAACAGGTCTTATAATGGAAAATGGCTGGTAACCTTAAGGATAGATGGTGCTAGTAGCCCATAAAGTATGTGTGTGTACAGGACAGGATTTTCAGAAGTACTCAGCATTAACCTAAATTTGCTCCTGTTGAAGTCAGAATCTTTTTTACTTGAGTGGGAGCAGAATTAGACCAAGGCAAAGCCCTTTGGAAAAACCCGCCCATCCACTCATTTTAGTGGAGTTCATTTGAATCCCCCCATTTCAGTAGAGTTACAAATGTTACAGTTGCTGACCTTGAGAAATTTCAGGATCTTTTGAAGATCAGTATTGAAGAGAACTGGCCTCTGGCACATGTGTAAGCAGTCTCAGGGCTGCTCTAATTTTCACCCGCTGGAACTGTCCCTTAGAGACTGTTCTGTTGGCCCACGATTGTAAAATAAAGGAATGAGGATCGGACTGGGGGTGGGGGAGGGGAGGCATGCTGCATCTCTAAGAGGCACAGAGCAAAACTCACAGCCTAATATAGAGGGATACGGTGGCTTTAAGCCACTTTTATGCCCTCCTGATTCCTAGGGTGCTCTGGGATCTGAAGAGGCCCCCAGCACAGCTCAGAGAGCCCTAAGGTGCTGTCTAAATTACAGCAGCCTCCCTAGCCTTTCCTATGGGCCACAGGGCTGTCTGGAATTCTGCAGAGCTGTGTGCTGGGGCCCTGCCCCGACACTCCCTTTAGCCCCGCCCCTGGTATTGGCTGATGTAAGGGCTTGCAAAGGGATCCCTGGAGGACAGACTTACAGCTGCCTTATGCCGCCTTATACAGTGTCTGCACCGGGGAATCCCCCTCCAGCTGGACAGCAGGGTTTGGGGGCCTTTTATGCCATTTCAGCCCCTTTACCCAGTGCAAAGGGATGGAGCAAGGGATGAGGATCTCACCCTTGCCCTTTTGACTATAATGCTGACACTGTGCATTGTTAGACAAAATGCCACTGCAAAGATAATAACCACATTTATGAGTGTGTTAACTCTAACTGGAGAAATGTTTTTTCTTCTGCCAGACCAGCAGATCACTGCAGTACCTTCATCCTTCTTCATTCATTCAAAATTTTGACCAAAACATTTGTAAATTTAAAGTGTTAACAATTCATCACAATTTCACATTTGAAATGTTTTAACCAGCTGTGGGATTTACATCAGCTAAGGAGCTGTCTCATAGTGCTGCCATCTTTTAGTCTGATGTTTCTGAGATTCATAGAACAAAGTCCTGGCCCAACTGAAGTCAATGGCAAAAATCCCATTGAGTTCAATTAGGCCGGGATTTCATCCCTATAACATAATGTATTTCAGTCACTCCATGGCGGCCCAGATTATCAGAGCATCAGTGAGAAAACATCATTAGTCTGAATATTGGTGGAAAGTAGAACCCTAGAGTAAAATCATATAATACTTTTATTTATAAACCTCCACCAGAGTCAAGGCACTATACAACATAATGAAACACCTAGACTCCTGTTAAAAAACAGCCAGAAGACTCAAAGATAGAAGATTCAAAAATTAAATCTCCAGAATGATATGGGACCCAGATTCTGTAGCCGTTGCTCATTCTGTAGAGCATACTCATGTGATTAGTCTAATTGAAGACCACAGGCCTATTCATGTGCTTAAAGTTAAGCTTCTGCTTAAATGCTTTTCTGGATCATAACCAGAATGTTTTTCACCTCACAGGATTGAGTCGAGATACACTGGAAGCAAATTTTCAAAGGGGCCTCAGATTGGCATCACAATGTCACTGTGCAAATACTTGTGTGCAAAATTAGAAGCCAATTTTGAAACAGAGGTTCTTTTTCAGATTGCAAGTTATTTATTTGTTGACATGTAATTGGGAGGGGTCTTTTGCTAGGAGGGAAAGTCAATCCTGTTAAAGACCTAATCCTGTGGCCCTTATTTAGTCATGCACTGATATTAATGGAAACTGCAGAATAGGATCTGGGAAGAGGTACATTTCCCAATCTGTCCTATCTTGGGGACTCTCTTTCTGCCCTGCCACCCCCACAAACATGATACAGTTCTGCAGCGATCTGGAAGCCTACTTTCGCTGTCTCCGACTCAAATAATACTTTCAGGATAACACTGAACAGCCCACCGATACACAGTTACCCTCCCACCAACAGCACAAGAAGAAGAACTCCACATGGACTCCTCCAGAGGGTTGAAATGACAGTCTGGATCTATACATAGAATGCTTCCGCTGATGTGCACAAGCAGAAATTGTGGAAAAACAACATCGCTTGCTTCATAACCTAAGTCGTGCAGAACGCAATGCCATCCACAGCCTCAGAAACCATCCTGACATTATAATCAAAGAGGCTAATAAAGGAGGTGCTGTTGTCATCATGAACAGGACTGACTACCAAAGGAGGCCGCCAGACAACTCTCCAATACCAAATTCTACAGGCCACTTCCCTCAGATCCCACTGAGGAATACACTAAACTGCACCATCTACTCAGGACACTCCCTACACTAACACTGGAACAAATCAACATACCCTTAGAGCCCTGACCAGGGTTATTCTATCTACTACCCAAGATCCACAAACCAGGAAATCCTGGACGCCCCATCATCTCAGGCATTGGCACTCTCTCTGAAGGACTGTCTGGATATGTGGACTCTCTGCTCAGACCCTATGCCACCAGCACTCCCAGCTATCTCCGTGACACCACTGATTTCCTGAGGAAACTACAATGCATTGGTGACCTTCCAGAAAACACCATCCTAGCCACCATGGATATAGAGGCTCTCTACACAAACATCCCACACACAGATGGAATACAAGCTGTCAGAAACAGTATCCCTGATGATGCCACAACACAACTAGTTGCTGAGCTCTGTGCCTTTATCCTCACACACAACTATTTCAAATTTGATGACAATATACATCTCCAGATCAGTGGCACCGCTATGGGCACCCGCATGGCCCCACAATATGCCAACATTTTTATGGCTGACCTGGAACAACGCTTCCTCAGCTCCCGTCCACTCATGCCCCTTCTCTACCTACGCTACATTGATGACATCATCATCATCTGGATGCATGGGAAGGAGACTCTGGAAAAATTCCACCACGATTTCAACAGCTTCCACCCCACCATCAACCTCAGCCTGGACCAATCTACATGGGAGGTCCACTTCCTTGACACCACGGTGCAAATCAGTGATGGTCACATTAACACCACCCTATACTGAAAACCTACCGACTGCTATGCCTACCTTCATGCCTCCAGCTTCCATCCCGGGCACATCACACAATCCATTGTCTACAGCCAAGCACTGAGGTCCAACCGCATCTGCTCTAACCCCTCAGACAGAGACCAACACCTACAAAATCTCCACCAAGCATTCTCAAAACTACAATACCCGCACGAGGAAATAAGGAAACAGATCAACAGAGCCAGATGTGTACCCAGCAACCTCTTACTGCAAGACAAACCCAAGAAAGAAACCAACAGGACTCCACTGGCCATCACATACAGTCCCCAGCTAAAACCCCTCCAATGCATCATCAGGGATCTACAACCCATCCTGGACAATGATCCCACACTTTCACAGGCCTTGGGTGGCAGGCCAGTCCTCGCCCACAGACAACCTGCCAACCTGAAGCATATTCTCACCAGTAATTGCACACCGCACCATAGTAACTCTAACTCAGAAACCAATCCATGTAATAAACCTTGATGCCAACTCTGCCCACATATCTACACCAGCGACACCATCACAGGACCTAACCAGATCAGCCACACCATCACCGGTTCATTCACCTGCACGTCCACCAATGTAATATACGCCATCATATGCCAGCAATGCCCCTCTATGTACATCGGCCAAACTGGACAGTCTTTACGGAAAAGGATAAATGGACACAAATCAGATATTAGGAATGGCAATATACTAAAACCTGTAGGAGAACACTTCAACCTCCCTGGCCACACAATAGCAGATCTTAAGGTAGCCATCCTGCAGCAAAAAAACTTCAGGACCAGACTTCAAAGAGAAACTGCTGAGCTTCAGTTCATCTGCAAATTTGACACCATCAGCTCAGGACTAAACAAAGACTGTGAATGGCTTGCCAACTACAGAACCAGTTTCTCCTCCCTTGGTTTTCACACCTCAACTGCTAGAACAGGGCCTCATCCTCCCTGATTGAACTAACCTCGTTATCTCCAACCTGCTTCTTGCTTGCTTATATATACACACCTGCCCCTGGAAATTTCCACTACATTCATCCGACGAAGTGGGTATTCACCCACGAAAGCTCATATAGAAAACGTCTGTTAGTCTATAAGGTGCCAGAGGACTCTTTGCTGCTTTTACAGATTCAGACTAACACGGCTACCCCTCTGATACTTCCCACCTACTCTACTGACCTACCTCAAACTGTCTGGCGGCCCGCCAGCGGATTACCCTGACGGGCCGCAGGTTGCTCACCACTATATATGTTCTTGGTACAATCTAAATTCTCACCCTTTTCCAGGAGTTTGAGCCCCATCCAAACTTTATTGAACTCAATGAAACAAACTCCCACTGACTTCACTTAGCTTTGGATCAGGCCCCAAATGAACAGAACCATGTGAAGTCCTTATCCCCAGGCTTGGCTGTTCCCGGGAGTCTTAGCTTAGAGCTGCTTAACTGATTCCCTGGGTTCTCTTTGCTTCACAACCAAGATCCCTCTGCCAGACTGGCATAGGTTTAAATCCTGCTTCATTCCCTGCTGGCTGAATATTGCTGACAAGTGTTATGGGATAGGGTCATCTTCAGCCAGTGGCCCTGAGAAAGACCCATTAAGCCCGTCACGTCCTGGCCAAGTGTAAGGCATTGCCCAGCCCATCAGAGATGCCTAAAAGGTCACCCCAACTAAAGGCCTGTTCCAAAGTCCATTGAAGTCAATGGAAAGAGTCCCACGGATTTCAGTGGGCTTTGGAACAGGCCACAAGAAAAGGGAGTTAACTGTTACTCGTGAAAAAACCCAAGACCGGCCTCAGTAATTATAATGCCAGGAGGATGAGGAGAACCGGACTGGGATTTAGAGCAAAATGTCTTTGAATCCTCAAAGTGTGCTTAGGCTGAATCTTTTAAAATCCAGTCTTTTCCAGGAAGTTGCTTATAAACCATCCCTTCAGTGAAAGGTGTTTTATATCAAATGTTTTCTGCGTGCCTGAATGAGAAGATTTATTCAAAATATACACAAGCTAGAGCCAAAATTGGCCTGCTAATACCAGTTATATCATGTTGCTATCCTAAGGGTTAACGATTGCACTGCGACTTAATATAGTGCTTCTTTCCCAGCTGAATTCATATTCATTCCAGTGCCTGGCTATGCTAAAAAAGGTAATCTCCCTTCCTAACAGAATTCCCATAAATCAAAGCCATTTCTACCTGAGATCCTGGCAATGGTGTTTTTAAATTCATCTCTCAAGTTAACAGTGCAGATCTTGAGATTTACAGTTGAATCCCCGCTGGTAATGTTTATTGTTAGTTCAATGTTTTGAAATGCATATGCTGTAAGCATGTGGGATCTGAGCCAAAGCCCCTGTGAGTCAATGGGAATCTTCCCTTCAGTTTCAGTAATGAGAAAAGTAGTATCGAAAAGGACCATATACAAACACTGTGAATCAGCATTTAGGATGGCTCATGAGTTTGGTTTCCTGGGAATTGGTATTGTGATTCCAGTTGTTTTGTGTATTTCTAAAGCTAGAGTGTTACAGCAGTAATGAAGGTACCTGTGTACCATCACAGTAATTAAATCATCTCTTCCAATATATTTCTTTAGTATTCATTTTTGACTCAGAAAATCCTGTGTTATATTGTTTTGTTTTGAACAAGTGTTTCCCAAAAGTATTTCCCAACTGTATCATAAAACACACACAAAGTCCACACTGTATTGAAAAGAATAATCAGTCCCTGCTGTTGAGCTGTTATAGTCCAACGGCAAAGTTTATGAAAAGAACATGGCCTAATTAAAAGAATTTAGTAATTTTAGGGCATGATCCTATCTGATGTAAATTGGCATAATGCAAAGCAATAGAGCTATGTTGAGAATCTAACCCCTGCTCCAATCTCTGTTCAAAAGAAAAACATTCAGGCCAAAATTTCTCATTTAAATAAGCAAATTAACTTTCCACTTGAGGTTTTGAAGATTCTGTCCTTCACAAGCCTATGAATGTGTTGAAATGTTGCCAACCATCCCTTATCCCAGCTGCAATATTTCTACATTATTCTGAATATAACTGACATTTTATTATAACTAGTTTTGATCGCAGTTTAAATACTGGCCAGATTCTCAGGTAAGATACCACGGCTCCACTGAGGTCAATGGGAAAACACCAATTTGCATCAGCTCTTTTTTTTTGTTACTATCATGTGGCAGATTCACTTGTATGCTTTGGGTCACCACACTTGGGTCCTGCAAAGCCCCTAGAAACCTCCCTTAAGTAGCCAGTGACTTTGCATCACCAGAGGGGTACAAAAGAACTGATGCATACCCAAGTAGCTAGCCCAGGGTCTTCTGAAAGAAGAACTGCAGAGAAATCTGATGTCTGAGATCATTATAAGAAGAGCTGGTCAACGATTTTGCAATAGAATGTTTTTCCATCAGAAAAAGTGATTTGGCAAAATTGAAGCATTTTGTGGGAATGTATCAGTTTTGTCAAAAATGTTGATGAGAAGTTATTGAAATGCTTCATTTCGATAAGGTTGATATATTCCATTTTGACTTTATAATTTTGAATAATATTATAAAAGTAAAAACAATAAAGTCAAAATGAAATGTTTCAATAGGGTCAAAACAAAATATTTTCAGAAAATTAAAAAAAATCTAAGATTTTGACTTTTTGTCCTAATTTAGGACAAAAGAAAAATTTTGAAGTCTTGGGATTTCCCTCAGGATGGAAATTAATTTTTCGACTAGCTCTAATGATAAGCAGATATTGACGGATTTTGAGGCAAACATCACTCTTTGTTGACATAAAAGATAAATATTGGCCTATGACATTGAGCTCTTTACTTAGGCTTCACTGGAATTTTGCTTCAGTAGGGAGTAAAAGAACTCACTTTCTGGACTTTGAACAATAATAAATCTTGATGTTCACCAAGTCATGAAGTCACTATACATATTGCAACACGTACTGAGGGCCAATTTTTAAAAAAAAATTTCCCAAATTCCTTGTGCACAAATACACATGTAGTTGTATGCCTACGTTTTTGTTGCTAGCCAGGTGCCTTACTAGACATTTGTGTGTCATCCAATTTTTGTTTATAAACGTGGTAATTTTATGTGCAAATACCGATAACTTATGTGAGTTTCCTATGGTGTATGTGTATTTCATGACGGTCAAAATAAATAAATAAATAAATAAAAATAGGACCTGACTATCTTCAGCTGCAATAGACGGGAATCTGTTATGTCATGAATTTCAGGCCTGCATTAGTTTTGCCTTTTATGCTAACATTTGAAAGGAGAGATGAAGTTCTAATTCACCTCTGATGAGTCATTTGGGAAGCAGAGATTTACATATATTAACTGAGTAACTCAGAGGCCAGCAATATTGACCTTGAATATTAGTGCAGCCAATCAAGATGCAAACATTTGCTCAAGTGATGTGATTGATTAACATTGCTCCACACCTCAGTATTGTTCACTTCCAAGAAGTAGATAATAGAAACTTGCTAAACTGTTGCATGACAGTTTTCAGCCATTTATGAGCCAGGACTTTCTATCTGTATGTAACAAACCTAGGCCAAAAGAAATTTCTCTTTCCCCTGATTGCCTCCCTCATCTCCCATGCTCTTGCAAGAAAGCTAATTTATTGCTTAATCTCCATTCACTTCCAGAGATAACTGATCTTCCTTCATGCCCATGCTATCAGTATGACCAGCCTTAGCATGCTGTGAAGCCGGTTTTGCATTCTTAAACAGCATCTTAGGGTATGTCTACACTGCACTCTGCTTTCAGCGGTGTGTAGTGTACCTACATGCGTAGTCCCTCTAGGCTGGGTGTATACATAGCTTAGGTGAGTAGAGCCACCTGAAGGATGTGGGTATGTACCTGTATATCCTAGCACAGCTCTCTACTTGCAAGTCCTGCCTCCCCATTGACAGTGCTGTTTTTAGCCCTTCCCCGATGCAAGGAAAGGCTCCTTGCATCGGGGAAGGGCTAAAAGCTCCCAAAACCTCTCTCCTGCCATTGGGAAAGTCTCTGGCAATGGGGAAAGGCTCTGGCAGTGGAGAAGCAGCAGACTGCTTCTCCACTGCCCCAGCCTTTTCCTGCCTCAGTGAAAGTTGCCAGTGGTGGGGAGCTGAAACCTTCCCCTGCTGCCTCCCACCAGCCAGAGGCCCATTGCAGTGTAGATGCAGTGTGTTTTTCACTGCACTGTGTAGGGTAGACATAGCATTGGAGACACAAGCCCCAAGCGGGGAAGCAGGAGAGGAAATAGTACAAATGCAAGTGAAAACAACAAGGGCCAAATGCTGCCTTTGGATCCCTGCATGCAGCAGCTGTTGGCATCCATGGGAATGTGCAGGAATCCCAAAGCAGCACTGGGCCCATTAGCACTGTACTCACTATTGGGATTCACAGACATATTTTTTCTGCAATGAGCATATCAGGAATTTGCTTTGCAGAGAAAGCTTAAGCTCAAACTCTGCCCACAGATACGCTCACATGACTGCTCTTGAAGCCAATGAGAGCTGCACATGAATGGGTCTCAAATGCGTTAGGTCAACCATCAAGCAGAACCGAATCTGGCCAATTTGATCTGACCACCAATGACCATCTACCAACAAACATAGGTCCCAATCCTGCATTGTGAGCCACATAGGGAGACTACAGTGTCCACACAAAGCCCCATAGATTTTAGTGGGACTCTATCTGGATGTAGCCATCTGTCTGCACGGATCACAATGCAGGACCGGCACCACACTATGAGATCAATGGAGCTATACGTGGTCATGTATTTCAATGGAGTTCCAATTACTAGCCCTCAGATTTTAGCATGGGGACCTGTAGCAAGCAGCAAGCGGGTTACTTGCGGCGAATAATGTATTTGATGAACATAGTTTCTCTTCCTCTTTCTGAATTACTTGCAAACAGATGCAATTTAGCAAATTTCTTTGTTTACTGAAAGTGATTCTACAAATAGTTTATGAGAACATATTTCAGCTCATAGTTTGCTTGGGAATAGAGTTGGTCACGTTTTCAAAACCCACAAATTTGATTAAATTTTTCATTAAACTGTCAAATTTAGAAGAAAAATGCTCAATATTTTCAAATAAATTTGAAACACTTCTGATGTAATTATTCATTCTTCTTACATATGAAAAAAATTGTTCATTCAAGTGTTTGTAGAATGCAAATGAAAGTGCTTACACATTTGTGAATACTTTCTTTGTCACTGTTCACCTAGCTGTGCTGCCCATATGGGAAAGAGCTGTAGAAATAAAATAAATAATAATAATGTCCAGACATTTTCTTTAGCCATCCTATAGAATTTCATAAACAATTATATCCTTGCTACAGAATTCTCTCAACATCTTCCGGAAATCCTAGTGTAGATGGGTCGGACTCACCCCTGCGGCACCTCCTGCTGGTGACTCCGGGAATTAGTTCGTTCCAGCGCTGGAGCGCCCTCTGCAGGCCGGTGATCCGCCTATCCTCTGGCCCCCCTGGACCCGGTGCCCTTTCCCATGGGGTGCTGCTTCGCTAGGCCGCAGCCTGGGGCTTTCTAGGCTGGAACTCCCCAGCTCCTCAGCCTTTCCGTGGCCCTGCTTCACCCTAGGTACCTTGCCTATAGCCCCTGCAGCCAGGCCCTTCTTCCTCTTCAGGCAGAGGAAGACTGTCTGGGCTTCTGGCCTCTTCTGCCTCTTATAGGGGCCAGCTGGGCCTGATCGGGGTGTGGCCCAGCTGCGGCTACTTCCTCCATCAGCCCAGCCTTGAGAGCAGCCGCTCTCAAGCCCTGCCAGGCCACTTTTAAACCCCTCACAGCAGGAGCAGGGGTCCCCACTGCTACCGGGACCGCTGTGCCTGCTAGGGCTGCCCTGCTGGCTGGAGCGCTCTCCCTTTCTCTGGCTGCCTTGCTGGCTGGAGCTCCTTCTCTCTTCCTGGGCTGCTGCTGCTGGCTGGAGTGCTCCTTCCCAGGACTGCTACTGCTGCTGAGTGAGTGAGGGGGGCCTTGCTGGCCAGCCCCCAGTCCCCCTCTCAGGGGGAGAAGCTGGGACCCCACCACCACCACTACAACTACCACCTGTGGGGGGTCCTTCCTGCCTGGCCGCCAGGGCTGCTGGAGGAGAGGCTGCTTCTGCTGCTGGAGCTGTGTTTGTCCTGGGGAGCTGCTGGAGCCTGGAGAAGGGAGAAGAGGACTGAGAAGACCACCGGCTGCTGGGGAGCTCACAGGACTCTGGAGACCTCTGTGGAGGGGGCCTTCAAAGACTGAGTAACTCTTTAACTGTGCTCTAGTGGTGGGGGTTTAGACTGTGTTTGTGGGGACACAGGGGGTGTGGTGTGGAGCCTGCCCCCTGGTCCATCTGTGTCCCCCCCCCAACCCCCACCACCACCGCTGCCCCCTCCATCACCCCCACAGGCCACTTACCATCTGCCTCGGTTCCTGCCTCTGGGACTCAGCTGCTCGCCTGGCCTGCCACGCCCTATTGCCACCGTTTGGGCCTCCAGCAGCAGCCAGCCAGCCATAGACTGTGCACGAGTGCTCGTGGGTGCACGCACCCCCCCTTCCCCGGACGGACCCCTTCCCCTCTGCAACAGGCCCCCTAGCTTTGCCCCTTGTTGCCTGCCCCGTTTGCCCCTCGTAGCCCCCCCCCACAGCTTCAGTTTGTTTGCCAGCCCCGCCCATCTCCCTTTGCAGCTTTGTTTGTCCTGCCCCGGCCCTGAAGCCAGCCCCTTGGTCCCCCTGCCCCACTCCCAGCCTGGTTGCTCCCCTCCGTCCGCGGCCCCTCACCCTGATTAGCCCCTCCCCTCGAGCGCCCATAGCCCCATCAGTGTGCTTGTGCCTCTCCCCTGTTTAAGTTTGCCCCTATTGCCCTGCACCCCCCATTGCTCTTGTTTCCCCTCCCCTCCCCTAGTGCAGCTAGAGGAGCCGGATTTCAATCCTCTGTCGGTGACTGACCCCCCCCCCCCGAAGTCCTCGATAGTCCCCCTATCCGCCCCCACCATCTTGGCACCCTCCTCCCCTGCCCACAGCCTAGCGGGGAGGAGTGGTTGGCCTGTTCCCCGCCCCCCTTCTCGGGTGTTTTCCCTCCCTCCCTACTCAGCATGGCGGGAGACGCGGCGGGTGGGACCCCTGGGACAACGCCTGTTCCCCCTCCCCCGCCTGCTCCCCCCAAAACCCCCCCAGTCTCGACCTCAACCGCCGCTGCCGGACCACCTGCCACCGCTCCCGCTGAGGCGTCGGCAGCGGCGACCGACGGGGTGCCCTCTGCTGCTGCCACGTCCCTCACCCCCTCCGACTCTGGGGGAGCCCCCCTAGCCGGCGGAAAGGGCCAGGGCAAAAAGAAGGGAAAGGGCCCCGCTAGGAAGACTAAGCCCTCCATGGCGGAGCCTGCCACCGCTGCCGCGGCCCCGCCACCGGCCGCGGCATCCCTCTCCGCTGTCCCCTCCACCAGCTCTGCGGGTGCCCCTCCCTCGGCCCCCAGAGCATACGCCCAGGTGGCGGCGGCCCCCCCGCCCGCTGCTACGTCATCTCCCCCGACCGCCGCCTCCGCTACCATCTACAGCGGCCGGGGCCCCTTCCCCACCTTGACCCGGAAGCACGGCGTCCGCTGCCTCCTAGTGCCCGCCTCGCCCCACGTGGAGACCTACGTGTAGGCGTTGGCGAGGGTGGTGGGGCCCACGGCCATCCTGGTGGCCTCCAAAATGTACGACAAGGTGGTCTTCTTCCTTGCCTCGGAGGCCACCGCCCAGGAGGCGGTGGAGAAGGGCCTGGCGGTGGGGGGCGTGTTCGTCCCCCTGGAGCCGCTGGAGGACCTGGGTGTCCGTGTCGTCCTGACCTCCGTCCCTCCCTTCCTGCCCAATGCCGCCCTGTTACCCGCCCTCTCGACCCTAGGGAAGCCCATTTCCATTGTGAGCCCTCTCCCCTTAGGCTGCAAGGACCCCGCCCTCCGTCACGTCCTCTCGTTCCGCCGGCAGGTGCAGCTTCAGCTGCCGCCGGCGGCGCGTGGCGGAGGGGCGCTCGAGGGGTCCTTCCTGGTCCCCTATCAGGGGGCCCAGTACCGGGTGCACTACGCCACGGGGGAGGCCCGGTGCTACCTCTGCCAGGCGACGGGGCACGTCTGGAGGGACTGCCCCTTGGCCCGGCTCGGAGGAGCTCTCGGGACCCCCGAGCCCCGGCAGGGTGCCGGCCCCGCCATCGCCGGTGCCCCTGGCCGCCCGGTGCCCAGAGCCGCCCCTCCTCCCCCTCGGTCCGTCACTGCTCCCGCTCGGGCCTCAGGGGTACGTTCTCCGGGGCACCCAGATGGGCGGGAGAGCCCCGCCTCCGCTGCCTGCACTCTGGCGGGGCCTGTGGAGGAGGGTGCAGCAGGTGTACTGCCGGGCCTCCCTCCTGTTGTTCCACCAGTGCCTCTCCCAGCCCCCAAACTGTCTTCCCTGTCCCCTGACCCACTCCCTGTTGATCAGCTCGCAGGCGATGCCATGGAGGGCTGGACCCGGGTGGAGGGTAAGCGGGGTAAGCGGAAGGCTCGGGCTCCGCCCGTGCCACCTGAGGCGGAAGCCCCCCATAAGACCAGAAAGGGGGCCGCAGGCACCGAGCCTTCCGCCATGCCCACGGGGACACCCCATCTGCCGATGACGGCTAGGGAAGACGTGGCAGCACCGGAGGGTCCTACCATCCCTCCTCCGCTGCGGAGGCCCCCGATGCAGCCCGTCCTGTTCCCTTGCCACCTGTGCCCCCCGCAATACCTGAGGTGAGCGTCGCCTCGGGCGCAAGTGGGGAGGACTCTGGGGTGGTGGGTGGTGAGCTCCCCTCCATCTTTGCGGAGATCGAGGCCCTGGGTCTGACCCCGGTCACCCAGGGGGAGGACGACCCTCTGCCAACGGGCCTCGACCTGGCCGACCTCACCCCAGCTCCCCCTTCCCCATGCTCCACCATCCCTTCTGCTACATCCGCTCCCGCCTCTGCGGGTCCCCTGGACTCCTCGACCTGCCTGGCTGCGGATGGCACCCTGCTGCTGGCCGCTGAGCCTGTTGAGGCGACGGCCGGTGCCTCGTGGCCGGGTGACAAGC
Organism: Mauremys reevesii; assembly: GCF_016161935.1. Taxonomy (NCBI): domain Eukaryota; kingdom Metazoa; phylum Chordata; order Testudines; family Geoemydidae; genus Mauremys; species Mauremys reevesii. Next base: position 127,955,393 of record NC_052628.1, read on the forward strand.
TACTGGGGGTGTCCCTCGGTGGTGTGGGGCAATCGAGTTCCTTCCCGGGTGGGGCCCCCCCTGAGGGTTCCACGTCTCCCCGTGCCGAGGCTGCTCTGCCTGCCATTGAGCCCGAGCCCGGTGTCACTGGGGACCCCCTCCCTACCCCTCAACCCCCCGTACCTGGCCGCGAGGAGCTGCTTACCGATGGTCCTGCTCCTGCGGCCCAGGGTCCCATCACTGTCCCTCCCCCCCCCACGGCTCCGGACCCCAGCCCTGCCCCCTCCACCTCCTGTAATGTTATTGCCGCCCCTGGGGCTGTCTCCTTCCCTTTCCTGGAGGATGACTCCCAGGGAGCGGCCTTTGTGTTCCTCAGTCCGGACCCACTAGGGGCTGCGCTCTTCCCTCCGCCCCCCCCCATTGAGCCAAGGTCCGGGGCGGACCAGGTGGCGCCGGTCCATCGGGCGCCACGTCGCGGGTCCGCCCCTTGTTTACCCATCCCAGCGGGCCACGGGGCTGCTCCAGAGGCCCCACCGGTGGACCCCCGGAGGCCAGTGACCCCGCCCCCCCATACGCTGTGAGAGGAGTTGCGGGAGTTCTTGGAGGACATCCGGGGCTCCCGCAACAAGGTCGTGCTTGCTCTCCAGCGCTGGGGGGACTTCCACCGGATCCTCCTGGCCACGTGGGCCCTCATAGGGGAGGGCAAGGGGACCGGGAAGCAGAATGTCGTGGCTTACCACCGGGCGCGCGGCTTCCGTGACTCCCTGCTCGCCTTCGGGGTGGGCCACGGTTTGCTGCGCGGCCCAACGGGGGCCGTGAGCGCCCCTGCTGACGTGGATCCCCCCCAGCCCTCCTCATGGCACTCGTCACCTTTGCCACACTGAACACCCGGAGCTGTAGGGTGGGTTTCCGCAGGAGCCAGGTGCTCCCCTTCCTTCGGGAGGGGGGGTACTCTGTGGTTTTCCTGCAGGAGAACCACACGGATCCGGCCGCCGAAGCTAGCTGGCGGCTGGAGTGGGGGGACGAGGTCTACTTCAGCCATCTCACGACCTGTCGGGCTGGAGTGGCTACCCTGTTCTCCCCCGAACTACGGCCTGAGGTGCTGGGGGTCTCCGAGGCTGTGCCGGGCCGCCTGCAGCACCTCCGGGTCCGCATGGAGGGGCTCGTGGTCAACCTTGTCAACGTCTATGCGCCGACATCGGCCCCGGAGCGGCTGTGGTTCTATCAGCAGGCGTCCGCCTTCCTCGGCTCCTTGGATCCTTGCGAGTGCCTGGTCCTGGGCGGGGACTTTAACACCGTCCTCGAGGAGCGGGACCGCTCGGGGACCGAGCAGAGCCCGGCCGCCATGGACTTCCTCCGGGAGATTGTCACCCATCACTCCCTGGTGGATGTCTGGCGCGACCACCACCCGGACGATGTCTCCACGTTCACCTATGTCTGGGTGGAAGCCCATCGGTCGTGCCGCTCCCGGTTGGACCGCATCTATTTGTCATGTTTCCATCTCTCACGGGCCCAGTCCTCCAGCATCCGGCCGGCCCCTTTTTCGGACCACCACCTCGTCACCGTGACGGCCTCTCTCAGTGCGGAGAGGCCGGGGCCGGCCTATTGGCACTTTAACAACAGCTTGCTGGAGGATGGGGGCTTCGTGGCATCCTTCCGGGAGTTCTGGCTGGCCTGGCGAGGGCAGCGGCGTGCCTTTCCCTCGGCGCGGCGGTGGTGGGATGTGGGGAAGGTGCGCGCCCGGCTCTTCTGCCGTAACTACACCTGGGGCGCCAGCCGACGGAGGGATGCGGCGATAGGGCAGTTGGAGCGGGAGGTCTTAGAGCTGGAGAGGCGTCTGGCCACCAGCCCCGAGGATCCATCCCTTTGCGGGGCATGCCGGGAGAAGCGGGAGGAGCTCCGGGTCCTCGAAGACCATCGGGCCCGGGGCGCCTTTGTTCGATCCCGCATCCGCCTCCTTTGGGAGATGGATCGCTGCTCCCGCTTCTTCTACACCCTGGAGAAACGGAGGGGGGCCAAGAAGCACGTCACCTGCCTTCTGGCAGAGGACGGCACCCCCCTCACAGATCCGGCGGAGATGTGCAAGATGGCCCGGACCTTCTACGCGCGCCTTTTCTCCGCGGATCCGACCGATCCTGCCGCTTGCAGAGTGCTCTGGGACGGGCTCCCGACGGTCAGCGCGGGCGACCGGGACCGGCTAGAGCTGCCTCTGGCCGAGTTCTCGGAAGCCCTCCGCTGCATGCCCACCAACAAGTCTCCGGGCATGGACGGGCTGACCGTGGAGTTCTACCGCGTGTTCTGGGACGTCCTCGGCCCAGACCTGGTCAGCGTCTGGGACGAGTCCTTGCGGAGCGGGGTCCTCCCTCTCTCATGCAGGCGAGCCGTGCTCGCCTTACTGCCGAAGAAGGGGGACCTCTGCGACTTACGGAATTGGCGTCCCGTCTCGCTCCTCGGCACGGACTACAAGATCGTAGCCAAGGCCATCTCGCTGCGGCTGGGGGCCATGCTGGAGGACGTGATCCACCCAGACCAGACCTACACAGTCCCGGGCCGTAGCATCTTCGATAACCTGTATCTGGTCTGGGACCTTCTGGAATTAGGGTGCAGGGATGGTCTGTCGTTCACCCTCCTGTCCCTGGATCAGGAGAAGGCGTTCGACAGGGTGGACCATGGGTATCTCCTGGGCACTCTGCAGGCGTTAGGCTTTGGGTCCCAGTTTGTGGGGTTTCTCCGGGTGCTGTACGCCTCCGTAGAGTGTCTGGTCAGGCTCAACTGGACCCTGACCGAGCCGGTCGGCTTCGGGCGGGGAGTGCGGCAGGGGTGCCCCCTCTCGGGCCAGCTGTACGCCCTGGCGATCGAGCCCTTCCTCTGTCTCCTCCGCAGGAGGTTGACGGGGTTGGTGCTTCGGGAGCCGGAGCTGCGGCTGGTCCTGTCGGCGTACGCTGACAATGTGCTCCTCGTGGTCCAGGACCCGGGCGAGTTGGCGCGGGTGGAGGCCTGCCAGGCCGTGTACTCGGTGGCCTCCTCCGCCCGGGTCAACTGGGTCAAGAGCTCTGGCCTGGTGGTCGGGGATGGGTGGCAGGCGAGCTCCCTCCCACCCGCGCTTCAGGCCATCCGGTGGAGCGCGGGTCCGCTGCTTTATCTCGGCGTTTACCTTTCTGCCACGCATCCCTCTCCGCCGGAGAACTGGCAAGGTTTGCAGGGCAGGGTGGCGGAGCGGCTCCGGAAATGGACAGGACTCCTCCGGTGCCTTTCCCTCTGAGGGAGGGCACTGGTGCTCAATCAACTAGTCCTGTCCATGCTCTGGTACCGGCTCAACACCCTGGTCCCGGCCCCGGTGTTCCTGACCGACCTCCGGAGGGTGGTGCTGGAGTTCTTTTGGCCAGGACTGCACTGGGTCCCTGCAGGGGTGCTCCACCTGCCCCTGGAGGAGGGAGGGCAGGGCCTGAAGTGCCTGCGCACTCAGGTCCACGTCTTCCGCCTCCAGGCACTGCAGAGGCTCCTTTATGGTGCGGGTAGTCCGGCATGGAGAGCCCTGGCTCACGCCTTCCTGCGCCACTTCCGAGGGCTCCGATACGACCGGCAGCTCCTTTATCTCCATCCGAGGGGCCTTCCGCGAGACCTCTCCAGGCTGCCGGTCTTCTACCAGGACCTCCTCCGGACCTGGAAGCTGTTCTCTGTGACCAGGTCCGTGGCGGCCACTGAGGGGACAGACCTCCTCGCGGAGCCCCTGCTACACAACACCCAGCTCCGTGTGCAGGTGGCGGAGTCCCCCGCGGTGCACCAGAGGTTGGTCCTGACGGAAGCCACCAGGGTCGGAGACCTCCTGGACTACGACCGGGGAGACTGGCTGGATCCCCTGACGCTCGCTCGGCGGATGGGGCTCTCCAGACCTTGTACTCCCTGGCTCGTACTACAGGAGGTGAAGGCCGCTTTGCCACCCGCTGCTCGGGCCTACCTCGACCGGGTCCTGCGTGAGGGCACACCCCGCCCATCCCCTACCCCGAGCCCTCCGGACCTCTTCATCGGGCCCCTGCCCTGTGGATCCGACCGACCCCCCCGCCCCTTCTCCGCCAGCCGGCTGCACGATCTGCAGCCGGTCCGTTTCCAAACCGCGCCAAGGAAGCATCTCTACACACTCGTGCTCCACACCCTTCATTTCCTCACCCTCGTGTCCTGCCCCGACACCAAGTGGCGGGACCTCTTGCCACCTTTGGAGGGTGAGGAGCCCTGGTGGGCCAGCCTGTACTCCACCCTGGTCCCGAGGCCCGTCGGGGACATCAGTTGGCGGCTCCTCCATGGGGCCGTGAGCACGGGCGTGTACTTGGCACAGTTTACCCCTGTCCCAGACACCTGCCCCTTCTGTGGCGTGAGGGAGACCCTGGCGCACATTTACGTAGAGTGCGCCAGGCTGCAGCCCCTATACTGGCTCCTCACTAATATCCTCTTGCGTTTCTGGCTGCACTTTTCCCCTCACCTCCTTCTCCATGCACTCCCTATCGGTGGCCCCACAAAGTCACGGGACCTCCTGGTCAACCTCCTCCTCGCCCTGGCTAAAATGGCCATCTACGTGACCAGGGAGAGGCGGTTGGCCAATGGAGACTCCTGCGACTGTGGGGCTTGTTTCCGGTCCTTAGTCCGTTCACATCTCCGGGTGGAGTTCCTCTGGGCGGCGTCCGCTGGCTCCCTTGACGCCTTCGAGGAGCAGTGGGTGCTGTCCGGGGTTCTCTGCTCGGTGTCCCCGTCAGGCTCCCTTCTTATGACCCTTTGACCGCACTCCTGTCCCTGTTCTTTTATTAGTTGTCCCCCGCAATTAGTGGGTTTCTGAGGCCCTGTGGAACCTCCCCTTAGGCTGGGGGGAGGGTTCTGTTAGCATGGGGCAGGCTTTGCCCGCCCTGTTTCCCGGAAACCCAATAGATACACTAGCCTCCATCCTATTCAATCCTGTTGGACTTTTCCATAAGAGGACTCATCCTAAAGAGAAAAGGCATTTCTAGAATGTGCACTGAACTGTTGTTGTAGCGCTGTTGGTCTCAGGACAGGAGAGAGACAAGGTGGGAGAGGTAATATTTTATTGGGCCAACACCTGTTGATGAAAGAGACAAACTTTCAAGCTTTCACAAAGCTGAAGACCAACAGAAGTTCTACAATGACTTTTTTGGTCCAAGGCTCAGTGCAAGACAGACCTGAGCTAGCAAAGTAAGTGTTTCTGCATAAGCACAGGTAGGAGATGCCAGGAAGACTCTTCACCGCAAGGGAGTTGAAATATGAGCCTGCTTTAAGTGTTTTACTGTCTAATGGTTGTTTACAGGTGGGCAAACATTGAAAATAGAGGGTTTGGTTTACTCTGGAGTCAAGCAGATTTGTGCCTAATGGCCCCGTGCCACAGTTATTTCCCCATTTATACAGTGGGTCGGAATTAGCATTGCTCTCCACCCCTGCTGTTTATAGCACGTTATGTAGGAATAGCCCTTACTCCAGCAGGCTTCAGAACTTTCCGCCAAATGAACTTCTGTGGCAGCAAAAAGAAGATGAAGCAAAGGTTTTGTTCATGGGGTTTTCAAAGGTAGGCCATCCTCCCCACACCTGGTACTGTTTCTTGACAGAGAGCTACAGAACTGCTGTACTCTAAACATATGCAACATGGGGCATTCCAAATCTGTTTGCTATTTAATAAACTCTGAGTAGCAGCATAATAAAAGACCACTGCACGTAGTTAACAAAATGTCAGACTTCATGTCTACCAACCAGATAAATGCAGACTGATACCTAAAACCACCCTGAACAAACCATCGTTTACACAAACTATTACTGCTCCAGAGGAGGCTGGAAAAACGCAGGGTAATCAAGAGAGAAAGGAACCTTCTCTTTGGAGAGACATAATAAAAGGTCAGGGAGGCTTCCAGGAATCAAAGGATAGACACGTCACTCGCCCCCGCACCATGTGTGAATCCGAGGGGCAGCATTCAGGAACTCCCTGGGCAATAGAAGGGGCTGCATGGACAAGGACATACAGAGCAACAAGGGCTGAGATCAAGGTGCCCAACTTTTAGTGCATGGAGACAAAAAATGGGGCCCGTGGTTGTTCTCGCCCTGTGACTGCAAAATGACGATAAAGCTGGATAAATCATTAATTATCTGTATCATGTGGAGGGCCCAGCCAGATCAGGGATTAGTGAGTGTTCACATAGTGAGAGAGTCCCTGCCCTGAAGAGCTTACAGTCTGAAACAATAAGTCATGGGATGGTGGGAGAAAGGAAGTGCAATTACACCAACTTTACATAAGGGAAACTGAGGCCCAGATCCACAAAGGTGCTTAAACCCCAGACTTAGGTGCCTAAGTCCCAGTTTTAGTTCCTCTCTATCCACAAGACTCCCATTGAATGTTTCAAGCACTTAAAAAAAATTACTCAGCACCTACATTTTCAGAGTAAAAGTTCCCTGGGTGACACTGTTTCTGCCTCTGAGCACACTCAAGGTGTTAGGCACACTGCTGCCTCCCAGGCACTTCTTTCCCATCTAATGCTCAGAGCAACTCACAAACTGGGGGAGAGAGACATATGGCCACCTAAGTGAGGTCTGGGGCCCTATCTGATAGGCATGCTCAGAAGCGGCTACCAGATCAGCTCCCATTCAATATCTGACTGGAGGTGGTGGTAGGGATGCCACCCACCTTATACCATTTAGCCCATTGGCTAGAGCACTCACGTAGGGTGTAGGAGATACAGGTTCAATTCCCTCTTCTGCCACAGGGGGAGAAAGGATTTGAACAGGTTTCCCCAGCTCTCAGGAAAGTGTTCTGAGCTATGGGATATTCTGATGACCATTCCCTTGGGATGAAAACTGAAATAATCATTGGGCCGGGGCCAGAAAGAATGACTCTGTAGCCAGTGGTAGGGCACTGAGAGAGGTAAGAGACCCCAAGGCTAGTACCTCTGCATCAATCACTCTTTCCTTATTTATCCAGAGTGGAGCAGCTTCAACAGGAGAGACTGAATGAGCCCCTCATGAAACCTAAGTTTTAGGCTCCTAGAAAATCACAACCACAATGCTGGGTTGTTGGGTCACATGTTCAAATCCTCCCTCCTTCCCAGAAAGGGGGGGATTGAACCCACATCTCTCACATTCCAGGTGAGTGCTCTAACCAGTGGGCTAAAGATATAAGGTGGGTGCTGCCGCCTCTGTATGTAGAGCAAAGAAGGCACCTAATTTATCCCTGCAAGAAATGCCTTCGCCACCTAAGCTGCCTGACTCCCGGTGCCAGGTTCCCATTTGTGGATTGCTAAGCAGAGACAGGCCCCTCCCTGTAGCCTGAGGCCAGGCGCCTATCCCTCAAGAGAGGGCCAAGACTCAGGTCACTCTCGGTCTATTGGCTAGCTTGGGGCGCCCTGCCTAGCATGCTGGCTTTTGCACATCCCCATTCTAAGGTGCCGAACTCAGCTTTGAGGAGTGCAGCGTTGTGGTTGTGATTTTCTAGGAGCCTAAAATTTAGGTGACACGATACTCAGCATTGCAACACCTACGTCCCTTCACGGATCCCATGCAGAGGGACTCAGACTCTGTACACGCGATCACTTACTGCAGTATGACTTACGTTGCTCAAGGGTGTGAATAAGCCACCCCCTGAGCAATGTAAGTTACATGGACCCAAGCACCAGCGTCGCTGAGAGAGCGTCTCTGACCAGCATAGCTACGGCCGCCCATAGGACTGGAGTGATTACATCGATGGGAGAGCTCTCTCGCGTGGGCTTAGAGCCGCTGCACCAGCAGCGCAGCTGCAAGCTCCGTAGTGTAGCCAGAGCCTAGGGGTAAAGCTTTCAAAAGTGCGGAAGTCCCATTTTCAAAAGTGACTTAGCTTCTTAGGAATCACAAGTCTTGACTTTCAGTGAGACACAGGCCCAGGGTGATGGGGGCTCTACTCACCGCTCAACGGCCCCACCTCCTGGCCAGCCTGGTGGTTAGCTCCACTAGGCCAACACGCCTTCCCTCCCTCTGTGTCTCTCTCTCGCGTCAGGAGCTGCTGCTTCCTCTTCATGACTCGACCCTCTGCAGTTTCCCTTTCCAGGGTAGCCTGTCAAGGTCTTGCTCCACAGGCAGCATCAGGCCGTCCTCACGCCCACTACCCTGACTATGTCGCACCAGCAGCGTCTCCTGCAGTCTTCATATCCACTGCCCTTAGCAACGGTTGGTAGGTGCCGCAGGTGCCTTTATGTGGCACAGACGTACTCTAAATGTCTTGTCCAAATTCACATAAGAATTCTATGGGAGAGCCAGCAACTGAACCCATTTCTCTTGATTCTCAGACCAGTGCCTCACCCACAAAATGACTATCCTGAGTGCATTAAGGTGGACTTGAAACTAGACGTGCATTAGATTTAACCTTCTGAATCACTCTAACGAGTTGTCCGTCATGATGCTGCAATGTTCTGATATGCCCAACCACAGCTGAAATCTTTTCCAAGTGCTTTTTTCAAAGCTCGAGGCTCTTAAAGCAAGAAAGGAAAAGATTGCAAAGAAAAATATTTGTTACAAGCAAAAATCTTGATGGGCTTTGAAAAAAATCTGATTGATTTATCATTGATGATGTTTCCAGTATTGGGAGTGGCTGGAATATGAGTAAGTGTTTTCAAAGATGTTTTGCCTCATACCATTCATGGCTCCTGCAAAGATTATGTATATCTGAGTTTTCATTTCTGTGGAACTGCAGCTGGCTTTGACGCTGTAGCTGTAGCAGCAACCACGCAAAGCAGTCCCACTGGGACGTTAGCTGGGTGTAGTTGTGAAGCATATGGCATATAGGTCTTGTTTGCTTTCAGAGGCAAGAGGAGGGTTTTTTTTTCGGTGAACACTGTCATAAATTAGGAAAATTACTGGCTGATGGCTGTTTGCCTTCAGAGTGGGGAGAAAAGGGGGTTGCAAAACCCAATGCATGAAAGTGTCCTCAGTGAGGAAATTTAACACATTGTGCCTGACTGCAAAACTCCTGAGGAGATCCTTGCCAATCAGTCAATCACAAAGCAGATCACCAGATCTACTTCTCTAGCTCCCAACTAGAGAGACCAGCTTACAAATAAAGTGCTCAAAATTTCCATTCCCTAGTCTCTCTCTCATTCCCAGTGTGTAAACACAATAGACTGCCCGGCTGCAGAGATTTTGGTCTCCCTAGCAGGCACAGGGCGACGTCACTATTCAAATAACCTCACTTATTTTGTTGGCTTTTGTGCCTTCGTCCAGCTGCCAAGCTAATAAGTGAGGACTTTTTGCAGTGACATCAGAGAGAGCAACAGCAGCATGGGGAGTCTGAGCAGAGCAGCCAGCAGCCTGTGGTGTTGACGGAGGGAAGATTTTTAAAAAAAAATTGATTAAAGTCACTGTGTTCAGCCCGCAGCTGGAACGGACAGTTCCTGAGGGCGTTTGTGAAGAACGATTGCTTTGCTCCAGTGTCTCACTGTGGCCGAGTTTCTGTGAGGAGCAGGAGGTTGCTTATGATTTCTGTGCAGGTAGAATTTACTGGTGGGTTAATGGATGGCTATCTTCTCGTGGGTTCGGACCTGATAAAGATGAGCCAGGGGGTTAAAAGTTTGAACTTGAACTCAGGAAAGCTGGGGTGAAATCCTGGCTCTATTGAAGTCCATAGGAAAACTTCCATTGACACACTCTCTCACACACACACACACACGCACACACACACACACACACACACACACACACACACACACACACACACACACACACACACACACACACACAGAGGTTCCTGTACTGGTGAGCGGAGGCGCAGAACCCAGGTAGGGGGGCAGGAGGGAGATGTGAAATAGAGACTTCCCTGGGCCAGGATTTCCACACTGGGAAGTATTCCTAATTCTGCCACTGACTTCCCAGGTGTCCTTGGGTAAGCCACTTAATTTCCTTGTGCTTCAGATTTCCATCTATTACAAAACAGAACATTTAATGAGCAAAACATTTTTGAGATTGTTCAGGAGGCATCTGCTAAAGTTGTGAGAAGAGTTCAGTGAAGGCTGGGCCTTTCAAAAGGGTTCAACTCCCATTGAGGTGTGGAAGTGAATTAAGTGAAACCAAATTAAGGCCACTTTAATTCCAAATAAAAAAATCCACACAGGGGTTTAATGTGGTTTAACGAATCCACTTTCAAATGAGTTTGGATTAATTTTCCTGAGTGTCCCTGAAGAGACATGCAAGCAGTGGCCAGATTTTCAACAGTGCTTAGCTCCCAGCGACTACTGTTATGTTCATTTGTGGGTCTGGCATGGGCTGGGAATTCTCCATGGGAACTGATGGTTGCTGAACACATTGGAAAATCAGGGGACTACATTTGGATGCCTATATGGCTGCTGTTGAGAGTTGATCTCTTCTGAAAATCTGGCTGTAGCAGGGTGGCCCCTGCTCCTGCCCTGAGGTATTTAAAAGCGGCCTGGCAGGCCTTGAGAGCGGTGGCTCTAAAAGCTGGGCTGATTGGGGAAGTGGCTGCAGCTGGGCCACACCCCAATCAGGCCACAGCTGGCCCCTATAAAAGGCCAGGGAGGCCAGAGGCCCAGACAGTCTCTCTCTGTTTCTAGAGGGAGATGGGCCTGGCTGCAGGGAACTGAGACAAGGTACCTAGGGTGAAGCAGGGCTGGGGAAAGGCTGGGGAGCTGGGGAGCTCCAGCCTGGAAAGCCCCAGGCTGCGGCCTAGCGAAGAGCCAACTGGTACTGGGGGTTGCAGAGGGCAGCCCAGGGGTAGGCCAAGGCAGCAGGTCCAAACCCCTTTGCCTGTGATGAGTTGGCTGATACTGCAGTCTGCCCCAGAGTGTGGGGCTAGACAATGACTGCCAGTAGCCATTACTGAGGCAAGGTGGGGATAGAGGGTGGGGGTTCCCTGAGGAGGGGAGACCCAGAGAGAAAGGGGTTACTGCCAGGGGCAGCACCCCATGTAAAAGGGCACCGGGTCCAGGGAGGGACACGGGGGCCTGAGGACAGGCGGATCACCAGCCTGCAGAGGGCGCTCCAGCGCTGGAATGAGCTAATTTCCGGAGTCACCAGCAGGAGGCGCCGCAGGGGTGAGTCCAACCCGTCTACACTGGCCCTCACTCTTCCCAGGCTGACAGGAGCCAGGGATATCACAAGGACAGTTTATATGAATGAGATTGTAAATGTCTCGCTGAAATATACACATAAAACCTCTCTGAACTCTCCTGCCCAGCCCACCTTAAAAGAGTCCCCTCTGTCTTAATATCAGGGACTGAGAGAACTGTGGGTTTGAATTGTAGCTGCATTTTCCAAAATTTTGCAGATACCAGGCTTTATTTATTAAGACACCGTAGAGCCAGATACTCAGCTGGGGTAAATCAGCATAGCTCCACAGAAGTCAGTTTACACCAGCTGGGAATCTTGCTCTACATTTCTATCATTTTCCATTGCCAAGACTTATCCATCACAATGTAAATCAATAAACTGCTCCCTGGTACCCCAGCCTTGGAGAATATTGTCTACAGCCAAATGGAAGAAGTACAACTAAGATTTCACTCCTCCTCCATTTCAATCTTAATGAAGTATGAACATCAGCACCTAATGATGGGACTATTTAGCATATGTCTTCCCTGCAGGGCTAACACAGGTAATCAGCATCTGCCTCTGAGCTTCTGGCAGCTTAGGCCAGGTGTGAGCAGCCAGGCTGCAAAGCCAGTCATTGTTTCCTCACTCTCTTAGACACACTATATTGTATAAATCAGGCATCATTGTATTTTAGGCATCATTTATAGATATATAAAATAGCAAAGAAGCTAAGGCTTCAGAGTAGCAGCTGTGTTAGTCTATATCTGCAAAAAGAACAGGAGTACTTGTGGCACCTTAGAGACTATGGGCTTGGCTACACTTGCAGATGTGCAGCGCTGGGAGTTACAGCTGTGTTCATACAGCTGTGTAGGGAAAGCGCTGGTGTGTGGCCACACTGACAGCTACCAGCACTGCAGTGTGGCCACATTTGCAGCATTTGCAGCGCTGTTGGGAGTGGTGCATTATGGGAAGCTATCCCACAGAGCACCTCATCCCATTTTGGCGCCGTGGGTTGTGGGAAGGGGACAGAAGGGTGCGGGTCATTCTGCTTCCTGTCCCAACGCCCTATGATGCATCGCTTCACATCCCAGCAGTCACTGTTTTTCCGTCCACGTTTTGTGCCATTGTGACTCTCCCAACGGTTTCTGTGCAGTGCGATTTCTGTGGGAAATGGAGCCCGAGCTGCTGAGGAATATGCTGCTGAGTCTCACCAGCACATCACGTTTGGCAGTTGAGCTATTCCTTCAGCTCCAAAGTGACAGTGAGGAGTCCGATGCTGATGATGCTGATATCGCGTATGATACTAAATTGCTTGTGGCATTCAGACATGCTCAGCACCATGGAACGTCGCTTTTGGTCGGGAAACAAGCACTGAGTGGTGGGATCACATCGCCATGGAAGTCTGGGATGACGAGCAGTGGCTGCAGAACTTTCGGATGAGAAAAGCCACTTTAATGGGACTGTGTGAGGAGCTTGCCCCCTCCCTGCGGCGCAAGGACACGAGATTGAAAGCTGCCCTGCCGGTGGAGAAGCAGGTGGCTATTGCAATCTGGAAGCTGGCAATTCCAGACTGCTACCGATCGGTCGGGAACCAGTTTGGAGTGGGAAAGTCGACTGTTGAAATCATTTTGATGCAAGTTTGCAGGGCCCTTAATCGCATCCTGCTAAGAAGAACCATGACTCTGGGGAACGTGCAGGACATTGTGGATGGCTTTGCACAAATGGGTTTCCCTAACTGTGGAGGGGCGATAGATGGGACGCATATTCCTATTCTGGCACCCCCACACCTAGCATCCGAGTACGTTAATCGGAAGGGGTATTTCTCTATGGTTCTCCAGGCGCTTGTGGATCACCGCGGGCGTTTCATTGACATTTACACAGGCTGGCCTGGAAAGGTGCATGATGCACGCATCTTTCGGAACAGTGGCCTGTTCAGGAAGATGCAGGCCGGGACTTTTTTCCCAGACAGGAAGATCACAGTAGGGGACGTCGAAATGCCCATTGTGATCCTTGGAGGCCCCGCTTAGCCATTACTGCCTTGGCTCATGAAACCCTATACAGGGAAGCTTGACAGGAGCAAGGACCGGTTCAATTACAGGCTGAGCCGGTGCCGAATGACTGTGGAGTGTGCTTTTGGCTGTTTAAAAGGGCGCTGGAGAGCTCTGTATGGGAAGCTAGACTTGGGGGAAAGCAGCATCCCCACGGTTATATCCGCGTGCTGTACCCTCCATATTTGTGAAGGGAAGGGTGAAAGATTCAGTCAGGCATGGACCACCGAGGTTCAAGTCCTGGAGGCTGAATTTGCACAGCCAGAGAGCAGGGCTACTAGAGAGGCCCAGCACAGGGCTACAAGGATTAGGGATGCCTTGAGGGAGGAATTTGAGGCTGAAAGCCAACAGTAATGTTTGGTGCCTTGCACGGGAGTGAAGTGCAGTGGTTACAATGTTAGTAGGATTCGGTTTTTCCTAAAATGATTTGCAGTGCTGTTTCTTTCCTGGGCTAAGGTATCTTTGACTTTCTGCAATAATAAAGACTGTTTTCAAAGAGAAGAAATCATTTATTGAAAAGAAAATAACTTTATTGACAGACACACAACATTTTGGGAACCTAAAAGGGCAGGGGGGTGGTGTGGTGAACTGTACAGTCACAGGTTTGAATATGTCCTGTCTGGAGTGCTGTGCAATGACTGCTGCACTTCAGGGTGCATATACTGCATGGTGATGGGGGTTGAGTGCAGAGGGTAAAGGTCATAGTTCTCAGGGCTGGTTGGTGAACGTACAGGTGTTGGAGGCAGCTGGTGGAGGTAAGAACCTGGATGCTGGGGAAGGGGGTTTGGAGCTGACATTGGGGCACAAAGGAAAGAGCTTTGGGCCGGGGGCGGGGGACAGGCACGGTAGTGCTCTGCCTGCATGGCTACGAGTGACTCGATAGAGTCCGCTTGGCGCGCCAGGATGCTTATCAGCTGCTTTGTGCTTTTCCTCCTGGCCGCTGCGTTTCTCTGGCGGATCCTGCTTTCCCTTTCTCTCCAGTCCTGCAGGTTTTTACTCTCTCTGGCAGACTGATCCATAACTGCTTTCAGCATGTTGTCTTTGCTTTTTCGCGGCTTCTTCCTGAGGTTTTGTAGTCTCTGTGCAGTCGAGGAGACGGGTAGTCCAGCAGTCAAGGTCGCTTTTCGAAAGGCAAAAATGGCAACAGTTAACAGGGGTGGCATTGTTCATAATCTCATCCAGTAATTCCCACACACTGAAGGAGTTTACAGTCTTCACTTTAGCATACTTTTCCCATACCAAACAGAGCACACAGAACCCAGCAGGAGCCACGAAATGGTGAGTAAGGGGCACTAATTGCTTCAGGGCTGTGCACGGGTTTCTGTGCGTTGGGGACAGCAAACAGCTACAGGGGGCATCTGCACTGAACAGTCTCCCAACATTTTCCACAGGAGTTAATCCTGGAAGATATCTCGCTGCTGCGGGTCACCAGGGAAGAGCGGGAAGGTCTTCTACAGCAATGTGGATTCCGCCCTGGCCCCTATGCAGCCTGCCTGTGTGCAGCAATGGTCCCCCCACCCCTCGCGGCACAGTGGCGCGGACGCGTTAGCCTGACTGGGACAAGGACCACAGTGGCTCTCCCTATAAACTTGCGCAGGCGCATTGCCCACGCTCTGGCTGAAACTTTTGAGGAGATTACCGAGGCCGATTACCGCGACGTGATAGACCACATCAATGGGCTATTCCACATCTAGGCATGCATGCATGCATGCAGCCCTAACCCCCCCTCCTCTCCCGAAACATTTCCACCCTGAAAATAGAAGCCGCTTACCTGCTCCTCTGCTTGTCCTTCACCAAGTACCGGCTGCTGCGACTGGCTACCTTCCTCCTGGCTTGAGAAGAGCTCCTGGCTGCATGCCTCCAGGGACTCCGGGGTGTCTCCCCCGACCCCAGTACCCTCACTCTCGCTTTCCTCCCCCCCACCCCCTTCTCTTCCTCCTCCTCTCCCCCACCCTCCCCCCCGCCCCCGCTCAGAAGTGTCCATCGTGGCCCTCGGATTGGCAGTGGGGTCACCCCCAAGTATCATGTCCAGCTCTTTGTAAAAATGGCAGGTCATGGGGGCAGCGCCGGAGCGGCAGTTTCCCTCGCGGGCTTTGCAATAGACACTCTGCAGCTCCTTCACTTTAACCCTGCACTGCAGCGCGTCCCGGTCATGGCCCCTTTCCAGCATGGACCTTGATACCTGCCCCAAGGTATCGTAATTCCTACGGCTGGAGCGCAGCTGGGACTGCACAGCTTCCTCCCCACAAACACTGATGAGGTCCAGCAACTTGCCATTGCTCCATGCTGGGGATCGCCTGGCGGGTGGAGGCATGGTCACCTGTAAAGATTCACTGATTGCATTCCACACCTGGCTGAGCAAACAGG
This sequence comes from Mauremys reevesii, assembly GCF_016161935.1. Classification (NCBI taxonomy): domain Eukaryota; kingdom Metazoa; phylum Chordata; order Testudines; family Geoemydidae; genus Mauremys; species Mauremys reevesii. The sequence goes on from NC_052628.1 coordinate 127,970,839, forward strand.
AAGGGGATTTTTAAAATTCCCGGGGCATTTAAAGGGCGGGTCACCTGAGGCCAGGGCAGTAGAGTGCGAACTGATGAGCAGAGTGGCTGAACAGGCATTCTGGGATACCTCCGAATACCCTGGAGGCCAATTACAGCGCTTTTGGTGGCCACACTTGTGGAGCAGCGCTGCATCACCAGCGCTGCAATCCTTATACCCAAGGCAGAGCAGGAGTACAGCCAGCATTGCAGCCGGGGAGATGCAGCGCTGTATGTGCCTTACAAGTGTGGACGGTGACTTAGGCCTGGTCTACACTACGGGGGAGGGGGGGGTCGAACTAAGGTACACGACTTCAGCTACTCGAATAGCGTAGCTGAAGTCGAACTACCTTAGTTCGAATTTCCTACCTGTCCAGACGCCGCGGGATCGAACTCCGCAGCTCCCCCGTCGACTCCGCCACCGCCGTTCGCGGTGGTGGAGTTCCGGAGTCGACGGGAGTGAGTTTGGAGTTCGAACTATCGCGTCTAGATTAGACACGATAGTTCGAACTCCGAGAAGTCGAACTCTCCGCGTCAACCCAGCGGGTAAGTATGGACCTACCCTAAGTTGCAGCGCTGTAAAGCCTCCACCAACACTGCAACTCTCAAGTATAGCCAAGCCCTAACAAATTTATTTCAGCTCACGAAAGCTCATGCTGAAATAAATTTGTTAGTCTCTAAGGTGCCACAAGTACTCCTGTTCTTTTTTCAAAGAAACTAAAGAATTAAATAAATGCTGTTAATAATGCCATGTTACTAGCGAAATACAAAAGTTCAAGTCCCTGTACTGATATAGTAGCTGATTGAAAAATGGTAATAGGCATTTTTCATGGAAAGATTTGAAAAGAAATTAAAGTTTCCAGTTACAATTTCCTGTTTTTCCCCCCCATTTTTCTAGGTTTCTCCCACCCCCTCTTTTCTTGCTTTTCCCCTCCCCTCTTCGTTTTACACTGGAAAATAGGGGAAATTGAAGAGAAACCTGGGGAAAACCAACCAACCAATCAGCATCCCTGTGAAAACATTATTTTTTTCCATTGAAAACTGGGAAAAGTTTGAAAAAAAGAAAGGAAAAACAGGCCATTTTTAATTAATTGTTTTTATTTAAAAAAATTGGAACAGTTCTAATCCATGTTAACTGGCATGTTGCACATTGGGGGCCTATTTCATCATTGCATTACTCCAATGTCATTGTACTAAACCCAGTAGAATGGGTGACAGGAGCTGGATCACTTGATTGCCTGTTCTGTTCATTCCCTCTGGGGCACCTGCCATTGGCTGCTGTTGGAAGGCAGGATACTGGGCTAAATGGACCTTTGGTCTGACCCAGTCTGGACGTTTTTATGTTCTTATGTTCATAATCCCTGCCTAAACCAGGAGGCTGGGCTCAGAGTACCGGAGAATGACAAAGGCAGTATGGACAAATGGACCTATACATAGAATGCTTCCGCCGACGTGCACAGGCAGAAATTGTGGAAAAACAACATCGCTTGCCTCACAACCTAAGTCGTGCAGAACGCAATGCCATCCACAGCCTCAGAAACCATCCTGACATTATAATCAAAGAGGCTGATAAAGGAGGTGCTGTTGTCATCATGAACAGGTCTGACTACCAAAAGGAGGCCGCCAGACAACTCTCCAATACCAAATTCTACAGGCCACTTCCCTCAGATCCCACTGAGAAATACACTAAGAAACTGCACCATCAACTCAGGATACTCCCTACACTAACACCGGAACAAATCAACATACCCTTAGAACCCCGACCAGGGTTATTCTATCTACTACCCAAGATCCACAAACCCGGAAATCCTGGACGCCCCATCATCTCGGGCATTGGCACTCCCACTGAAGGACTGTCTGGATATGTGGACTCTCTGCTCAGACCCTATGCCACCAGCACTCCCAGCTATCTCCGTGACACCACTGATTTCCTGAGGAAACTACAATGCATTGGTGACCTTCCAGCTAACACCATCCTAGCCACCATGGATGTAGAGGCTTTCTACACAAACATCCCACACGCTGTTGGAATACAAGCTGTCAGGAACAGTATCCCTGATGATGCCACAGCACAACTGGTTGCTGAGCTCTGTGCCTTTATCCTCACACACACAACTATTTCAAATGTGATGACAATATATATCTCCAGATCAGTGGCACCGCTATGGGCACCCGCATGGCCCCACAATATGCCAATATTTTTATGGCCTACCTGGAACAACGCTTCCTCAGCTCTCATCCACTCTTGCCCCTTCTCTACCTACGCTACATTGATGACATCTTCATCATCTGGACCCATGGGAAGGAGACTCTGGAAAAATTCCACCACGATTTCAACAGCTTCCACCCCACCATCAACCTCAGCCTGGACCAATCTACATGGGAGGTCCACTTCCTAGACACCACGGTGCAAATAAGTGATGGTCACATTAGCACCACCCTATACCGAAAACCTACCGACTGCTATGCCTACCTTCATGCCTCCAGCTTCCATCCCGGGCACATCACACGATCCATTGTCTACAGCCAAGCACTGAGGTCCAACCGCATCTGCTCTAATCCCTCAGACAGAGACCAACACCTACAAAATCTCCACCAAGCATTCTCAAAACTACAATACCCGCACGAGGAAATAAGGAAACAGATCAACAGAGCCAGACGTGTACCCAGAAGCCTCCTACTGCAAGACAGACCCAAGAAAGAAACCAACAGGACTCCACTGGCCATCACATACAGTCCCCAGCTAAAACCCCTCCAATGCATCATCAGGGATCTACAACCCATCCTGGACAATGATCCCACACTTTCACAGGCCTTGGGTGGCAGGCCAGTCCTCGCCCACAGACAACCTGCCAACCTGAAGCATATTCTCACCAGCAACTGCACACTGCACCATAGTAACTCTAACTCAGGAACCAATCCATGCAACAAACCTCGATGCCAGCTCTGCCCACATATCTACACCAGCGACACCATCACAGGACCTAACCAGATCAGCCACACCATCACCGGTTCATTCACCTGCACGTCCACCAATGTAATATACGCCATCATATGCCAGCAATGCCCCTCTGCTATGTACATCGGCCAAACTGGACAGTCTCTAAGGAAAAGGATAAATGGACACAAATCAGATATTAGGAATGGCAATATACAAAAACCTGTAGGAGAACACTTCAACCTCCCTGGCCACACAATAGCAGATCTTAAGGTGGCCATCCTGCAGCAAAAAAACTTCAGGACCAGACTTCAGAGAGAAACTGCTGAGCTTCAGTTCATCTGCAAATTTGACACCATCAGCTCAGGATTAAACAAAGACTGTGAATGGCTTGCCAACTACAGAACCAGTTTCTCCTCCCTTGGTTTTCACACCTCAACTGCTAGAACAGGGCCTCATCCTCCCTGATTGAACTAACCTCGTTATCTCTAGCCTGCTTCTTGCTTGCATATATATACCTGCCCCTGGAAATTTCCACTACTTGCATCCGATGAAGTGGGTATTCACCCACGAAAGCTCATGCTCCCAAACGTCTGTTAGTCTATAAGGTGCCACAGGATTCTTTGCTGCAAAGGCAGTAGTAGCAGCCATACACTGCTGTGCCCTCCCTCAAGTATACAGGGTTATGGATTAGCAGGTAGGTAAGCAGCCACTGCTTTGCCTTTCTCTGGCAAACACAAATATTCATCCAAACCCCAGAGGAGAAAGCTGCAGGGGAACTCAACTCCATTTCATGAAGAAGTTTTCTTCGCTCCCTGATCTCACCTCTATGCAGCAGCTTGGAAGATTTTTTTCTGTATTATAGACCTTCCAAAGCCCCTGAGTTGATCCAGTATTTACATTTGCAGCAGTATATGTATTAAACATAGTTAAATAAATTATACTGTATCTATACCTGCATAATTGTGGGTCAGCACCTCTGCTGAGGTAAATCTGCCCGGTTCTCTTGAATACACCAGCTGAAGATCTGGCCTAATGCCTATACCTAGACTAGAACTGATCAGGAATTTTTCAACAAAAAATACTCACCCAAGAAAAGGACTCACCCAAAGCCCACACAAATGTGGGAAAGTCAGTTTCAAGTTGCTGGTCTGCATCAGGCAGAGCAGGAACTCAAACCCAGGTCTCCCCCCACACGTATGCCTTACCAGCCAAGTGATTCGGGCATGGGTGAGTCTTCCTCTTCTTTGTTTTGCAACGTTTTTTGAAAGATCTTGTTTTCATCTCACTGCAGAATGAAAACAAACCTCAGACTTTTTTTATGAAACAGAATTCTTGTTTTCTGGCCACCTGTGCCATACAGCCCTACACTATCCTCTTTACAGGATGTGGGCTTAAGTGCAAGGAGGAGAAGGAAAATGAAAATGGAGAAAAACCTGGGGACAACCAGCTTGGTTGAAGGAATTCCCCGAGGAAATATCTGTGGGTTGAGCAAATACGCTTACATGATTTCACAAATAAAGAACAGTAAGTGTCAAGCAAACCCTTCAGCGATATGGATTTTTTTTAAACATACATTTTTATGAGGTTCTGTAGGAATCTTCTAAATAAAGCTACTCAGTCACTTTCTGCCTATAATCTGGACAAGAGGGAAAACAAAGGAAGCGACACATCATTTTCTGCTGGTTTGCCAATGACCACATGATTACAGCAGTTCAGACCTGCCTAGGATCAGAGAAGAGGGATCTCATGTCTGGTGATCCTGGCAAAGACGTCTCCTGGATCTATAAAATATTTTCCCAAAAGGACTATGGTTTGTCAGTGAAGTGCTCTATTCAATGTAGCCCTGCAGTGTGCCTCTGCTCTGGACACACAATCTATATCTGCAGAGCAGCGCATTCCAGAGGAAAGAATGAGATTTGGGAATAGAAGAATGGCAGGTAATCAAAGAGAAAAGGAAATAGTGAAATAAACAGGGTGAAAGCAAAGACAAAGGAGAAGTGAAGGAGTGAGGAAAAACGAGAGAGGGCCTGAAAAGAGGGGAGGGATGAGGCGAAGGCCTGAGAGGAGGGAGCAATGAGATGTGAGAGAGGTGATAGAACAGACTGAGGGTGCGTGTCCCAGTTATAAATACTCCAGATTTTAGGGGCTTCAGGTCTTTGCTCAGACCTTCACTGTCACGAGGGCGGGTTAGGCATTTTGCAAAGAGCATAACAACTAAGGTACCAGGGTGGGCCAATCAGGGGCAGCTCTAGGTATTTTGCTGCCCCAAGCACGGCAGGCAGGCTGCCTTCGGCGGCTTGCCTGCGGGAGGTCCCCGGTCCCGCGGATTTGGCGGCAGCCTGCAGGAGATCCGCCGAAGCCGCGGGACCAGTGGACCCTCCGCAGGCAAGCCGCCAAAGGCAACCTGCCTGCCGCCCTCACGGCGACCGGCAGAGCGCCCCCCATGGCTTGCCACCCCAGGCACGTGCTTGGCGTGCTGGTGCCTGGAGCTGCCCCTGGGGCCAATGACCAAGAAGACAGGATAATGGGGTTTGATTCTTGGCTCTGATACATGGCCTTATGCAAGCCCTTGTACCTCAGTTTCCCCATGTGTAAAATGGGAATAATGATACTGCCCTTCCTTTACAAAGCATTTTGAGATTTATCAATGAAAAGTATAAGAGCTAAGTACTATTATGAACACTTAAGATAGACACCGGGCATCCTCTTATTGTGCTCAGTTATATCGGCATCAGTGCCGTAAAACAGGGTATTTGGCAGCATAAGTGTAAGTGGCCCTTGTTTACTCACTTGTGACTTAAGAGGATTATGATTTGGTGACCTGCCACAAGCCCTTCAAACTCATTCTTCACCAATATCTGGAATCAAACTCCAGCAGAAACAAAAACAACTGTTTGAACTGCTTTGCCAAACAGCCCTCTCTGTAAAAGGGAAAGTGATTCCCCCTTGTCCCCTCGCCAAAGTAAAGGTTACAACAATATTTTGTTTGAACTAATGTAAGAGCAACTCCCAGGCATTTATTTAGTAACTGTTACAGCATGTGGAAAGTACCTTGGAATTAGTCTGCATTACTCAAAGTGATTCACTGGTCACTGCTACTTCGGGACGGTATTGCACTGCAAACTGGGTCTGGCTTTTTTTTCTCCCTTCTGACTCTGCAATCCACTGTGTAATTGCTTCTGGGCTGCCATGTGCCTTCCCTAGACATTAGTAGTAAGCTCCTCTCCAATTTGCCCAGCCACATCATTGATCTCTGTCACGCATTCTGCACTTTGTTAGGCCAGATGTTCAGGCCTTCCTAACTCCTGGTGGAAGGGGACTTAGCTCCTGGGGAGTCCGCTAGTATAGACGAAGGCTCAGAACGGGTGGTTGAAGGCTACTATCAAATCCCCCCCTCATTCTTCTCTTCTGCAGACTAAACAAGCCCAGTTCCCTCAGCCGCTCCTCGTAAGTCATGTGCTCCATCCCCCTAATCATTTTCGTTTCCCTCTGCTGGACTCTCTCCAATTTGTCCACATCCCTTCTGTAGTGTGGGACCCAAAACTGGACACAGTACTCCAGATGAGGCCTCACCAGGGGAATGATCACATCCCTCGATCTGCTGGAAATGCCCCTACTAATGCAGCCCAATATGCCGTTAGCCTTCTTGGCAACAAGGGCACACTGCTGACTCATATCCAGCTTCTCGTCCACTGTAACCCCAGGTCCTTTTCTGCAGAACTGCTGCCCAGCCATTCGGACCCTAGTCTGTAGCAGCGCGTGGGATTCTTCCGTCCTAAGTGCAGGACTCTGCACTTGTCCTTGGTGAACTTCATCAGATTTTTTTGGGCCCAATCCTCCAATTTGTCTGATGGTCCATCTGGCCTAGTATCTTGTTTTCTGGCTGTGGCCAGTGCCAGATGCCTCAGAAAAAATGAACAGAACAGGGAAAATTATTGAATGATCCATCTCCTGTCATCTAATCCAGGCTTTTGGCACTTGGAGGTTTAGGGACACCTGAAGCATGGAGTTGTGTCCCTGACCATCTTGGCTAATGGCCATTGATGGACTGATCCTCCATGAAATTATCAAATTCTTTTAAGAACCCAGTTATACTTTTGGCCTTCACAACATCCCCTGGCAACAAGGTCCACAGGTTGACTGTGCGTTGTGTGAAGTACTTCCTGCCTATTCATTTCATTGGGTGACCTCTGATTCTTGTGTCATGTGAAAAACATATATAAAAAAAATTGTTTGCAATATTTTGGAACTAAGAACATAAGAACGGCCACACTGAGTCATACCAGTGGTCCATCTAGCCCAGTATCCTGTCTTCTGACAGTGGCCAATGCCAGATGTTTCAGATGGAATGAAAAGAACAGGGCAATTTTTCAGTGATCCATCCCCTGTCATCCAGTCCCAGCTTCTAGCAGTCAGAGAAATAAAGAATTCACAGTACAGACAAGAGAGAGAAAATGACCCATAAAGCCAAACCCCTTTCCAAACAGAAGTCTATCAAGTAATTTTGATAAAATGCAAAACAATAATTTACAGCACCCCTCTTTTTGCATTTCATTATCAGTTTGAAAAAGAGGCTGTTTCCATGAAATCTTTCTTGGAAATTTTTTTTTTTGGTAACGTGGGCCCAGTCAGGGGCGGCTCTAGGCACCAGCAAAACAAGCTGGTGCCTAGGGCGGCCAAATCTAGGGGGCGGCAGGCTGCGCCGGCGGACCTTCCGCAGTCATGCCTGCGGGAGGTCCACCGGAGCCGCGGACGACCGGACCTGCCGCAGGCATGACTGCGGAGGGGGCGCTCGTCCCGCGGCTCGGCTGGACCTCCCGCAGGCATGACTGCGGCAGCTCAAGCGGAGCCGCGGGATCCGCGAACCGTCCGCAGCTGCGGGAGGTCCAGCCGGGCCACGCGGGACCAGCGGACCCTCTGCAGTCATGCCCGCGGGAGGTCCGCTGCTCCCGCGGCTCCGGGGCGCCTCCCGCGCATGACTGCTTGGGGCGGCCAAAACTGTAGAGCCACCCCTGGGCCCAGTTTCCATTCTTATGCAAGAAAAGAATAGTTTTCAGATTGCAATGAGCAGATTTCTGAATAAAGAATGAAAAGGGCTTTCTTTGAAAGTGGGTTAAAAAATTTTTTTTCAATTTTTTTGTGTAAAAAAATAATGAGCATTTTGTGAAAAAGAAGTTGTAAGAATGGAAAACTGAGTAAAATTAAAAAGTTGGATCCTCTGGTCTGGTTGAGCTGTGCTTGGTGCAAGACCAGAGGGGCCTGGCATAATTTGGTTTTACACCAACTTCTTGTTCCCCTGACCCTCACCGAGGCGTTACTGAGATCAGCCCCAGGGCTTCTCTACAGTTACATCCATGGCTCCAAGCTCCGGCATCCAGGAACTGCTAGAGGACAGTGGTGTTCTGGTCACTCCACCTTTCCCATAGGAACATTCCCAGGACTGGGGCTGGAACGGGAGTGGTGTGAAGCCCTATATCAGCTCTATGCCCAGAGCTTACTTTGTGCTGGAGCTCACTAGCCCTGCCAGCGATGTTTAGTAACAGATACAAATCTACTTTTCCATGCCAGGCGTGAGCTCACGCGTACGGTGCGAGCAAGGTCATGCTGTACGGAGGATGTCATTGGGAGCCCTGGCACCTCTTGTTTACAAATGAAGCACCATCTATGCCACCTGAGGACAGGGCTCTCAAACTTCATTGCACTGCAACCCCCTTCTGACAAGAAAAATTACTTCACGACCCCCAGAGGGGGTACCGAAGCCTGAGCCCACCTGACCCCCATCCTCAGGCAGGGGGCCTGCAACCTGAGCCCTGCCTCCCAGGGCTGAAGCCCTTGGGCTTTGGCTTTGGCCCTAGGCAGTGGGGCGCAGGTTTCAGCCCCGTACTCCAGCAAGTCTAAGCCAACACTGGCAACCCCATTCAAAGGGGGTCGCGACCCAGGTTTGAGAACTGCTGCTCTAGGGCAAGAGAACTCCTAGGAGTCAGCTAAGTCAGCTTCCAAAGGGCCCCAGGTTGGGCCAAGGAACTTTTCCATAGGCCCTAGCTTTTTAAAAGAACGTGGGGTCAGATCTGCAAGTACACAGCACCCAAAACTGGTCTCAGCGATGCTGGAAGTAGGGTTGCTGGGGGTGCTGCTGCAGCCCTGGTTTGAAGTGGGTTTCCATCCTATACAGGGTTTACAGTTTGGTTCAATGGCTCTCAGCATCCCCACCATACAAAGTGCTCCAGCATCCCTGACACTGGTGCCTGATTTTCAAACTGACAGTGTGTTGATTGCTCTGGAAAATGTGGCTCTCCATGTGCGTGTGAAATCCCATGTAATACACACTCTAAGCACACTCTCCAAGGTCTCATCAAATCCCTTTAATTCTCCACAATTCTTACAACTGAACTCTTTTAATAATACAGTGCAAAGGGGTTCAGAATGCTCTGCATCTAACACAGGGAGGAACCCATTCAGCAGCCTGCCTGTCAGATCCTGTCTGAACTCTCCTCCATCCTCTATGGAGCTGCGTGGCTCCCCTCCCAGTGAGGCCGGTTAGCATATGAACTGCAGCCAAGGAATTGCTGGACCTCATTGCAGAAGGCTCAGGGTAAGGCAAGGGAAAGCCCTGCTGGTGGATGGAAAAAATAAGGGGGAGTAACCTGGCATTTCTGAATGGCTTGGCATGAAATATAGTGAGTCTAACAGCATCTGATTCGGTCTCTGAAAGAATCACATGTCAGAGCAGAGGCCAGTGTGCCTATGCTTTCTTTATTCACATCTGTACCTAAGGAAAGTACCACAAGGAATTATGATTTTGCATGTGCTCTAAAAACAGTAAAATAACTACAAATGGGCAAGTTCATCCCTGGTGTAACTCTACTGAAGTCAATGAAGTTAGGCCAGGGATGGATTTGGCCCACATGCTTTAACCAGCTCACAATTCAAGAAGTGGGATATCTGCGCTATGGGAAATGCAATACATTATGAGCCAATGTGACGTTCCCCTCTGGTGTTCTCCAGTGATCTGCTAGGTCACTCCAATCCTCAACTCTGGGAGCCAGCCTGACCCTGCTCTGCTGTGAGAACCCCACTCCTGGGCTGGTCACACACAGCCTCTGGCACAGAAACTGCTCCTTGGATTGTGCAAGTGAATGACACTAGCCAGTATCTCCGGTCCCAGACCCAACCCTAGGAACCTCCGTCTTACAGTGTCCAGTTATGCCCACTGGATGCTGCACGTTTATATGAGTTTGTCAATTTAACAAAGAAATTGATATGTACCAGGCTTCTTATCCCAAGGAGAGTCTCTGACATGCTTCAAACCAAACGCACTGCTCCAGGTAGAACAAACAAACAGATTTATTAACTATAAAGAGATTTTAAGGGGTTATAAATCAAAGCATAACAAGTTGGATTTGGTCAAATGAAATAAAAGCAAAATGCGTTCTAAGCTGATCTTAACACTTTCAGTGCCCTTACAAACGTAGATGCTTCTCACCACAGGCTGGCTGGCTGCTCTTCAGCCAGGAGATCCCCTTTGATCAGCGCTTCAGCGCTTGGTGGTGGTGTCTGTAGATGGAGGTGGAAGAGAGAGAGGAAAAGCATGGCAAACGTCTCTGCCTTTTATCACGTCCTTTCTTCCCTCTTGGCTTTGCCACCCCTCCCCCCCTTGAGAGTCAGTTGAGTATTACCTCATCGCAGTTCCAAACTGACCAAATGAAAGAGGGTGGCTCCCTCAAGAGTCTAACAGATTTTTTTGTTGCTGCTGAGGCCAGCGTCCATTGTTCCTGTGAGGCTGGGCTGGGTTTGTCCCGTACCTGTCCTGATGAGGTGTGAACTGCCCCTCTGCTCTTGGAGAGTTTATGCCTGGGCTTATTTTAAGCCGTGAGGACACATTTTCACCCTCATAACTACATACATGAAATTATACCCTATAACATCACTATAACAACAGTGGTCAGTGCATCATGAGCCTTCCAAAGTCACCAGACATGACAAACTTTGCATTGGCTACCACACAATCATTTTACAAGGATGAACATGGGCATGCTGGGTGTTCCCCTGAGGTACAGGGGATCCCCAGCTGAGGTCAAAAAATGTTCAGAGACAGGGTGCTAAAGGGCCCTTTTCTCTTCCCTGATCTTGGGGATACTCTGTGCTGTGCATGTCCCCTGGCATAGGTTAGAACAGTATGAAGGTTGGCGTCAGTTGTCAATGGCCATAAGGGGTAGTTATGGCAGCTGAGGGTATCCAGGGTTCTAGGGAACCCTGACCACACACCCCACATTGGCAGCTGGGAGAGGGGGTGGTTTAGGAGCTACTATGGCCCCCTACACAGGGTGCATGCTCTGAGGGCCCTGATCCACAGGGCTTTGGGCTGGTGGAGCAGCTCAAAGCAACTTGAGCATGGTCCAAGAACGGGTCTGTATCTTTATATAGTGTCTTTAGCACATTGGACTGCAGAACACTTTGGTGACAGAGCCGACCATATACACGAGTGAGAAGAAAAGTTGTCAGATGGGGATTAAAGAGAGGAACTGCCTCTCTGATTCAGGGGCAGGAGGAGAATTTCAGAGACTTGGCATGGCACAAGTGTGAAATGTGATCCTTTAAATGTGGATCATTGCTGGGATGAGATGGAGAGGCAGGCAACGTTGGAGGAGTGAGCACAGGAAAACATGAATCTAAACACAGAGTAAGTCCCGGTGGACTTCTGAGTACCAAGAAGGGTATTTTGAATTCGATTTGGTAATGAAGAGGAAGAATACAGTGAAAGACCAACATCATCTAACTCCAGCATTTGATACCCCTACAATTAAGAGAGCAGAGATTTAGGAGTAAGAGTTCACTTCCACTCTCATTGCAATCACTGGGGGTCTTGCCATTGACCGGAATCTATTGGGAGCAAGAGCAGGTCTTAAAAGATGGACCTTCAATAGTCAAAGAAGGAAGAATTTCAGCAGAGGCAGGATTAAGGTCAAACGTTGGATGAAAAAGTAAATCTGTGGGCAAGAGTGACTCCCAGATTGAAGTTGAAGGAAAACAGCAAGAATTTCTAATACCTTAGAGAGGTCAATAAATACAGACCAGAAATTGCAGTGGCCAAAATCAAAACCGAACTGCTCTTCAGTGAGAAAGATGACTGTGTAAATGCGTTTTCAAAAGGACTTTCAGAAATGTCTGTCACTGTTTTATAAGGTGAGCATATGTCCTGATTTTATCAGGACTCTCCCAATATTAGGGGCTTTTTCTTCTGTAAGACCCTTATTCCCCACCCCATGTTAGCTGGTCACCCTACTTTTTTAGTATGTCCACTGAGTGTCATCTCAATGGGGCTGCTATTATAGGGTACTTCTACACTGCAATAAAAAACACATGGCACCAGGTCTTAGAGTCCAGGTCATCCAGGCTTATGGATAGGGTGACCAGATGTCCCGTTTTTAAAGGGACAGTCTCCATCTTTAAGCCCTCCTGCAAGTGTCTCGACTTTTTCTTAAAAATGGGCAAATTGTCCCGTATTTTCTGTCTTCTCCCCATCAGTACTGGTGGTTCCTGCTGCTGGCCAGATTCCTGCTCACTGGACGCCTGCCCACCAGCAGTGAGTAGAAGGGTCCAGTGACCGATGATGGGGTGAGTGTGCAAGGCTGGTGGTGGGGCGAAGATGCAGCATGCAGGGCCGGCCGCTCCCCCTGCTTGTCTGTCAGTGCAGCCCTCGCTGTATGTCGGCTCTCGGCCAGCAGGGCCCCACCCCCCATCCCGTTTCTGGCTGGCACTGTTGCACACTGCAAGCTGCGGAGGCTGGTGAGTGTGGGAAGGCGCCAGGCAGCAGCCGGTTAAGTGTTGCTGCTGAGGCCCACCCATCTGCCCTTTACATGCTCCCCCTCTCACTTGTCCTTCCCCCACTGCCCCGGGAAAGCCCAAGACACTCCGGCCTGGGGCGCTGGCCAGGGGGAGCCCCGCAGAGCGCTGGCCTGGGGACGCCTCTCCGCCCCTCAGCTAAGCTCTGGAGTGGTGTGTGTGGGGGAAGCGTTTTCCAGCCCCAACCCTGCAGGTTCCACAGCAGCCCCCCAGGCTGGGGCTCTTCAGCCCCCCACCCCCCGCCACCCTGGGTCCTGCTCCCAGGGAGTGTGGGGCTGCTCCATCCTGTCCCCTAGCACCTTCCACTGCTGAGCCACCTCTCTGGCCGCTTCGCTGAAGCCCCTGCAGTCCGGTTCCCTGGGCCCTGATGCACAATGCTTAACCCCTTCCTGCCCATGCTGTAGCCAGGGGACAGGAGGTGGCAGGATTATGTTGATGACCAGCAGCAGACTGGAGGTGTTAACTGCCTTTTGACACTGTCTGGGCAGGAAGGGACCAGCTGCTTCCAGCCACAGAGGAGGGGGTGGAGAAGAGAACAGGCCAGGTCATCCCTTCCCCTTTCCGTTCCCGCTCTGCCCCTACCGCTGGAAGCAGCTCCCATCCCTTCCCTCCCACACCATACCGAAAGGTGTGAATCTTGACAGAAATCTGGGGAGGGGGCACATGGGATCCTGCATGTCCCCCCTACCATGTATTGCCTTGGGAACACACTATGCCAGGTGCCAGGAGAGGCAGGTTCGTCCCGGGGGCCCAGCCAGGCATTGAGGGCAGAGAGTGCTGGGCAGGGAGAGGCAGGTCGGCTGGTCATCTCCTCTGTGTGAGGGAGGTGTACAGAAGTGTGTGTGTGTCACCTCTCCCCATGTGAACCCTAAAGCCTTAAATCTAAGAAGGTAAATAAAAAGAACCCAACTACTTAATATTTCTTGTTAAGAGGGGGCTTAGTCAACTTGATGTTAATTTGAACATTTGTACTGCATAGATTGCTATTGAACTCACCTAGTACAGGACAGGCCCCAGGGGCGGCTCTAGGGATTTTGCTGCCCCAAGCATGGCAGGCAGCCTCCGGCGGTCCGAAGCCGCGGGACCAGCGGACCCTCCGCAGGCACACCTGCGGGAGGTCCACTGAAGCCGCGGGACCAGCGGACCCTCCGCAGGCAAGGCGGCGCCGGCAGAGCGCCCCCCGCAGCTTGCCACCCCAAGCACGCGCTTGGCATGCTGGGGCCTGGAGCCGCCCCAGACAGGCCCAGCACAGAAAGTAACAGCAGGCCACTAACCGTCACCTACATCCCCCAACTAAAACTTCTCCAGTGCATCATCAAGGATCTACAACCTATCCTGAAGGATGATCCCTCACTCTCAGACCTTAGGAGACAGGCCAGTCCTTGCTTGCAGACAGCCCCTCAACCTGAAGCAAATACTCACCAGCAACTACACAGCAAGAACACTAACCCAGGAACCAATCCCTGCAACAAACCCTGTTGCCAGCTCTGTCTGCATATCTATTCAAGGAACACCATCATAGGACCTATCCACATCAGCCACACCATCAGGGGCTCATTCACTTGCACATCTACCAATGTGATATATGCCATCATGTGCCAGCAATGCCCCTCTGCCATGTACATTGGCCAAACCAAACAGTCTCTACGCAAAAGAATAAATGGACACAAATCAGACATCAGAAATTGTACCGTTCAAAAACCAGTAGGAGAACACTTCAATCTCCCTGGACACTCAATAACAGACTTAAAAGTGGCAATTCTTCAACAAAGAAACTTCAAAAACACACTCCAACAAGAAACTGAAGAACTGGAATTAATTTGCAAACCGGACACCATCAAAATAGGCCTGAATAAAGACTGGGAGTGGCTGGTTCACTACAAAAACTAATTTTTCCTTTGTTGATACTCACATCTTCTTGTCAATTGTTGGGAATAGGCCACTTCCACCTTGACTGAATTGGCCTGGTTAGCACTGGGAGTTGCCTTACCAAGTGGGGGGGTCACTTGGTAAGGCAACTCCCATCTTTTCATGGGCTGTAATATATATACTGCTTACTGTATTTTTCACTCCAGGCACCTGATGAAGTGGGTTCTAGCCCACAAAAGCTTATGCCCAAATAAATTTGTTAGGGCTTGGCTACACTTGCAGGTGTGCAGCGCTGGGAGTTACAGCCAGGGCCGGCTCTACATATTCGGCCGCCCCAAGCAGTCATGCGCGGGAGACGCCCCGGAGCCCCGGGAGCAGCGGACCTCCCGCTGGCTTGACTGGTGAGGGTCCGCTAGTCGCGCGGCTCAGCTGGACCTCCCGCAGCTGCGGACGGTTGGCTGGTCTGGCGGCTCCGGTTGAGCTGCCGCAGACATGACTGCGGCAGGTCCGCCGGCCCAATCTGCCGCCCCTGACGACAACTGCCGCCCCATGCGCGTGCTTGTCGTGCTGGGGTCTGGAGCCGGCCCTGGTTACAGCTGTCTTCGAACAGCTGTGTAGGGAAAGCGCTGGTGTGTGGCCACACTCACAGCTACCAGCGCTGCAGTGTGGCCACATTTGCAGCATTTGCAGCACTGTTGGGAGTGATGCATTATGGGCAGCTATCCCAGCGTTCAAGTGGCAGCAACGTGCTTTTCAAAAGAGGGGGGTGGGGTGGAGTGTGACAGGGAGCGTTGGGGAGAGAGAAAGAGTGGATTTTTGGAGCCGTCACTGTGTGTCAGCTCCCTGCCCTCTCATTTACTCTTAACTGCAAACAGCCTGCAGACCAGATAAGCAGCTTCTCCAACGGACTCCCTTTCTCCCCCCCGCCCCCGCAGTTTCTCTCCTCAAGCAAACACTCATCCCCCTGCCTGCCTCATTCACAGCAAGGTAGTGGGTTATCTCAATTGATTGTTCACAGTCAGTTACAGATTGATCACAGCAAACAGGAGCTGTGTTTGTTTTTTAGATAAGCAGCTCCCGGAGCCCCGAGTTCACAACAAAACAAAGAGAGGCATCACAACAAAACAAGAGAGTAATTTAGTTAAAAGCATTCTGGGATATCTCCTAATACCCTGGAGGCCAATAACAGCGCTGGTGTGTGGCCAAACTTTATGAGCAGCGCTGTAGCACCAGCGCTGCAATCGTTATATCCCAAGCAGACCAGGTGTTCAGCCAGCGCTGCAGCCAGGGAGTTGCAGCGCTGGATGTGCCTTGCAGGTGTGGACAGTTACTAAGTTGCAGCACTGGAAAGCCTCCACCAGCGCTGCAACTCTCAAGTGTAGCCAAGCCCTTAGTCTCTAAGGTGACACAAGGACTCCTCATTGATTTTGCTGATACAAACTAACACAGCTGCCACTCTGAAACCTGAATATGAGTAATTTTACCAGGTGTCCTCTATTCAGCATAAGAAAATATGGTCACTCAACTCATGAGGCTTGGGCTAAAATTTGCAGTGTAGACATTTGGGGCTTGGGCTAGATCCTGGGCTCTGAGATCCCTCCCCCATGCAGACATACCCTCAGTGACCCAACATTGTACTTCCCAGCAGTAGACCAAGCCTCTAGATACAGATTAGGACTAAGAAATTTGAGATCCCGGTAGACACCATTGAACATTAGACAGTTTTAAAATAGTTGCAAGTTAATTTATTTAAATTATATACAAAGATTAGTCAACATAACCATTGGTATAACCAACCAGTATAGCTCTTAAATTAACAAACAATATTTAAAACCATAGCCAGATCCTCAATTAATGCAGATCCGTGTATTTCCATTGAACTCATTACAGCTATATGGACGGACACTAGCTGAGGATATGGCTCAGAATTTATAGCAATTTTGAAATCCCATTAAAGGGCCCACATTTTCCCCAATCTTCCTGCTTCAGTCCTATTCTTTTTTTATGCTATTCTTTTAGACAAATAAAAGAGTGACTTGGATTTAATAATTAGATATAGTGGTTAGGATATTTGTATAGTACTTTGCTGTTTTTCTTCAAGACCTGAATTATAGGGCATAAACTGATTGCCTGGGGGACCAGGAAGGAGTTTCCTTGCTAGGGAATGGATTTAGGCTCCCAATTTGTAGGCATATGTGGTTGAATATATCATTAGATCATCCATATTAGGCCAACCAGTGAGGGACCACTTCCTACTGTGTATTTTCCAACATTTGCACAGCCCATTTTTAAATGACAGAAGCAGTGGGGCTCCCACCACTTTCCCTGGGGAACTATTCCACAGACTAACAGAGATCATGCCAAACCAGCCTGATCTCCTTCTTTGAGAAGGTAACAGATTCTTTAGACAAAGGAAACACAGTGGATCTAATTTACCTCAATTTCTGTAAGGCATTTCACACGGTTCCACGTGGGGAATTATTAGTTAAATTGGAAAAGATGGGGATCAATATGAAAATTGAAAGGTGGATAAGGAACTGGTTAAAGGTGAGACTACAATGGGTCATACTGAAAGGTGAACTGTGAGGCTGGAAGGAGGTTACTAGTGGAGTGCTTCAGGGATCGGTTTTGGGGCCAATCTTATTTAACCTTTTTATTACTGACCTTGGCACAAAAAGTGGGAATGTGCTAATAAAGTTTGCGGATGACACAAAGCTGGGAGGTATTGTTAACACAGAGAAGGACTGGGATATCATACAGGAAGATCTGGATGACCTTGTAAACTGGAGTAATAGTAATAGGATGAAATTTAATAGTGAAAAGTGCAAGGTCATGCATTTAGGGATTAATAACAAGAATTTTAGTTATAAATTGGGGACACATCAGTTGGAAGTAACAGAGGAGGAGAAGGACCTCGGAGTATTGGTTGATCACAGGATGACTATGAGCCGCCAATGTGATATGGCCATTAAAAAAGCTAATGCAGTTTTAGGATGCATCAGGCAAGGTATTTCCAGCAAAGATAAGGAGGTGTTAGTACCGTTATACAAGGCACTGGTGAGACCTCATCTGGAATACTGTGTGCAGTTCTGGTCTCCCATGTTTAAGAAGGATGAATTCAAACTGCAACAGGTACAGAGAAGGGCTACTAGGATGATCCGAGGAATGGAAAACCTGTCTTATGAAAGGAGACTCAAAGAGCTTGGCTTGTTTAGCCTAACCAAAAGAAGGCTGAGGGGGGATATGATTGCTCTTTATAAATATATCAGAGGGATTAATATTAGGGAGGGAGAGGAATTATTTAGGCTTAGTACCAATGTGGACACAAGAACAAATGGATATAAACTGGACACTAGGAAGTTTAGACTTGAAATTAGCCGAAGGTTTCTAACCATTAGAGGAGTGAAGTTCTGGAACAGCCTTCCAAGGGGAGTAGTGGGGGCAAAAGACATATCTGGCTTTAAGACTAAGCTTGATAAGTTTATGGAGGGGATGGTATGATGGGATAGCCTAATTTTGGCAATTAATCAAAGATCAATTGCCAAATTATCAGCAGGTAAGTATGCCCAGTGGTCTGGGATGGGATGTTAGATGGGGTGGGATCTGAGTTACTACAGAGAATTCTTTCCTGGGTGCTGGCTGGTGAGTCTTGCCCACATGTTCAGGGTTTAGCTGATCACCATATTTGGGGTCGGGAAGGAATTTTCCTCCAGGGCAGATTGGCAGAGGCCCTGGAGGTTTTTCGCCTTCCTCTGCAGCATGGGGCACGGGTCACTTGCTGGAGGATTCTCCGCAGCTTGAGGTCTTCAAACCACAATTTGAGGACTTCAATAACTCAGACATAGGTTAGGGGTTTGTTATAGAAGTGGATGGGTGAGATTCTGTGGCCTGCATTGTGCAGGAGGTCAGACTAGATGATCATAATGGTCCCTTCTGACCTTAAAGTCTATGAGATCACCATTAGGAAAATTTTCCTGAGATGGAGCTTCAGTGTTGCTCATTATTATTATTTATTGGTTGTATTATGGTAGGGTCTGTAGGCTCTGATCAGGGTCTTATTATGTTAGGTTCTGTAAACACATATTAAACATTATTTTGTAATTTACTGGCATTTGATGGTCTGGTTCTATAATATACAAATGTCCGCCTTGGGCTATGACAGCAGAGCATCCATTGTACTGGCTCAAAGGTAGAATTGCCTGGGAAATGGCGTTTTTCTCGGGGGTGTTGTACAAAAGTACAACAACATTTTTCAGGTTTTCACTGAAAAAAAAACCTCCCAAATTTTTATCCCTCCCCCAGTTTTTGGCAAATGGAACCCCCCAAAATTTTGGCTAGTCAGCAAAAATGTGAGACTTTACTGAAAACTGTTCGATTTTCAGTTTTTTTGACACAAAACCTGAAAGAAATTTTATCATAATGGACATTTACAGCACACATTTCCATTTTGAGGGGAAAAACATTTTTCAGTGTAAAAACATTTCAGACAAAAAGTTTCAACCATTTCTATTGAGAAGGAACAGGTACAGTATGATCTGGGACTGAATAGTCAGTAAAATACAATGAACTTGGCCACAATTTAACAGGCTCATAGGCATGAAGGTGGTCCTCAGTGGGACCCCCCGAACCCTGTTTTTACAGAAGAAGGTTCCAAAGTAAAGCTGAAACCCCATTTAGTTCCCTCTGTTTTGTTTGGTTATTGCAGTGTTTTTCAAATAATAGGTGCTCATAGGCGCTGACTCCATGGGTGCTCCAGGTCTGGAGCACCTACGGGGGAAAAATGGAGAGTGCTGAGCACCCACCGGCAGCCCCTTATAAGCTCCCCCCCACCCCTCAATGCCTCCCACCCACTGGCGGGCCCCGCGGATCAGAGCTTTGTGGGAAGGGGTGGAGTGGGGGCAGGGCCTGGGGCAGAGCCAGGGGTCGAGCACCCCCAAGCAGTTTGGAAAGTCGCTGCCTACGTTAAGGTGCTCTTATTGCAAGCAACCACAAATGTGCCAAAGCTAGGCAAAATGGGCTGAGTTAAAGACAGAGGCCCAGCTCCTCCATTAGAGCGACACCAATTTACCTCAGCTAAGGATCTGGCCCGGCATTCCTCTCTTAACTCTGAATTTCCTGACTTCTGTGGGTTTCACTCAGAGCCTCGACAGGATCTGAAAGTACGTTTCTTCCCTGTGGTTTGATGGTAACATAGGCTGGTAGTTATGTGGCCTGCTCAGTCATTGCCACCATATGAGACTGATGATACTTAGAGATGATTACAGACGCTGGGCCGTTATCGTGGCTTCCAGTGAGAGTGCCCATGTAGTTTTAAAACTTGGACTGCTACTGGAAGTGGAGGGGTTTCTCCCTCCCTCCTTGAAGTTCGACATGCCTGAAGCTTACACCCAAGGTGATGTTTGTCATTAGAGGAGGACTCCTGTAAAGCAAACAAGGAGCTGAAGAGCTGCTTCGCTCTTAAAATCTTCATAGACTTTTGTGAGGGGAGGGGGATGAAGGTGGGGATTGCACTGGTGTTTCTCGTTCATTGTTTCCAGTTGCCTGTTTCCAACCTTGAGCTTGTGTGTGTTTATTACCAAACTAAACAAGCACTGGCTAGAGATGACAGGTCTGCACTTACCACAGTTCCAACCCTCTTCTAATCTCACCCCGTTCCCTCTCCAGTGGCGCTGAACGTTGTTGAACAAAACTGTACACCCTGTATCTGATGGAAACTTCTTTAAGCCAGGGGAGGCAGCTAGTTCCAGTCCCGCACCTCTCTCTGCGTTTCCTTCAGGCATTCTGGGCTCCATTGCCCTTTCTGTGCTACCCTGGTTTGCCCCCTTACCGGTGTCTTCTCCTCACACTTGATTTTTTGATCTTCTCTTGCAGGTCCCTCAGTCACCCCCTTCCCTCTGATCCGTTTGTCCAGTCCTCTCACCTCCCTCTCTTTCCTTCCTTTGGGTCTGTACAGTTGGCCCTTTCCACTCCACTAGGAGAGTTTCTTCAAGTCTTCTCTGATTCCCTCTTTACATGTGCTCTGCTCACCACAGAAATCTGGTGCTCAGAAATGATTGGGGCACCCCAATGCTATGGTAAAGGGGGCTATATAAGTAGATTAGATAAAAATACAACCAAAATCCCTTAACGTCCTGGAGCAAGAGTTACTCTCAGTAGAGCATTTCTTCTTATCTAGTAGTGGCAAAAGTACAACACAATGCTGACGTTGATAGTACATGCACCCGTAACAGATGCATTTCCCATCCAGATAACCAAATGAGAGCTTGTAAGACTTACCCATTCTGGACCACAGCTGCTTCTTCTCTTCATAGCTCTAAGAGCCCTCTCTGCGTTCAGTCTCTCTGTGCTGCGAGTAGACATAGCTCAAAGCCAAACCCTTTGCCATTTGGATGAGGCTAGGATGATGTTAGGTCCAAATCTGTACTTTGACCCAATCCCCTGTCTTTCAATGGACTGAGCCAAAACCTTCGGTCTGAACCCCCCTGAAATTTGGGATCCAGATCCAAACTCTGGCATCTCTAACTGCGTGAGTGGAAGATTTACTAAAAGCAGTCTATGCTTGGTACAAAGCAAGTTACCTCAGCCAGAAGAAGATTTCCTTTGGGTTATCTCTCTTCATCTGTCTTGGTGTTTACATTGTATTATAAACAGAGTACACTGGTTTCCCTGATAGCGTTGTTGCTGCTGGATCAAGAAAGGCTTGGTACAAAGCTCTGCTGTAGTTCTGCGTCAGCTGATGTAAATGGGCACAGCACAGACTTCACTGGAGACACACTGATTTATACCACTTAAGGACTGGCACAATGAGTCTAGCTACTGGATGAGATGGCCCAATGGCTATGTCCTCGCTAGTGTCTGTCTCTCAGAGGCAGACACAGCAGGCAGCATTGCCGCTAGCATGGCTACAAGGACAGTCAGATTCAAGACATCCTTGCTGTAAACAGAATTGACAGCTGTGCACACAAGCTCACTGAACTTTCATTCTCAAGGGATGGAACCCCCCCCCCGGGCAAGGTCTAGCCACCATCTAAGCCATATGTGTGACAGAAAGCTGAGCAACAACACCTGAGCAGTACTCTGATTGCGCCAGAGCAACCTGACCAAGGGAACGGCTCCCAGTTGATAGATCCGCGATGGGCTGGAGGGAGTTAAGGTTAATTAACGCATTAGCCCAGATGATACAAGAGGCCCAGGAAGAAAGTGTGAAAGGACAGGCCGGTAGGCTTGTAGAATCAGAGCTGTGAGAGACCGTGTTCCTCCTTGCTTTGGGAGTTGAGGGCTCCATGTTACTGTTCGTATAAAGTATGTAAAGGCGATGGTAGAAAAGAACAGTGTGAATAAATCACACAAGGTGTTCTGTCCAAAAATGGTCTGCAAGCCATTGCGGGGGTAGAAAGCAGGTAGGAGCGAATCCACTGTGCTGCAGTATGCCTGGTGCTGGTGCACTGTGCAGAATCGCATGGCACGGTTGAGAACTGATATTGATTCAATGAAACTTCCAGGAGTGGATTGGGCAAAGAAGGATCAATAGACACACAAAACTATCGGTAGGGTGAGGAGCACCTCTCCATGTGCAATTTCACATACCAATTAAAGAGTGTTTCCCCCAGGACCACTGAGTGCCCTGATCGTTATCACTGAGAGTTTCAAAAGCACTGGAAGGTGCTAGAGGTGAAAATCCTACTGACTTTCCGTGGGAGACAGACATGGAACTCCCTAAGATAAGACACTTTTGAAAACCTTAGCCTAAATGTTCTCTCCTTTCAGCTGAGGTCTTCCTATGAAATAACTGTCCTCTGACTTGATTAAACATATGCTTGCTGGTCATTCACTTTGTCATCATCGTTGTTATTGTGCTTATTTAGTGTAGTGCCTAACAGCCCCAAGGAAGAGTGAAGCCTCCTTTTGCCGAATACATACAAAGCATGTATTAAAAGACAGTCTTTGCCCCCCAAAGATTTGTAATTAGGGCTGATCAAAACAGCTTTTTTTTTGAGCAGCAGGGTCCCCCACAACAGCACACAACTGGGGGCAGTGTTCATTCATTCCCAGAATGGGGTGTAGCAGGGTGGAATGGGGACCACAAGCAGCAGTGTGGATGAGTTCCAGAACATAGCCATGCAGCCCCCGACCAACATCATCACAGAAATAACATGAGGGACAGAATCTGTCTTGGTGGAATACAATAGAGAAGGGGAAACTCCTGTGCACACTGCAGCAATGTGGATTGAGTAACTACAGCGTTCCTTCCTGGCTTGTCTCTACGCATGCAAAACCACCTCCTCTCCCAACCCAAGGCAGCTTGAGTGTGAGCATTGCTATGGCTTGGCCCAGTCACCGTGTCCATGAGAAGTTCATCTTGTAATCTCCTATCAGCAACTGGAATTGAGCCCTGTCCCAGCTGTCAGTGGCAGGCTCAGTAACTATGGTCGCTCTTGCTTGGTTGTCCAGCTGCTGCCCTTGGCCATACTGGCTGTGTGTGTCCTGGCACTGCCAGAAAAACTGCTAGGCGTATTTGAAAAGTGTGAGGCCCAATGGAGAGGGCACAGGACTGAGAGTTGGAACACCTGGATTCTCTTCCTCATTCTGCCGATGACCCACTGGGTGAGTTTGGGCACAGAAATCATAGAATCACAGAATCTCAGGGTTGGAAGGGACCTCAGGAGGTATCTAGTCCAACCCCCTGCTCAGAGCAGGACCAACCCCAACTAAATCATCCCAGCCAGGGCTTTGTCAAGCCTGACCTTAAAACCCTCTAAGGTCACCTTGCTTCTTTCCCACCCTTTATCTGTCTTCTCTAATTAGATAGTAACATCTCTGGGGCAGGGACTGTCTCATTGTGTTTGTACAGTGTCCTTTTAGGCCCTGCTCTCAGCTGGGAGCTCTACGTGCTACTGTAATACAAATCGTCACCATTATAACAACAACAACCGAGAGACAATAGTACTGCTCATGCAGTACGAGAGCTACAATCTCTCGTACTGCATGAGCACACTGAGATTCAAGCTGCTGCCTAGGGAATGATCATGTGCACTTTGAATATCATGGGTTCTGTGCGATGTCTGGCACATTGCTTTGATTGATGCTCACAGTTTTGTGCTAGATGAGGAAAAAAATGTGTCCAGATAAGTTCAATCTTATCTTTACTAGCTAACTATCCAACTCCTCTCTCAGAAAGCTGCTCCCTCTTCCACACCGCAGTCCCTGACCCAGCCCTTTCAACACCACCTTCTCACCACAAAGCAACACAGAGGTTTCAATAATCTTAAATGGCCTTTTCTTCCATTTTCAAAGACAACATAGGGATGTGTTTTCTTTCTCCTTTGACAAGTCAAAGTTCAAACCAGTTCCTAGCCCATCAGTGCACAACTCTCCACCAAGGCAAAAATAAATACAATAAAAGAGAAGTCAATTGATTTGTAGGAAGGGCAGAAACAATCCAGTGTGTGCAAGAATAGGAAGCAGAGGCCTGTTTAATTAGGCTTTAAATCACAAGATAATTAGAAATGTATGTCTCACAAGGCCTGGCAATGTCACGCTGCCCTCCAATAGAGTAGCAGCAAGTGGGGCAATGCTGGGAAGCAGCCTTTAAAAATAAATGCACTTAAGTTAGCATTTCCAAGCAGCCTTTGTTTTCTAGCTACAGGTTCTTCAGATGGACCAGGAGTTCACCATAGAGATATACACCTTTGTCTAAGCTGCAGCTTGCTTCTGTTATAGACATTCTTTTTAACTCCAGACCCTACTGTATTGGTCTGATGTGATCTTGTTGATTTGATTCCTTCAGTATTCAACCATTGTGGTTTTTTACAGGGACTTCCTGGAAGAGCCCAGTATGTCTACTTTGAGTTGAAGCAGAAATCTACAGCTGGGGCTATCTCCCCCACTACCAAATTGACCTGAATTCTTTGGGCAGGAAGGGAGTAAGTTCTAGTGAGTAGAGTGGCCTGGAGAATCAGGATTCTTGCGTCCTGTTTTGGCTTGGTCACTGATGATTCTTTTGTGACACCATTTATAACTATTAAGTTCATTTGTTTTTTTGTAATACAGTAGCACCAAAAGCCCCAAACCAAAATTGGGTCCTATTGTACTAGGCACTGTACAAACACATAGTAAGAGTCAATTGTTCTTGTGAAGGGATTGTAATCAATCCCTAGAAAGGAATTTGCTTCAGTCCCCCTTCCAAGATCTAGACAATGCCTCAGAATGCCAGTTGCACTGCCTCATAATCTAGGTTCACTGGGATCATTTTTAAATGGAGAGGGAGAACCCAAAGCAAACTGCATTCCACTTGGACCTGGGCTGTCAAGTCAGCTGTTTTATAGAGTAGTCAGGGATAACAGATTTGTGTTACCCTTTGATTGGTTAGACTTGGCATACTGTAAAGTCTTTTTACTGCCCTAAGGTTGGGTAGTCCATGCATGCTATTGTAAAAAGTTAAACATTATCTGGTTTTATGGAATGGGGAAATGTGATACTGAAACTTGAAAAAAATGGTAGAAAAATGTTAATAAGGCCATTATGTCCTTATTCTGGGACAACAGCAAAGACATCCTTTCTGGAAATAGCCTTCTAAAGATGGGAATGATATGCACAGGCTTGGAGGAAAAAACCCTCAAGTAAACATTTCTTCTTCTCTTCATTCCTTTTCATTAGACTTTCCTTAGCTGAGGCTCTAATTAGACAAGACAGAGAAAGGGTAGGAGAAACAGAGGCACAGACAGATGAAGAGACTTGCCCAAGGTCACACAGGAGGGTAGTGGCGGAGCTGGGGAAGAGAACCCGGTGTTCTTCAGTGCCCTGTCCACTAGCCCAACACGTACAATGGACATACATATACCTACTTGCCTCACAGTGATGAATGAATAGCTGGAAAGTGTTTTGAGTCCCTTAGCAGGAATACATAGTTAATTTTACCATTATTTTTAACTGCATTTCACAATATGGGCCAAATACCTAAAAGCTACATTGCAAAGGAGGGAAGCTTCTCACGGTGCATTGACGCACAGATGAGGTAACAAAATCCTTAGCTCATGAAAGCATCTTCCTATCTGGTCTTATGCAAAATTATGTGCCAAGGTGGGAGGGTACGATTGGACAGCACAACAGGGCCAAATCGCAACTGGGGCCTTTGTATATTACCATAATATTAACATTTGCTACTGCCACTATCATATTGGATTTGGTTTAGCGTACTGGCCATATTGCCTGAGCATCATTAGGGGTCTATCTGGACCTCATTACTGTAGCTATCTTTAATGTACTGATCCACTCAAGATTGCTGAGAGGGAGTGGAATGCTGTTATCCCCATTTTACTGCTGTGAAACCGAGGTGCAGAGGGACTGAGCGACTTGGCCAAGGTCACAGAACTAGTATGTGGCAGAGTTGGAACCTAAGGGCTTGTCTATACTACCCGCCAAATCGACGGGCAGCGATTGATCCAGCGGGGGTCGATTTATCGCGTCTAGTCTAGACACGATAAATCAACCGCCAAGTGCTCTCCTGTTGACTCCGGTACTCCACCAGGGCGAGAGGCACAGGCGGAGTTGACGGGGGAGCAGCAGCAGTCGACTCACTGCAGTGAAGACACCGCGATGAGTAGATCTAAGTAAGTCGACTTCAGCTACGTTATTCACATAGCTGAAGTTGTGTAACTTAGATTGATTTCCCCCCCAGTGTAGACCAGGCCTTTGTCTTCTGAGACCCAGGCTGACACCTCCATGCCTGCCATAAATAACATTGGGCAGCCCCAGGGAGGAAGGTGTAATGGAAGAACAGATGGAGGCGTGGTCTCTGCCACTCTCTCATTAGGCCACACCTCCACTGTTCTTCCACAAACCCTCCCTAGTGTTGTTCTCTCTTACTTATGGCAAAAATGGCGATTACTAATTTACATTCATAGTTACTCAGCAGCTTCTTCCTCCTGTGCTAATTTTTGAGCAACCTGCACTAGCAGATTCAGGATAGGCCCCTATACTTACAAGAATTCTTAAAGCGTTTCAACCTTACGTTTCAAGTCACTGTTTGGATCTGATGACTCCAGCTTTGTTTTTCTTTTTTACAGGAGATTGATAACTCTCAATATAAAATCAGTGGGCTGCAGAGTCATTAGCAGCTGGGTTCCTCTAATCTCTGGAGTTTCTCGCTTTTGTCGATGTTCGTCTTCTATACAGCTTCAGATTTTTAATCTGAGATCAAGTATCCTATGTTTAATTTGTCGTAATCTGAAAGTCCTGTGAGCTGTTAATTTCATTATTTTATGAAGTGCCTCGGGGGCTGTTTGGAATGAAAGAACAAGGGAAGTGGACAGTGATTAATTAGCTAGTTGATTTCACAGGGGTTTGTTTCCAGATTTTCTTTGCTTTATCCTAAACCTGTCGTGAGATCTGTAGAGCAGCAGGTGCTGTGAATCAAACAGCACTTAGAGAAACACCATGCAGTCATTTCTTTTTTGGGGGTGACTATTCAGTTTGATTTCTAGCATTTCCACTTCAGGTCAACAATCTGTAGCCATAGGGTGAAGGAACTTTCTGATTTATTATGACAATTAACTGTTTCTCTCTAGTTTAATATATGTGCATTGGGCTAAAGGCACCGTTGCCTATCTAAAGAACTTACATGTCTCCCATTACCATAATATCTGAGTCCCTCACAATCTCTAATGTATTTATCTTCCCAACGAGGTGGGGAAACACTTGGTGGTCACAGTTTAGAGACCAGTGTCTTCACTATTATTAGTGAGGATTATTTTTAACAACACTGAGTTGTATACTAGGTATTTCCCTAACCAGGAAGAAAATAGGATCCCAGCATCTGAACCCAGACCGGGATTCATATCTATTGTCGCTCTGAGGGTATCACCATTTCTTATGATGAACATGTCATTCCCTGACTCCAGGACTCTTGTCCCAGGATACTTGATGATCTCAGAAAACCCTTCTATTTTCACAAACCATTGTTATGTCCTGGGGTAACACTTAAGAGCCCCAGTTATGGCTTAGGACACCATTCTGGTAGGTGCTGGATAAACAAATAACAAAAGAAGGCCCGTGCCCCCAAACAATTTACAATCTAGCAGCAGGGCCCCATGTGGAATAATACATAGATTCCATATAACTTGGAGCTTTATGCTGCACTTCAGGTGCAAAAGAGAATGTGGAAATGTCAGTGGCTAATACTATCAATGGAAGTGGATTCTGAAAAGCCTGGCTAAAGGGCAGAATCCCGAGAGCTTATTGACATAACATGGAGAGAATAAACACTCCTGCAGATTGTGAGTTTATTCTGGTTGAGTTTTCAACAGAATACTTGCAAGGCAATCTAGTGTTTTCTCATACACACACTAGTTTGTAAATCCTTCATTTCAAAGAAGTCCTCATGCCCATATTTCAAAGCAGTTTTCTGTACGATCTAAACCTGTCAATAATTCAGGTGTCCCACGCACCCCAGGAATTGCAAGTGCACTTGCACAGAGGGTAAATGTCAGCATGGTGCATGGGGAAGACTGTGAGTGATCCCCATGAACAATGAGAGAAGTTACATGTTTCCTTCTCCTTAGCCCTGTGTGATCTGATTGCCAAAGGGAGAGTTTATATATACGGTGGGGAGTTCTATGTTGCTATGAAGACAGTTCGGAGGCAGCACACCAATGTGCTTTTATATCGCAAGCCTTTTAGAAATAATGAGAAAAACATTGCAATGTACTTAGAAATGTAGAAAAATGTAGAAAAAGTTATTTAAGCATTAAAGTTTCAGAAGCAGTGAACACAAGTGATCAGAAATGCTGCATGTTAGATATTGGAACTGGGTTTTTTTTTAAGCTTTTTGGCAAAGGAGAAAAAATCGTATGGTTTGAATTATTTTGTATGCTTGGAAAAAATGTTTATTCTCTTATAGTTAGCAGGAGACATGAAAAACAAGCAAATCTTAGCCTGTATTTACATTTTTTAAAAAGGGAAGCTAACTACGATGTGAGTCTGTTGCACTACACCGTTTTCTCCATGAGTAAATGTATATAGATTAGTGATTCTGGATAACTGAGGCAAGTATTGTAACATGCGATAAAGTAGTAGTGTCAGGAAGCCCCAATCAAGATCAAGATCCCATTGTAAGAGGCTGGCCATACACACAGTGAGAGACAATCTCCGCCCCAAAAGATCTCACAATTTAAATAGACAAGATGGACAAAAGGTAGAAGAGAAAACAGAGGAAGTAACTTGCCCAAGGTCACACAGTAGGTCAGTGGCAAAACCAAGTATAGAGCCTAAATCACCTGATTCCCAGTGCAGTGCCCTACCCACTGGATCATGCTGGCTGGAAAATCTTGATGTAGGTCACAACTGAAAATGAGTGGTGCATCTCCCCATCTGTGCATTGCACAAAAGCATTAGCCTTGTCCACTGTAGGCCAAGCCTGCCTTTCTTACATTCCAAAATCTCCCACCCTCTTCAGTGGGAGTATAAGCAATGGACAGTTAAGCCACTCCAGATTAATTGTACGAAGTGTTAATTTTACTGAATGATAAACTCATTACAAAGGAGGCCTGTACCATTATCTCCTGTTTGCAGATGGTGAAACTAAGGCAGAGGGCAGTGAAGTGACTTGCCCAAGGTCACCCAGCAAGGCAGTAGCAGAGCCAAGAACAGAATGCAGGGCTCCTGGGTCCTACTCCAGAAACCTAGCCACTAGCCACACTGTCTCCCTGACCACAGAAATTAACAATAAGTTGAATTTATTGTCTCTCTCTCACACACAGACATAATTATCAGCCCCCAATGTTGAAATATCACAAATCCCCCAAAATCATGAGATTTTTTAAAAAAAGAGACTTCAGGGTGCACTTGAGTCAATTTTCTAGCTTTTCTCCACAACCATGAGGGCTAAAATTTACCTTTTAGAAAAAATAGAAGCTGAAAATCTCATGTACTCCCATGACTCCAGGAGCTGGGGCTTTAAGAGAAAAAATAAATATCATAAGACTCGTGATAAAATTGCAAGAGCTGACAGCACTGACAGCCACATGCACAAACAGTTCAGAAGAAAGTCAAAGTAACAGAATTTGTGTAACGTCTACCTCCATGAAGTTTCAAATGAAGAGCAATTTAATTTATAGATAGTGGAAATGTGCAACATAACAATTCCTGTTCACTTGCAGCTTCATTTTGCTATAAATAGTGCTAGTGCAGCACAGATCACTTTGCTCCAGTTAAAAAATACTAAAACAAGCAGAGCACGATCTTTCTTTACAACTTCCTTAGAGAAATGTTAAGTGTATATGGTACATGTAACTCCCGTCAGTATTACCTGGCATTGCACTTGTGCATCATGACAAGCCCATGGGTCTTATCCTATTTTTTTTAAGTAAATGGCAAAACTCCTATTCACATCAATGGGAGCAAGGCTGGGCTCTTTACCTGTGTAGATTGACAGCCCAATTTTCAAAAGAGAGCAGCCTCCAGCAGTGGCTGCTTGTGGGCAAACCTGCAGCCAGACCAGGGCTGCTCACTTTGCTGCCATGACTCACCCCTCCCTCAGAGCCTGCAGCGACTTAGCCCTCAGCCATGCAACAGCGCCTGGGTCAGATGACCTCACTGACACTGCCAGAGCTACAAGTCAGGCTGCCTGTAGAACAGCACTACGTGGCCAGGAATCCTCCTGCTGCCTCAAGGTGTTACAGGCTCCCTAGGCTTCTAGTCTGTCCGTGGTCCAGTTCCTGTTCCTACCCCAGCCTTGTTCCAGCCAAGTCTGACCGTGCTCGAGCCCTGCAGCTGCCTCCTGACCCTCAGTCCCTTGGACTGACTCCAGCCTGGCTTCAGCCTGCATTTGGACTCCAACGATGATCCTGATTTGGCTTGTGTAGAGACTCTGCCCTTGGCTGTGACCCAGAGCCTGTCCCAGGTTTCAGTGCTGGTCTCCATGGCAGGCTGCAGCCCTGGGTATCTGTACTTGAGCATGGTTCCAACCACCAGGCCTGACTGCCTGGACACCCAGAGCCTGGCACTACTTCGGCACCCAGATAAGTAGCCAGATTCAGCATGACATGCACATGGCTGAACAATGGGATGTTGAAAAGCCCACGAGAGTTTGCAAGGCTGGGCTGGGTAGGGCGTACATGACAGCCAATCACCTAGTCTGGTCCCTGCAGCCCCAGCTAAAAGAAGGGTGGAGGGTCTGAGAAGGGGGATGAGCTAGCCTTCTCTGCCCTCCAAGCAGCATGACACATCCCCTAGCCTCTCCCACTGAATGCTGGGACTTAGGGTTGGGCAGTTTCAAAAGAGCTCAACTCCCTGTTCCCTAACTGATGAAAAATGGGAGATGCTTCTAGACACTTCTAGAAGACCTTTTGCACTAAAATACTTTTAAAAATTGAAGTAGAAATAAAGGTAAATTAATAACAATGATACCTTCCTCTTATTTAGCACTTTTCATCAGTAGCTCTCAAAGTGCTCTATAAAGGAGGTCATATCAGTAATCCCATTTTACAGATGGGGAAACTGAGGCCAGAGAGAGAAAGTGACTTGCCCATGGTCATTCAGCAAAGCAGTGGAAGAGCCAGGAATAAAACCCAGGTGTCCTGTGTCCCAGGCTAGTGCTCTATCTACTAACACAGTATAAAGTACCTGTCATCTTAGAGAACATTCATTAGAGAACTTGGATGCCAGCACTGAAACCTTTGATGCAATTCCATTAAAGGCAAATTTTGCAACAACAAAATATATCAAGGTGCAGTTTATATTCTGATGACTCAGACATAGTTTAGACATGTTTAACCATGCTTCTAAATGTGTGTGTGCTGGGGGGGATTCAAGGTAGCGAAGGGCAGCTAGGCATCCAGCTATGGGGGAAATCAATGGGAGCTGGGTGCCTTTGAAAATCTTCTTCTTAATGGCCAGACCCTCAGCTAGTGTAAAGTAACATAGCTCCATTGGCTTCAATGGACCCAGGACAATTTCAACCAGTTGAAAATCTGGCTTTATATGTTTTAATCTGAATAAGTGCTCACCCTGCCTGCAGGAGTCTCTGTCAACCCGAATATCTCTCCCTATCCACGTCTCTCCCTCTTTTCTATTTTAATTTGAAAGTTCCCATAGCTAATACCCAGGAGTACCTTTAGTTTAGCCATGGTGGTTTTCTCTTAAGTTATATGCATGCACAGTGCTGTATAGAAAATCAGTCACACTCCCATTTCTCTAAAGAACCAGGCTGAACAATAAAAGAAAGAGAGAAAATGACAAATGCTTTCACAAGAAAAAATATTTTTAAATACTCTCTTCCCACATGACCATCTTATTCTCCAGAATCCGGCAGTCTGATGGCATCAGGGAAACCTCTGTTACAAATGAATTGCAACTGAAATGGAAACATGCACCATAAAATGGGATCTTTATTCTGTAGCCCAATAACAAGCCTTAAAGGAATTGTGAAACGGGTGATTGAGTTCTAGAGTTCCCTTTGCTAGGGACAGGTGTGAGTTTTCTCTCCGTGTTTGTAGCTCATTCTTGGGAACTCAAAACTTGTTACTTCACAGACCCTTCTGTTTGTGGCATCACAGTCGGTTGCCATGGAAACAATGGAAGTGTTGTGGTGATCCCTTACTCAACACAACCAGGCTATGACAAGGATCAGATTGATCTTTATGGTGCATGGGAAACATATTAAAGTGATTAAGAGCACACAGAGATGCCACCCTTTAAATTAAAGGCAAACTTTTTATGCTAGTCTTTGTGAAGAACCCAGCAGCAGTAGATTCACATGGCTATGATGCATAGCCATGGACTTCCATCTTTACTGCTCCCTTGCAAGTCATCTTCCTTTGGCAAGAGTCAGTATGGGAAGGATTAGACATCTTAAATCGCTCAGCATTGCATCCTCCAACCTCGTTCATGGTTGGCCTTGTGCTCTACACTTCCTTCTACCTCAGCTTTATAAACATTCTATAAACCTGCTTCTGTAACAGAGTAGCTCCTTCGGCATGTTGGACTTTAACGCACCATTGCAGTAGTCTTGTTCTCAACTGGTGTAACAAACCCAGGGAGATACATTTCTCATGGCGATATAAACAAGCGCTGCTCTCTCTTAAAACAATGTCTGAAAGTAACACAGCCCACGGGCCTGATTCTTATTTACAGTAAGGACCTGTTTACACTTAAAGTTTTGCTGCTGTAACTATGCCAGTATAGTTAAATTGAAGGGGCATATGAATGCAATTATACTGGTATAAAAATGTTTATACCAGTATAGCTTATTCCAGTTCTGGAATCAAAATAAACTATATCAATATGGGACAACTTTACACTGGTATACCTGATACAATAGGGCTTTTACAGGTATAACTGTATGGGCAAAAATCACCCCTCCTCACTGACATAGTTATGCTGGGAAAACTTTAAAGTGTAGATCAGCCCTTAGGACTGTTTACATTTGCTCCCATTTAACGCTGTTTTATACTGCCAGAGTGAAGTGAAGGGGCTTTCATGTAAATGAAAACCAGTGCCTGTATCTCAAGAAAGGCTAAAAGCAATGTAAACACAATTTTCTCAGCCTGTCTCCCTGCAGTATTGTTTCCAAACTTAGTTACCAGTTTGCTTTCAGAAATACACCAGAAAATGTAATCCAGTTATCAGCAGGCCATTTTGTAACAGCAGAATTATCATCAACCTGCAGAGAGATATAGAAGCATTTAGACAGACAATGAAGCAAGGAGATGAGTTCACCCCTCAGGAAGGATGAGCAAAAATAAACAACAAAATTAACATTAACAAAGTCACACAAGTAAACAAACAAACAGCAGATGCAGTGAGCAGGGAGCCAGCTGCTCGCATGGGTGGTGGAATGTTATAATTTTATAAAATCTCATATAAAGCTCAATTCTTGGCACACATTTTTGCTTAAAAGAAAACAAACCAAACTACTTAACAAAACTTAAAGAAGCAAAATGGGTCCTTAGGATGTTTGGTGTGTGTATGAAACAAAAATCAAAGAAGTTGCTCCTTTCACAGTTATGAAAAAAATGCGTAAAAATTATAGATGTTGTTTTTACAGTTAGCCCTAATTGTGGCCCACAAATTTAGAAAAAAAGTATGAAACCACTGCACAACTTCCAAGCAGCATAAATTGTGAATTACAGGCTCCTGCTTGGTGTTCTTTGAACATTTGCTATATTTATGTACGGGCCTTGACTTTCTGCCGAAAACTGCAAAGGAAAAGCCTGCTATGTCAAGTCAAACTTTAAACGAAAGTTTAGGCTTCGAAGTTTTAATTAGATATTGTCATTTTTGGTTCCAGTTGTTGCTGTCTGCGGAATAAATTTATAGAAACAAGAGACCTATAGTGCAATTTTGTATAGTCACATTGAGGACTTTCAACTTGCTGTAAAAAAAGAGATTTTGGGTGAAATTTTAAAAATCACCAAACTCACTTAGGAGCCTGACTATCAGCTCTCACTGATATCATGAAAGATTTTTCATCAGGAAAGTAAATTTTATACCCTGGAAATACATTGTGTTTTACCAATCTATTTGATTTCCTCCTGCCTCACACTGTGATTATTAACATAACAATATTATTGCCTGAAATAAATACAGTGGATCTCATTCTCTTTTACACTAGGCACTTTTTCCATCACAAAGGTCTCATTTTTGGTGAAAATTGTTGTATTAATATAATACCAAAACTATTTAAGGAA
Organism: Mauremys reevesii; assembly: GCF_016161935.1. Taxonomy (NCBI): domain Eukaryota; kingdom Metazoa; phylum Chordata; order Testudines; family Geoemydidae; genus Mauremys; species Mauremys reevesii. Next base: position 128,005,194 of record NC_052628.1, read on the forward strand.
AGAACAAAGCATGCTTATTTTAAAGTGATGGGGTAGTTTTCTGACATGGTATGCTCTTTGTACGTCATTCATTCAATATTGATTGTATTGAAGAGTTAAACATGTTTGAAAGCAAAATGACCCAGAGAAAAAAATATCTTTTTGTTATTTAGCATTTTCCTTTAATCAGTATTACATTTGACGAGAGCCCAAACCCTGTTGTATTTTTCTAGTATAGATCTCAGGCTACCCAAAATACTACAGAAGGAAATTAAGAGCTAGATTTTCCAGAGTTTGGCAGCCAGAAGCTCTCATTAAAAGGGACTGGATGCTCAGTGCTATCGAAAGTTTGCCCAACTCAGTTAGATGCCTAAACGGGAACTGCGCTCTTTAAAAACTCAGCTCCTAATGAGGGGTGGGAGTGGGTTCTGAACGGGGGGGTGGGGGGGTGGAAGTGGGTTCTGAACACTCTTAAAAACCTGGCTTTAAAATAGCACATGCATGGAAACAAATGCATGCATCTCTCAGCTCCTTTGAAGAAATGAGACTGGCCAAAGCTTAGTTACAAGAGAAAAGGCTTCTGAGCAACCAGAAAGAGTCAGGAACATTGAGCCAAATCCTGCTCATGGGAGTCATGGAACTAGCCCGGTGCTCGTCCCTATGATCCTCGCATTATATCTGTTTGCAGAGGAGCTTTTGAGGCTGTGCTGTGATTAGTCTTCGTCTAATCTTATTTCCTTGAAGTCAGGAGGGTTTTTTGCTTGCGTATGGCAAGCTGCATTTCACCCATAAAGCATACGAATGCAATTTCTGTGTCACTGAATAACATATGCTAGCAGTGGGGTTAATGCATAGGTGCCAAAGTTCCCATCACTGCTGACTCGGATCTGTGGTTGGTACAGATATTGAACTGATATTTTCTAAGGGTTTTTCTCCATTTGCTTACAAAGAGGTTTGCCTGCTTTGGGCTTGATGCACATGGGGTGAAATACTATGGCCTGGAGGTCAGACCTGACGATCATCCTGTTATTACTAAGAAAGAAACCCTGACACAGCTTTAAGCCTTAATGCTCCAAGCTGTATATAGGGCCTTGATCCTGAGCGAATGGATCTTGCACTCATGTTGAAGCAAATGAGTTTCCACACAGATACAAGCCTCTGCCCATGCAGACCCCGTTGCAGGATCAGGGTCTGTTTGTACATCGCCTGGAACAACTGTCATTGGGCCCTCTAAGCACTACAATCATACAAAGAATAAACGACAACAACAACAACAGATAAGGTATTTTCTGTTTTTGCTTTTTTCAGTGAACTTAATGACTTGCGGACAGATTGCATCAAAATCCATTGTATGTATTTTTAAAATTTGTGCATTCTAAAAATATGTTGTATTTTTTTCCCTTTAGTAAAGTTCTCAGCTGTTCTCGCTCTATTTCTGTTTCAAGTTTGGAGCTCCAAGGTTTTCTTTTGGGTTTTATCAAATTACACATTGAAGAAAGGCATACATTTCAGAAACAGATGGATTTAATGTGCATGAAAATACATGCCTTTTAAAGAAACTAAATTAGTAGTTCCACTTCTATCCCCTTTTATTGAAGACAGAGCTCCCTGAGAGACCTCTGCTATAAAGCAAAACTTTACAGACATCAGCGAAATGAGATTTATTTGCATGGAGATTTGACAGAACATCAGAGGAGCCCTTTGCAACACCAAATTTGCCCGCTTCAAATAGACATGGAGGAAACTGGGCTCTAAATCACAACTGTGATAATAATAAAAGTAAGGACTTAAAATCCATTAATTCTTTGACATATGAAGACTCTTATTTACAGTATGCGCAGAGTGCATCCGCTGATCAACCACCAAAATCCTTCTAAACCTTAACATCATAGAGTGAGATTGACTAATCACTAGACAGTTTGTTGCAAAGACAGATTCAAGCCTGCTCCTTTCGTAGTCTGTGTAGTCTCTCTTTAGGTGCCGAGAACTGAAAAATAAGGACAAGATTTTCAAAAGGGCTCAGCCCCAAAGAGCTCCCACGAAAAGCTGAACCAGTGTAGCTGCTGCCCTCACTGTGTACTCACCCTCAGCTGAGTCTGCTTGGGTACATACATCTACAGAGCGAGGGGAAGCGAGTCTCAGAGGCTGGGTTCACAGCCTCGGGCTCACAGGATTCATGTTACAGCTTAAAAATAGGTACATAGGCATTGTGGCTTGGGCTCTGAAGCCCATTCCCCCCCTTGACTGCAGAGCCCGAGTTGCACGTCTACACTGCTATTTTTAGCGCCATAGCATGAGCCTCATGAGGCTGAGTCTGTCAGTTTGGTGCTGCGGGTGGTCCCCACGGTGTAGATGTCCCCTTTGAGTGCTGCAGCCTTGCAAACACCCCAGAGTCCTGGGCCTGTAACCCCTTTGGGGTTTAGAGAGCATGGCCCCTTTAAATTTTTTTCCCGGGGGGAGGGAGAGAGTAAGAAAAAAGGAGGGGAACTCCAGGGGGTAGGCCTGGAGCTCCAGGGGAGGAGGAGAGCAGCCCCCAGGCCCTGGAAAAGTGAAGCAGGAAGAACCTGCATGAGGCCTGGGAAGGACAGGCCCGATCGGGGACAGCCCAGGACAGGAGCCAGGAGGAGCCCTGTGCCAGGGAGGAATCGCCCGAGAAGGACAGGCCGGAGCTGGACCCAGTATCACGCCTGCCCAGAGCCGCATGGGGCTGTGAGTACTGGGGCTTGTGACTCTGCACTGGGAACAAGGAGGGAGGCTGTAGCTAGTTAAGTGGGGAGGGGGTCGTTCTGGGCGGCTTTGCAGAGAGCGGCAGAAGAGGGCACCGGAGGGGTTTGCTGGGGAGAGGTCACTGGCGCCGAAGACAACCAGGAGCCCCCAGGACTCACCACTGGACTGGAACTTTGCTCAGGCCTCCTGAACTCTGTGTGCAGACACATTGCTCAGTGTCTGCCCTTCCAGACTGTGCTCCCACTGGGCCCATGGGGCTTTGGCTTGGATGCAGCCCTGTTTTACTGCTCCCCCTATCTTTCCCCTTGTTGTGTTTCTCCTCTCATCCCTCTGTCAATAAATATTTCCCTTGTTCTATCCATTGTACTTTTCCTGTGGGTGGGTGTGTTCACTCGGGGCGGTTTGGAACAGGTGCCCCTGGGGTGGAAGGGATTTCTCCTGCTGCATTCCTGTGCGCGCCTTCTCTTGGCCAGAGCTGCCTGCAGAGCAGACTCCATCTTGGCCACGAGGGCGCTAAACTTACACAATGAAGAAAAGTGCTGGATTCCTCTGTGTTTGCAGCGGCAAATTCAAAACCGGCACATCAAATGGGTGTAGTTTTGGGATGGAGCAGAAGGAATTGTGGGCATTTGAGCCCCAATTCTCAGAGTTCCCTGGGAGGAGTGTGTGTATCGTGCAATACACAGGAATGCAAGGCAGTGTTCTTGGATGCAGTGGAGAGGATTCTGGGATTCCTAGCCACAGTGCAGCACTCCTTTCAGCGGTATATCTTGGTGCTGTGTGGACACAGTGCGCTGGCACCAGTGGCCAAGGGTGAATATACTCTGCTGAAATAGTTTTGTCAGTGGCACTGTGCCAGTAGAACTATTGCCAGTAAAGCTTTCTAGTGTAGTCAAGGCCTATGCAATTTGCCAAATTCTCAGGAGACCACAGCTCCCATCTAGACACTTAACTGAGGCCTAGATTCAGCAAACCACTTAAGCACATGCTGAATTATAAGCATGTGATTAAGTCCATCCCTTTTCCATGTGCTTAAATCCTTTGTTGAACAGGGATGAACTACAACATATACTTACAGTTAAGCATGTGCTTAAGAACTTTGCTGAATCAGGCAGAATTGCCAAATTTTCTACAAATGATCAACACCTAGTAGCTCCCAGTTGTTCTCATAGGTCAGCATCCCTATTCAGACAAGCACTTCAGGATGTCCTTAGGGGTTTTCCTGAATAGAGAAGGACTTAAGCACATGGAACTTGATCCAGAGCTCTCTGAAGTCAATGAGAGTCTTGAGGCTGAATTCAATGGGCCATTGATCAGGTTCATGCTTTCTTGAATCAGGGGGCTGCCGGGGACTGAGCACTTTTGAAAATATGGCCATAAATTAAAAAATGATATTCAAGAAACTATTTGGTCTATTTAAAAAGTAAATAGTTTCTTTTATAAATAGCTGGATCTTTATTAGCAATGGATGAAGATCAAACATTTTAGAGCTAGTTCTAATAAGCAGTGAAAAAGTCAGATGCTTATTTAAATCTTAACCGTGTTATTTGAAGCTCCTGACCTGGCACAATTGGGCTGGTTATCACACAAGACCAGGCTGTCTTCTAACATTCCTGCCACTTCCAGTCGTGGCCTGGACCAGAACTCAGCAGTATGCAGGCATGCAAAATAAATAAATAAATAAATGAAAATTACTAAGACGGACAAATTTAAAATGTTAGGAAAAGTTTGGGTAGAGTTCATTCTAAGAATGGCCAAAGGTCAGAATATTTTTTCTGAACTGCATCATCCATCCTTAATTTTTATGTCCCACCTTTTCAAAAGCTGTCCTAATTTTGGACTTGATCTCGTTTTGTATTTCTTCTCTCTATTTGCTCTGTACATCTGTTGGATTGAAACAGGGTCACCCAATGAAATTAATAGGAAGCAGGTTTAAAACAAACATAAGGAAGTACTTCACACAACGGTCAGTCAACCTGTGGAACTCATTGCTGGGGGATGTTGTGAAAGCCAAAAGTATAACTGAGTTAAAAAAAGATAAGTTCATGGATGATGGGTCCATCAATGGCTATTACCTGAGATGGTCAGGGATGCAACCGAATGCTCTGGATGTCCTGAAACCTCTGACTACTAGAAAGTGGGCCTGGATGACAATACATTTCCCTGCTCTGTTCATTCCCTCTGACCCTCAGACCAGTCACTGTCAGAAGACAGGATAGTGGACTACCATTGGTCTGACCGAGCATGGCCATTCTTATGTTCTTATCGGACAAATGGGTGGATTAGATGGGTTAGATTGATGGATAGATGGATTAGATAGGATGGTCATATAGCTAATCCAGTTAATCCATCCTATCTCTCTACCCGTGCTCCACACACATAATGGTGCTATCACAGCATGCAGAACTATCAGTGATTTCATCCTATCTCAACTGGAGCAAATGAAGGATCAAGACTCTTGTGCCTAGATCCCCAAAGGTATTTAGCCACTTGACTCCCAGTGAAATCAATTGGAGTTAGGCACTTAACCACCTTTGAAGATTTGGGCCTTAGTCCTTTTTCTCCGGATGTTATAACTTTCCCCCAGCAGCTCCTGTTCCTGCTCCTGAAGTCAATGGGAGTTTTGCCATGGATTTTAGTGGGAGTGAAGACCAGCTCCTAAAAGATTTGGCAGGTCTGTTGCTAAAGATGGTAGGTCAGTTATGCTCCCAGTTACACCCATGAAAGTTGCAACCCCAATGACTTCAGTGGGTGGCACAGGTGGAGCTTGAGGCAGAATAAGAACAATAATGTTTTTCAATGTTTTAAAATTGTGTTCCTCCTTCAGCATCACTCTTGCCATTCTCAGCAAGGGGCAGTGAAAAGGAGGCTCGTGTTGCAGAATCTGGGCAACTTCAGCATGATCAGCAGGTATTTGAGTTCTCAGCACGCACCTGTCTGGAGACAGCAAGGTGCTGGTGAGCCGAAGTGGGGTAGGGGAGTGCAATGCAAATTTATTAGCGGAAGTGCAAACGAAAAAGGCAAGATATGTACATGGGTGATAACGAGGTAAATATTAGCAAAGGTAGCCTTTATGATACTAATATAGCAGGATATCAGTAAGGAACAAACATTCAAACATTCGTGTCTGGATAGACTGTTTCCAGTACCAGTGTGGCTGATAAAACACCAACCTGCTGTTGTAGCAGATTGAAAGTGGGACTTTTTTTTTTTTTTTTTTTTAGAATTGGGATGTCTTTAAATTGTCCAAGCCTTTAGAGATCACTCCTCCTATTGCCTGAGTTTGTTAGCTTACAGGGCACATGCCAAGCTCCCTCCTTCCTCCCTGAGCTGTAAGGAAAAGGGGCATCCTATTGCTGAACAGTAATCCATGTGGGACAAGCAATGTTGCAGGGAGATTAATTGATTCATGTTACTGTTGGGTTGTCTGATTTGATCTCAGGGTAGCAGATGGGTCCATGTATGTACACTTGTTTATACGCATCTTCTAAAAGATTGTCGAGTGCACCGAGGACAGCGGCTAGGCGCTCTTGTATTGCAGAGTAGTAAAAATCCAAACACATTCATATGAATACTTTGACTCAGTTTCCTATGAGAAAAATTCTCATTGACTTCAGTGGGCATTAGATTAGTCCCCACTGTGCAGGGACATTTTCATTGCTGTTTTCATTCATGAACTGGCATTCCTTGCTCTTTTCTGCTCAGAGCTGTTTCCCCTTCATTCCTGACACTCACTTCCTTGGCTCCTCTTCCTACCTCCCACATGGTGGAAAAATATTCTCTTGCAATCCAAGTAACATCTGATGTCAAGTAAATGACAGAAGACAGAGGTGCAGGGCTTTTCTGGTTGTGTGTTTGTATGTTGTTATTTTTTAAGAATTCCTTTGCCAAGTCATCACGATTTTACATACTAATGAAGATTATTACCTTCAATCTATGTCATTCACTAGGCAAGCCAATAATACCGCATTTTTGGAGAAATAGAGAAAAAAGATACTTCTTTTCAACAATCAAAAGTGAAAGCTCTTCAGATGCATGAGTTGTCTTTGTGTTTGCTCTATGGTGGACAATGGTCATTTAACCCTGCACATTATTGTTATTAATTATGTGTATTACAGTAGCACCTAGAGTCCCCAACCACGATGGAGGGCCCATTCCACAAGGTGCTGTATGAATACCTGGTGAGAAACAGTGAGAGTTTACCATATAAATAGACAAAGAGTTGGAGGGAAAACAGAGACACAGAAAGGTGTAGTGACTTGCCATATAGCAGGTCAATGCCTGGGCCAGGAATTAACCCAAGGGTGAAATCCTGGATCCATTGAAGTCAACTGCATAATTCTTATTGAGTTCAATGGGGCTGGATTTCACCCCAAGTCTCCAGAATGCCAACTCAGCACCCGTTTAATTAAAGAAACAAGCAGAAGCATTGAAATAAGCACTTCACACTCTATGCAGAGATAAAAGCCAAGCAAAGAAATGCACCCTGTGTTATATTTTATTTAAAAGGGCATAGATTGCTGTAGCAGGAAAGCTGTCTCTTTATAGCCTGCTCTGGTTTGGCATTCGACGTGACAAATTAGTTTCGAAATACATTGTTTCCAATAAAATTATCTTTTCAAAAACAGTTTTTGTTATTTAATGTCAAACAAACCGCTGTGTTTATTATTGAATGTTACATAGCTCCATGAGAACAGTTTCTAAGATGATGGATTTGCAGGGAATTTTAATGTCCAATTCAAAAAAAAAGTTCCATTCCTTTGGATTCTTGGGTTGGCAAAAGGCACCAGAGAGTGTCTTGTGATGAGAGCCATTCGAATGTTTTCAGAGAAGACTGTAAACAACATGGATCAAATATCTACACTTGTGTTTCTTCCTAAAGAAAGATTTACTTGCTTACAGTCTTAAGTACAGTATGATCCCCACTGGTTTGTTAACAAAACCAAATAGGAAACATACAGTAAATATGCTGATGCCTGCCCATGTCCTCAGTGCAATGGAAACATGAACAAGGCTTTGTTTTGCTATCTGGGGGATGGCAGATGTTAGCAAGATTTAGCATGTGGGCTTCGATTTGGTTTGCTTAAGGCGGTAGTGGAGATGATACTAGAAAATCCTGATCCTGCAAACACTTATTACTATTTATTTATTTATTATTTAAATTATGGCCTAGTCTACACTTAAAACGGAGGTCTACCTAGCTATATTGCTCAGGCTGCAGGCTGTGAAAAATGTCGCACTCTGTGCAATGTAATTAGGTCAACCTAACCCCTGGTGGAGGCCCAGCAAGGCCCATGGAAGAATTCTTCTGTCAACCTAGCTACGATCTCTCAGACAGGTGGATTAACTACACGATAGCACTCCAGAACCTAGCTGCAGCTCCATAGCTCTATGACTGTAGCAGCTCTTGCATAGGCATATTCTAGGTTAGTGCCTAGAGCAGGGGTCCCCAATTTGGTGCCCGTGGGTGCCATGGCGCCCGCCGGGGCGTTTAAGTGTGCCTGCGTACTGGCCAGTGGATGAGCATATGCCGAAATGCCGCCAACAAGCTCCATCATCCAGAGGCATTGCCACCGAAATGCCACCGATTTTCGGTGGTATTTCGGCGGCAACGCCTCTGGATGACGTTATTTGTCGGCAGCATTTCGGTGGCGATGCCTATTGATGTTGCCGCTTGTTGGCGGAATTTCAGCAGATGCTCGTCCACCGCCACAGTCCTCCGTGGCTCGTTGTCTGGTGCCCGCCAGACGAAAAAGGTTGGGGACCACTGGCCTAGAGTCTCTCACCAAGAGGGCCCCATTGCAGACATGTAGTAAGAGACAGTCCCTGCCCCAAAGAGCTTATCATCTAAACAGACCAAGGCTGGGAGTCGAAACAGAAACACAGAGACTTGCCCAAAGTTACCGAGCAGGTTAATGGCAGGGTGGCATGAACTCCAGGTCTCCTGACTCCCAGCCCACTGCCCTATCCACTAGCCTGCATTGCCTCCACTTCTGCTTGTGCTTCATGTTAGGCATGCTGGCAATGCCCTTGAAATCTACTCATATGAGTAAAGTTAAGCAGGTGTGTAAGTTCTTGCAGCATCAGGGCCTAAATCTTTGTGGACGAAGGAAGTCATGAAAGTGTATCACATGCATGTATGTGAGTTCTCCCACTGGGCTTCATTCTGCATTCCTGATGCATGCAGATCGCTTACTAGATTCAGTAGGAGACTTCTCTCTGAAGGAATGATGGACTGGGCCTAATATGGTTAGTGCAAAGTCCATAACATCGTTGTGTACCAGACCCAGGAAATTATTTTTTATTTTTATACAAATTCAAACAAAATTTTAACAGTGTGGTGTGGTGGATAGAGCACTGAAGTCAAGAGACCTACGTTTCAGTCCCAACTCTGCCACTGGCCTGCAGGGTGATCCTGGGCAAGTCACTTTGCCACTCTCTGGCTCAGTTTACCTCTCTGTAAAATGAGGATAATGATATTGACCTCTTTTGTAAAGCACTTTGAGATCTCCTGATGAAAAGTGCTATATGAGAACTAGGTACCATGATTATTAAGCAGTTCATAAAGAACCAGGGGATGGGATGGGTCAAAGTACCAAACTTTCTGTCATTTTCAGTTAAGTAGTACATTCCTCTGTTGTCCGGTACCAGCAGGAGATGGTTTGTCGCTGAAGGAGAAAATGGTCGAATTTCTAGGCATGATGAATGATCAAAGCTCTTGCTTTCATTTTTAATTTTCGCAAAAAACATTCTCCTAACTAGACCTGGGCCAAAACGGCATTGTGAATCCAAACCCCTTTGAACAGATTTTCACAAGTTCACATTCCCATTTCTCAACATAGACTCACACAGACTTTAAGGTCAGAAGGGACCATCGTGCTCATCGCCTCACCACTCCTGTAATAGTCCCCTCACCTCTGGCTGAGTTACTGAAGTCCTCAAATTGTGGTTTAAAGTTCCAGAGTATTCACCATTTAACATAGGAGTCTTTCCTGGGCCCTACCCCACAAATATTGAGGCCAGGTTCTATCTGAACAGCTTAGGGGGAGAATGCAGAACACAATATAAATAAGAGACAAGATTTCCTGGGTATTGTATACAACGATATTATGGAATCTGTGCTAGCTATATTGGGCTTGATCCTTCATTCCTATGTTGTGGGTTTGATTAGAAATAAGCCAAAATCACCCACAAAGCACTGTTCTCAGAACATTTTAATCTTTTGGGGGAAAAATAGCATGAAAAGATTGAGTAAGATTTTGGCACCATCTGATCCAAAACCTAGACCACATTTAGTTTTGAACCTGAATCTTGAGTTTTAGCTTAAATTTAAGCCTCTACCATTGCCTTAATGTGGATTCAAACACAACCTCCTTACTCTGACTTCCTCTCTGTCATTGAATTCTCTCTTCTGATCAGAATCATGGATCTCAAAGCAACCGTCATCTCCTGCCACCCCACAACATTAGTAGGCACAGGTTAGAAGACTAAAGTACCGAGCGACTTAGTGGCATACCCAGTGTCACTCAGTCAGCCTGTGACACAGCTGAGACTCAAACCCAGATGATCTGTGTTTTAAGCCGGTGTTTTCACTGCAAGGCCAACCTTCTACGACAAAGCAAGTAGGGCTTTGTGGTATAGGCCCAGGGAATGTAAAATAATAGATGAATCAAAATGATAAAGTCAAAATGAAGCACTTCAACCTTATCTAAATGAAACATTTAAATAAAGTCATATTGATATTTCTGAAACAATTTTCTCCCCAGAATTTTCAGTAGTGCTGGGTGAATAACAGATTCTTTGATATGGTGGCAGTTCCAAAAGGAATTGAAAAAAACAATGTTTAGTTTGAAGCAAAAGGGACATATTTTCAGTGATTTGAAGAAGTCCATTTTAGATCTATTACAGAGCAAGGATTGGAACCTGGATCTCAGAAGTGTAAGTGGAGTGTGGGGTAGGGGACCCGCTCTTCTGACCATTTTGTGAATGGTCAAAACTATTTGTGTCCAATTTGTGAATAGTTTCAGGTTGACCAAAACTGCATTTTTTACTGTTTGTCCAAAAATTTTCTCCCAGTTCTAATTTTGAGGGAAATTTAAGAAGTTTGAATTTTCATTCCAAGATGGGACAAAAGGAAATTTTGATATGTCAGAATTTCCCCCCATCAGAAATTCCAAACTTCAACCAACTGTAGTTCTCACTGTAGAAAGGATGTGGACAAATAGGAGAGAGTCCAGCAGATGGAAACAAAAATGATTAGGGGGCTGCAGCACATGACTTACGAGGAGAGGCTGAGGGAACTGGGCTTGTTTAGTCTGCAGACGAGAAGAGTGAGGGGAGATTTGATAGCTGCTTTCAACTACCTGAAAGGGATTTCCAAAGAGGATGGATCTAGACAGTTCTCAGTGGTACCTGATGACAGAACAAGGAGTAATGGTCTCAAGTTGCAGTGGGGGAGGTCTAAGTTGGATATTAAGAAACACTATTTTACTAGGAGGGTGGTGAAGCACTGGAATGGGTTACCAAGGGAGGTGGTGGAATCTCCTTCCTTCCAGGTTTTTAAGGCCCAGCTTGACAAAGCCCTGGCTGGGATGATTTAGTTGGGGTTGGTCCTGCTTTGAGCAGGGAATTGGACTAGATGACCTCCTGAAATCTCTTCCAACTCTAATATTCTATGATTCTATGATAAGTCAATTGGAGTTTTACCATTGATTTCAATGGAATCAATATAGGGCATCCCTGAATGCTTTCGAAAATCCCACCTTTAAACAGCAGCTTCTTCATGTGTAAAATTAAGTAATGACTAGATCGAGGGGAAATGTTTTGTGTAAATTAATATTATTTTGCTGAAAAATACAGATTTGGGTCGATGAACAATTTGCAAATTTGGATCAATTTCAGCAAATTGTCTCAGTTGAAAATTTTTTTTGGCAATGTGAAAATGGTTTGTTTTAGCATTTCTGAAATGAAACATTTTGACTGTTCATTTCAGAAAGACATTTTGTTTTGAAATTTCACTCAATTTGATTTAAAAAAATTGTTAAAAGATTAAAAACCCTCAAAAAGGAAACCAAATGTAAGTTTTGTCAACATCTTCATTTCACTGGAAAAGAATCAAACATTTATTTTTATTTCGGGTTGACCCAAACCAAATTTTTTCTCTGATTTTTTGGTTAAGCCACTGTACTGACAAATGGGTTATTTGACAACTCTAGTAATACCATTTCACTAAGTGATATACTGCAAGGCTAGCTCAGTAACGTTTGTAAAGCAGAGTATGCCATGCAAGGATTTCAGATGTACTTATTCAGATGTCACTGGTGCGCCTTCAACTTAGAATTCTATTTATTCTTGGAATTCTACCACATTTCTTGGGAGTTTCTCATAGGCTGAGTGATCTCCTGTGCCCACCTCCTCACACGGCCACAATCACAGTGCTCAGAGCCCACTTCTAATGCCCCCTCCCTATTCTTAATGAGGCAGCTCCCATTTTTCTTATTACATAACTTATAACTATTTACAAAAAGAAAATACAAACAACACAACAATAACCAAATGTTGAAACACCATTCCCAAATTATTGCCAAATATAAACAATACAAACCTAATCCAGGGTCCTCATGTCACTCAACTGGGTGCTAGCCAAGGGCACGTTTCATTGCCTGTTCCCTGGCTATGACCAGCACACTGTACTCTCTCAACAGAGAAGCATTTTCCAGTCACAAAAACTGAGCAGGAAGAGGAGTAGATCCTGCACATTGCAAGTGCTGTGTAATGGCATTCGCTGTAAACAATCGTTTCAATGACTTCCTCAGCAGTTACTGTGTGCCAATGAATTATGGGACTTCATACTGGGGCCTTACTGTGTAATTGTATGAGTTGACATGAAGTGCCAATTTATACTCCATGCCAGGAACAGGAATATTTTTCATTTTTGTTAACAAAGAAAATAACATTTTCCTTCACTAAAACCACAGAGAAATTAATGGTGTTTAAAGCCACTTTTAAAAAAAATTGTTTGGAATAAGGACGTCCTGCTATAAAAATTTATAAGCTGAATACTGATGGGGAAAAGATGGTTTAATCAGAGTTCACTTGTTTGGCATGGAGAACAAACAAATAAGTGCTTTTAAAACTTGATTGAAATACTCCTGTTTTTACAACTCTTTGGAAACAACAGTCTAGTGAGTGACTTGAAATCAGTGTTTAAATAGAAATCCAGCAGAGGATATTTCTTAAGGGCCAGATTGTGCCATTCTTCCTCAGCGTGCACAGTACCTATCTCTGGGAGTAGGGTCACACAGCCATATTCTGAGCTGGTGTAAACCAAGGTAGTTCAATATAGCTATGGCATCTAATACCAGTTGAGGCTCTGCTCCATAGAGTTCAGTGAGATCATCAGTTTCAATGCACTATTCACAGAGTAAGGTACCAACTAGAGCAGGTTGGGAATTTCCTGCCAAAATGTCTTTTAGACAAAAAATGTAGTTTCCATACACAGAAATGTGTCAGTTTTCCTTGGGGCAAATCCAAACAAAATATTTTATTTTGGGGTCCATTCGCGACTAGTCGAAGTCTGCCTGAACCAGCACAGTGCACTGTGGAGTGTTGCAGTTCAGGTGATTCCTGCCCCAGGTTGAAATTATTGGAATTTTCTGTAAGATGGAAATTCTGTTTTTTAATCAGCTCTAGCACTAACAAGAACAAGAGTTGATCAGTCTGGCCCAGGTTTAGAACTACAGCTTTATTTTATATTATATTTATTGTAGGTCCTAATGCAATCTTTTCTGAGGAAGTTCTGTAGAAAACACAGAGCAGTGGCTGCATCAGGAAACAGGAAAAAATAATTAATTGAACAAAATAATTAGCAATTGTTTCATCAGGGTACAAATCTGGTTATAGAGCAATTCAGTTTAGCATGGTGAGAATATAGCAAGGCTTTGGGATATTTTTGGTTTGGGTTCCTTCTCCATACTGTTTTTTAGGTAATATCAAGGTTTGTGTCTGTCCATACCAGTTCAATCGCTCATCATTAAGGCTAAGAGTATGTCACTGAGGTTGTGGAAGTCATGGATTCTATGACTTTCTGCGAAGTCCATGACATTGGGGCCTCACAGCTGCCCAGTTGCAGTGGCGGGGAGGTGGGGGGACTCTCCTGCAGCAGCCCAGCTGCCGCAGCAGCAGGAGACCCCCCCTAGCACCGAGCCAACCCCCCCTCCCCACTCTCAGCCCTGCAGGGCAGCGGGAGATTCACCGGAGCTCCGCTGCCCCAGAAGGTGGCGGGGAAATCCCCAGAGCTCCCTAGCCACCACTGCAGCGGGGAAGGGCCCGCAAGTCCCTGCCACTGCATGCAGCAGGGCAGGGTGCTGGAGGACCCTTCTCCCTCCCCATTTTGTCAGGGATGTTTTTAGTAAAAGTCAGGGGCAGGTCATGGCTGCCGTGAATTTTTGTTCATTGCCTGTTACCTGTCCATGACTTTTACTAAACATATCCATGACAAAATCGTAGCCTTACTCATCGTATAGATGTATCTGGTGTTTCCCAGTTGGAAAAATAGAGTAAATAAAAACATGCAAACTAGGGTTAGTCAACATTTTTCTACCAAAACATTTTTTCCAACTGATATTTTTGTTTGAAAAAACAGTATTTTCACAGAAAGCACCTTCTTGTCTTGAAAAATTTGTTTTTAATTGGGAAACTGAAAAACAATTTATTTTGTCAAAAAAAAAAGAAACCCAAAATGTTTTCAGCAACTGAAACATCTTACCAAAAAGTCAAAATTGCAGCTTGCAACCTCACCACCAATATTTTCCAACCAGCCACAATTAAGTTTCTACTCCAAAGGGCAATGTGTGATGTTCTTTCTATTAAAGGTGACAGGTTTAACAAGATATTTTGTGAAGTGATAGGTGATTAAAGAATTCAGTTCTTGGATTACAGCCTTTTCCATGCGTCAGGCAGGGAAATACTGTGACGTTTACTAGTTGCACTTCTAACTCTTGTTCCTTTTTCTGACAAAGTCTTATCTTATTTTGGTCAATGCATCTTGTTTCAGAACACTCTGCCCCAGATGTTACTTTGGCTTGCAAATTGATTCGTTTGCTACTGTGGCTTGCCCTAATGTTGATTTCTAGGTTGTTGGCTTGATCTTTGTTGTTTTGCCTATTAAAATCTACCATACAACATTTTTGTTGGATGACTGGTGCTCTATCACGTAGAGGATGTGTCCAGTGCAACAATGCTGTGCTTTCACAAATACTGCTTTTATAAGCATTGCATCAATATATTTGTGCAACCTATTTACAGACTCTCATTATGCATAGCTTTGTCTTGCTCTTTTATATGCAAAATAGCTCAAAGGTTTCATAGACTGTACTCTTACATCTCTTTGATGTCCTGGCAATGGCTTGACCTTTCTTTCATAGATATAAGACAAGGTTGAAATTACCGCAGCATCGATTTAAGGGTATGTCTATGTGACATTGCACCCCATAATGCTTTATAGAAATATGCTTATGAGTGTAAATATGACATAATTGGAATATGTTTTATGCTAGATATGCCATGTAACATATCTTTGCAAAGGTTATTATCTACTGCATGTATTCATCCTATTTGTATGCATGTATCATTCTTATATCTGAAGTTATGAGCGTTGGCTCTATGCTTGTATTTAAAGTGTTTGCTGTAGAAAGCACTTAAGGCAGATTTGGTCAACATAGTGTGAAGGGGCTATTCAAGTAATTGGGAGTACTTAACTAGCAATGGACTTTGAGAGACACCAATCCACATCTGAGCTTTCCTGGGAAGTTCAAGCTAACATGTAAACAATGGCGTCAGCCTGCAAAAAGCTAAATCATTCATAGGGCTTGGCTACACTTACAAATTTGCAGCGCTGCAGCAGGGTGTGAAAACACACCCTCTGCAGCGCTGCGGCGCGCCGCGCGCCAAGCGCCAGTGTAGCCCAGCCCGCTGCTGCGGCCCCCAGCCCCTCCCCGTATCCCCCCCCAGGAGCTGGAGTGCTGACAGAGGCTGGGATTCTTTTTTTCAGCGCTGGCGCGCACTACAAAGCGCTGCGCGCGCCGCGCTGCGCAGGCAGCGCTTTGAAATGCAAGTGTAGCCAAAGCCATAGACATGTGACTTGCCCAGGTGGCTACAGACTCCATCTTGTTGCTGTGATTCTGCACAGGGGAAGAGAGGGGTTTCCACCCACAAGAGAAAGAATATAAAAGGCCGTGGAACCCCCTCCATTTTGTCTTCAGCTGGCTCAGAAGATAGCCTCTCCACTCCAAAGAGATGCCTGAAAGAAACTGGAACAAAGGATATTAACTAAGGAGTCTAGTCTGTGAAAGAAGCTTATTGGAACATCTCTGAGGGTGAGATTTACCTGCATTTAGTTTTCTAGTGTATTAGGCTTAGACTTGTGTGTTTTTGTTCTATTTTGCTTCGTAATTTACTTTGTTTTGTCTGTTATTACTTGGAACCACTTAAATCCTACTTTTTATACTTAATAAAATCACTTTTTGCTTATTAATTAACCCAGAGCAAGTAATTAATACCTGGGGGAGCAAACAGCAGTGCATATCTCTCTATCGGTGTTATAAAGGGTGAACAATTTATGAGTTTGCCCAATGCTTCCCTGTTCTGCCTTGCACTGCGCCAGGGGAGCCGGTCCCCAGGGAGCAGAACAAGACAGAGTAGGCGTGTGGCTTCCCCAAGAAACACGCTGCGCTGCTAACCGCTCCCAGCGCAGCAGGGCTGGGGCTTGGGGCAAACAGCCTCAGAGCCCGGCTCGGGGGGCTTCACCTGCAGCCAGGAGACCAAACGCTGCTGCAGAAGAGCCCGTGCATGGGGCGACGCGCTGGAGGCGGCCATGCCCAGCAGCGCCGGCGGGCGGGCAGACTGGGGAGCCCGGGCTAGGCCACGCAAAGGCAGGCACCGCCCCCCAGCAGCACGCGGAGCTGGAGCTGATCCAGGAATTGCTAGTGCTGCCGCTTTCCACTTCCTGTGCCCGGCGCCGCCCCCGCCCCACCGCAGAGACCAGCCCCTGCCCCCCCTTGCCTGCAGGAGTTCAGCTAAGGTGCCGCTTTTGGAAAATCTCCTGAGGGGAAGCGGCTGCTTCCCCTGCACCCCACTAGCTACGCTCATGGTCGAGCTGACTCGAATGATCTCGTTTTCCTTCTGAAGTGGGCCATGCAGGAGTTTGTGCATTACCTTTCTGAATTTTTCATGCCTCCACAGATTTTAAGGCCAGGTGGCACTGTTATGATTGTATAACCCAGGCTGTAGAATTTCAGCCAGTGATCCCCACATCCAGGTCAATAACTTGTGGTTGAACTCGAGTATATCTTTTAAAAAGGCATTTGAAATTGATTTAAAGACCCCAAGTGCTGGAGAATTTATTACCCCCTAACATCAGGATGCAGCCCAAAGCCAGTGGATTCAAAACGATCTCCTCCCAGGACTATACTGCCATTTACCTTATGACTAGAGCATGGCTGACTGTGTTTGCCAGGCAGTATCCATCGATTGGTGGCCTGCACCTCTGGGGAACACAAGTGAGTCATTTTAGTTTGGTACCTTTCAGTACCTAGTCCCCCCAGTGTCCCCCGAGGAGGCTCTGTCTGGGATAACACTTGAGGGCTAGCTGTATAAGGCCATTACTCTCCTTGGCTATTTAGTGGTGAGATGTAAAGGCAAAGAAGGCCCCAAAGCCAAACCCTGGGTTCAAGCAAGCCATGGACCTTGTGGCTGTTCAGAACTGAACTGTATAGTCAGACAGCTCTGGTAATGAGGTGATGGGAATCAAGTAGCTCAATGAAACTGGCATTCCAAAAAGCAGAAAAATATCATTATTTGATAGAGGCAAGGAACATTTCGCTTTTAGATCTGAGACACAGAGAGAAAATAGAGCAGCACCTTTAGTACAGCATCAGTTTTTCCTGGAATTAAGACATAGTGTCATCCTGTATTTTTCTTTTTAAAGCCCAGAGAGCCGCAATTAGATTTCAGCAATAAAAGCAGAGAACATCTTTAAAGAAAGCAGGCTTCACAGGATAGCTGAGGCACAAAACAAACAGCCCTTTGAATCGCAGAGAGATGACTCAAACTAACACAACAACGTGAGAAGGAGTAAGAGAAAAAAGAATGAGCAATATTGAGGCTGCATCATCCTCATTCTTTCCAAATCCTTCCCTAATAACTAGTCAGTTGATTTATTTCAAATAAACGAATTTCTGACACTCAACCTTACCATTGTGTCCCCAGGGGCCTCCTCTATCCAGCAGCACATGGAGAAGAATCTGACAGAATCCTAGGGTATTAACAAGAGCAAATACATTCATGGGACAAGTGAATACATTAAAGGAATTGGCTGGAGGAGGGAAACCCAAGAAAGATCTTGCATAACTGAAATATAGAAAAGGTCTGTATACACTTTGGCTTGATTTCCTCTACAGCATGAATGACTATGAGTAACAAGGAGTGTTGCAAGAATGTACATTGCATCCTCAGCTGATGTAAATTGGCTTCATTCCACTGAAGTCAGTGGAGCCACCTGAGGATCTGGCCTATCATAATGTATATATGAGAATGAGATTGGATACATTGTGTTTGAAAGAGGGTGTGAGTGTATGCTGCAAACATGACAGCATGCTACATATGTATGAGTGTGTATTTTAACAGCTATGGGTGGTGCTTAATAGCAGGAGAAGAATTGTGTGTAAAATGCGTTGCTTGGGCTTCGTGTGAAGTAATACTTTTCATTTAGAAAATAATTTGCCTAAGTATGAATTTAAAAATCAAAATCCTTTTCTCCTCTTCATAGAGGAATAATAAATTAGCAGACTTTCAACATATTGATGCACTTGTATCAAGAAAAGTAATTTTATAATGTATGTATGGTTAATTCATACACTTATACAGCAACAAATCTTCTTTAAACAGTTTTGACTGGAGAACTCTGCAAAATCCTATGAAACTCACCTGCTTGTAATTCATTCCAGACTCAACATGCATGAGAAATTTTTTAAAAAGTTGGCTAATAGTTTGAGTAAACCTGGGCTCAGTTTTAAGTGAAAGCTTTAAGTGGTCTGGCATGAAAACTACTCAAAACATGAAAATGTGCATGGTTTTGATACATGCTTTTTTCTGAGTTTCACAAAGAAGTTGATTGACTTGGAATAGGCTTAACTGTGGCATCAGAGGTATAATATTGGCAGTTCTGGAGATGGGCCAAAAAACAAAAAAACACCCTGGATCCAAACAAACCCAGATTTTTTTGGAATTTGGTATGTGGATCAGCCTCCACTCTGAATCCTGATCCCTAAGCCCATCTCTGTCTTCTTTATTACTCCTTTTAGCAGCATGGAAAGGAAGGAAATGCAAGTTTCCATTTAAAACTAAACAGACAATTGTGTTGGAGCCTTCCACAGCCAAGGAATGATCACACACGTGAATCACTCATTCAAATATCTCTTGTTCTTATGTTCACAGTCTGATTCCTCCAATCATCCATGCCTCTGATTTGAGTTAAGTAGATATGGATTCTTGACAGCATTCCTGCTGCTCTGAAATCCATAGGCACTGAACACCACTTAATTGTTTAAGGCACACAACTTCCTATATTAATTAAGCAGGCATGAGTAGGGACACATCACAAAATCAGTGTGTACTCTGAGCTTGTCCAATAGTCAATGAGCTGGAAGCAGGTTTTTCCAGTCCCCTGTGTGTAGTTTGGGACACTGAGTCTTACCTCTTACACAGCAGCCTGGCTTGTTATTGGCTAGCAGCAAGAGCATGGCTATTGGCCTGGAGCTCTTGGCAGTCTTCCAAGCATCCCCAGGAGAAGCTGGAAAGTTTTCCATCTGAGCTTGTATTTTATGGACCATGAGATAGAAACTCAGGATGGGAGGCATGAGGAAGGAAGAACTAAACCTTCACCTCTATGATCATGTGTCCCACTCAGGCTGTGCAGCCCCAGTGACTCCCTTGCCAGGAGCTTTCATTCCCAGAGGTTGGTAACGTTGCAAAACCAATGACTGTAAACATGAGTGTAACTAGAAACCTCTATTTAGCTGCTGGCCTAAGTGAAATGAAATGAGCGACTTCTCATTTCAGCTGGGGAGAGTATCCCAGGGAAGGATTAAGGTCAGTTGTGGCAGTCCATGTTTTGGCAAATGCATCACCCCAGTTTAGTACTACACAGGGAAGTGCTGTGTGTGAACAAAAACATCCTGTAAATACAGAATGAAATTTTAGTTGTTAGCTGCGGAGCCTGTTAAACAGAACTGGATTTCCTGTACAAGGCGCTAATTAGTAATATAGCCCCAGCTGAGATGAGAGGTGTACATAAT
Organism: Mauremys reevesii; assembly: GCF_016161935.1. Taxonomy (NCBI): domain Eukaryota; kingdom Metazoa; phylum Chordata; order Testudines; family Geoemydidae; genus Mauremys; species Mauremys reevesii. The sequence continues at coordinate 128,025,254 of NC_052628.1, forward strand.
AGATCTGTTTTAATCAATATTATTATTTCTATTACAGTAATGGCTGGAACCCCAACCGAGATTGGGGCCCATTGTGCTAGGAGCTGTCCCTACCTTGAAGAGCTTACAATTCAAACAGACAAGGACTGTGTGACTGGAAGAATCATTATCCCTATTTATCGATGGAGAACTGAAGCACAGAGAAATTAAATGATTTCCCCAGGGTTGTACAGGAAGTATGTGGCAGAGCTAAGATTTAAACCCCTATCTTCTGAGTCCCCTTCCAGTGTCTTAACGCCAGACCATCCTTCCTTCCTCAGCCCATGTTAACAAATGATTGGTTTGGTTTTTCCTTAGTTCATGCAGGGAGAAAGCAGCAAACAATCTTTAGTACAAATCCAGGCATTCAGACAACACATCACAGGCCAGATTCCACATCTACAGGGATGAATAGTGGATGTTTTACTGTTGATTTCAATGGGACTATGATTTGGCCCGTCTTTACTTTTCGCCTTAGTTTCTTTTTGCTTTGTTTCCTAGATTGGCCCAGCTTTAGCTCTAGTGCCTGTCATCATAACAGCGACACAGTTTGAGGATATGTCCCAAAAGTGGCAAAATTGGCTGAAACACACAGCCACCATTTTTATTTTCAGCTTGTATTTAAATATGGTTTATTACAATTCCCATAGTGAAGTTCTGCAGTCTGCCAAGCCAAGGTACTGTGACCACTTCTCTCCTGAGACTGACTATGATATGAAAAAAGGACATTCTACAATTAAATACTGGAAGTTATACCTTGAAATTCCTTAACGCAGAATTGATTATCAAGTCTATGAAGAAAGAACACACATAAAAGACAGACCTGATAGTCCTCTCAAGTAATTGTCCTCTCACTGTAACTCCACTGACTGCATGGAGTTACTCCTGATTTACACCAATGTATCTGAGAAAAGGATCAGTTGCAAAGTATTTAAAAATACGAACTACAAAAGCAGTTTCTCCTCCCTTGGTGTTCACACCTCAGCTGCTAGAAGAGGACCTCACCCTCCCTGACCTTACTAACCTCATTATCTCCAGGCTGATTCTGGCCTGCATATTTACACCTGCCTCTGGAAATTTCCCTTACATGCTTCTGACGAAGTGGGCATTCACCCACGAAAGCTCATGCTCCAGTACGTCTGTTAGTCTATAAGGTGCCACAGGACTCTTTGCTGCTTTTTAAAAAACAAATGTAATCTTATCCATTGAACACGCAGTTCCCATTTAATAGCCCTAGTTGGGCTTTCCAATGGAGCCTAACATTAGGTAAATAGTACTCGAATATTAATATCACGCAGACTGTAAGCGCTTAGGAACAGGGTCTCATGTTTTACAGCACTTAACACAATAGAGCACCAATCCATAACTGGGGCCCTTGTGTGCAACTGTAATAAAATAAGAATTAGCCATTTAAATCATGTACTTACCTTTGTCAGTGTAACTACATGAGTGTTAAAAGACACTTGCTCCATGAACATTATGCAGAGAGAAGCCCAGGTGGCTAACCTAAATCCTGCTCTGCTCTACTGTCCTGTGCCTTAAGTCTGTTCCAGAGAGTGCTGTTATTTTATGGACAGTGCAGGATTGTTTCCAAGTGGAGCTAGTCAATTTTTTTCCAGTTTAATTGAAGTCAATGGGAGCTCCTCACTTAAAGTGTTTAGGAGCTTTGGAAAATCCTGCCAGGCCCCTGTGTGCATGGTTAGTGCCTCTGAGAAGCTGGCCCTTACTAGCTCAATACTGAAAGGTGCCAGGCAGACTCTCTTTTCAGAATGCACTGCCGGCCTTGGGAGGGCTTCACTGACATCCTAGCCCGCCACCGCCAGCAGCAGCTTGTTTGCTAATGACTTCCTTGCCTCCTGATGCTGCCCTGAGGCTCTCAGGAGTGTCCCTGTACTTTCTTATCCAAAGTGCTGGACTCATGTCTTCACAGCACTCCCCATGGAGAGCCCGGAGCAAGGGATCGAGTTTCAGTCTTGCGCTGCATGGTCCTTCATTACACTGCCACTAAACTCTGGGCTGGAACAGCACGCTGGGGTGAGCTAAGGACAGCGAGGAGGCCTTAGCCTTGAACGTCTTCCTTTCCCCAGGGGTAGCAGGACAGAGCCACAGCAGTTAGCAGTGTTCCTTGTGCTGGTGTGAGAGTCCTGTAACCAACTGAAGACAAGCTTACACTTGCTTTCTCTGTAATACAGTCTGTGCCATACGGTACAGGGGTGTTTATCAGGCTACGCTGTGGAACTTAAAAACAAAAAAACCTCCCCCCCAACGAAAAACAAAAAAACCCCAAATTTTTCATTTTGCCATTTTGCAAAGGAAACCTTTCAACTTTTTGTTCAAAACCACATTTTGTTGTGCTATGGAGCTAGATTTAATTAAAGAAAAAAGGGTTCACATTGCAAAACGAAATGAAATATTTAATCCAGCCTGAAATGTAAATGTTTTGGTTTGGTGTGGTGAGAATAACGGAAACATTTCCATTTCAGGTTTCAGAGTAGCAGCCGTGTTAGTCTGTATCCGCAAAAAGAACAGGAGTACTTGTGGCACCTTAGAGATAAATTAATATGCAAATTAGATACAATTAACTTAGGTTTAAACAGAGACTGGGAATGGACCTTTTCATGTTCTCTGTATGTATAAATATCTTCTGTATAACTAACACTGCTACCCCTCTGATACTTGACATCTTCTGTCTGTGTGTTTCATTCTATGCATCCGAAGAAGTGGGCTGTAGCTCACGAAAGCTCATGCTGAAATAAATCTGTTAGTTTCTAAGGCGCCACAAGTACTCCTGTTCTATTTCCATTTCAGATTGACTTGCAACAAGCTTTTCCTCCCTGTTCTTGTGGCTCAGCCACCTAAGGGAGCAATCGGTTTTGGTCAGCTCTACTTCCTTGTACTCGCTCATTCTTCTCACCAGCCTGCACAGGGCTGCCAAAAATCTGCCCCTGCAGGTCAGCCTGTCAAATTTACCAAAGAATAAAATGGAAAGACATTACTCCCCACCCCTGTATTTCTTCCACATTGTGGGATGTGGCATGACAGGCTTTCTGCAGCTTGGAGTTTACCATTGAGGGGCCTTTTTTTCCTGCTTTGCATTAGCAAAATTTCCCTCCAAACCCTATCCACTTTAAAACCAGCTCAGCAAGCCTGGTTTGGAACCAAAGATGGCCTGATTCTCACTTACACTCAGGGCTTGGATCCACACAAAGGCTGGACCTCTTTAACTATACCAGAATAGGAAGGAGAATCAGCTATATTGGCGTAAACATGCTATACCTGTGTCCACATTAAGTGTTTTATGGGCATCATTATTCCAGTTAAAAAAAAAATCACAGCCCGTAACTGGAATATTGATCCGTGTTCAGAAATTCTGTAGACCATGCCTAAGGCCCTTTCCACCACTCTGGCATTGGGTGTGTAAATGCAATTAATGCCCACTTTAAGGCCTCTTTATGCTGCCAGAATGAAGTAAAGGGGCTTTAGTGTAAATCAGAATCAAGCCTGTCATGTAGACCAGGCTACCCTAGAAAGCGTATAGCTTTGTGGTGAGTCAGCTTCTAGTGCATAGCTTATTCCTGTTCCCTGACTGAAATAGGCAAAAGGCCATTGCTGGGATAACAGCATCTACACTGGGGCTTTTGCTGGCACAGCTATGTCAGCGAGGGGCCTGAAGAATATTTACACTCTCTTTAAGGTGCTGCCTTGCCCCTCTTGTCATCATTTAGCCCTGTGCAAATGGGGTGTGAAAGGTGTACATCGGAATGGGAGCAGTTACATATATGTTGCAGCCATTTTGCACAAATTTAAGGCCCCATCTACACAGGCAATTTAGTGTGCAGTAAAGCAGCTCTGAGCGCTGTAACACCCGAGGTTACATGCTGCCAAGCCACTGAGTGTGCAGAAACTGTGCAGTTGCAGTGCTGTAAAAAACCCACCTCGACAAGAGGCGTAGAGCTTTCTGCGCCGGGGCTACAGCGCTGTGGGGCCAGTGTAGACACCGTGGCGATTACAGCACTGTGATTGGCCTCTGGCTGGTGTCCCACAATGCCTGTTCTTGCCTCTCTGGCCATCGGTTTGAACTCTACTGCCCTGCCCTCAGGTGACCAACCGGCAGCCCCACCCCATATGTTCCTTTGCAAATTTGAGAGTCCCCTTCCTGTTTGCTCAGTGGCACGTGCAGTGGTCTCAGCACCTCTTTCCAGGTGGCCATGCCTGCCCCACGCACCAGGCAATCCCCCGCTTGGAGCAGTGCCGAGCTGCTGGACCCCATCAGTATTTGGGGAGGGGAGGCTGTGCAGTCCCAGCTGCGCTCCAGCCATAGGAATTTTGATTTCATGATGCATGATAGAAAGGGGGCATGACCGGGACACATTGCCGTGCAGGGTCAAAGTGAAGGAGCTGCGGAACGCCTACCACAAGGGGCGGGAGGCAAACTGCCGCTCCGGTGCTGCACCCACAAGCTGCCGGTTCTACAAAGAGCTGGACGCAATACTCGGTGGTGACCCCACCTCCACTGCCAAGGCCCCTGTGGATACTTTGTTGGCTTCGTTGCCAGTTGAGAGTGGACCGAGCCAGGAGGAGACAATCTTGGATAAAGAGGGGGAGGGGGACCCAGAGGCAGAGGTTGGCTTGGAGGTCAGAGATGCATGCAGTCAGGAGCTGTTTTGTATCCTGGAGAAGCCTAGCCAGTCACAGCAGTCGGAGCTTGGCGAAGCACAAACAGGAGAGGAGGTCCTTGTAAGTGGTTCTAATTTTGGAAAATGCTGAAGCGAGTTGTTGGAGGCAGGAGGGTTGCTTAAGCAAGTTTTTGGGGGCAGGAGGGTTGCAGAAAGCAGGCTTGTCTCCCACCTCATGCCTAGTTTGAGTGGCAGAACAGGCTGTTGATACACTCCCTCACTTCACGGGAATCTCCCTCAGAGATCTCCAGGAAACGCTTGTGAAGATACTGGCTAATCCACTGCCACATGTTTCTCAGCAGAGCTGCTTCGTTTCTTGCCCCATTAACAGTAACTTTCCTGTGCCACTCCTCCCTCCTTATAGTCCATCAGGGTGGAATCTGACTACCCACTGTACTTATGGGGAGGGATAGCTCAGTGGTTTGAGCATTGGCCTGCTAAACCCAGGCTTGTGAGTTCAATTCCTGAGGGGGCCATTTAGGGATTGGGGCAAAAATCTGTCTGGGGAGCAGTCCTGCTTTGATCAGGGGGTTGGACTAGATCCCTCCTGAGGTCCTTTCCAACCCTGATATTCTATGAGTCAACACCATCCCCCTGCAGTTTGGCCCTGCTGATGTACAGCCCCCGCTGCACTGTACTCCAAAGGGGAAGTATGGGTGTGATCCCCGGACATACACAAATCTATAGCCATCCCGGGACCCCTCCTCCTCTTGAGACCTTCCCTTCCCCCACTGATGATTTTTTTAGTTTGACTCTCTCCTCTGGTGGTCATCTTTCAATAACAGAATTGTGTTTGTTTGAAAACAATCTTAATTCTATTAAGTGAAAGCAAAAAGAGCACAGCAAAGCAACATACATTTATGTTAAGGCCCCTTCTTGCATCATGTGCACCAATCACCTCCTAGAATTACAACACTGCAATCCTGAGCATAGCAACAAATATTAGTGGCTTTCAGCTTCAAATTGCTGCCATCCCTGGTGACTCCCAGCCCTGATCCTTATGGCCCTGTGCTGTGCCCCTCTAATAGCCCTGGTCTCTGGCTGTTCAAACTCAGCCTCCAGGCGCTGAGCCTCTGTGATCCAGCCCTGAGTGAAGCTTTCACCCTTCCCTTCATAAACATTTTGGAGCATACAGCAGGCGGCTGCAAGCATAGGAATATTGTCATCAACCATGTCCATCTTCCCATACAGGCATCGCCAGTGAGCTTTTAAATGGCCAAATGTACACTCCACAGTCATTCTGCACTTGCTCAGCCTGTTGTTGAACCGCTCCTTGCTACTGTCAAGTTGCCCCGTGTATGGTCTCCCAGGATCACAATGGGCATTTTGACTTCACCTATGGTGATCTTCTGGTCCGGGAAGAAAGTCCCTGCTTGCAGCTTCTTGAACAGGCCAGTGTTCCAAAAGATGCGTGTGTCATGCACCTTTCCAGACGAGCCTGCGTTAGTGTCTATGAAATGTCCACAGTGATTCACAATCATCTGGAAAACCATTGAGAAATACCCCTTGCAATTAATGTACTTGGTGGCTAGGTTGTCTGGTGCCAGAATTGGAATGTGTGTGCCATCTATCGCCCCTCCACAGTTAGGGAAGCCCATTTGTGCAAAGCCATCCACAATGTCACGCATGTTGCCCAGAGTCACGGTCTTTCAGAGCAGGATGCAATTAATGGCTCTGCACACTTCCATCAACACGATTCCAACGGTCGACTTTCCCACTCTGAATGGTTAGCGACCAATTGGTAGCAGTCTGGAGTAGCCAGCTTCCATAGTGCAATCACCACGCACTTCTCTAACGACAGGGCAGCTCTCATTCTCGTGTCCTTGCACTACAGGGCTGGGACCAGCTCATCACTCAGTCCCATGAAGGTGGCTTTCCTCATGCGAAAGTTCTGCAGCCACGGCTCATCATCCCAGACGCACATCACGATGTGATTCCACCACTCAGTGCTTGTTTCCCGAGCCCAAAAGTGGTGTTCCACTGTGGTCAGCACCTCCATGACAGCCACAAGCAATCTCATCTCATAGTTACTATGCGTGGCGAGAGCAATGTTGCATGCCTCTTGCCTTTGTAGTTTAAGGAATAACTCCACTGCCACTTGTCAGTGTGAGCAGCATTCTTGTCAACAGCTTGGGATCCATTCCTGCAGCCAGAAAGAGGCAGGGCAGGGTGTGCAGTACACAAACCATTGAAAGATGGTGCCAAATGCGGATGGAAGCACAGGGATTGCCGAGATGTGAAGCAATGCATCATGGGGCATTGGGACAGGAGCCAGGATGCCCCGTGATCCCGTCCCACAAGTCTTAGTGGCAGAAGAGAAAAATGAGCTCTGTGGGATAGCTGCCCAGAGTGCACCACTCCGAATAGCGCTGCAAGTGTGAACACGCTATTGCGTAGGCAGCTGTCAGTGTGAACATACAACAGCGGTTTCCGTTTGGCGCTCTCTGAGCGGCGCTGTAACTTTGCAAGTGTAGATGTGCCCTAAATGACTAAACAAGCTGGACGCCCTTTGATTAAGATAGAGCCATAGAGATTGATTTTCCATGTGAGTATTTTGCTGCTTGCCTGCTTTTAACACAAGTGGCAATTATATGTTAAAGCCCTGTGTCAGAAACGTACTAGCTAGCAATGAGGGCACCAAAGAAGGTTCCATTTGGAAAAGCATCTGCAATTTTTAGACGCTAAACAAAACCGCTGAACTGCGAAACTGGACTGAAATTATCCACTTCTAGTTCCAGTCGGAAAAAGGAAGGGCAGAGGCCCATGAAACTGAACAATACTGAGAGTGCAGGCGGGTGACAGCCATCCAAATTGTTCTAAGCTTTAAAAAAAAAAAAGGTTGGGTCAGGCTGAGTTTGTATTTTGGCTAAAGGTTTGAGTCTGTTCTTAGTCCATCCTTGAAAATTCTCTCTTGCTTTTATGGTTTTATTTATTTATTTATTTAGGCATTTAATATCGCTCCAATATATTACAAATACCTTTTCAGTGAGTCACAAAGACCAAGTTCCACCCAAGTGCAGCTCAGATCCCCACTGGTTGACATCAGACTTTTGAAAGTCCTTTAGCCTTTGTCATCCTGTAATATTTAAAATGAAAAAAAAAATGAAGATTGCAAGGAATTTTCACAACACCTACCCCTAGAGAACGGCTCTGGATGTACGGACAGAAAGGCATTTAAACAGCATATCAAAGCCAAAATATCTGTGGCTCATTAAGTGTGCTGGCCATTGTTAGGAGGAGAGAGGGGAAGATAAATTGGACAATATCTTTAAGAAAGGTTTCAGTGGCGGTTTTACTGATCACACATCTATTAGGTGCATGGCTATATATAATCATAACATGGGAAGAGAAGGACTTAGACTTAGAAGGTCCCTAATTTGTGTACTAATAAAGATACTTTGTATTTACATAGCAAGTTTCATTCAGAGATTTCAAAGCATGTTACATTCATTAATTCTCAGTTTTTGTGAGGTCTATAAGTAGGATTAGACTCATTTTACAGCTAGCCCCCTCTCTGTGCCTCAGTTTCTCTATTTGCCCCAGGTTACACAGCAAGTAGGCGGAAGAGCCAGGAATACAACCCAGGATTTCTAGCTGACTACACCCAGCTTTAACAACCAGAGAACACATTCTGACATTCTTCCTTCAACCTGGAGAACTTTTAGAAAAAATTATTGACTCAAATCTTTTGGCAGTATTAATTAGTCCTGCTATAGAGGCACATCACTTTACACCAGCTGAGGCTCTGGGCCATTGCGTTTTAGGACTGTGTTTAGAACTGAAGATGGATAGCTATAGATATGTACAGTACCCCACAGCCAGTTGCTGTTGTCATCCAGAACGGACTGAACAATCACAGTATTCCTTTGGGAAGCAAAAAAAGAAACGGCAACAGAGGCTATAGCAGACGTATCCATGTATTAAAGGAAAATGCTGTGAAATCACCCATCAGGTATATTTGAGGATGAGTCATTCCGAAGGTAATCATGAACAAAGGTATAAAAGGACGATACCTAGGTATTATATTTATTTTATAACAGAGTTTCAAACTATAGAGGCCCTTTGTAAGCAACTGTCTGAACACTGAGAAGGCTATAGCTGAATGTTAGGAATATAACGGACAGATTGTTAGCTGGTGTGAATTGGCATCACCCCATTGATTTCAGTGGAGCTGTGCCAGTTTGCACCAGCTGAGGATCTGGCTCCAAAAAACTTCAGCAGAAAGGCGCTGAGCTAAGAAAGCACTTAAACATGGGCTTACCTTTAATGTCATGGGACTTAATCACTTGCTTAAAGTGAAGCATGTGCATAAGTGCTATCTTGAAAAGCAATGCTTAACTCAAGTGAAGCATAATTTTTTCAGTAGAGTTTTGGTGGTGAGATTTTTCTCAGAGGTCACACTACAAATATTATTTTATCCTAGAACTGTGAAATGGAAAAAGCTGATATCTGAAGTATTCGGGGCCAATACCTGACTTTTGGCTCTGAAATTCAGTGAATTCCAAGTCTCCACTACCCTGTTTGCAGCAAGAGTTTCTTGGCAGGTCATCTGATGCATCCATCATAGGTGACAAGACCAAGTGTTTTGAATATCAGAGCACCTGCTCTCAGCTCTACTGCTTAGTGTGCAGATTGCCAATCATTTTGTTTTAACAAAGCGAGATGAAGAAAAGACAAAAATTCTCCAACATAAGCATGTGTGTGAGAGAATAAATTTATTTTTTAAAAATTCTTCAGCCAGCCAGAAAATAGTCCTTCTAACTCAAGCCAGTTGTAAAAAGCACAGAAACTTGTCTAAAGAAGGGGAATAGAGTGGAATGTGGCCAGCAATAAGAGTTGCTTAAGTCTGACTTTTTTCCCCCACTCACAGGCACTGCTGGCCATTCAGGTCTTTGGGAAAGCTCCAGATTTCGGGCAGTTAGTTCAATCATTGGAGCAGATGGAAGAGACATTAAAATGGAGCTGGAAGAATGTCTGTGCCACTCGCCATTTATGGAATTGGCAAGGACATTTCCACCAATTGCTGATCCAATACAGAGGATGCTTTACATTTCTGTAGGGCTCTCCAAGCCTCTTCCAAACATCCATGAATGAATCCTCAACGGTCTTGTCAGCTAGTCAAGTATCACCTGCCTTTTGCAGATGAGGAAACAGACTCTGGGATAGCTGGGGACAAAACCCAGTTCTTCCAACATGCAGAGTGCAGCTCTCCCTAATCTCTATACGCCAAGGGGTAGGTTGTCATGGTCCTTGCTCTACTATGCTCGAGAGGAACTGGGTGTAAACCCTGCTTGGTTCTGCTCAGATGGTGACTCTGGCTATGAGGAGGAGATCAAGGGCTACTCACCTGTTCCTTTGCCCTGAAAACACATGGTGGGGGAGGGACCAGGAGTGCGAAAGAGGCCTGGATATGCCCTCCCATTTGCCAGCCAGAGTAGCTACCTGGATGCATGGAGTTCAGTGAGCAGCTCCCCCAAACAGTAATGTGCTCCCCGCCTCAGAGCCAAGTGGGAGCAGGAGAGGAACTGTCACACGGAGTCACAGCTTGTTCCTGGGTCTGTCCCTTGAGCAGGGCTGCTCTGCGTGGCCGTGGCTCAGGGCAGATTATAACAGGAGAAATTAGCCCTGCACAATCCTGTTACACTGGCTGGGGGTCACCAGAGTGCAGCAGCAATCTGACCACACCCCGGCTTTCTCCCTTATGCTGGAGCCAGAAGGGGATGGGGGAGTGTGGTAGGGATGGCTAGGCCAGCTCTGTGTTACTTCCACCACAACACAGATGTACTGAGGTGGCTGGATTTCTTGCTGCTCTGTAATCTCAATGGTACCCGAAGCACTGGAGAAAGTGAGTGTGTATGTGTGTTGGGTGTGTATGTGTGTGTGTGAGGGGGGATTAGAATCTGGCTTTGTTTTTCTAAAAACACTTCAATAGTATTTATAAAATATAAAGCCAAGTGATTTTGGATTCCTCAAGTTTTGGGTGCGCAAGATGAGCCACCTTAAAGAGACATGATTTTCAAAACGTGCAGAGCACCTGCCCTCTGAACATCGGACACTTATGGAGCATCTACAGGTTTGGTTTGGTTTGGTTTGTAAATTTAAGTTTATGGGCTAAATTCCACCACAGCAATGTCACTGACTTCACTGGAGCTGAGCAGGGTGTCAGGCAGGACAGCACTAGGCTTATTTATTTGAATTTCATTTCAGCACCCAGAAGGCCCCCCTCCCCTGGGACACCAACATATGTAAGTGTCCAGGCTGTCGAAGAGAAGGCACAACCAAAGGCTGCTTACATGGGGGTCACAGAAAGCCCTAATCCAAAGCCCACAGAAGTCAATGGGAGTCTATCCATTGGCTTCAATGGGCTTTCGATCGGGCTGTAATTCTGTACTTGCTGTTTGAACGGCAAATGCTGTTTTCTTCAAGGCCTGTGGATACATCCATTTCCTCCGAAAACTGAAGAGAAACGAGTACGTTTCCTGCAATATGCAGCTTTGGATTTCTGACGGGGTTCCAGAGTAGCTGGGACAAGGAGAGGTGGGGCTGGTCAGCCTCGGGTGAAGCGCTGCTCCAACACATTACAGCCATTACTCTGCCTCGTTGCTACCATCCATCAATTGGTTGAGACTCGAGATGAGATGTTGCCAGTATTTTTGGAATGGAAGCTGCAGTGTTAAACAGCACATTCTCTTACATACGCTAATCAATGCCAATTTTTTTTTAAGGAGGGCAAAAACTATGCCTGTACTTGCGGTACTCTTGTATTCTTTTTGGCCTTTATTCTTACGTGCGTTTTCAGTGTCATATACCAAGTCTTGCTGACTTTTAATCCACTTTCCCTGCTAGAACCTATCTGATGATGAGAGCCATCCAGTAATGATCAGGCCTGACGCAAGCACGTTGAACTCAGTGAGAATCTATTTGTTGACTGCAATGGATTCTGGATCAGGTCCTTAATAGCCAAAATTCCATTCTCAAACACGTGCTTGCAAGACTTCAGCTGGAGTTGCAAATGTATATCTGAGGCCAAAATCAGGCCCAGAGTCTGCATGTTCTCTTGGGAAAGGTTTAGATTGTTATGTTCAGCACAAGGAACTGGAGAATTCAGTGCAATTTTGCATTTCATGAAGTCTTTGGAACTTATTAACAACCCTTCCCCTCCCCCACACTGCTCTGCCCCGAACATTGTTCTTTTTTTTCTCATGAAAAATTATTACTTAGATCAGAGGTGGGCAAACTATGGCTCGCGGGACCCTCCTGCCCAGCCCCTGAGCTCCTGGCCCGGGACGCTGCCCCCTGCCCCTCCCCCGCTGTCCCCTTCCCCCACAGCCTCAGCTCACTGTGCCGCCGGTGCAATGCTCTGGGTGGCGGGGCTGCGAGCTCCTGAGGCAGCCTAACCCAGTCTCTGTGCTGCGCGGTGGTGGCGCTGGGTCCAGCCAGCAGCACGGCTGCCTGTCCTGGTGCTCTGGGCAGCGCAGCTGTAGTGCTGCCAGCCACCGGTGCTCCAGGCGGCATGGTAAGGCGGCAGGGAGCAGGGGGGTTGGATAGAGGGCAGGGGAGTTTGGGGTGGTGGGAAGGGGGCAGGGGTGTGGATAGGGGGCGGGGTGGTTTGGGGAGAAACAGGGGATTGAATGGGGGCAGGGATCCCAGGGGGGCAGTCAGGAAGGAGGGGGGGTTGGATGGAGTAGCGGGGGGCAGTCAGGGGCAGGGGGTCTGGGGGCGGTCAGGGAACAGGGATAAGGGGTGGTTGGATGCGGCAGGGGTCCTGGGAGGCAGTCAGGAAGGAGAGGAGGGGTTGGATGGGGTGACAGGAGGTCCAGGGACTGTCAGGGGACAGAAAACAGGGGGGATTGAATGGGGCAGGAGTCCTGGGGGGGCTGTCAGGGACAGGGAGTGGGGGAGGTGGATGGGGCAGGAGTCCCGGGGGAGTATCAGGGGGCGAGAAGCAGTGGGGGAGTTTGATGGGGTGGGGGGCGGGCCATGCCTGGCTGTTTGGGGAGGCACAGTGTCCCCTAACCGGCCCTCCATACAATTTGGAAACCGGATGTGTCCCTCAGGCCAAAAAGTTTGCCCAGCCCTGAGTTAGATGAATGAATCATATTTTGTTTTTTCCGTCACTAAATAGAAGTCTGTGATAGATAACATAATGGTGCTGGTAGTGACTGGTATCCTTAGGGTTACAAAATAGTTTAAAGTATAAATCCCTTATAACTTTCTGAAATGTTCTCCTCTGAGATTACATTTTCCATACTCGGTCTCCAAACAGAGACAATTTTTAATTTGAACCATGTTTTTTCAGCTAGTTTTAAATGATAGGAAAGAGCCCTGGGTTCTGTTCCCAGCTTTGGTACTGACGTGCTGCTTGCAAGCCATGTCACCTCTCTCTGCCTCTGTTTTCACTATCACCCTCTGACTGAGTTGTCTGTTTAGATTGCTAGGACTGTCTCTTACTGCAGCGGTTCTCAAGCAGGGCTCCGGGGCCTCCAAGGGGGCTGTGAGCAGGTCTCATATATTCAGAAAACCAGTTATTGTGGAAAGCTTGAGAACCCCTGTGTGTATGCAGTGCCTAACACAATAAGGCCCTGATCTCAGCTGTGGTCGCTCAGCACTAATGTAGCACAAACAATACATACTAATACATTCCTGTTTGATCACTAGTATTTTTAATGAAGTAAATTTTCAAATGGCCAAGCTTTGAAAGCTCACACTTAACATGAAAGTCCAGCAAAACAAAAACTTTAACCCAGAGTTAAGGCTGTAAACTAGCTGAAGAAGAAAAGAGAATATAAATGTTATTTAAAAATAAGTGTCAGAAAGCAAATAAATTCCCAAATGTTTGAGTGTATGGAAATGGAGATTTAAATTATCCCAAATACTGTAACTGCAAATTGGCCTTTCTGATGTATTAATGTGGCAAAGGCCAGCACAGGATGCCACAGCTGTACGGTACTGAGTCCTTTCAGCTTTCATTCATAGAAAGGGTGCCGAGCACCTTGCCGAATCAAGCCCAAGGAGACCACACAGTGTTTATAATTTTCCCCATAAATCCATGCAGTGTCCATAATTCCTATGTGGCAGGCCCAATCCTCAGCTCGTGAAAATGTTGCCAGTAACTGAAGTTCATGGAGCTACATTGGTATACACCAGCTGAGAATCTGGACCCCAATTTACAATCCCTACATTTTTATGACATTATTTTATTCTCATGGGACCGAATCTCTTCCCAGAGAATGGGAAAAAAATTCCCAAACAAGCTGTGTTATCCCAAACTGACAGGCCCGCTGCCAAAATCTGAATGCATTGCCGTATACAGGACAGTGACTTTCGATTCAGTACGAATGATTTGCTAGTTTCTAAGCTTTGTGGCTCTGCAGAACACAGCCAACCCTCCTAGACATTGTCTGGCAAATGCTGCAACTGACTCCAAGCTGTCTTTTTACTAGGGCTGTCAATTAATCACAGTGAACTCAAGCATTTTATGCAAAACAAATTAACTAGATTTTAAAAAAACAGTCGCAATTAATCACAGTTTTAATCGCACTGTTAAACAATAATAGAATACCAATTTCAATTTATTATAAATATTTTTGATGTTTTTCTACAATTTCAAATATATTGATTTCAATTACAACACAGAATACAAAGTGTACAGGGCTCAATTTATATTATTATTTTTATTACAAATATTTGTACTACAAAAAGATAAACGAAGGAAATAGTATTTTTCATTTCACCTCATACAAGTACTGTACTGCAATCTCTTTGTCCTGAAAGTGCAATTTACAAATGTAGAATGTAAAAGTTTTGTTACATAACTGCACTCAAAACCAAAACAATGTAAAACTTTAGCGCCTACAAGTCCACACAGTCCTCCTGCTTGTTCAGCCAATCACTCAGACAAACAATTTTTTTATATTTATGGGAGATAATGCTGCCTGCTTCTTTTTTACAATGTCACCTGAAAGTAAGAACAGGCATTCGCATAGCACTGTTGTAGCTACAATGCAAGGTAATCATGTTCCAAATCTTCTAAACACATGTATGACCCTTCATGCTTCGACCATCATTTGAGAGGACATGCTTCCATGCTGAATTTAAATAGGTATTCTATTATTGTTTAACAGTGTGATTAAAACAGCGATTAAGCATGATTATTTTTTTTACACTTATGATTAGTTGTGATTTTTTAAAAATCGTTTGACAGCTCTAATTTTGACATATGTAAGAATTCTGTTTAAATTCTACATGTTAAGGGTCCCTGAGAGAAGCAGACCTACCGTGTTTAGAATACACAGCACCTGCTCTTTGCATGGATCCATTTTTAGTGAATAGAGCTTTTCAAAACAATACTTGTCATGTATCTCAAATTGTTCCTGAAAATTTATCTTGGATTTTTTTTTTGGAGGGGAGGGGCTGTTTTATACTTTTTCTCAGTTTTCCTTCCCCCACATCTCTTTTTTCTCCTCTCCCACCATTTCTTTTTTCTCATCTTGCCACCTAAAAAAACCAAACAAACAATTTTTTCATTTTCTAGTTTCATCCAAAAAAAAAATCCTCAAATTTTGGTGGTGAAAAATTCTGACTTTGTAAAGGCTATTTTAATAGCAAAAAAAAAAAAAAAAATTCAAATTTTTGACCAGCTCTACTACTGAATTTTTTTAACTTCAGATTTGTAGACCACAGCTGAGATTTGGGCTCCATTTTAGTGTCTTCTCACAAAGGACCTGATCCAAAGCCTGTAGAAGTCAACTAAAGGATTTCCACTGATTTCTAGATCATACTACTTATCATTTCTTCAATAAATATAAAAGTCATCTGTGCAGAAGCCTTTCTGTGGCACCCAATCAAGACCATGTAGCCAACTCCCCTAGGAAACCATCACAAACATCTCCACCTTGTGTTCCAAGGGCAAGGCACACATCTTCTCAATTATAAACCCAGAGCAGCACATCTATCGTATCACAGAATCATAGGACTAGAAGGGACCTCGCTAGGTAATCTAGTCCAGTCCCCTGCACTCAGGCAGGACTAAGAAAGGAGAGCAGCAGAATACGGACCCTGGACTTCAGAAAAGCAGACTTTGACTCCCTTAGGGAACTGATGGGCAGGATCCCCTGGGAGGCTAATATGAGGGGGAAAGGAGTCCAGGAGAGCTGCCTGTATTTTAAAGAAGCCTTATTGAGGGTGCAGGAAGAAACCATCCTGATGTGCAGAAAGAATAGAAAATATGGCAGGTGACTAGCTTGGCTTAACAGTGAAATTTTTGGTGAGCTTAAATATAGAATATCACGGTTAGAAGGGACCTCATATAGCCCAACCCTCCACTCAAAGCAGGACTTATCCCTAAACAGATTTTTGCCCCAGATCCCAAATGGCCCCCTCAAAGATTGAACTTACAATGCTGGGTTTAGCAGGGCAATGCTCAAACCACTGAGCCATCTAGCTGGCAGCTGGTATCAAGTGGAGTGCCCCATGGGTTGGTCCTGGGGCCAGTTTTGTTCAACATCTTCATTAGTGATGTGTATTGCGCCCTCAGCAAGTTCGCGGATGACACTAAGCTGGTGGGAGAGGTAGATGCGCTGGAGTGTAGGGATAGAGTCCACAGGGACCTAGACAAATTAGAGGATTGGGCCAAAATAAATCTGAAGAGGTTCACCAAGGACAAGTGCAGAGTCCTGCACTTACGATGGAAGAATCCCATCCACTGTTACAGGCTGGGGACCGATTAGCTAAACGGCAGTATCTGCTGAAATAGACCTGGGGATTACAGTGGACAAGAAGCTAGATATGAGTCAACAGTGTGCCCTTATGGCTAAGAAGGCTAACGGCATATTGGGCTGCATTAGTAGAAGCATTGCCAGCAGATCGAGGGAAGTGATTATTCCCCTCTATTCAGCACTGGTGAGGCCACATCTGGAATATTGCATTGCATCCAGTTTTGGGGTCCCCACTACAGAAAGGATGTGGATGAATTGGAGAGAGTCCAGCAGAGGGCAACAAAAATGATTAGGGGGCTGGAGCACATGACTTATAAGGAAAGGCTGAGGGAACTGGGGTTATTTAGTCAGCAGAAGAGAAAAGTGAGGGGGGATTTGGTAGCCTTCAACTACCTGAAGTGGGGTTCCAAAGAGGATGGAGCTAGGCTATTTTCAGTGGTGGCAGATGACAGAACAAGGAGCAATGATCTCAAGTTGCAATGGGGAAGGTCTAGGTTGGATATTAGGGAAAAAAAATTCACTAGGAGGGTGGTGAAGCACTGGAATGGGTTACCTAGGGAGGTGGTGGAATCTCCTTCCTTAGAGGTTTTTAAAGCCTGGCTTGACAAAGCCCTGGCTGGGATGATTTAGTTGGGGTTGGTCCTGCTTTGAGCAGGGGGTTGGACTAGATGACCTCCTGAGGTCCCTTCCAACCCTGATATTCTATGATTCTAAGTATTACCTAGACCATCTCTGACAAGTGGTTGTCTAACCTATTCTTAAAAACTCTAATGACAGAGATTCCACAACCTCCCTAGCTAATTTATTCCAGTGCTTAACTACCCTGACAGTTAGGATTTTTTTTCTAATGTCTAACCTAAATATTCCTTACTGCAATTTAAGCCCATTACCTCTCATCCTGTATGTTCTCAAGTCAACACATCGCGGGGAGGGGCATGGAGAGTCATATGCCCCCACTCCCCAGATTTCTGTCAGGGTTCACACCAGAATGTGACCAGCAGCACTGTTTGGGAGGGAAGGCAATGGACTTGCTTTCTCCCCCACCCCACCCCCGTCGAAAGGCAACTAACATCTCCAGTCTGCTGCTGGTCATCGACATAATCCTGCCACCTCCTGTCCCCCGGCTACAGCATGGGCAGGAAGGGGTTACGCATTGTGCATCAGGGCCCAGGGAACCGGACTGCAAGAGGTGGCTCAGCAGTGGAAGGTGCTAGGGGAGAGGATGGAGCAGCCCCACACTCCCTGGGAGCAGGACCCAGGGTGGCGGTGGGTGGGGGGCTGAAGAGCCCCAGCCTGGGGGGCTGCTGTGGAACCTGCAGGGTTGGGTCTGCACACCACTCCAGAGCTTAGCTGAGGCAGTGGGGGAAGGAAGGAACCTGCCAGCCAGGCTGCTGGTGAGCTGAGCACCCCGAGCAGGGGCTGGTTCTGCGCACAGCACTGGGAGCAGGATGTGCACCACCGGGGGGATATGGAGGAGCAGCAGGGCTGCAGGGGGGTGGGGCGTGAAGGGGAAAAGTGGGGAGAGGATAGTGAGAGGGGGAGCATGTAAAGGGCAGATGGGTGGGCGTCAGCAGCAACACTTAACCGGCTGCTGCCTGGCGCCTTCCCACACTCACCAGCCTCCGCAGCTTGCAGTGTGCAACAGTGCCAGCCAGAAACGGGATGGGGTGGGGCCCTGCTGGCCGAGCCGACATACAGCGAGGGCTGCACTGACAGACAAGCACCTGCATGCTCCATCTTCGCCCCACCACCAGCCTTGCACACTCACCCCATCATCGGTCACTGGACCCTTCTACTCACTGCTGGTGGGCAGGCGTCCAGTGAGCAGGAATCTGGCCAGCAGCAGGAACCACCAGTACTGATGGGGAGAAGACAGAAAATACAGGACAATTTGCCCATTTTTAAGAAAAAGTCGAGACACTTGCAGGAGGGCTTAAAGATGGAGACTGTAAGCCGACATGCAGCAGCATCTGGCCCTGCATGCTGCATCTTTGCCCCACCACCAGCCCACTGCTAGTGGGTGGGCATCTGGCAAGCAGGGATCTGGCCAGTAGCAGGAACTGCCAGTACTGATGGAGGGGAGACAGAAAATATGGGACAATTTGCCGTTTTAAAGAAAAATTTGGAACACTTGAAGGAAGGGTTAAATATGGGACTGTCCCTTTAAAAATGTGGCGTCTTGTCACTCTACTCATAGGTTATGTTTTCTAGATTTATAATTTTTGTTGCTGTCTTCTGGACACATCTTTCCCAAAGTGTGATGCCCAGAACTGGACACAATACTCCAGTTGAGGCCTTATCGGTGCTGAATAGAGTGGAAGAAATACTTCTCATGTCTTGCTTACAATACTCCTGCTAATACATCCCAGAATGTTTGGTTTTTTTGCAACAGTACTTCATAGTTGACTCATATTTAGCCTGTGATCCACTATAACCCCCAGATCTCTATCCGCAGTGCTCCTTCCTAGGCAGTCATTTCCCATTTCATATGTGTTCAATTGATTGTTCCTTCCTAAGTGGAGTACTTTGCATTTGTCCTTATTGAATTTCATCATATTTATTTCAAACCAGTTCTCCAGTTTGTCAAGATCATTCTGAATTCTAATCCTGCCCTCCAAAGCACTTGCAACCCTTCCCACCTTAGGATTGTCCAAAAATGTTATAAGTGTACTCTCTATGCCTTTATCCAAATCTTTTATGATGATATTGAATAGGACCGGATCCAGGACAGATCCCTGCAGGATCTCACTCGATATGCTCTTCCAGCTTGATTGTGAACCATTGATAACTACTCACTGAGTAAGATTTTCCAACCAGTTCTGCACCCAGCTTCTAGTAGGTTTGTCTAGGTTGCATTCCTCTAGGTAATGAGAAAGTCATATCAGATGGTATCATAAGCCTTACTAAAGTTGAGATATATCACAGCTACTGCTTCCCACCATCCACAAGACTTGTTACCTTGTCAAAGGAGGATATTAAGTTGGTTTGACATGATTTGTTCTTGAAAAATCCAAGTTGAATGTTATTTATCACCTTATTATTTTCTAGGTTCTTACAGATGGTTGGTTGATTATTTGCTCCATTATCTTTCTATGTACCAAAGTTAAGCTGACTGGTCTATAATTCCCTGGGTTGTCCTTATTCCCCCTTTTAATAGATGGGCCTTTTCCAGGCCTCTGGAATCTCTTACGCCCTCCATGAGTTCTCAAAGATAATCAGTAATGGCTCAGAGATCTCTTCACCAGTTTCTTACATATTCTAGGCCCTGCTGACCTGAAGACATCTAACTTGTCTAAGTAATTCTTAACTTGTTCTTTCCTCATTTTAGCCTCAGATCCTACCCCATTTACACTGATGTTCGCTATGTTAGTCATCCGATCACTGCAAACTTTTTTGGTGAAAACTGAAACAAAAATGCTACTTAACACTTTGGCCACTGCTGTGTTTTCTGTTATTGCCTTTCCCTCCTCATTGAGTAATGGACCTACCCCATCATTGGTCTCCCTGTTGCTTTTCATGTGTTTGTAAAATGTTTTCTTGTTACTCTTCATGTCCGTAGCTAACGTAATCTTGTTTTGTGCCTTGGCCTTTCTAATTTTGTCCCTACATGCTTGTGGGTTTTTATATATATTTATCCTTTGTAATTTGACCCAGCTTCCACATTTTTATATGATTCTTTTTTTGAGTTTCAGGTCACTGAAGGTCTCCTGGTTAAGCCAGGATGGTCTCTTACCATACATCCTATCCTTCCTATGCACAGAGATAGCTTGCGCTTGTGCCCTTAATAATGCCTCTTTAAAGAACTGCCAACTCTCCTGACTCTTTTTTCCCCTTTACTTTGCTTCCCACCGGATCTTATCTATCAATTCTCTGAGTTTGCTAACGTCTGCCTTCTGGGAGACCATTGTCTTCATTCTGGTGTTTTGCCTCCTACCATTCATTATAATAAAAAACTCTGTCATTCCATGATCACTTTCACCCAAGCTGCCTTCCGCCTTCAAATTCTCAACTGCTTCCTTCCTACTTGTCAGAATCAAATCTAGAACAATCTCCACCTACTGTAATAAAATATTGTCTCCAGTGCATTCCAAGAACAAAAGAAGAAACAAAACCCTACCAAAACAAAACCCTGCACTACACATACAATTCACCACTGGGGGAGAGGGTAGAGAGAGAATGTACCAGATGCGACAGACAGACAGACATTAATTAGATAATTTAATGCAATCCTACCGTGGTGATGAGAACAGATAGGAGTCTATATAGAACAGAGTAAAATTCTGTGGGGTTTGGAACTGGCCAATAGTAAGAGACAGTCGCTGCCTCAAAGAACCTGCAGTCTTAACAAGACAGAGAAATGGTGAGAGAAAGGGAATATTATCCCTAATTTTCAGTTGGGAAACTGAGGCACAGAGAGATTTACCAATGCTCAAATCAATGGGACTTGAGCACATACTTAAAGTTAAACCAGTGTGAAAGTGTTATACTTAATAGGGGCTGCAAGACTTACCCACTGTCATACAGAAAGTCTGTGGCTTGGAATTATGCCCAGATCTCCTGAATCTTAGGCTAGCACCTAAATGCAGTCCAAAACCAAAACATGGCCAGGATCTTTTTTTCTTCTTAATTGCCCATAAAATGCACTGTTTTTTTTAAACTTAGATAGCTGTGCTGAGCCCACCAAATGCTCTATTTTGTAGGGTACATATATATAAAAAAATATCTGCTGTAATAGCTTTAACAGACGTCTGTCTGTTTTGCAATCAATTTGCAAGTTACCTACCCTTGTGATTGTTTTCAGTATAAAAGATAGGAAAAGCTGTTTTGTGCAAGTGAGTAATTGGAAGCAACTGGGAAATGCCTATCAAATGCACTCCATAATTGACAAGGATTTACAGTTGTAGGAAGTGGTGTATAAATCTCTATTAAACATGGGTGTGTGTGAGAGAGAGGGGGAGAGAGAGACATAGAGAGGAGTGAAAAAGTCCAGGAAGTCAGTGGTCACTAACTGGATGACTAAGTAGCTTTTCAAAGGTTCCCCTTATGGTCTTTATAAAACCATAAAAAATAGCTTTGTGGTAAGACTGGCTCACAACCCAGTCAAAAAATAAAAGTGGTCACTCTTTCTTTCAGCCTCTGTGTAACTCCAGCAGCTGCAGACAACCTTAAACACAGACAGCAGCAGGGGGAAAAAAAGTATTCAGCTCTTGTCCAGACCTTCTATATTTGGTTGACATTTTCCAACCAGAAGTCTTGGCAGTCTGACCATGCTCCACAAGCATCCTGAATAAGGGGGGAAACGAATTATGCTCACACCGTCTGCCACAAACATGGAGAAATATCATTCGGAATCGCAAGGGGAAAGATAATCTTAGAAGACAAGTGTGAACGGAGAAACAACCACAAAGGAAATCGGGCGTATTCAAACCCAAAGGGGTGCAAACATGGCTGATTAATATTTGGATGGGCCACTGCTGTTCATTCACAGATAATTCCCAAATCATTGAAACCTTTCAGATGCGTTCACTTTCCACCATGGGAAAAAAGCAATGTCTTATTTGAGATGAGCCTGAGTAGCAGCAAGAATCCAGAAAGGAGTCCAACTGGCCCCCAAAATTCAGGGGGGAGCTAGGCTTTGGGTTTGGCCTCTGCTTTTCAGAGCTGGGAGTCAGCTGTGAATGTCTGATCCAGGCTTTAATCCACACTTCAGTGGTTGTCATGTTTTCCACTGTTGGCTTTATACCACATTTCTCACCATAATATGTGAGTGCCACACTGTCACCTCATTGTATGCCAGTGATGTGTGCTGCACTATTATAATTGTCTGGGCCAATCTCTGAGGATATGTCTACAGTGCACTTGGGAGTTTGCCTCCCAGCTCTGGTAGACAGATGCACTACTTCTGCTCAAGCTAACATGCTAAAAATAGTGTGGACATGGCAGCATGGACCGTGGCATGGGCTAACCACTTGAGGATGACCCAGGCTTTTACTCAAAGGAGGCCAGCCTGTGCCTTCACCTATGCCACAATATCCACACGGATTTTTTTTAGTATGCTAGCTCAAGCAGAGCTAGTGCAAGTCTGTCTGCCTGATCTGGGAGACATATTCCCAGTGGCACTGTAAACATACCCTAAGGGGGTTGTATATAAATGCATTAGCTGAACTGATAATGGAGGATAAATTGAATGCTCGACCTGTGGAATGAATTCCTACAGAGTCTCAGAACCCCATTGCAAAGCTCACCACCTTCTGCTCCATTAGCTAGGCACATGTCTTAAGACTTGCTTTTACTTATAAAATCATAGCACCCAAAAGCCAGACATTTTTTTAACCATGTAAACTCAAGGAAACTCAAGGAAACTCAAGGAAAGGAAAGGAAAGGAGGAAAGAGCTATCCATGATAGAGGTCAGTCATGTCACTTAAAAACAACAAGGAGTCCACTCCATGCATCTGATGAAGTGGGTTTTAGTTCACGAAAGCTTATGCCCAAATAAATGTGTTAGTCTCTAAGGTGCCACAAGGACTCCTCATTGTTTTTGCATGTCACTTAAAGCACTGTTGGAAGGTGCTCAGATACCATAGTGATAGTTGTGATATAAGAACCCGAACAGAATAGATGTGAGTATGTGTGTGTAAATTTTTCTTTCTCAAATTTTAAATATAGTAGTTCTGATTCTTTCAGAAGTCAGTGGTGAACTTGCCATTGACTTAAATGGGAGCAAGATCCAGCCCTGCGTAGGAATCATTTTATAAGAGTCTGGGATGAAATTAAGCCACATCTGGAGAAAAATTAACAGTGCACACCAACACTACAGAACAGTTGAAGGGAGAAAGCAAATAATATACTTATATCTAGTTAAACTACAGTGAGTAATGTATCTAGGTAGAATGTAACTACCTAAACTGGGATTTGGCCAGGACAAACATACCACTGGAGCTTCTGGGACCACAGGGAGGCAGGACCTTGGTGTAGATTGACAGTCGGCCTTTATTTTAAGGGACATCCCTTATTCAGTGAGTAAAGTCCCACGTTAGGTCAGTATGCAGGCTATGCTGTCTCTCTTACGTCAGCCAAAATCTTGCAAAGGTTCACAAGCTGTGATTGGAATGTCTTTGTTTTTCATACAGTCCTTTATTTCTCATCATCCTAGTTATATTCATCATCTGCTTGGATGAGGTTTATAGTGCTAGAACCTCAGCTGCTGTAAAGAGTCATTACGTTGGAGCGATGCCAATTTATACCATCTCAGGTTCCGGATCCATATTTGCAAAAACTCTTTAATCTTCTCTCCATAAGCATCTGTGGATGCACAAAACCAAAAATCACCACCTCACACAGTTATTTACATTTTCATCTGGACAGACAAATGTAAGTCATTTTCTTCTGTGAAAATACTGCTATATTTTTGTGACTTTGTAAGATTCCTAGGTGAAAAAATGTTCATAAACTAATAATCATTTCACTTCCCTGCAATTCAAAGCCCTACAATACTAAAAATTATTTAATCTGGCAGTAAGGAAAGTATGTCATCTTTAGCACCACATTTTCAGCCACAGGGGAAAGGGTTGTGCTTACAAAAATGCTCACATGTGTTGGACATGCCAGAACTTGATCCTTTATACAAAAATGAGAACACTTTTTATTTGGCTGCATGTGCTTGATTTACATGCAAAATGCCTATTTATATGTGCAAATAAAAGGTTTCCCATTTTTGCATACACAGTTATTGCATCAGTGGCTGAAAACAGGGGGTTTAGGTGGTTGCATGGAATCATTTATGGCTTAACATACTGCATACTATTCCATAGACGCATATTACCGTTCTGATGTGATATGATCTCAAAACAATGAAATGTTGTATCTGGGTGAGAGTGAATGGCCTCTCCATAATGCCTTTAACTGATCAGAATATTTCCATGGCACGGAAAACAGTTCCATGCTGATTAAGTTTGGAAACTACTTGATCCCAAGTTTGGATAGTAAGCCTAATTATTTTTATGTTCTTATATTTATGGATAGGTCCAAGAGGATCAGGGACACAACCCCATGTTCTTGATATCTCTAAACTTCAGACTGCTAGAAGCTGGGACTGGATGCCAGGTGATGGATCACTAGATAAATTGCCCTGTTCTGTTCACTCCCACTGAAGCATCTAGCAATGGATACTGGGCAGATGGACCATTGATCTGACCCAATATGGTCATTCTCATGTTCTCATTTCAGAGAGTTCAGCACATCCTCTGACACCAATGATCTTATTTTCTAAAAAGTAGAAGACCATCACTGTGCACAAAAATGAGGCTATGACTGTACACCTAATTTTGTATGGAAGTACCACGCCTGTGCTCACAAATATGGTGGGTGAGAACAAAAGGTCTTTGCACACAGAACTATGACTGTCTTCTTCAGCTGAACACAGATGCTGTACTATCTTAACTGCTTATTAGGGCATACAAATACTTGACCTGTGCTTCCACTTGCAGTAAATGAATGCAAAGATTAGAGAGTTGATCCTAACTAGTCTTCTGGCCCTGACCTAGCAAAGCACTTATCTATAGGCTTAATGTCAAATATGTAATGAGTACTACTTCGATGGGGTTACTCAGAGTACATGTGTACTGCTCATCTATGGCACTACAGTGCCACAGCTATAGTGTCATAGCGTAGATGTTTCCTATATCAGCAAAAGGGGGTTTTATGAGATGCCATAGGTAGGTCAATGGAATTCTTCCATCCATGTAGCTGCATCTACACTGGGGGTTAGGTCAACCTAACTACATTGCTTAGGGTGCCAAATTTTTCACAGCTCTGAGTGACAAAGTTGAGTTGATCTAATTTTAATATAGAACAGGCCTCACAGGCTTAAAATTAAGCACTTGCTTAAGTGCTCTGCAGAATCAGGGCCAGAAGACTCAGACCCTTGCAGAATCAAGCCCTAGGTGCATGATTATATGTCCATTTTTGCATGAAGTCCTGGGCTTATGCCCTCTAGAAAATTAGGGTCCAAATATTACTCAGAGGAACACTGTATGCTTCAGCCTCATACTCTACTGCAGTTACTGGATACGGTGGCTAGTCTTGTAAGACATCTTGTCTATGGCAAAATGTCCAGAAGAGCTGTTTTTTAAAAGATCTATTTTCAGAAAAATGCTCATATCGTTAATCTTAAACTGAGTGTTGCAGATGCCTGATACTTTCTTTTGCATAGAAGAGAATTGTGAAATTTGACTGATGTAGCCAGTTCCTGTTTTCACCTGCCATAAATCTATTCTTGTTTCAATTTCTCCTCTAAGGTTATATCTTCATTGCAAAAAAGATGTGTGTGTTTGCCTCAAAATACCTAACTTTAGACAGCTATCTCTATGTAAAATCCTAGTAGAGGATGGTGATTGACTGTTCGCCATGTCCACTGAAGGTAGGACAGGAAGTAATGGGATTAATCTTCAGCAAGGAAGATTTAGGCTAGATATTAGAATTTTTTTAAACCCTAAGGGTAGTTAAACTCTGAAATAGACTTCCAAGAGAGGTCATGGAATTCCCATCACAAGAATGGATCACTTGATGATTCCCTGTTCTGTTCATTCCCTCTGGGGCACCTGGCACTGGCCACTGTCGGTAGACAGGATACTGGGCTGGATGGACCTTTGGTCTGACCCAGTAGGGCCATTCTTATGTTCTTATGCTCTACATGTACATAAACATAAGAACGGCCACACTGGATCAGACCAATGGTCCATCTAGCCCAGTATCCTGTCTTCCTACAGTGGCCAATGCCAGGTGCTTCAGAGAGAATGACCAGAATAGGCAATCATCAAGTGATCCGTCCCCTGTTGTCCACTTCCACCTTCTGGCAAACAGAGGCTAGGGACACTGAGAGCATGGTGTTGCATCCCTGACATATGCATAATGAGAAACAATTCTTGCCCAAGAGAGCTTACAGTCTAAACAGCACAGACTTACAAAGGGTGGGAGAAAGAGCTATCCTAGAGCTAACTGGAAAGCTGATTTTTCCATCCCATGGGAAATTTTGACATTTCAAAGTATTTTGTGAAACAGAAATTCTGAAAAATTTCAATTTGGAAACAGCAAAACAACCTTATTGAAACATTTTGTTTTGATATCATAGAAAAAGTCAAAATGAAACAAAACAAGAAAGTGGAAATGACATACTCTATTACAATTTCAAATAGTTTCATAACATTTACATTGAAAATGTTGTCACAATTGATATATCCCTGCAAAACATTTCAGTTTTGATGAAATAGAATTTTTTCCAGGAAAACTGTTCCATCAACCAATTTTTGATCAGCTCTATAATATCCCTGTCATATGGTTTATTACTCACTTCTGGGGTACCTCCTTGTAGCTCATTTGGGGGTTAGCTCTCAACTGGTCTGGTGCCCCCTCCTTTGGTTGCTCGCCCTGGGGTCTCTCTCTGGACTCAGATTACTCTCTCTTCATGACTTTGCCCTCCACTCAGGTTACTATAGTCCTTCCCTTCTCGGGTAATAAAGTCCCCCTGGACAAACTGTCTCAGTCAGTCTTCTGAGCCACTGCCCAGTGTGTGCCACTCTCCTAGCGGCTGCCCACTACTCCGGGCTCCAGCCCAGGGACCCTAAGCCCAGCAACCATGGTGTGCTCAAGCACCAACCATTTTGCTGTTTCCCAGGGCTCTTTCACACCTTTCTTCCCTATCTTCTGCCTCCCGCCCCCTGAGTTACCGCTGGAGCATCCTCTGCTCCTCTCACGTTCTTGCCAGAGTCTGTACCCCAAGGCAGGATCTCAGGGCTTACTCTCCCCACAGCACCTAGCTGTCTATCAGCCAACTCTCTTTCTCTCTAGGGAGTGTCTGCAGAGCTCCTCCCTGCCGCCCCCTCTTACCACCAACTTCCTCACTTTATACCTATCCCAGCTCCTCTCCCAGTGGGCTTCATCAGCCATTAGGCCCTATCAGACCTTGGCTTCCCTCCAGGGGCAGCCTGTAAGTTAATTGACCTATTTTACCTGGTCAGGCCTGGAGACTCCATTACAATCCCTATTTTGGAGATGAGGAAGTGAGGCACAGGCAGACTGTGGTCCCTATTCAGCAAAGAACTAGCTTAAGCCCCATTGAAGTCAACGGGACATACATACATAAGGGCTTTGCTAAACTGGGCTCTTAACGACTTGCCCAAGCTCATACAGAGAGTCTGTGACAGAGGCAGGAATTGAATGCAGATCCTTGTGCCTTAGCCACAAGACCAACTCTCCAGTTTGCTTTAACTGAAAGTCTTTCTTCAGCTGCTTTCCTTTCATTTTCCTCACCATGACAGAGTTTTAAAGCTTGACCTCTCCATTGCTGCGTGCATTTCATGCTGTTTTTCATAAAGGGCTATAGTAATGTAACTGAGTGTGACACATCATCCAGGCACTTAGGGGTAAAAAAAGAATAAGACAGGCACTACTGGAAAAGATGCAGGCTACTGAAATAAAAATGCAAGGAGTAAGCTGTAGTATCGTATTTCAACAGTTTTTTTTCTAGGCTGAAACATTTTGGATACCTTGCAGGTCTATTTGATCTAGACTCCTTACCACTTCTGAAGCTGGGTGGGTGGCCTAACATACCCTTCGTAGGCACTCTCATGGTCAGAGGAATCTGAACTATAATCATCTGCCACATTTTCTAAAATAGACTTGTTTTACATGTAGGTGACAGGAGAACTGTCTGCTAGCGCAAGTATCGGCAAACAGATATTTGGCATTCCAGCAAGCCCATAAGCTTTACATTTACAAAGGTTCTTTAAAACCTTAACGGGGAAAAAAATCAAGAGAAATTTGGGACTAGAAATGCAGATCTCGTTTCTCCAACAGAAAGATAGTGTAATTCAATGGATAGGGGTAGGGGAAACAGAACAGCTTGTTCTACCCCTGGATCTACCATGAATCGGCTCCATGACCTTTTGGAGAGTCACTCCCCAACCCGATACCTTTCTTTCCCTTCTCACCTATAGTCCGTTTTGTCTACTTCAGTCTGACTTTCTTGGGTACTTTTCCCCTCCCCTATTCAGCATCAGAGATGCTGCAGTTACTTGTCTTAAGATACAAGACTATAAACTCTTTGTAGTAGGATGTGTCTTCTTCTATGTTTGCACAATGTCTACCATGTTGTAGGTGTTACCATGGTGATAAAAGTGTGCTTACCACACAACTAAGAGCATCTGCCTATCTGTGGTGGTTCCATTCCCCGCCCCCCACCCATGCTTTCCAAGCATCCATATTAGTCCTGGAGGAATTTAATGCCAGGGAGGGATTACTTTATGCCATAATAAAAATAACACCCCCTTTGTCTCAAAAAGTGACTCAATTTCTCCTTTGACCTGTCTGCTCTATGAATGCCCCTGGCATCTTCACAGGATTTCCCCTTGTCTCTTAAAACAAGCAACTGTAGCATCTGTGGTGCTGAGTAGGGGGGAAAAACACCTCAGAAAACACTGAGTTTACTAAACAGTTTCTGTCACCAGAGGATGGGTGGGTATCTCTGAGGTTATGTCTACACAGCAAAGAAAAACCCACGGGCTCGCAGGGCTCAGGCTGAGGGGCTGTTTTGCTGCTGTGTAAACTTGTGGGCTCAGACTGGAGTCTGGGCTCTAGGACTCTGCAGAGTGGGAGAGTCCTGGAGCCCAGACCCAGCCCGAGCCCAGGCGTCTACAGAGCAATGAAACATCCCCTCAGCCTGAGACCCACGCGCCTGAGTCGGCTGGCACAGGCCAGCCACAGGTTTTTATTTGCTGTGTAGCCATAGCCAGAGAGTGCATGGGCGCACACATGCCTATGTAAGAGAAAGAGACAGAGGAAGCACTTCCCAAAGACACCAGCAGCTGGGTTTCATACCTGGTCTACACAGGTTTTTGTTCTGGTATAACTATTTTGGTTAGAAGGCGTGTGATTTTTTACCAGTATAAGCCCTAGCATGGATACAGTTACACCAGTATAAAGATGGCTTATACTGGTGGAGCTTGTTCCCCTTCCCACACAAGAATAGCAATACCTGTATGAAACCCCCTCATTCCGATAGAACTGTGTCAGCCCTCGGGAGTTGTACTGCTGTTACTGTATTAGGGTTGTTTAAACAGGACAGCTTTCTAATGTAGACAAGGCCTGAATAAGGGTCCCTGAAAATCACCCTTCTTAGCAAGCAGACACACTGAGCAACTCAGCCCTGTGCTGAGGGCCAGCATAAGTCCACACAATTTAAGTAACTGGCATTAGGGCTTTAATGGTGAAGAGGCCTCATGCACAGGGATGAATTCCACCCACGGAGCCTGGTGACCTTTTAATCACAGATCATTACCACTGAAAGAGGAGGAGGAAATGTATTTTCTGTCCCCTTTTACGAACGGTGTTCTTGGCACACTGGCCAAATATTTCATTTTAGTGGAACATCAAAAGCTCCATTGACACAAATGTTACTGTAGACAATTTTAATACGTGCAAAGAATAAACGCTGCAGTTTGTGGTCAGGTCTCATTAGAATACTGGACTCACTGATCCCACAGGAGGTTTTCAAAGTGTGCAGAGGCCTCTTTGGCATATGAAGGCCATCTGGGAAGATTTCAAAAACCAAACATATTTTACTTAGAAAAAGTTTCTGTGCAGTGATCTAACTCTGTTCTATAAATATCTGAAGGAATCCCACAAGGGGCTGGATAGAAATCATACCACAAAGGTAAACCCCAGGGGCACGAAGGCAGATTAAAGAATGAGTTGTTTCATCTAGATAGTCATTAACATGCAATAGGAAACACACTGGGGGTCATATGCCTTCCTAGTGTGAACCACTTCAAGTCTTGGAGAGACAAGTAACACGTTCTAATGGACGGGTGGTATTGTTAAGATGCTGGACTGGCTCTCAGACATTGTGGGATCAATTCCCAGCTCTACGAGGTTTCATGGGTGACGTTGGACAAGTGAATTAATCAGTCTGTCTGTGCCTCCATATGGTTCCCTGCCGGACAGGGGAGGGGTAAGCATAGAGTTACTAATGTTTTGCATATGCTACGGTGATGGGGGCTTTGTACATGTGACGCTGGCAGGCCAGGTGCCAGCTCTTACCAAGGCTGCAGGCATTAGCTAAGAACTGACAGACTCATAGCAGGAGGCCAGGACAGCTCACTTATGTATTAGTTTCAGGGCCAGCCGCCGTGTCAGTCTGTATCCGCAAAAACAATGAGGAGTTCTTGAGGCACCTTAGAGACTGACACATTTATTTGGGCATAAGCTTCCGTGCTAGAACCACCTTCGTCAGATGCATGCAGTGGAAAATACTTCAAAACTTCAAAAACTTCAAACAGACTCCAGTGAGAAACTGCAGAACTGGAATTAATTTGCAAACTGGACACCATTAAATTAGCTTGAATAAAGACTGGGAGTGGATGGGTCATTACACAAACTAAAAACTATTTCCCCATGCTAATTTCCCCTACTGTTACTCACACCTTCTTGTCAACTGTTTGAAATGGGCCATCCTGATTATCACTACAAAAGTTTTTTTTCTCCTGCTGATAATAGCCCACCTTAACTGATTAATCTCGTTAGAGTTGGTATGGCAACCCCCATTTTTTCATGTTCCCTGTGTATATATATCTTTCTACTGTATTTTCCACTGCATGCATCTGATGAAGTGGGTTTTAGCCCACGAAAGCTTATGCCCAAATAAATGTGTTAGTCTCTAAGGTGCCACAAGTACCTACTCGTTGTTTTATGTATTAGTGTTGCTCAAAACAGGTATTACTTTGAGAATGTATTTAGTGTATAGACTCCATAGAATGTTTGTAAGTTGCTGCAGGCATCAATCTTATTTCTAATGTCTTTATTCCAGGCTATAAGGAAATATGTAAATTTTGCATTGTAACTTTGAAAATGTTGGCTCTAAACTTGTGAACTCTGAAGGGAAGCATGTTTCCCCTGCCTGTTCAGAAGAACTATTAAAATCAGAGGGCCCATCAAGGAACATCACAATACAAAGGCCCTATCACACCTTGAAAATGCTATATACAAGGAAGCTTGTGCAATGGACATGGAGGCTGAATTAAGGATTGTTTGAACACTCACAGGGCCAGAGACACTAAAATGAAGTGAGAAATCCCTAGGGGTTACCTCTAGGTCTGCGCTAAAAGATCTGACAGATCACTACAACTTTGTCACTCTTAGGATTTAGATTGCAACTCATTTGTGTATATATGCTTGGTTTAACCTGTAAACAAGTCTGTCATTTCTTTTCCCCAGTTAATAAACCCTTAGATAGTTTACTGCTGGGCTGGCTACAGGCATTGTATTTGGTATAAAATCTAGGGTTCCAGTTGATCTGGGGTAAGTGAAGCAACCTGAAACTCTTGTGACTTTTGGTGTAAGTGACCATTTACCACAAAGTTGAGCTTGCCTGGGTAGCCACATAGACAGGAGAGGCTAAGGGGACTGTCCGTGACTCCATGGTAAACCTGTTCTAGTGATCCAGGAGTTCACATTTGTCACTGGCTTTGTGAAATCTAATTATAGACCACTCCCCCAATTTGGGGGGGGGGTCTGCCCTGAGGTTGGCACACACAGTCGTGAGCCACACCCAACAGCATGAGAGTAATTACCTACATAGGACATTTCCATCCTGAGCTTTCCCATTGAGTGTAGTGAGCTTTCAATCAGGCCTGATTAGTCTGTATTAAACCTTAACCTCAGTCTCCTAGTCACAGGAAAGAGAAGGTCACTAAGAAGCTATCACATAGCAGCTCCTCTTGGGCTGAGATCCACAGGCTCTGGAGCTTCCTCAGATGCACTGAACAAATCTGAATTAAAGCAAGAATCATTCCCGATTGCTCATTAAAGCAGTAACGAAGGCCCAGGGAAAGTGGTTTGCAATGCAGTGGTGTGAATCTGGCTGTTGGAGATGCTCCCCAGGAGGGAGCCCTTTGCAGTGGAAATGGGGACAGTTGGAGGCAGCACAATGCACTGCTCAGAGGGAAATCGGAGTCTGAGCCCTGGGTAGGAAGTGAGAATTCCGTAGGGAGGCAGGAGAGTAGGCTGCCAAAGAGACGGACGGGAGGAGAACCTCACTTGTGTTGCTCTCTAGTGACTTCATTTTAAGCACGAGTAGCCCCACTGAAGTCAAGGAGGCACACTGAATGAACACAGTTAAGCCCGTATTTAAGTTTCTGGTGCATCAGGACCGAAGAGATTTTGTGTGATGGGTTTGAGTGTGGGGAGAGTGCTTCTACCCCCTTCATGATGGCAAAGGTCACCCTAGCACCCATCCTTCTCAGAGGAAAGGTCATCATGCCAAGGGGCTTTTCAGGAAGGGCTGGCTGACAGAGGTGGGAAAAGCAGGAAAAGCTAGCAGAGAATTCCTGAAATTAATAAATGCCAGGAATTTAGTATCAATTGAACCACCAGCTGGGGGAGAAAAACCACGAGGCCTGTTTTTCAATGAAGTGTTAAAAACTTCTCCTGGGAAGGGGATCAGTCGTCTAGTGCTGGAAACCAGCTAGTGGGAGACACTTTCGTTTTAATCTGATTTCCCATTATGGGCGGTAACAGGCTTAATTTCTGAATGGCCTGGGCTCAGACCTGGCGGGCTCCGGCAGAGCTCCAGTTCTGCTCACAGCCCCAGGGAACTGCCTGAGTGTAACAAGAGCTGTGTGCAAAGGTTTCTCCGTTAAAGCAAAGCCAGGGATTATTGGCATGGGGCCTGGCCACAGCAAAGCAAAGGTAGGTGGAGGGTGGGGGGATGTCTTTGAAGAGGTGACATTGTGATAAATTTGTGATACACACAAACTGACTTAGTCTGGTTCCAAATGGATTTTTACTGTTTGGAAACTTTGATGAACTTCAAAATCTGGGATAAAAAATGTATGGCTAATTCACAGAAGTCAGTGATATGGACTGAAATGTTGCCCTGCAAAACTATTTGCAAAATCCTTCAATTTAGCTACAATAATAATGACATTCTCCCCCCCCCCCCCATATCCTTTTGAAGCTTCACTGGGTTTTATTTGTGATTCTCAGGCATCCATGTGTGCAGGCAGAAGATCAAGTCGCTAACTGATGCTGCAAAATGGCTCCTTTGCGGTGTCAGCTTTGCTTACCACTCTCACGTGGCTCCATCTTCCCCTGGACACAGGGCAGGCCAATGGGGCTAAGAGCTTAACAGCCAGCACAGATATGCCATTGCTCTTCAGGGGCTCAGTCCTGCATGATGCCGAGGTTCCCGGGAAGGCCTCCAGACTGCACTCAGGATCTGGAACAGCATCATGGGTTCTGCCCCCTCCCCCCCGAGCCATGGAATCCCCCTTGCCACTAACTAAACCACGATGGGGCGTGTGTGGAACCTGCTGTGCTGGCCTTGTACCATCTGAAAAGTGCTCTGTGACAGGGTGGGAGGGATTCCTCTTTAGGGCAGTTTTCTGTCTGCTTTGCGCTGCACTATGAAGGGCTCGGATTGAGTCCCTTATGCGTAACTGAAGCAGTTGAGATAAAGTGAAACACTCAAGCTGAAGTTTAAATGAGAAGGAGTCTATGTAGGGTATTCTCAGCAAAAGATGCTCACTCCCACACAGCTCAGATTAGTTGTTGCCAGGCCTGCCTATTTGCCCTGGCTTTTTTGGATTGAGGGCTTAGGGTTTCAGTTTTGGTGCATGAGGAGTGCTTACATGTAATGTGAGTCCATGTGCATTTATATGGGTTTAAAACAGAAAAAGAGTCGTCTATGCAGCTAGAGCACAGGCGCACTGGTCTAGTACATGCACCTAAAAATAATCAATTATGTCTCAACCGTTTCTAGGATTATTCAGAGAAGTGGCTGACATTTTTTTGCTGTTTTTCTCTTGGAAAATGCAGAATCATGGAAATGTATCAGAGGAATGCACTGATTTCAATGAAATTTTTGACAGAAAAATGTTGAAATTCATCGTTCTGTCTTCTTTTGTTTCTTTTGAAACATTTTGTTATAACATTTTCTTGACTATCATTTCATTTTATGACGACTTTTAGATTATATATTATATTTAATATTATATATGTAATATTTTATTACGTTTAGACCCCCAAATGGAACATTTTTACCTCATTGAAAAGAATTATTAAACCTTATGAAAATGGACTGATTTGACATCGGCCAAATGAAATGTTTGGATGTTTATGAACTAACACTTTAAAATTTCCATTCTGTGGTACATTTTGAAATTTTGGCTTTTTGTTCCACTTTACAACTAAAACAAATTTCAAAATGTCAGGACTTCCTGCAGGGCAGAAGTTTCATTTTCTGGTCATCTCTAATTATTCACCTTCCAATGAAACACTCTGCCTTTCATCAGGAAGCTATTGACAGTGTTGGCAACACCAAATGTTCCAAAATGGTGAGTTAGGCCCCCCCCAACAGCAATGAGATGAAAATAAATAAATAAATGAATAAATAAATAAAGTTGGCATCTTTTTATTTCTCTTCTGCTTTCTGAGTTTCTTTAGCATTTTCAAGCTTTTCTTCACAACCACAAGGGCCAGAAACTTCCTTAAAAAAGAAAAAAAAAAAGCAGAGAGTCTCTCCTAATCACATGACTCAGGAACTGGATATTGCAAGGCATGAAATAAAACCATGAGATCTGGCACATAGCTCCACGATAGACAGGGCACTACTGACTCCTCTACAAGAGCTCGTCACCAGGTCCATTGCTCAGCCCCTTTGCAGCTAAAGAGGCAGAAAGGGGCATGATTCGGGTCACGATCTTTTATTTGACATTAAGCTAAGCAATATTTCTAAAACTATTTAATTAAAAAAACCTAAGGGTGGGATTTTCAAAAGCACTCAACATTGGCCTACCCCTCCACTTCCACTGATGTCAATGGCAAGATGTCCACTGACTTCAAGAGTTCAGCCAACATTGAGCACTTATGAAAATCCAGCCTTAAGCGTATAAGGAATAAACTGCAGAACAAATATATGATCATATCCCTATTCTTGCGAGATACACCTGGAGCCTAGTGCAAAAGTATTTGGTGCCATTTGGGAGCATCCCAGATTCAAATATAGACTCATATTTTGCTTCCCCCACCCCACACAAGCAGTTTAAAGATGGTTGCACATTTCGTTTGACTGTTGGATGCATTTGTTATAATTCTTTCACTAGCATATCAACCACCTGTATTGAGCTCCTATAGCCACCAGGTATCATCGTGAACATTGTAAAATGTCATGAATATAAATGTAGATGCTTTTAAAAATGAGATTAATCATGGTGCAATTGAGCAATTATTACAGAGACTATATATATGACCAGATTTTCAGCTGCTGTAAAAGGCCATTGATTCAATGAAATAAATGGAATTTCACTGATTTATACTACCTCAGGATCTGACCCAGAGTATTTTTTGCCATTAACTTAAAAAGGCATTTTTGGAAACATTTGATCTGTTTATTTAGTGTTCACAAGCACACAGTCTTCTGATTTAGGGACAAATTCACTAGTAGAGCCTGGGGCCTGGTCAACGGCTTATGTCTGCAATTTCTGTTTGCATCATAATTAGGGCTAAATGCTTCCCTCAGTTATAGCCATGTGAAACCCCACACCCCCATTGAAATCAGTAGAGTTGAAGGGCAGAATTGGAGCTTTAGCTGTCATATTCCATCCTCTAAACAGAACCCAGTGCAGGGGTATCTACCCATGCTACAGTCACACCTTGTATTACAGTGTAAAATACACCTTATGGACCCCACATGCATGAAAACTGTTCACAAATCTAGGGGAAGTTTTGTTCTACTGTTGACCTAATTTTATTCTAGTTTTGGTCTAGAGTCTTTTCCATTAAGGTCCGACCCGTATTTACTGTTTGTGTAACATGAAAGAAATGCAATGAAAAAGACTAGTGACATTTACTTTTGCATATACTCCTTTTCTAGTCAGTTTCACACACATTCTAGCAGCAAGACACTGGCTGTGCAAACACAAGGTAGACAACTTTCCTGATTTCATCACTAGTCTTTTGATATTTGGGGTTTTTCTGAAAGCCCCTGCTTCTGGAATTGACCAATTGCACGAGAATCCCAGCTGTCATTAAAAAAAAGAAAAGAAAAAGAAAATGAAAAAAGCAAGGGGTGGGGGGTTTAGCCCTCATGGTTGCAGACAGGGGCGGCTCTAGGAATTTCGCCGCCCCAAGCATGGCGGCACGCCGCGGGGGGCGCTCTGGCGGTCGCCGGTCCCGCGGCTCCGGTGGACCTCCTGCAGACGTGCCTGCGGAGGGTCTGCTGGTCCCGCGGCTCCGGTGGAGCATCCGCAGGCATGCCTGCGGGAGGTCCACCAGAGCCGCGGGACCAGCGGACCCTCCACCGGCACGCCTGTGGGAGGTCCACCGGAGCCACCTGCCGCCCTCCCGGCGACAGGCAGAGCGCCCCCCGCAGCATGCCACCCCAAGCACGCGCTTGGTGCGCTGGGGTCTGGAGCCGGCCCTGGTTGCAGAGCAAAGCTTGCAAATGTGGTGTGTACCCTAACGTCTTGAAAATCAGAAAGCAAATACAAAAGTCAACAATTTCATTTTTTTTTAATCTCATTATTTTTAGGCCACTCTTGTGATTTTGGGGGCCTGGATCATATGTGGCCTTGATAATACTGCAAACCCTGGAAAAGAATGCTTATTTGTTTTCAAAAAAATCTATTTCCATGAGGTCAATGGGAGCTGTTGAGTGCTGAATGTTTCTGAAAATCAGGCAAGTGCCTAACAAGCATATCTAGGAGCCTAAATTTTCAGCTCCTCTTTTTGAAAATCTCGGCTAGTGATTTTAATGAGAGTTGGACTAGACTTCTCGCAGTCTAATCCTGAAAACAATGACTACAGAGTATCAGAGGGGTAGCCGTGTTAATCTGGATCCGTAAAAGCAGCAAAGAGTCTTGGGGCACCTTATAGACTAACAGACGTTTGGGAGCATGAGCTTTCGTGGGTGAATACCCACTTCGTCAGATGCATGTAGCCCGGAAATCCTGGACGCCCCATCATCTCAGTTTTTGGTATAATGTGGTGTTAATGTGCCCATCACTTATTTGCACCGTGGTATCTAGGAAGTGGACCTCCCGTGTAGATTGGTCCAGGCTGAGGTTGATGGTGGGGAGGAAGCTGTTGAAATCATGGTGGAATTTTTCCAGAGTCTCCTTCCCATGGGTCAAGATGATGAAGATGTCATCAATGTAGTGTAGGTAGAGAAGGGGCGTGAGTGGACGAGAGCTGAGGAAGCGTTGTTCCAGGTCAGTCATAAAAATGTTGGCATATTGTGGGGCCATGCGGGTGCCCATAGCGGTGCCACTGATCTGGAGATATATATTGTCATCAAATTTGAAATAGTTGTGTGTGAGGATAAAGGCACAGAGCTCAGCAACCAGTTGTGCTGTGGCATCATCAGGGATACTGTTCCTGACAGCTTGTATTCCATCAGTGTGTGGGATGTTTGGGTAGAGAGCCTCTACATCCATAGTGGCTAGGATGGTGTTTTCTGGAAGGTCACCAATGCACTGTAGTTTCCTCAGAAAATCAGTGGTGTCACAGAGATAGCTGGGAGTGCTGGTGGCATAGGGTCTGAGTAGAGAGTCCAGATATCAAGACAGTCCCTCAGTGAGAGTGCCAATGCCCGAGATGATGGGGCGTCCAGGATTTCCGGGTTTGTGGATCTTGGGTAGTAGATAGAATAACCCTGGTCGGGGCTCTAAGGGTATGTTGATTTGTTCCGGTGTTAGTGTAGGGAGTGCCCTGAGTAGATGGTTCAGTTTCTTAGTGTATTCCTCAGTGGGATCTGAGGGAAGTGGCCTGTAGAATTTGGTATTGGAGAGTTGTCTGGCGGCATCCTTTTGGTAGTCAGACCTGTTCATGATGACAACAGCACCTCCTTTATCATCCTCTTTGATTATAATGTCAGGGTGGTTTCTGAGGCTGTGGATGGCATTGCGTTCTGCACGACTTAGGTTATGAGGTAAGCAATGTTGTTTTTCCACGATTTCTGCCTGTTCACGTCGGCGGAAGCATTCTATGTATAGTTCCAGACTGTCATTTCGACCCTCAGGAGGAGTCCATGTGGAGTTCTTCTTCTTGTGCTGTTGGTGGGAGGGTAACTGTGTATCAGTGGGCTGTTCACTGTTATCCTGAAAGTATTCTTTGAGTCTGATTTCAACAGCTTCCACCCCACCATCAACCTCAGCCTGGACCAACCTACACGGGAGGTCCACTTCCTAGACACCACGGTGCAAATAAGTGATGGTCGCATTAACACCACCTTATACCGAAAACCTACCGACCGCTATGCCTACCTTCATGCCTCCAGCTTCCATCCCGGGCAAACCACACGATCCATTGTCTACAGCCAAGCACTGAGGTACAACTGTATCTGCTCTAACCTCTCAGACAGAGACCAACACCTACAAAATCTCCATCAAGCATTCTCATAACTACAATACCCGCACGAGGAAATAAGGAAACAGATCAACAGAGCCAGACGCGTACCCAGAAGCCTCCTACTGCAAGACAAACCCAAGAAAGAAACCAACAGGACTCCACTGGCCATCACATACAGTCCCCAGCTAAAACCCCTCCAACGCATCATCAGGGATCTACAACCCATCCTGGATAATGATCCCATACTTTCACAGGCCTTGGGTGGCAGGCCAGTCCTCGCCCACAGACAACCTGCCAACCTGAAGCATACTCTCACCAGTAACTGCACACTGCACACCATAGTAACTCTAACTCAGGAACCAATCCATGTAATAAACCTCGATGCCAACTCGGCCCACATATCTACACCAGCAACACCATCACAGGACCTAACCAGATCAGCCACACCATCACCGGTTCATTCATCTGCACGTCCACCAATGTAATATATGCCATTATATGCCAGCAATGCCCCTCTGCTATGTACATCGGCCAAACTGGACAGTCTCTACGGAAAAGGATAAATGGACACAAATCAGATATTAGGAATGGCAATATACAAAAACCTGTAGGAGAACACTTCAACCTCCCTGGCCACACAATAGCAGATCTTAAGGTGGCCATCCTACAGCAAAAAAACTTCAGGACCAGACTTCAAAGAGAAACTGCTGAGCTTCAGTTCATCTGCAAATTTGACACCATCAGCTCAGGATCAAACAAAGACTGTGAATGGCTTGCCAACTACAGAACCAGTTTCTCCTCCCTTGGTTTTCACACCTCAGCTGCTAGAACAGGGCCTCATCCTCCCTGATTGAACTAACCTCGTTATCTCTAGCCTGCCTCTTGCTTGCATATATATACCTGCCCCTGGAAATTTCCACTACATGCATCCGACGAAGTGGGTATTCACCCACGAAAGCTCATGCTCCCAAACGTCTGTTAGTCTATAAGGTGCCACAAGACTCTTTGCTGCAATAACTACTGAGTACGTTGCTTACTACCGCCATGAGCACTCTCCTAGTAGTCACTGGAAAGGGGGAATGATCCCTGAGGCTAACTGACAGCAAGTTCAGCAACTAAGAAGCCACACAGGATCCTTGGTTATTGCAAAAGTTATGTTTTTTTAAAAAGCCTATTGTGAAAAAAATTACACTTATTTTTATTAAATAACATGATTTCCCCCACCCCTTTTTCTTTTTGGAAAAGATTGTAACAGTTCTGAAATATCCACATGAACAAAGATTTCCTGCCTTAGATTTGGTGGCTTTGCTTTACTAAGGAGCTTCTTACTCATTTGTAAATGAGCCCTCTTGTTTGTAAGACAGAAGGGAGCCTTCTGTTACCATTTCCCTGGCTGTGGATAAACTTGAGTCAAGGCTCGGCTGAGGCCACTCCTTCCCCTGCACATTTTCTGCTCATGCTGTGTCAGGTCTGATTATCATCATTATCTCAGTTCTGTCACACTCTATAAATATACGCCTAAATAAACTAAACAGCATTAAAATTGCTCTTCTATTTCTGTCAAAGAGTGAAGCACAAGGAAGGGTTTCATTAGGGCTCTGCACAACATTTTACACATAAAAATGAAACTAGTCGAGGGCCAGATTCTGAAATCCTGGCACAGTTTGAGTAGTACCTTACTCTGTGAGCAGCTCCCCTGATTTGAATAGGATGATTTGCAGAGGATGGTATTATTCAATGTACTTAAGGATGGCAGAATAAGGCTCAGTGTGTGTGTGAGAGGGAAGGAGATGAAACTCCTTGAAGCTTCTCACCAAGGGCCCAATCCAACTCCACTAAAAGTTGATGGTACGACTCTCAATAAACTTCCTGGGAGGGGGATCAGGTCCACTGTAAGTTACACCTACTTAGGCTCTCTGTCATGTTGTTACATAGGTAGAAGTAATTCTAAAGGATTGCAAGTATTAAGGGAATTCAATTTACATAACCTAATAGTTCACTCTCTATCAACAACTTCTTTGCTACCAAGGTGTGGACAAAAAACAGCAGAAGACACATCTTTGGTGTATGAGAGGGGAAAGTATTGATGTATCCAAATGAGCTAATAGGTTAAATTTTCAGAAGCACATGGGTGATGGACTATCAATGAGACTTAGACTCTTACTCACTTTTACAATTTGTACCCAATACACCTCTACCTCGATATAACACTGTCCTCGGGAGCCAAAACAATCTTACCACATTATAGGTGAAACTGCGTTATATCAAACTTGATTTGATCCGCCAGAGTGCTCAGCCCTCCCCGGAGCTCTGCTTTACTGTGTTATATCTGAATTTGTGTTATAGCGGGTCACGTTATATCGGGGTAGAGGTGTATCTTTTTGGCTAAATTTTCCAAAATGGTCTCTAATTCTGGGTGCTTCCATTTCTGGGTGCCCAACAAGAGATGTATTAGTTCCTGTTATTTTTGGGGGTGCTGACCATCCACAGCTCCCGTTAACTTCAGCCGGAATTTTGGGCACCCAGCACTTTCAGAAAAGCAGGACCCAGTGGATTTCAATTTGAGCAGCCAAAACCTGCAGGTGACTAAAATGAGACTTTTCTTGTACCTGTTGGCCTCAGCTTTCAGCCTGTGGAGTGTGGGAAAACCAATTCATAATAGGACTTTAAATGAGATAACATGTTATCTAATACAGAAGGAAATTAGAGAGATGGGAGTTACAAGAACAATTAAAAAACCTCTTTGTTGCCCATGGAATGATTTACCTTTTGGTTCTGCTCACTCAGTTGTTCAGTGTGTGACTAGCTAATGCCTTATGGAAAAGTTTGCCAATCCTTCCTTTCAGAGGCAATCTTACCAATGTGCTATATCATGCCATTTTGGTGAGGTGCTTCCTCTTTCTCTACTTTCTCTTCTTGGAAATAATTCTTGAGAATTATGAACCAGATCTTCAGCTGGTACAAAGTGGAATAGCACCTGTGACTTCACTGATTTACACCAGCTAAGGATTGGGCCCCATAGCTGCCCTTAATTATTCATTTCACTTCAGCATCAATGCTCATGAAATTGGCCTGAGACACTGGAGTCTGATGACCTGATTTCCAGAGTTGCTGCAGCCATGTCACCAGCTGATGTCAACAGAAGGTGCTGAAAACCAGACCCGGGAGTGTCAGATATTCAGCAGCATGAGCAGAGGCAGTGCAAGCTTCTCTGCATTGGCCTAGACCTCAATGTGCCTTAGCTCTGACCCACAGGGACCATAATCCCCATTATTCTTCAATCCTTAGCCTCTGGGCTAAGGCTGCCAATAAGGGCCTCTTGTGCTGTGGCCATCCTGCTCTTAGCAGCCCTCCAAAGGCAATGCCTTTTAGTCCCCTCTAGTGATAGGTGACCAGCAACGTGCCCTTCGGTTTAGTATCAAGATCCCAAACTCTCTGGGGAGTGCCCGGCACGTTTCTGGGGGCGCAGAACGGATCTAGAATGCTTAATAAATAGACCTGCAGTCCCTCTATTGAGAGCCAGTTTCCCAGATCAAATTTGGTGAGAGCAGAGGCTTTGCCATCAAGGTGTAATGCAAGAGCATTGTGGATGGTCTCACTTATACCTGCAAAGGCAAAGAAGACTGGAATTGTATCTTCCTCTTTATTCATGCCCCCAGGGTATAGGAATGGGTGGTTTGTAAGATAGGTGGTAGGTGAAAACCACTTGCTGTGGGAAGGATGGTCTTGTAGTTAATATCTTGGAGTGGAACCCATGAGACCAATGTTGAGTTCCTGGCTCTGCCACAGCCTCCATGTGTGACATTGGGCAAGTCACTTAATCGCTCTGTGCCTCAGTTTCCCATCTTCTGCTTGTATCATGCATCCCTTTGTCTACATTGTAAGCACTTGGGTCAGGCACTCTTTCTTACTGTCTGCTTGTAGCATGCTTAGTGCAATGGGACACTAACATCAATGGGGGCCTTTAGGCATTTTTTCCAAGCTATCTAGGGGATTTAGGCACATCATATGAAACATGTCTAAATCCCCTTGAAAATGTTCAAAATCTCAAACATAGTACCTAGCAACCCCCTG
Organism: Mauremys reevesii; assembly: GCF_016161935.1. Taxonomy (NCBI): domain Eukaryota; kingdom Metazoa; phylum Chordata; order Testudines; family Geoemydidae; genus Mauremys; species Mauremys reevesii. Next base: position 128,068,138 of record NC_052628.1, read on the forward strand.
ATGCCAGTGCCCAGCTGTACTAAGTGCGTTACAAGCAGGAAGTAAGAAATTCTGAAGGTTCTCATAGCCCCCCCAAACACACACTCACAGCTGTGGCTAGGAGCTGAGCATGGCTTAACTTTGAAAGTCCTTTGCTGGTTTAATATGATCGTAACAGAGACTCTCATAAAAATAATCCTAAAAGGCAGCACTGCTGCAGAACCTGTCACAAGTGCTTTACAGAGGTGTATAAGTAACAGTCACCTTGTTTTGCTGTTGTAGAAACAGAGGCACAAAGAGGTGAAGCAATTTGCCCCACGTCGTGCAGCAAGGGATTAGAGGCCTGACTTCCATTCCCATCCACTGGCTCATGCTGCCTCCCAGAGAGTCCATTAGCAATAGGTAGGGGAAGTGCAACTTCTTAGCCAATACCTGCAGTACATTGAGGAGTGAAACCAGCAGAAGAGCAGACTCATTTCCAGCTCCTGTCAGATCAATTTTGCCTGGCTCAGTGCAACAGCCCTTTGAGAACAGCTGTGCTAATCAGGGCAGTTTTGGGGTTTATTGTTCTTGACATATCACCATTGTACCGAGTTTCCCAGGAGGGGAGTGGCCAAATGAGCGTGACAAGTGAAAACGCATCCAGTAGAGTTCTGAACCTGAAACAAGCTGAATCTTGGCTCTTTCCCATGCCTGTGGCACAGAGTAGCTCAGGGTATTTTCAGAGCAGGAGCCACAGCTCAGCCACAGCAATGTTTTCCTTCACTGTCTGTTGGCTTTTTAGCATTATGCAATCCAGGGTGCACAAACCAACAGCCTGCTATGGGGACTGAGCTGTGTCAGGCTGGGATATTGCTCATCAACTTCAGCCCTGACAGGGAGGCTTCATCCTGTACTGAAACATACCCAGTGGAGGTGCTGAATTGGACTTTGATGCCCCTAGAGGTTTACAGGAACTAGATGCAAATGGCAGCACAGTAAAAGTTTTGGACTCATTAGCGACAGGCATTTTCAGAAGCTTCAGGTGTCTAAGTCTCATTTTCCAAAGTGAAAATCACTTCGGGGCCTAATCTCATTGAAAGTCAATGTGCTGTAGACTCCCAAGGTCCAGATTTACAGAGGTATTTAGTTGTTCCTCTGCTCAACACTGCAAGGCCTAAGGCCTAGATCCTCAATGGGATGTAGGCATCTGACTTCTACTGAAATTAAGCTTAAGTGATTTAGACATAAAGTCCCATTTTCAAAACTGACTTACACACTTAATAGCCTATGTTCCATTGGCTTGCCTTAGGAGCCCAAGTACCTAAGTCACTTTTGAAAATGGAGTCTAGGCTTCTAAGTCAGCTAACTGCTTTTGAAAATTTACCCCAGATCTTGAGATTTAGCCCCATGATCAACCCAAAAATTTAGTTACTAAGTTCTGAGGGATAGCTCCGTGGTTTGAGCATTGGCCTGCTAAATGCAGGGTTGTGAGTTCAATCCTTGAGGGGGCTACTTAGGGATCTGGGGCAAAAAATGGTCCTGCTGGTGAAGGCAGGGGGCTGGACTCAATGACATTTCAAGGTCCCTTCCAGTTCTAGGAGACTGGTATATCTCCAATTATTCTATTCTAGTAAGTTTTTACTTAACCCTTGCCTAGACAACCCTCTTGTTAACTTCTTTGGGAGTTTTGCCTGTGGTGCGAGATGAGTGGGAGTTGGGAGCGAGGCATGAACACCAAGAACTGGCCCTTGATAATAATCCATATGTTTGGATGCTAGTTTGAGCCTCTTCCATCTGGAATCAGCCAGGAGATCAAACCCACAAGAACTGTTGTGCTTCCTGATTTCATTTAGGATGGAAATGTCATGCCAGCAGCCTAGCCAAGCTAGATGACTCATCTCTAGGATAAAAGTCCCTTTGCTCCCCCAGTCTGATTCTTCATCACAGGGGCTATCAAGTTTCAAAGTCTCTCTCCTTCGCCATGGAAAGCCTGTTTTCATACTGCAGAAATGTACAGATTTTTGGCTGGAGAAAGGTCTGTATGTGCAAATCTAAGATGTACTGTGAGTGTTGCATTGGTCAATTTTAGGGGTGGGGGGGATCGTTGGAATATTATATTTCTGTATCTCTTCAAAGGCTTTTAAGCCTGCTAAGCTACAGAGATTGTTTTGATGGCATCTTTAGGGCATTCGAAACTGGCAAAACAATGCACTTGTGTTGTTAGTACTATCCCTTTTCTGGTATTTCTTTGGAGCACTAGGGGGACTTCTGGGGACTGCAACTTAATACATCGGCTCTCCAGCCAAAAGCATTTATCCAGAATGTTGCAAGTGACAAGAAGTGAACAAATATCTCATCCTGCTCTCAATCTTATTTCTAGTTAATGGGAGGAAACATATTATGTGTAAAAAAGAATATAGCAAAGGAGAACATAAAGACATGAGAGAAAATAACAACTGCTGAGTATTTTTCCCCCTCTTAGATCTCAGGAGTAATTTTTCTGTATGTTTATAGAATAGGTCAGTGATAACTGTTTCGCTTGACAGGACATTGGATGTTGCTAAATAGTAAAGGCAAAATCAAGGATGATCTATTGAGTATTGTAAACCAGGTTTTTTTCCTCTAACCCTTTCTTCCCTCCACCCATTTTATCTGGGATAATTCTGAAACCAAAGGCTCTCAAAGAATGATGCAGGTCAGGGCAGAAACTGAACCAAATGCAGGCAACTGCAGGAGTGCTCCCCACTCACTGTCATTTTTGGAAACCAGAAATGACTTGGTAGCATATCTGTGATTAGGTAAAGCTTGTAATTTGTGTTTGCTGTAGTCAGCTCAGTGGTATTTTGGGACAAACAGCCACTCTATGCTACATATAGCTTGGAATTTTGCGGCTTTTATATAACTCTCCATTCTATGGTCAACAGGGGACTGGAAGGGAACGAGAAGGACAGGGACGCACCGCCGATGCTGAGACTTCCACACAAGACTGTAGGACAATGTAAGATGTACTCCCCATTGGGGTTAGGTTTCCAAGTAAATGATCTTTTATCAGAGCAGAAGTAATAACTATCAATATTCTGCAGATTTGCTGCCTTTTTGGAGGTTTCGCCAATTGCATTTGAAAACTATACAAATAACAGAGACAGGCCAAAGCAGAACTTCACATCTGAACTCATTTGAATTTTGGGGTGATTTGGATTTGAATCTCCAAGTCCTCCACTGGCTCCCAGTCATCTTCCAATACCAGTTTAAGGCCTCAATCCCAATTTTAAAACAGTTAATGGATCAAGCTCCAGCTACGTCAAAGACTGACTTTCAGTCTATGAACCAACAGCAGTGCTCTTCTGGAATAATGCAGATCACACACCAGAAGAAGCAGCATGTGACAAAGCTGGGGACAAAGCATTCTCTGTGCAGGAGATCTGGCTATGGAATAATCTCCCAAAAGAGATCAGGCAAATCCATTGCAATCCCTTCCCCTTTGAGAAAGCCTTTCCATCATGACGCTCACAATATGAACACCCCTTTTATTCTCAAACCCTCCACAGCACTCCCCAACCCTGCCCCTGCCCCCCAAAAAACCCTATCACAAGCAAAGTTCTCTCCCAATAAAGGGAGATGTGCTAGAGACTCCAGCAAGGCCACTAAGGACTTCACTATTGCTATTGATTTTACGTTGAAGGCACTCAGTTATTATGGTGATGTACAGCAGTATAAAACTCTAAAATAGACAGACTGGACCGGAAGCATTTTCCAATCTGGATTTCTATGGGGGTGAAATATATTGCAAGAAGGGCCATGGTCCTATACAATTTTGGCTCCAGATGGTGGCTATCTCCTGAGCACATTCAAACTTGCAAGATTTTTGCTATTTCTGGCTAAAATCTTGCAAAACCATCTCCTGAGATTTTGATACACTCAGAAACTCTGAAATCAGATGCATGCTTCAGCATAGTTAGATGCTGAAATATGGATTTATGAATTTAGAAGTCAAATTTTAGGCATTATAATTTGAAAGTTTTGGCCTAAGTAACTTGTGCAAGGTCACACAACAAGTCAGTGACAGGCCTGGGAACAGAACACATAAAACTTGATTCCCATTTGCCTTCCTGTACTATAAGACACTAGGGCCTCTGAAACCTTCACACTTACTATAATGTCTGTTCTTGAAACCCTGAATATATCTGAGATGCAATATTTAACAAATAGTAATCCCACAAAGAGTTGAATAAAATTTAGAGACTGAATTGTTTAAGAATCTTGACTCCAGGTAAATGTGTGCTGAGATATTGCCAAGTTTTGGAGGATGCCAAATTCCTGCTAACCCTTGAATAAGTATAAGTATGGCTGTTGAGTTCTGTATTAAATGGATTGATCAGGCAAAGAGAGTCTTCCAAGAATTTCTCCTTGATTACATTGCTGATAAGAGGGAAAGAATAAGAAGCAGAGCCAAAGCACATGTCATTTTGAACACAGATGCTTTTCAGGCCCACATAGGATCTTCCTACATTTTTGGCTTAAATACACAATTTACTGCCAAACATTTAAAAATAAAAAAGTTCCTAGTTTTCATCTTACTTTGTGCTGTGGTCCTCTCAGATCTTGGGTCAATGTTTGGATGGGAGAACCTGTGGAAAATAAAGGAAGTGGTGGTGCTTGTTCATTAAGTGATATTCATTCCTCTGCCTCAGTTATGAACCAAGACCTGGGCCTGGCGCCCTGCTCAGCTTTTCATTGTTGAAGCTCCCATGGCGCTTTCTCGTAACCCAGTGCCCTGGGGAAATTCCAGTGTGGGTGATAACTAGAACAGACGGCAAATCTTCAAGTTTTCCATGGGTGAAAAGAAAACAAGCTTCTCTCTAAATCACTCTTTCCCTATTATAGCCATTGTCTCCAGAAAAAGGGCTGTTGAGAAGTGGGGATTTAGCTATTTTGAGAGAAATACTAATATTTACTGCTCTGCCTGGTCTATGTGATCATCTCTAGGTTCTCCAAGGATACTGATTCCCACTCTTGGGCCTGCAGGCAGACTTCACAAGAACTCACGTAGCTGCAAGTTTAAGCCACTGATCCCAGCAGGGAGAGTCCTGCGAAGTGTCCTGCTGGGGTACTTCCAGATTTGCAGAGATTAGGGCCAGAATGAACCATTAGACCATCTAGCCTGACTTCCTGCATAGCACAGGCTAGAGAATTTCAGTCCGCCCCCAATAAATCATAAAATATCAGGGTTGGAAGGGACCTCAGGAGATCATCTAGTCCAATGAGCCCAGTAATGTACCTGCTTGACTAAAGCATAATTTGTGTTTGGCTAAAGCATATCTTCTAGAAAGGCATCCACATTTGATCTGAAGATTTCAAAAAGAGGTGAATTCATTGCTTCCTTTGGTAGTTGATCCAGCTTAGACTGGACCCAGTGCTCCAGCCATCATTTCCATTCAGATGCTAGTCAGTGTAGGAGTTCTCAGCTGGATTTTCAGTGAGGTAGCATGACTCTTCTCTTACATTGTATCCCTGCACTTCCTGGACTTATTTTAGGGCCAGTCTGGCTCCCACTGAAGTTAATGGCAAAATACTCATAGTCTGTAGTGGTGCAGGATCAGCCCCTTACACCTATGCAATACGTCAGACATGCACAGGTGTAAATAATGACACGAAAAGTGAGGCAGTGGTGGATCCGGTCCCATTTCTGAAAATGCTTTATGAGGGAGAGATTTTCAAAGGCACAAATACAAGTTAGATGCCCAAATCCCATTGAAAATCAATGAGAGTTAGGTTTTTAAGCCCAGATCCACACAGATAGGTTCCTAATTTCCATTGACTTCAATGGAAGGATCTGGGCCTTACTACTAATTGCATCATTGAAAACCTTCTCCCATAACCATATATTCTTCCACTCCATTCTCTTAGTCCCCAAAACGCAAGACACCTAGCACAGGGGAGCTCATTAGCACCAGGGCCTCTCAACGTCTGTGCACTATGGGCAAGGTTCTGCTACCTTTACTCATGTTCAGGAGAACCATACTCCACTGGGACCCATTGGGACTATTTGTGGAGTAAGGTTCTACTCAGTGAGTAAGTGGATCAGAACCTGGCCCAAGGAAGCACAAGGAATTTTAAAAAGGACATATGGCTATTCTTTTTTTCCTGGTTCCTTCCCCTTTGCCAAATCTGATTCTGGGGGCATGCAATGGTTACACTGGAAAGGCCTTAAGGATGGAATTGAATTGACTCTGTTAGGGAGATTATCATCAGTGTAGGCAAACACTGCTGCATGGGTTTGACACATAACAACTGCTATGGCTTGACAATGGTGTATTGTGATTTAATTGAAGTAGGAAAAATCTCACTAAAAACTGGAGAAGATCAGACCTGGGTGGGGTAAAACTTGCTAGGAAATGAGTGTGAGATTTTACAAATGGGCTCAAAAGGAGTCAGGTGCCCAAATCCTATTGAAAATAATTTGGAGTTGTGCACCTCCGTCCCTTATGCGCCTTTGAAAATTCCAGCCTGATAGCATTAATATAGTTGGAGTGGGGAAATAGCTCTGCTTGTTTCACTGAGGGATTTTGTTTTTAAAGTGAGTCAACTTGAAGGGTTCAAGCACTGTGGAAAACAACATCTCTTATGTACAGTTACATGCCATATATTGAGACTATGGAATTTGCCTTCATGATCTCACCACGCTCCAGCTCAGATGTCTAGCTAATCAGGACATCCCTATCAAGCAGAGATAAAATCCAGATCCACACCACAGTTATTACTCTGCTAGCTCTAATATAGACTGATGGATGCAATGCACAGGGGATTTGGCACCATCTTATATACAGTCTATCACTCGTAAGACCCTACTATACACAGTGTGCTACTTTTATAACCCATTAAAAAGCACATTTGGAATAATATTTGCAGTCTACAACCAGCTGTCAAGTTTCTAAAGAATCCCTAAACATTTGGGTTCAGGTTTAAGTAGGAAAAAAAATGCTGTTAATACATAGTATTGCTGCACAGGCTACAGCACATAAAGAATCTTAGCAAATGTACTAATCCTCCTTAACATAAAACATAATGTGTTCCATATGTTCCATTGTCCTCGTGCTTCTTTAATTCCATCTGAAAGCACAATACTTAGCAACCTTCATATTGATGCTAAACACATTACATCAGCCCTCGCATTGATATGTTTTATACTAATACAATTAAACTAGTTTCAGCACAATCCTGGTCAGATAAACACCATTGCTGTTGAGATAAACACTGCTGCTATGTCTCTAGAAAAAAATATTATCAATACTAATATAAACACTGCCCAGAAGACTGTGCGAAACAAGGCCGCGGCATCAGTCCTGCTAACAAATATTTTGCTGTGATCTAAACAGTGTTGCTACAAATGTAAATGCCATTGCAAATAATAAACGGCCATGCTGAATAATGATGATAAAACAGCCCGAATCAAAACAATGTTCCCCAATCGAAGGCCATCATTCTGGTTACTTTTTAGATCTGTATGAAGGCAGGGGTAGATTCTGCCCCACATGCACATACAGGGACTGAAGAGCCCATCGTTCCCTGGACTGCTTGCATCAAGTCTCGGCTGTGGGGGAGTCTGACTAGTCTCCCTGTTTGGATATCAGACCCAGAAAGAGCTAATGCAGACACAGCCCTGGGCTCAAGTATCAGAGGGGTAGCCATGTTAGTCGGGATCTGTAAAAGCAGCAAAGAATCCTGTGGCACCTTATAGACTAACAGACGTTTTGCAGCATGAGCTTTCGTGGGTGAACACCCACTTCTTCGGATGCAAGACAACCCTGGGCTGTTCCAACAAACAGACCTGTCTTGCAGCTTGCTCAGGGATCACTTGGCCTGTACCACACTAGGATCCAGCCAGCTGCACTTTCTGATGTGTCACAACCTGGTTTCTCAAAGGCAAATCAATTACAAAGAAACCCCCCCACCACCACTTCTCTGAGCTTCATGACCGATGTTCCCACCCCTGGTGAGTGAAGGGACAGGAAGGGGTGGGGACTGGGAGGAGCCATGACTCAGACCCTCCTCTAGGCATCTGCCTGCCGAGCTGAGGTGACCCTGGGCGCCCCTCAATGCCAAGTGGCAGAGGACCCCTGCTCTGTAAATTCCTATCAGGCTTGACAAACTCACTACACCTACCATGTTATTGTGGTAGTATTTCCCTGTAAAGCATGTTGTGTGTAAGATCAAATGAAAGCTGGTGACACACCAGTCACTAATAGCATTGCGTGTTGGATGTACAGATGGCATGTAAAGAGTTACGTGTGTGCTGGAAATCTCTTCCTAACACACGTTTTGGGGGCAAACTTAATAAACAAATTTGTCCTTGACAAAGGAATGCTGGTTTGTCTGTTTACCTGTGTCTATAATGTAAATTGAGCATGGTGATGGGCAGTTCATTTTCATCTGAGGTAAACACCAGTTACCAGGAGGTTGTGGAAACAACATGGCACCAGCACATTGGAGGACACAACATGGTCTGATCATCAGGGGGTTATCCTGATTCTTGAGACTAAGGGTATGTCTATACTACGAAATTAGATCGATTTTATAGAAGTCGGTTTTTTAGAAGTTGATTTTATACAGTCTATTGCATATGTCCACACTAAGCGCATTAAGTCGGCGGAGTGCGTCCTCACTACTGTGGCTAGCATCGACTTACAGAGCAGTGCACTGTGGGTAGCTATCCCACAGTTCCCACAGTCTCTGCTGCCCATTGGAATTCTGGGTTAAGCTCCCAGTGCCTGATGGGGCAAAAACTTCATCACAGGTGGTTTTGGGTACATGTCGTCAGCCCCCCCCCCCTCCGTGAAAGTTGCTTTCTTTTTTTCCCTTTTTTCTGGGGTCTCATCTGCTGGACTCACTCAGCCTGCTGCCTGCCTAGATGATCGGAACTCCAGGCAGGCAGCAGGCTGAGTGGGGCCGATGGACAGAGCCCCAGACCGGCAGCAGGCTGAGCATCTCAGCCTGCTGCCAGTCTGGGGCTCCATACGCCGGCTCCTGCCAGCCGTGTTCCCGCTTAGCCCCACTCAGCTGGCAGACCTTGGTGAGGTCGATCAGGGGTGCCTGGACAGACATGGCTGTCCTCCTCTCAGAGCACCGAATGGGAGTGACTCCAGGTCATTCTCTTCTTTAAGTTTTATCTCATGGAGTTTCAGTCCTGCCTGGAATATCATGCCAGCTGGAGGCTTCTGCTTCAGGCTGCTCTCCCAGTCGGCAGCACCATGCGATCGCACCTACCCCAGCCTGCCCCTTGCTCCCATGGCTCATGAAGCCTGGACAGTAGTAAGGAGCAGTTCAGCTTGTGGAATGACAAATCCAGAACGAAGGATTGCATGCTATGGGCCACGTTAAGGTTATTTCAGAGTCCTAAATAGCATTTAATCCCTATAAAAGGCTTCATGAAAATTTTCTCCCGCCCCTAACAAAAATGTTATTTTATCAGAGCAGCTGAAAGGGTAAGGAACCCGGGACTATAACTTAGAGAGAACTTCCATATTATTTAACTCATAATTGATATAATTCAAAGTAAAATTTCACAGCGTGGTCTGTTCTAAGACTAAAAATGCAGGAGGAGAGTCAGAAAAAGGAATAGTGACCTGTTTCCACCCAGGGACATTTAGCCTGTTAGGTGAATGTGATCACCACTACACTAAGGGGCTTCTCTTTTTTTGCCACAGACTTTGTTGAATGCACAGGAATGTTTTCTCTAGCTACAGAAGCCACCTAATGCAATGTCTATATCTATGGCCTTCCCGCTCACAAAGTGGTCATGCCCCGCCCAAGGCTGACACAGTGCGGAGTGCATGTGACACAGCGACCTGGCTCGGGCAGGATGGCTAGCTCTTGATGATACTTTTGCTGTTAAACAAACACAGCAATTCTTTCCTGGCCTCTGCCACTGAATGCCTCCATGCATTCAGCTGTGCCCTATCAGTGTGGGAGGACTGCATGAGCCCGGAAAACATGTCATCGTGTCAGTTTTTTTTCGTCTTCTAATCTGCGATAACCTCAGGGACGGAGATGATAAGGGGAGCGTAGAAACATTCTGTGGGGGCTGCATGGTCACCTGTGCTGCTGAGTGCTGCTGAGTTTGCCACGCTGGCCAAACAGGAAATGAAATTCAAACGTTCCCGGGGCTTTTCCTGTGTACCTGGCTAGTGCATCTGAGTTCAAAGTGCTGTCCAGAGCGGTCACAATGGAGCACTCCGGGATAGCTCCCGGACGCCAATACCGTCAAATTGCATCTACACTACCCCAGATTCGACCCGGCAAGGCTGATTTCAGCGCTAATCCCCTCGTTGGAGGTGGACTAAAGAAATCGATTTAAAGAACCCTTTAAGTAAAAAAAAAAAAAGGGCTTCGTCGTGTGGACGGATCCAGGCTTAAATCGAGGTAACGCTGCTAAATTCGACCTAAAATCATAGTGTAGACCAGGTCTCAGTGTGAATGGAATCAGCAGGGAATTAAAGCAGAAAGCTCAAGCAACTCTCTGTTGAACATGTGCAAACTGAGTTTTTCAGAGGCTTAAAACTTCGTCAAATTGCGTCCACACTACCCCAAATTCGACCCGGCAATGTCAATTTCAGCGCTAATCCCCTTGTCAGGGAGGAGTACAGAAATCGATTTAAAGAGCCCTTTAAGTCGACAAAAATGGCTTTGTCGTGTAGATGGGTGCAGGGTTAAATTGATCGATGCTGCTAAATTCAACCTAAACTCATAGTGTAAACCAGGGCAAAGACAATGAACTCTGGGGAATATAAGGAGATGCAAAAGGGTGTCTTCTTGTCCATCAGTGCGGGAGCAAAGAGGTCAGGACAGCTCTTTGCATCCATGAACGGTGGATCCCCAACTATGTGGGTCGGTGGTGCTGAAAAGTAACTGTAGGTGAGAAAAGTGCATCAGAGAAAGCTTGGACACTACTAAGGTTACATGTAGACTGTTAGACGTGTGTTAGTCTTTTGTTTTATTCCTCACCTTTTTTTGTTTTTATTCTCTCTGTTTGGTATCATTTAAATCTCAGTTCTTTATTAATAAACGTATTCCTGTTTTATTCTAAATTCCTCTCAGTGCTGTTATACTAAAGGGAGGTGTGCATCTTCAGCTGACCCAACGGGCTGGAGGGTGCTCTCTCTTTGTAGACAGTGGAGTTGGTATTTCTGTGGGCCCCCAGTGACAGGGCTGGATCAGATGCTCTTCCAGGAGGGTCAGGAAGGAAAGGCAGAGTCCTGGCTGAGAGACTGGAGTGTCTGGGAGCTGATGCACAGTTTAGCAGCAACAAATCTCTCCCTTGCTACGGCAGAAGGGATACAAGGTGCCTGGATGCCTTGAGAAAGCATCACAGCTGGCCAGATGTGTTGGGGAAGCAAGCTGCACCCTGACAAGGGGTAAAGTAACTTATGCCTCCCCATCCACAGAGTAAGCGAGGAACAAAGGATGAAGGATGGTCTAGCAGATAGGGCATTAGTCTGGTAATCAAGAGATGTAAATTCAGATCCTGTCTAAACCATAGATTTCCCGCATCGTCGGACAAATCATATAAGCTGTAACTCAGTTGCCCATCTGTAAAATTGGCTGCTGCATTGCAGACTTGTGAGGATAAACTCCCTTAATGAGTCACCCAGATCTTATGGTAATGAAGCCAATATAAGTACCTATGTGGATAGAATATTCTCCCACATGCTCAAGGCTGAGTCCAAAGGCACAGGGTGAAATCCTGGCCCCTTTGAAGTCAGAGGGAAATTTTTCATTGATATCATCTTCAGTCTAGCCCTAAATATACAGAGATGTTCATAAGAAATAATGCAGGTTGGTAAAAATAACCACATAAGGATGTAAAACCCCTTCTGCAGAGTACAGCATACAGACAATGTCCTCTACAGTCCTCTCCTCCTAAATCAATGAAAATATCTTCTCTGCATTAATTAAATCAGACCAATGAACCACATCTATTTTAACCATGCATCAGGGCTCAGTCCTGCCAAGCTTCACTCCATCCCCGCGTCCGTCTGTCGCTCGCTCTCCCCACCCTCCCTCCCTCCCTCATTTTCACTGGACTGGGGTGCAGAAGGGGGTGAAGGCTCCAGCTGGGGGTGCAGGCTCTGCAGTGGGATCAGGCCAATGGGAGCTGCGTGGGTAGTGCTTGGGGCAGGGGCAGAGTGCGGAGCCCCCTGGCTGCCCCTATGCATAGGAGTCAGAGGGGGGATATGCCAACTGTTTCCCAGGAGCCATGCGGAGTGGAGGTTAGCAGGGAGCCTGCCAGCCCCACTGTGTGGCTTTGCAAACCGGACAGTCAATGGCCCGATCAGTGATGCTGACCTGAGCTGCCAGGATCCCTTTTTGACTGGATGTTCTGGTCGAAAGCCAGACATCTGGTCACCCTGTGCCTCCAAATAGCAACGCATAAGAGATAAATGTCTTCAAGAGTCTGTGCCTGTGGGCCTAAGTGGATATTGACCCCTTCTGCCCAAATCCCAGAAATTCTATCCTTGCTCTTGAATGGAGAAGAATGGCTCCAGTTATTCTGCGGAGGAGGTTTTTACCCTGAGTTAGCAAATCTGGCCTGGAGAGAATTAAAGAAATCTGTTGTTTGGATTCCATTCACTCAGGTTGAACCATGCTAATACCATCTTTCATGGAGCCTTGATCCTTATTCCAGGCTATCTTTTGCTCTTCTAAATTGTATTGGTACTGGTATTGATTTAAATGTATTATACTTCAACTGACTGCACTTGATTCACATTTTCCACAGTTCTTTTCCTGTGCTTTGAAAAGCGTCAGGCATGAATCAGTATGTGAGCGTGTGTTTCTGGGTGCACAAACATGAAGTGTGTGCATGTATAAATGTGTTTGCGTGGGTGTGTATGTGTGTGCAAGTGTACACATGCAAAAATGTGAAAAGGTGTGTGCAAATGTGTGAGTGCATGTGGTTGTATAAGTGAGTTTGTGTGGGTAGTACTCATACCACATGCACTCACACATATTGGGTAGGCATGGCTAAATGTGCTTGGTATCCGTGTGTATGTGCTCAAGTGTAATGGTCTCTGTGTGTGCATGCGTCTCTCACTGATCAGGATCCCTTGGCAAAATTATTTCTGTCTCCAAGAGTATTCTCATTTGCTAGATGAAGACAGCTGGCGTGACTGCCAAGCAACATGAGCTACTCTGGCAATGTTCACTTGCCCCATTATTTACACACAGATTTCATTCATAGCAGCAGCAAGTTCTTGCCACAACAACACGGCCCAGCTTTCCAGCCTACCCTGAGATTCCAACAGAAGCAAGCTTTTAATGGGCACCAAATTTGTATGAATATTATGTTCCTTTGCCTCGCGTTTGATTTGGAGGTATTTTGTAACTTTCATCCTTCTGTGAATCAGTCCTTGCATAAATCCAGCCCCATACACAAGCCCCTTTGTGGTTAGAAATTTGTGTTTTCACATGCTTATTTATATTTGCAGGGGAAATCTGTGTGCTGGATCCATATCAAAAAGATTACATTGCTCAGCTCTGTTCAACTGATTTGTAATAGACATACTCTCAAATGGTTCTACCATAGTTTCATCAGCTCAAATATCGTGTGAATGGTCATTTATATTCCAGTAACGTCTGCAGGTCCCAGACAAGATCAGGCCCCCCATTGGGCTAGGCACTGTACATATGCATGCTAAGAGACGATCCCTGCCCTAAAAAGCTTACAGTCAAAATAGACAAGACAAAATTGTTATACCCATTTTACCCAGGGGTTCTGAGGAACAAAGAGACCTACCTGCAGGCCACAGGAAGTTGTGACAGAGCTAGGAATTGAAATCAGAGCTCCTAGTCCCAGCTCAGTGCCTGAACAACAAAAGCAGCTCTCCTGCTAAATGAATGAAAATACCTTCTCTGCATTAACTAAATCAAACCAATGAACCAAATACCTTTTAACCATACCTCAGGGCTCAGTCCTGCCAAGCTTCACTCAAGTCAATAGCCCTTGGTCATACATTGATTTCTAAGAGACTCTTTGCCTAGGTGCGGATGGCTAGGATTGCTAGGAAGAGATGGGATCCACCTAAAGAAGAGGCAGGCTGCTAACCTAGTGAGGAGGGCTTTCAACTAGGTTCGCCATGGGCTGGAGACTTAAGCCCTGAGGTAAGTGGGAAGGTGGGATACCGGGAGGAAACACAAGGAGGAGGGTACAACAAGGGAGGCCTCCTGATTCATGCTGAGAAAGCAGGGCAATCGGCTAGTTATTTTAGGTGCCTGTACATGAACACAAGAAGCCTGGGAAACAAGCAGGAAGAACTGGAAATCCTGGCACAGTCAAGGAATTATGATGTGACTGGAATAACAGAGACTTGATGGGATAACTCACATGACTGGAGTACTGTCATGGATGGATATAAACTGTTCAGGAAGGACAGGCAGGGCAGAAAAGGTGGGGGAGTTGCATTGTATGTAAGAGAGCAGTATGACTGCTCAGAGCTCCGGTATGAAACTGCAGAAAAACCTGAGAGTCTCTGGATTAAGTTTAGAAGTGTGAGCAACAAGAGTGATGTCGTGGTGGGAGTCTGCTATAGACCACCAGACCAGGGGGATGAGGTGGACGAGGCTTTCTTCAGACAACTAACAGAAGTTTCCAGATCATAAGAACATAAGAAAGGCCGTACCGGGTCAGACCAAAGGTCCATCTAGCCCAGTATCTGTCTACCGATAGTGGCCAATGCCAGGTGCCCCATAGGGAGTGAACCTAACAGGCAATGATCAAGTGATCTCTCTTCTGCCATCCATCTCCATCCTCTGACGAACAGAGGCTAGGGACATCATTCTTACCCATCCTGGCTAATAGCCATTTATGGACTTAGCCACCATGAATTTATCCAGTCCCCTTTTAAACATTGTTATAGTCCTAGCCTTCACAACCTCCTCAGGTAAGGAGTTCCACAAGTTGACTGTGTGCTGCGTGAAGAAGAACTTCCTTTTATTTGTTTTAAACCTGCTGCCTATTAATTTCATTTGGTGACCCCTAGTTCTTGTATTATGGGAATAAGTAAATAACTTTTCCTTATCCACTTTCTCAACATCACTCATGATTTTATATACCTCTATCATGTCCCCCCTTAGTCTTCTCTTTTCCAAGCTGAAGAGTCCTAGCCTCTTTAATCTTTCCTCATATGGGACCCTCTCTAAACCCCTAATCATTTTAGTTGCTCTTTTCTGAACCTTTTCTAGTGCTAGAATATCTTTTTTGAGGTGAGGAGACCACATCTGTACACAGTATTCAAGATGTGGGCGTACCATGGATTTATATAAGGGCAATAATATATTCTCAGTCTTATTCTCTATCCCCTTTTTAATGATTCCTAACATCCTGTTTGCTTTTTTGACTGCCTCTGCACACTGCGTGGACATCTTCAGAGAACTATCCACGATGACGCCAAGATCTTTTTCCTGACTCGTTGTAGCTAAATTAACCCCCATCATGTTGTATGTATAGTTGGGGTTATTTTTTCCAATGTGCATTACTTTACATTTATCCACATTAAATTTCATTTGCCATTTTGTTGCCCAATCACTTAGTTTTGTGAGATCTTTTTGAAGTTCTTCTCAATCTGCTTTGGTCTTAACTAGAGTAGTTTAGTATCATCTGCAAACTTTGCCACCTCACTGTTTACCCCTTTCTCCAGATCATTTATGAATAAATTGATCACAGGCTCTGGTTCTCATGGGTGACTTCAACCACCCTGACATGTGCTGGGAGAGCAATACAGCAGTGCACAGACAATCCAGGAAGTTTTTGGAGAGTGTTGGGGACAACTTCCTGGTGCAAGAGCTGCAGAAACCAACTAGGGGCCGTGCTCCTCTTGATCTGCTGCTCACAAACAGGGAAGAATTGGTAGGGGAAGCAGAATTGGGTGGCAACCTGGGCAGCAGTGACCATGAGATGGTCGAGTTCAGGATCCTGAAAAAAGGAATAAAGGAGAGCAGCAGAATACGGACCCTGGACTTCAGAAAAGCAGACTTTGACTCCCTCAGGGAGCTGATGGAAAGGATCCCCTGGGAGGCTAATATGCAGGGGAAAGGAGTCTAGGGGATCTGGCTGTATTTTAAAGAAGCCTTATTGAGGGCACAGGAACAAACCATCCCGATGTGCAGAAAGAATAGCAAATATGGCAGGCGACCAGCTTGGTTTAACAGAGAAATCTTCGGTGAGCTTAAGCAATGCACTGTCAACCTCTGAACTCCTTGCCAGAGGGTGTTGTGAAGGCCAATACTATGACAGGGTTCAAAAGGGAGCTAGATAGATTCATGGAAGATAGGTCCATCAATGGCTATTAGCCAGGATGGGCAGGAATGGTGTCCCAAGACTCTGTTTGTCAGAAGCTGGGATTGGGTGACAGGGGATGGATCACATGATGATAACCTGTCTGTTCATTCCTTTTGGGGCACCTGCCATTGGCCACTGTCAGAGGACAGGATACTGGGCTTGATGGACTTTTGGTCTGACCCAATATGGCCATTCTTATGTTCTTAAATACAAAAAGGAACCCTACAAGAAATGGAAACTTGGACAGATGACTAGGGAGGAGTATAAACATATTGCTCAAGCATGCAGGAGTGTAATCAGGAGCTGCAGCTAGCAAGGGATGTGAAGGGTAACAAGAAGGGTTTCTACAGGTATGTTAGCAACAAGAAGAAGGTCAGGGAAAGTGTGGGCCCCTTACTAAATGGGGGAGGTAACCTAGTGAGAAATGATGTGGAAAAAGCTGCAGTACTCAATGCTTTTTTTGCCTTGGTCTTCACAGACAAGGGCAGCTCCCAGACTGCTGCACTGGGCAGCACAGTATGGGGAGGAGGTGAGCAGCCCTCAGTGGTGAAAGACCAGGTTAAGGACTATTTAGAAAAGCTGGACACGCACAAGTCCATGGGTCCAGATCTAATGCATCCAAGGGTGCTGAGGGAGTTGGCTGATGTGATTGCAGAGCTATTGGCCATTATCTTTGAAAACTCGTGGCAATCTGGGAAGATCCCGGATGGCTGGAAAAAGGCAAATCTAGAGACTTGCAGCTGTGGGTTTGTTTTTTATTTTTTGCTGTGTAGAGGTACCATAATAGTTACATATTGGTTTAAACCCCGGAGCACTAATCCCTGTACTTTAATCTCTGCAGAGCCTTGATCCGAGTTTCTGCCACATGACGGGTATAAACTGGAGCATCTATTCGTGATAGATTGTTTCCTTTTTTAAATGGCAGCTGTCTGAAAGCTGCTGAAAGGTTCATAGCATGCAAAGTAGTCCTCAGAGAGATCAGTGGGCAGAGTGCAGGTAAAGGTGCAAAATAAATGCATGCGTGGGACCTTTTCGCACATCAGGCTCCATATACATTTAAGATGTTATTATTATTAGAGCTATTTATGCTCAGCAAGGGGAAAATACACCCCAGATTGCTACTTCTGTTTAAAAAAAAAATCTTCACAAAACAAAATCGTACCTCTAGAGGCAGAATTCAACAATAAGCTTCCTTTGGTGAGGAGGGAAAAATACTATAGGCCAAATTTTCTGCTCTTGTAACTTATTGACCCAATAGCCCTCTGAGCCAGTAGTCTTTAAAGCAAAATTCCCATTGCTTACAATCTGTGTTGACTTAGTTCCATTGATTTCAATGGGAGTTTTGCTTGCTTAAGTAATGCAGGACCTGAGATATTGTATTTTTCCTGTGGGAAAATGAAGGCTCATCCTTAGCGTATAACCATTCTTTGTTTTCTGAAAACACATCTAGAATTCAATAGGTGCAGGTGGTCCATGATCAGTATTAAGGCCTCAGTCCTGTTTTTCACATTTAGGAGTTATGTATCATATACCTTCATTTACAAATTATACAGATAAACTGCAGATGCCCCATCCTCAGAACCATGTTACCAGGGAGGGGCCAAAGAATGCTTTTTCAAAGACACAGGACAGCCCTGTGAGGCTTGGGATGAGAGAGAGAGAGAGTGTAGGGTAATCTCCCTCCCAATTAGAATGATTGGAGAGAAATGATTTCCTCCTCCTTAGCCTCCTCCTGACTGTTTCCCACAGGAGGTGGAGGGCTCAGGTCTCCAGGCGTTTTGCTACTGCTGTCCTTGCCAAATACAAATCAGGGAAGCTAATTATTAGAGCTAAAGGTTTCTCCATGGTAAATTACCTTCAGTAACACTATAATCTTATTTTAAGCATGTGCACAATAGGCTATGCCTGATGCCAATGTATGGAGCAAGGAACAGAGTAACATTGAGCAGAAAGGAAAACATACAAGGGAGTGATATATTTACAACACCCCCCCCATATATATATACATATAGATATATTCTGAGGTCACATGATTTATTCTGGGATCACACCATCATATCTATAAAGACAACTGGCTAGATTTTATTACATAGAGACCCCATAAAAAAACAAAAACCACTATGTAAAAGCACAAAAAAGTCAGGAAATGGAAAAATTAAGGCTAAGTTCAACCTTATCTCTGCCCTCTTGTGCATGTGAATTCTATCATGGATTTGGTCTACAATATTTGAATTTTCTAGATTTCAACAAAAATATTTCTGCAAAAAAGTCTCCACCAATTTATAGAGTGGTCAAAAAATTTTGAACATTCCAAAATTTCTATTAAAAATTTCACAAAAAAGTCTATTTTTTATCAACTCTTGGCCTTATTAATATGATAACAAACTCCCCCCACACCCAACACACACCCCTGGGCAGGATTCCTGTCTCATTTAGAGTTTCTTCCTCCTACGGGTTAGCACCTGATTCATGGGTACTCCCATTGATTTCAATGGCACCATCCTTGGACTAAGGGTGAGCAACCTCTCACCCCCCTGTCACAGCGTGGTGTGGGGAGCACTGCCATAGGGCTCTCATGTGGGTGGGGGGGCAGAGGCAGGGGAATAGGCTCTGCCCCTCCAACACGCTGCTCAGCACCACTGCACCAGGAAAAGGGCTGGGGCAGTTTATTTTTCCTATGGAGCAGGGACTGAACTGGACTGTCTGAGACTCAATCCAGGAAGACTGTCAGGTGCCCATCTAGTCATAAAATCTAGAAAGCTGGGTGTGGCAGGGTGCTGCTAGACAGGCCTTAATCAGCTCCTGCTGACCCCTAGGTGCTGACTCCATGGGTGCCCCCCATCCTGTTTCCAGCCGGCACTGGTTGCACTCTGTGAGCTGCAGTGGCTGGTGAGTGCGGGCAGGAGCCAGGCAGCAGCCGGTTAAGTGTCGCCACTGCTACCCACCTGTCTGCCCTTTACATGCTCCCCCTCTCACTATCGTCTCCCTGTTTTTCTCCTTCACCACCCCCCTGCCCCCCACCACCTGCAGCCCTGCTGCTCCTCCATATCTTCCCCCTCTCCCCACTCCCAGTGCTCTGGAGAACCAGCCCCTGGCCAGCAGGCTTCTTCCTTCCCGCCCTGTTTGTGGCTAGGCCCCCGGAAAGCCCAAGACACTCTGGCATATGCCAAAGCCCCGCCCAGTGCTTGCATGGGGCAACCTCTTCGCCCCCCAGCTAAGCTCGGGAGTGGTGTCCACAGCAGCTCCCCAGGCAGGGGCTTAGCACCCTCTTCAGCCCCCACCCTCTGCCTCCTGGGGTCCTGCTCCAGGGAGTATGGGGCTGCTCCATCCTGTCCCCTAGGGGCTCAGTCAAGTTGATGTCAATTTGAACGTTTGCACAGATTGCTGTTGAACTCACTCGAATACAAATAATTGTCCCAGGTGTCCCGTATTTGGCATAGGGAAATATGGTCACCATCACAAAGAGAGACAGCAGGGAAATAGTGAAGCAGTAGCCTGAAATGTGAAAGCATTGCAAAGCGTGGGAAACTGAAGAGAGCACGGGCTGTTGGGCTAGCAAATGATGCAGACAAACTACATAAACTCCTTGTAACTTTGGATTGGCTTTCAGTATCAGGAATAGTTAACAGAAACCCTGGAAGCTGTTCAAATTTGTCCTTGGTATAAACCCATTGAAGGCACTATGTTGGAGGGGGGCGGGGGTGTGTATATATGTGTGTGTAAATTACATTTATGCTCACATTAAGGCTCCTTTACACTGCCAGAGAGGTGAAAAGTGGCCTTAATGTAAGTGAGAATAAAGGAGCTAGATAGATGTATGTATATATGTATTCTCTGCAGCTTTAAATATATATTACCTGCAGCTGGAAAAAAAACCTGTTATAAATCAGAACCTGTCCCTAAGATATCTAGCTATGTTTGAACGGTCAGCCAGATTTTGTTTAGGTTCAGTTCCAGTTCTGAGTGAAGGTGCATGCTGGTTGTTATGTCAATAGGAACTGGTTACCCTGTCTCCCCTTTAAATTCCTTGCATTATTCTATTGTGACTGATCTTTCAGTGACCAGTTTAAGAGCTCAAGATGTGAATCACTGAGTTTGTTCAGGTTTCACAGTGGTAGCCGTGTTAGTCTGTATCAGCAAAAAGAACGAGGAGTCCTTGTGGCACCTTAGAGACTAACACATTGATTTGGGCATAAGCTTTCATGGGCTAAAACCCACTGTATTTTCCACTGCAGGCACCCGATCAAGTGGGTTTTAGCCCACAAAAGCTTATGCTCAAATAAATTTATTAGTCTCTAAGGTGCCACAAGGACTCCTGTTCTTTTTGCTGAGTTTGTGCCTCAGAAGCCAGGAACCAGGTTTTCTGTCCAGTTAGCTCAGGCTTGTAATCCACAATCATCCAGCTGGGAGGCTTATGTGTCCAGCACTGCAGAACACTGCACACATCCTGGTCTGAGGTGGGGAGGTTGTGTAACTTTTTCTTTAATTGTTTTGTTTTGACACGCCTCTGCATTTCCTGGTTTGGAGCAGAGATGGAAACAGAAACACTGAGATGCCACAAGAAAGGCCATTCTTGCATTATTTCTAGGCTGAATAAAACAAGGGAATGCTCAGGAAAGAGCCTGATCTCTTAAGATTTCCAACCCAAAGGATTTCATGTACAGCATCCAAATTGAAATGTACTATTGGTACCACATTATTACATGGTACGCTCTTTGGGGTGGGGGCTCTCATTTATTGATGCCTTGTTATTATTTATTATTACTGTACTATCTAGGGACCAGCCACGACTGAGGCCCCTTGTGGAAGGCACTGTGCCAACATGGAGTGTTAGACAGTTTCTAAGTAATAGAGATCGATGTTTGTATCGTGCTTAGCACAATGGGGCCTGGCCTGGTTGGCCTCTAGATGCCATCCGAAGATGAATGTGAAATAGTAATAACAATCGCTGGATTTGTTCCTGTAATGCCAGCGTGGGATGGCTGGACTAAATGCACTGGTGTTCTTGACAAAGTTAGTGTTTGAATCTCCTCCTGGATTGCCCTCTGCTCCACTCCTCTGACTAGCCCATCCAGTCTCTTACCAGCACCGGTGTTATTTCCCCCTCCTCCTGAGAGATGCCCTGTGCCTTCTCCCTCATCTTTAGTGGATGCTTTCTGCTCCCAAGTACCTCTCAAAGCTACTGTGCCACCCACAGCAGTAATGCTTCCAAAAAAGGATATCAGCAACAGAAGCAAAGGATGCTGGGATGCATCAGAGACGACACCACTGAGCTGGAACAGGGATAACATTGTAGATGAATGAGGGGGAGACTGGCTGAGCAGAAACTGCTGCTGGAAAACAGCAATTTGTGCCTGGCCTGCCTACGAAAGGCCCCAGTGGCCCCAGTACTGTTCTGCATTCAGCTAATAGAGCATAGGTCTCTGTCTATGCCTGTGACTGGTGTTTTGAATGCAGGAATGTGGCCGTAAGCATGTCTGATTGTATTAGTTATATTAGCTCTCCCCCCTACCCCCCGTATATCCCAGTGTAACGGGGCGCACGCCATGCCCCTCCGGTTCGCCCTTCTCCCCCTCTTCTCAGAGCCACTTCAGGCTGGTGCAACACCCAGGCTCTTTATTTGTGGTCAAGTCCCCACCCTGCGTTTCCAACTATAAACAGGCTTTTTACAATAGCTCGGCCTACCCCAGGCCTGGCCAGCAGTCCGACCTTCGCAGCCTGGGGGCCAGCCTTCCCTTTCGCTCTCACTTCCTCCCAGCCCTAGAGCGCCTGCTAACAGGGGTGGCAGGTGTGGTCAGTTACCAGGCAAGCATCTACCCAGCCCCAGGCCAATCCCCGATTGGGGCTGGAGTGGCAGGCGTAGGCGCTGACTTCCCCATTTTCCCCTGGGTGCTCGACTCCCCCCATGCCTCTGCCCTGCCCCCACTCCACCCCTGCCCCGCCCACATTCCAACCTCTTCCCCAAATCCCCGCCCCAGCTCTGCCCCCGGCCCCGCCCCATTCCAACCCCTTCCCCAAATCCCACCCATGCCCCACCTCTTCCCCGCCTCCTCCCCTGAGCCCGCCACATTCCCGCTCCTCCCCCTCCCTCCCAGCAAGCCCCCAAACAGGGTGGGTGGGCGGGCGTCTGGGGAGCAGGGATCCGGCCAGCAGCAGGAACTGCCAGTGCTGATGGAGGGGAGACAGAAAAAGTCGGGACACTTGCAGGAGAGCTTACATATGGGACTGTCCCTTTAAAAACAGGACGACTGGTCACCCTACTCTTTGTTCTCCTCTTTGCTTTTTTTGGGTGGAACCCATGGAGTGCCAAATAGGACACGTGATTCCAAGAGTGTCTCAGAAATAGATGGAGGGAGGTAATAAAAAAAGGTAATAATTGGAGATATACCAATCTCCTAGAACTGGAAGGGACCCTGAAAGGTCATCAAGTCCAGCCCCCTGCCTTCACTAGCAGGACCAATTTTTGCCCCAGATCTCTAAGTGGCCCCCTCAAGGATTTAGCAGGCTGATGCTCAAACCACAGAGCTATCCCTCCCTCTAAATTTTTGTAGGCCATTTTATATTATTTCTGCATAACAGAAGCTTGAAGGGCTGGGCGACAGTGACAATTCCTGATCCCTTTTCCTAGGCATTAAAGAGACAGTGGGGTCCCGTAGCTAGGCCACTAGCCTAGGAGTCAGGGAACTTGGATTCTGTTCTCATCTACTGAGCAACCTTGAGCAAGTCATTTCACTTCTCTGTGCCTCGTTTTCCCCACCTCAGTCTTAATCTACCTGGATGGCAAGTTTTCCGGGGCTTTCTCTGCGTATGTCTTTGTACAGTGCCTAGCACAATGGGGCCCTCACTTTGTTTGGGGCCTTGAAGGGTCCTTCTATACAGCCCGCGGCCATGAGTATCCCAGCCCGGGTCAACAGATGGGCTCACGCTACTGCACTAGAAATAGCTGGGTAGACAACGCTTTGATGCTGCGGGTCAGGCTGAAGTTTGGGCTCTGAAGCTCACCCCCCTCCCTAGGCTTCAGAGCCCAAGCTCCAGTCCAAGCCACAACATCTGTACAGCTATTTTTAGTGTGGTAGCAAAGGCCCTGTGAACCCGAATCTGTCAGCCCAGGGTATGAGCTGCGCTGCCATGGGCTGTGAAGACGTACCCTATGTGTTACTGTAATGCAAGTCATAACAGTGCGGGGGGCGGGGGTGTCTGTAGAAAATGGAAGTTTGTCTCTATAGCACAGAGCACAGTTCTTTCTGTTTAATCATTTCACTGTTGTGGGTAGTGACAACCTCCTGTGTTGAATTAAAGTTGTGGTTTGGGTGCTAATCTCATTCATATCCCTCTAGTTTTGTTCTCTTTAAAATGGGGCTGCTTTTAAAATGGACTGTTATTCATGTACCCTTAGCACAGAACATTGCTATACAGTGCCAAGTTCTGAAAATTACGTTCTGGTGACACAAAGAGGAAAATGATTGTGGAAGTATCGATCCTTCTGTTCAAGATGGAGGCATTTAACCTTATCTGTCTGTTTATGGCTTTCCCATTGTCATAGTAACTAGGTATCAAATGCAACAGCCATTATGATTATGTATTATGTATGTTGTGGTAGCATCTAGGAGTCCCAGTCATGGACCAGGGACCCAATGTGCTAGGAGCTGTACAAACACAGAACAAAAAGATAGCTCTTACACCAAAGAGCTTACAAGTATCATTGCTGTCCAAGGATGGACCACAATCTCTGCTCCTCATCATGGACCTTCTCTTGTGCTGCTCATTTACACTCAGGCCCCAGGGCATGTAAAATGTACACCCACTTTAGGGCTTCTTTATACTCCCAGGGCATCTACAGTGGGGGTTAGCTCGACCTAACTATGCCATACCGGGTGTGAAATTTTTCAGCCCTGAGAGATGTAGCTAGGCATAGACCGGGCCTATGTCAACACTACCAGTGGTACCGTTGCAGCGTCACAGCTACTCCTCTGTAGCACAGACACGTTCTGTCAATGTAGTTCAATCCCTCTCTGAGAGGCAGTAGCTAAATTGATGGATGAATTCATCAGTTGACCTAGCTGCATCTGGGTCAGGCCAACCTAGCTACAATGCTCAGGGCATGACATTTTTCACAGCCCTGAGCAACATAGCCAGGTTGATCTAATTTTTAAGTGCAGAGCTGGCTTTAGTATCAATGAGAATCAGGCCCATTGTGTCTTTTCTATTCATTAGCAGGCACTAGAGCTCCTACCACAATTCACTTCCTTCCACAGGCAGGCTGAGACCGCAGTTCCAGTGATGCTGGAGCAGAGCAAAGCAGGTCAAACAATGCTGGCAACTTTCCTGCTTGACATGAGGCAGGTTTGGCCTTCTCTGGGAGAAGATGAAGGCCTGAGAATGGCAACCAAAGAGAGAGGATTAACCTAGCAGTGAGGAGTTCTAGCAATAACAGGGCAAAGGAAGGAAACCATGGGAAGCATTTATTTTGGTGTTACATAGCTGAGATGTTGCAACAGCTGCCCAGCAGAGCACTTTCCATTCAGAGATTGGTTCAGGCTCAGCAGTCTCCAGGCCCGATTCAAAGCCCATTGAAGAAAATGAGAGTTTTTCAATTGGCTTTAGCTTGGGCCTTTTGCAGTAACCATGCCTTTCTGTGTCACCCACTGTATTTTGCAGGCTGAATTTAATGAGGAAGTTAATCGATTCACCCCATTACCAAGTATCCGAGTGCCTCACAATCTTCAGTGTATTGCAACACGTAACAATCTTTAATGTATTCACCCTCCACCACCACTCTCAGGTAGGTTTACAGATGGGGAACTAAGGCCCAGCAGCCAGATCCACAAAGGTGTTTAGGTTCCTAACTTCCACGGGTTTCAATGGCACTTAGAGCTTAAACACCTTTGTGGATCTGGGCCAGAGAGACTAAGTGACTTGCCACAATCACCCCGGAGGCAGAGCAAGAATTGAGCTCGGGTCTGCTCAGTCTTAGGTTACTGCCCTAATCATTGGACCAGCCTTCCTCCGTTGGGGTATGTGGCACGAGCCAGACTGTGGGGCATCTGCAAAGAGGAGTCACGCCAGGAGCGCCTAAAGAAAAAGGTGACCCGTATATTTAATCTTTACTTGTCTTTTTAAATGTTTCATGTGAATTATTAGTACTCAGGGGAGGGGGTAAAGCACTGGAGACTGATGGCATGGAGACTGACATGGACACAAGACAGGTGTAACATGATCAGTAGCCACAACAGTGCTAATGTTACCCACACGCCTCCTGGGTGGGGGTTTCTGTCCCATCTAGTGGCATTGAGACCACTTAGAGTTAAATGAGTCTGCTCTACAAGCTTAGCTACTAGGCAGTTAGTGCTTGGCTCATGCAGTAGAGGCTCATGTACTGAGGTCCCAAGTTCAATCCTGCCTGCCATGACTGGGGCCTGTCAGTGTTACACTAACACTACTGAATTTATCAGTGTAGATAAACCTATGGTGGGAGACCAGGGAATTGGTTGGCATACAGAGGGGAGCCTCATACTGTGTGTGTTCATTGGTGTAGAGGGGAGACTTATGGAGCAAGAAAGGGAGTAGGGAGATGCTGTTGGTTTGTACAGAAGGGGACCCTCCTAAAGGAATCATAGTTTATGTCTTTAACAACAGCTGTGCAGCTCTCGTGAGCTCACTCAGAGCAGCTATCTTGGCTAAAGTCCGACGGGGCTATGTGGAGATAAGATCCTATTTAGTTTAACTTATTTCATTTGTTTAATTTGAGATCTGCACATTATCTCTGTGTTTATTTCATTTGCTTTAAAAAAGGTGGTTTTAGCTGATTTCTTTCTTTCTTTCTTCAGATTTGAAGAGGATGGGAAGGAAATTCCACAAATTCTCTGTGCTTCCAGAAATTTCAAATTGTATTTTTAATTTCCTGAACCTTCCTCTGCACAGCTAACTTTGGGACCAGCATAGTGGTGTGGCAGAAGTCTCTCAGGAAATCAAAAGTAACACTTTTGGTTCAATGTTTCAGTTGTTCTCATGAATGTACTGGTACCAAATAGAACACACCCACACACCACTGTTGTGGGGTTTTTTTTGTAAACTTTAGAGCACCATTCATTTGTTTCCTAATATTTTCATAAAGCTTTAATTTCAATCAACATGTAAGTATCTCTGGATGGGCTTTGAGATCTCTCTGAACATCTGACTAAGCTCTCAGTGATTCTTTTGATTTAAATAGGAAACTAATTCCAAAAATGGAGATAGTAGACAGAGGAGTAAAATAACAAAGAACCACATCACATCTTTGAGACTCCCTGTGAACAACTCCATCCTTTGAGAGGGCCCAAATCAAACTGCTATGCTATGTGCTTTATTTGTAGAGTAACTATTCCCAGACATCTATATCAGGGGTGGGCAAACTTTTTGGCCTGAGGGCTGCATCGGGTTTCATAAATTGTATGGATGGCCGGTTAGGGGAGGGGTTGTGGCCTGCCCCCCACCTCCTATCTGCCCCATCCACACACACCCCACTCCCTGTCCCCTGACCACCCCAGGACCCCACCGTCTCATCCAACCCCTCCTCTCATTCCTGATGGCCCCCCTGGGACACCTGCTCCCATTCAACCCTCTGTTCCCCCCCAACCATCACCCCGAACTCCCCTGCCCTCTATGCAACCCCCCCCCCCGCTCCCTGCCCCCTTACCGCGCTGCCTGGAGCACCGGTGGCTGGCAGCGCTACAGCCGCGCTGCCTGGCTGGAGCCGGGCCATGCCGCTGCTACCACCTCACAACACAGAGACCTGGTCAGGCCGGGCTCTGCAGCTGCGCCGCCCCAGGATCTCACAGCCCCACCGCCCAGAGCACTGCACTGGCGGCGGAGCGAGCAAGCTGAGGCTGCACGGGAGGGGGGACAGCAAGGGAGGGGCTGGGGACAGCCTCCTGGGCCAGGAGCTCAGGGGCCGGGAAGGACAGTCCCGGGGCTGGATGTGGCCCGCGGGCTGTAGTTTGCCCCCCTCTGATCTATATTCTAGAATAGATCATCACCATAGAAGTGGGCATCAGAAATGTCCAGTGCATCCAAACCTCTGTCATGTTTCCTTCCTAATCAAACTAACAGGGACTTGTTCTGCTCTGATGAGTATAAATCTCGAGTGACTTCACTGAAATTAATAAGTTTACAGTAGTGTAATGGAGAGCTGAATGGAGCCACATTAATGTACAAAGAGAATCAGGTTCTATAATCCATGCGAAAGCTCCTAGTTTTAAAGCTTCACTTGCTTCACTGATAAGCTTGTTTATGACACTCACTATAATATCCGAGAGCCCGACAATGGCTCTATGATGTATAGAAGTATATTAAACCTATTTTACAGATAGAGAAATTGAGACACCAAGAGGGTAAAAGAAAATCACAGGATAAATCTGTAGTAGAGCCAGACTAGATTCCAGTTTGATCTAGGTTCTGACATGGTCCCCATCACCACAGTAGCTCAACAGTGTAAGGCAGCATGCGGAGGCTGGACTTTGACCCCAAATGTCAGAGAGGACCATGACCTAGTTCTTGTCTAAATAATAATATCGAGCAGCTATAGTACCATTTCTCCAAGAATCTGAAAGCACTTTAGCAATAATCAATTAAATCACAGACATATTTATCATTGACTTCAATAGGACGAAGATCTGCTTGTAACTCTGTTAGTATTTTGCTCCATAGATCTCCTCAAAGTTTCTTCAATGCAACATTTATATTTTAATAAATTAATATATATATAATTAAATATGGGTGTGACTTTCAAAAGTGTTCAGCACTGGCCTAACTCTGCTCCCATTGAAATGAGAGAAGGATTTACACACACTGGTTAAAATTTTCACACTTGGATGCCTAAAGTTAGTTACTATAGATAGAAAATAAGAGGAGGAGATTCTGCAGAAATTTTTGACTTTTCGGCAAAATATTTTGGTCAAAAGTGGTGGTGGCCCCTCAGTGCCTCATGGGAGTTGTAGTTTGAGTGCCTTCTCCTCCCATACTCCTCTATGGTACAGGCTTTCCAGCCAGACTACATATCCCATGATATACCACTTTCTCCTCTCTAGGCAGAGGGAAAGAGTGTGTGTCATAGGTATCCCTGACCATGGTGCATCCTGGGAGATACAGTGAGTCCATGGAGGAGAATGAAAGCCCAGCTACAATTTCCATGAGACAACTAAGGGGGGGATATGATAGAGGTCTATAAAATCATGACTGGTGTAGAAAAAGTAAATAAGGAAGTGTTATTTACTCCTTCTAATAACAGAAGAGCTAGGGGTCACCAAATGAAATTAATAGGCATTAGGTTTAAAACAAACAAAAGGAAGTATTTTTTCACGCAGTGCACAGTCAACCTGTGGAACTCTTTCACAGAGGATGTTGTGAAGGCCAAGACTATAACAAGGTTCAAAAAAGAACTAGGTAAGTTCACAGAGGACAGGTCCATCAATGGCTATTGGGCAGGGCAGGTGTCCCTAGCCTCTGTTTGCCAGAACCTGGGACTGGGCGATAGCACTGGATGATTACCTGTTCTGTTCATTCCCTCTGGGGCACCTGGCTTTGGCCTCTGTCAGAAGACAGGATACTCAGTTAGATGGACCTTTGGTCTGACCCAGTATG
The DNA here is from genome assembly GCF_016161935.1 of Mauremys reevesii. Taxonomy (NCBI): domain Eukaryota; kingdom Metazoa; phylum Chordata; order Testudines; family Geoemydidae; genus Mauremys; species Mauremys reevesii. The sequence goes on from NC_052628.1 coordinate 128,097,050, forward strand.
GCTGTCCTTATGTTCTTGTGAGGTACTACAGCAACATTTTGAATAAAAATATTTCTTTCCTTTTTCTGAGAAAAATATCAAATTTTCTAAAGAAGCGGATACTTTTCACACAAAAAAGTTTTATTGTAAACTCAATTTTCTGTCATAGATGTTTCAATGGAAATTTTTAACCAGCTCTATTAGGCATTAAAATCTATACACAGGCTTCTAAATAGATTAGTTTTTCAGAGGTTTTGAAAGCTCGTTTCTCCCACTGACACTTCTGAAAATCAGACCACTTTTATTTGGAATCCTATATTTTGGATTTAGGTGCCTAACTTTAGGCACCCAACTGTGAAAAATTTGGCTAACGCCATTCATAAAAATAGTCCCCAACACAAATGAAAACTTGCCGTATTGGAAGAAAAAGACCTAACAGACATTTGGGAAACAGGTGCTCACAAAAAAATCAGTTACATAATGGTCTCATTTGCCTTTCAGCTAAGTTTCAAATATATTATTCTGCTGTTTGCCAGTATTAATAGTCTAAAGTGTACTCAAATGAAGATATTAAAGGCAATAGTATAGAGGAACCCCCACCAGAGTAGCTTGACATCCAAGGTCTTGCATCCATTTTAAGCCATTTTGATTCTGAAGCCTGGTCTGAATGTGTCTCAGCTATTCTGAATAAGTGTAACTTAAACTGTCCCCATCATTATTACTATTATTTCTTATAGCAGTAAGGCCCCAATCCCTATTGTGCTAGGTGCTGTACAGACATAGAGTAGAAGATTGTAAACCCTTCAAAGCAGGAATGACCTAAACTTACAATAGGTTTTGTGATTGATTCTCCCCGGGACATGTTTCCAGCTCCCATAAACTGCTTTATGTCTGGTTCTGATGCATTCTATTAGGTCCTGATTCAGCAAACCCTCTCTGTCCAGCAAAGCACTTGGGTCTCTGAGTCAAGAAAGCATAATTATGCAGAGAAGTTAATAGACTTACACACATGCTTTAAGTTAAGCATGTAATTAAGTGTCTTGTTGAATTGGGGCCTTAAAGTTTTATTGAAATTACAATGGAATATCATGGTGCATCTGGTAGCTCTGGGGATGCTATTTGCCCAAATGTTGAGAAGCATCAAAGGACTTAAATGTAAAATTTAGCTGCAGGCACATACTGAGTCTTTCAGTTTTTAAAAACAAAAATGAAACACATCATAATGTGGACTGTAAAAATGTTCTTTGGGGTTGTAAAGTAGAGTTTGTTTTGTATACATTCACCTTTCAGGGCTGGAATATGGGTGTTGGGTATGGGTGATCCAAAGGTGACTGAAGGCTGATTTCCACAGGCATTGGTTCAGGCACTATAGTTTACGGGCAGTACCATGCCAGCTAACCAGAATGATCCACATCTAGCTGTTGTAAGTGTATTCAAATAACTGAAACTGAAAACAAAAACAAAGGCACAAATGGTCTTCAGCCTTTTTTATCTAAAGATTAAAAAAGGTAATAATTGGAGATATACCAAACTCCTAGAACTGGAAGGGACCTTGAAAGGTCATCAAGTCCAGCCCCCTGCCTTCACTAGCAGGATCAATTTTTGCCCCAGATCCCTAAGTGGCCCCCTTAAGGATTGAATGCACAACCCTAGGTTGACTGAGCAATCCCTCCCCAAGATTCTATGCCTCAGAAATGATTGCTATGACAGCCTCATTCGGATTTCTTCCTCAAGTAGGTGAAAGGACTTGGCCTGGTGGCTAAGGTGCTAGCCTACAAGTTGGGGGAGATGGGTTCATTTCTTTGCTCTGCCACAAACTCCCCTGGGAGTGCTGGGCAAGGCACTTTGGGTATCTCTACACTGCAATGTAAGCTTGGTCTCAGACTCAGAGAACCAGAAATGACTGTATGTATCAAGAAATAGCGTACAAGCTAGCAGCATTGGGCATTCAACGGACCAGTGACCAGTGCAAGGATTAAGCGACCGGTGACCAGTGCCAAGAGTGGATAAAGCAACTCAGAAGTGACTACTAGAGAGCCAGGGACAAGAACTGCATTTCTGGGAACTCCCCATCATCCTCCCTCATTTATGAGGACTTTGACTGGGTGCTTGGTACTGCACCGTGCTGTCCCCAGCGGTTCATGACAGCCTGGTCAGCGAGGATGGCGACATTCTGACCCCTGAATCTAGTACAGCACTGGAGGGCAGCCCGCGGCTTTGGCTAGCAAGGTGACTCTGGTGCTCACCCCAGCCACTGATGAGCTTTTGTGGCCGAAGCAGCTGCAGCACTTCCTCCGTCCATACTTGGAAGAGCGGTTTGATGACTTCCCCAGAACAGCAGCCTTCCATGGAACAGGCAGCAGAAACAGAAGAGGCAGAAGTAGCCGCAGAGCCTGGTAAGTTTCTGGCTTCTTGTTTGTTATTAATATAGGAATGGCAGGGATTTGCAGTTTATGACCCAATGCAATTTGTAGTACATGCAGCGTTTATCTGCTAATGGAGGATCACATGCCAAAGCTTTGGCATCATCCTCCCCACCCCAGCACGAGGTAGAATTCAAAATGGAGATTGGGAAGTGCAAACAACAGTTAAACAAGATTAAACATTACATTTTTACTAGATAGAAGTTCTTACAAAAGTGTGCTGTGGTGCTAAAAGTAATAACTGTATATTGCCTTCAGTACGCCGCACTGGAGAAATCTGTCACACCACAATATAATGGGCCACCTCTAAACTTCATGTAGTGCATGGGTGATGAAATCACTGTTCAAAATCTGATGTGGGGAGTTGTATGCAGTCCAGAAATATGCTGGGGAAGGGATGGCTGTGCAGTTCTTTGACAGTCCACATTGTCATCTGTGTTTCCATGTCATCTATAGGAGGATGTAGTCAGAGCAGATTGTATCGTCACCCATAGCGGCATCGAGGTAACTTCAGGAATGCAGAGAGTTTTCTGCAGCTTACAGGGAGGCAGTAATCTATGTGGATGCCTGCGCAGCGTCCTGTTAATTCCCCCATGAATTTTGACCTAATCACAAGTGCCGATAGCTCAAATCTTTTCCCATAGTAGGAACTCCAGGATGGGTTGTCTCATTTTGGGTAAGAGTGTATTTTCCAGACCCACCCGCTACACTCATAGATGTGTTGCTCGATCATCATAAGCTTGAAAACCTGTCTGGTTTACACTGCTGGCTTGCCATTGGTAGCGTGGAGTAGAAAGTCCCTTTGCCATTTAGGAACTTCCAGGATTGTTACATCCTCCGGAATGTGGAATGCCTGAAAGGACTGAGAACCCTTAGGTAGTAAACCACAGCAACTGCACCCGCCTACCCCCACCAAGGCTAAAATGTTCTGCAATTTTTAAACACATAGCATTGATAAATTTCACCATACTATTCTGTGAGCAGGCTTTTCATGCTGGTTAACTATCCATTATGTCCATGGAGCTTATGGGAATTTAAGCATTGCTCTGAGAATATACTGAAGCTGAGGTTTGCAAAGTATGATTTTTTGGCATTGAGCTTCCACAGGCACTTTTCTTTGAAGATGTATTGAACCTTTTTTGAAGAACTTGGACAATAATGTGTTGTTTGATGTCTGTTTTCAGGGCCTTCCACCTTGGCAGTCCAATTCCAGTCCAGTCTGGGATTTTAAACTATCACAGAGCAGTCAAAGTGGAAGCATAGCCATGACCAACTGATGGTAGACATCCTGGCTAGGGACCACAAGCAGGTACAAGCCCAAAGAGAAAAGGATTCATGGCAAGTGGAAGGGCACAGCTAGGCTGCAGAGCACAAGGAGATAATCGCAGAACATGAAGAGAGACGTGTAGTGCAGTTTCTGGAGCAGGAACTTTGCTTAAGGGAGGAAGTTAGAGTGAAACAGAAAGACCAGCTTGAGAGGCTGCTTGTGCTAATGGCCACAAGAGTTCAAGCTCCTGTTCAACCCTCACCATGCCCTGAGTCCCTGCCGCCATGGTACTGTGTTCTGCAGGCCAGGAACACACTGGACAATCCCATGGCTGGGTGGCCCAGGACTGAACGCTAGTTATACAGGGCACGTGTACCCCTTGCCATCCTCCATAGCAATGCCAAGTGCATGTTAAACATGATGGAGAGGAAAAAGAGAATGAAAGGCCAGGGATAATCAGAAATAGGGGACTTATTTGTTTGCACTGGTTTCACTGTTCATTGTGTTGCACACTTTATTTTATTACTGGTTTGGGTGTTTTAATGGCAGCTGGCCTGCCTGACAATGCTTTAATGTTGTTTTTTTTGTAATACAGCCATGTTAACAAATACAGGCTTTTATTTAATTAAGAAAGTTTATTACCATCCCTGCATCACATCATATAATATGTGTAGTTGAAAGACTAAAGATAAAGACATGATAAGGCACAACTGGGAAGCTGTATCAACACACAAGTTCTAGGTATATCTTTTCCGATCAGTCCGTTCTGAACGTCCACAGTTCCTGTGACACCAGTGATCATTCCCTGCCCCACTGCATAAGTGGTTATCTCATCCATAATTAAAACTTAATGACACTCACCTCCCATCTGTAGCTCAGAGCAATAGTTCTTAATTTACAGTTAATGTTGCTGTACTAATAAATCCTTAAATGTACCATTCTCCCTCTTCCATTGGTCCATGGCAGTCCACAATGTGGGCTGGGACAGGGTGTTGTCCCACTCCTCTCTCTTTTCGAGCTGCAAACTACTTGGAGACCTGCTTGTGATCAAACCCCTTGTGCGATTTATTGACAGTGTTCTCCCCACCACCCTTTCAAACAGGCGTAGCTCCACATTTACAATAGCACCCACTTAGCTCACTCAGCTAAGCAGAGCGAGATAGAAGGTGTTTTCCACCTGAGCGCGCTCTCTCAGGTCCCTGCTCTGACTCGCTCTCTTTCCCCCTGAGCACTTTCTTCCTGTGCCTTTTCCACGTTCTGGGCAAATGGATTAATTAGCCTTGTAGCACTCTGCAGCCCATCCCCAATCTACTAACCAGGCACAGTTTTGTCCCTCAGGACAATTTAAGTGGTGATCCAGGGATCAGGGCTGGCACAGCTGCTGTTGTCCTGCATTCTGTCACACAGGCGTACAAGGCATCTCTGATTTCTGTTGCCAGTGCGCATCCTGCTCCAGCTGTGCTTACTAGCTGGGTACCAGTTCAGCAATCTCTTACTGTCATAGGTCGCCTCGAGCAAATGGCTCACCTTTGGATTCAAAAAGATTATAAAGAGCACAGCAAGCCACAATAATGCAGACAGCACTGATGACACTGGAATCCAAACAGTTCTGTAAACAGCGCCGGTGGGATTCCAATCTGCCAAATCCACATTCAGCCCCCATTCTATTGCTGCTAAGAGTGTAAATAAACCCTCTTTGCCCGGAGAATTGGAGATCAGGGGATGGTTTCATAAGACGAGGCACAAGGGAGTCCCTAGGGAATAACAGAGGGGACAGTTACTCCATTTACGACAATGTCAAGTGGTCCCAGCCGGTCCATGAAGGTAGTCTCCCTCTCCACAGAAATCCCTGGCAACATGAACTTTCCCAGCACAGCCCACGTTGCCATCCATAAAGCGGCCTCTGTGGTCAGCAAGGGCCTGCATAGCAATGGAGTAGTACCCTTTGCAGTTTATGTGCTATTGTTCCTTGCGGATGGCAAATTATGGGCACATGAGTCCCATCAGTGGTCCCAGCGGAGTTAGGCAACCCCATTCCCTCAAAGCCAGCAATTACTTCGGGGTTATTGCTTATGCCCAGCACCTTTGGATAAATCGCATGCCTGATTTCCTCAGACACCTTCTCCCCCATGATCCCCACAGTCAGCTTGCCAACACTAAATTGTTAGTTAGAGACCTGTATCAGTCTGGGTAGGGTGACCAGACAGCAAGTATGAAAAATCGGGATGGGGGTGGGAGGTAATAGGTGCCTATATAACACTAAGCCCCAAATATCGGGACTGTCCCTTTAAAATCGAGACATCGGGTCACCCTAGTCTGGAGTAGGCAGCTTCCAGATGGTTATAGCAACCCACTCCTGGACTGACATGGCTGCCCCCATGCATGTGTCCTGACACGGGAGGGTGGGGGAAAGCTTCTCTCCAATCTCCAGAAATGTTGCTTTCTTCATGTGAAAGTTCTGGACCCACTGATGGTCATCCCAGGTCCCCATAATGATGTGATCCCACCAGTCTGTGCTTGTGGCCCTGCTACAGACGCTCCCGTCTACATAGGGGGCAGCAGCAGCATACTGAGAATTATGAGCAGCCAGTTCCAGTCTGCCATGTCTGCATCCTCCTCCCCTTCTTCCTCCAACAGGAGCCTTCAATAGGTCAGAACGTGCTGCTGTAAAGTCCAGCAGCATCTCATGGGTGCTCTGCTCATTTCCTGCCACAAGAGTGAAAGCTGAAGTAGGACACGTTTTTCAAATGGTGACTGGTTGCCGGGAGCACGCAGTTCCGAAAGATGGCTTGGTAGGATGTGCTGGCAAGCTGCAGTCACTTCCTGTAAAGTGCTGCAGGAAGGGCAGTCATGCACACGTTCTCACAGTGCACCACAAACAAAGGGGTAGAACAGCTACATCTGGGGAAAGCGCCTAGGAAGCCGGGAGTATGCTGGGTTGACTCGGGCCTGTGTAGTGCAGTTTGGCTGCATGAGGGCCAGTGTGAGACCAGGGCCAGAAATTCAAAACTTAGGATCAATATTCAGTGTGGGTGCTCAAGAGCGGGCTTACAAATACCAAGCTCGAGTCCCACAAACCTGGGCTTACATTACAGTGTAGACATAGTCTTGGTCCATCTGAAGTCCCAATTCATAAAATAGGCCTAACTTCCCATCCTCACAGGCATTAAAGACTGGTGGGTGTTCAGATACTATTGTAATGTGCTCCACATAAGTAGCTAAGATAGGTAGAGAAGTAAATAAATAGATCTGGGTTATACCGATTAAAAAAAAATCTATGTGAACAAAATGTCACAGTTTGCAAAAGAATCCTCATGCTTAAACATCTCATTCCATTTGCATCTTGAGATACCACCTGGTAACCAAATAACTGGCCATTTTTCATCTTGATTTCTCCTAAGGAAAATTCTACCCACACCTCCTGAGATACATATGTCAATTGTGTACTAAGCATTTTCATACCGTCCATGTGCTCGTTCTGTGCAACCTCTTTGGATGATGATGATGTTATGATTAATAATAATACTGATGATAATAATAATGCCTCTAGCAATTACTGTAGCAGCATCAGAAGAAAAATAATGTCTTCATCCTAGTGATCCATGAGGACTAAGACAGTACAAGACAAACTATTCTCAGTTTCCCGACACCTTTGTATCTGTCTTCTCTTAAATTGAACACGCATCTGCTTAACTGGGTTGTGTGCTTGTTTACATTGAAAGTGCTCCTTTGGGGCTGAGCTGTAGGTCATCAGCTCAGTCCATCTGTGCTTACTCACTCATTTTATTACAGCAATATAATAAAGAGAACTTTTTTATTATTATTATTTTTTAGGAACAAAAGAAGATCTAACCTCTGACCCAGCTATTGGTTTCAGCGATCCTTGCAGGTTATGGTAATTGTTTCCCCTCCTCTAATGTTGTATGGCAGCAAATATGGCAGGCGGCCAGCTTGGCTTAACCTAGAAATCTTCGGTGAGCTTAAACACAAATGGCATATTGGGCTGCATTAGTAGGAGCATTGCCAGGAGATTGAAGGAAGTGATTATTCCCATCTATTCGGCACTTGGGAGGCCACATCTGGAGTATTGCTTCCAGTTTTGGGCCCTCCATTACAGAAAGGATGTGGACAAATTGGAGAGAGTCCAGCGGAGGGAAACAAAAATAATTAGGGGGCTGAGGCACATGGTTTATGAGGAGAGGTTGAGGGAACTGGGATTGTTTAGTCTGCAGAAGAGAAGAATGAGGGGAGATTTGATAGCAGCCTTCAACTACCTGAAGGGGGTTCCAAAGAGGATGGAACTAGGCTATTCTCAGTGGTGGCAGATGGCAGAACAAGGAGTTTCAGAGTAGCAGCCGTGTTAGTCTGTATCTGCAAAAAGAACAGGAGTACTTGTGGCACCGTAGAGACTAACAAATTTATTTGAGCATAAGCTTTTGTGGGCTAAAGCCCACTTCATTGGATGCATAGAATGGAACACACAGAAAGAAGATATTTGTACATACAAAGAACATGAAAAGGTGGAAGTAGCCATACCAACTGTAAGAGGCCAATCAATTGGGATGAGCTATCATCAGCAGGAGAGAGAAAAAAATCTTTGAAGTGATAATCAAGATGACCCTTAGAAGGTATGAGGATATTTTAACATGGGGAAATAGATTCAATTAGTGTAATGACTCAACCATTCTCAGTCTCTGTTCAAACCTAAGTTAATTGTATCTAATTTGCATATTAATTGGAGTTCAGCAGTCTCTCTTTGGAGTCTGTTTTTGAAGTTTTATTGTTGCAAAATTGCCATCTTCAAGTCTGTCACTGAGTGGTTAGAGAGGTTGAAGTGTTCTCCCACTGGTTTTTGAATGTTATGATTCCTGATGTCAGATTTGTGTCCATTTATTCTTTTGCGAAGAGACTGTCCGGTTTGGCCAATGTACATGGCAGAGGGGCATTGCTGGCACATGATGGCATATATCACGTTGGTAGATGTGCAGGTGAACGAGCCCCTGATGGTGTGGCTGATGTGATTAGGTCCTATGATGGTGTCACTTGAACAGATATGTGGACAGAGTTGGCATCGGACAAGGAGTAATGGTCTCAAGTTGCAGGCAGGGAGGTCTTGGTTGGATATTAGGAAAAACTTTTTCACTAGGAGGGTGGTGAAGCACTGGAATGGGTTACCTAGGGAGGTGGTGGAAGCTCCTTCCTTAGAGGTTTTTAAGGCCCAGCTTGACAAAGCCCTGGCTGGGATGATTTAGTTTGGGTTGGTCCTGCTTTGAGAAGGGAGTTGGGCTAAATGACCTCCTGAGTTCTCGTCCAACTCTAATCTTCTATGATTCCATGTTAGAACTGGCACTGGCATAGAACTGCATGGATTAGCCCCCAATTTATGACTGATGTGGGGGAGATTTTAGTCACTCTTATCAAAACATACCCAAAGAAAGCTTCTTATAAAGCTGATTGCAATTTTAATTTGAAAGCAATTTTAAATGTTTCATGATTGATTTCATTATAATCTTAAAAGCAGCAAAGAGCCTTGTGGCACCTTATAGACTAACAGACTTTTTGGAGCATGAGCTTTTGTGGGTGAATACCCACTTGGTGGGATGCATGTAGTGGAAATTTCCAGGGGCAGCTATATATAAGCAAGCAAGAAGCAGGCTAGAGATAACGAGGTTAGTTCAATCAGGTAGGATGAGGCCCTCTTCTAGTAGCTGAGGTGTGAAAACCAAGGCCTGGTCTACACTAGGAGTTTATGTCGAATTTAGCAGCGTTAATTCGACTTAACCGTGCACCCGTCCACACCAGGAAGCTAATTAGTTCAACCTAGAGGGCTCTTTAGTTCGAATTCTGTACTCCTCCCCGACAAGGGGAGTAGCGCTAAATTCGACACGGCTATGTCGAATTAGGCTATGTGTGGATGGAAATCGACCTTAGTAGCTCCAGGAGCTATCCCACAGTGCACCACTCTGTTGACGCTCTGGACAGCAATCCGAGCTTGGATGTTCTGACCAGCCACACAGGAAATGCCCAGGGAAAATTTGACATGCTCCGGCACCTTGTGGATGTTCTGCAGGACCACAGGCAGGAGGACAGAGCCCCCCTGCAGTGTATCTGCAACCGCCCTCCCCCGCCACAAAGTCCCAAACCCCCCTCACCCAAAGTAACAAGAAGGAGGGGCGACAGGGGCCGTGAAAACTGTCACTGCACCCCTGCAGAGTGCACAAATACAAGAAGGCTCTCATTCCCTAAATGTTGAGAAGTCCTTCCCTTCCTGGCTCACCGAAGCCCCAATCCCAGTTTCATCCCCTAACTGTGTAGTTGATTATTAAAAGTAATTTGCTGTTAATTACTATTTCCGTCAAGTTTTTCTACAGAAGACTGTCTGTGAGGGGGAGGGAAAGGGGGTTGTTAATTGCATAGGACAGTCACCTTTACCAGGGTACAGACACGGGGGCAGAATCAACAGCAGGTCACACACACAGTGCAGTCAGTAGGCACCCTGGTCGGTCTGGGAGGTGTTTTCCATGTTCTGTGTGGGTGGGGGGTACGTGACTTTGTGGCATGGGAGGGCGGTTACAGAACTTATGCAGCGGTCCTTGTCCTGGACCACAGAGCCACACAGCAGGGGAATCTGTAACCGTCCTCCCCCGCACACAGAGTCCCGAAAAGGAGGGATGGCAGGCTCCGTTGAAACAACCAGTCCGGCACTGCAGACCGCTCTAGGAGCAGGAGACTATCATTCCTCGAGTGTAGAAGTGGTGTTAACATCACTGCACACCCTACCCACCACAGTCTGCGTCCCTATTTCAACCCTTTAATGTGAATTCATTAATAAAGAAAACATTGTTAATTAACAATGTTCCATTAACTTTATTTTTAAACGTGTGTTGGAAGGGGGGAAACGTGGTGAACAGGGTATGTAACCACAGAAGAAAGTCAACAGTAACTGAAGCAGGGGCAGGTTCAGTTTCTCTGTAAAGAAACTGAACAGTCACAGGTTACCCTGCTCCCTGAGGAGCCTAGCTTTCAAAGCCTCCCGGATGCACAGCGCTTCTCGCTGGGCTCTTCTAATCACACGGGTGTCTGGCTGAGCGTAATCAGCAGCCAGGCGATTTGCCTCAACCTCCCATCCCGCCATAAAGGTCTCCCCCTTGCTCTCACAGAGATTGTGGAGCACACAGCAAGCTGCAATAACAATGGGGATATTGGTTTCGCTGAGATCCGAGCGAGTCAGTAAGCTCCTCCATCTCCCCTTGAGATGTCCGAAAGCACGTTGAATGATGACAGTTACCCAAGACCACCCTTGACACATTTTTTCCCCTAGCACGCATTGTGGGGAAATCCCAGAATTCAAATGGGCAGCGGGGACTGCGGGAACTGTGGGATAGCTTCCCACAGTGCACCGCTTCCAATGTCGACGCTTGCCCCGTTAGTGTGGACTCACAAAGTCGAATTAGTGTCCTTAGTGTGGACACACAAATTCGACTTTGTAAGGTCGATTCCACAAATTCGAATTAAGTGAAATCGAACTAATCTGGTAGTGTAGACATACCCCAAGAGAGGAGAAACTGGTTTTGCAGTTGGCAAGCCATTCACAGTCTTCGTTTAATCCTGAGCTGATGGTGTCAAATTTGCAGATGAACTGAAGCTCAGCAGTTTCTCTTTGAAGTCTGGTCCTGAAGTTTTTTTGCTGCAGGATGGCCAGACCTAGGGGTTCAGAAGAACAATCCTGCAATGGCAGGGGATGGAACAAATAACTTAAAAGCTCTTTTCTCTCTAGTCTTTATGAGTCCATGTGAACCATTTTCATGGTTTCAATTCACTTGAGTAAAAATTCAAAGCAAAACCTAGTTTGCCTGTTTTGATGTGCAAGCCATGCACAACCACTGTTTGGTTTAGTTTCACTTGCAATCATAACTTGACCCAGAGTGGCTGAAAACTAAGTTCGAGATCATGAACTTTGGAAAACTTCTGGAGAAAAATGGAGGCCTAATTTTTCCTACACGAAAGTCAGCAGGAGGCTGATTTTGGTTTACACAGAAACTGAAACCAGTGAAGTTTCACCATGTTTCTGGTTTCATTACAAAGGATTTGCGCAACTCTGGGTCTTCCATCCATGATATTATGACAGTTGTGATATATCATTATATTGTAGCATAATGTGCATAAACAAGATGTTTTCATGTCTCAAATGTCTAGCCATCCAGCCACCTCAGAACCCATATTGTCCTGTGATAACCAATAGGAAGGATTGTCCTCCTCATCAGGTCCACAAGTCAGTAGCACTTTAATAAATATTGTCTAGTGATTAGGGGCAAAAGAGTAAAGTGATCTGGGGTTTATTCTAGGATCTTCTGGGTATGCGCTATATGATATTTGACACAATTTCTGTCTTTGTAAGTAGATGATAACACTTACTGTCCTGATAGGATGGTTATGAAGCCTAATTTAGTAATGTGTGAAAAGCGCTGTGAGATCCTTTGATGGAAAATGCAGAAGTGCAGCATAAAACATTCAGATAAACTTCCTTGCCACAAACACAAACTATTTGGTCTGATTCCTTCCACCCCACCCCTTGAGCCCCTTCTCATCTTCACAGTCCTTTACAAATATTAACTAGTTAATCCTCACACCACCACTTTAAGATAACTAATACACAACATCTTTGTTTTACACGCAGGAAAGCTGAGGTAGGTTGGTTTGAATGACTTACCCAAGAAAACAGAGAAACTCAGAATCGGAGCTAGAATTAGAACTCAGAAGTACATGTCATATGTTCAGTATGTGAGAGCACACTTTCTTGACAACATAATGAGGCATTAGCGTTCACCAAATGTTTAACCTTACTCCAATGATGGCTTTGAGGGCATTTCTCACCGTGGCCCAAATTCACCTCTGGACATTTTCAGGGTTGGTTAATCACTTTCCAACTCTGTCACTAGCCTTTTCAGAACAACATAGTTCATCCCAACCCCCACAGAAGCTCCAAGGATGCCATTAGTGGCTAGCACTCCTACCCAAGACTTCAGGGGTGTCATGAGCTGTTGGAAGGTGCTTGATGTAGGTGCTCTACATAATACATATGTGTGCGTGTGTGACCCGCCATTGCCAGTCAGAGGATACAAGTCTGTTATATGTGACTCCTTTAAGAAAGCTCTTTAGCTCAATTTGTAAAGACTCATGCCTTTTAGCTTTGGAGGTGCCTGCTTCAGTCCCCATCACACTTGCATGTTGACCTACCTGCTGTTCTGTTGGAAGGTAGTTTGGAAAGTCCAGAAATAATATGCTATTTGGTTTGCCTGCTTGTTCCAAAACTGAGAGCAACTAAGAGAATGCACAGAAATGAACATGTTTCAGTTTTTATGATAGGCTCAAGATATACCCTATAGACATTGAGAGTGTTTCTTTAAGAGAGAATGAAGATGTTTCCCTATGTACCAAACACCCATGGAGGGGAGGAGTTCCAGAAGCATTTTAAAGTCAGTCTTGCAGCTGGGAACAGGGTGGTGCAGCGAACAGAAAAGAGGAGGGAAAGAGAAAGTGAAGAGATTAATTAGATAATTATTTCAATAAGGCCAATGCTATAATCTACACCAGATGTTTGGAATTCCATGGACAGTCTCTCAATTGGGGAGGTATGGGTGTGTATATGTGCATGTGCGTATGTTTACTTCTCCACTCTGGGGATACAGTGCAGTGGGGAGTCCACCTCCCAGACAGATTTGCACTAGCTGAGCTTGAGCTAGCATGCTAAAAACAGGAGTGTGAACGTTGTGGCTTGGGGCAGCTAAGGCTCTGTAGCTGACCCGATCCTCGGGAGCTGAGCTTGGATGGCTAGGCTGAGCCACTGCCAGTGCCATAATGGCCATGCTGCTATTTTAGTGTGATAGCTCAAGTTGAACTAGCATGAGTCCATCTACCCAGGCTGGAGGCTCATTGCCAGCTGCAGTATAGACTTATCCTCTGTGTCTGATCTCCCCTTTCTTAAAAAGTTAGAGGGAGGGCAGATAGCCCAGTGGTTTGAGCATTGGCCTCCTAAACCCAGGGTTGTGAGTTCAATCCTTGAGGGGGCCATTTAGGGAGCTGGGGCAAAAATCTGTCTAGGGATTGGTCCTGCTTTGAGCAAGGGGTTGGACTAGGTAATCTCCTGAGGCTCTTTCCAACCCTGATATTCTATGTGTGTTTGGGCATCTATTTTGGCTGATGAAGACTAAGCTAAGAACCTCCTATGTGACCAAGGATAAATTAATATCATGGCTACAGCTTTTATGCCTTAAAAGACATTTTAAATATTGGCTTCCTATTGTCAGTGAAGCCACATGGAATTTACCAGTTTCGTTGAGGCAAAAAAAGGGTGGCCCACCAGTTAGGATATGAACCTAGGGGAGATCTGGGTCCAGTTCCCAGCTCTGCCAACTTGATACTGGGCAGGTCACTTAATCTCTCTGTGCCTCAGTTGCTCATCAATATACAGGAAATACAAGCACTTCCCTACCTCACAGAATTGCTCTCGGGATAAACAGGTTAATGACTGTGTGATGTTCAGATACTACGGTGATGAAGGCGTAACCTGAGATAACAAGCTTTTTTATATTATTTTTTTCACTGAAGTATTACAAGCCCATCATGGAGATGTTGCACTCTTGTTTTATTTGCTGTACATTGTCTGTTTTCATAATGCAGAGCTCAAGCACAGATTTTACTGGTAAAGGATGGGCATTGATGTCTTGACCAATTATCATAATCACAGCTGGTGGGATTAAAAAAAGAAACATTTCCCCATCATTTAATTGAAAAGTTTTCTCAGTTTTTTTCCAATACCCTCCACCCCCAAATTATGAAATGTTTGTAAATTCCATAAAATGTTGATCTACTAAACAGCTTGTTGAAAATATTGTCAAAATTCACTGAAATACTGGCCACTCTTATTTCCCTGGTTGTGTGTAGGGCAGGGAGGTTATAGAGTTTTTCTGAATTTTGAAATTTTAATAACATTTAAAAAATAGGCAAGTCCTAATCCTATTTGGGATGATAAGTATCTTAATGGGGATGGGTGTATTTTGCCTGACACAATATGAACCATCCCACAATGAAATGGGGGACAACGAGGGGGGAGGGAGAGCTCAGTGGTTTGAGCATTAGCCTACTAAGCCCAGGGTTGTGATTTCAATCCTTGTGGGGGCCACTTAGGGAACTGGGGTAAAAATCTGTCTGGAGATTGGTCCCCTTTAAGCAGGGGATTGGACTAGATGACCTCCTAAGGTCCCTTCCAACCCTGATATTCTGTGAATGGGCAGACCAAACATTTATCAATGACCAGATCAAACAATTGTTCAGCAGCCTCAGCATAAGATGTAGGCTAGCTGCTCTGCACCAAAGCCCCAGGCAGGAATTAGGGCTCACAAAGCAGTCAGGGAGTTGGGCCCACTCTGCAGAAAAAGATGGCAGAAAGCATTAACTTCCCTGGGCAAATTTCCTGCAGCTGACAGCCATGGGGCTCCCCTCTGCGGATTCACAGGCGGTTTGTCATGTGGGGGAGGGAGGGCTACACTAGTGCATCTCCCCTGACAGTTCCTCCTGGTCTACTTCTAAATGTCCCCTCCTTACCCCCACCCCTCTGCTTCTGGCAGTTCCTCCAGCCAAATCCAACCCACATCATGTTCTCTGTATTCCATCTCCATAATGATCCCACCCACAGACCCACTCCTCCTGGTCTCCTCATTCCCCCATAGTCCTGTGTCCATACTGACCCCCCCAGCCACAAACCCATTCACCCTCAGGTCCTCTTACCCCCTCCCCCATATCCCCTCTCACAACATAATTCCTCACAAGTATCCACAAAGCCTTGGAAAAGCATTAAACGGGCATGTTCTACTCTGCGTGTTATCAGTACAGCTCTGTTCTCACCTGCCCCCTTTCCCTCCCCATCCCTTCCCCCAGCACAGCTACACAAGCCAAAAAAATGTACATCCAACTTCTGCTCTGATCCTTTCATAAGGTGCTATTTTACACATAGTATTTACTTTGCTTACAATAAAAATAGTTATATGCAGCTACCAACTCATTACAGGCCAGTTCCTGCTTCTAATGAGGTCAGGGTGAGTTCTGCCATAGACTTCACTGTGAGATGGATTGGATCCTGTGTGTGTGTGTGTGTTGAGGGAGGAATTCACAGTTGCTCTGTGAAGGAGACCCTTCTGACTTGTTTGAACATATGCCCCCCCCCCAAATCAATATGTAAATGGAGCTAAGGCATTCCAAATAAGCATTGTATCACTTACTCTCAAATGAACTGGAACAAAGTGTAAGGTGTAAATTAAGCTAGCAGATGGCCCATTTTCTTACACCCTCTGGCTAGTTGCTTTGCTTGCTCCCTTCCTCTTTTCTAACCCTTTGTTGTGTTCATTATTCCAACTCAGGCACCTTTGGAGTCTAACTCTGATCACAGGAACAATACAGTAAATCCAGAATTATTCAGTAATTAAAGTTAGAATCTGGTCCTCACACTCATTTAAATTCAGTGAGCTCATTTCAAAAGTGACCCATAGAGTGCACGTGTAGGGAGGTCGTAGAATCTCCTTTCTTAGAGGTTTTTAAGGTCAGGCTTGACAAAGTCCTGGCTGGGATGATTTAGTTGGGGTTGGTCCTGCTCTGAGCAGGGGGTTGGACTGGATGACCTCCTGAAGTCCATTCCAACCCTGAGAGTCTATAATTCTAATGTTTTTGATTGTAGTCAATCCTGTACTCTGACCTCACATCCTACTCTTCTGACTTCCTTGTATGTCTTAAAATCATTCCACTTCGTCTGCCAAAGAACCCTCATCTCTACTGCCTCCAGCCTTCTGATGTCTATCTCATTTAATGCAGCTGCTTCCAGACCACAGAGCAATACTATTCGTACACTGGTTTGATACATCTTCACTCTGGTAACCAAATCTAATGTTTTCATCAGTTCACAATTTTGTCAACTTCTGCTCAGCACTTACGGCTAAGGCACATCTCCTTTTAACCTCATCCTCCTTTAAAGGATCAATGGAGAGAGTGTTGGAATGTAGTAGTGGTGAAGTTGTAGAACAAGTAGACTATTATGTGTACCTAGGAAGTTTGATTAGGGAGAGATGGATTCCAGTACTGACTGATTGATTGTAACATGTTGTTGCAGCTGCATTTGATTTATTATTATGTTTACATCATACACACAGAGAGAAGTTAGTATTTTCATGTGTTTTATTTCTTTGTGGAAGGTTGCAATGTAACACTACTTTAGTCTTCGAATCCAGAATGGTAACAGAGAGTAACTAAAACACACAGAGAGAAAAAGCAGGCTGCACTCTAAAACTCATTCCCTCCTTGTTCTAGACTGACTCTTTCCAAACGAACTCTCATTGCATGCTTCCTTAAAGAGTCACCTAGCCTGCAAACAGGACCAGGAAGCCTCTCCCCCTTTAAAGTAATATTTTGTCATTCCACCAGATCCTCAATACACCTCAGCAAATTTGTAGGTATAAGGTATACTGCAAAGAACATGATATACATAGTTTGGGGATTTTTATTTAGATGGAGAGTTGGGTGGAAATGAATCATCAGTTTTGCGAGAAATTCCATGAGTTCAAAAAAATTGTTCTGAAACAGAATGAAACCAAAAAACTTCAAAACTTCCCATGAAACAAAATTCTGGAAAAAAAATAAAAAGTTATATTTTCGGTCAGTCAAAACATTGTTTCAATAAAACTGAAATCGCATTCCAATTCTGACATTTTCAGTTGTTTTCTAAAAATGTTACTGTAACAGGGTCAGCCACCTCCATGGGCAGAGGTCACCCTGGGGCACCGAAACTCTGTCCCCTCTTCAAAACTGCATACCGGCTTCTCTTTGGGCTAACATGAGCCCTGTCTGGGGCTGGTTTGATAACAGAACAAAAACAATCCTCAAGGTCTGAAAACCATCACCACAACACAAAAGTTCATACTTAGCTCTGGTGACTTCTACCACAACTAGAGCTTTTCTTATGCCCCTATCTGTTCTCAGTCAGTCCTCCCAGCTCTTCTTAGCTGGAGCCCAGCTGTCTGGTTAGGATTAGGGTTTCCCACAACAGCTTCCTGCTCACTGAGCTCTGGCCTTTAAACTCTCCTGATGGCAAGAACGTTTCTACTCCCTGACCCTTTCTCTGCAGCTTCCAACTTTATAGTGGAAACACCTGGTCTAATGCAGGTGAGCCTCTTTAGTAATCAGGGTTGGCTAGCCCCAGGCCCTCCAGCCTCTGAGGGGCAAGCCACCTTGTTACAGTCACAATAGAAAACAAAAGCAATTTCAAATTTAAAGGTCATTTTGAAATGACAAATTAAAACATTCTATTCCAAAATCAAAATGTGTTTTTCTCTTTTTTCCCCTGAAAGAAAATTTCTTCAAAATTGATGCATTTCCACAAAACCTTTTGCTTTTGACAAATCAGCATTTTCCAATGGTAAAACATACCATTGGAAAATTCCTGACCAAATCTATTAAATCGCAGAAGGGTCAGCTCACCATTTCATCCTTTGGAGTGGGGCAGGGGACTTCCAAAAGCCATCTTATAAAAATTAATATCCTGTCAGGAATTCACCAACGTTAAAGAATCCCACATCACAGCAACAGTTTGACTGGATAATATGGTCATTACAGATTCAGCTTTACTATACCTACATAATTTTTACGGAGATAAGAAAACTTCCCTTTGCCAAATAACAAAAAGGATCAGCACAACAGGTAATACAGTTCTGTGTAGTGGATATATCTGATGAGTTTGTTGAGGAGCATATAAGTTTCAGATTTTTACTGGCATCATTCCACCTCTGTTATCCTCCTCCTTGTCTGCTTCATGGCAGCTATTATCATAGGATTGGAAGGAACCTAAGGAGGTCATCTAGTCCAACTGCCTGCTCAAAGCACTACTAAATCATCCCAGCCAGGGCGTTGTAAACCCTGACCTTAAAAACCTCTAAGGAACGAGATTCCACCACCTCTCTAGGGAACCTTCCATTGCTTCACCACCCTCCTAGTGAAAAAGTTTTTCCTAATATCCAACCTAAACCTCCCCCACTGCAACTTGAGGCCATTGCTTCTTGTTCTGTCATCTCATACCACTGAGAACAGCCTAGATCCATTCTCTTTGGAACCCCCTTCAAGTAGTTGAAGGCTGCCATCAAATCCCCCCTCACTCTTCTCTTCTGCAGACTAAACAATCCCAGTCCCCTCAGCCTCTCTTCATAAGTCATGTGCTCCAGCCCACTAATCATTTTTGTTGTCCTCCGCTGGACTCTTTCCAATTTTTCCACATCCTTCTTGTAGTGTGGGGCCCAAAACTGGACGCAGTACTCCAGATGAGGCCTCACCAATGTTGAATAGAGGGGAATGAGCACGTCCCTCGATCTGCTGGCAATGCCCCTACCTATACAGCCCAAAATGCCGTTAGCCTTCTTGGCTACAAGGGCACACTCTCAAGTCATATCCAGCTTCTCATCCACTGTCACCCCTAGGTCCTTTTCTGCAGAACTGCTGCCCAGCCACTCGGTCCATAGTCTGTAGCAGTGCATGGGATTCTTCCGTCCTAAGTGCAGGACTCTGCACTTGTCCTTGCTGAACCTCATCATATTTCTTTTGGCCCAGTCCTCTAATTTGTCTAGGTCCCTCTGTATCATATCCCTACCCTCCAGGGTATCTACCACTCCTCCAAGTTTAGTGTCATCTGCAAACTTGCTGAGGGTCTAGTCCACGCCATCCTCCAGATCATTAATGAAGATATTGAACAAAACCAGCCCCAGGTCTGACCCTTGGTGCACTCTGCTTGATACCGGCTGCCAACTAGACATGGAGCCATTGATCACTACCCGTTGAGCCCGATGATCTAGCCAGCTTTCTATCCACCTTACCGTCCATTCATCCAGCCCATACTTCTTTAACTTGCCAGCAAGAATACTGTGGGAGACCATATCAAAAGCTTTGCTAAAGTCAAGGAATAACACATCCACTGCTTTCCCCTCATCCACAGAGCCAGTTATCTCCTCATAGAAGGCAATTAGGTTAATCAGGCATGACTTGCCCTTGGTGAATCCATGCTGACTGTTCCTGATCACTTTCCTCTCCTCTAAGTGTTTCAGAATGCTTACCAGTGTTAACCTTCTGCCTTTCTCTATGGACTGAAGTCCTTTCTGTGAAAGCAGATAATTCTGTTTGGAACTCTAGTAGTTACATAAGGCATTTTTAGTGGATTGGAGGGAGGTTTTGTTCATATAGGGATTTATCCAAATCCAATTAAGGTCAATGGGGATAATATCATTGACTTCAATAGGTACGGGAGCTAAGCCATAATTAAGTGTGTAAGAACAGCCATGCTGGATCAAACCAATGGTCCATCTATCCCAGTATCCTGTCTTCTGACAGTGGCCAATTCCAGGTGCTTCAGAGGGAATGAGCAGAACAGGGCAATTATCGAGTGATCCATCCTCTGTCATCCAGTCCCAGCTGCTGGGAGTTGGCGGTTTAGGGTCAACCAGAGTATGGGTTTGCAGCCCTGACCCATAGCTAAGGATAAGATTTTGTCACTGAGGTCACAGACCCGTGATTTTCATAGACTTTCATGACATTTTCTGCTTCAGCCCCATACCCTAGGGTGTTAGGGGCTCCGCTGCTCCCAGTCACTGGGGGTGATGGTGGCCCCACAGCTTTGAGCCTCTGGCCCTGGAGCTTCAAGTTTCCACAGTGAATGGCAGGGGCCTGGAGCTGTCAGCTGCTACTACAGGGAGTGGGGGGCTGGAGCTGCTAGTCCTCCCCATCTGTCAGTCAGCCCCCCATTTAATTTTTAGTAAAAGTCACAGACAGGTCGTGGCCTTCTGTGAATTTTTGTTTATTTCCCTTGACCTGTCAGTGACTTTTATTTAAAATAACCATGACAAAATCTTAACTTTACTTATAGCCATTGATGTACCCATCCTCTATGAGCTTACCTATTTCTGTTTTTATTACATTTTTTTCTTTTTTTCTTTTTTTTTTTTTGAATGCCGTTACAATTTTGGCCTTCACAACATCCTCTGGCAATGAGTTCCAGAGGTTGACTGTGCGTTGTGTGAAGTAGTTTACTTATGTTTATTTTACACCTGCTGCCTATTTCTGGAAAGACCCGAAATCTAAGTGAAGAAATGTCTGCAGTCTTGTGTTAATCCATTCCAGTTTATTTTTTAAAAAGACTTATTTCCCAGTTTAACATTCTTAGTCCTGTAAATACATTTTTCCTCTCCCATTCACAGATGTGGCATTTTTCAGAATGAGGGTGGGTGTCTGGAGCATCCAAAAGCGTCAATTTTCCCCCAAAGCACAGAAAGGAACATAAATACTCAATAAAATGTAAAACAGAAAAGACCATCTCTAACATGTACAGCACAGGACGCATATATCAAATCTATTTGAGCGCTGCATGAGACCTGTTCTTCAACAAACAAACAAACATCCTTTACCCTGTAAAGATAAAGAGTTTTTCATTTATGTTTTTGGATAGAATAACTGAAGAGCTCTGTGAAATGTCTCTGCTTCTCAAAATGTAAAGCTAATAGGTAGGTTCTGCAACCTTGACAAACCTTTCTTAAGCCCTGATCCTATTATTTATTTTAGTGCCTAGGAACACCAATCCAGAATCAGCCGCCATTGTGCTAGCTTCTCTACAGAGAGAGAACAAAGAAAGGTTACAGTCAAAGGGCCAGATCCCCAGCTGGTGTAACTCAACAGAGCTCCATTGAAGTAATCGCTTCCCGCATTTAATCTGGTACCACTGGAGCATTAGGAGACAGGGGACCTTCCCTGTGTTCTCCATCCACATTGTGCCTGGCTCTGGGGCCCAAGATAAAGAGGAAAAAGTTCCATGCCTTGTCCCACACCTTGCACAGGGGCAGGCCACATTGTGATCCAACCTAATACAGGTGAGTGGGAAGTCTCTGTGTTACACACACTTACACCGTTTTGTCCCACAGGGAAAGCCCTGTCCTGCAATCATGTCCTGGAAGGTCATTTGCTGTGAAAGCTGGCATGTGTCTTCACATAGGGTGGCGGGGAGTATTTTGCTGGGATTGCCTGTGTTGTTTTATTATGAAAAGTATGAACTAATGACAAGACTATTACTGCTGCTTGCAGGCTGAGGCTATTTGTTTTGGTTTGCAGCACTGTCCAGTGAGCCAAACAGTTTGATCAGCCGATGCCTCTGGAGCTGCTTTTGCCTCTGAAAGCGTACCCACTAGCGTAACATCCTCCAGTTATTATGAAATACCCTTTTCGAAAACAGCTTTTATGAAACCATTGCCTAACAGGGAAATTGAAACCAAATTGCTAATCAGTTTATGCTGTCCAGGCCATCTGTACAGGGTGTCTCTTGGGATTTCATTAGTCTGTAAGGAACTCATCTACAGACCACTGAAATCAGAGGGAGTTTTGCCATTGACTTTAATGGGCATTGGATCATGTCCTGAGTGCTGTTTCAATGGGTACATCTACACTACAAAGTGTAGGGACAGTCTCAGAGCCCTGGTCAATTGCCTTAGGCTCACACGGCTCACACTACATGGCTACAAATAGCAGTTGTTGACTTACGCTAGGGCTGGGGCCTGGGCCAGACAATCTACACTGCTATTTTTAGCCATGTAGCATGGCTAAAAATAGCCATGACTCTGTTGACCCAGACTCAGAGACTCAATGCTGCAGGGTTTTTTATTTTATTTTGCTGTGCAGTTGTACCCAATGATAGCAACCTGGCCTGAAGATACCAGATTTCTTCTCTATATAGTTTTCTTGTCTGCATGGATTTTCTCTGTAGTGTGTCAAACATGAACTGATAAACACAGTGGGGCCAGATTCTTCTGTATCTCATGGAGTCATTTACCCCAGTGGGTCTCAAATGCTACCAGATCACAATAATATTCACAATGATGAATGTGACAACACAAGATATAGTGTAACCGAGAATCACACCCATGAAATGCAAATGATAGAACAATTTGCTGTAAGAGGTCTGTGTGTTCTCTACAGCCACCCTCCAACAATTACCTCCACAAGGATAAAAAAATCCATGTATGGATTTAGATGTGGGGAAGGATTAGCAGGATCTGTAGCTGGAACGCTAGGACTGCCCACCGCATGCACGACACGTTTGCAGTGACACTTCTATGGTTATTTGGTGTTATGCTGAGTGTTTTGCTTAGTAGAGCTCCAGGCCTGCACCAAGCACCTTGTAAAAGGACCCAGGCTCAGCCCCAGGGGCTTGAGTCACGTGGAGCTCAATGTAGAGCTGGGAAATAACAGGCGGCACATCTTTCCAGTTCTTTATAACTGTTCCAGACTAGCCCTTTTAGACTGAGATGTTCTATGCCAGGTGTCTGCCTCAGGCCTATGTGTGTGTGTTTAATTTTAGTAAAAACAGTTCAGCTTGAAGCTCTAGTGTCTCCAAGCTTTGGAATGGGGACAGAAAGTTTGTCAGGAGGATTGCCCTGGTGCCAGGGATGTGTTATTTGCCATCCTTGTAAAACGTTACACACATTTGACCCAAGCCTCTGAAAATCCAAGTTTGCACATGCTCAATTCAGACTTGTTAGCGTTTGGAGGCTAACGTTTCCAAGGATGATGTCTGCCCTGAGCGTGCTTCATCACAGTGTTGCAAGGGCTGAGAAGGACTTTCCTGGCAATTGTTCCTCCTGGCTAGCAAGGTCTGATGCCTTACCTAGCACCAGAACTGAGAGCAGGGAAGGTGTCTTTCCTGTGCTCTCAAGGTTCCTTCTGCTGTTGCCCAGGCAGTGTAGAAGAGAATGAGGAACAGCCTAACTAGAATGCAGAGGGGTGAGGAGCAGGGCTTGGTGGGCTGGCAAGAGGGAGACTGGAACAAGGAGTCGGGGGACAGGAGGAAGACTGGGATGAAGAGCTGGGAAGGTGCCAAGGGGCGTTTGATTACAGATGAGGAGCCAGGGGAAGGTGGGGGACTGGGAAATGGGGCCAAGAGGGGACATGGCAGGTGGTGACTGGGACTGCAGAGGAAGTCTGGAGACATGGCTGAAGGAGGACTGGGACTAGCCCAAAGAGGGATGAAAGGCAGAAGGTATCAAGCTTGGATGAGACAGGCCCAGAAGGATCTGTGCTCACTAGAGAACATTCCCTTCCAGAATCTGGAACCGAGCCCACTTCCTCTTCTGTCATCACATATCTGTGAAACTCACTGGCAAAGTGTGTGTCTCATCCCTCCTCTAGTGCTAGCCCACCGAGTGGATTACAACCTACTGCTACTAGCAGTTACTCCATGATCTATGGTGCCAGAGATTTGTGTGGTGGAGCTAAAGGTTCTAACCCTGCTCATGACTCATGTGGGTGTCAATATGGTGCCAAAGGATGGAATTGCTATTATTTAGTCCTCTTGTTTTAAAAACCTAGGAAATTACACACTAAACTACATTCAAATAACACGAAAAGCTTGAACTTTCATCTAGCTCCCTTGTGTGTACATGATACGAGACAGTCTTTAATCATATCATCACATACTAGTTTTTCCACTAGATCCCTGAATCATTCAGTGCACAAAATGCGTGGTTCGCACTGAATGAACAGCTATGCAATATTGTCTGTTGTCATTCTTCAATGTCTGGCTCTGTGTCAGATTTACTGCATACTGGTCAAACCTTGCACTGAATGCAGAATTATATATTCCCCCCTGGGGGGTTTCTACGGCACTCATCACTGTTGCACGAGTACTTCACAAACATGAATTAATTTCTCTTCCTGATCCCCTGTGAGGTGGTTATTATTCCCACTTCACGGTTAGGGAGGACAGAGACTTTCATGTCAAAAGTGCACAATATGAGATGCCTTTGGCTTTTATTTGTTCAAAGCACAGCTCCCATTGACTTCAGTTGCAATTGTTAATTTTCAGCACTTATGCAAATCAGACTCCAGGTGTTTCATGGTCCCCAGAAAATGAGGAACACACAATTAGTGGATAATAGTGAATGGGTTTTTTTATGTGACTTGCCCAGAATCACTCAGAAACTCTGTGGCAGAGGCAGAGATAGAATCCAACTATGCAGAGTGGTATTCAGTGCTTTAACTATGAGACCATCCTTTCTCTTCCTGCAATCCTCTGCCTTATTTGCTGCACACTTTCCATCTTCTGCAATGAATGAGGGGTCCTACAGAAAATAGCTTCTTTAACTACACAACCCTGATTCGTTCTCTGAGCATTGGCTGTCCTATGAGTGAGGCAGGGAGATCTGGCCATATAGCATCCTAATGGGTGCTGCTGGGTGCTAAGCACTTTGCAAATCTGGCCCCAGTTGTACTGAGCACATGAACATCTGGCCTTGTGCACTTTAAAAAATCTGGCCCTGTCTCTTCTGGTGACCTCTGAAAATCCCAACAGAATATATGACAACAGTAGGCTGATCAGTAGTTGTGATATCGTGTTCTCCATGGATGCTGACTGTCAAGTATTCTTTACAAGAATAAGAAAGTTGCACCAACTCTCAGTCAATGTACAGAGCTGTTCAGGTTGCTAAACACCTATTTCACCTAAAGGCTCTAGTTATACAACAACAGCTGAATTTTTCCAGCTACATTTGACCCATCTCTGTTTCTCCATGTGACACCTTTGATGAATAGCACAGTTCCAACTTGGAAAGGATATCTCAGGGACTGAGCATTACAGTCATCGTGAGTCAGTATATTAAAAGGTCAGTGTCATTAACAAGATTCTGTTTTCATTTAACTAAGCATTACAACAGCTTCCACAAGCCTCTCTCATACTACTCATAACTTAAAATAGGTCATATCGTAAAAGACATCTTCCTCATGTTATTCTATCTAAATCTAATATGTATTTATCTAATGCTTAGATAGAATTACTCCACAATGCCATTGTTGCAAGATCACTGCATCCAATTGGTTTATTATGCCCACAAATTGTGCACTCATCTAGTTCATGCAAATACATGGTCATAGTGGGCAGCAAGCCAGGGGCAGCACATAGCTTTGCTGTTCCAGGAGTAGATTGGGACTGTGCTGGCTCTAGCACCCTGACCAGTTTATCGGGGGTCAGAGACAAGGCTCTGGGCAGAAGGGGGCATAGCAGCTCACCACCATGTGGGTAGCCCACTCAGGGGAGAAAGGGATCTCATTCTGCCATCTTAGTGCCCCATGCAGGCACACAGCAGGGCTGAGAGAGGAGCCTACTAAAGTCACCACCAAACTCATACCTGTTTGTTTGTTTTCTCCACCTACTGGATCCTGACTTCACGCTTTTGGGGCATGAACTATTTTTTCCTGCATGCACCTAGCACAATGGGGACCTCTAGGAACTACCACAACACAAATAAATAATAATAGTAATCACACTTTAAGCAATCACAAAATTCCACATTTTTAGATGGAAACTGCTTATTGATGTATTTTGAAAGGAATATTTGTTTATGCAGGGGCAGATCCTCAGCTAGTGTATATAGGCTTAAGCTATTTTACATCAGTTGAAGAACTGACCCAGAGACCCATCAAAATCACCTTTGGCTAAAGGAACATGTTTTCAATGTGTACTGAAGTAATGTTGAATAGATGTTTACTTTAGCACTATAGTGTTTCTGTTAGAGGTGTATTTAAAGCTTTCTTCCAAAGGCAATTGTGCTGCCTATTACCAGTCTTGCCAAGGACACGTTGGCCGGAATATCTTAAAGTTTCTATCCCTTTAGACTTACTCTAGTACTAGTAGCTTCAATTCTCCAGGAAACTGCGAGCATAACATTTGCACCATAATAACAATGAATTTGGGGGTGTGGGTTATGTGTGGGGGTGATAGGGAAATAACCAGTTAAACTTGATTAGACATAAGTGGGAAATGATTAGTTCTAGGACTTCAAACAGCACCCATAGCTGGAAGAAACCAAGTCAACAAATGACCATGAAAAATGGAGCTTGATACTCAATATCTTAAACTATGCTGCGGTACGTAATTACTGATTTGCATAGAATAGCATTTTGTCCCATAGTCTTGCAAAGGGACTCTGATGGCTCAGGAGGTTGTTACCATCTGATGGTTGCTTGATTGCTGGGCAAATCATTTGTCATCTTACTTTAGTAAGTTCCTAGTGGAAAATATTCCACATCACAAAACTATCACCACAACCACAACTAATTAGCAGCCTTGCGCCAGCAAAAAGGAGAAGCACCAAAGTCGACAGCTACTTAAGCACTCGGTTAGCACATGAATAGTCCCATTGACTTCAAAACTACTTCAGGGCCTGACCCACCATGGACACCCAGAAAGGAGACAGGCCAAAGCGGAAGTGTGCAGGAGGAGCTGCGTGAGAAAATTGACACTGGTACTCTCTACTATGCTTGTCCTGCTGGTGAATATGGTTGCTAATCCAGCACCTTTAATCTGCCCTGACTTTTTTTTTTAAGGACTAGATCCTCCTCTGGTGTAAACTAGTGTAGATGTATTAAAGCTTATGGAGCTATAGTGATTTATACCAGCTGAGGATCTGGCCTGCTTACAATATAGTTGCAAAGATTGCAGCAGATAGCAAATCTGCTGCCAAATTCTCTTCTCTTTCTCTCTACCTTATTGTGTCATCTTTTCATGCCTTCTACATCTGTACCTCAAGAACACCACAGCATAGCTCCATTGGATTCAGTAGAGCTACCCCAAATTGCAGCAGCAGAAGATGTGGCTAGAGCTGGTCAGGAAGTTTTGATGAAACACTTTTCCATTCGAAAATGCTAACTCCTTGAAGCCATAACTTGTTGCATAAAGGTACTGGTTTGGACACAACGATCAACATGAAGGTTTCTTAGGTCCAGAGAGAGAGAGCAAGCAAACATGGACATGAATCTGGGTTTCCCACATTCCGTGTGAGAGCTCATATGCCTGGGCTATTGGCTATTTTAAGGCGGCAGTATCTCTCTTTCTCCCCCTCGCCCCTTTTGCAAAAACATTTCAAAAGGTTTCAGTTTCGTCCCAATGCGAAACAAAAACAATTTCCAAAACCTCAATATATTGGGGAAACCAAAATTCTTATTTTCCAGCCAGCCCTAGATCTGTTCCTTAGGGTAGGTCCATACTTACCCGCCGGGTCGACGTGGAGAGTTCGACTTCTCGGAGTTCGAACTATCGCGTCTAATCTAGACGCGATAGTTCGAACTCCAGACGCGCTCCCGTCGACTCCGGAACTCCACCACCGTGAACGGCGGTGGCGGAGTCAACAGGGGAGCCGCGGACTTCGATCCCGCGGTGTCAGGACGGGTAAGTCAGTCGAACTAAGGTAGTTTGACTTCAGCTACACTATTCACGTAGCTGAAGTCGTGTACCTTAGTTCGACCCCCACCCAGTGTAGACCAGGCCTTAGAATGGAACATTGAAGTGCCCTGGGGACCATACCCTCTAGACTTCACTTGCCGATGTTTTCGAGGGAGATTGAAAAAGGCACAATGGGCAGCTGGGCATCTAACTCCCATTTCTGCCTTTGAAAATCTTCCCCTTATTTTTGTAGATGAACTATGTTTTCACTTAGCGTATTGGTAAAGGTTGGCAGCTTCTGCTTCTTTTGTTGGGTGAAAAGTCTAAATCTGGCAGAGAACCATGGTAACCATAAAAACAGAGCCAGCTTCACTGTAGCAGGAGGTGTTAAACCACAAAACGTTATAGAGAATGACAGTAGCACATCACTTAGTGTTAAATAACTAAGATATTGCAGAACTGCTGTTTCTCTTGACGGATTCTTAGTGGATTTCACTTTGTTTTTAAACTAGTTCCCTTTAAGGGCAACCCATTATCTTCATTTATTCCTTTTTGCTCCTCCCTACCCTGACTCCCAGTGATGGGGGGCTAGGGGCTGGCAGCTGCTGTGCCGCAGTAGGGCATGTATGAAATGGCCTGGGCATGTGCACACGGGTCATGCTGACGTGTAGACGACTAGACAGGAAACTCTGGTGTGATAAAAGCAAGATGTGGCTCATCATGTTTTCCAAAGATCCCAGTCCCTGTGGGCTTGAGGAGGTACGACTTTGGATCACCCATACCCCTTCCATCTCAGTCTGCCTCAGAGACTGAGCTGGGTGGGAAACTGAAGTCAAGCACCCAGGGCATGCAAATGCTGAAATCCCACTGACAATTGTGTGGGATGATTAATTGCATTCTGGTTTCTGAATACGTAGGAGCACGGCTGGCTTCTTAATTTTGGTATCACTCCAGGGACAGGACCAATTCAGGGAGCTTGATTCTGATATCACTTACATCAGTGTAAATCCGGAGTAACTCTACTGAAGTTAATGGCATAGCGCTGCTCGAAAACAGGTGGGAGTGAGATTAAAATTACAGTGGTCTTTAAATATCTTCTGAAGTTTTCCTGCTTACATGTAGGCTGAAGCCCCATATAGCTAAACATAGACTGAAAGTCTGTTATGGGAGGTGGCGTGCGAACGGGGGCAGGACTTAGGCATTGCACTGATGACACATACTGTGGGGCTTTTCAGTCCCACTAGGGAACTGTTTTGAAACATGATCTGAGTTTGAGATGATGACAGCATTTTATTTTAAGAAAAAAATATTCCATGGATTAATAAACCAGGATGAGACATTTGCTAATCACTTCTTCATTAGTGGTAAAACCACACTGTCATTTCCTAGGGCCTGGTGAATGTTCCTGCTAGCACGTATGATAACTTGCATTAATAGAGCTCATGGATCCCAAGTGATTTTGCTGATAATATCCATCTAGAGCTAATCCACATTAACTCTCTGGATAGATAGCTAGATAACTTTACCATTGCTTAAACGTAGGCACTTCTGGGATGAAACACCAATGTTAAAGAGTAGTGCACACCTGTTTAGGACAGGAAGTGAAGAATACTAAATCCCAGTGATATACAACCAGTGGCTCAGAGGTCACTTGTCATCTTCAAGGCACTAAATTGTAGCCCGAGGGCAGAGGAATGACTCTTAAGAAGAAAATTGGTATTTGATAACAAATTGAAAATGTGTTTCCTGAGCTGTGATGGAACTGTTAGAAACAGACTCATTAGCTATGGCTACCCAGAAGTTAGACACCTATCGCTGGCCTGTGACAGCTGACTTGGGTTCGTGGGCTGTTTGAAAGACTCACCTTGCAGGATCCTAGGGCCTGGGCTGCAGCCCAAGCCCAAATATCTACACTGCAATTAAACAGCCCTTAGCTTGAGCCCCACAAGTGCAAGTCAGCTAGCATGGGCCAGCCCCGGGGGCCTAATTGCAGTGTAGACATACCCATTGTTATAAGGCGCAGCTTCTCCAACTGAAGTCCCAGGAGCAGCTCTGGTGGGTGATGGGAGTACTTTATTCGGCTAATGTTCCTTGCCTTCCCTGAGACCGCCACTCCTCAGCAGTCCCCCCACCAGCGGTCAGCTTCCTTGCAGGGGAAAGGAAAAGAAAAGGAGGGGAGAGTAGATCTGACTACTCCATTGCTGTTTTCCTGTATGAGCGCCAAGACAGCAGGACGGAAGTTCAACAGGCTCTGCCTGAACAAAGGGAAACAATTAAAAGGTCAAGGGGCCACATGTAATTTTTCTGAAATAGTACATTCGGCTCTTGGGCTGGAAAGGCTGAATCCTATTTAAAAGGACTGTAGGTAGCTTAAGAAGGACAGTATAGAATTACCCAAATCACAATTTTTACTGAAAATCTGACTCTTACTGAAAAAAAATCAGTTTTCTCACTGAAAAAAATGGAAAATTGTAACAAATGAACATTTTTCTTGAAAATGTTCATTTCAGTTGAAAAGCCATTTTTTTCTTTAAATACGTATATTGTGATGAAAAGATTGCAACCAGCTTTGGTGCAACCACATCACAAGAGGCATTCCCTCAGGGCTCAATGCACAAGACAAAGGATGGAAGGCAGAAGCCAGGTGGGACACAGAATTTCTGTTCCAGGGGTAATTCTGACATTTTGCAATTTCCTTTTGTCCTGAATTGGAATGAACAATCAAAATTTACTGCCAGACCAGCAAAATCAGGAATATTTCATTTCAGAAACTTCAAGATGACCTTATCAAAGCAATTAGTTTCTAGAAGGTCAAAGCAATAAAGATGAAGTTAAATGTTTTCCTGTTGAAAATTTCAGCAAATGGATACAGTCCTGTGAAACATTTCTGTTTTATCAAATCAGCCCTTTCTGGCAGAAAACTGTTCCAAAAGAATATTTTGACCAGGTCTAGTGGGAGGGGGAAAAGGGGCGTGAGGTGACTTGCACACAGTACAGTGCTGGGCAGAGATGGGAACTGAACCCAGGTTGCCTGACTCCATGTATATCGCTTAGAGACTTTACTTGTTTGTGGGGCCAAACGTCCTTCTGCATCCACAGAGGATGCAGGAGGCAAATGCAATGCTCCAAAACCCCCTAGTGGAAACATATGAGTTTCTTTCCCCCTACATGGGAATAGCCCATGCTGGGGATGATATGGCCCTAAGTTATCAAAGCAGCAGACTAAGGCCTGATTTACACTGGGGGCGGGGAGGTGAATAATGTAGCTGAAGTCGACGTACTTAGATATACTCACTGCGGTGTCTTCACTGCAGTGAGTCGACTGCTGCCGCTCCCCCATCAACTCCACCTGCGCCTCTTGTGGCGCTGGAGTACAGGAGTCGATGGGAGAATGCTCGGGGGTCAATTTATCGCGTCTAGACTAGACGCGATAAATCGACCCCCGCTGGATTGATTGCAGCCCGTCGATCCGGCTGGTAGTATAGACAAGCCCTTAGTAAATTGCTCAGAGTGTTGTTGTACAGCTGTGTTGCTCCCAGGATACAAGAGGGACAAGGTGGGTGAGGTAATAACTTTTATTGGACCAACATCTGTTGGTGAAAGATACAAGATTGTAAGCAACACAGAGCACTTCTTCAGGTCTGGGGAAGGAAGCAGAGTGTCTGAGCCTTAGTAAATGCAATTTAATAGTCCTCTCCATCTTTTCCTTAGATCCTGTCCAGGAGTCTTAGACTTTACACTGCTAGCTTTAGCAGCAACTTTTCCCTTACTGTGCATCAAGTTATTTTTGACAGTGCTTTTTTTTTAAAGCCAATAAAAGGAGTTATTCAATGGAAAAATAATGCCATATATATTTTTTCCTGGATGTGCCTTTCTCTTGAGCCATTTACAATGCAATTCATTCCCAAGATTTCCTCGAGTAAATTGCAGAGCCCTTTAAGAAATGCCAACTCCCATTGCTTTGGCACAAGCCCCAGATCATTATTTTTGTTGAACACTGTGCCCCTTTTCCACCGAGCACTGAGCGACTGTGGGTATGTGATGCCTGCAAATGTTACAGGGTTAGGACCAGCCTTTATTTAATAGCTGTAGAATGTAGCTATCTACTATTAGAATTCCCAACAATATATTGTTCCGCCTATGCTCCATGGTGGGGGAAAAAGCAATAATGAAGTCACACAATCCTCTTTGGTTTGGCAGTCATTGCTGTTTGAGATTTGATAAAGTTTAATGTTTATCCAGCTAGCCTTCCAAATCAGGTAAGCAAAGATAAATGTCAATTTTATTTAGCAAAGCAGAGATCACAGCACTGTTATCTTGAAGTGCTACTCACTAGGGCCCAGATGTTGTTGCAAACCCTTATGCATACAAGGAGTCTTTACTCATGCAGGTATTACCATTTATCTCAATAGGACAACTCAGGTGAGTAAATACAACTCAGCAGAATGGTTTGCAGGGTCAGGTTCTAATGTTGCATGTGATCTGTATCAGTTATTAAATAACCATCCCTCACTTCTGGCATATTGATTAGGAAAAAGGGATTGCCCAGTGTCATTTCTTATTTTCATTTCAAAGTCAGAAGCCCAGCACTGCAAGTCCTTGCACAAGCATTTCCCAGTGAAATCAGTTAGACGGCTTACACAAGCAAGGACTTTTTGGGTGGGGAAGGGTGGGCAGGATCATGGGCAGGAATTTTGTCTAGCAAATGTCCTCATCCACCAAAACTTATTGCTCTAGAATGAAGCTCTTCTGCTAGAGGCACATTTTATTATTAGTTTAAGCATAGTAGTTACCATATAACTTGACGGTACCTTTCCCTATAGCCCTTTACCCCAGGATCTGAGTACAAGCACTGAGTGGCAGATGTGGAAACTGAGGCACAGAGCTGTTCATAGACTCATTTATTCCAGTTAAGGGACCAGTTTTGCCCAAGGTTACACCTGAAGCTTGTGCCAGAACTGAAAATAGAACATAACTCTCCTACCTCTCCATCCTGTGCCTTAGCCACAGGACCATCCTCTCCCACCCACCCCCGCACACTGTCCAAGGCAGAGGATGAGTCTATGTTTGGGTTTGCATTCCCCAACTCCTAGAGAGAGCTGCAGGCATCCAGCCAATGCTGACCTGTGCTCCATGTGTATAAAGAGCACTATTTAGGGTGTTTTCCTTGGATTCATTCCTACAGCTATGCATACAAATGGCGCTCTGTTAAAATCACTTCCAGGAGCACTCAATAAGTGAGGCTGCTCTTCTCTAAAGGTAACCCCCTCATGTGAGTGACAACTAATGCGTGTTGGTGAGCCAGCTGATGGCCCAAATCAGTACCATGGTCGTTCTCTTCATGGATGACATGCATCCGACGAAGTGGGTATTCACCCATGAAAGCTCATGCTCCAATGCGTCTGTTAGTCTGTAAGGTGCCACTGGACTTCTACAGATCCAGATTAACACGGCTACCCCTCTGATACTCTTCATGGAAGAGGATGTAAATGACGTTAGCAGACTACTGCACAGATTGAGTCAGATCTCATTCCAGTAAACCAAGATCTAATCCAGGTCAGGAATAAGGTCACTGGCAGGGCAACAGCAGGCAAATTCCTGCTGCAGATGCATTCAGTTCACTTTATTTCCTTGTTAATGGCCTCAGCGCTGTCGCGCTGTTACTCTCCACAAGGGATAGCCCCCTCCTGCCCCAGTACAAAACCAAACCCATAGAAATCAGAGAGAAAAATACTTTCAAGTATATTTTCCTCTATACAACCACTTTCCTATACTTCTCCCCATATGCACCTTCTCCATCAGGCTATAATTTGGATTTCAATCTTTTAGTATGACTGGTTTTCAAGTGACCTCATCAGATGCTAGATCAGCTCCAAAACAAGCAAGACATTGGTATAAGCAGTGTCAATAAGCAGGAGAGAGATTTCCTTAGAATTGTCAGACATGACTCCAGGGCAAGTGGAGCAGTCATCTTCCTCAGTGTGTTCAGGCCTCTGACTCATTGCCGAGCGCATCGGCAGGCCCCCCCCCCACTGGGGCTGGTGGGGGAGCATTATGAATGGTTTTCCAGCATTGCTTTAGGAGAAGGCGGCAGGCACTTGGTGCACTCTCCTTATTGAGTGATGATCTGTGGTCAGTCGCTATAGCAGCACTAAAAAGGTATTCTACTGATGACAGGTTGCTCCTTACGTGGGTTAAAGCTCATTCTCTTGCCACCCCCATCTGAATGACAGTAGTTCATCATGCAGGGGGGATTTTGTAAGACTCATTCTTCCTAGCACAGGAGTTACCCTGGGGCCAAAGCGGACCATTGGCTTTTGGGTTGAACAAAAAGGGACTTTACCCTCTTCAACCTCAAGATAACAGCCCCCAAATTGCTGGAAATATATGCTTCGAGGGTCAGCTTTATCCTCGGAGAAGGATTTTCATAAACAAGAAAATAAACCCAGGCAGTAATTTTGCCACATGTTCCTACATTTGCTGCGATGGGTTTCCCAGCTGAAGCTGCCTCGGGGCTCCATGCCGCTTTGGTTATTTGCATCACACAAAGGTTGCACAGCATTAGTTTCACAACAGTCAGCAGGTGCATTGACGTACGGTTCAGTTCAATGTCAGCAAATTATATTTAAATGCACAGCTAATGCTAGAGAAAAAAAGCAGGCTTAGGAGTTTCTGCAGCTAGTTTAACTCCCTGAGCCAAACCCTCCTCCCTTAGCCACGAGAGCAGTCCTGTTAAAGTCAATGGACTCTATGCTGTGTGCCCCTGTCCCTTACCTGGGCACCACCAATGCAAAGGGGATGTAAGCCAATTCCACACTGGAATGGTAGCTCCCTGAGGATTTGTCTCCACTGGCCAGTGGGGGGCAGGTGTGTTCTTAACCCGGGTTACCCAACTCAGATAAAACAGCAGTGCAGACATGGCAGCTTGGCTTAACTCAGGTGAGCAGCTTGAGTTCAACCCCAGGCTGCTCGACAGGCTTTAACTGGAGCTGCTAACCCAACCCATCCTCTGGCAGTTCAAAGAGGTCTTTAAAAGGGGCCTGAATTACATTTACATGTAAGGGTCCTTCACCTCAGTGAAACCTAGACCCTTTACACAGTGCTGGGTGACACTGGAGTAATGCAGAGTCGGGTTCATTGGGACAACTTGTGACTGAGGTGATCAGGATTGGGTCCTTGCTCTTTCGGCTTCAACGAGGAAAGAAAAGCTGTGAACATTTTAGGAAAACATAAACGAGACATCCTGCAGTCCTTACTCGGGCAAGGCTCCCAAAGCCTTCTCTGGGAGTGTTCTATAGACCCCAGTGACAGGAACAGGGCTCTGCCTGGGTACAAGGACCTTCCTGAGCAGCGCTCATGACCAGATAAAGACTGCAGGGGTTCTGATTTACACTGCATAGCTCCTTGCCTTTCTAGCACTTCACGGAGATTGGTTCCCCAACCTGTGAGTTCAGTAAGTGCTTCTAGAAATGATTCCCCCTAGGTCTTGTGTCCTGCCCCTGCTAAACCTGGGCATCCTACCCTCTAATGGGAGCCTATGGGAAATGAGGGTAGAAGTAACCTTTGAAAATCAGGACCACTGAGTCTGGGCATGTCACAATGATTCCAAGGGAACAGAATCAGCTCATATTTTCAAAAGGGAATGTCTGAACAAAACCAGAGTGAACAGATCAGCTCTCTGTCTCCTCCTGTCACCCTGTCTGGGTGTCCCATAACCTCTGGCTGCCAGAAGCTGGGACTGGACAACAGGGTCTAGAGCACTCAATAATTGCCCCGCTCTCACAAGTCCTTTGGAAACTGGGCTGGATGGACCATTGGTTTAGTGCAATTGATCTCATGGATTACTATTGGCCCGATTCGACCTTAAAAGTGGGCGTGGAAGTGGGAGTGTAAATGAGGCGCAGGCAGTGGTGCTTGCAGTAGTTATACGGCATTGTGTGGGGAGTGACTGGGGATTACAACAATGGGGTTTTTTAGTAGGAGATTTCAGAGGAAGGTACAATCAGACCCAAAGTTTGTGTGTGGGTGAAAAGGGAATCCAAAAATGACCCTTTTCTATCAGAGAGAAGAAACAATCTTCTCTGCAGTGAGCTAGATGATCTAGCACTGCTTTGCCACTGCAGACAGCCGGATTCTCAGCTTCGAGCTTTCCCATCAAACAACAGAATTTAAGACCTAAGAAGCCTCCCAAGAGCAACAAAAGTAAGACAAACAAACAGAAAAGATCTGTTAGTGTGAGGAAAACAGGGTTTGGTTTTTAAAAAAAAGGGGCCTTTAAAAACAAACCTCAAGACAATGTCAAATGAGGTGACAGCCTTTCCTATGCTTTCCACACATTTGGAAGTTCTCCTTTGACCCAGAGACTCTCCCAGAACAGCTCAGACTGACTCCCCTCAGGCTTCTGGTACACAGGCGCAGTGCTGGAAGAGCACACCAGCATTCAGCAATGAGTAAATAACAGTGATGGACGTGTTTTATTCTTTATGGCTTGACTTTTAGTGTTCTCTGGGATTTACTGTACACACTGGGTGAAAAGCTACACAGCAGTCAGATGACTACACATAACCTGTTTTACAGGAGTAAAGTCCAATTTCTGACTGTTAATTCTTGCCAGGACGCTAAAAAAGTTTCCTTTTGCTAGTGTTTCTTTAGACAGTTCCTGTAACTGTGAACAGGAATAGCCCAATAGTGGTAATTTCTAGTCACCTTTATCTCACTCCATCTGTAACATCTTTCTCACTGGACACCTTGGGATTACAGATAGACCCAGTCCACCCACTTTAACTGGAAGTGCTGCCCAAAGGCAGAATGTTCTAAAACTCAGAATTTCTGCTTTGAGGGAAATTTGTACATTTTGTTTCCAGATTTGTAATTAAACCAATTTATTTGAAGTTCCCCACACACTGAAGATTCTGAAACTGACAAGAATCATGTCAATTTCACACAGCCACTGTCAGGAGCTCCAGGGGCTGCTCAGGAACAGCCCTGAG
Organism: Mauremys reevesii; assembly: GCF_016161935.1. NCBI lineage: Eukaryota > Metazoa > Chordata > Testudines > Geoemydidae > Mauremys > Mauremys reevesii. Next base: position 128,133,989 of record NC_052628.1, read on the forward strand.
CCAGCTGCCATGTGGTACCTTCCCTGGTGGAGTCCACACGCACACTATCCTGAAACAGTAGCCCCTGGAAACCCAGCCCAAGACCTCCAGGCTCCCTGCTACGCAGCAGGGAGTCTGGAAGACTCAAGAACCCCCAGGGTTTCCCAGATGGCTCTGCAGCAGGGAACCTGCAAGCCCTTGGAGACCTGATTAGATAGACCCTGGAAACTCAGGGTCCCAACTGCAGAGCGGGCCGGGGCAGCTCTGGAGCCAGATCTTGGGAGCCCTGGAGTCCCTGGCCCTGGGGTAGATGACTTCAAAGTCTGATTTTGCTACACTCAGCTACCCTATTTATTACAGTGTATGCAAATAGTGGGCTGTAATTATCTGTTACCTAAGCATGTGCTGCTTTTATAACACCAGGATATTGAGCCCTACTATGAAGTTTGAGCTTCCTTAACAGGCTGCAAAAGACTCCCTGAGGGAGGGAGACAAAATAACACTCCCCCTCCCCGGGTTCTAGTCTTTCTCCCTTTTGGACTTGATCCTGCATGAGTGGGGCTCTCCCACAGACTTCAATGGGAATAGGAGCCAGCCCTCAGTCGCTAAATTCATCTCCTCTGGGAATTTATCCTTTCTCCAGTCTGCAGGTCTCATCCTTGGCTCTGATCCAGCTCCCAGGGAAGTAAGCCAATGAAAAGCATCTCATTGATTTCAGTGGGCTTTGGACGAGGCACCTGGAGTTCCCAGAAGCCTCTGCTCTCATTCAGTAGATGTACTTTTTAAATGTAATTTTTTAAAATTATTTTCATGTTGATACACAAGGATAACAGAGAGGGGTTATTAATAACCATCCATATCAAGGTCCCTAGAATGTCACTATGGCCTGGATCCTGCAATTCATTCCATGTGGGCAGATTTCTGGTGAAGTCAAGCCAGGATCCAAGTTGTCACAGGGTATCTATCACCATATAGGAAAAAATTAAAGGATCACATGAATCATTTTGTGCTAGGAAAGTGAACAGCTCTAACAAACACACAATCTCAGCCATCAGCAGCCAGATCCTCAGTGGAGAAATTCAGCATAGTTCTATTGAAGTTAGTTGCACTGATTACACCCACTGAGGATCTGGCCTAAAAATTTCCTTTGAAAATTTAGCATTCAACATTACGTGTCACTAGGTTTTCAAGTTCTCGCCTTTCTCTTTTTTTGAAGAAAAAAAATTGTTTCATTTAAAAATAACTGCAATGCTCAGAATCTCTAAGATCCACTGATTTAGGATCAGGAAATCAGTAGAAAGACTCCTATTAACTTCACTGGAATTTGGATGAGGCCCGAAGCCCATGAAATATTTCTTATTTAAATTCAGTAATGACTTTAATTACACTCCTACTTTTGTTTACTTCCACTTTGTCTTTGTTTTCTCACCATCACAGCCCACAATGAGACTGTACAGGGTGCAGTTTAAGGCTATTATTCATTTACCTACTGGTACATCATGATCTGGAATTTCACTTCAATTGTAATTATGATGATTGCAGTTCCCAACCCAATCTGAAGTCTAACAAGTAAGGTAGGTTCTAAAAACAATTCCTACAGCTTGTCACACTGCCATGCTTATTTGCTTATGAAAAGCAGTTCTAATCAAAAGGAGTAATTAAAATATTAAGTGCCAGAGATGGTTTGCAAGCACTTGAGTCATAACATAAAGCTTTATTTAACCTCATTGAGCAAGGCATGCAGTGTCATGCAATCTGCCAATCTATATGAGAACAGCTCACATAAAAATTCCACTGAAGGAAAGTGGACAAATTAGTCACAACTAATAATACCCAGATAATAACCAGTGATCAAAGTCATGATGTCAAAGGGGTGCTGTGTCACTGAAGGTTAAGTTGTTTGGAATCAAGTTAGAGACTCAGTACCCTACTTCCAAATAATAATCATTTGCTTTTATACAGCACCTTTCATGGCAAAGAATCTCAGAATGCGTTATACGTGTACAGGAATCACTTCACACAGCACTGAACTTTCGTTCCAGAAACAGCTGCATTTATCAGACATGTGGTCCTCTAGCACACAATATAGACATCATCTGAATAAGGACAGCATGCTTCTGAAATTTCCATGGGCTCTTTAATCTCCACACAGAGGAGACAGGACCATGTTTTTTAACATCTCATTACAAGAGATCCCAATGCAATAAACTGCACTACTGAACTTTGGGCCAGATTCAAAGCTGGTGTAAAGTGACATTGCTCCATTCAAATAATTGATATGAGAACGGAACTGTGCCTGTTTTAACACTAGCTGAGAATCTGAGCTTCAAAGTTCCCTGGAAGCATCCACTGTATGAGGTGTAGTCTATTTCTCAAATTATGGGAATAATCCACTAATTCCCAGTATTATACCAGTTTATTAGATCAGTAAGCCATTCCTTTTTGCTATTTATTCTACGGATGCATATGGAACTCTTTTATTTCAATAGAAAATACTTATAGAGTCTTGGGCTTCCATTCAGCAAAGCCAGAAGCTTAAAGTTAAGCCCGTGCTTAAGCACTTTGCTGCATCAGGACCTCCAGCATATTTTCGATTTGAAATGCAAGCACAATCATAGATTAATCTGCGATAACGCAAATAATGTTCTGACATGACCTGGACTGCGTGATCAGTACATGAGTACACACATACGCATATTTGCCCAGATGTTAAATGAATTTGGCCCTCGATAGCATTCACTCCCTGTGATCATTTGAGCAATCTAGTCTCACTCAAATCAGTGTGTGCAGAAAGTGAATGTCATACTTACCCCCTCAAGTATTCACACTGGATGTAGTTTGATTTACCTGGGATGGGACCCTGCTTGACACTGCGAGCTTCCCACAACCACTCATCAAAGCCCTGGTGCAGAGGCAATTAGATGAATCAGATGAGGATATGACCACACCTTTCTCCACCAGGACCACACACGCACACACAATTAATTTACGTGGATGTGAGGAGAGAAAATTAAATTTCAAGTCTGCACGCAGCGCATAAATTTTCAAGCCGAATCATTTTTCTAGGAATGATGGTTCAGGCAAAGGCCTGTGTGGCCCAGAAAGGAACAAGTTTAACATTTTCTAAAGTTTCCCAGTCTTGCTCATCTTTTACCAACCCCCTCCCTGAAGATTCAACCCCCAGTGGTTTCTTCAAGCCCTCTTCCTTATGAGCCTCATCCAGACCCCGGTGAAGCCAACGGGAGTCCATTCATTGACCTCAGTAGATTGTTTGTGTCTAGTCAGGGGATAGGGACAGTTTCCAATACCATGTGACTTACATGGTCAATTAAAAATCCTCATCACCTAAGCTTTTGATAATCAGATATCAAATACCCCCAGTGAACTGTCACAGAATAAAACAAAAACATTCTACTCTTACAAAAAATTGTGTAAATTCAAAATCAATTGGAAGATAACAGGCTGCTGTCTCTGCAGACTGGCAGAGATCTTACAACTTGAAAAGTGCCATACACAGAAAACAAAGACATCACAGTTCATTTCTATATGCTCAACACACTTCCGTCTATTATTTTTATGAGAGAGACAAGATGGGTGCGGTAATATTTTTTATTGGACTGCCTTCTGTTGGTGAAAGGGACATGCTTCCAAGCTTCACAAAATTCTTCTTCAAGTCAGTGGAGGTCAAAAGCTCATCTCTTTCACTAACAGAAGTTCGTCCAATAAAATATATTACCGCACCCATCTTGTCTCTCTCATATCCTGGGACCAACACAGCTACAACAACAATGCAAGTATTAATTTTATGATCAATTTATTTCTGCACTTGTGGGGGGGGGAGGGGAAAGGGGGCTTGTTCATGTGCAACATCAACAAAAGGACACAGCACAAAAAATGAACCCCGCGTTAACATAGCATGAGCTGCATTGCACTAGATTATTTTATCATATCAGTCAAATAAAAAAATCTAACTTGACCTTTGTACTATGACTCACACCATGCCCAATGTATGCATCTATCTCAGTAGGATGTTTACTGTTCCCTGCATGACTTGGCAAGATAGATATGCCAGCAGCCAATATCTGCCATGCTGAGGTGCTTTATGCACCTGCAAAGTTTTATTAATTATTACTATTGCTGTAATGCCTAGGAGCCACAGTCTCTCAAATATAAAATACAGTTCTCCCTGAAATCGGTGGACTTCAGTGGAAACAAAATTGAGACCTGTATTTGTTCAGTCTATTGAGAGAATGGCAGAGCAACTCAGGGCATTTTTCATGCACCTGTATGTAGCTGGGTCTTGTCCCCTGTTTTCTCTATCTCTACCCAGGTCTGAGTTTCCCACATTACCATCCTACCCCTTCACAGTCTGGTTCCCCTGTGGCACTACCCGTTTGAAAATCAGCACTTCAACAGGGGCTGTGAACTAGATTGTTTTATAAGGAGAACAAGAAACAACGGCCTAGCGTAAGAAATAATGGGATGTGAGTTATCAGTACGCATTGGGCAAACTAGTTCAAATGCCATAACAGCCAGTCTTTGACTTTCTACACTTTCCCTTTGAAAAAGCTAATTCTGGAGCTGGCCAATTATCTTCAACTGAAACATTCTCCCCATCAGAATGTGTGATTTTTACCTAAATCAAAATTCTCTGTGGCAAAAACATTGATGTTGAGGTAATTTTGTAATTTTATTTTATCAGGAAAAATCACAATGCACTCTTTTGTTTTGAATCAACATTTTAAAATGAAATGTTTCATTTTGAACTGACATTTCAAAATGAAATGAAAATGTTTTGGTTTTTACTTAAAATGTCATTCCTGTTTGGTTTTTAGAAATAGTAATGTTTTCTTTTCCATTTCAGTTTGGTTGTTTACAGGTTGTTTTCCCCCTTTTATTTTTTTTAATTCACTCCATTACTCACCACCCTCTCCCCCTGTGGAAAAAGTGTTGGGGGAGGGATAGCTCAGTGGTTTGAGCATTGGCCTGCTAAACCCAGCATTGTTAGCTCAATCCTTGAGGGGGGCACTGAGGGATCTAGGGCAAAATCAGTACTTGGTCCTGCTAGTGAAGGCAGGGGCCTGGACTCAATGACCTTTCAGGGTCCCTTCCAGTTCTACAAGACAGGTATATCTCCATATATCATTAATCAAAAGTGTGAGGAAAATGGAGGGCATTTTGTGTTTGTTTTCATACTTGTTCTAGCTGGAATAAGTTGGACAAAGTTTAAAAAGTGAGAGAAAATCGGGAAAATAAAAAAAAATCAATTAATTTCATGTTGACATTTCAGACAAATGATTTTTTTTCATTTATTTTGAAATGTCCCACAGAAACTAAAATTTTCCAGTGAAAAGCTTTTGAATGGGAATTTTTCCTCACAGAATATGCTCTGAGAAAAATTCTGGTTTCTTGAGCCACTGTAATTAACTTTTCTTCTCCCTCACCCATTATTTCAGCATCTCCACATCTTGATTTCAGTTTGAACGAGAAGCAGAAGTAGTAAAATCTAGCAAGAACACATCATGAGATTTTCAACCTCCTTTTATGGAGCAATAGGTTTGCTCTGAGTAGAACTGGTCATTTTTTTTTATTTCAAAATTTTGATGTCAATTTAACATTCAAAATTTTGAAATTGCAAAAAGGGGGGAAGGGGGGGATAAATTTACCCCAAATATATGTGAAGATTTCCACTGTTTGTTGTCTAGATCTAGAGCCAACTGAAATTTTCACAACGGAAGGAAAATTTTCAAAAAAATATTCCTCCCATTTTTCAGCCAGCTAACCCTAGGAGTCTGGATAAACTTCAGCTCAAAAAGCAAACTTAACAGTCCTTGCAGGCATATCCATATTGAACTACCAAACTTCTGATACTTGCGCCTCACTAGATAGTCAGATGGTATGTGTAGAAACATCCCTACACAATCAAGTTTCAACAAAGGCTAACATGCTCCTACACTAAAACTCAGATAATTTATGCTTTCACCCCCAAACTTCTCAGAACTTATCCCTTATTTAGATTTAGTTGAGAACAATGAAGTCTTCCAATACCGGTGTTCTAAGTAGTAACTACATTTCATTTTGGGGTGAGTCTTCTTGGCTAGCTAGCTGAATGACTCAACCTATGTGCTGTGTGTGTGTATATATATATGTACACACATATACAAACACACACTTTACTAGGTTTTTTTAATTATTATTTTGCAATAAAAGAGATTTAGCTATTTCTAAAGGTGGAGAAATCCCCTTCCAGCCAGGTGAACCAGTTGAATAAGTGCACACATCTGCAGTCAACAACCCTCTTTATCAGTCATACCTTCACCCAGTGAATTGTACTATATGATTTCAGAAATGAGGGCACATTTCTCCTCATTTGTTTCATACCTTCCTACATGGATTGTTTCCTTAAAGTCAACCACTATGACTCTTACAAGCAGCACTACAAAGAGTGGGAAGCACTGCATGGCTAACAAACTCAGTGCCTGGGAAATAGTCAATAGCATCAGCTTCACTTTTCAAAGGGATGAGCAATGGCCTACCGGCTGCATTTAACTGTGTGTCTTCTGGGCTTGGGGAAAAGATCAGGCTCAGGTTTTTAATCACCTGGATTAAAAAAGTAGCTGGATTATAGATTTCAATCATTGCAACATTGCTTAAGGACATCAGGGGATTGGTCTTGCTTTGAGCAGGGGGTTGGACTAGATGACCTCCTGAGGTTCCTTCCAACCCTGATATTCTATGATTCTATGATCAGGTCCTGTGTCAAAGAGAAAGAAGAATAGACGAAGGCTTCACCTCAGATCTATGCTGGTCTGCGCTGACTTAAGGGACACTGCTATACATCAGCCAAACTGGACAGTCCCTACGTAAAAGGATAAATGGACACAAGTCAGATATTAGGAATAGCAATATACAAAAACCTGTAGGAGAACACTTCAACCTCCCTGGCCGCACAATAGCAGATTTAAAGGTGGCCATCCTGCAGCAAAAACACTTCAGGACCAGACTTCAAAGAGAAACTGCTGAGCTTCAGTTCATCTGCAAATTTGACACCATCAACTCAGAATTAAACAAAGACTGTGAATGGCTTGCCAACTACAGAACCAGTTTCTTTTCCCTTGGTGTTCACACCTCAACTGCTAGAAGAGGACCTCACCCTCCCTGATTGAACTAACCTTGTTATCTCTAAACTGATTCTTGCCTGCATATTTATACCTGCCTCTGGAAACTTCCACTATAGTCATCTGACGAAGTGGGTATTCACCCATGAAAGCTCATGCTCCAATACGTCTGTTAGTCTATAAGGTGCCACAGGACTCTTTGGCCTTGGCTACCCTTGAGAGTTACAGCGCTGTTGGTGGCTATATAGCACTGTAACTCACTCCCCGTCCACACTGGCAAGGCGCATACAGCGCTGTATCTCCGCGGTTGCAGCGCTGCTTGTACTCCACCTCCCCGAGAAGAATAAAGAGTATAGCGTTGCTGCTGCAGCGCTGCGATGCCACTGTGGCCACCCAAAGCGCTGTGATTGGCCTCCAGAAGTATTCGTCAGTATCCCAGAATGCCTGTTCTAGCCACTCTGCTCATCAGTTTGAACTCTACTGCCCTGGCTCAGGTGACCAACTGTCAGACCGCCCTTTAAATTCCCCAGGAATTTTAAAAATCCCCTTCCTGTTTGCTCAGCCAGGTGTGGAGTGCAATCAGTGAATCTTTCCAGGTGACCATGCCTCCACGTGCCAAACGAGCCCCAGTATGGAGCAATGGCGAGTTGCTGGACCTCATCAGTGTTTGGGGGGAGGAAGCTGTGCAGTCCCAGCTGCGCTCCAGCCGTAGGAATTACGATACCTTTGGGCAGGTATCAAGGTCCATGCTGGATAGGGGCCATGACCGGGACGCGCTGCAGTGCAGGGTTAAAGTGAAGGAGATGCAGAATGCCTATTGCAATGCCCACGAGGGAAACCGCCACTGCGATGCTGCCCCCACGACCTGCCATTTCTACAAAGAGCTGGACGCGATACTTGGGGGTGACCCCACCTCCACTCTGAGGCCCACAATGGACACTTTAGAGCAGGGGGAGGAGGAGGAGGAGGAGGAAAGCGAGAGTGAGGGTACTGGGGTGGGGGGACACACCTCGGAGTCCCTGGAGGCATGCAGCCAGGAGCTCTTCTCAAGCCAGGAGGAAGCTAGCCAGTTGCAGCAGCCGGTACTTGGTGGAGGACAAACAGAGGAGCAGGTTCCCAGTAAGCGGCTTTTATTTTCAGGATGGAAATTTTTCAGGAGCGGAGGGTTAGGGCTGCATGCATGCCTAGATGCGGAATAGCGCATTGATGTGGTCTATCACGTTGCGGTAATTGTCCTCGGTAATCTCTTCGAAAGTCTCATCCAGAACATGGGCAATGCGCTTGCGCAGGTTTATTGGGAGAGCCACTGTGGTCCTTGTCCCAGTCAGGCTAACGCGTCCACGCCACTGTGCCGCGAGGGGTGGGGGGACCATTGCTGCACACAGGCAAGCTGCATAGGGGCCAGAGCAGAAGCCACATTGCAGTAGAAGACCCTCCCTTGCTTCTCAGGTCACCTCAGCAGCGAGATAGCTTTCAGGATAAACTCCTGTGGAAAATGTTGGGATAGTGTTCAGTGTAGGTGCCCCCTGCAGCTGTTGGCTCTCTCCTAGGCACCCAGAGGACAGTACAGCCCTGAAACAATCAGTCCCCCTTACTCACCATTTCGGGGCTCCCGTGGGTTATGTGCGCTCTCTTTGGGATGAGAAAATTACGTTATTGTGTAGACTGTGTGTGCCCTCCTTAAGTGCGGGGGAATCATTACTCTGTCTGGTATAAACAATGCTGCCTCTGTTAAGTGTTGCATTTTGCCTTTACAGATGCAACCTTGAGATCTTGGCTGTCCGTGTTATCACCGGCTGAGAGACTGCAAAAACTCCGGAAGAGACCGCGAAAAAGCAAAGACGACATGCTGCATGAAGTGATGCATCAATCTGTCACAGAGAATCAAAAAGCGCAGGAGTGGAGGGAGAGGGAAAGCAGGAGCCACAAGGAAAATGCAGCGCACCGGAAGCAAAGCACGGAGCGGCTGATAAGCATCCTGGAGTGCCAAGCGAACTCTATCCAGGCGCTCGTAGCTATGCAGGCAAAGCACTACTGCCCCCGCCCCTTCCCCTGCAGCCCTTGTCTCAAAGCCCTTTCCCTTGTGTCCCCATGTCAGCTCCAACCCCACTTCCCCAACATCCGGGTTCTTACCACCACCAGCTGCCTCCAACACCCGTACGTTCCCCAACCAGCCCTGAGAACTACGACCCTTACCCTCTGCACTCAACCCCCATCACCATGCAGTATAGCCATCCTGAAGTGCAGCACTCATTGCACAGCACTCCAGACAGGACATATGCAAATCTGTGATTGTACAGTTACCCACCCCACCCCCTTGCCCTTGCAGATTCCCAAAAAGTTGTGTTTCTTTCAATAAATTAATTTTCTTTTCAATAAATGAATTTTTGGCTTTGAAAACAGTCTTTATTATTGCAGGAAGTCAAAGATACCTTAGCCCAGGAAAGACACAGGCACTGCAAATCAGCTTAGCAAACACAGATTCCTACTAACATTGTAACCACTGCACTTCACTCCCGTGCAGGGCACCAAACATTACTGTTGGTTTTCAGCCTCAAATTCCTCCCTCAGGGCATCCCTAATCCTTGCAGCCCTGTGCTGGGCCTCTCTAATAGCCCTGCTCTCTGGCTGTGCAAATTCAGCCTCCAGGCATTGAACCTCAGAGGTTCATGCCTGACTGAATCTTTCACCCTTCCCTTCACAAATATTATGGAGGGTACAGCACACAGATATAACCACGGAGATGCTGTTTTCGCCCTAGTCCAGCTTCCCATACAGAGATCACCAGTGCCCCTTTAAATGGCCAAAAGCACACTCCACAGTCATTTGGCACTGGCTCAGCCTGTAGTTGAACCGTTCCTTGCTACTGTCAAGGCTCCCTGTGTACGGTTTCATGAGCCACAGCATTAACGGGTAAGCTGGGTCTCCAAGGATCACAATAGGCATTTAAATGTCCCCTATTGTGATCTTCTGCTCTGGGAAAAAAGTCCCGGCCTGCAGCTTCCTGAACAGGCCAGTGTTCCGAAAGATGCGTGCATCATGCACCTTTCCGGGCCAGCCTGTGTTAATGTCAATGAAACGCCCACGGTGATCCACAAGCGCCTGGAGAACCATAGAGAAATACCCCTTCTGATTAACGTACTCGGTTGCTAGGTGGGGTGGTGCCAGAATAGGAATATGGGTCCCATCTATTGCCCCTCCACAGTTAGGGAAACCCGTTTGTGCAAAGCCATCCACAATGTCCTGCACGTTCCCCAGAGTCACGGTTCTTCTTAGCAGGATGCGATTAATGGCCCTGCAAACTTGCATCAACACGATTCCAACGGTCGACTTTCCCACTCCAAACTGGTTCGCGACCAATCGGTAGCTGTCTGGAGTTGCCAGCTTCCAGATTGCAATAGCCACCCACTTCTCCACCAGCAGGGCAGCTCTCAATCTTGTGTCCTTGCGCCGCAGGGTGGGGGCGAACTCCTCACGCAGTCTCATGAAAGTGGCTTTTCTCATCCAAAAGTTCTGCAGCCACTGCTCATCATCCCAGACTTCCATAACGATGTGATCCCACCACTCAGTGCTTGTTTCCCAAGCCCAAAAGCGGCGTTCCACGGTGCTGAGCATGTCTGTGAATGCCACAAGCAATTTCATGTCATACGCATTATGCGACTCGCTATCATCGCCGGACTCCTCACTGTCACTTTGGATCTTAAGGAATAGCTCAACTGCCAGTTCGGGCTCCATTTCCCGCAGACTGAAATGGAACACAGATCGCGCTGCACAAAAACCGTGGAAAGATGGCGCCAAATGTGGACAGAAACACAGGGATTGCTGGGATGTGAAGCGATGCATCACGGGGTATTAGGACAGGAACCAGAATGACCCGCCCCCTCCGCCCCCTTCCTACAACCCACGGCGCCAGAATGGGAAGAGGTGCTCTGTGGGATAGCTGCCCATAATGCACCGCTCCCAACACCCTGCAAATGCTGCAAATGTGGCCACGACAGTGCGCTGGTAGCTGTCAGTGTGGCCAGACTGCAGCGCTTTCCCTACTCAGCTGTACGAAGACAGGTTTAACTCCCAGCGCTGTACAGCTGCAAGTGTAGCCAAACCCTTTGTCACTTTTTACTGCTATAAAAGTGAGCAGTGCTGGTCAGCAAGAGGGAATGCAGCCAGGACAGCAGGCAATGTTGTTATTCCACACATCCCTTGGCAGCTTCTCCACTGGACCCCTCAGCAGAGCTTGTCAACATTTTTCAACTGAAAAATTTCCCTGCCAGAAATTGGAGTTTCATGGCAAATGCAATTTTTCCATGTGAAAATTTCATTGTACATTAAAGGTTTCTATGGGAAATTCTGAAAGTTTTTGTCTCAAAATGAAATTAATTGTTTTGATTTTGGAAATATTTACAAAATTTCAAGTTTTTGTCCCCCTCCCCCCCTTCATTTTTCACCACTGAAATAGAACAAATGATGTTCTGGCTTATTTTTTTCTTTCATGTTTCCAACTCTGTAATTTTTCCAAAGGTGAGTGTGATTTGAAAAGTCCGAGTGTGTGTGGGAGGGGGGAACTGGAGGGGAAAAAAAAACCCCTGGAAAACCCTGGATGTTATTCATTTTATTGCACCCCACAGCATAAAAAAATTAGGAAACGAATGGGAGAAAGCAAATTAAATTTAGTAGTTTTGAAAATTCAATTTTTTTCCTAAAAATCTCAAATATTTTTGAACCCCCCTCCTCCCCCCCCCCCAAATCCTTCCATTTTGAACCCTGTGAAATGGAAATAACTTTGAAATGATCTGTGATACTATTGTTATTTATTTATTTCTTGGTCAGCAGTGGCTCCCAAACTGCAGAGTAAAGCTTCTTTCCTTGGGAGAGCACCAGTGGACTTGGCACAGGCCCTTTTGGGGCCCAGCAACCCCCGCTTGCTCAGTGAGATTCAATTGGTTTTGGTTTTATGTTTTCGATAGGGAACCACCTTAGTGTGGTTTGAACAGGCCACAGCTTTTTGTGCGTTTCTTTTGTTCTATCCAGATGTCAGGGGCGGCTCTAGGTATTTTGCCGCCCCGAGCTCGGCAGGCAGGCTGCCTTCGGCGGCTTGCCTGCGGGAGGTCCCCGGTCCTGCGGATTCGGCGGCAGCCTGCAAGAGGTCTGTCGAAACCGCAGGACCAGCGGACCCTCCACAGGCAAGCCGCCGAAGGCAACCTGCCTGCCGCCCTCGCGGCGACCGGCAGAGCACCCCCCGTGGCTTGCCACCCCAGGCACGCGCTTGGCGTGCTGGTGCCTGGAGCCGTCCCTGCCAGACGTATAATGGTAGTGCTCAGATACCAACTTAATGGCTCAGTCCCATTGTGGTAGGTGCTGTACAACACAGAGTGATAGACTGTCCCTGCCACAAACAGCTCACCGACCCAGGATACAGTCTGAACAGGGTGGGGAGAGGGATAGAACACACATTAGTGCCACAGTTTGAGGGGTGTAGTTAGGAGGGGAGAAGCTAAACAAAAAGACAATGGAAGGGAGAGAGAACATGGGGGTGAGCAGGACAGGGCAGGTGAGAAGAGGGAAGGGAGAAGGAGGGGCACTTGTGGATTGAAGCTGAGGTGAAGAGACTGAGGGAAGCAGGGACAGAAAGGAGGAAACAGCCAGTCAGTGCAGGACCAAGAACATCCAGTCCAAATATTCTTATAATGGAAGACGGAATGTAGCTGCAATCAATCACAAACTCATGGGTTCCTCTCAATTTCACTTCCGCCTCTGAAATCAGCCCATTGCTGCTCTGTGATGACCTGACTGAGTCAATCACTCACAAGAGAACAGCATCCAATATTTGACAACAGTAAGTAATTACAGAGGCACATTCATTTCTATTTATTTTCTTATTTATATAGCTATCTGCTTATGGGGTACTAGGAAAGCTAGGCAATTTCCCATCTCATTTACACTTCAGCATCCCATTCTCTCTTTCTTTTCTCTCTGTTCTTTCACACATTCATTCAATTCTTTATACTATTTCTCTCATCTGTTCTCCTTTGGCCTTTGCAATTCTGTTTCTTCACACAATTGTCAATGCATGTTCCCTTCGATCCTTCCTCAATTGTCTTCTCTCATTCACCATTGTCCTCTCATCTTGACCCTTCTCTCTTCACTATCCCTGCCTTTTAACTCAGTTCCACTGTCGCCTTTTCTGCAGATGATATAATCCTCCAAAGATTATAATGAGAATGAGTTAAACAATAAGCAGTGTCTAAAATGACTGACCTGCCCATCAGATGGGGGAAAAAAAGTTGATTTTCCAGAACCCAGGTCAGGCAGATGGTTAAGCAATGGGTCTTATCTGAAGGGGAGAAGGGTTCTGTCACTGGCTCCACTCACTGCATGTGGCACTTGGGGATTAGATCTTGCCAGGCACTGCCCTCCTCTGGCAGTGTCTCTATCCGTCATCTTTCACACTTTGGCTCCTCTCACTTCTGAATCTGCAGCTTCCTGATCATGGCTTGGCCCTCTGGCCAGGTCATAAAAGTCCTCCTCTTCCAGGGAAGTCAAAGTCCTCCTGGACCAGCTATCCAGCTGGAGTCTCCAATGCCCTGTGCCACTTCCCAGTGGCTAGTAGGGGGACCCAGGCCCACCCTCTACACTGTGTTCCTGTCCAAGGAATGTATAACAAGCAGCCAAGGTCTGTACGGTTCCACCCCTTCCTGCTGTTTCCTTGGGCTTCTTTCTACCTACCTGGCATCCCCCTCATTCTGGGTTTGCCAGACCAAGCTCCCTCCTCCCAGGGAGTTACTGTAATCTACTTCCTTACAGCCCCTTGCTCCTCACCACTCCTGGGCTTTATACAGGCCCTTCCTGGTCCTGCTCAGCTGAAGACCATTTCCATTTAGTGGCCTGCTCCTTGTATCCTTCTTCAGGTGCAGCCTGGGCAGTTAATTGGCCTGCCTAGCCACTTTAACCCTCCCGGGGCTTGTGTAGGGTGCACACCCCAGCACAGATTCCCAAAGTTCAAAGTCTGAATGAGGGTTTCAGGTTTCTAAGCAGAACGCAGAACCCTATAAAGACAATAGCACATAATAAGAATAACAAGCTCGTACATGTGCTAGCACATAACTTAACACACCAAACAAAGGCGGATAATTATCATCTCAGTTTTACAGATGGGGCACCAGAGGTCCAGAAAGGCAAAGTGATTTACATAAGTCAATCACAGCGGGTCAGTGACACCGCCAGGACTGCAGCTAAGGTCTCTTGGTACTAGCCCAGTCCCCTGGACGGCTACAATTTAAAGACTCTATGAAAGACTAAGGGGCCTGAGTCTCAGTTACACTAAGGCTTCTGGGCACCACCCTGGCAGTGTACAGGGGACTTACAGAGAATGTAAAATATAAGGTAAAGGGCAAAAATGAGCCTTACTGTACATGAGAGTGGGTTCCTAAAACCCTGGGTGAACGCCCCCGCGATGCTAAATATTGCTCAGGCATGCAGGGGTGTAATCAGGAAGGCCAAGGCACAATTGGAGTTGCAGCTAGCAAGGGATGTGAAGGGTAACAAGAAGGGTTTCTACAGGTATATTAGCAACAAGAAGGAGGTCAGGGAAAGTGAGGGCCCCTTACTGAATGGGGGAGGCAACCTAGTGAGAGATGATGTGGGGAAAAGCTGAAGTACTCAATGCTTGTTTTGCCTTGGTCCTCACAGACAAGGTCAGCTCCCAGACTGCTGCACTGGGCAGCACAGTATGGGGAGGAGGTGAGCAGCCCTCAGTGGTGAAAAACTTGGTTAAGGACTAGTTAGAAAAGCTGGACATGCACAAGTCCATGGGTCCAGATCTAATGCATCTGAGGGTGCTGAGGGAATTGGCTGATGTGATTTCAGAGCCACTGGCCATTATCTTTGAAAACTCGTGGCGATTGGGGGAGGTCCGGGACGATTGGAAAAAGGCTAATGTAGTGCCCACTTTTAAAAAAGGGAAGAAGGAGAACCCGGGGAACTACAGACTGGTCAGCCTCACCTCAGTCCCTGGAAAAATCATGGAGCAGGTCCTCAAGGAATCAATTCTGAAGCACTTGGAGGAGAGGAAGGTGATCAGGAACAGTCAACATGGACTCATCAAGGACAAGTCATGCCTGACCAACCTGATTGCCTTCTATGATGAGATAACTGGCTCTGTGGATATGGGGAAAGTGGTGGATGCAATATATCTTGACTTTAGCAAAGCTTTTGATATGGTCTCCCACAGTATACTTGCCAGCAAGTTAAAAAAGTATGGATTGGATGAATGGACTATAAGGTGGATAGAAAGCTGGCTAGATTGTTGGGCTCAACAGGAAGTGATCAATGGCTTGATGCCTAGTTGGCAGCTGGTATCAAGCCGAGTGCCCCAGGGGTCAGTCCTGGAGCTAGTTTTGTTCAACATCTTCATTAATGATCTGGATGATGGGATGGATTGCACCCTCACAAAGTTTGCAGATAACACTAACCTGCGGGGAGAGATAGATATGCTGGAGTGTAGCGATAGGGTCCAGAGTGACCTAGACAAATTGGAGGATTGGGCCAAAATAAATCTGATGAGGTTCAGCAAGGATAAGTGCAGAGTCCTGCACTTAGGACGGAAGAATCCCATGTACTGTTACAGGCTGGGGACCAACTGGCTAGGCAGCAGTTCTGCAGAAAAGGACCTAGGGATTACAGTGGATGAGAAGCTGAATATGAGTCAACAGTGTGCCCTTGTTGCCAAGAATGGGCTGCATTCATAGGAGCATTGCCAGCAGATTGAGGGAAGTGATTATTCCCCTCTATTTGGCACTGGTGAGGCCATATCTGGAGAATTGCATTCAGTTTTGGGCCCCACACTACAGAAAGGATGTGGACATATTGGAGAGAGTCCAGCAGAGGGCAACAGAAATGATCAGGGGGCTGGGGCACATGAGTTATGAGGAGAGGCTGAGGGAACTGGGCTTGTTTAGTCTGCAGAAGAGAAAAGTAAGGGGGGATTTGCTAACGGCCTACAACTACCTGAAGGGGGGTTTCAAAGAGGATGGATCTAGACTGTTCCCAGTGGTGGCAGATGACAGAACAAGGAGTAATGGTCTCAAGTTGCAGAGGGGGAGGTTTAGGTTGGACATTAGGAAACACTTTTTCACTAGGAGGGTGGTGAAGCACTGGAAGGTTCCCTAGAGAGGTGGTGGAATCTCCTTCCTTAGAGGTTTTTAAGGTCAGGCTTGACAAAGCCCTGGCTGGGATGATTTAGTTGGGGTTGGTCCTGCTTTGAGCAGGGGGTTGGACTAGATGACTTCTCAAGGTTTCTTCCAACCCTAATCTTCTATGATTCTATGTGGGGAGACCTCAGTATTCTGTCTTAAGGTTTTGTTCTGCCTTCCACCACTATCTGAGTAATTTCCACATGATGGGGATGGACAGCAGTGACATCTCTAGGGACTGTTCCGAATATCTTGTTCTTCTCATCTAGGTTGTTGAAAGCTCCATTTGGGGTAGTATCCCTCTTGCACTTAACTTTCTTTTTAAGTTAAGTGCAAGAGGGAAGCAGCTGTTGTGGAATTCCATCCCAACCAGAATGGCAAAGATTTCTCAAATAGGAAAGGAATACTTCTGCAGAAGAATATTACTCCTTAATTTCATTCCCTCACTGCTTTGGCACTAAACATTTTTTCATGCTTTTTAAGCCCTGACTAAGCAGAGCTCATAAGCACATTCTCAATGGAGCATCTGCTTTTTTTTTAAGTAACAAAATCAGATTTGATTGGTTTTAATTTTTTTTCAGAATACAACTTTTGTATTTTTTATTTTTCAATAAAATGCAAGCAGTTCTGTAGCTGACTGAAATCTAAAAAAATTAAACATTGCAGTTGGTTTTTATTCCTACCGAAAAGTGCAATTTTATCACATATTATTAATGTGCATTTAATAAACACACAGCGCCTAGAAGCCTATTCATGGACCAGGATCCCATTGTGCTAGATGCACAAAAATATGTTCCCTGCCTCTAAGAGCTTCCAACATAAGTATAAATCAAGAGACAACCATGGCTACACGAGTCAGTTCCACTTGTGGAAGTGGGCACCTGACAGGAATATTTAGGGTTGTTCAAAGTAGCATACTGCTCTGAACTGTTGTCTGCATTCAGGCGGGTCACTGCACTGAAGTTGGTCTTGCATTTAACATGCTCCTAATACTGTGGTTATTGCTCTTGAGCAAGTGTGCGTATGTATATTTTACACACATGTCCGCACACACAGCAGGAGGCTGTCTTTTGCACTGCTGTTATAATCTTGATTGGAACAAGCTGCTGTCCCTTTGGTAATCTCCGGGCCACTCTCCAATGCTGTGAGTGATGTCAATACAATTTTAAATGTGTCTCTATTAGCACTCTTTCCAAACAGGTTTTAAAACATCCTTACACTCTATTATGATTTGTTGGGTGTTTTTTTCCCCCTCTTTGTTATTGTATAGAGGGACTGGATTCTTTTGTTATTTAAACAAGCAAGCCATGTAAATAATTGCTAGTGGTCCCTACATTCTGCTTAGAATTGTTAGTGGTCCCTACACTGCAGCTGCTGAGAAGACCAAACAGAATGAAAAAGCCTCACTATCAATATATTTACTAGGTTTTGCATGAGATTTTCACTTTGCAGCCTAAGTGTGGATCTGACCTGAAGAAACTGGAGATCAGGAGAGGGGTGAGGGAGCAGAAGGGGGAGGGACAGCCGGGGAGAAGCGGGGAGAATTCTGCTCTCAGTTACATGCTGCAAATGCAAGGTTACTCTCTAGTGAAGTCAGTAGAGTAACTCTGGACTTACAACGGTCCCTGGGATTGAGAGCCTTGTGGAGAACATCATCACCTAGAAGTGTATGAGAACTGAAGAACTGAGTTCTTGTCTGCTCCAAAGGGAAACTGAGGAACCCTGGGAGCCAGATTCTCATTTCTGCCACTCAGCCAGCAGAGAAATCCACTAGGCAACTCCCCCATGATGTAAACACAGCAGAAGCACGTCCTGAGTCAGCCACTCTTTTTTTCCCCATCATAAAGGCTATGCAGGGGAGGGGAAGAACGGGGGCTAGCAGCATGGTGGAGCACTGCTCTGCTCTACCAATTCTCCAACAGTATGAATTCCCTTTGTGTTTTCCTCCCTTAGAGTAATCCATTGACATAAGGTATCTCTCTCAACGTTGTTCTAACTGATGCCAGGCCAACAGAGGATCAGGGTACTGTAGCCAGTTCCCCAATGCCCCTCTCCCCTCACCCTTTCCACCATCCCTCTGCTGAGCAGAACTCATACCTAGGAGAGAGTTAAGCCCATGCTATTTAAATAAAGAAACAAGGTTGTCCCAGGTGCTAGGTCAAAGTTTCTCCCCCCAGTCCAATTTTTGTGCAGCAAGTAATATGTTCAGTAGCTGCCACTCTCCTCCCCAGCAGTTACTGCTTTTCTGTAGCACTCCTATCATTAAAATTAGCAACACGCTTTGAAATCAAAGGTGCTATGTACACGTAAAATTCATTATTGTATTATTAATTATATTCCCCTCGTTTTCACAGGCAGAAGGAGGGGAAAACACATCTGGGGAATTTGGGGGTTTGTTTTGTAATTTGCCTATGGTACCTACAGGCTCCTCCTGCCTGTTAGGTGCCCACTACCACCTCTACCAGTAGACGTGCATTACATTTTTGAGGGACTTCCTGCAAACTCCTGACTTACGTAACAGCAGGATGACATCTTGCCTTTGTCCAAAAAGTGAAAACAATAATCATTAAAATTAGCATTTTTATAGTGCTTTGTGGGATAGGTTTTCAAAATTACTCAGTTCCCACTCAGCCCGCTTTGATGGTGGTGCTTGGCCCGTTTGAAAATCTGGCTATCTATTTTCAAAGCACTGTACACACATTAACCTATGAATCCTCACTGGCACCTGGGCAATAGGTAGGTGAGCATCATTATCCTTATTTTGCAGAAGAGGAATTGGAGTAGCATTCTCGGCTCACTTAATCATAGAATCATAGAATCATAGAATCTCAGGGTTGGAAGGGACCTCAGGAGGTCATCTAGTCCCACCCCCTGCTCAAAGCAGGACCAATCTCCAGACAACTTAACTCACTGTTCCTTCCACCAGTCCAAATTGCAAACCTTTGCATCTGAATGCCACTTAGAACAAAACAACCAAGCCCCATAAGTCAGACCTATGTTGCCATGTGAAACACTCAGCCAGTTAAGGAATTATAAATCATTACCAATGACCTTGGAAACTTTATTTATTGGATGTGTGACCAACAGAGAGCAGCTGTCCCATCAGACAAGGTTTAGATATCTTTCAGCTACATCAGGGCAGCAAATGCAAAAATCTGGGATTTAGGCCCCGGCTACCCACAAAAATAGCACTGCTTTAAACATACCAATATAGTTTAAGAGGGGAGCAGACCCCAAGGGCTGGATTAAACTGATTAGTAAGTGTGATTGATAGAGGTACATTGGTAAGATACTAGTCCTCTTTTTACTGAACTGTCTCAAGAGACCACATACAAGAAAACAGGAGATGTACACTGCTTATATTGAAACAAGAAAGGTGGTTAAGGTGGCAGCACTTCACACAGTGAGGTGCATTATCCATAAGATCTGTTCTTGGAGCAAATCAGTTCCAGAATACTGGAAACAGCCATTGCAGCAGCAGGACCCATAGAGCCTTTTAGGTTCCCACGCTAAAGACAGAAGTAGTGGCAGGCAGGCTGTCTACCAAGGATACGGTGGCATGTAGGCCTTGTTGGTCTGCCCAAGGAAGCAGGGCAGAGTTGACCAGTGGGCCAGACTTGAGGAGAGGATGGAAAGACAGGGCTCACTCTCCGTAAGAAGGGGCAAGGCTTGTAGTGAATGGGGATCTCTGTGGAGAAGGGTAAGGACAAATTTCATCTGTTCAGAACCAACAAGACTTCCCTCCACCACGCAGTTCAGTTTTGTGTTTGGAGCTATAGCTGTCAGAGGTGGAATAAGCCAAAGCTCAAAGATCCCCTAAGTCAAGTGAACTGAAACTTCTCAATCAGTTTTGTGGAAAACTGAAGGAAGAAAGGAGAGCAGCAGAATATGGATCCTGGACTTCAGAAAAGCAGACTTTGACTCCCTCAGGGAACTGATGGGCAGGATCCCCTGGGAGAATAACATGACGGGGAAAGGAGTCCAAGAGAGCTGGCTGTATTTTAAATAATCCTTATTGAGGTTGCAGGAACAAACCATCCCGATGTGTAGAAAGAATAGTAAATATGGCAGGCAACCAGCTTGGCTTAACAGTGATCTTAAACACAAAAAAGAAGCTTACAAGAAGTGGAAGACTGGACAAATGACCAGGAAGGAGTATAAAAATATTGCTCAGGCATGCAGGAGTGAAATCAGGAAGGCCAAATCACACTTGGAGTTGCAGCTAGCAAGAGATGTTAAGAGTAACAAGAAGGGGTTTGACAAGTAGGTTAGCAACAAGAAGAAGGTCAAGGAAAGTGTGGGCCCCTTACTGAATGGGGGAGACAAACAAGTGATAGAGGATGTGGAAAAAGCTAATGCACTCAATGCTTTTTTTGCCTCTGTCTTCACGAACAAGGTCAGCTCCCAGACTACTGCACTGGGCAGCACAGCATGGGGAGGAGGTGACCAGACCTCTGTGGAGAAAGAATTGCATCCGAGGGTGCTAAAGGAGTTGACGGATGTGATTGCAGAGCCATTAGCCATTATCTTTGAAAACTTATGGCAATTGGGGGAGGTCCTGGATGACTGGAAAAAGGCTAACATAGTGCCCATCTTTTAAAAAGGGAAGACGGAGGATCCAGGGAACTACAGGCCAGTCAGCCTCACCTCAGTCCCTGGAAAAATCATGGAGCAGGTCTTCAAGGAATCAATTCTGAAGCTCTTAGAGGAGAGGAAAGTGATCAGGAACAGTCAGCATGGATTCACTAAGGGCAAGTCATGCCTGACTAAGCTAATTGCCTTCTATGACGAGACAACTGGCTCTGTGGAAGAGGGGAAAGCAGTGGACGTGTTATTCTATGACTTTAGCAAAGCTTTTGATACGGTCTCCCACAGTATTCTTGCCAGCAAGTTAAAGAAGTATGGGCTGGATGAATGGACGGTAAGGTGGATAGAAAGCTGGCTAGATCATCGAGCTCAACGGGTAGTGATCAATGGCTCCATGTCTAGTTGGCAGCCAATATCAAGCAGAGTGCCCAAGGGTTGGTCCTGGGGCTGGTTTTGTTCAATATCTTCATTAATGATCTAGAGGATGGCGGGGACTTCACCCTCAGCAAGTTTGCAAATGACACTAAACTGGGAGGAGTGGTAGATATGCTGGAGGGTAGGGATAAGATACAGAGTGACCTAGACAAATTAGAGGATTGGGCCAAAAGAAATCTGATGAGGTTCAATAAGGACAAGTGCCAAGTCCTGCACTTAGGACGGAATAATCCCATGCACAGCTACAGACTATGGACCGAGTGGCTAGGCAGCCGATCTGCAGAAAAGGACCTAGGAGTTACAGTGGCTTGGAAGCTGGATATGAGTCAACAGTGTG
The DNA here is from genome assembly GCF_016161935.1 of Mauremys reevesii. Classification (NCBI taxonomy): domain Eukaryota; kingdom Metazoa; phylum Chordata; order Testudines; family Geoemydidae; genus Mauremys; species Mauremys reevesii. The sequence goes on from NC_052628.1 coordinate 128,155,633, forward strand.
CCCTTGTTGCCGAGAAGGCTAACAGCATTTTCGGCTGTATAAGTAGGAGCATTGCCAGCAGATCGAGGGACATGATCATTCCCATCTATTTGGCATTGGTGAGGCCTCATCTGGAGTACTGTGTCCAGTTTTGGGCCCCACACTACAAGAAGAAAGTGAAAAAATTGGAAAGAGTCCAGCGGAGGGCAACAAAAATGATTAGGGGGCTGGAGCACATGACTTATGAGGAGAGGCTGAGGGAACTGGTATTATTTAGTCTGCAGAAGAGAAGAATGAGAGGGGATTTAATAGCTGCCTTCAACTACCTGAAAGGGGGTTCCAAAGAGGATGGATCTAGACTGTTCTCAGTGGTAGCAGATGACAGAACAAGGAGTAATGGTCTCAAGTTGCAGTAGGGGAGGTTTAGGTTGGATATTAGGAAAAAAAATTCACTAGAAGTGTGGTAAAGCACTGGAATGGGTTACCTAGGGAAGTGGTGGAATCTCCTTCCTTAGAGGTTTTTAAGGTCAGGCTTGACAAAGCCCTGGCTGGGGTGATTTAGTTGGGAATTGGTCCTGCTGTGAGCAGGGCGTTGGACTAGGTGACCTCCTGAGGTTCCTTCCAACCCTGATATTCTATGATTCTATGAACACTATGTCGGCAGCAGATGCTCTCCCCTGACATAGCTACCACCACTCGTAAAGCTGGTTTTATTATCTCGATGGGAGATCTCTCTCCCGTCGGCATAACACAGCCACACAAGTGCTCTTACAGTGGCACAGCTGTAGGCTTGTAAGAGTAGACATGGGTTTAGTCTTGACACAGCAGAGGAGACTGAGCTTGATGGTGTCTTGAGGTTCCTTCTAGCCTGATATTTCTGAGTCTATGAAAGAATCATGGGTTTAAATCAAAGGAAGGGTAAAAAAACCAAAAACCTAACATACTTGAACTCCAGTCCAAATGTGATACTGTAACAAACTGTTAATCTCAAATTGTTTAAATCCCAGTTCATGTGACATAAAAACATTAACGAAACTAACACCTCATGTATACCTAAAAGTGAAGTTGACCTACCTACATTGCTTAGAGCTAGGAAAAAGAGGCACAAAATCATCTTACCTGTAAAGAGTTAAGAAGCTCAGGTAGCCTGGCTGGCACCTGACCAAAAGGACCAATAAGGGGACAAGATACTTTCAAATCTGGTGGGGGAGAGAGGCTTTCTTCTGTCTGTTCCATGTGGCAAAAGGAGACAGATCAAAGAAGCAAGCAATCCAACTCCTATAGAGTTAGTAAGTATTTAGCAAGGAAATGTGTTAGATTATCTTTCTATAGGTTGTTTCGAACTATGATCCTGTCTTCTAAAGTGCTTGCAAGCTCTCCCAGCTTAGTGTCAGCTGAAAATTTTATAAACATATTCTCCACTCCATTATTCAAGTCATTACTGAAAATGTTGACTAGTACCAGACCCAGAACTGTCCCCAGCTGGACCCTACTGGATATGCCCTCCCATTGATAACTACTTTCTGAGTATGGACTTTCAACCAGTTGTGAACTCACTTGTAGTAATTTCATCTAGACCACATTTCCCTAATTTGCTTATGAGAATGTGCTGGGACTGTGTCAAGAGCCTTTCTAAAATCGAGATATATCACATCTACTGCTTCCCCCTATCCATAGGCCAATAACCCTGTCAATGTTCATCCAATCAAAAAACAACAGATTTTTTTCCTTGCAGTAAGAAAGCCTGTACTATGCATTAGAGATAGATGGTCTGCCACATCAAAAGAAAAGCAAAAATCTTTGCCACCAGTGTGTAATAGACATATAGTGTATGTAATGGATAGACAGACAGACACACACTTTCAGACCTATGAACTAAATTTCAGATTACCTGAAATTCAGATACATTTCCTCTCATCCAAAAGTCACATAGAAACGAATTTTCAGTTCTCCGATATTCAGCTTATTCAGATTGTTTGAGATATATGGATAATGTAAGTTTATGACCCCAATTCAGCAAAGCATTTAAGCACATGCCTAACTTTAAGCACCTGAGAAGCCCCATTAACTCATGAGGGATTGTCCATGTGCTTAAACACATACTTAAGTGCTTTGCTGGATTAGGGCCAATTTGTGTCTCTCACCTTCTCAGCCCCGCTTTTGTAATAGTCTTGCCTAAGTAGAACTCAAACACAATAATGTTTTAGTTCAAGAAAAGCGCAAAGCCAAGATGTTCTAATGACACAAAATAAGTCCATGTATCTTTAATACAGATAGGGAGGCATTCTTAGCTTTTGCACAGCACGAGGCTGTTTGGATAACTCGCTAGATCACACAAATATAGCTATAGAAGTGCTATCATCATTCCCTCACTGTGTTATCTCTTAAGATGAAACTGAAAACCCTCAGGATATTTTAGGGATAATGAATTTCAACTGTTATGTGGCATTGTTGTTTGAGTAAAACTTAGTAAAAACTAATTGATGAAATGCTGGATGGGAGGGATTATTGTGTGCAGATAAAGAAATATGAACAAAGTTTACTGGCTAAGAATGATGAACATGAGTAGGCATCTGTGTTTAATCCTGCTGCGGTAATAAATAATAATCATAGATAGCACAAGATTTGCTTACGTTTAGCTCCCCATGCACCTTTTCCTGTCCCATAAGCCCTATAGTTGTATATTAACAATTGGAAGAACCAGTCCTGGGGAGACTTAATCATGTGCTTAATTTTGCTCACTGAATAGTCTCCTTGAAGGCATTTAAACTCCTCACAGTACACAAAGATAAGCAAGTGAATAGGTCTTTGCAGGATCCAAGTTTAAGTTATTAGGTCCTGGTCCAACTCCATTAATTTCACTGGGATTTAAATCAGGTCTTTACCCATCCACTCTGAAAGCCGCAGCTAGCAGACACGTTGCTGCTGCTGCTGCCGCGTGACACTTAAATTGCATGCTGGTTAGTCTGTATCATGACACTACTGCTAAGTTATTTTTACACCCTTTAGGAGAACCGAAGGCTTGATCCAAGGCACATTGAAATCAATTATTTCAATGAGATTAGGATCTTGGTCCAACTCATTCTCATTAACAAGATTCCCACTATTCATAAAGGCATTTTCCTGTGGCCAAGTTATGTGAGCTCTGTGTAACCCACTTGTCAGGGCCAATATGTCCCCCTCAGTGCCTGAGTCACAGAGGATTTGAGTTTATTACAATTCTCAACATGGGAGGCTGATTCTTTAGCTCAAACGGTTGAGACTCTTGATTGTAGTTCTGGAGATCAGTTCAATCCCAGGGTCAACCAAGATGGCAGCCATCAAACTATGCCTATCAACAACTTGGTCTACACAAAACCACAGAGCCCAAGTGATCTAGAACTTAATTGTTTACAGTTATTTACTTTGTTTTTTAACTTAAATTGTTTTTATTTCCCTTTTCTTCCACAGTAACTGCAGTAAGTGCAGCAATGTCTATTCACTTAAAATTAGACACAAAAGGTTACAAAGAGATCCTTCAGATGATCTGCATTCGAAATGAGTAGATTTTAAAAATATCGATTCAAAAACATTTTGTAAAGGACAAAACACAGACACTGACTTGGTTCCCAGTGCTGCCACCCCCATGGTTATGAGACTCTGCTAGGAGTCATAAAGGCACTGAGCTTGCAACTCTTCCTTCCACAAGTAATCCTTATTCATGCAAATGGCCTCTTGCCCTTGATGGGCCTACTCACACAAGCAAGGGCTGTGGGACTGGCCCAAACCAGAACATGATAATTAATGGCTTTGGTTAGCTTCAGTTGCCTTCTGCAGAAAATCTCAGAGTGTTTAAAAACTCAAACCAGGAAACTGACAAAGTTGCTGGGCCTGGAAGAGTGAGTCAGATTTAAAGTCCAGCCAAAGTTCCTCTACCTGTATCCCTCCTCCTCTGAAAGACCCTCAATGGTCTGACTGAAATTTTCAAAGCTGGCTTGTGGATTTAGCCACTTTAATGGGATTTGTGTGGCTAAACCCAGTCAGTTCTCAAAGTCTCACCCCCCCCTTTACATAATATGTAGTTTTATCCCTGATGCTCATGGAAACAACATGAGCAGATTTTATCCTATGCCTGAGTGGAGCCCCACTGAAGTCAGCGCAGGTGCAGGGACATCTTGTGTGGTTCTCTTTGCAGTAGAAAGCTCTTCATTGGGAGATGGTTCACCATAACTTCTAGAGTTACTTGAAAAAAATAATGTTTTCTGTAATCTTTTTAACATGCATTTTGGGAGCACTCCAGTTCAGCTTTTAAAACATTATCTTATTCACTTACAGACTGTAAATCTTTTCCAATCTCTTCTTAGCTTGGAAACTCCAGGAGAAAGTTTCTCCAAGCTTGCATCCATGCGCCCTTCAAGGGCCTGATCTCAGCACACTGAAGTCAATGGAAAGATTCCCATTGGCTTTGGTGGACTTTGCATCAGGCCCCAAGAGTTTTAATGGAAATGGAAAGACTTCTGAGAATGTGTCTACTTCAATAAGAACTCAGTGCGCTGTATTCTAGATGTACAGGGGAACGCAAAGACTCTACCTATGGTGTGCTACTAGCAAAGAGGAACACTACCCTAGGACTTGGATAAATGTGGTTCAAGTCCTCGCTTCCTTGTAGCCTTCCTAGTGCATGTCACTTAGCTTCTTTGGGTATGTCTACACTGCAGCTGGGAGTGAGCTGGGCAGCAGAGTCACACTAGTTCTGCTGGAGCTAGTGTGCTAACAACAGCAGTGTGGCCTTTGCAGCACAGCTGGTGACTGGGACTATGCACCTGAGCTCAGAGTCAGGTGGGCTTGATGAGCCATGACCAGGACTGCAATGTTCACCCTGCTATTTTTAGTGCGCTAGCTCAAGCAGAGCCAGCGCAAGTCTGTCTACCTGGGCTCGGAGGCTCGTTCCCAGCTGCAGTGCTGACATGTGACAGGAAATCAGGAGACCTGCATTCTCGTCTCACTCTGCCACTGACCTGCTATGCGAGCTGGGCTAAGTCACTTCACCTCTCTGTGCCTGGCTTTCTATGTAGATTGTAGGCTCTTCAGGGGCAGTGACTGAGGGGGACTCTTTCACTATGTGTTTGTACAGCACCTAACACAAATGGGACTGTATCTTTAGTTGGGGCTCTCGGCAATGATGTTCTTAAAATAATAATAATTGGAGATATACCAATCTCCTAGAACTGGAAGGGACCCTGAAAGGTCATTGAGTCCAGCCCCCTGCCTTCACTAGCAGGACTAAGTACTGATTTTGCCCCAGATCCCTAAATGGCCCCCTCAAGGATTGAACTTACAACCCTGGGTTTAAGCAGGCCAATGCTCAAACCACTGAGCTATCCCTCCCCTGCAATAATAATAATAATAATAATTCACTTTTCCCCTGATTAAAAAAATTAACAAGTCTTTTAAAACACTTTACATACTATTTGCCAGGAAACCAGTGAACTTAATAAATTCTCTCACTTAATGAAAATGTACATAGGAAGTAACATCCATATAAGTCTCACATGATACAATAGTCATAGATGTTAACAACTGGGACTTAACCCTGTTTTCCCTAACAAGCAAAATGCCTATTTGATTTCATTGGGGGTTTGGGGGTATGTATGTGGGAAATGGGATGAGTAATGTAAGTTTGAAACCACAAACATCTACAGCACTAAGTGTTTGTGAAACCAAACCCACTCAGACTCACAGCTATGATGGAGGGTACTGATTTCTGCCCCAGTACATTGGCCACTACCAACTGGCAAGATAAAAGCCAAAGCTTCAGTTTTATCATCTGAGCTGCCCAAGTGGAGTCCTTTACTGGCTTGAAGTTCTGTCAGCTTCAACAAGACTCCATGCAGGATTTCTACACCCCCAGGATCCATCCAGCGCTCCCTCACTGCCAATCAAACTACAGGATAGGGATCATGGGCTTGAAATCTCAACGTCTGATCTCAAGAAACTAAGAAATGGCCTTCAGCGTTACAGAGCTGTTGTACTCAGGCAGACAAGCACATGGCTATTACAACATTTCCAAATGTTATAACAAAGCGTAGGCAAGAAGAATAAATTCTTCATAAGAATGAGAGGAAATGATCCACATGAAATGAGTAGACATGTCAGGGATGGATGGGAAAAAGATGTTATTGGGGCTTCTAGTAGCTCAGGGTATGTGACTAACTCTGTGGTAAGATCACTCACCTGGAATGTGGGAAAATTAGGTTCAAGTCTCAGTTCTCCATCAGGAAAAAGCAGGGACTTGAACCTGGATCTCCCATGTGAGTCCTCTAACCACCACTCTGCTGGCTATTTGGGGGAATTGCTACTGTCGGTTTTGACCAGAAATTGCTTCTGACAAGAGTTTTTTTAAAGAAAAAGTTGGAAAATTCTTGGCCAGCTCTAAAGGAAGTAGTTACCCAACAGACCTGCTGGCCTAGTTTATATATTTAATTATCTAGATTTTTACAATTGTAAAAGTTGGCCCAGCGGAACCAGTGAACAGTTTCTGGCATTTCCACTGAGGTTCAAGCAGCCTAGCATTATACCTGTTTTCTAAGAACCTGTAATGTGCAACCACCCAGAGTGTGTGAAATCAAATAGGCCATTGAGAAGCCACTTCTCCAGGGCGCAGATTGCACAAGCGTATGGCCTCATCCCTGCTTCCCGCTGACAATAATGGACGTTTGGGGATTGATTTCAGTGGGTGTAGGATTAACTGCATAGTTTTTCAATCCTTCCAGCTGGAAAGTTGCAGAGGAGCACAGGTTACACCTACGCAGGCCATTCATTGGATTTTAATCCTGACCATCCTGATTTGTTTATGGTTTGTCCCCTGTCCAGTACTGAGACAAAACCAGACATGGCTTTGTCTGGTCTCAGGCAGGGCCGCCCAGAGGGGGGGGCAAAGGGGGCAATTTGCCCTGGGCCCCGGGCTCCGCAGGGGCCCCCAAGAGAAGAGTGGAGGCTCCCGCCTCCGCCCCTCTCCTGGAGCCTCAGCGCATCAAGCGCCGAGACTCCGGCCGAGCCCCTGAGCCCCGCCCCGATCCGCGTGGTGAGCGGGGCGGGGCTGGGAGCCCCAACGGGGCCTGAGCCCCGCCCCGCTCAGAGCACCGTGGGAGGGGCGGGCAGCTCCTCCGCCGGCGTGGAGCTCACAGCCCCGCCTCACCACGCGGCTCTGAGCGGGACGGCGCTCAGGCCCTGCCGGCGACGCGCCGTAAGAGGCCGAGGCCGGGAGAAGCCGGGCCAGGCGGGGGAGAAGCGGCGCCGGGGGAGAAGCGGGACCTGCCGCCGGCGCAGCCGGTCTTCGGCGGCGGGGGCCCTTCTGTTCCGGGACCCATCGCTGAAGTGCCCGAAGGCCCGCGGCGGGACCCCGCCATCATTACCGCCAAGACCGGCGCGGGTCCCGCCGCGGTAATTCGGCGGGGGGCTCCCGCCGCGGGTCTTCGGGGCACTTTGGCGGCGGGTCCCGGAACGGAAGGGCCCCCCGCCGCCGAAGACCCTGGGCCCCCGGAATCCTCTGGGCGGCCCTGGTCTCAGGCATGGAGGGTGCCAGTTTGAGGAACATGATCTTGCACAAACTGTGCATGGAAGGTCACTCCAGTGGATGGAGGTCACACAGTCAGGGGTGGTTCCAGGTCATTCCCAGAAGTGTTCTGGGGATGTGTCAGTGTTCACCCAAGTTACAGCAGTTTTTTTCTGATGCTATTTTTGAATCAGCAGGTCGATTTAAAGAGGCATAGATATTTGCTTCCTGGGAAACTGTAATACGTGCTTATCGAAATCAAAAGATTTATCGGGACACTGCAGTCAACAACTTAAGCATATGCAGGACTAAAATTTCCAACTCCCCACCCCACCCCCAATCAGATACAGCAACGAAATATCAAAAACAAGAAACCAACTGAAGTCTAAGATAAAGACCACCTATTGATGGAGAAGCTGTCTACACTAATCTTTACACAACATTAGATTAGATTCAGCCTTGGGCTCTGCTGGGGAGGCACAGGCCACTCAGACGTTGTAAAAATCTATCTGACGGATGAAAACACTAGCACACAGGCCCAGATCTTCAGAAGGTATTTAGGCACCTAACTCCTATTGATTTCAATGGAAGTCAGGCACCTAAATACGTTTGAGAATCTGGCCATAGTTCCAATGATCCTGCACTCATCTGGGTCTCCCTCAAACATGAGCAGTGCTGTCATTTCTAAGATATTCACAGTGCATATGATACACTGTATTTCTGCATCTTGTTTTAAGACTTGCCTTATAGATTCATAGACTCTAGGACTGGAAGGGACCTCGAGAGGTCATCAAGTCCAGTCCCCTGCCCTCACGGCAGGGCCAAATACTGTCTAGACCATCCCTGATAGACATTTATCTAACCTACTCTTAAATATCTCCAGAGATGGAGATTCCACAACCTCCCTAGGCAATTTATTCCAGTGTTTAAACACCTTGACAATTAGGAACTTTTTCCTACTGTCCAATCTAAACCTCCCTTGCTGCAGTTTAAGCCCATTGCTTCTTGTTCTATCCTTAGAGGCTAAGGTGAACAAGTTTTCTCCCTCCTCCTGATGACACCCTTTTAGATACCTGAAAACTGCCATCATGTCCCCTCTCAGTCTTCTCTTTTCCAAACTAAACAAACCCAATTCTTTCAGCCTTCCTTCATAGGTCATGTTCTCAAGACCTTTAATCATTCTTGTTGCTCTTCTCTGGACCCTCTCCAATTTCTCCACATCTTTCTTGATATGTGGTGCCCAGAACTGGACACAATACTCCAGCTGAGGCCTGTCCAGTGCCGAGTAGAGCGGAAGAATGACTTCTCGTGTCTTGCTCACAACACACCTGTTAATGCATCCCAGAATCACGTTTGCTTTTTTTGCAACAGCATCACACTGATGACTCATATTTAGCTTGTGGTCCACTATAACCCCTAGATCCCTTTCTGACGTACTCCTTCCTAGACAGTCTCTTCCCATTCTGTATGTGTGAAACTGATTGTTCCTTCCTAAGTGGAGCACTTTGCATTTCTCTTTATTAAACTTCATCCTGTTTACCTCAGACCATTTCTCCAATTTTCCAGATCATTTTGAATTATGACTCTGTCCTCCAAAGCAGTTGCAATCCCTCCCAGTTTGGTATCATCTGCAAACTTAATAAGCGTACTTTCTATGCCAACATCTAAGTCGTTGATGAAGATATTGAACAGAGCCGGTCCCAAAACAGACCCCTGCGGAACCCTACTCATTATACCTTTCCAGCAGGATTAGGAACCATTAGTAACTACTCTCTGAGTACGGTTATCCAGCCAGTTATGCACCCACCTTATAGTAGCCCCATCTAAATTGTATTTGCCTAGTTTATCGATAAGAATATCATGCGAGACTGTATCAAATGCCTTACTAAAGTCTAGGTATACCACATCCACCGCTTCTCCCTTATCCACAAGACTCGTTATCGTATCAAAGAAAGCCATCAGATTGGTTTGACATGATTTGTTCTTTACAAATCCATGCTGGCTATTCCCTATCACCTTACCACCTTCCAAGTGTTTGCAGATGATTTCCTTAATTATTTGCTCCATTATCTTCCCTGGCACAGAAGTTAAACTTACTGGTCTGTAGTTTCCTGGGTTGTTTTTATTTCCCTTTTCATAGATGGGCACTAGATTTGCCCTTTTCCAGTCTTCTGGAATCTCTCCCGTCTCCCATGATTTTCCAAAGATAATAGCTAGAGGCTCAGATACCTCCTCTGTTAGCTCCTTGAGTATTCTAGGATGCATTTCATCAGGCTCTGGTGACTTGCAGGCATCTAACTTTACTCCCGACCATGTTAATATAGATACACTAAAACAACATCTTGCAAAATAATGATGTTAGGATCAGGGCCTATATTTTAACTGAAGACTGTGGCTCATTTTTTTCCAAAAAATTTCAATATTTGCCTCATTATATGAAAGGCAAGATGTGATATAAGTGTATTGCTATATTAGTCTTGGATTTATTTTACTGGGAGCAATCCAATGGGCTGATTTCAAGCCTAACTTCGGTACCAGGCAAATTGGTTGAAACTATAGTAAAGAACTGAATTATCAGACACATATATGAACACGATTTATTGGGGAAGAGTCAACATGGCCAATCTTTCTCTGATGAGGTAAAGCAAATTCATTCTAATTCATTGATGGGGTCAAGCAAATATATGGACAAGATTAATCATGTCTATATAGTGTATTGGGACTTTTCTGAAAGCCTTTGACAAGGTCTCTCACCAAAGGTCCTTCTCATGGATCAGCATCTGGTTAAAAACTAGGAAATAAAGGATAAGACGAAGTGGTCAGTTTTCACAGCAGAGAGGTAAATAGCAGGATTTCCCAAGGATCTGCATTGGGGCCAGTGCTGTTCCACATATTCATAAAAGATCTGGAAAAAGGGGTAAACAGTGAGGTGGTAAAGTTTTCAGAAGATACAAAATTACTCAAGATAGCTAAGCCCAAAGCAGGCTGCGAAGAGTTATAAAGGGATCTCACAAAACTGGGTGCCTGCGCAACAAAATGGCAGATGAAATTCAATGTTCAGACGTGCAAAGTAAGGCACATTGGAAACCAAAATCCCAACTATACCTACAAAATTAGCTGTTACCACCCAAGATCTTGGAGTCAGCATGGATGGTTGTCTGACAATATCTGCTCAGTGTGCAGTGGCAGTCAATAAAGCTAACAACATTAGGGCCAATTAGGAAAGGGAGAGCCAAGGAAGAAAATATCAGAATATCAGCCACCAGATAAATCCATGGCACACCACACCTTGAATGCTGTGTGCAACTCTGGCCACCACTTCTCCAGAAAGATAGATTAGAATTGGAAAAGGTCCAGCGAAGGGCAGCAAGAATGATTAGGAGTATGGAACAGCTTCCATATGAGGAAAGATTAAAAGACTGGGGCTGTTCATCTTGGAAAAGAAATGACTAAGGGGCGATATGATGTGGAGTTTTATAAAATCATGAATGATGTGAAGAAAAAGTGTTTTTACCCTTTCGTATAACACAAGAACTCTTGTTATATGTTCCATTGTATGCATCCAATGAAGTGGGCTGTAGCCCATGAAAGCTTATGCTCAAATAAATTTGTTAGTCTCTAAGGTGCCACAAATACTCCTGTTCTTTTTAAAAGAACCAAGGGTCACCCAATGAAATTAATAAGCAGCAGGCTTAAAAAAACACATGAATGCACAGTTAACCTGTGGAACTCATTGTCAGGAGATGCTGAAAAGGCCAAAAGTACAACTGGGTTAAAAAAAGAACAAGATAAGTTCATGGAGGACTGGTCCATCCATGGCTATTAGCCAAGATGATCAGGGACACAACCCCATGCTCTGGGTGCCCCTAAACTTCTGACTGCCAGAAGCTGGGACTGCTTTTCAGGGGATGGATCACTTGATAAATTGCCCTGTTCTGTTCATTCCCTCTGAAGCACCTGACACTAGCCACTATCAGCAGGCAGATACTGACCTAGATATATCATTGGTCAGACCCAGCAGGGCAATTCTTACATTCTTATCCTACAAAGGCAACATTTCACTGGTAAGAAAGAAGAAGGAAACTGGGACCTTTGTATATTAATTATGTGGAGGTTCAGTCCTTATCCTTTGATTCACACACCATGAACATGAACAATTGCCAATGATCTTTCAACATTCACCATCTTGATTAGTATCATGCATGGGCAACTTCAATGCTAAACTGTATTGATGAAATTTGGATTTTGATTGTGTCTTTTCCTCCTTGAATGGCGTGCTAGTTTTCTTTAACCAGGATCTTAAAACTCCTGAGGAAACAGGCAGCCTTTTATGCAGTGGTGGTGTAGTTGTGTCAGTCCCAGGACATTAGAGAGACAAGGGGGGTGAGGTAATATCTTTTATTGGACCAACTTCTGGTGGTGCGAAAGACAGTGGCCAATGCCAGGTGTCTCTGGGGCACCTGGCATTGGCCACTGTCGGCAGACAGGTTACTCGGCTGGATGGACCATTGGTTTGACCCAGTATGGCCGTTCTTATGTTCTTATGTGAGTTTTTGAGCACCACATAAGCTCTTCTTCAGGCTGAATACCCTGGCATTGCAGATTCTCCCTGGCAGATGCTGCTTAGTGTAGCTGGAATAGCGGCTGATGCCTACTAGGTAGACTGTCACTCCTGGCACACGGCCACAAACACAGAGTGGTGGGAGCACATCACCATGCAGACCTGGGGTGACCAGCAGGAGGTCCAGAGCTTTCACACATAGAGAGCAACATTTTTAGAGCTTTGTGACAGCTTTCCCCCACCCTCCAGCATAAAGACATATGAGGTCACTTTTGCCCATCCAGAAGCTGGTTGCTATAACTGTCGGACTTGATTACCAGTTTGGGATGGAAAAGTTGACTGTGGGTAGAGGGGTAGCAGAGGTAAGCAAGGAAATCAGGATTGTGGGTTGCCCCAAGGTGGTGGGTGTTACAGATATTCCAGAGGTGATTGCTGGCTTTACAAGAATGGGGTTGCCTAACTGCAGCAGTGCTACTGATGGGACTCATGTGCCCATCATTTACCCTCCTCCAAGAGCACACGCATATATAAACTGCAAAAGGTTCTCCTCCACTGTTGTGCAAGCACTAGGGGACCACAGAGGCAAATTTATGAACATTAATGTGGGCTGCACAGGAAAGGTTCACGATGCAAGAGTTTTTCACCTCTCAGCATTCTACCTTCATGTTCAGACTGGGACACTATTCCCACCAAATGAAAGACATAAACAGTGTTACTGTCCCCAGCTATTCTGGGGAACCCTGTGGTACATAGAGCCTTGGCTTATGAAACTGTATTCTGATTTCAAGGGCCCTGGCAAAAACCAAAAAGTTTAATTACACTCTCAGCTGGTATAGAATGGTTGTTGAATGTGCTTTTTGCAGATTGAAATCACATTGTTGTCTACAAACCCGTTACTGGGGCTTGCTGTGCTCTTCACATTCTTTGTGAAGGCAGAGGTGAGCCATTATCCCCTGACTGGCCCTATGACAGTGGGGGGAGGCTGGATCGGTACCCTAAGCCAGAAAGTGCAGCTACCACCATGGGAGGTAGTTACAGCAGAAATAAGGGATGCTTTGTTCGCTCACATTATGGACTTGCATGGCCCAATGGAAGAGGGGGAACGGTAGCTGTTTATGAATGTACTGGGGGAAACATTTTGGGAGGGGGTTGTACTGGGAGAGGTGGTCTTGATCACCATGCATGGCAAGCGAGGACATGAGGAAAAGTGACTTTTGTTGTGGTTGGGGGGCAGTAGAATTGCTGTACCTAGGTAAATAGAGGAATGCTGTTTGCTTTGTAATGCTTAATTACTCCTTAACGTGTTTTAGCTTTATTACCTCAAATCAGGATTGTATGATGCAATGCACTGATAGCACTAAGCTTTCTTGAACAGATAGCATGCTTAATTTGTAGGCAGGTCTTAAAACAGCAAGCCACTCTCAGCCTTGCGTAAGCCATCTGCCTTTACGAAACCACACCTCCCCCAAAAGAAAACTATTTCCTGCTCTAATACCCAACACAATCCTCCTGTCACGGCATGTCCCCACGTTCTCCTTTCCCTTACTTAGTGATGAGCGGGGAAAGGTTTCCACCAGAGCGGGGTGGAAGAAGGCAGGCCCTGTCCATCCCCTCATGAGTTGGGAATGCATGGGCCTCCCTGACACGGAGTTGTCCAAGCTACTGCTGGGCTGAGGGTACATTGCTGGGGCATCATACCATGGTGAGGGAGAGGCAGGAGAGGCTGGTGCTCTTGCAGCCATGATAGAGACGGGTTGCTGGAACAGTTCTCTGGGAAGCTCTGCCCTCCTCCCTTAGCCACCGTTCCAGGAGCTGCTTTGCAAGTGCCATCTCCCTCACTGAAACCCTGTCCTCCACCTGGGCAGTGAGCCTCAGCCTCTCCGCCTGCCTGTCAGCGTGCCATTGTCCAAGTCTGTCATCCCTCTGCTTCTGATACCGAGCCAGCCGGCCTGCCCTCTCAAGAGCATCAGCCATGATCTCACCATGGGAACTCTTCCTTTTGGAATGGTCTGAGGGTGTGATCAGGCCCCTGAAGAACAGTAGGCAGTAGAGGGGTCCCGAAAGAGGACAAGAACAGGCCTGTGGAGCTCTGTGGAGGAACACAGAATTAATAACTGTGGAATATCAAGGACAAAGGGTAACAGCTCTGAAGTGAACCTACACATGCTGTGAAAGGAGGCTTCAGTCCTCACACAGCCTTGTTGATCATAGTTCCAGAAATGCAGAGGCAATGGTAAGTTTAAAATGAAAAACTTTACCCTGCTTCATAAAAAAATCATAACAAATTGCCATGGGGTGGGGTGGGGGTTGTATTGTACCTTCACTGCAAAAGGCTTTTTCTGTCATTTCAGGCCTTTCATATTTTGGAAGAAATAATAATTCTTGTAATGCCCTATTGGCACAAAATGTTATTCCAAAGAGATCAAGGGAAAGCTGCAGTGGATGCACAAGGAGTATTCAAACAAATAGTGACCAAATAGCACATGTGTGAGTGATGTGGACAAGGCAGTGATATGGGGAGGGCTGGAAAATACGATCTTCCCTACAATGTGACAAGCGATCTGGAGTTCCTGCTTCAGGAAACGTTTGCAGCTATCAGCAGCCAGGATTGGGTCAGAATCCATGTTGGAATTAACATGATGCTGCGTTAGCTCACACATGGCTTTCCTTGTTATTACTGCAAGCAAAACTCTGAGATCCACTGCTTTACTCCACCCCTGCATGGATTATCTCTAGCTGAAATGAACTAGATTTGAACATACAGAACACTATTTCCCAAACACACACTCACATTACTGTTTACAGGCAGAGGCCCAGGAGGCGTGATTCCAGAGTGGCAAATTTCTGATTACTGAAAGGAAAAAGACCATAGCAAATCGGTGACTTAACCATTAAAATAACCTTTACAGCTTGTATGAAAGTTTGAAAATTCAAGTTGCCGTTTTAACTACATGGAGTAGGAGGTGGGACACCTACATGCTGTGATATAGCCAGGCCTTACCATTTTTTGATGGCTTTCTTAAAGCAGAAATCTCTCCCATTACTGTAATAAACTTTCATTTAGAATCATACACTTACCAGCTTTTATCTCCACCAGGTTCTCTGTAGGGTTGGCAACAGGCTGTTCCTCGGGGCTGAGGGACTCAAATCTGTCTTCTGATTCGGGACCAAGAATCGGCTGTTGATCCTGATCCACAGCCTGCTCTGGGACTGGTTCCATTAAAAGTCACTTCATGATCCTGGCTGCGAGCTGCTGCTGGCTGAAATCAGTCCCTACGTTGGATTCAGGGGCCATCAGGGCTCCATCACACTCACAAGGTCATCATGAAGCATGGTTGGCTCTGTGCTGGGCACAGGACCCAGTCAAAGTAGTGTCATTGGTGAGTTGCCCAAGGTGAGACTGTTATCCCTGCTCTTCCTGTATTCACACTTTAGCCTCTTAATCTGCTCCCTGAACTGGTCACTTATCCAGAAAGTCAGCTAAAAAGCTCACAGCTCTGCAATCTGCTGGTACTCCTGGTCATTCCTGGGGCTTTTGCTGAAGTCCAGTTTTACTAGCCTCACGCCACAGAGTCACCAAAATCTGGCTGTGCCTACGTGACCAGGAAGCAGCTCACTTTGCAAAAAGCTTGATTGGATCAGTCTCCATTGCAAAGCCTGGAGGCTCTCCAATACTGTGCTTGCTGACCAGTGAACAGAAGACAATGGATTAATGCTGACCTGAGTTGCTGCCATTCACAAAAGGGGGAGAGATGCTTCCACTTGCTCTTTGGGGCAACTTCCTTAGTGTTCTCCAGGCCAGCAATCTGCAGTGTGCTCACATTGCAGGTTGTTGGCCTAGAGAACATTAAGGAAGTTGCCCTAAGGAGCTCTGGGATACATCCTGATGACTCCTGGGACCCAAGTCAAGCCAGGGCCTCATCTACACTGCAAAGCAATAGGGCTTGGGCCCTTGGTTCTGGCTTGACCTAAGGACCTCCAGTCCTGCAGGGTCCTGGGACCCTGGGTTAGCACAATTGCAGGGTGGATGCAATGAGGGTTTGCCTTGAGCCTAGGCTTAAAATTGCTACGTCGGCATACCCAGAGTGCTTAGCTGTAGGTATTTCTTGCTGTGTTCACTGGATCTATGAAGATAGGTGTGGTGATCAATGGATTTTTGTACCTAGTCCTCTGTTGGGTTTACTGCTGAAGCTGATTGAAGTGTCCAGGAAGTTGATACTAGTGGGAGAGTGTTTACAAAACGATCACTCTACATCTGATCTCTCAGTCCTCATCCTCAAAGAAAACCCGCATGCCACCTTCAAAAGATGAGCCTGGAAGCTTAAATTCATTACTCTGTTAGGTTTCAGAAGGACAGCCATGTTAGTCTGTATCAGCAAAAACAACAAGGAGTCCTTGTAGCACCTTAGAGACTAACATATTTATTTGGGCCCATGAAAGCTTATGCCCAAAAACATTTGTTAGTCTCTAAGGTGCCACAAGCACTCCTAAAAGCAGCAAAGAGTCTTGTGGCACCTTATAGACTAACAGACGTTTTGGAGCATGAGCTTTCGTGGGTGAATACCCACTTCTTCGGATGCATGTAGTGGAAATTTCCAGGGGCAGGTATATATAAGCAAGCAAGAAGCAGGCTAGAGATAACGAGGTTAATTCAATCAGGGAGGATGAGGCCCTCCTCATTCTTATTACGCTGTTAGACACTAAAAAAATTCATGGAGTGAATAGAGATAGTGGATTTATGGTTTGTTACAGCAATCTATACCTGATAATTGCCCTTTTTGTCCTATGATTACAGGGGTAGTAACAGACCACTTCCCCTTGAATGGTCCCTTAGTTTAGCATAAGCAGTTACAATATGTACTGTCTGATCTTGTATTTAGCAACAGTGACACTGGGAAAGCTACTCAGACCTGAAAAGCTCTGTGTAGCTCAAAAGCTTGTTTCTCTCATCAACAGATGTTGGTCCAGTAAGACATATTACCTCACCCACCTTGTCTCTCTGGCAGCCTTTTAGACAGCTAGACGTTGTACCATTCCAGCAACAAAATATGGATACATCCCACAACAGGATGGGCTGGCTATCTTCTATTTCACCCGATTTATGACAATACAATTGCAAAGAAAAAACAGAAGTGACAATATCTGAAGGAAGAACAGTGGGTAGAGGAGACATATAAGCCAGGTCAAATTAACCAGAACTCCAATGCATACTGAGCACCCTAGACAAGGATAAAATATTAATTATGATTACATATGAGTTCAAGTTTCATATATGATGTCCAGATTTTATATACACTCTTCGCTCCTGAACATCCCCAGCTGTTTACAAAATTCATAGTACACCTCTACCCCGATATAACGCTGTCCTCAGGAGCCAAAAAATCTTACAGCGTTATAGGTGAAACTGTGTTATATCAAACTTGCTTTGATCCCCTGGAGTGCACAGCCCCACCACCCTCGCCCTCCCGAGCACTGCTTTATATCCAAATTCGTGTTATATCGGGTTGCGTTATATCGGGGTAGAGGTGTATTTTTCTTTATGTGCTTGCTGAATGAGGCAATTTACAATGAGGAACATGTATCAAAGGTGGAGAAATGGGTTCTGTTCTGCAGAGCCCACCACCTCTATGGGACTGTTTCAAAGCTATCGATCTGATGGTTATCAGCTGGCAATTGTATGATGACTTGGAGGTCTCCATCGAGTTCCTAGTGGTCATGGAACTGCATCACAATTGTTAGGAAATGATTGAATGGATATGAAGAATTAGCTTCCCATTGACTACAAAGGATGTCCCTCCATGGCACTGCAGAGAGCTCCTGCTGCCAGGGGAAATGGGGGGGACGTTGCACTGACATAGTTAGTCTATATCTGCACTGTAGATAAACAGAAAACATCAGTATCCTCTGCTATTGATAAGGTTTAATTTGTGAGCCCCTGAATTCACTCCAGTGTTAAAAAGGAGAATGTGTCATTTAGCAAGCAAGCCTTATTTCTAGGATCCCTCAAAGTCATCATGGATGTTTCGAAGGCAGGCTATTTTTTTTTCAGTGTGATCTGGTGGGCTAGAAATCAGGAGACCTGGGTTCTGTCTCCATTTCTGACAACTACTTGCTTTGTGACCTTGTGCAAGCTACTTCCTGCCCCATGCCTGTATTTCATCTTCCATTTTTATGGTGGTTTCAGACTTCAAGCTCATCAGTATAGAAACCATCTCATGTTGTAGCTGTATAGAACCTAGCACAATGGGGTGACCCAGTCATGGTTAGGCTCTCTAGCTTATACTATAACAGCCAACATTAGGCAGCAGCCTATTTTCTACCACTAAGATAAAAAGTCTGTTTTTAAACTAACTGTACCATACATGTATTGTCCCAATCTGGAGGTACCGCACAACCTTGTCCTTCTGGTTAAAGTTAGAGCAAACAAAACTCTCTCTGGTGCAGTTAGAGCATATAATTGCAAAATTGGACACTGTTTGGAAAAGGAATCTTTTCTTCATAAGCAAATGAGTGTTTAAAAAACAACCCAGAATCTGCAACTTTAACAAAGTTTTCCTTGCTGTAATAAGGCCATCAGTGGGGAAAGACTAATTTATTTGTTTGAATTTAGCAAGTTTAAAAAGAAAAGCTTGGATTTCAATAGGGGCCCCTGTTTACAGACATTTATACCACTTGTTTCTCCAAACATTTGAGGATCACTGGTTCCAAGTCCCAGTCTACTGCACTATATTGAAAAAGGAGAAACACCGATGCTGTACAGTCTACCTGTGTTTCAAGGCAGAGGCTTGGTGATCTAGACAAATCCCACATCAACTGTAGGCTCACCAAATTCTTTCCATGAGTGTAAGCAATTTTTGTTTTAATCAGAGCAAACATATATACAGAAGTCATTGTTTTATAAACTGTACTTGAGAAAAGTCATAGGAAGTGTAGCGGGGTGGTTACCCACTCCTGTCCTGACAGGGTTAAAAACAGCCCAGGAGAGGGCTGTGTCTGGGGCAAGAAACCTGGGCTGATTAGGGAAGGTAGGCTCAGCTGTGGCCAAGCCCCAATCAGGCTCAGCTGGTCCCTATAAGAGGCATTGAGCCAGGAGCCCACTCAGTCTCCCTCTGCCTGTAGAGGGAGAAGGGCCTGGCTGCAAGGTGCTAAGTAAGGAACCTAGATTGGAGCAGGGCTGGGGAAGGGGCAGAGGAGCTGGGAGCTCCGGCCTAGGAAAGCCCCAGGCCTGGTAAGGCCTATTAGGTACTAGGTTGCAGGGGCAGCCCACAGGTAGCCAGAGGCAGCAGGTCTGAACCCCTTTGCCTGTGATGAGTGGCTGACACTGCAGTCTGCCCCAGTGAACGGGGGCTAGATGGAGACTGGGCAGTAGCCAAGACTGAGGCAAAGTGGGGATAGTGGGTGGGGGTTCCCCTGGAAGGGGGAGACCCAGAACTGTGGGGTACTGCCAGGGGGCAGCACCCAATTGAAGGGGCACTGGGGTCCTGGGAGGGACACGGGGGCCAAGCAGCAGTGGGACACCGGCCTGCACTCAGGAGGCTGGAAATGGTCAACCAGCAGGAGGCGCTGCAGGGGTGACTCCACACCCTTACAAGAAGCTATACACTTGGTTATGTAATCCACCAGGACTTGTCCACAATCAGTGACTTGGCAGCAAGCCAGTGTGTGAACCCAGCGCACACTCGCCTGCCATGCACTAAGTGGCAGCGTGGCCCCCACTACTGCACACTAAAAGCGCCATAGTGCACTTGGATATATGTCTGTTCTAATTGTCTGGTATAATTTTAAAAGCATCGAAGTGATGAGGTTTCCACTACTCTCCTTGAGAGACAGCTCTACCTTCCAGTACTGAAGAAGAGTGACAAGCAGCTTTTCTTGATTGCCAGTTTAAATGTCCTTTTACCTCATGACTCCTAAATTATAATCTCACATAATAGATAAACTCTCCCAGCTGGTGTGTTCACCTTCAAATATTTGTAAATGGTTTTAAATATCAGTCCTTTTTATTCACCTCTTAGCCAAGCTACATGGCATATATTTAGTTCTTTACATCTTCTCTCAGCTATCAACCCCTTCGTAGTCCAATTTCATTTTTAACTACTCTGTGAATGCCTTCCCATTTATCCCTATCTTTCTAATAAGAAGGTAGCCAGAATGGTATCCAATATTCTAGATGCAGTTGCGCCAGAGATAGTGGCACTGTTACCTTTCTGTTCTGCAATGTGGTGGTTCTGGATGGATTTTATATACATGTCAGGAAAAGGAGAACTTTCACAACTAAACTGTAAATTCTCCGATGCAAGGAATGTCTCTTAAGGTGTGCTAGTCATATATACACACCCAACCTTGCATTTTTGTTGTCCTATCACAATGCAAACTGAAACAGGGCCTGATCCTTTACAGGATCAAGTGAATCAATCCTCATGTGTTGAAAGTTAAGAAGGTGCATAACTTTCCAGGACTGGGAGTTCAGTGTCTACTATGTCCCCTCCATACACCTTTGGATTTCTTTTCCTCTACTTGTATTAGCTTGCCTTCCCCCCACCCCCTCTAAGATCATCATTTTCAGTCTAATTTCTCGAGGACCCTTTGTATGCACTGGTTTTCATAACTGGTCCCAAGTTAGCATCACCTGTGAATTTCATTTCCATGCTAATTAGTCCCTTTTCCAAATGAAGTGGAAGTGCTTGCAGTATCCCACCAGTGTCCCCACTCAGTTTAATGTACTTTTTCACTGTTACTGTTGCTTTACACTTCTTCCACCACTTTCCAAACACTTGTAGCTGATCTACAGAAAGGAATGCATTACTTGCAATTTTGTTACAAGTATTTCTATAGTAAGCCATAATGTCTCCAGAAGTTCTATCACAGCTATAGTATTTTAATTTTTTAAATCTGCTCTAAGCTATTGTATAAATCAGGTTGATATTAACCCCCCAATACAATACATTCAGCATTCTGTAGTTATGTCTATCAGCAGCAGCATCAAACCTGACAGATAAACCAGGGATTGATTCAAAAGATACGATTGTGTGCCTTTCAGAATCATCATTCTATTTTACATCTCTCTCACACACCCCTCACTTCTTTACAGACCTACTCAGTTAGCCATCAGGTCCTATTAGGAAAGGCAGAAGCATCACCAACTTTTTTTGGATTGCTCTAAGTCAACCCATTTGATGTTACCCTGACACAGAGCTATAAAAACTATAAAGGGATATAAAAACTCAGATTCAGAACCATTGAAACATTTAATGAATTCATGCCAATTTGGCAAAATTGACACATTTAGGATCGGCATCAAACCAAAAAACTTAAGCACCCAGCTCAAGATACAAGTTTTAATTACCCATTCTATGGATTTAGGTGTATCATTTGGTTAAGAGTTTACACAGGTTAAAAAAAAGGCACAAACAAGCCTAGGAGAAGGCCTTTGGGCAGAACACAGAGTTAATTTGCTGTACTATGCCTTTTCCCTAGTTCCTTCCACTGCCTATCCCGGCTATAAGGTGCAGACATCGTTAGTGTTTCAAATCAATCATGAGCAAAGTGGAGTAGAAGAAAATATTTAATCATAAAAATGTGAATGATCATTAGGAATTTGTTAAGAATGCTTTATTAGATGCACCAAATGCAGTTATGCAAGATGACTTTTCATTAAAACTCATTGTGTTTAAGAAGGGATGTGAAAGAAACAATAAAATTAAAACATAACATGTAATGAATTAAAAAAAACAAAGCGGCTGATAGCAATGAGTACAAGTCAGCAACTAGGAAATGCTGACAATTGATAAAGAAAAGCTAGAAGTATCAGTCAGGAGTCTCCAGCCAACTGAGTTAAGAACAATAAGAAAATGTTAATACACATCATGAACAAATGAAATCCTAGCACTGGTATAGGTCAATAATAGACAAGGATAGTGAAGTATCAGAGGGGTAGCCGTGTTAGTCTGGTTCTGTAGAAGCAGCAAAGAATTATTAATTGTAATGCAGAAAAAGCAGAAGTAGTCAGTAAATTTGTTTTTCATTCAGAAAGATGTATTCATATCTGACAGCATCTAAGGAGGATGTTAAACTGCAGCTGTTATAGTTCAATAATTTTAAATCTGCAGGACTGGATAATGTGACCCCAAGAGTACTAAAAGAATTGGCCAAGGAGCTATCGGCCCCATTAATATTGATTTTTAACCAATCCTGGAACACTGGGACAGCTCAGGGACTGGAGAAAAGCTAATGTTACACCAATATTTAAAAGTGGTAAATGGAATGACTTAAGTAATGATATGCTAATTAGCCTAACAATCATGGGCAAAATCATGGAAAGGCTTATATTGGACTCAATCAAAAAAAGAATTAAAGGACCATGTCAGACTCACCATCCTGGAGGCTCCTTCTCATGGCAAGACCTGTCTCCTCCTTCAGGCTTCTGGGTGGTGACTCGGTTACTCCAGAAGGGGGAGTGGAACCAAGTGTGACCGGGACAAAGTCCAAACTAAATAAGGCCCCACAAATCAAACTTGATACACTGAAGCTCTTCCAGCCCACCTGGTCTCATCTTCAGCTGCACTTTTCAAAGTTAACATAACAGAATAAATTCTACAACCTTTCCTAGGCTCAGTTCTCTACAGACTCTTCACCCCATAGCTGGGCTTTGCGGAGAGTTCTTTCCAGCTCTTTTTATAGAGCACTCTTCAGGCTCTCTCCCTGGACACTCACCTCCCAGGGTTGCCAACCCTCAGGGCTTCTTCCCTGGAGTTCTTCCCCTGTCTCCCTCTTCCCAGGCTAGATTCTTACCCCATCTGTCTGGCTGGGTTTTTCCCTTTTCCAAGGCCTGCCTCAGAGCCTCTTCCTTTCCCTCCCCACTGATGCCTCCAGGGCCAGGCACAGGTAGGGTTGCCAGATGTCCGGTTTTCAACCAGATCACCTAGTCAAAAAGGGAACCTAGCGGCTCCGGTCAGCACTTCCAACTGGTCCATTAAAGGCTCAGTGGGGCTAAGGTAGGTTCCCTGCCTGCCTCCCAGAAGCAGCAGCATGTCCCCACTCCAGCTACTACATGTAGGGGCAGCTAGGGAGCTCTGCATGCTCCCCTGCCCCAAGTACCGGCTGTGCAGTTCCCAGTGGCTGTAAACCACAGCCAATGGGAGCTGCGGGGGCAGTGCCTGCAAATGGGGTAGAGTGCAGAGCTACCTGGCCATGCCTCAGCATAGGAGCCAGAGGGGGCACATGCCACTGCTTCCAGGAGCTGCTTGAGGTAAGCACAGCCTGGAGCCTGCACCCCTGACCCCCCCCCAACCTCTAGCCCCATCCCTGATCCTCTTCATGCCCTCTGAACCCCTCAGTCCCAGCCCAGAGCACCCTCCTGCATCTGAAACCCCTCATCGCCAGCCCCACCCCAGAGCCCACATCCCCAGACGGAGCACTCACCCCCCGCCCCACACACACACATTGCAACCCTCTGCCCTAGCCCTGATCCCTCTCCTGCCCTCTGAACCCCTCGGTGCCAGCCCAGAGCAGCCTCCTGCACCTCAAATCCCCAGTCCCACACCACAGCCTGCACACCAAGCCTGAGCCCTCACCCACCCCTGTGCCCCAACTACCTGTCCCAGCCCTGATCTCCCTCCCACCCTCTGAACCCCTCAGTCCCAGCCTGGAGCACTGTCCTGCACCCCATATCCCTCAACCCTGGCCCTACACCAGAGCCCGCATCCTCAGCTGAATCCCTCACCTCCTCCTGCACCCCAACCCCCTGAGCCAACCCGGTAAAAAGGAGCGACTGAGTGAGTGTGGCGAGAGCGAGCGACAGAGGGAGAGGGATGGAGGGAGCGGAGGCAGGGCCTCGGATAAGGGGCATGGCAGGGTGGAGCCTCGGAGGAGGGGTGGGCTGGGGCAAGGATGTTCGGTTTTGTGTGAGTAGAAAGTTGGCAGCCCTAGGTACAGGAAACACCCTCCCTCGGCCTAGCTCCCTGTCAACTGAGCCCTCTCTTGAAGCTCTCCTTCAGCTAAACTCTGTTCAGGTTTTAGGGAAATCACCCACCTTCTTCACAGCTGAATCTACTGAGTGCCTCAAACCTCATGATCCCCAGCTGATAAGGATTGACTGGGGGAGCTGCTCCATCACAGGCATGCCTGAGCCCAACTGCCCTTTGAGGGCCAGTGGGCCTGACACCTACCCACGCAAGAATATTGCCCTGCCCTAGGACAAGGGCAGGGTCCAGATCCGTGCAGACAGTCCCTCTCCAGGAAGGCCTGCCACAACTCCCCCAGTACCTCTTTGCTATGGCAATTTAGGACCCTCGCATTCATACCCGCCAGTGCCACATAGGTTCCTTTTCCACTCATGCCAGGTGCTGTCATAACCACAGAGTTGGTCTTTTCCTCAGTGCTTACCAGCTTCACCCTGGTTAGTCTTAGCAGTAGCAATCTCCTCCTCCCAGTTTCTTCAGTCACCTGCCAGCGAGGTCTGCTGAGTAGCTGTCTGCGGCACCACCATCATCACCATGCCACCATGCTTCTATTTTGCATGCCACGACTGCATTTGTGGCCTTTTCCTCACCCCTCTTGAATTATCCCAGGTTTGTCTAACCCTGAGGCTCCAGCCATTCTGCTCTGTTGTTCATTTTCTTGAAATGTCACTGCCTTTTCAAGTGCCCTGTTAGCCCACAAAATTTGTTACCCCATCCATACTATGGCATTAGGCAGAAAATCACCAAAGGCCTCTGCACTTGTGTTTGTGCCTCGATTCTCAGAGTACCTTTACCACTTACACATCCAGCTCCTCAACAGACATGACACACCAGCACCGAGCCTTAAGCCTTCTAGAGTCCACATACCTCTTTTCCTCTTCATTCCAGGGCCACTGACCTTCATCTGTAGGCTCTCCAGCAAATATTGCTGCTACGCTGCTGTTGCTGCTGCCAATCACCCCTACAAAGCCAGCTATGCATCCATCTGTCTCAGTAGGTTCCCTACCAGTTGCAGGAGAGCCTGGGTCTTCTTCTGGTCCTTCATCCCCCAGCTTGGGAAGTCAAATAGCTCACAGCCAAAGACGACCTTGGCTCCATCTCACTAAAGAGTCTCAAAAGCTCACAACTAGTCTCACTCTCCCCTTCTTCTCCAGGGTCTATCATCATGCCCACTGTTTCTACCACATGAAACAGACTCACCATCCCAGAGGGGCCCCCCTCTCATAAGCACTGCAGAGTTCTTCTCCCGTCCCTTTTACAGAGGCAGCTGCTCCACCACAGGCATGTCTCAGCCCAACTTCCCTTAAGGTATTAGCCTGCCTCTGACAGATAGTCACATTCAACATGGTTTTATGGAAAATTGGTCTTGTCAAACAAACTTGCTGCCATGTATTGATAAGATCACAAGTTTGGTTCACAAAGGGAACTGTGTTAATATAACATACATAGACTTCTGTCAGTCATTTGACTTTGTCCTGCATGAAAAATTATTGTTATACAACGTCAGTCTACCCATATTTAATGGATTAAAACCTGACTGACTGATAGATCTCAAAAAAAGTACTTGTAAACGGGGAATTGTTATCTGATGGGGGTGTCTTTAATGGTGTCCTGCAGGGATCTGTTGTTGGCCTAATCTAGTTCAATGTCTATATCAATGATTTGGTAGAAAATATTAAATAATTATTGAGTGAGGTTCTCTAATCTGTTTATACAGGAAGTCAGACTTGCTGATCATACTGGTCCCTTCTGGCCAGAAAAAAATCTATGAAACTCTAAATTTTATATTCTTTTGTTATAATGTGCTGGTTCACAAGAGTAACGTGGTTTTTTGTTCCCTCTTTTCAGGTTTCCTAATTCTGTACTAATACAAACCTCAAAGCAATTTACAAGCACCAAACAATCCAACTTCACACCCCGTTGTGTGATAAATACTCATCTCCACTTTACAGGTGGGGAAAATGAGGGAGATGGAGTGTCTTGCTGAAAGTGATCCAGTAAGACAGAGCTCTGAATAGAACCCAGGTTTCCTGTTTCCTCATCAGCCACACTAACCATGGACAAAAAGGAAGTGGTAGAGTCCCCTGTTCCTACAGGGGCTGAGTTAAGGTGATGTGGTTTTGTGTGTGAAACAGCAACTTCGCTATGTATTCCTATGTTTTGTAATTTTATATAATATTTGTTATGATGTTGACATTCTTTTCAGGGGTATGTGGATGTGTATGAACGTTTCCTGGTTGTCTAATGTTTGGGAGGCGTCTTCAAGTACCAGTGTTCCTGAAGGGCATAGGAAGCAGAAGGTCTTTGTGTGGCAGCACCCAAAACTCCATCTTAACCAAGTATTTTCTAAGTGTATGTGCTTTGGCTCAAACAGGAAGAGGGCTCTCACTGGAGCAGGAAAGGAGTAATAATAAAACCACCTAGCTCTTATAGAGTGCTTGTCATCAGCAGATCTCAAAATGAAACTGAGGTATAGGGAAGGGAAGCAACTTGTTCAACATCATCTAGCAAACTAGTGGTAGAGCCAAAAATTGATTGCAGGTTTCCTGAGTCCTTGTCCTGGGCCCTATCCACTAGGCCACACTGCCTTCTTAGGAGCAGCAGGGAACTATTGCTACCTCAAGTCAGTAGAGGAGTGAGTGCTCTCCTGCTGCTGTTAGCAGAGAAGGGCGAGTTGCCTTTCCCTCATTCCTCGTTACTTTCATCCCTGGCAGCCTTCACTTTCTCAGCTTCTGCTGCCAGGCTCATGGGGAAAGGAGAGAGCAGTTGGACCCAGTGAGTGAAGAAGGCTTGTTTAATGGCTGTTCCTCAAGGACTCACTTGAAATTGTCAGCTTGGAAAACACATCCAGTGTTTATTTGAAAACTGGGCTCTAGGCAACAGCTGTAACTAATGCTGCCTTTGCCAAAAGCTGTTGTTTTTGGTTTGTTTTTTGTTCTGTATAGATGTTCTTCAGACATGGTTTAAGGTTTGCTTGTGTTGCCACGCTGTGCCTTTGAAGCATTGAGGTGTGCCAGGGCCAGTGATGTGGCTACGCTGCAGCATCATGCGAGATGCAGCCCCCTCTCTATGCTTGGTGGAGTCCCAGAAGGAAACTGGACTGGAACAAGGAGGCTGCAGAACAAGACTGCTTCTGCTCTGATGAGGGGAACAATTGGCTTATGAGGAAGTAAAGAGGGAAAATAAAGCACTGGCCTCATTCTTTATTATTACACGAGGCTGAATTAAGCAGGGGCTTCCTTGGCCCGTCATTGTACTCAGTCTCCGCCAGAAATGCAGCCAAATACAGACCAAAAATGATTAGAGCAAGAGGGGGAATGGAGTCAATGCTGCCAGCTCTGCTAGTGCTGGTTCTCACAGTCATTTCAAAACACAGGCTGTGGAGATGCTTCATTGCCCCTCATTTGCAGCATGAGGTGATGGGGCAGTGGGAGGTCAATCTATAAGTGTATTCCTCCATTGAGCCATGCTGAGCTCAATGAAAGCCATGCTGTCTCATGCTGGTTCACAGCCGCTAATGCCTGTGCAGTAATTAGACTCATGCTATTTGCTAAATAACTATCAGGCCCTGATGACTCATGATTGCTGGGTTCTTCCCTTTTTACTTTTTCTTTTTTTAAAGCTTTCTTAACCTAGGAGGTGTAATAACACAGCCAACTAACTGGAGTAGGAAACTCAGCTGAGCTGCCAATTCTCCTTAGCAAGCAGCGTTTCTGTTTGCCACAAGTTTGGGGCTTTGTAACAAAAAAGAACAAACCACTCTCCACTCTTGTCCTTTTGCGAAGAAGGTGCAGCTCTCTTCTGCTTGCTTATCAGAGCATCCCACTGAATGTCTATTTTCCACCAATTCATCACAAAATGCCTTGTTTGCTGTCAGATTCTGCCCTGCTCGGTAGCATCGTCCTCTCTGTGCAAGCACTGGAGCTATTCAGCATGAGGAAGTGAGGCTGAATCTGCTCTGAAGTGATTTCACTTTTTATGAGAACTGAAAGTCACGACTTTCCTTCTCCAGACAGAACTTACTGCCAAGGACTGCATGTGGCACTCCTGGCATTTCAATATTATATTTAACTACACTGTATGCAGTGATTCACCACCACAATCCATCTGCTGATAAATTTGCCCTGGCCATGATACTCCACTCCATCCTTCTCTTCTTCACACCTGCTCTCTCTCTCTCCATTACTCAGACCCTTCCCTTCTGCCAGAGGATGTTGTGAAGGCCAAGTCTATAACAGGGTACAAAAAAGAACCAGAGAAGTTCATGGAGGACAGGTCCATCAATGGCTATTAGCCAGGATGGGCAGGGATGGTGTCCCTAGCCTCTGTTTGCCAGAAGCTGGGTGTTGGTGAGGGGATGGATCACTTGATGGTCACCTGTTCTGTTCATTCCCTCTGGGACACCTGGAACTGCCACTGTCAGCAGACAGGATACTGGGCTAGATGGTCCTTAGGTCTGACCCAGGATGGCTGTTCTTATGTTTGTATGATTCATTTTACAGTAGCACATAGGGGCCCCACTCTTCTAGACGTGGCACAAAATCAAGTAAAAGAGACTCCCTGTCCCAAAGAGCTTACAGCCTTATGTACATAAGATAGACACACAGTTGTAGAAAACAAGCATCTGTTATCTGCACATCTCAGAATCGAAGACAGCTCTCAGAACATAAGCCAATCCCTCGGCATGTAGGTGTGTCAGTTATTTAATAGGGCCAGATTCTCAGGCCCAGATGCCAAGGGTAGGATCTGTGAAGTGTGGCAGAGCTAGAGGTCAAAAAGACACTGCTTCTTTCCCTCTCTCTCCTACTAAAAGATAGGAGAGGACAGATCATAGAAAAAAACAGGAAGAGAGGGGAATCACAGCTTTGATGATTTGTCTTTTCCCATCAGGTACTCATGCTGTGCCCCATACTGGTGGGAAGATTTGAAAATCCACAGATGGCCCATAACCTGCTGCATGACTTCAGAATGTCTTGCTCAATAAGCCCTCATTTCACCAGCCAGAGGAGAGGCAGGAGTGGGGGCTCTGAGGAAACTGAGTTTCCCCTCCCCCAGGAGCAGCAGAGTGGAGGGAATTCTGCGGGAGAGTAAGGGAGAACTGAGATCCTTGTGATCCCTTTAATCCTGGAAGGTGGCAGAGCCTGGCCCCAAGTTCTTTGATTCAGTGACTTTTCCCTAGACTATCGACAGGGTGTACAGAGACCAGTTACACATGAAGAGAAGTGCAGTTTGAGGTGGTTCTGCTAGTGTGGGTGTAATGTTATGCCCCCATATTCTTCACAGAAATATTGTTATGATATGAATATGGCATAACTAAGATATTTTTATACAAGATGGGTCATGTGAGGTACCACTGGAAAGGTTACGATTTACTGAATGTAATCATCCAATTTGTATGCATGTGTCATTTCTGTATCTGAAGTTAGGAATAATGACTATGTAACAATTACAACTGTGTGTCTACTTGGGGAACGCCCACCAGACAGTATGCAACCAGTCTGGATGAGCCATTAGGAAAGATAATGGGTCTTTGAAGATGCTGATCTCCCATCTTCCTGGAGTTCCTTCCTGTGGACGTTACAAATAACTCTTGTCTCGTGGTTGCTTTAACACTGCAAGATCATGTGATGATGTCACCTGGTACGAAATACTCAGCAGATCGAGGGATGTGATCATTCCCCTCTATTCGGCACTGGTGAGGCCACATCTGGAGTACTGTGTCCAGTTTTGGGCCCCCCACTACAGAAAGGATGTGGATAAATTGGAGAGAGTCCAGCGGAGGGCAACAAAAATGATTAGGGGGCTGGAGCACATGACTTATGAGGAGAGGCTGAGGGAACTGGGATTGTTTAGTCTGCAGAAGAGAAGAGTGAGGGGGGATTTGATAGCTGCTTTCAACTACCTGAAGGGGGTTCCAAAGAGGAGGGAGCTCAGCTGTTCTCAGTGGTGGAATCTCCATCCTCCAACACCTCCCTAGGGAACCCATTCCAGTGCTATACCACCCTCCTAGTGAAATAGCTTTTCCTAATATCCAACCAAAACTCCCCCTCGCAACTTGAGACCATTACTCCTTGTTCGGTCATCTGCTTGATTTAGTTGGGGATTGGTCCTGCTTTGAGCAGTGGGTTGGACTAGATGATCTCCTGAGGTCCCTTCCATCCCTGATATTCTATGATTCTATGACATTGCTGGTACTTTTCCACTAAAGAAGGGAGATGGGGATCAAACAGGGAAACAAAAGATTACCACCTTATGTAAATCCTATTTAAGGTTGGGGACTAAATTAATCTAGGCTCTTCTCCACTGCCTCCCCGCTCAAGAAGGAAGACTGCTGAAAACACCTGAAGAAACAAAGGAACTAAGCTAAAAGGGAAGAAAGAGAACCCAGGGAACTACAGACCAGTCAGCCTTACTTCAGTCCCCGGCAAAATCATGGAGCAGGTCCTCAAGGAATCCATTTTGAAACACTTGGAGGAGAGGAAGGTGATCAGGAACAGTTAACATGGATTCATCAAGGGCAAGTCATGTCTGACCAACCTGATTGCCTTCTATGATGACATAACGGGCTCTGTGGATATGGGGAAAGTGGTGGATGTGATATATCTTGACTTTAGCAAAGCTTTTGAGCAGGGGGCTGGACTAGACGACCTCCCGAGGTCTCTTCCAACCCTAATCTTCTATGATTCTATGATTCTAAGCTGGGGCCTGGGGGTTGAGTCCATGCTGAGACAGGAATCTAGACTGTGAAGAGAAACACCTGGAACTCTAAACTGCAGAAACTCTGCAACCTGCCTAAAACAACATTAAGGGTAAAAAATTACTACTTGTAAGCAGTTTTTTTAGTGAATTAAGCTTAGGTTGTGTGTTTATTTTGCTCAGTAATCTGCTTTCTTTTGTTTGCTATTCTTTATAATCACTTAACATTCATCCTTTGTAGGTAATAAACATTTTTCTTTGTTTATTCCAAAACCCAGTTTGTGCAATTCATAATGTGGGGAAGGAAGGCAAAGAGCTGTGCATATATTCCTCCACATTGAGGGGCGGGGGCGATTTTCATGAGCATACGCTATGTAGATCTTTATACAACAATATCATTTTAAGTTTACATTCCAGAAGGTGTGTGAACAGGAGTGCTGGACAACCCCCTAGCTGAGTCCTCCTACATAGACTCTTTGTGATTCTACTGTTAGGTGTGTCCCTACTTGTGTGTGTGTGCTTGGAACGGGGTAGGGAGCTGTCATGTCAGAACAGAATAAGGGGATCTCAGGCTGGTAGGACAGATGGGCTCAGTGGGACCCCAGCATATCCAGAGGCACCCCGAAAAGGGGGGTCCAACCTGTCACAGTGGGATTGTCCAAAGTGCGCAGCATTGGCTGAACACTGCTCCCATTGTAGTTAAAAGTAAAACACCCTTGATTTCAATGGAGGATAGTTAGACCCAAGCTGGGCTTTTTTTGAAAATCCCTTTGTCTTTTCCTTATTTGAAGTAGATGTAACAAACTGAGGGAGTCCTCTTTCTGTCTGACAGTTTTCACCAGTGACGACCATCACAGGCTATGACAAATCTCAATCTAGATTTTTGCATCCACTTCCAAAGACATCTGCCTATGACTCTAGCACTGAAAGAACAGATGGATCTGGAAATAATTGGTTTGATTTATTTATCCCCAAATTCTAGTATGAACATGATCCCAAGTTGTACTTTTATTTTAAAACATTGCCAGCATGTTATAGCATGATATCCTGTTTTATGGCAGTCATGCAACAAATTCAGGGCTTACAATTCTGCTGGGGTTACTGTCCTGCCAAGCCCTAGCTAAACATTCTAAATGACACCAATTCCTAAACAAAGTTCTGAAGATGATCAAGCTAGTCTGGATCAGTGAAAATTCTCCTTCTGCCTCTCTGGATCTTTGCCCAAAACTTCCATCAAACCTGTTTAGAGGTTTGGAAAAGTTCTCTGAATGTTGGGATCAAAAGCAAAAAGTGCTAATGTGCTGTAAGTGACACTGTTCTCAGAATATTTCTGTCTCGAACAGAAGCCGGAAGTAATTGCATTCTCATGAGAGTCATGAGAACTCCAGCTTTGTTTTTCAGACCCAGGAGGCACCAATAAACTTGGATCATCATGTCAAATTTTGGGTTCTTATCCAGGCTGAACTTCAATACCTTTTTGAGGTCTTCTGGTCTGCAAAATGCTGTCCTAAAAAAAAAAAGTAGCTGCATGACATATATTTCTCACAGGCTTTGGGATATTTCTCCAGCACAAAGCTAATATCTTCAGGCATTATGATAATGCAAATAATAATAATAATTAATAATGCACTGGAGACTGGTTAATGTTCTTCCACTCTCTCCCTATGATCCAGTCCCATGATCTGATGTGCCACAGCAGAAGCCATTGCACTGTCATTGTCGTCATCAAATAAATGTTACAACAATTGGAAAGAACAAAGAAAGAGAAAGGTTGTTCGGTCAGTGACATCTCTGAGTTTGCAAATTCCCAAATATTTTTAATACACAGTCTGTTTCTAATTCTATCAGAGCTTTCGACTGGTTTCACTCACTAGCTGAACTAATGCAAATACCAACTTGGCACAACCCAACATGATGTAAATCAAGAGAGACGACTTAAGCAATACAATTTAAATGAAAACACACTTTTTTTTTCCTGATCAGATATTTGCTGTCCGTTTGGATGAAGAGCGTTTGAGTTAAATGGATCTTGTCAGAACTGGAAAATGGGAGGATGACTCTTTCCAACTCCAGATGCCTATAGGCCCTATCCAAAATTCACTGAAGTTGATAGTCTTTCCATTGACTTCAATGGGCTTCAGATAGGGTCTTTGCATTTAGGTTTCTTTTGGAGAACACATACAGTTGATATTGAATAAAGCTTGATGGACACTGCAAAACTATTTGTGAACATTTATTTGAATAAAACCTGTTAATTTCTTTTGGTATTTATGAGCAGAGCTGGTCAAAAAATTGGTGCGGGAAGGAGAATGTCACAAAAATGTGATTTATCAGCAGAAATGTGAATACCAAAATATTTCAGCCAAAAGCAGAAATATTTTGACTGAAAATCAAAATATTTGGAGTTGGAAGTGCTGCCACAGCTCCTCCTTGGAGCTGTAGTTCACTTACCTCACTCTCCTATTCTCTGCTCTAGGCCGGACTCCCTGGTCGGAGGATCTCTCTCATCGTGCACCACAATCTTTTTTCTCTTGGGAAGAGTGTCAGAAGTCAAGGCCTGCAGCAGAACTAGTCTCCAGGCAGCCTCCTCAGTTCCGCTAGCCTGTGGCAGGCGGACAGCCTGATTAGCCACACAACCTGATTGGCTGCAGAGGCCAGCACGGTGGCTCTTATGCCAGTAGCAGCAGCAGCTCGCTGGCTTATCGATGCTCATGCCCACCACTGTGCCTGCTCCTGTGCTGCCTTGTTCCTGCTGCTCCTGCCTGGCATCCAGGCTTGCCTCTGCCCTGCCCCTGCCTCGAATCCCTCCTGGCCTGCTCACTCCAGTTTGACCTTCCACTCTGGCTCCTGACTATGGATTCCAGCTCGACCCTTGGCTCTGGTATCCAGTTTCTACCTCCTGGTTTTACCCTTGGCTTTGGCTCCCAATGGCTGACTATGGCTCTGCCCCCCCGCCGGCCACTAGGCTAGACCGCCCCCATCCCAGTCAGCTGACAGAATGAGAGGTTCATCATGGGAATCCCTAGCCAGGTTGCCTCCTGGGAGATGTTTCGTAGTGCCAGGCTAATAAAGGAGAATGGGGGCATGAAGAAATTGAACTATAATCCCATGAGGCCTCATGGTGTTTCTAAATTGAAATATTCAGGGTTTGGGGCACTCAGTTTTTCAATAAAAAAAATGAAATTGTCTGCAGAAAGCAGACATCTTTTGTGAAAAAAAAAAGTTTAGTCAAAAAAACTGTTGAAAAGCAGTTTTGACAGAAAAATTTTGACCAGCCTGATTTGTGAACTTTTCCAGGGGTCTTTCACAAACAATCATGTTATGTTCACAGCATACAGAGAGAAGTTAGATAAAATAGAAATACTCTTGCTCTAATGCTGCAATGTGTCACTATTTTATTTCTTAGAATTCAGAATGATTACACACAAGAACCCTAAAACAGAGAGACACAAAGCCGTCTGCTCCCTAAGGCAGTGAGGCACACCTTTCCTTAAGCTAGTTCTTTCCAGGGTGATTGTTGCTCTCAGACATTTCACTGCAGAGCAGAACCAGGAAACGCCCCCGTTCTTCAAGTGATAGCTTGCAATTCCAATGAAATGTTCAATACACCACAGTTCACAGAAGGAATTGTTCATGGTCATTTTTCATTCCAAATGAATGTTCATAGAATGTGTGTTTCGTGCTGGATATGGAACCTATGTCATCTTGGAATATCTTTGATCTTCCGCCTGTTGTTATAAAAGTTTCACTCATCCAGTCAAGGTCAGAAACAGTAATACCATGTGACCAATCACACAGCATTAATAATGACTAATAGTGAAAGACAGTGTGAAATTGAATAGCTCACAGGTGGCTCATAATTTGAAATATGGTCCAAAAATATTCATCCAACAGTCTGGAATAACTAACACATCTGTTAAAACTGACGCATTTGCACATATTTTGAACAGAGAAAAAAGACTAAATGTATTGAATAAATTACTGGGTGAAAATAATTTACCTATTTCCAATTCTAGTTTAATTGTGCACAAACTTGATTTCAGATGAGTACAAAAATCCAGTTTAGCATATTCTCTTCCTCCTCCTTTATTCAATTGAACTAGATGTTTCAGAGAATAAGTAGCCATTTTTCTCTCAGGCACGAGGCATTCCCTAACATTTTGAATGTGCACCTTTTTCAGATAGGGTTTGAAATGTATTCTGCTTGCTATCCTTGAGGGGTGAACTCTCAGGAATTGAATGAGAAGCTGAACTTGGAAAGTTCATTCAACCTTACAGTGTTTCAGCTTCTGTAGGAATGTACTCAACTTTTGCTTTTCCAAAGAAGTGGGAACTGGAGGAAGGTGGTTGTTTGTGAGCTTCTGATAACTTTCTGATCAGAGCTAAAATGTCTTGGTTTTGTTTTCACTGAAAAATATTTTCACAAAATTTTCACTTTCAAAAAAGGTCATTGTTGTAGTCATCTTTTTGCAATCAAAAATTGATTGCAAAGATTTGATGAGCTGTCCCTCAACTCTGAATTGTGCATGGAAATAGCATTTGTGTATTCTAAATGGGTAGTTAGATACTGAATGGTTCAATTTAAATATAATATAGTAATTGGAGATATACCAATCTCCTAGAACTGGAGGGGACCTTGAAAGGTCATCAAGTCCAGCCCCCTGCCTTCACTAGCAGGACCAATTTTTGCCCCAGATCCCTATGTGACCCCCGCAAGGATTGAACTCACAACCCCAGGTTTAGGAGGCTGATGCTCAAACCACTGAGCTATCCCTCCCCTGCTTTTCTTTGCATAATTTTTTTCTCCATTTAAATCATACTTTTCCGCGTGTTTCAAAATGTTGGTACCTAAAGCTGAGTGCCCAACCTTAATTCTCAAAAATTAGAAGATAAAGCTGAGGTCATTTTAAAATGTTGATCCCATGTGAACAAATGCTAGATACCATGGTGAAATAAATCATTCTTGAAGGTATTATAGTGGTTTTAAGAACGAGTTTAAAGCAGCAGCCAATTTGCAAATGATTTATTTTCCCTGTGAAAAATTTTGCTGAAAACAAAAATGTATGTTTTCACCAACATTTTTCTTCAAAATGTTTTGTTTTGTTGAAAAACTGACCTCCTCACAAAAATTCAGCATAAATAGACTTTTTTTCATGAAAATGTCCCTTGTACAAAAAGCCATTTTCCGTAGAAAAAAAATCAACAGAAAAATGTAAACTGATGTTAGCTGTAATATAACACTTCATGGAATGTTGTCAAATATTGCACCCACCCCCCCTGGAAGATGAGGAGATCTGGTATTCAGTCCCTGGCCTCTATCTTGCTCTAGATTTTCTCATTATTAATTATTGTTATTGTTATGTATTTGTATTTCAGTAGTGCCCAGGAGACCTATCACAGACTATGACCCCTTGTGCAAGCACTGGACGGACATGGAACCAAAAGACAGTCTCCAGCCTCAAAAAACTTAGAATCTAAGGAATCCTTTCATTGTGATTAACCCCTGTATAAATCCACACAAAATGTTTTGCATTTCTTTTACTTTAATCTGTTCTCAGAGTAATTATTTCATTTATTTTTCAGAACAAAACTAAGTGACAAGATTTTAGCATTCACGTGTGACCCTACAACAGCAAACCGATGTGTGTTTGTGTGAGTGAGAGAAAGATTGATTATAGTGAGGAAACACATTGTACTTTCAATTTTTAAAGAAATTTATAAAAAAGAGATTCTCAGATATGAAAAATATTTTGCCTGTTTCCCATCAAAATAAGGGGGCTATAAGATCCAAAGGTACATATGTAAATGGTTCTACAACATTTATTTCAATTGTCATGCAGTGAAGTAACTCTTCAGTAATAGCATTCATACTTCATGCCAACATGCTATACTTCAAGGCAAAGGGTTTATAATCCCATTGGTATTCAGTTTTATCTGTGTGTTATACAGATCTCATTTTATTGCATAATACCCAGAGTGAAACTTTGATAATGACTTTGTTTGAATATTCTTTGCCTAAATATTCCTCTTCAGCATTATGGGCTCAATCCTCAGCTGTATTCAGCTCACGCCCCTGATTCTGGAGCTGGCTGGGAGGCCAACCCCCAACCCAAGATAGAATAGCCAGAGAGAAGTTCCCCATGGAGTGTTTCACAATCCCAGGATTCCCAGAATGCAGTGCACTCCTTCCTGGAACAGCCTGCAGGCATAAGAGAGAGTGGGATAAAGCTGACTAGGCCACCAAGATGTTCCATGGCAGGGGAATCCACAATGGCCAGTTTAGGGCAGTATTAAATCCCCTTTCCACTGCTGGAATGGTGCAAAGGGATTTTAGGGAGGGCCAAGGATCTGGTCCTATGTTTTCCATGGTATCCATACAAACAGACTCTGTGCTAGTATAAAATATCATTGAGCATAACTGCTTGTAGTGTAGGTCTTCAGGAAAACTATACCCCTCCTGTACATCGCAGGATTTTAATTTAGTTTATTCTCTCATACACTACCTTGATAATCTGAATAATTAATAATGATTGAGGTTTATAATACACCTTGCATCCTCAGGCACTTCAGAAAATGTTATAAACTGTCTACCTGCTCCTGCAAGTCCTATTTCCTTTTAAGTCCCAATAGGGCAGATCAAGAGCTGATAAGATTTCTTTTTTACCCATGAAAATTTTAGATTTTTCAGAGAAAATTAGAATAGTGAAAAATGTTTTTGATTTGGCTCTATTGCCATGGCACTTCATGGGAGTTTTCATTTGTGTGCCTCATCCTCTCAGTCTCCTCTGTAGACTGGGCCCTCGGGTTGTTCATCATCCTACAAAATCAGCTGAAGCAGAACATTTTTTTCTGTTGTAAATTGATATCGCTCTCATGAAGTCAGTGGAGATATGCCAATGTACAACAGCTAGGGCTCTGTCCCAAGGACATACTCAGCTGTGTGAGGCAGGTTCATTTTAACAGAAACCTGAGGTCAGCTACAGTGAGCCTATAATTCATTCATTCATTTGCTGATCTGACAAGAGCATAGCAATGAAATCGTATCACAGCAATTAAGATGCATGCCCTACTTTGCTCATATGCAATCATTACCCAAGCACTTATTTTTTTCATAATCTAAACTCTGATAAAGATCTCTAAAATCTCACTTCAGTAATGAACCAACTCTTAACATTGGGCCAGAA
Source organism: Mauremys reevesii (assembly GCF_016161935.1). Lineage (NCBI taxonomy): Eukaryota > Metazoa > Chordata > Testudines > Geoemydidae > Mauremys > Mauremys reevesii. Next base: position 128,193,547 of record NC_052628.1, read on the forward strand.
TAGCTTTTTCATCATTTAATTACCCCACTGCTATTATGTTGTAAACTGAGTTGCAGAAAGCTGTTGGGACTTGCAAATGTCATTGCTGTTTACTCGTTTGCCAGTTTAATTACTGTGGCACTAGAAGAAGACCATATGGCTACAATTTTCAAAGGGCCCTAATTATTATTAATTTATTATGTATATTATCATAGTGCAGAGGAGCCTCAGCCCTGGGCCAGGATTCCCTTGTGCTAGGAGCTGTACAAACATAGAACAAATGGATGGTCCTGCCCCGGAGAGCTGACAAGAGACAACAGCCCTATCCAGCCCACCAACAGGAGTACCAAGAAATGATGAGACAATATAGGTCACAATGTTAGGTAGTGGTCTTAGTACACCAGGGGCCTGTCAAGTTTTCTGCAGGCATCATGGCAAAGGTGGAAAGAGGATAATGAGGTAGTTTTGGAGATGCTTACAGGGAGCTCTTCCCTAGTTAGATGCCGAACCCCCAGTCAATTGCACCTAACCCCCCTAGGTTATTTTGACAAATCCTAGCCCATAACATCTGCAGGCTCCGCTCCATTCATTTTTTTGCAATTTCTTATTTTTCATGTGCACAGATTCGTCCTGACCGCATGGGCCATCTCAGCTATTTTTACAAACAGCAGTTATAAATTCATCTGGTTCCCATTACCACAAAATGTTACCTTACTTTAAACCATTTTGCAAATGAGTAGATATGGGGTGGGGGGAGGAGGAGGGAAATTATGTCAAATTTAAACGGCAATTTGAAGAGCTCAAATTATTTGTGTCGGTGGCACAGCTGGTCTCGGTGACTACGCTTTAAAATAAGATAGTGCTGCATGAAGTGCTGATTAAAAACATTCACACAATCTATTCATTGCTTTCCAGAATTGCAGTGCTTAGGATGGGAAGGATAGTCTAGTGGGCGGGATTGTGCATGGATAGATCTCAGGAGGACTGGGGTCAATTTCCATCTCTTAGGCATTGGTTCTCTCCCTGTTGCAATACCTAATCTCTATGCGGCCTCCCATCCAGCACAATCCTCAGCCCAGCACCAGCCGCCCAGGCTCAACATACAATGCATGGGGAGAGCCAAGCATCTAAGAAAGGGATCCTCAGAAGTCAGTGAGCTGGGCAGGGAGTCATCAAATCGAGGCAGGAGTGAAGTGCCTGGGAGGGGGAACGGAAAAAGTGAGGGGTGCCTAAGCTACTGTCTTGTTATGCCTGGCTGACAGGCCAGAGATGGACAGCTCCCTCCACTTGGGCTCCTCAGGATTTAGGTACCTCACCTAGGTCAGCCACTAATGTAGTACATGCCCTACCGACCAATATCATCTCTCTATCTCCTGCTCATGCTTGATACCTCTCTCATTCTTGCCCTACATTTCCCTGTGCTCCTTGCCTGGGTGCTTTGCTGCCTTTGCTCCTGTCACAGGCTGCCTCTGCCCGCCTGCTGCGGGGCCTGAGAGGTGGCAGATCTTAAATGTGCTCAGAGTACGCCTACTGGATTGGGCCCCGCTGATCAGCTAGGCATTCTCCTGCCTAGTTCGAGAATCCTGCTGTGGGGCCTCTGGAGATTTGTCCTCAGCTAAGGCGCCGAGCTGCTCACGAGCTGTGGGGCAGCATCAGGGCTTAGGTGGCGTGGTGACTGCCAAGTGGCAGAAACGTCAGCACCTTTGGGGTTAGGAGACAACTGAGCAGCAGTTCTGAAAACGTCACTGGTTCCTAAGTGGTGGGCTTGATGCTTAAAGAGTCAGAGAGGTGCCTAAATATCTTTGAGAATCTGGGCCAAACTTACTGGGTGACCCTGGGCAAGTCACATCATCTACCCTGTGCTATTGTGGGGAGACGAGCACTCTTCTACCTCGCCAGGGTGTGGTGAAGATGAGAATCCATTAATGATTACGTGCTACAGTGATGAAGGCCATATGCATCCCTAGATAAGATATCCACTTCCCTGTTCGATTCACTTTCTCCTTAGCCCATCCATGCCGTCAGAAAGAGCTGCAGCTTTTACTGAACAAATGCTGCATTTAAAAAACAACTTTTCATGCTAATTTAATGCTAATCAAAGTTGCTGGGTCACCTGCCCTCAAGACTGGAATCATTCATGTGCCCACAGAACAGGTACATCACACAAGGAGCAGTGCTGCCCTTGTATCCAGCTTGTCCTGTCAATGGGCTTTGCCCCTGCCTTTCAGGGAGCGCCTGTAAGAGCAAGAGGCCTTACATGAAATTGGATTAGTTCCAGATCACAGCTGCAGCTTGATTCTATAGCCCTTGCTCATGCTGAGCTGGGCCTTGCGCTGCAGAATAACCCCATAGAAACCAACAGGACTGTTTGTGGATGGAGGTGAGATGCGCTGTGAGCTTGTGGCACACACAGGTAGCCCCACGGGGTGAAATTCCTCGCTCTGTTATACAAGTGTAAACCAGGAACTCCACTGACTTCAGCAGCACCGCTCTCATGAGTAAGTGCTGGTCAGGGCTGTAGAGTGAGGTGCTAAACCTGCCGAATGGTGTGGAACTCTGTGTTGGGAAGAACCACACCTCCTCTGCTGGGATCAGAGGAAAGGGAACTCTTCCTGCTGGGGCCACAGCGGTCACCCCTTCATTTCACAATCCCGCCCCCGCCCCAGTATATTTTGACTCAATCAGTATATAGATGATCTCAGCTTTTAGCGGACGAAGGGTGAACACAAGGCAGCCTACAGTCAGAGCCTGATGTGGGGCCAGCTCGTGGCCTGTGCACTGCAGGGGGGTGAGGAGAAGCCACGCAGGACTCAGCCCAAACTCCTCCTGAATTCTCCTGGGGTGTGCACGTAGGAGCTACAGCCCCAGCATCACCCCTCTGGCAAGGAGCTGCACCCCACTGGAGTCCAGAGAGCCTTTGTGCAGAGGTGCATGGCGGGGGAGGGGAAGGGAGGAAGCATTACTTTTGCCCTCCTACCCCGGCAAGGATCTGCTCCTTATCTGGATGTTTCTCTCTGGAAATTAACAGTGATGCTATATATGTGTGTGTGTGAAAGAGAGCGGAGAGCTTCGGAGAGAAAGGCATGCAAACAAAGTCATCCACTATGGGCATTTTTAAGCAAAGGTTTTCATTACCACGATCCAGAGCTTCAGGATTCAATCCAGTAAATGATGCCAAGAGAAGCGCATCTACCTGTCTGGGTAGGCAGAGATGATCTTTACATCATTCATGCATGAGCACAGGAAGCCAGAAGCTGGGTACAGTGCCGTGATGTGTTTGAAAGTTTTAAGCACATAGGAAGTGCAAATGGGTGACGGCTCTTTTCAGCTTTAGGTTGTAAAATTCTGATCTGGATCCAATACCCAAACCTTTGAGATCCAAATTTTTGGGGTTCAAACTGCATGTGTGGTCCGAGTTCTGTAAGGGACAGTCTTGCTGAACTGTCTCCTATGTGATGCAGAGAAGAAAGCAAGAGGGCATCTGAAAACCAGCAGCAATACAGCTTTAAATGCTCACGCAAATCCTTCCATGTTGTGGAGTAGTTACTCAATGGCCTTGAAGGTATGACAGCGTGGGATGTGACAAACATACCTGCGGACAATATAATTACATCTTATGGTTGTTAAATCAAAGAACATTCTCTAAAGAATGCAGAGGATTAGTGGCAGGATTGAATGGTTCCAAAAATACAAGCATGCAGAAGGGGAGCTTTCATCACTACACAGATTAGAGAGAGCAAATTTCATTCCCTGCTGTTAATTGTTTTTCCATAGCATACAGTGTCATTTGCAGGAGGAGGTGTCAAGGGGCCGATGTGAACAATTCACCCTGTGTGTGTATGTGTCGTGTTTCTAAGCTAAGCAGGGAAACTCTTAAAATGTAAAGAAAATAGTTGTTACTTCCCTGTATTTCACTGTCAGAACAAGTGAACGGAAAATACCTGATGCAAAGAGGTGTCTCTAACCTGGAGATTTACAGCACCAGCTGCGGCCATGCTGAGGGAATCCAAATCCTTCCTCCGTCTCAAGCTAAACGAAGTAGGCTCAGCTGGTGCAAATCGGCAATGGTTCCATCGACTTCAATAGAGCTATGCCAATTTACACCAGAGGTTGTCGTCACCCAGTGCTCTCTCTAAACCCCAAACAAAGCCAACACGGAGTAGATGAGGGGGAAATGGCAATGCCAGTAGAAGCCCCACTACAACCTCCACAAGCCAAACACCTGGGCAGCTAACAAGTTGCTCCGTCAGCCTCCCCAGTGGAACTTGGGAGCTCCTTGTTCTTCATTGTGTGGCATTTACAAGCTTTGGGCCAGTTCGAATGTGCTAACTAGGTGGGTTCACAGTGGGTGTGAATGCCCTTGGCCTTGCACGGCCTGTGCAAGTGCCATCCAGAATTACAGCCCCTGTGGCCTGGGGACTGAGCAGGCTGTTTCTGCTCCACTCTCCTGGAAGCACACAGCGCCTCAAACGGGGACAGAGAGAAACAGCCAGCTGGTGGGTCTATCCCCAGGGGATACAAACTCAAATGACCACGAGGGCCACATGAGGACTAGTACATTGGCCTGAGGGCTGCATTTACTGACACCTCCCACCACTGCCATCGGCTCCGCCCCCACTCCACCCCTTCCATGAGGCCCCGCCCCTGCCCTGCCTCTTCCCACCCCTTCCCTGCCCCCATTCCAACCCCTCCCCTGAAATCCCCACCCCAACTCCGCCCCCTTCCTGCCCTCAGGGGGTGCAGGAGGGGTGTGGGGTGTGGCGGGGGCTCAGGGCAGGGAGTTGGGGTGTGGGGTGCATGAGGGGTGAGGGGTACGGCAGGGGGTCAGCGTGTGCAGGGTGCAGCAGGGGGCTCAGGTCAATGGGTTGGGGTGCAGGAGGGGTGCAGCGGGGGCTCAGGGCAGGGGGTCCAGGTGCAGCAGGGGGCTCTGCCCCGGGGCGCGGGGTGCAGCCGCGGGCCCAGGGCCGGGGAGCGGGGGGCCGGCGGGGTGCCGCGGGGGCTCAGGGCAGGGGGTCCAGGTGCAGCAGGGGGCTCAGGGCAGGGGCTCGGGGTGCAGCAGAGGGCTCAGGGCAGGAGGTAAGGGTGCAGGAGGGGTGCAGCAGGGGGGTCAGGGCAGGGGGTCAGGGCCGGGGGTCAGGGTGCAGCAGAGGGCTCAGGGCAGGGGATCGGGGTGCAGGAGGGGTGCAGCGGGGACTCAGGGCAGTGGGTTGAGGTGCAGGAGGGGTGCAGCAGGGGGGCTCAGGGCAGGGGGTCGGGGTGCAGGAGGGGGCTCAGGGCAGTGGGCTGGGGTGCAGGAGGGGTGCAGGGTGCAGCAGGGGGTCGGGGTGCAGGAGGGGTGTGGGGTGCAGCAGGGGGCTCAGAGCAGGGGGTTCGGCTGCAGGAGGGGTTTGGGGGGTGGGCTCCGGCCTGACGCACACTAGGGGAGCCAATGGGAGCTGCTGGGGGTGGTGCCTGAAGCAATCGCCACACACACCCCTGTGCTCCTCCTTCCGCAGGTTCCGTCAGCTTCCCGGAGCGGCGTGGGGGCAGGGCAGGGCAGGCAGGGAGCGCGTCGGGCCAGAGCCGCTCTAGGTAAACGCTGAGGGAGGGCGCAAGGAGCTTGCGGGCCACGTGTTTGAGACCCCTGTTCTATCCCAGAGGGGCCTGGGCAGCCTCCACGGGTTGTGCCTAATTGCCCAATGCATCCCTCTGCCAGTAGGGCTTGTGACTTCCTTCAAGAACAGTAAACTAACTAACTAACTAAGAACTAACACGGCTACCCCCTGATACTTAAAGAATAGCACTACTCAGAAAAGATCCACTGAGAGGGATCATGTTTGTTGTCTCCCTGAGATCACTATAGAAAATGTGCTCAGTTGGGCAAGCAGAAAGATTCCCTCCTTCAAGCAGAGTTTAGGTTCGAATAGTAAAGCTTAGGCATTTTCCATCTTACATGGCACATTGTCTGCAGCAATAAATGTCCTGCAAGACAAATTTGCCTCTCAGTTACACCTGTGTATCCTCATTGTTGTCAAATTGTGCCCTTTTCAACACTTGTGCAACTTCCCTGACATGACTAGGTGTGCATAAGTGTATGTGATTGGATAAAATGCATGTGCTGGAATAAAAAGTCTGCTCTCTCTGAGCTGTGTGGACTCTGCCGGACTAATAGGAAAGAAAACTACGCACAATTAACCTGTGGAACTCTTTGCCAGTGGATGTTGTGAAGGCCAAGACTATAATAGGGTTAAAAAAACCTAGATGGATAGGAAAGGTCCATCAATGGCTATTAGCCAGGATGGGCAGGGAGGGTGTCCCTAGCCTCTGTCTGCCAGAAGCTGGGAATGGGTGACAGGAGATGGATCACTTGATGATCACCTGTTCTGTTCATTCCCTCTGGGGCACCCAGTACTGGCCACTGTCAGAAGACAGGTTTCAGAATAGCAGCCGTGTTAGTCTGTATCCACAAAAAGAACAGGAGTACTTGTGGCACCTTAGGCCTGGGCTACACTAGCGGAGGGATTCGAACTAAGATAGAAGTTTCTTAGTCAGCTTACCTGGCTGTCCTCACGGTGGCAAGTCGACTGCCGTGGCTCCCCCGTCAATTTTGCTTACTCCTCCTGCTGAGGTGAAGTACGGGCATCGATTCAGGGATTGATTTATCGCGTCCAGACGAGATATGATAAATCGATCCCCGATACATCGAACTACCTGCCGATCCAGTGGGTAATATAGTCGTACCCTTAGAGACTAACCAGGGCCGGCTCCAGGCACCAGTGGAGGAAGCACATGCCTGGGGCGGCACATGCTAAGGGGCGGCATTCCGTCAATTCAGGACCAGCTCTACCATTTTTGCTGACCCAAGCTCGAACTGCCACTCAAGCTGCCAAAGCAGAAAAAAAAAGCCACCCCAAGAATGGATGGAATGCCGCCCCTTAGCGTGTGCCGCTCCAGACACATGCTTCCTCCGTTGGTGCCTGGAGCCGGCCCTGTGTCCATTCTTCAGATGCATAGAATGGAACATATAGTAGGGAGATGTATATACATACAGAACATGAAAAGGTGGAAGTAGCCATATCAACTGTAAGAGGCTAATTAATTAAGATGAGCTATTGTCAGCAGGAGAAAAAAAACTTTTGTAGTGATAATCAAGATGACCCATTCAGACCGTTGACAAGAGGTGTGAGGATACTTAACATGGGGAAATAGATTCAATCTGCGTGATGACTCAGCCATTCCCAGTCTCTTCAAGCCTAAGTTAATGGTATCTAGTTTGCATATTAATTCAAGTTCAGCAGTTTCTCATTGGAGTCTGTGTTTGAAGCTTTTCTGTTGCAAAATTGCCACCTTTAAGTCTGTTACTGAGTGACCAGACAGGTTGAAGTGTTCTCCTACTGGTCCAGATGATGAAGATGTCATCAATGTAGCGCAAGTAGAGTAGGGGTCTTAGGGGACGAGAGCTGAGGAAACATTGTTCTAAGTCAGCCATAAAAATGTTGGCATACTATGGGCCATGCGGGTACCCATAGAAGTGCCGCTGACTTGAAGGTATATATTGTTCCCAAATGTGAAATAGTTGTGGGTGAGGACAAAGTCACTAAGTCAGAAGACAGGATACCGGGCTAGATGGACCTTTGGTTTGACCCAGTATGGCTGTTCTTATGAGTCACTTAACATACAAATCTCAATACACCCGGAACAGTTTTACTCAGTTTTCAGAGAAGAATAGCACTTTATGCAGTCCAATGTCCATCCTATTACCTGTATGTAGTGGCACAGTATGTATGTTTAAATGTACATCTCCCCCAGTTATTGCAGACTGCCTCTGATCCCCAGTATTTGTCTTGTTCTCTTGCAGATGATTGGTTTTCTGATGTTTCTGATTTGTTTTTAAATGCAGCATTGAATTTGTTTTAGCCCAGCTCAAGAACAGGAACATTGTGAGTGCAGCCAGGTTTGATCCCTGAGGTCGACTCAGAACCATGTGAGACAATTGTCACAATTCAGGGCAACTGCACCTGTTTTCTCCCATTGTGGTCCACCAAAGGCACCCACTCTAGGGCCCATGCTCCTCAGACATCACCTCTCTCGGGTAGAGGCCCATGACTTTCTCCCTCCTGACTGGAGTATTTCCAGGTTTCACAGTTTCCTCCTACCCTGTGATATTCTCAGCAAGTCAGCCTACCTAAGCAGACCTGTTTTGCCTTCTCCTCAGAGGCGATACACAGCATAATTGCCCACAGTTAGAAGATACAACACAGCTTTTCCTAAGCAAGCACATTTATTCTTAAGATGAAAGCATTATGGAGAAAACATATTACAAACAACAAAAGAACCTATAAAATTTGGGCCTCCCTTGGATGTATGGTCCTGTCCATTTATTGGAGCAGAAAGCAGGCCCTGGGTCAGTTTAAACTCAGGCTGTTTATCCAAAAGTCCATTCTTTGTCTTTTGGTTCTCTAGAGAATCCAGTTTGGACCAGTATATGCACACCTTTCCAGCTGGGAGTATCTCTTGGGAGGTGTTACAACCTGAGTGAATTTGCCTAATTACCCCTCACTGTTCTTGGTTCCTGGAGAGTTGTGGTCCCTTTTCCTCGATGGAATTACATATAATCCCTGGTCTATAATGATACATAACCTTAATTCAGTAAGGTTTGTCCAGGATATTGCAGAACACTGCCCTATGTCATAATAAATATTGTTGCTTACAAATTATTGCTCCTGAGAGGAGCCAGATTAAACACATTGTAGTCTGGAACCTTCTATCCACAGAGCAGGTAAAGCATGAAGAACAGTAGTATAAGCCTCTTTTCCATGTGCCTCCTCTCAGGTCTGGAGAGACCATCTATGGTAGAGACTGGGTAGCTCATTCTTCATGTCTGTTCGGTCCTTGGCCTCTGTTAATGCTTGTCAATATCATGGTGGGGATTGGTAAAGTCAATTTAGAGATCTATTTGTTACCCTTGTAAGGGTTTACAAAATGGAGGCATATACGTAGAAGTGCCAGAACCTCAGCTGGTGCAAATCAGCATAACTTCAATGGAGCTACAGCATTTTGCACCAGCTCTGGGTCAGGTCTATTGAACAGCCCACCTTCCTCCACCAATGGCTCCATCGATCTCATCCTGAGTGAAGGTGTCAGAATCTGGCCCCAAAATTATAAGACCTACTTGAAAATCTAATTTTCATCATAAACTCAAAATTCTGAAAAGTTAAATCAGCTCTAAAAATTTGGACTCCACAATAAGAGGAGATTGGAAACTTGGGCAGATCGGCTTCACCCAGCAGTTAATAAACATGTGGAATGAATTACTTAGGAAGGTGATTAAAGCCAAGAGTATAAATGAGTTCAAGAGGCATCTAGATTTGTTTTTTGAGAAGAAAGAGACAGAAGGTCATGGTGGAAAAACAGGCAGCTGGGATTATGGTCAACCAAAGGAATGGAGGAGGCAGATGGGGCCAGATGACCTTTTCCTCTTCTTATCATTTTCTTCTAACATTTTTTATTTTCCTTAATGAGCATGGAACATATTACTTATTGTCTGGTGGTCATTTGGTACATTGAGTTTTACCTGTACATTTTACAAACATTGAAACTATACTGATAGACCCTTTGTGACGCATGGCCAGAAAGGGTCAAACATCCTGCAAAATAAATAACCCTCAAAAGACAGGTGGGGAGATAATGTTTGTGTTTTTGTGTTTGTGTTTACATATGTATGAGTAGGGTTGACAATGTAATCAACGGTCCCTTTCTATGCTGTAGTCTGATAATTCAGAGGTCAAAAGAGCATCCTAGCATTTAAATGAATTGTAAACATGGGATATCTCCGTATTCATCTCTCTTTGAAATGTATAGCAAATAATCTGTGAATGGTGGAGGAACAAGCAAATGGCCTTATGTTAATTCTATAGCTAAGTACCTCCTTCAAAGTCATTCTAATTACGTTTTGTTCCTGGAGGAATTCCCAACTTGTCAAAGAGGACATGAAATTATACAAAAGATCCTTGGGTCCTGATTCTATCATCTCATATCTGCTTAGGCTTCATCAGAGGAAGTTTGAGTTGCAACACTGAGGTCCCAGTTATGCTGGGACGCCCTGAATATGATATTTGGACATTGGACTGTAACCTATGAACTATTTCTGAAAGAACTCTTTGCAACTACAAAGCTCACCATCTCTGATGTGAATCTGCACTTCAATGAACTGAACTCACGTCTGTATGTATATTGATCTTTTAACCATACCCTCTCTCTTTTGTTTTTAATAACATCTAGTTTAGTTAATAAGAACTGGCTATAGCGTGTATTTGGGTAAGATCTGGAATATTCAGTAACCTGGGAGGTGATGTGTCCAATCCTTTGGGATTGGTAGAACCTTTTCTTTTATATGATGAAATATGATTTACAGAAATCATCATATTTGACGTGGGTACCTGGATGGAGGCCTGAGGCTGGATCACTTTAAGGGAACTGTGTTGTTTGGACTTCTGAGTAACCAGTAAGATAACAAAGAAGCTGTTTTATGCTGGCCTGGTAAATCCAAGTATCAGAATATCCACCAGCTTTATGGGGATTCTCTGCCCCATTCTTTGCAGTTCACCCTAATTGAGTGACCACAGCTGGCCCCCACTGGGACCCCGGTCACACAGGATGTAGCAGGGAGGGGAGAAAAAAGCCTTCAAAGGAAAAAATAAACCCTCCAAAGGCGCTGGAACTTTAGAGCTTCTCCTCCCACATGGAAGGGCTGCCTTGTTAGGCAGATACAGGCAGCATGTGAAAGCAGCATATGAACCCAGTAGCTGACTAACGCTGACTCTGGTTATTTCTCAGTTCTTCACTTGGCTTGTGTCAAATGCCTGTCTGTGTTCTGTCACTTTTTTTTATTTCTGATTTCTGAAAATAAGAGAGACCATTCAGAACATTGATTGGCAACTGGCAAAAGAAAAGGGTTACTTTTTACTCAGTTTCTTTTCATCACTGGGGGAACAAGATACTCCAACCAGACTCTGGAAAATTAAATTAGATCAGAAGTTTGGCATCATTCTTGCACATTTTAATATCTAATTAAAGTGAGGCTAAGTTTGAATAAGTCCCCCCAAAAAACTGTTTCATAATGTGTTGGGAAATTATTGATTAACCATAGTTATACTTATTTGCATTTCTAATGGTGATGGGCTATTTACTTTGAATGACTTGAACCATCATCCAGATTTCTGAGGGACCAGTTAGACTAATTTCTGCTAGAAGGTTTCCTAGGGAGGAGGGTGGTTGTTCTGATCCCAGATTTCTTTAGGATTAGGAATTGAATCTATTGCATCCAAGTATCAAATTCTGTTATTACTGGTGTATTATCATTTCTTAATCTGACCCCACATACACCAATCTTACACTAGTGAAATTCCATTGACTTCAGTGGTGCAATCCTTGTTTTATACTGGGGCTAAGAACTAGATCCATATTTTTAAATATTTGCTTATTCCAAGATGGGGATTTATCCCCGTTGCTATGAATTACTTTTGAAGAGGTATCAACATTTTATTGAAGTAAAACAGCTTTTGGAGCAGGGACAGAAATTCAAGGGGTCTGATTCGTCGCAGCCTTATATCGTGTGCAGTCAAATATACTTGTGCAAAATAGGAGTAAAATGCCTCGAAGTAAGATGTCCAGTTGCACAGCTCTAAATGATAGAAATTCTGTTCTGCAAAATAGTTTGAGTTTTTGAAGTTTGGCTTTGTTCCAACTTGCAATGAAACTCCCCCCAAATTAATTTTGGATCGATTAAAATTTGGTTTTGACAAATCAGAACATCTTGACTTTAAAAAAAATACAATACAATTTTTAAAAAAATGAAATGAAAAGTAGTTTCAAAATGAAAAATTGAAACATTTTGTTCCAAAAGTGGGAACTATTTTTAGTTTTTCTGCAAAACTGACAATTTCACAAAACAATTTGATTTCAGTAAAAAGAGCAGGAGTATTTGTGGCACTTTGGAGACTAAAAAATTCATTTGAGCATAAGCTTTCATGGGCTACAGCCCACTTCATCGGATGCATGTAGCGGAAAATACAGTAGGAAGATAGATAGATAGATAGATAGATATATACACACACAGAACATGAAACAATGGGTGTTACCATACACATTATAAGGAGAGTGATCAGTTAAGGTGAGCTATTATCAGCAGGAGAGGAAAAGAACTGTTTGAAGCGGTAATGAAAATGGCCCATTTCCAGCAATTCATAGATTCATAGATTCTAGGACTGGAAGGGACCTCGAGAGGTCATCGAGTCCAGTCCCCTGCCCTCACGGCAGGGCCAAATACTGTCTAGACCATCCCTGGTAGACATTTATCTAACCTACTCTTAAATATCTCCAGAGATGGAGATTCCACAACCTCCCTAGGCAATTTATTCCAGTGTTTAACCACCCTGACAGTTAGGAACTTTTTCCTAATGTCCAACCTAAACCACCCTTGCTGCAATTTAAGCCCATTGCTTCTTGTTCTATCCTTAGAGGCTAAGGTGAACAAGTTAACTCCCTCCTCCTGATGACATCCTTTTAGATACCTGAAAACTGCTATCATGTCCCCTCTCAGTCTTCTCTTTTCCAAACTAAACAAACCCAATTCTTTCAGCCTTCCATCAGAGGTCATGTTCTCAAGACCTTTAATCATTCTTGCTGCTCTTCTCTGGACCCTCTCCAATTTCTCCACATCTTTCTTGAAATGTGGTGCCCAGAACTGGCCACAATACTCCAGCTGAAGCCTGTCCAGCGCTGAGTAGAGCGGAAGAATGACTTCTCGTGTCTTGCTCACAACACACCTGTTAATGCATCCCAGAATCACGTTTGCTTTTTTTGCAACAGTATCACACTGTTAACTCATATTTAGCTTGTGGTCCACTATAACCCCTAGATCCCTTTCTGCCATACTCCTTCCTAGACAGTCTCTTCCCATTCTGTATGTGTGAAACTGATTGTTCCTTCCTAACTGGATCACTTTGCATTTGTCTTTGTTAAACTTCATCCTCTTTACCTCAGACCATTTCTCCAATTTGTCCAGATCATTTTGAATTATGACCCTGTCCTCCAAAGCAGTTGCAATCCCCCCTCCCCCAGTTTGGTATCATCTGCAAACTTAATAAGGGTACTTTCTATGCCAATATCTAAGTTGCAAAGAATCCTGTGGCACCTTATAGACTAACAGACGTTTTGCAGCATGAGCTTTCGTGGGTGAATACCCACTTCTTCAGATGCAAGACGTCTGTTAGTCTATAAGGTGCCACAGGATTCTTTGCTGCTTTTACAGATCCAGACTAACACGGCTACCCCTCTGATACTTAATATCTAAGTTGTTGATGAAGATATTGAACAGAGCCGGTCCCAAAACAGACCCCTGCGGAACCCCACTTGTTATACCTTTACAGCAGGCTTGGGAACCATTAATAACTACTCTCTGAGTACGGTTATCCAGCCAGTTATGCACCCACCTTATACTTATTGACAAGGAGATGTGAGGAACTGGGAGGGGGGGGAAATAAACATGAGGAAATAGTTTTACTTTGTGTAATGGCCCATCCACTCCCTGTCTTTATTCAAGCCTAATTTGATGGTGTCCAATTTGCAAATTAATTCCAATTCATCAGTCTCTCATTGGAATCTGGTTTTGAAGTTTTTTGTTGTACTATTGCGACTTTTAGGTCTGTAATCGAGTGGCCAGGGAGCCTGAAGTGTTCTCCAACTGGTTTTTGAATGTTCTTGATGTCTGATTTGTGTCAATTTATTCTTTTAAGTAGAGACTGTCCAGTTTGGCCAATGTACATGGCAGAGGGGCATTGCAGGAAGCCACAGTCCAGGTCAATTCCTCCTGTGTTTGATCAGGAGTTGGGAGGTTTGGGGGGAACCTGGGCCCACCCTCTACTCCGGGTTCCAGCCCAGGGCCCTGTGGATTGCAGCTGTCTATAGTGCCTCCTGTAACAGCTGCATGACAGCTACAACTCCCTGGGCTACTTCCCCATGGCCTCCTCCCAACACCTTCTTTATCCTCACCACAGGACCTTCCTCCTGATGTCTGCTAACACTTGTACTTCTCAGTCCTCCAGCAGAGCCTACTCACTCTCAGCTTCTTGCACGCCTCTTGCTCCCAGTTCCTCGCACGCACTTCCTCTCCTCTGGATCCCTGGCTCTCCCCTGCCTGACTGGAGTGAGCCCTTTTATAGCATCAGAGGAGCCTTAATTAGAGTCAGGGGCTTAACTGCCTCACCTGACTTTTAGCAGGTTAATTGGAGTCAGGTGTTCTCATTAGCCTGGAGCAGCCCCTGCTCTGGTCACTCAGGGAACAGAAAACTGCTTCTCCAGTGGCCAGTATATCTCCCTTCTACTACTCTACTGTTCCTAACTGGCCTGGGTCTATCACAGTATATATATGTATCTTCCTACTGTATTTTCCACTGCAGGCATCTGATGAAGTGGGCTGTAGCCCACAAAAGCTTATGATCAAATAAATTTGTTAGTCTCTAAGGTGCCACAAGTACTCCTGTTCTTTTTGTGGATACAGACTAAAACGGATGCTACTTTGAAACCTTTGATTTCAGTGGAACTGCATTTTCCGGTAGAAAACCATTGCATCAAAGTTTTTCTAACCAGCCCTAATGATGACCTAAAATGGAAGGCAAAGGAGAATCAGACCCACTGAATGCACAGTGGGCTTGTTTCGCACCTCACTTATGCCAGTGTAAGGCAGGAATAGTTTCACCGAAGTCAGTAGTGAATCACAGTGTAAAACAAGTATAAATAGATCTGGATGAAGTTTTTCTTTCAAAGCTTTTTAAAACTGGAAACTTTATTTTTGTTTTTCACTCCCTGCCTTCTCTCCACCCCAGCCCTCATTTTACCACAATGAAATAGAAGTAAATAATGCTGGGAATTTTTCTTTCATTCTAGATTTTAGTTTTGTTGCTCTGCACATATTTTAAATTTCTGCAATGTTGGAAAAGTTCCAGAGTGGTAAAGGGAAAAACAAACCACTGTGGATGAAATCCTGACCCCGCTGAAGTCAATGACAAAATTCCCGTTGACTCCAGTAGGGCTTGGATTTCACCCTGAACTTTGCCATTTTGTAACTTTTCCAAAGATGAGGAAGTGCTGAAAAGCTACAGTGCGCAAAGGAAAAAGTGGAGGAAAGACACCTGGGGCATCCATCATTGTATTGCTTTCAGTGGCAAAAGCAGGGGAAAAGTTAAACTGATTTTTTTCAAAAAACATTTCACTTTTTTTTTTTAATTCTCTTTACCGGAACCCCACTGGTCTCTAAATCAACATCCTGCCACTGCATTCGATGGAGCTACACTATCTGCGGAGCTGGCCCTCTGGATCCTTGCAATACGTGCCTTTGGGATCTCTGAGCACCGGAAGTTCTGGCTTTATCTTACCCTATCTCTACACTAGTGTAATTCCACTGACTTTAAGAGAGTTGCTGCTGGTTTACACCAATGTCAGGGGTGGAGAAGTGGGTGCTTGCAGAAAACACCGATCTCCCCAGTAAGAGGTTAATTTATGGTTTGAGATTTACACCAATTTTATTTCAAACCCTCCCAGTGATGCACTGCTCTACAGCTCACGACAGATGCTCTGTGCTGTCTGTGTGCTAGCTAGTGCATACTTTCTCAAAGAGCACGCGCTTTAGATAGCAAATGTGGGACAGTCTGAACCCTCTACTTAGGCTATTTATGCCTCCTAACAAGCACTGCCTTTGTTCCTTTGGCCTGAATGGGGCCCCAAAGGGCAGAATATACAATAATGCTCTTCCCAGTGGTGCCACATGCTAGTAAGATGCGGTTGCTGTTTATGCCAGATCAGCCTGTGACAATAATGTAATAGAGTTCTGTTGACATCACAAGAAAAAATAAGAGGCTCGTTATTTTAATAGTACCTCAATATTGTGCTGGGTGTCTCTCACCAGGCTGAACTGCATTTAAAGAAAATGTAGAAAATACCAGATCCTCAGCTGGCATAAATCAGCATAGATCTGCTGTGACCCACACTGAACACAGATGTCCTCTGGGTCCTCCACACCCTGCTAATTTCCCCTCTAGTTCCCCGTGTTTGGGGATAACTAGAAATGCAGATGTTCTCTCTCGGCCTTCATTTAAAAATAATCAGGCAGAGACCATGGTGATCAGTACCTTAGACTGAGAGAGAGAAATGTCCGTTTTCCTTGCTCAGATAGCCTTGAAAACACACTGATGTAAAACAACTACTAAGGTTGAAAAGGCTAACAGAACAATACTACTTCTGACAATGTCAGCTAAATGTCTACACACTGCTGCTAATATCTGGCATTGCTTTCAAGATGTCCTTATCACCATCCATATCACTGTTCATCATGGAAAAGAGGCCTAGGGAGGTTGTGGAAGCGCCTTCACGGGAGGTTTTCAAAAGGAGACTGGACAGAGCCATCTGTCTTGGATGGCTTAGACACAACAAGCAGGGGGTTAGACTAGATGACCCTTGTGGTCCCTTCTCACCCTACGATTCTATGGAACCACCTCCCATAAAAGTAGCAAAATGAACTAATAAGAAGCCCCCCCTCCATTCAAAATGTTTCCATTTCAAAAGGGAAGAATCTATTCAACATTTTCATTAATGACTTGGATAATGCAGGGTGGATAAAAATCAATGATTTTTTTTAAAAAATCAAAACATCTGATTTTTTTTATTTAAATAAGATTTTTTTTGATAAAAGGCTTTTGGAGGAAAAAAACTATCTAAAGATAATTTTAATTAAGATACATTATAGCTCAAAGATATCTCATCATGGAATAGGGATTATAAATTCTAATTCTAATTCTATAGTATGAAACAATATATTCATAAAAATTTTTGTAAATGAGTTCCAATAGTTCAGGGATTAGGGACCCAATGTTGTGGGGTTCCAGGGGCTTCTGTATAGATTATTGAGGTTAATCTTTCTATCTACCCAATGGGACTCAGTGCTCAGACTAGAAGATACCATCAGAGATGCTTAGTTTTGCAGTTCTCAAACTGTGGATTTCTGTCTCCAGAGATAACATGCTTGTTAACAGCAAAAATGTTTTAAAATAAATAATATATAGAGACATGAGAAATAACAGACCTGAACTCTATTGTCCCGCTTCAAATTTGTGTACACAGAGTCAATCCCTTACCTCTCTCTAAAAGTGCAAAGTTTCAAAAAGTTCAGTGAATAGAAGATTGCTGGGGGCAGAATAGATCTGGACAAGGAGAAGAAGTCTGGAGATAAATGTGAGAAGGGAGGGACAGGCAGTAGAAGCAAAAGTGAAACTGTTTGAGCAGCATATTCCAGAAGTCTTGAGGTCTTTCTGAGTGTAGCCTTCAGACGTCTGACGAAGTGGGTATTCACCCACGAAAGCTTATACTCCAACACATCTGTTAATCTTTAAGGTGCCACAGGACTCATTGTTGCTTTTTACAGATCCAGACTAACACGGCTACTCCTCTGATACTTGACTAAATTCAAAAATTCATATGCTTGTTTTGTTAAAATATTATGTTTGCTGTTGAAGAAAAAATCCAGAATACATAACATTGTTGTTTTAGTTAAATAAAACAATTTAAATGTCTGTCTGGTGATGTTCTCCTCCTAATACAGCCTGGCAAGAAAATCCTCCAAATATTAATGATTAACCTGTTGAATTGGAGATAGTTCCCCTCCCAATGGACTTCATAAATATCTGCTTCAATTACCTTTGGTAAATGAAATAACCAATCATTCATTTTCTAATATAGCTGTAAAACTAATCGAAAAGTTTTCAAAATAAATCACTTTCAAAATGTATAGTGAGTACCTTCTAAAAATGAAATCTACATCTATCACTGAGTTGTGAAGAATATGTATTAAGGTTATAACAACCAACAAGAATGTACTTTTATGTAGAAATCCATGATTAAATCGAGCCTTCCTGACTAGTGATTTAAATCATGAAATCACATATCACCCAGGATAATGGAGTGAACAGTACGCTTATACTTTATACAACTTGCGAATGACACCAAGATGTGAGGGGTTACAAGCACTGTGGAGGACAGGATCACAATTCAAAATGACCGTAACCAACTGGAGAATTGGTCTGAAACTGGCAATATGAAATTCAGTAAAGACAAATGTAAAGCACTGAATTTAAGAAGGAAAATCAATGCACAAACTACAAAATGGGAATAACTGGTTAGGTGGTAGTTCTGCAGAAAAGGATCAGAGGGTTTAGTGGATCAGAAATTAAATACGAGTCAACAATGTGATGCAGATGTGAAAATGTCTAATATTCTGGGGTGTATTTAAAGGAATGTCATATGTAGACATGGGAGGTAATTATCCGGCTGTACTCGGCCCTGGTGAGGCATCACCTGGGGTACTGTGTCAAGTTCTGGGTGACACACTTTAAGAAAGATGTGGAAAAATTGGAAAGACTCCATAGATCTGGTTCTCTAAACCTTCTATCATTTTTTGTTGCTCTCCTCTGAGGAAAGGTTAAAGAATCTGGGCATATCTAGTCTTGAGAAAAGATGACTGATAATCTTCAAATATGTTAAGGGCTGTTATAAGGAGGACAGTGACCAACTATTCTCCCTGTTCATTGAATGGAGGACAAGTAGTAACAGGCTTAATCTTCAGCAAGGGAGATTTAGGTTAGAGATTAGAGAAAACTTTCCAACAATAAAAGAACTGGCATAGGCTTCCAAGGGAGATTGTGGAATCCCCATCAATGGAGGTTTCTGATAACAGGTTGGACAAATACCTATCAAGGATGATCTAGGCTTATTTGGTTCTGCTTCACCTCAGCAGGCTGGGCTAGATGACCTCTCAAGGTCCTTTCTAGCCCTACTTCTCTATGATACAGAATGTTAATTTTACTGAACCATATATTTAGAGTCCCAATATCCCTTCCCACTGAAATCTATACCAGCTTGATGAAAGTCAAATGACAGCTTCTCTGTGTGTGCACAGAAGTGTCAAAGAGCTAAATATTTGTGTTTTCACACTCTCCAGCCCATTGTCTCTCTTCAGCGATTGCTACTCAGAACAGCCTGCTGAAGCTAACCCTTAAAGGATGATAGGAGATGTTTGCCAAACAGGGATGCTTGAGTGTATTTCAGTGTTCTTCAGGTGTGTAAAACTATAGCAACAGTACAACATTCGAATCAGACGCAGACAATACGCTGTGTGTGTCAAAGCCAGGCAAGCCCATTATTTTTTCGGTAAAATTACATTCTGTATTTAGTTATGTGGCTTCCAAAGAATGGCCACATCCTCAGCTGCTATGAATCAGCTGAAACCAATTTACTTGAATGAGGCTTTGGCCCAAGGTTTTTTCAACCCACC
Organism: Mauremys reevesii; assembly: GCF_016161935.1. Lineage (NCBI taxonomy): Eukaryota > Metazoa > Chordata > Testudines > Geoemydidae > Mauremys > Mauremys reevesii. Next base: position 128,212,886 of record NC_052628.1, read on the forward strand.
AAACCAAGGAAAAACCACATCAAACAACTCATCTCCTGAAGGGAGTAACCCCAGATAAAGCCCGTCAGTGTGAGGGTCTTTTTCCTTTTACACACTGTATCCAATCTATCTTCCAGACCTCACTTCAGTCCATACTGCAGTGGCTGCAATAATAACGGAGCATGTCAGGTTGGTAAGAGGGCAAATATTCTCCATACAACAGCTGGTTTCTCTTGCATGATGCTTCCAGCAGCCAATAGCTTTCGTGGCCACAGTCTTCTCTACAGTCATAGAATCATAGAATCATAGAATTCAAGATCAGAAGGGACCATTATGATCATCTAGTCTGACCTCCTGCAAGATGCAGGCCACATAAGCCGATCCACCCACTCCTTAAGCAAGCGACCCCTGCCCCATGCTTCGGAGGAAGGCGAAAAACCTCCAGGGCCACTGCCAATCTTCCCTGGAGGAAAATTCCTTCCCGATACCAAATATGGCGGTCAGCTGAACCCCGAGCATGCGGGCAAGACTCTCCAGCCATACCCTCTGGAAAAAGGCTAACAATATCCTATCATTTACCCATTGTACTAATTACCAGTGTGGCACTTAATTGACCTATTGACTAAGCCCGTTATCCTATCATACTATCTCCTCCATAAACTTATCTAGCTTAATCTTAAAGTCATGGAGGTCCTTCGCCCCCACTGTTTCCTTCGGAAGGCTGTTCCAGAATTGCACTCCTCTGATGGTTAGAAACCTTCGTCTAATTTACCCGGGTCACTTTTTTTCCCCTTCTTGAATATAGGAACTATATTAGCTAATCTCCAGTCAAACGGTACAACCCCCGAGTTTAGAGATTTATTAAAAATCATCGCTAACGGGCTTGCAATTTCACTCGCCAATTCCCTTAATATTCTAGGATGTAGATTATCCGGGCCCCCCGATTTACTTCCGTTTAGCTGTTCAAGTTTGGCTTCTACCTCAGATACCGTAATGTCTACCCCCATATCTTCATTCCCATCAGTCCCTCTATCACTATTCCTTAGCCCTTCATTAGCCTCATTAAAGACCGAGGCAAAATATTCGTTCAGATATTGTGCCATTCCAAGATTATCCCCAATCTCCACTCTGTTTAAAGTTTTAAGCGGTCCCACTTCTTCCTTCTTGGTTTTCTTCCTATTTATATGGCTAAAAAACCTTTTGCTATTGGTTTTAATCCCCTTCGCTAGGTCCATCTCCACCCGGCTCTTTGCCTTTCTCACTGCTTCCCTACACCCTCTGACCTCAATAAGGTAGGTTTCTTTGCTGATCCCTCCCATTTTCCACTCCTTGTACGCTTTCTGTTTTTTCTTAATCACCCCTCTAAGACGCTTGCTCATCCAGCTTGGTCTAAAACTGCTACCTACGAGCCGTTTTCCCTTTCTCGGGATACATGCCTCTGGCAACTCCTGCAACTTCAACCTGAAGTAACCCCAGGCGTCATCTGCCTTTAGATCCCTAAATATGTTAGTCCAATCCACTTCCCTAACTAGTCGCCTTAATTTAGTAAAGTTAGCCCTTTTGAAATCATAAACCTTAGTCTCAGATGCAATTTTAATTATCCTCCCATTTATTTTGAAACGAATTAGCTCATGATCACTCGAGCCAAGGTTGTCCCCTACAACTATTTCCTCAACAAGGTCCTCGTTACTCACCAAAATCAGATCTAAAATGGCATCCCCCCTCGTCGGTTCAGCAACTACTTGATGAAGGAATTCATCAGCTATCACGTCTAGGAAAAGCTGAGCCCTATTATTATTACTAGCATTTGTTTCCCAATCTATATCCGGGAAGTTAAAGTCCCCCATGATCAAACAGTTCCTATTAGTATTTACCTCCTTAAAAACATTAAAGAGCTCTCTATCCATATCCAGGCTAGATCCCGGCGGTCTATATCACACCCCAATCACTATCCCAGGGGAGGCTCTAGTAGTCTTCTTCCCCAATGTGACCATTGCCCAAACAGACTCCGTATTATCCATTGCATTGCTAATTATTTCATTACATTTCACCTCATTATTGATATACAGTGCTACTCCCCCACCTTTACCTTTGCATCGGTCTTTCCTAAACAGCACATACCCTTCCATACCTGTACTCCAGTCATGGCTACCGTTCCACCATGTTTCGGTTATTCCTACGATATCCGGTTTCAATTCCCGGACCAGGAGCTCCAGTTCCTCCATTTTGTTACCTAAGCTTCTCGCATTGGTGAACAAACATCCTAATTTTTGCTGTTTGGCTCCTCTCACCCTTTTCACCCAACTTGGTAGGGACACAGTACTACCAGTATGACCTGTCGATCTAGTATCCGTCCCCCCCCTCTTCCTTACACCTAACCGTCCCCCTCTGGCTATATCTGTTGTTATCCTGTTGCTCTCACTCCCAATGTATAAATTTGGCATGGAGAGCACCTGGAATCACTCTTGAATAATATTTGTTATGAAGTTATCTCCTATTTCTATTCATGACTCCTGCACAAAGTGATCTTTTCTATTAGTCTATTACTTATTCACTGACTAGTCTGGGGAAACAGTTTTAATCCCGTGGGTTGTCTGTGAACTGTTCATGATAATATTAATAGCTCTTATACAGCAGTTTTCACCTGTAGTTCTCAAAACACTTCACAAGGGAGCTCAACATCATTATCCCCACTTTACAGATGGGGAAACTGAGGTGCAAAGAGGTGATGTGACTTGCTCAAAGTTGTCCAGTAGTAGAGGCAGGAATAGCATCCACTGCTTCTAATTCCCAGGCCAGTACATAAGGCATAGGACCATGTTACCTCCTATTATGTGTGGAACATGATTTGCCACCCAAGCTGTGTGATATGGTGTCTACTGTCTGATTGGATGACAGCTGCAACTTTTAAAACTAAAAAATAACAAATGATTTAAAGCAAGTTATAAAGAACAGATGAATAAACTGTTAGATGAATATTCATTTGTGAAACATTCAAGAGACAAACATTTTCACAAATTCGCAGTGACGTTCTAATTGGTAGAGCTTGTTAAGAAATAAATTTCACATTGTCAAATTTTTTTGCAATGTTTCATAAAAAGAAACCCCAAAAAATAAAATTTGACTTTTGGGCTTTGTTTTGAACAACTCCTCCTTCTCCCCTGCTCCCACCAAAATACAGGTTTTTGATGGGATTTTTTTGTTTCCAAATTTTGATGGATTGTAAAAGTGCTGTTCTATCAAAAAGTGGTTTAATGGAAGAAACTTGACCAGGCTGATGAAATAGTAATGAACAACAAATGTGAGAACAAATAATTTGACATGACAAATAATGGCAAACCACATTGTAGTTTTTATTTAAGAAAATGTGTTTTCAACCAGTCTTAATCTTGACAGCTGAGGCCTCTTCCAAACCTGACTCTCAGTATTCACCTAGCAATGATGCCAGCATGGTTCATGTTACTTTAACTTATCATATTATTCCAGCACTTTGACAGTTATTATCTTTATAGGAACATGCCTGTACCATAGCAGTCACTAAATTCTCCAGTTTTTCAAAAGTGGCTGCTGTGGTCCAGGCCCAAGTTTTTGGAAGTGATTTTGGGTTCCCATCTTGATTAATCATAAAGAGGCTTGATTTTCAGGAAGTGCTGAGCCCCCGTCTGTCTGAAAATAACATTCCCTTATGGTGTCTCAGGTTAGGCACCCCAAATCACTAGTCACTTCCAAAAAAATTGGCTTCAAAGCCCAGTGTACAAAAACCTGGGATGAATTTTTTTTTTTTGGAACAAACTCTTCTTTGTGGTTCCAAAGTTCTGGCCAGTAATCCAGAGGAGAAATTCCCAGGACATTACAGTGAAGTCAATGATAATTCACAGAGTGGGCAACAAGCTCAAACTATTTTCAAGAGGCAAAAAAAAAAAAACATTTTAATTTTTCTGCAATGGCTTGTTTAATCTGCTTTTATCATAAGAACGGCCATACTGGGTCAGACCAGTGGTCCAGCTATCCCAGTATCCAGTCTTCTGACAGTAGCCATTGCCAGGTACTTCAAAGGAAATGAAAAGACCAGGCAATGACCGGGTGATCCATCCCCCGTTGTCCATGCCGAGCTTCTGGCAGTGAGAGGGTAGGGACACCCAGAGCATGGGGTTTTATCCCTGGCTATCTTGGATGATAGCCATTGATGGACCATCCTCCACAAACTTACCTAGTTCTTTTTTCACTCCTCTTATAGTTTTGGCCTTCACAAGAGCCCCGGCAATGAGTTCCACAGGCTGACTGTGCATTGTGTGAAGAAATACTTCCTTTTGTTTATTTCAAACCTGCTGCTTATTAATTTCATTGGATGATTGCTGGTCCCTGTGTTATGGGAAGGAGTAAATAACACGTATTCACTTTTTCCACACCAGTCATGATTTTATAGAGGTCTATCATATCCCTCCTTAGTCATCTCTTTTCCAAGCTGTAAGATCCAATCTTTTCAATCTCTTCTCCTGTTCCACACCCTTAATCATTTTTGCCCTTCTCTGTACTTTTCCAATTCCAATATATTGTTTCTGAGATGGGGCAACCAGAATTGCACACAGTATTCAAGCTATGGACATACCAGGGAATTATATAGTGGCATTATAATATTTAGCGTCTTAGTATCTGTCCCTTTCCTAATGGTTCCTAACCGTCTGTTCACTTTTTTTACTGCTACTGCACATTGTGGATAGTTCTCAAAAAATATCCTCTCAATGTCATATCACACAATAGGAATTATGTTCCCATCTTTGCAGTACAACAGCAGATAAATAGCATCAGGTATTATCAGGTGCTTTAGCTTTGGTTCAGCATGTAACCTTTAAAAGCTGTTTGTTGCTTCATGTGTTCCTCCATTGGAACATCATTTCTTAATTAGTATCATCTGCTTGCTTTCTCTCTTACACGTGCCTCTCCTTCTACAATCCACATGACTGTGATTGTTCTTTTGCTTTCAGTTCTGACAACACCCAACATTAAAGATGGTGCTAATAAACATTTACAATGGTGCTCAGAATCATTTCCTTTTCCAAATGGTGTGTACAACAAAACAGCAGTCCTTTTTCCAGGAGCACCATCTCTTCTGGCTATCTTGTCCCTGTTAACTCTTCCAAGTGCAGGGTTGTCCTCTAATCATTAATTGTGTTTATTACACACACACACAACGATGTGAAGGCAACAAATGTCATGTTAGTTCCATGATTCCGGGGGGTGGGTTTGCTTAGGAACGCCTTTCAGGATTTGTCCTTAACAGATAAGCCATGTCTTTTCTAGGGGTTGAGAATTAACTCCTGTCATATTTTCTTCCTATTCCCCTATGTCATTCTTAAAGAGAAGCCACATTCTACTTTTCCTCCAGTGACCCCTGTTGGGTATGCAGTCCTCATATTTTGATTTTTTTATTATACATTTTGGGTAACTTTTATTATATTCTGTACTTTACCAGACAGTATTAATCTTGCAAACAACCTTTGTTAAGCAGCCTACAAAAGACTCTTTAGAGTCTATTAAAACATTCCTTTGTTCTCCAGCTACTTACTTATACTCTGTTCACATTAAAAAAATGCTGATAGAATATTTTAATTTTATGAGAATTCTTTGCTTCATCTTCCCTTTATGTATATTTCACATTTCCAATGGGTGTGGGAGTGGGCTAAGACAAATCTCATTTGTATAGGGGATGTGATGGGGTATTCACCCCTCCACCAGCACTGAAGGGGTTAAGGTGGCAAGAGAGGCCAGTTAGCCTTAGGCTGCCCTGCTGATGAGCTAAGGGGCGATGATAGTAACTGAAAGGGAAGCTCATGTGGGAAACAGGCAGGGAGTTACAGCTCTAGTCACAGTCCCCGATACAAGGGGGGGGGGGTAGGCCCCTGAAAAGCGCAGTGTGCAGGCAGCAGTCCAGAGAAGGTGCTAGAAAGTCTGAGAGCAGAGACCTGAACCACTGGAGTGGAACCTGGAGTAGAGGGTGGGCCCGGGTTCCCCTGCCAGCCACTGCAGGAGTGGCTCTGGAGACTGCTTTCGACTTTGTGGAAAGAGACTCTGAGACCCTGTCAGGGGAGGACGATTGTGGCTTGGGTGGAGAGCTAAGCCATGAAGGAGAGGCACTGCAGTTCCTGACCAGCGAGCAAGGGCCCACACAGTGAATGTCTGAGGCAACGGACTGAGCAACTGCAGCACAGGGCATCATGACCAGTGAGTGGTGACTAATTCTACAGATGAGCCATTAGGAGGCGCCACTGAGCAGTGAGTATCAGCCCCCATTACGCAGGGGAAAATAAATTAATAATTTTGGCCAAGTTGGCAGGATGGAAAAGATCTGTTTAATAGACCACCCAATTAACTAAAAATCTGTAAATCTTCCAAAGATATAATTAAGTAAGGAATAATCAAAGAGAAAGCTGTAAATGTAAACAAGCGATCCCTCTTAGAAAGGGCCAGTTTTTGAAGCCAAGAAATTATTGTGCAAAAAATTAGTGGATCATTCCCAAAATATGGAAAATACCCAGAAGCATCAGTTTTATGAGGGGTCACGTACACGTTGTTCACGTGAACAACTCTTCTTTGCCATGAAGCCTGGAAAAAACTGAACAGTTAGGCCGTTGAGACCACAGTCTATCATGCTGCTCAGTATTAGGTTATTGTTCCCTTGTATTCCTCAGTCGGTCTGTATCTATGTCTTGTCTTAAGCTCCTTGGCATAGGGACCATCTTTTTCTTCTGTGTTTGTACAGAGCCTATCACAATGGGGTCCTGGTCCCTGATGAGGACTGCTAGGTGCTACAACAATACAAATAAATAACAATAATGTTGGCTTTGAGAGGGATTTCAGAAGTGCTCAGCATTGGCCTAATTGTGTCTGTTGACATAATCTGGGATTTCGCTTTTGGTGAGAGCCAATGTTAGGGAAACATCAAATGCCTTAAAAAATTCCACCCTTAGTTTTATTTTAGATATTTTAAAGTTCAGCATTGTTAGAGAAGCAAACCAAGGGCAAAAAGTTAAAGTGAGCTGAATTTCCATCTCTAATAATTCATCCTTCTTGGTAGCTATTCTCAAAGCAGAACAAGGAAGAGTGTATAGCGTTGCTATTCATTATTATTAATAGCAAACCTATCACTCAATCGATCAAAAATAGATTGAATCTGATTAGGGATGGATGTGCCTCAAATGTTTGGCAATTCATTCTGAATGATCATCCAAAAGTTCAGATGTCTAACTGAATCTAATCCAAACCTCCTGGGTCCTTAAACTAGTTTGCAAATCTTACAAGAGTTCCAGCACGACACCTCTGCATATGCTCTGTTACAAAATCTGTCAAAACAGCTTCTCAGAGCTTTTAGAGCTATGAAAACATGTTCTCAGCAAAGCCCCAAACACTAAAAAAAATTCACCTGGTTTGGAGTTTTGTTAAAAACTTGTAACTCAGACCAGGTTTGTTGAGAGGGTCACTGGGGTTCATGAATCCAGGAGGATGTTTTAGGCAAACCTTGGTTAAGTTTGGAGGGAACCCAAGACGAATGATGGTTTTGCATCTACTTCCTGCAGGGAGTGTGGTTTGCATGGCATTGTGCAAAATTAAGTGAAACTCAGAGAGGCAACTGAACTTCAGCTTCAGACTTTTTATTTGTGTAACCAATATCTCTCACTATGGAAAGTGCAATTCTGGGGATGCAAACTCATGTGGCTTGAAACCAAAGGAAATAGTCACAGAACCCCCAGCAAATCAAAGCCACTGAATTCTCTCAGCTGGCTTTAGGCAAAGCTTTTGTAGTTAGAGTTCAGTTCAAACCCATCCCTAGTTTTGCTAAGTCTGCTTCCAAACAGAGCGAAGAAGTGAAGAGACAAGGAAAGATGAAGCAAACAATTAAATACATTAAAATTGAAACTAAAAATGTTTTTGTTTGTTTTTCGTTTGGGAGAAAGTTTGAGTTTATTCCTATTCTTTGGCAAAGTGACCCACCCAGCCCTAATCCAAGCCACCCAGCTGTACTCATACAGTGCCAGAGCCAATCAATACTGTAATAGAGACATCATAGTATTTAGAGACAAGACATGTAATCTACACACAGCTCTGTGCAGGGAGTGGAATGGAGTCTTGAGGAGTGACCTGGGACAGAACACAGCAGGGGCCCCAGGCCCTGGACCCTGCAGGAGCCCCCAGGAGAGTTTTTCGGGGCCTCTGGAGCGGGGTCCTTCACTCGCCCTGAGAAACTCTCGCGGGGCCTGGGCCCCCGGAGCTTCTTCCGCGCTGGGTCTTCGGCAGCAATTCAGCGGCGGGGGGAGGGGAGGGTCCTTCCGCTCTGGGACCGGCCACCAAAGACCCCAGGCCCCCTGAATCCTCTGGGCGGCCCTGGAACACATCAAGGAGCACAACCACTGCTGGAGCTGTTTGATGCTCTTAGCGCAGAATAGACCAATTCAACATGACAGCAGCTAGGGATCTGCCCCCAAAGCTGCTATTCTGAACCTCCTACGGCACAGGGGAATGGAGAGGAGGTTACTTGCATACTTACCTTGGGGCAGATCAGAATCTGGCCCTTTACAGAGGAAAACTACCAGGAAAAGAAATTCTGAAAGAAAGAGGAAGGGCAGAATTCCCTTTCCTTCTTCACACCATTTGGAAAAATCAGACAAAGTAAAAATAAACTGAGCAGGCAGAGATCCCGCATCCAAGCTTTCTTTAAAGACAGCCTGTGTCGAAACCATCCCTGCTCTGTATGATAATCTGACTTTTTCATTTCCAGTTAACTTGGAGAGTGGAAACATCTTGGTGGAGTACATTCAAATGAGCTGCCACAGGATATTCTTTATCATCCCATGAAAAGACCTCTCCATTTCAGTCATACATTGTTTGAGTTGGCAGCTGGTGATACCCACATAAACCAATCCACAGGGGTATTTTAAGATGTGCATGACACTGCTCACAGTGCATGAGATAAAATCCCTAATGTGGAAGGCTTTGCCAGAGAGAAGATGATAAAAAACATCTGTCTGTTTCAGTGTTACTGCACTGAGCACACTTATGGCTGAAAAATACCCTCTTTAATAGAGGGTTATTGCAGAGGAAGAGATGGGGGCGATATGTAAATGAGTAAGATTTCAGGATTGGATTCTCAAGATTGCTGACACCCAGCAGCTCCCATTGAAAAGAGTCAGAGCTTCTGAGTGCTCAGCACCTCTGAAAAGTTGGACCGAGGTGCCGTAGCAGGAGCTCGATTGGAAAAATCTGACAATTTATTGAGGTACCTAGATGGGAACTGAGCACTCTTGAAAAATTTGACCCTGAAAGTTTAGCTTTTGAAATTACATATCCTATTTACTGCTGTCTTTAAAATTCAGGTGACTGAGTGCTCACCGTGCCCAAATAATGTTTTAGTGGGGTTTCCTCCCAAATCCGACAATGGCAAGCCCCTGTGTTCCTGTTTTTGGAATGCATTGCGATTGTTCTCTCTGCATGTCGCTTGTCAGTAACCGTACTGACATTTTATTCTTTGTTTCTAGGCCTGCGTCAAAGCCCCTTGGAGTCAATGGGAAGATTCCCCTTGGATCAGCCCCTCTTTATCCTTGTATTATGTACAGCATTCTTATAGAGAGAGGATATATAAAAAGCATTACTGTACTACTTATTAGCCCAAAAAAATTTCCTAGTGTTGATTTACCATTACAGTTGTCTTGCACACTATTCCATTTCACATGAGCATTTGTTATAAGAAAATAAATATCAATTTACAGTGTATATTCATAACCCAGGAGACAGAGCTTGATTCTCCTCTGAATTACAGCTGTGTAAATTGAGAGTCACTCTATTGAAGTCAGTGGAATTACACTAGACAATGTCAGATGAATTAGACCCATATATTGTAGCTGCATTTCTGCATAAATCTGCAGCAGTATATTATTGTTTCCACCAACAGTTACATGGTGCAAGTGGAGCAGCTGGAAAGCTACACAGCCTAAAAATGGCTGATAAACTGTGAAGAAGCATCTGAACTTGTGGATTCTTAGCTCAACTGAACGGAAGAACATTTTTGTGATTAAAGTAGCACCTGTGCATATAAGTAAGTAGTTTGTAATGCACAGAAGCTATTTGTAGGAACAGTGAAATAATTATAACAAATAGACAACACGGCTTGATTCTGTTTCATTAGTTGGATAGTATTATTATTATTAATTATTAGTATTATCGTAAAGCGTAGGAGCCCCAGACAATGACCATAATCCGCACTGTGGTACGTAATGTACAAACACAGAACAAAACGATGGTCCCTGCCCCACGCCACTTACAATCTAAGTATAAGACAAGAGAAAACTGATCAATATGGTACAGACAGACCAAGAGGAAACAATGGTCTCAGCCTACTCACAAGGTTTTTGTGGACGAGGTAACTTTCCGGGGAAAGGCCCATCAGTTGAATGGGAGCAGTTTTTGTTTTTCCCCTAAAAGAGCCCGATACAAAACTTTCAAGTGCTCAGCATCCACAGTCAGGGCCAGGTTTCCAGAAGAACTCAGCTCCCAAGAACTTGCACTTTGACATTTGAGGCCAGGCTTTCAAAAGAGCTCAGCACATGCCAATTAAACATATTTCTATACAAGCTAACCCAATAAAAGACACACTGGAACAAATACAGCATTGTAAACCGGATTAATTTAAGCTGTCCCTGTAGAAGAGAGACTCCCCAGCCAGCATAGAATCATACAAGATCAGGGTTGGAAGAGACCTCGGGAGGTATCTAGTCCAAGCCCCTGCTCAGAGCAGGACTAACCCCAACTAAATTATCCCAGCCAGGGCTTTGTCAAGCTGGGCCTTAAAAACCTGTAAGGAAGGAGATTCCACCATCTCCCTAGGGAACCCATTCCAGTGCTTCACCACCCTCCTAGTGAAATAGTGTTTCCTGATATCCAGCCTAGACCTTCCCCACCGCAACTTGAGACCATTACTCCTTGTTCTGTCATCTGCTACCACTGAGAACAGCCGAGCTTCATCTTCTTTGGAACCGCCTTTCAGGTAGTTGAAAGCTGCTATCAATCTCCCCCACACTCTTCTCTTCTGCAGATTAAATAAGCCCAATTTACTTAGCCTTTTTTCATGTCATATGCCCCAGCCCCCTAATCATTTTCATTGCCCTCAGCTGGACTCTCTCCAAGTTGTCCACATCCTTTCTATAACGGGAGGCCCAAAACAGGACAAAGTACTCCAGATGTGGCCTCACCAGTACCGAATAGAGGGGAATAATCACTTCCCTCAATCTGCTGGCAATGCTCCTGTTAATGCAGCCCAATATGCTGTTAGTCTTCTTGGCAACAAGGGCATACTGCTGACTCATATCCAGCTTCTCATCCACTGTAATCCCTAGGTCCTTTTCTGCAGAACTGCCACTTAGCCAGTCGGTCCCTAGTCTGTAGCAGTTCATGGGATTCTTCCTTCCTAAGTGCAGAACTCTGCACTTGTCCTTGTTGACCCTCATCAGGTTTCTTTTGGCCCAATCCTCCAATTTGTCTAGGTCACTCTGGACCCTATCCCTACCCTCCAGCGTATCTACCTCTCTCTGCAGCTTAGTGTCATCTGCGAACTTGTTGAGGGTGCAATCCATCCCATCATCCAGATAATTAATGAAGATATTGAACAAAACTGGCCCCAGGATCGATCCCTGGGGCACTCTGTTTGATACCAGCATCCCCCATCATGGCTCAGGGTAGCATAGCTGGCTCTCCTCTCCTAATATGCCTGCTGACAACCCTTTGGCCCTGCAGTGGTCTGCTTCTTCTTGTAACTCAGACCTCGGATCAGAACAATTATAGTCCTCCTGACACCTTCTGGAGTAACAAAGTCCTAGCAACAAATAGTTCAATGACCTTGCATCAGGTCTTAGGCTGTAGTGGTCCTTACACCCATTATCTCAGGGCTTCATGACTTCTCTGTCTTCCCAGGCTCCATGTTTCTCTCAAGGTGCACCCTTCTTTCAGTGCAGGGGCTTACAGGATTCCCTGCTGCAGTTCTCCAACAAATCCACAGTGAAAACAAACTTCAAAGACTTCTGTCTTCCTCAGGCTTGAACTTTCATCCATCGTAAGTTTCCCCTGTGTGCCGTTCCTCAGCTGAACATCAACGCTCAGGGCTGCCTTGCCTGGAGTCTTGCCTCTGTTTCAAGGCTCCCCTCAGGAGCGCTTTCCCTGCTTCTCCTTCCATCTGACTCCTACCAGACCCTACCACAAGAGCGGGTATCTCAACCAAACTTCTTCCCTATCTCTCACTCAACTGAGTTCTCGGTCTTTGTAGGCCTTCCTGACCCTTGCCCAGCTGGGTTCAATCACTGCAATTAAGCCACCCAGTCAAAACTAGTAGGGAGACAGTTACTGCATCACAGGTACAGCTGAGCCTGACTCCCCTTAAAAGACCAGCTGGGCAAGAGCCTGTAGGAATGCTCTACATAGCATCTTACAACACCTAAGGACTGTACAACTGACCTGATTATTCCCCTACCTGTGCTGCTCTTCATTGGGACTAATCACGTGAAAACGGTCAGGCACACTCTTAACTACACTTTGCCAAATAAGGGCCTTAATGCACAGAAACATACCTGATATGCTTTAACCTCGAGTTAACAATGGGCTGTTATCATTTCCTATAGCACATAGCATGATGGGTAGTGCTATGAAATCTTGTGGAATGGAGAATCTGATTCCACTTTATAACTGATTGTGAAAAAGAAATGTTTTGTCTGTTTCAAAACTTTTTGGACTCCACTAGCTTGAAACATAAAAATCCAGGATTTATTCATTGGCTATCAGTTCAATGCCTTATCACTGGACAGTTTTCATGAGAAGCAATGTGGTCTAATGATTGGCGCACAAGACTAGGAACTCCTAAATTCTAATTCTGAGTCTTCCGTGAAGTCGTTGTGTTGCTGGCAAATCCCTTAATCACTCTGTGTGGGATTTGCAGAAGCACTGAGTGTGGCTAATTCTGATCTCAAGACACTCTGGTTTCAATGAGCATGGGACTAACTCTGACCCCAAACTTCAATAGGACCCGGGTTATCCCAGCACTGACCAGAACTGAAAATTTTGTGTGTCTCAGTTTTCTCATCTGAGAAGTGGGGTTAATGACCTTTCTACCCCCCAGAAATGTTCTGAGGATTAATTAGATAGATGTTATGTATATATTAAACAATTTAAAAATCATTTAAATGGTTCAAATATTTAAAATGATTTAAATCATTTAGCTATAAATGATTAGTGCAATTAAAGTTTGCACAGAGCTGTGAAGATATAAATTGCCCTATTAATGGTAATATCATTCTTTACTCTTATTGTAGTTCTGTACCTCTGAGTCATTAGCCTCATATCATCCTAAATGGTTCCTACTGGTTCAAACTATCTCTTCCCCCACCACCTTTTCTCATCAACAAATTTGAACCAAAATGTCCACATTCCTTCATAATTTGCAGTCTTTGTCATGTCCTGGGCCACTGGTATTCCACAATTTCATGGTGGTGGGATCTAAACTTTACAACAGAGTTGTGTTGCAGAATCTAAGGTTATTTTTTTAGAGTGCTAATCCTCATGGTTATGAAGAAAACCTTAACGATGTCAACCAAGTGTAAATTGAGGCAGTGTTGACTTCTTGAATCTGCAGACAGCCTGAAACAATAGCTCTAAGAGATGTGAACTGCCTCATTTGCACTTTAGGTCTAATAGTTAAATATAACAAATTGAGATTCAATATCACTGACTATTTTGCTGCTGATCATTTTTGCAGAATCATGTGTTAGTCCTGGAATGCCTCTGAAGCTTTTCCAGGATCCAAAACCAAATCAAAACTTCCAGCTTCCTCCTAGACACAGATCCTGATTCTCCAGTAACTATTCTAGGTGTTGCATAAGTGTAGTTGACATAATAATAGTAATTATTATTGCATTATGCAACCGATTGCAGATGGCTGCCTGAGATTACTGAATTCGATAGTGGCATCACCTGTCTGTATTAAGTGGGGCTCATTTATTAGTATTGTGAAATATTATGATTAGATATTTACCATGTGTAACAAATCCAGTAAAAAGCATTAAGAATAGTGACTAATAGGACAGAAAATTGGGTTTGGACGAAACAATTATTTCAAGAAAAGTATCTGCAATCAGCTGAATTTTTTGATTTGTCATAAACTGAATGCCTGAAAATGGAAAACATTCCAATTTTTTGGCTGAAAATGGAAATATTTTTATTCTGAAATGCTGCTGCTGCTGCCTCATGGGAGTTGTGGTTTGGCTGACTCATGTCTGCATTCTCCTCTTTGCGCCAGAGTTCCCAGCTGGACTTCGTGCCCATGATGCACTGTGGCAATGGGCCTGTCGTGATGCATTGCCTCCCCTCACCAAGAGGGGGAAACTGAGGAGCACTGTGGAAGATGTAGTCTGACAGATAGCCTGGCCTATAGTGAACAATGAGAGTAGGAGGCACTTGCCTTATTTTGAGGAAGCTGTATGCATGTGTTACACAGAGTGTCAGACCGTAATCACAATGGTCCCTTCTGGCCTTGGACTCTCTGAACTACAATTCCCATGAGGCACCACCGTAGCATTCCAAGTGGAAATATTTTGTGGTTTTGCCAAATATTTTGGTTATTGATTTTTCATTGAAAAATTCCGCAAAAGTTTCTGGGAAACAAAACCAAACATTTTATGACCAGCTCTAATAACTAAGGATTCAGGCCCTGATCCTACCAACACTTACACCCGTGCTTAGCTTTAAGCATGTGAGCACTTCTACTGAAGTCCATTTCCACCTTAATTGAATTGGCCTCGTTACCACTGACCCTCCACTTGGTAAAGCAACTCCCATCTTTTCATGTGCTGTAAAATATATATAGCTCTTGCTGTATTTTTCACTCCATTATTCTGATGAAGAGATGAAGTGAGATGAAGCCCATGAAAGCTTATGGCCAAATAAATGTGTTAGTCTCTAAGGTGCCACAGGGACTCCTTGTTGTTTTTGCTGATACAAACTAACATGGCTGCCACTCTGAAACAGGACTACTAATGTGCTTGAAGTTAAGCACATGCATAAATGTTTGCAAAATTGGGGCTTGAGACTGTTATCATATCATAATATAATATCATTGTAGAAAGCAGAAATCTTCTGGCACCTTCATGATCCACCCATATGATAACAACTCATTGAAGATTCATAGCCAATTTGCATGTCACTACAGCAATAAGAAGACACATCACTCAAATTGGGGTCACCCTCTAAACCATGCCAGAGCTCTTTAATAATGCTGAGTGTCTATCTTGAGAATATCAGTGTAGTAAACACAGCACAAAAATGGGATAGCCAGAATGCTTCATTCCATTCCTATGCAGCAGCCAGTTAGTCTTTGCCAACAAATGTGTTTTCTTTTTCGTAAGCTTTGATTGCTTATCCTTTCATTTTAAATCTCCTCTTTGCATATTTTAGCACGTAGAGTTTGTAATCAACAGATACTTCCAAGAATTGGCCAAGTCTGATGCACTTTGGGAATCACAGAACCAACCAGACCCCACTGAAGGGTACATAGTTTGCCATGTAGCATAGAGAATCCAAGCGAGAGAGCTAGAAGATTTCAAAGCACCCTTGGGAGCATCATTAGTTAACTTATTTTGTCACTCTTTCACTTTATGAACTTCTACACTTCCTGGTTCTGGTCAGAGCAGTCAGCAGTGATGCCAATTAGGGCGAGTCAGGGCTGGAGTTGAACCCTCTGCACTCCAGGTTTTTGCACTTACTTAAAGTTCCATAGTCCATGGAGCCAGGGACCATGGCTGGATCACCTTTAAGCAGTGGTCCTGTACCAAATCAGTATAGCTGCTTCCAGAGCTCTCCAAAGCACTACTCTGGCTGCCCGGTTGCAACACCACTGAAATTTGACCTGCCCATCCCTCCATGCAGATGGAGAGGCAGTTGAACTGAACAGTGTTGTGATCTGGCACACGGCGGGTCTGCGGGGGGAGTTCTGGATGGCGGAGTGCAGGGGGGGCTGCTAAGTACTTGACTTCTGTCAGCAGCGGGTCATGTACTGTGTGGGTAAGGGAGAGGGGAGATTCCCAGGCTGAGGGAGACCCAGGATCCCAAGAAATATCTGAACTGGCACCACTGGAAGGAAACGGGAAATATAGAAACAAAATTCTTCCTCCTTCCTTTCTCTCCATAGCCCGGGATAAAACTAACTCTCAATGAAACCAACAGGAGTTTCTTGCTGAACAGGGAGTGTCAGGCCCAAGACATTTCACAAGGGAGATTTTTCAGTTGGGTTCCTGATGAAAGGGCTCACAATTCCTCACAAAATACGAACTGGGTTTTTATACTCAGTTCCCAAACAAGCTGAGTTTCACATGGCTTCTGACAGAGCTGGCTGATTATAGAAAGTAACCTATGTGTGACTGTTTTCATAATAAAGGCCCCAGTTTGGTTTGCTATTAGCTGTGGCATCATGCTGTTCTTTATGGTCAGCTGTTTGGGCAATTATTGGGTGTTCCTGAACAAATCCAAAAGTCCCAGCAGCTTCTCAAATTTTAGCACAATTCATTACATGCCATTGGCATCCACTTTCCTCTCATTAAAAAAGTTAAGTCATCCAGTCAGGGAGGAAAACAACACTACAAAATAACCAGCTGCAGAGCGGGAGTAAAAAGTAGCGAATAGGCAAAGTGCAGGGTTCACAAACTATTCCTAAGCTGAAAGTCGTTCATCAAAATTCTCCAGTGAATACTTGAGCATAACAAGTAGATTAGTATAGGGATTCTTGTTGTGTCTTTGCTCTTTATACAACATTAAGAATGAGGAAACGCAGGGACACAGCTGAGTTCCAAATAACTATATTTACTAACTGTATGTTGCAAGGCCTTCTACATAGTCTATACACATACTACCACTCTCTTAGGTTCCTGTGGCTTCTGCAATAGCTGACCAGGGAGTCCACTAGAGGGTTCCCAAACTATTTAAAGGGATATTACCAAATTATTCTTTTCAACCTGGGGATCAAGCCCTCCAGGGAGATCATGAATAGGTCAGAGGAGCAGGGAGGAATAGCCATCTGCCCCCTTTCTTGATGGGAGAGAGATCCCCAAACCTTTTGCGTTGTAACATGGAGTCACTGTACAGAAAGTGTTGAGAACCACTGATTTAACAGAAACCAAGGTCAGCTCATGAAGAATTCATGACTAGGATAACTCTCCACATTTGCAAAGAATATTTTTCACAATGAATAACTCAACAAGACTCTAACTGCAGGTTTTGATGGGAAAGGTTTGAACAACTCTGCCTATGTTTCATCCGAACAGAGCTTAGACTAGACAGCAAAGATCTGAAATATTGAATATTGAAATGTAGGAAGATAGATATGTACAAAAAGTGGATTAAACTTAATATACAATAGATTCAGAGGGCCATGCTTTGCTGTAATTTATATTCAATTCAGTTCCATTCTGGTAAATGGGATTTGCACTGAGTAAATCAGAACAGAATGCTACCCATTATTTTTAGGTTTCTTAAAGATCATAATTGGTTTTCCTTACTTTTCAGAGTAAAATAGCGTGTGCACTATTTTATGCAGGGACTCTTTCAATTCTTAGTGCACATCCATTCCGAGCAGTGGATTCCTTACCTGTGAGGCTAAAGAGGAGGAATTCCCAAAGCCTTTTTATGTCTTCCCTTTCCCACTTCATAACTCTGGATTTTGGGTTTGAGCCTTAGGTCTAGCTAAGGCTAAGAAAGGAAATCCATCCCCTTGGAGACCATTCAGTGCAGCTGTTCTGACAATGAGCTGATACAGCCAGCTTACTCTACAGCTTTACATTTCTATTCACGGTGTTAAAGAGTTCCCAGATTACTGTAGGTTTGTTCGTGCAGCATGACTGGCAGAACTGAATAAATCAATAATTTATCAGAGGAATTTCACTTCATTTTCTGTTTGTGGAATGTCCATGAGCAGATCACCATTGTCTTCAATCTGTTATTATTCAACAACATTTTTCACAAATTTCATTCACAATCTGAAATCTGAGATGCAGTTCTTCGTTGTGATTGGTCACATAAATCACGTGGCATCATTTTTTCTCCACAATGGAGTAAGCTTAACTCATAGAATTAGGTTTTTGGTGTGAATGTGCAAGGAAAGAAAATCTGAAAAACTCTGTATCAGATTTTCCATTGCCCTTCACCTTGTGCAGTGAGGTACAACAATCGCAACACAGGTGTCAATCATACTTAGACTGTAAGCTCTTTTGTTCTGTGTTTGTATAGCATTTTACATGCACTTTGCTGTCACTTTGCACTGGCGGTTGCAATCTGTCTGTGAGTATTGCAGAGAGTGACTAGAGAGGTTTAGGAAATGGAACTTCTCTTTCACTGGAAAACCCATTTCTTTGTTTTCATCCCAAAATAGAACAAAAAATTGAAAGATAATTTTCCATAGAATGAACTGTTCCCCACATTTTTGATCTGGAAATGTCCAAATAATAACTGTCACTCCTTTGAAACAAAGTGTTTCATTTTGAAATGTTGGCATTTTCAGCATTTCAAAATACTGAAATATTAATTTGAAACTAGATTGGGAAAAACATGGGCTGCATTTACAACTGCTTTTATTGTAACCAGTGAACTATGAAACTATGAACAAGTTAAAACTTTCCTAGATTCAGAAGCACACTACACAGTACTTACATTGGGGTCTAACTGACCCCATGATCAATGCCTACTATACAGGTGTTGAGGTCTAACTGCCCCTGCTTAAACAATGAATAGATAGCTACAGCAACACTAGAAAGGGAAGAAACGCAGCAATGTGGTAGTAAATGGCCTACTACTTTGGTGACAAGTTCTGAACATACAAAGTTTTTACCCTTGGCACATTTGATGTGTTTTTGTCTTGTTCTCTGGACGAGATGTGCACGTCTTCTCCTTTTCTTAGGCTCTGAATCAGAGCACTAGACATTGGTTCCCTAGAAGCCCGAGGAAAGGCTGCAATGTTCCTTTCCTGCACCAGAAGTTTCACCATTTCTGTATTCAGGTCCCTGAGAAACATTAATCTCTTACTCAGATTTATTATGCCATGTGTGAGTCAACAAAATCCAAATAATATATGCATTCAGACATGCAGTATACATGTGCCATGCAACAGTGGGTCTTTGCCCCAGCAGCCGTATCTGTCAAGTGTGGGCTTGCCAAAAAATGTATCTGACTATTGTGACTCCAGAAACTCTTCCTAGCAAATGTAGGCTTTGCAGAAAAATCAAATTGAAAGTGTTATCTTCAAAGAAATCAATTCGCTGGACAGTTCTGATGATACATGAGGCAAAGGTTATCTGGGGTCTCACAGACCCTCCAAGACCCTTTTGGTGCATTTTTTTGAAAAACAAAAACCACTGAAACTATGTTAAAAACAATGCTGAAAGATTTGTGTCATAACTGCTGCCTCAAAATAAAAACAAGCTGATGCTAGAATACCTGCATAATTAATCTGGGGTCTAGCTAACCCCAATACCTTTTGAATAACTTTTTTGCTACACTAAAACCACAACAGGTATGCAGAAAAAAAACAATGCTAAGAGGTTGTTCTTATGATAATTTGAGAATACTTGAAGAGAGGAGAGGCAGCGGTTCGCCTATCATGTTCTATTTAAATTTTGGTGTGTGTTTGGGATCCAAGAGACCCCAAAGACCTTGAAAGTACAGTACTTCCATTTTCCCCACTGACTGCATTAAGGGATCTAGCTGACCCTATTATTTTTTAGTGACTTGTTTCACTTCACAAAAAACACAACAGGTAGGATAATAAAATCAACATGGAAAGATTGAACTCATGTATGAAGAGGCACAGGTTTGATACAAAAAAATTGTATTTAGATTTTTCTGCAAGATGGGGGTCAGACAGACTTCAAAACATTAGCAGGGTTATGTTGTTTTATAGTGAGTGTGGCTGGGACAACACAGTGTGTTAGCAACAGTGCTACAGGGTAAGTTATTCTCCAGATTTTACCACCAGTTCTATGGTTTAAGTTAGAGCTGCATGATAGAATGAGAAGAATGAGGATAACTATACTGACTGCCTTTGTAAAGTGCTTGGGGATCTACTGATGAAGAGTGCTGTATTAGAGAACAGGGTTGTTATTTGTATAAAATAACTAACACAAATGTTCTCCCCCAAACCCAAATGCAACCGTTTGTAGTCAGCCAAACTTCTTCTTGTTCTTTATTTAAATCTTCACTTCTCTCTCAACTTCTTGGGACAGTTGAAACAAAGCACCAAGTACATTATAGCACAACAAACAGCAATGATTAGCTGAAAAGAACAGTCAGCCAAAATACCACAAGAGAAGCTATTCCTGCAATATTCCTGATCCATCTGGAAGTACTGGAAATGCTGTAAAAAAGCCTGTTCTTGTAGGATTTTTTGACCAAAGCTGTTCAGACAAGTTTGGATAACTGGATGCTTCCAATATTTGTCCATCTTCAGTTACATTTTACCACTTCTTTGTTTTAATACCCCCAAAGGAATCAGAAGATCACTAGCTATATAGCTATAGCTTCCATTCCTGTAGTAGGCTGGCAGCTCAGACATTAATATTTTGTCATCAAAGTCTCTCTACGAAGTAGGGAGCTACTATTATCCCCATTTTACAGAGGGGAAACTGAGGCACAGAGCTTCAGTGACTTGCTCCAACGTCACACAGGTAGTGTAGGTCACAGCTGGAGACTGAGTACAGATTTCCTGAGTCCCAGAGCAGCATCTTCACAGCAGGCCATCCTTCCTCTAAAGAATAGCATCTGGCAGCTTATGACCATGGGGAAACTTCACTACTTTTCCACTTTTAAACATCTGAGTTTTTGTCAGGGCTTGACAGGAAGGGAGGTTGAATCTGTGAGTCAGTGTTTCAATGTTCCTGTTCCCCTGCAAGCCACTCTCTTCTCTCAGAAAGTCATAACTTGGCAGAGTCCCAGAGTGAAACACGCTTAGCTCATGACTAAGAGGAAGACTGCGGAGTGTGTGTGTGGGGGGGGTATTCTTCACGTGTCCATTTAGCATGAGTTTGAGAATCCATGAGTCATGCAGAAAGGGGGATTTCCCAGAGAGGAATGTGAGTGCCAGTGTGTTGGTAATCTGAACCCATGACAGCTAAAGCCTGCACTGGGCTACCCCAGCAGTGCACCAGGCAGGCAGAGCTGATTGATGTTACATTGGCTGGCAAAAGCTTTTAATATTTGAATGAAATTATGAAAAAAAACAAATCTTCAGATTAACAAACCAATGGCCTTCAGTGTGAAATTGTTCCCACCCCACTTTCTCTGTTGTGAAAGTCCAGATAAACTAAGAATAGAGCAACCATATCCGACTAAGAATCCAACATACAAATCACCCTCCATCTCTTTGTTCCCCCTCTGTTGGCATTAGGCAAGGGTCCAGGCACTTCTAAAATGCTGTTTCAAGGAAAACCTGAACTTGGAAAAAACCAAAGCACAACAAGTCTTCAGTAGCCAGGAAGTACGGGGGCAAATCCCAGCTTTTCGGCTGGTGAGCCTTGGGCCGAGCGCTGTGGTGGTTATGATTGGGATTGGGGTAGTACCTAGAGGCCTTCAATGAAATTGGGGCTCCATTATGTTTGGTGCTGGACACACACATACAAAGACAGTCCCTGTCCTGACATGTTGGTGATCTAAATAGACAAGACAGAGTGGGAAGGAAATCAGGGAGGAGAGAGAACCAGTCTGCGGTCACACAGAAGCTCAGTGCCAACCTTAGGAATGGAACTCAAGTCTTCTGAGTCCCAGCCAACCCACTGGACTGCACTGCTTCGCTCCTGCTCTGTAGACCTTTTGGATGGGCACATGAGATATAACCCTGACTTTGGCCCTAACAATCCACTATATGGCTTTTTCTTAAAGAGGGCACAAGAAATGCCAAGAATAAACTGGATTTCCAATTGTTTCTCCAGGCACTGGAGCCGGAGGAGGGACATGCCAGCTGCTTCCCGGGAGCCGCACAGCACAGAGGCTAGCAGGGAGCCTGCCAGCCCTGCTGCACGCCGCCACCAACCGGACAGTCAACAGCCTACTCAGCGGTGCTGACTGGAGCCACCAGGATTCCTTTTTGAGCCGGTTTTCCAGTTGAAAACCAGACACCTGGGTACCCTACGTAGAGACACATGGAGAGAGCAAGTGCCACGTGTTGCCCCCCCCAGTTAGGTCATATCCACCATATCATGAGCATAGTTCTATAAATAATATGGAGTGTAACGTCACAGCAAGCGTTTGGTAATTCTCCAAGACACTGACTCCAGGTTCAGTGGAGGTGATAGTAAATAAAAGCATTTCACTAAAAATAGGCTCTGCTTCCTCACTAATATTCATCCTCAGCCCCCCATAAATACACTTGTAACAAGACATGGGGATTGGCCTTGCAAACCATGTATCCACACTGCCTGGCCAGATCCCATCCTGGCTCCTGAAGGAAGTCTGCTCCCATGTGATGTAGTGACCCTGATATCATGGTGGGGGACCTGCTCTATACTGATGGGTGAATAAGCATTAATTTCCACCATGCAACTGAAGGGGAGATGGTGCCACAGACAGAAAATCTGTTGCCCCATAATAGCAGTGAGCATGAAATGCTGATGTGCAGTCAGTTTTAGCATCGCCATATTCGGAGTTGTATTTAAAAGCACAGTGGTGTTACTGCTCAGTGTACTCACACAACATGTATCTGGCTGCTTCACTGCAACGCTTACTTTCAGCGTACTCAGACCTTCTTTCACAGTTAAGTCCATGCAACATACCAAAGGCCAGAGTAAAAGGAGGACACTCGCCTCTTCAGAGTTGGCTTGGTGTGAAGTTGCAATCTCTTTTCCCTGCTCCTGGGACCCCCTGTAGGTTGTTGATCTCACCAGGTGGGTCTTCAGTGGCTGAGCCCTTCAGCTAAGTCACACAGCCAACAGATGATTGGACGATCCCCTTCCAGGGTAACAAAGTTCAACAAACGGCCAGCCCTCACCAGGGTCTTCAGCCCCATCTCTGGGCTTGTTCAAATTCCAGCCCCTTTCTCAGGCTTTTAGTAAAGAGTCCTGTCTCCTCTTTGGGACTTAGGTCACTTCCCCACCGGCTCAGTGGGTGGGGGGAGTACCCAGCCAAGCCTCTATTCTGAGTCCCAACCAGGGATCCAGTAAGCTGCATCCATGTACTGCTTTCCTTAATAGTTGCTGCTGTATTCCCTGGGCTGCTTCCCACTCAGTTCTGTCACTTCCACCAGTTACTGTAGGGTTCCAGTCCTTGGGTTCGCTCCATCTGTTCCCTGCTGGAGCAGGGTTCTCTCCCAGATGGCCTTACCTGGAGAGTTTCATCATCTTCCAGCCCTTCCTCCAGCTTCTGGTCCCAGCCAGGAACTGACCCATGCATCCCCTTTCATCTGAGCTTGCTGGGCACTGATTGAGTTTTTGTGTGTAGCCTTCCTAGGCAGCCCTGGAGGACACATCTTCACTGCTCTTTTCTGGGGCAGGGTGTGGTATGAGTGACCATGGGACTTCCAGCAGGGCCTCGAAGGGCCAGGTATACCCCATCACTGCCAGATTCTCAGCAGCTTCAGATCAGAGCTCTGCTCGGCGCAGCCTCCATCCTGTGGGCACAAGTTGGAGCAGCTCTGTGGTTGCTCTAACTTTCAGCAACTGGAAGAGACCCATACAGGTCATTCAGCCAACCACACATATTGGAGTGCAGCGTACTCCAGCCACCCCCTGCAGAATGGTCCTGTGCTAGAAGAAGGGATTTGGGTGGTGGAGAGCTGGCTTTACACCTCTGGGGGTCTCTGGTAGAACTGGGGACTCAGCTGCTCCTTTAGGGCAGTTTTATGTCTCCATTGTGATGCTAGAGTATCACAAAGGGAACAGCCCAGGCTGGCCTCAATTTTTATGTGATTTTAGTGCTGAGCAGAGGAGCTGCACTGACAGGGCTAGGGAGTAAAGTCCTTTCTCTACAAACAGCTACAAGCGTGGTGGTAGGGAAAAAAAGCAGGTTGTTCTATCCCAAAACTCGAGAGCCATAGATAGGAAGTGAGCGTGCATGACGCTGAGTACCACCGAGCAGCGCTGAGTGTCAATTCCCCATTGCTGTACAATGGATTTGAGAGCCAAGTCAGGCCCATCAATTTATAAATTGCTTTAGGATCCTTTGGGCTGAAAGATGTGATGTATTATACATACATTCACACACCTCTGGCTTGTCAGCCTCTGTTCTCTGAAACAAGGCCGCTGACCTCAAGGGCTTTCCATTGGGCTACGGCTCCATTACACACCACTGGCTACAGCGTGTGGTTTACATGAAGCTACATGCGCAGTGAAAAGCCCACCGTGTCCATCCTGTGGTGTGTAACTACACACGTCTGGCAGAGGGGAGGCAGCGGGAAGGGCTGCAGCAGCAAGGAGTCAGTGGGACACTACATGGTTAAAAATAGCCAAGGAGAAGGCGAGGCCCTGCTTGAGCAAGGAGGGAGCCCCCTAGGGTACATACGGTGTGTCTTGCCTAAGCCAGGCCTCACCATCTACTCTGCTATTTATAGCCATGCTCTGGGGTGGGGGAGGGGGGCTACATGGAAGAAGCATGGAAGTAGATGCATCCTGAGTTGGCTATATGGAAGCGAATAGCCTGGTAAACACACACACACATACAAAAACCTGCTGAGTACCTGCCGGGTGGACTTGGCACAATTTTATCCTTAGGTTGTTCAGAGGTTGAACCAGTGAGAAGGGAATCTGTAGACTAGGATACATTCTAATCAGAGAACATTGTCAGTAGCTTGTGCTTCTTTCTCCCTTTAGTTAGTGTGGCATTCAATGAAAAAAGAAAAATAAATACAAAAGTAGGACTCAAAAATAACTAGGCATGGGGGAATGGAAGAGGGAAACATCCTAATTCTCTGTCAGGTTCCAAGTACTTGCAAGAAAACACATGACATGCTTGCTGTAGTTGAGCATAGCAGCCTGTCGATACGTAGCTGGCTCATTTTGGCAGAGGGCCTGTCTACGTACTTATTAACCTGGGCATTTGCTTGTCCACCCAGGGGCTGAAGTGGGACATGATCCTGATATCAAATGTAGCACCAGAAGAATAATGATTTTATTGAGGAGTTCCTAAATCCCACTTTCTAGACTGGCCTTCATCATTCCCATGCAGAGTTGGCCAAATGATTCACAGTATAAATCCCATCCTTTTATTTGTTTTTAAAAGTTATTGGCTTTGGAATAACAACAAATATATTTTGCTTTGTAGATTGTTTGTGACCTGGTCCTGACATATATTTGGTGTTTAACATGTGAGCTGTTTACACAGGAAGGGTAGATCACATTTCTGCTTACAGATAAGATCAGTATGACTCTTAGGATCAGCTTTCATAGAATCCTAGGGTTGGAAGGGACCTTAGGAGGTCATCTAGTCCAACCCTCTGCTCAAAGCAGGACCAATCCCCAGATTTTTACCCCAGTTCCCCAAAGGGTCCCCTCAGGGACTGAACTCACAATGCTGAATTTAGCAGGCCAATGCTCAAGCCACTGAGCTATCCCTCTCCCCAGAATATTTAGGTATATAAATTGGAACTCAGCTTTCCGTCAATATTTAGCACTATTGGCTTTGAACTGGTCACCGGGGTAAACATTCTTGTGAGTAAATAGTCAGGGAACCAGTACAAACGGGGTATATATACTTTCAAAGCAAACTTATTTAAAAGTGTGAATGAAGACTTCCCAGAATTTTGGTACAGTATTCCCAGAACCAAGCCTTCCAGGAGCAAGCCCTCACTTTGGAATGTCCATGAGGTAATACCAATTCAATATTCCTTTGATATGGAGAGAAAGACTAGAGATGAAGAGCACTTCAAATACACACCACTACCCTTCTTTAAAAATTCAGTGGTCAGTGTTTTAGAGCTTTTCCATATCTGACCATGTCTAATTCCAAATCTGTATTTATTAGGCATTTATCATGGCAGACAAGACTGGAACGTTCTCCCAATGTGATAATTTCTCATTTCTTTCTGCAGTAAATTGAAGGCTATTAATCTTCGTTCATAAAATAAATATTTCTGAAGGCTCTTGTTGAACTTTTAACAGGAACTCTATGTTTGAAGAACATTCCTTCCCTTGAACAGCCCCATCTGTTGTTCGTTTTCAATTGTCCTGACTGGTAGGGCTTCCCTATGACCTTTTTGTGTCAAAGGACAAGTGTCATTGCTTGCACGACGGATTATCACACATACTTTCCACCCTGGGGAAATCTGTGTGGAAGGAAATGTGGACAGAGTCTGGAAACACACACATGCCTGTCTTCAAGTATGAACGTGCACACACACACACATTTATCATCTGGACAGAATAACACCCACTGAACTAAAACTGTCGGGATTTTCCCTCTCATAGTGAGGTGGTGGGACTGTACTTTTACACGTGTTTCAGCTGTGGCATTGTGGTATGCAGCTTTAGTGCCTCTTTGCCCCAAATGTAGGGTCCTGGAGTGTTATTTTGGCTAAGGGGCAAAGACTAAGATTACTGTGCTCCCCTTTAAGGGAAGGAGCTGGTCAGCGACAAAGAAGAGCATTGTTGATTCCCATTGTCCCCATTGTCCCCAAACTCTAGTTTCATTGTCACCCTTTCCCTAGTGTTTATTTCCCCCTGGGTTCCTACAGCTAATTTAGAATCCAGCCAGGTGCAGGAGTAGTTCAAAGACTCAGCCTAGCTCTTTAAATACTGTACACAGGCTCGGTCTGCTATAGGAGGAGTTGTGATTTCTGCGGTACTGGTATTAGCCAAGTAGATTCCCATCCATGCTCCACATGTATCTAATTATTCTCCTTATCACCAATCAGGAGCGCCAATTGCTCTAAGGAGTAGAAAATGAACAGATAAGATCTCTGAGTGAGCAGTTTGCCCACAATTAATAATAGGCAAGTTTGGCATCTGGCCAGCAGCTGTTGATTTCCTAAGTAATAAATGAGGGTCTGAGACACATGGCAAAGGAACAGAGTGAAATTGGTAAAATACAGTCAGAGGATATGCTTTCAGATCGTGTTCTAACATGGCAGAGACATTCCAGAGGGAGAAAGAAATAACCCTTACAATGACTCTTAACACAGGGTGTTTTGGAGTTCTATGTGTGGGCTGGTCTCCATGCATGGCTAACCTGATTTCATTTATGTTGTAATTTCAAAATGATTCAGTTAAGCCAGTGCAAAAGGCTGTGTGAACACTTTTATTTCCATTGAAACTAAGTTGATTCTGGTTTAGTTTAAATGGATTAGGAACAGGTGGAAGCTAAACTGAAATAAGCCCACACGCAGCCATGCTGACGGGCATCAACCACAAGCTTGACTGCGTAGTTTTGTCTCACCTAATGCATTGGAGGCTGCCAAAGTTAGGGTCTAGCAGAACAAAGGGAAATCAAGTTCTGCAAGTGAGAAGCAACGCCTGATACCACTGGAAAGATCTGTGACAGGAACCATCAGCATGGGTTCCCCAGCTGATACTGATGGGGAGGGCAGAAAGGGGCCATAGTCCTCAGCTATGTGCAAGAACCGAACAGTACAGCTCAGGAAAGTTGTGTGCAAACATTGCATTTCTGCCCCCTGCCTGTCCTAGGTAGGCTAAACCCTAGAGAAGTCTCTGGCATAGATTAAAGCATCCTGAATGTGGCTCTAAATTGAGCCAGCTGACTGTGGCCTCAAAGGGCTGATACAGCAAAGGGGGATTATAAGGGTATAGGGCTCTCCGGACCATGTCCCCTATCCTTCAGCTACACTTGCTGCACCAGGAGCAATGGAGCTGGAGGAAGAGCATAGGAGACTTTATAGTAATTATATGCATGCCATGGCTCCTTCTATGGCTGGTTAAGATAGCTTTAGGGCACATGGATATGGAGAGTGGAGGACAATGCTGCCCTAATTCAGCCCAGGAATGGGGCTGACGACTCTGTTATGTTTGCCTACTATTGACTTGTAGAGCTAGTAATTGACACCTTGGTTACATTCAGAAATGAACAGTAGCCAACAGTAGCGTGTGCTCATATTGACATACAATGCTCAGGAGGTGGGAGGATCACAGGATTCAGCTCTAGAAACCCCTGAGTAGTCATCATAAATAGTCTTGAGTGCATTGCTGAAGTCCTGCTTGGCGAGGAAAAAGGTATGAATAACTGTGCTGCTATCTGCTACAGAGAGCAAGGGATACAACCTCCTGGTTCACCATAGTTGGAAAAAAACTAAAAAAATACATAAGGACCTGATTCCTGATTGCCTGGCCCCGTAGGTAGTTACTGATACTTGTCCAAAGAAGTGTCAGTCATTATCAGTCTGTTTTAGGAAGGCAGTGTGGTCTAGTGGGTAGGGCTCTGTAGTATGAAACCTAGGTTTTATTCATGGATCTGCCACTGACCTGTTCTGTGACTTTGGGCAAGTCACTTCACCTCTCTGTGTTCCTATTTCCCATCTTTTCCTTGTCTATCTAGATCGTAATCTTTCTGAAGTAGGGTCTGTCTCTTACATGTTTGTACAGTGCCTAGCACACTGGAACCCCAGTGTCAGTTGGGGCCTCTAGGCTCTATTGGAATACAAACGATAATATTCTGATTGGTAACTTTTTACACTCCCTTTGCATGGGTGTACATGCCTACACACGCTGCATGGTAGTGGAGAATTGAGCCTTAAAAGTAGAGTTCGATGCAACACAGCAAAATGTGGGGGGAGGGAGGGTTCGGATGGAATTTGCCTGTTTTGAGATGCATAAAAAACATTCACAAAAAAGTAGTGTCTCCTGAAGAAGTGTTTGGGGTGTAGCAGGGTGGACCCCTGCTGCTGCCCTGAAGGGTTTAAAAGCGGCCTGGCTCTCAAGCCTGGGCTGACTGGGGAAAGCAGGCTCAGCTGGAGCCATGCTCCAATCAGGCCCAGCTGGCCCCTGTAAGAGGCTGTGAGCCAGAAGCCCAGACAGAGTCTCTCTCTGCCTTCAGAGAGAGAAGGGCCTGGCTGCAGGGACCTAGAGACTGGATACCTGAGTGGAGCAGGGCTGGGGAAAGGCAGAGGAGCTGGGGAGCTCCAGCCTGGAAAGCCCCAGGCTGCGGCCTAGCATTGGGCTAAAAGGTACTGGGGTGCGGGGGGGTTGCAGGGGGCAGCCCAGGGGTAGGCCAAAGCAGCAGGTCCAAACCCTCCTTGCCAGTGATGAGTGGCTGATACTGCAATCTGCCCCAGGACGTGGGGCTAGACAATGACTGGCAGTAGCCAATACTGAGGCAAGGTAGGGATAGAGGGTGGGGGTTCCCTGAGAAGGGGAAGCCCTGAGAGAAAAGGGGTTACTGCCAGGGGGCAGCACCCCATGTAGAAGGGCACTGGGTCCAGGGAGGGACACAGGGGGCCAGAGGACAGGCGGATCACCGGCCTGCAGAGGGCGCTCCAGCGCTGGAATGAGCTAATTCCCGGAGTCACCAGCAGGAGGTGCCGCAGGGGTGAGTCCGACCCGTCTACATGGGGTTTTTTGCATACACCTTTCCTGTAAACCACCTTCAGCCTCTCTACATCCATGTGGTAAGAGACCATGTTGGCTTAATGAGGAGATCTTCAACTACCTGAAACTCAAAAAAGATTTATACAAATTTTGAAGAATGAATATTAAAAAACAACAATAACAACAACACAACCATGTAGGGACAACATTAGAAAGGCTAAGGCACAAAACAAGATTAAATTACCTAGGGACATAAAGCGCAACTAAAAAACATTTTACAATATATCAGAAGCAAGAGGAAGACCAAGGACAGGGTGAGACCGTTAC
The DNA here is from genome assembly GCF_016161935.1 of Mauremys reevesii. NCBI lineage: Eukaryota > Metazoa > Chordata > Testudines > Geoemydidae > Mauremys > Mauremys reevesii. The sequence continues at coordinate 128,242,720 of NC_052628.1, forward strand.
TCAATGAGGAGGGAAAGACTAACAGAAAATGCAGCAATGACCAAAAAGGTTAGTAATGATCAAACAACTAGCACAATGACCATTGGTGTCAATGGGGTAGGATCTGGGACTAAAACTGGGAAAGCACAAGTTGAGAATTACGTAGACAAGTTGGATGTCTTCAGGTCAACATGGACTGACGAAATGCATCCGAGAATACATAAGGAATAGGTGAAGAGCCATTAGCAATTATTTTTGAGAACTCATGAAGCATGGGAGAGATCCCAGAGACTTGAAAAGGGCAAATATAGCATCTATCTATAAAACGGGGAATAAGGACAACCCAGGGAATTATAGACAAGTCAGCTTAATTTCAGTACCCAGAAAGATAATGCAGTAAATAATCAATCAGTTTGCAAGCACCTAGAAGATAATAAGGTGATAAGTAACAATTGACATGGATTTGTTGAGAAAAAATCCTGTCAAACCAACCTAATATCTTTCTTTGACAGAGTAACAAGCTTTGTGGAGTGGGGGAAAACAGTAGATGTGATAAATCTCAACTTTAGTAAGGCTTTGTATACCATATAACGTGTCCTTCTCATAAGCTTAGGGAACTATAGCCTAGAGAGTAGTTATCAATGGTTCGCAATCAAGCTGGGAGGGCATATTGAGTGGGGCCCAGCAGGGATCAGTCCTTGAGCCAGTTGCATTCAATATCTCCATAAATGATTTATATAGTGGAATAGAGTGTACACTTCTAAACTGTGCAAATGATACCAAGCTGGGAGGGGTTGCAAGCTCTTTGGTGGACAGGGTTAGAATTCAAAATGATCTTGATAAACTGGAGAACTGGTCTGAAACAAACAGGATTAAATTTAATAAGGACAAATGCAAAGTACTACACTTGGGAAGGAATAATCAATTGCACAAATACAAAATGGGAAATGACTGCCTAGGAAGGAGTGGATCATAAACTAAACAGGAGTCAATAATGTTATAATATTGCAAAAAAAGCAAACATCGTTCTGGGATGTCTTAGGAGGAGGAGTCTGTATTAGCAAGACATTCTGGGATGCATTTGCATGACACAAGAAATATTTTGTTTCATGCTACTCAGTGTAATAATGCCTCAGCTGGAGTCCTGTGTCCAGTTCTGTGCCCCTCATTTTGGGGAAAATGTGGACAAACTAGAGAAAGTTCAGAAGAGAACAACAAAAATTATTAAAGTTCTAGAAAACAAGACCTGTCAGGAAAGATTGAAAAAAAAAAAAGGGAGTTGTTTTGTCTGGCAATCAGAAGACTGAGGAGGGAAATGATAGTCTTCAAAAACTTCCCAACTAGCTTGGCTAGACATAAATATAGAATAGATCTAGATAGTTATAGATGGACCAAGAAAGGTGAAAATATCTAGTCTAAACTGGACTGTAATCTCTTTGGGACAAGAACAGTCTTTTATTCAGTTCTTGTAAAGCGTCTAGCACTATATGGCTTCCCAGCTAGGTGCTACTGTAATACCAACTGGACATCATACGAATAGCAGGTAAACGTAGCTCAAACACTAAAGGAAAGACAATGTAAAGAGTGCAGAATGGTTTGTCCTTCTAATACAAGACATAGGAGATACAGAATGCCGTATTTGGGATACAGCATCAAGAGCCTTAAAATCAGTTAGCCAGAAAGAAATGTCAAGATTCAGATAGAAATGATATCATTTAATCACAACTGCTTGATTAATACATACTATAATGAACTATGGTTCATAATAAAGATTGTTTTATAAAGTCCTTTAGTTTAATAAACACAGAGCGAAAATCAGAAAAAAGTAAGGTTTATGTGTATTGTTAACCTCTCCATGAAGGAATGTGTGAATGACCACTGAAAGAATGTGCAACTAGAAATAAATGAGTTGACATACTTGGCAAATCTTGCAAGATGTGTGACTGCAAGCATAAAAGTGACTGCAAATAGGTTCAGACACATACCGCATCCCTGTCTTCAGAACCTAGCGTGGGGCTGTAAAGTTGCAGTGTAAATGTTTGGGCTGGGGCTGGAGCCTGAGGGGAGGATCTCAGAGCCTGGCCTCCAGTCTGAGCCTGAACATCTCCGAGTCTGCTGCCACAGGCCAGCCACAGGCCTTTAGTTGCAGTGTAGTTACACCCTAGCATGCTGCACACCAGCTGGCTGCATGGAACCTGCTGCTGTGCACTACAAGTCCCCCAGCACTCTTAGTCTCTTAAGCAGTTGTTCTCAGCTACAGGTAATGGAGTTCGCTGCTCATCATGCCTAGGGGAAATTATTTGCATATTAACTTGTGAAAAGAGAGCCCCATATATCTACTCGCACCAGGTTACGAAGGGATGTTGTGCAATCCCCATAATTGAAGGTATTTCACAAAAGATTGACAGTCTAGGTGTAGACATACCGTACTTAATCCTGCTTAAGTGAGGAGGGATGGGCTGGATGACATCTTGAGGTTGCATCTACTCTGATGATCTATACAAGTGACAGCAAACTACCATGTGAATTACTGCAATAATTTAAGAAGCAGGATGATCTTCAGTTCTGTAACATTCTGTGCTGTTTTCAAAGAAACTTTAAATTAAGGATTTATTTTTAGACCATTTTGCTATCTAGAAATTGAAGGGTTGGGCTCTTTTTTTCTTCTCAGTGATTGAATCATTTGGGAAGACTGTATTGATAAACTCTGTGCTCATTTTTACTTATGCTGGTGCAACAGGTGATGATAACGCAATGACTGGCATGGCTAATGAAGTTGATCCTGTCTGTTTTGTACCAGAGGAATCTGTTTTTAATTATATGCAAATAGATGGCTTCTGCGAACTTTTTCACTCAGACGATAGGATTAAATCTAAAGTTATGATGTCAGATCTTTCCCCAGCTCAGTTTCAAAAAGTCACAAATACAGAATTAAAGGTACAGAATCATAGAATATCAGGGTTGGAAGGGACCTCAGGAGGTCATCCAGTCCAACCCCCTGCTCAAAGCAGGACCAACCCCAACTAAATCATCCCAGCCAGGGCTTTGTCAAGCCTGACCTTAAAAACCTCTAAGGAAGGGGATTCCACCACCTCCCTAGGTAACTCTTTGGGGACTCTTTGTTTTGCCCTGTGTTTGTACAGCTCCTAGCACAAAAAGGTCATAGAATCATAGAATCTCAGGGTTGGAAGGGACCTCAGGAGGTCATCTAGTCCAACCCCCTGCTCAAAGCAGGACCAAACCCAACTAAATCATCCCAGCCAGGGCTTTGTCAAGCCAGGCCTTAAAAACCTCTAAGGAAGGAGATTCCACCACCGCCCTGGGTAACCCATTCCAGTTCTTCACCTGGTCCATGACTGAGCCTCCAAGGCACTACCATAATAAAAGTGATTAAATAACAATTTTAAAAGCTAAAAATAATAAGCCAGAATCCTTAACCCCAATAAGACCCCTTTGCACAGTTCCAGTTGATGATAAAGAACAGCAAAATTGGCAAGCTCGGGATTCCTGCTGTAAGGGGTGTGGCCAGAGGAAGGGAGGTGTGTAGCTTAGTTCCACTGGATTTGATGAATGGGCTCCAGGCTTACTGTGATGTTGTGGGAGATGGAACATGTGTGTAAGATCAAGTTACATGTTCTGCTAAAAAAATATTACACTCAGGTTCACCTAAGACTTGGAATAATCAAAAAGAGTTTAATCAGGAGAGAATGCTAATTATGGCTTTAGGCCTTATTGGTGATGCTAGTAAATCAGATATTTTGCTTAGTATTTTGCTGTATTTTAATATAGAATTGATTAGGTAAGCTCTACCCAGAAATGCCATGTATAAGGTAATGAATGGACTAGATCTGTATGAAGCAACATTGTTGGGGAGAATCAAGGATGCCCTGATTTAAGCCAGCTGGTTATGATCTCCAATGATAGTGACTGGCTGAGTCCAGCTGTGTTCCGTTCCCCTTCTCTGCCCAAATCATCCCCTATACCAAGAGGCTCTTGGTATAAAATCTGATTTTCCCTCATGCTGGTTATCCACATGTTAAATAACCAGTAGTGAGAACCCAGCTTTCTTTCTAGTGAAGACAAGGCTTGAGAATCTCAACTCTTACCAGGGGCATTCTGGCTCCTCTGCGTTGCTTGAATAGTACAAAAGAGCCTGTTGTGTGGAGAGAGTATTTGGGGGGACGAGCTTTGCCCCCTAAACAGTGCCCTATTGAAATGAATGGGAACTGCTGGGGACTCAGTATTTTTGAAACTCAGGCCAATTATTTAGGTGTTTAAAGAACCACTCTTGCAAAGACTTATGCACCTAAATTGTCTCATTAACTTCAGTGAAACTCCTGAGATACAGCACCCAAGGGAGTACTGAAGTGTCTGCAGGAAGAGTGCCTAGCTAGGGATAGAGGAGTCCAGCATTAGGTACCTGTTTTCAAAACCTTGGCTGAAGTGAAATAGCGATGGATGAAACCGTTCAGACAGAAGATGAATCAGCCCAAGTCCTTCCCCAAAGTGGATTAAGCATGAGACTGGAACTCAGGAGGCCCAGCTTCTAATCCTGGCTCGACCACTGTCCTGCTGGGTGACTTTGGGCAAGTCACTTTCCCTCCCATGCCTCAGTTTCCCCATCTGTAAAATGCTAGGTGTTATTTCCATCAACACGTGTCCCCACACTACGTACTTTCAGGCTGGCCAGTGTGACAGACCCAGGCCAGTGGGGTACAGGAGTCTGGTAGAGGGCAATTATACTGGTCACTGGATGAGCAGTTTTCTGTTCCCTGAGTGACCAGAGCAGGGGCTGCACTAGAGTAATCAGGAACCTGCTAGAACCAGTTAAGGCAGACAGGCTGATTAGATCACCTGCAGCCAATCAAGGCAGGCTAATCAGGGCACCTGGGTTTAAAAAGGAGCTCACTCCAGTCAGGCGGGGAGGAGCCAGAGGAGAGGAAGTGTGTGTGAGGAGCTGGGAGCAAGAGGCACAAGGAGCTGAGAGGGAGAGGGTGTGCTGCTGGAGGACTAAGGAGTACAAGCGTTATCAGACACCAGGAGGAAGGTCCTGTGGTGAGGATAAAGAAGGTGTTGGGAGGAGGCCATGGGGAAGTAGCCCAGGGAGTTGTAGCTGTCATGCAGCTGTTACAGGAGGCACTATAGACAGCTGCAATCCACAGGGCCCTGGGCTGGAACCCGGAGTAGAGGGTGGGCCTGGGTTCCCCCCAAACCTCCCAATTCCTGATCAGACACAGGAGGAGTTGATCCAGACTGTGGGGAAGATCACTGAGGTGAGCAAATCTGCCAATAAGCGCAGGACCCACCAAGGTAGAGGAGGAACGTTGTCACACCAGCAACAGAAGCCCTGCAGATCCTGAGTATAAACATCAAAGGCATCTAGCACAATGGATAGACACCTCTAGCACTTGTGTAAATCAAAATAAAATATTCAGATGGTATTTCCTCCCCAGCTTGAACAAGGAAATCCTGATGAGATCCTCAGGAAACAGACTGACTCGGCAGCATTCCCACCCTGACTCCTAGGGGAAAGGGCTGTGCTTTAGAACAGCAGCTGAGCTTCTGGACGGCTGATGTAAACAAACCTGCCCAGTTTGTGGGGATTTGCTCACTGCTAGTTAGAGCCTATAGATTCCTGTTCCCATGCCGCACACAAGTGGATGACACGCCTCAGACTGTGGTTTACCTAATTACCACAGCACATTGATAACTCAAAACACATAGGTGACCGATCTCAGACTCAGAAGAGGAGTTTCTCCAGTGTGCCTGTAGCTAGGTTGCTTCTGCATCACCTAACCTGCATGAAACAAAAAACTTGACAAAACTGGATCACCAGAATGTTTCAAAGGGTCAGGTGGCAGCTCCTGTGGCTCCTGTCCCATGGGGCTGGCTGGCTCACCCCCTGCTCCAGGCACTGCAACCTCCGGGGTCCCAGCCCCGCTCAGTTTCAGCCCAGCCACAGAAGTGACGTGCAGGGAGGCATGTGAGGACACATCCCCTCCCCCTCCACCAAGATTTCTGCCAGGGTTCACACCAGAACTATCTAGTGAGGGCTGCTGCCCTCCTTCCCTTTGCCTTGCCCAGGAGCTGCAGAGCTCATCCCTTCCCCCTCCTCCTCTCTGTGGCTGGAAGCAGCTCCCATCCCTTCCCGCCTGCACTGCCCCGAAAAGCAGCCAACACCTCCAGCTGCTGCTGGCCACCAGCATATCCCAGACACCTCCTGTCCCCCGGCTGCAGCACAGGCAGGAAGGGGTTAAAGAGGCAGTGTGCACTGGGGTCCCTGGGAACTTGCTGGGGTGGCTGGGATCTGACGGAGAGGAGGAGGTGACACTGAACCCCAGCCCACAGAGAGTGCAATGAGGGGTCCAGGGCAGCCTGGCTCCTCCTGACATTGCCTGCCCTGGGCACAGAGAGCAGCAGCAGCAGCCAGGTAGGGCAGCCTCCTGCACACGCCCCTGGGCGAGGGGTTTGGGGGCAAGGCCGGAGCGTGGGAAGGGTGCAGGCTCCAGGAGGGAGTTTGGGTGCAAGTTGGGGCTCAGGGCTGGGGCAGCAGGTTGGGGGCAGGAGAGGGTGAGGGGTGTGGGGTCTGGGAGGGAATTAGGGTGCAAGAGGGGGTCCCGACCTGGGGAGGGGGTTGGGCTCCAACCGGGCAGCGCTTACCTCAGGCAGCTCCCAGAAGAGACCAGCATGTTTAGCTCCTAGGCAGGGGGCCAGGGGGTTCTGCGCACTGCCTGCCAGGGCTGGTGCAAGGACGTGTCACGCCCTAGGCGAAACTTCCACCTTGCGCCCTCCCCCGTCCCCGAGCCCCTGCCCTCAGGCGCCTCACCCCCGCAGCAGCTCCCCACCCTCCGCCCTGAGGCACCCCCCCGCGGCAGCTCCCTACCCCCCTGAGCTGGGGTGGGGAGTTCCCCTGCGTGCTGCCCCCCCCCTTACTTGCTGCAGGCGGCCCTCCCCGCGCCCCCCTGCCCCAGCTCCCTCCACCTAAATGCCGGCGGTGACCAGGGCGGCCGAAGATCCAGCCGACGCTGTTGCTACGGAAGAAAATGGCGCCCCTCAAATGCTAGTGCCCTAGGCAACCGCCTAGGTCGCCTAAATGGTTGCACTGGCCCTGCTGCCTGCACCCACAGGCGCCACCCCCACAGCTCTCATTGGCCGTGGTTCCAGGCCAATGGGAGCTGAAGAACCAGTACTTGGGGCAGGGGCAGCACGTGGAGCCTCTGTGGCCGCCCCTGCGACTAGGAGCTGTGCAGAGCCAGGGCAGGCAGGGAGCCTGCCTTCGCCCTGCTGCGCTGCCAACTGGACTTTTAGCAGCCTGATCAGCAGTGCTGACCAGAGCCACCAGGGTCCCTTTTGGACTGGGCATTCCAGTCCAAAACTGGATCTCTGGCAACTCTAAGTCTGCCTCATTCTAGAAGTAATTTTTTAGGGACTTTCTTCCCCACCCTCACCACTCTGTGCTCACAGAGTGATTTTTGCTGTTACACTTTGCCACAAAGAGCAGCCACATTAAAAAGTCTTTCAGACTGGCTGTGACTATGGTAAACCACATAACAGGACCAGAAGTGGCCATGAGACAGTGCAGGGACGGTGTCTGCCCCTTCTCCGCTTCTGAACTGTACACCAGAAGGGCTGCTGGGGCCCCCAGACAGCAGATATTTAGACATTTAAAGCTGTAGTACAATGAAATCAAAGTCATACCACTTACACCATTATTACTGGTTTCACGTGTAGTACTAGTTTGTTTGCACTGCTCTGTGCAAGATAGAGCAGGAGGATTAGAGAGGTGTGGTGTAGCACCTCTGTGCGTAAACACATTTTTGATAATCAACGGAGGAAGCATAATTCAGAAAGCGATGTGAAAGGTAAGCGTGTCCTATGTGCATTACCATAGTACAATGAGATAGTGTCGCTTCCTGGTTTCTAGGAGTACCAGTCTCCAGTCAGCTGCTGTGTAAACTCAAGTACTGCTTTGTACATCTGCAACGCATGCTGTTATTTTCAGTGCCCTCAGTTTATTTCTGTTGGCCTTGCATCTGACTATAAATCACTTAATGAAACACTCCACCAGCACACTGTGCAATGTAAACTGTCTCACAACCAACAGCTTGAAAGTATTCAGTTACCTCTACGACTCATGCGCGTGCACGCACAAACACACACACACACACACACCCCTGCAAAACGGACCATTTTTGCACCAGATCTTTGCAAATGCTTTCTATTGACCATTGTGCTTCCAGATTAACTTTCTGATCGAGAGAGAGAAAAAGCCTTCAGTGCTATTCTGTGATTGCACCAGCTATTCTGTGATTGCACCAGCTCTTCAGTTCCTTCATCTAAAAGATACTGGGCCTGATTCTTAGGCCACGTCTATACTTACCGTCCGGGTCGACGCGGCGAGTTCGACTTCTCGGAGTTCGAACTATCGTGTCTGATCTAGATAGATAGTTCGAAATCGCGAAGAGTTAGTTCGTTCTCCTCCCACTCTGCGGAGGGAGGGAGAAGGAGTTGCGAGCCCGAGCTTAAGCCGCTCGCTGCGTCGGCGGGTTAGGTTATTGAAGGTAGAGTAGTTTTTTCAGCCACAGCCACCGTTCTCGTGCTGCTGAATAGCACGTTAGTTAAGGGGAGGTAGGTAGACCAGGGCTTAGTAATAGCAAGGCCCTTGTATGCTGCTCTGGCAATGTAGGAGGGCTTTAAAATGGGCAGTAGTCGTCCCCCGTGCAGGAGCCTCCCTGCCAGCATAGAGCTAGCAGAAAAGTTCTGCCTCTGCCCTGCTATCAGTGCACCCACCCCTCCAGTACAGGGGACCCTAAAGGGCTCAGCTCCAGGTTTCCCCCTTGTGGGATACCAGGGCACTGCTTACCCCATCACAGGGTCCCCAATCTTCAGTTGCTGCCTTGGAGGGGTCTGGTGCAGTGCTGCTTTAGCCCTCTGACCAAGGAACACTGAAGTTCTATATGTTCCAGGGAATTAAAGTCCAAAAATAAAAGAATGCTAAGAACAGGGCCATCCAATGAGTCTTCAGCAGGACCCCACCCTCCTACTCTGGGCTTGTCCACATGCAGCCCCTCCTTTGGTTGGTCTACTTGGGCCCTCTTGTCCCATTTACCCGGAGTCTTGTCCAAGCAGACAGCTGTCTCAGACTCTTGGGTGAAGCCAGGCTTCCCTCACCAAGGGAGAAGCAAAGCTCTGTTCTTCCTGGTCAGTCCCAAGGGCCTTCTCCTTTTAACCCTCCTCTCCACCCCAGACATCTACTCAAGGTGTAGCAGGACAGGGCCAGTGGGGCCCACAGGCCCTCATTACCCGTGTCTGTCATAGCACGGAACTGGCATGCCCCCTTTACAGAGAGCATCAGGGGCATGGCTCCATGGCTATTCTCTGGTTCCCAGGACCCATAGGGGCCAATAAAAGCAGAACATGTTGGAGAAGCCCTGAAGTTGTATGGAACATAATTGTAGCTGGTCTTTACCTGGGCTGGGCACATGGGGGTGGAAAGCTCCAACCACTCCCCTCCCTATCAAGTACTCAGATAGGAATCAGACTCAGTCAGTTTGGCCCCTTTTAATTATCAACTCTGTCTAGTGCCTTAGAAAACTGGATCCCAGCCATAGAATCATAGAATCTCAGGGTTAGAATCTAGTCCAACCCCTGCTCAAAGTAGGACCAATCCCCAACTAAATCACAAAATTCCTGGTCATTTGTCCAATCTTCCACTTCTTGTAAGCTACTCTTGTATAGGCTACAGTCACCCATTTTCCCCAGGATCCTTCACTTCTCCCCTCTTACATACTGTACTATGAACAGCCCTTTAAGCTATATATAGGTATACCGTATATACTACCACCCTATACATACATGGTAATAATTTGCAACTAAATAATTCAGCAAGCTCTGTGACCAAATCTCACAAGAGTTCAGTTCCCATTTAGGCACCTCACTGAAATGGCTAGATTTTCAACAATACAAAACACTTTCCATTGTTCCCAGTGGATAATCAGGGGGTGGAGGTGAAGAAGAAAGGGAAGGTAAGTGGAATCTTCATTGTTTTCAGTGGGAGTTGTTAGGTGCTGAGCTCTTTTGAAAACCTGTCCCTAGTGCCCACAAAGTTGAGGCCGTATCTGAAAATTTGGCTGCTAGAGAACAGTATCAACTAGAGAACTGGTTACACTACCCTAATTCTGCTATGGTAAACTGATTGTGTGCTTTGTACCCATGTACCTTCGGTAGAACTCCAAGATAACAGGAGGCACTGAGGGATAAAAAAAATAAAAATAGTATGAAGCCAACAACCTCACCTGTGCAAGATTGTAAGGCAATGATTAACATTTCTTCTGATTCCAAGCAAGTGTTATAATTTCATGCTGCGGTTTTTCCATGAGTTACCTGGTTTTTTACTAACCAGCTGAGTACCTTTGGGCTGTATATAATGATTTTTTTAATAACTTGGCCAAAGGAAAATTTAACAGATTACTGGTTGGAGTACTTTCCTAAGAACTAGCACAGGATATTTACCACCTCCCTTCCCATTGATTAGTGTCTCCTTATTTGGAAGGTATACTCCACCTGCAGCTACATTTTCTAGATATTGGACCAAATCCTACTTTCATTCACACTGGCTTAAAGCCAAAGCAATTATATTGATGTCACTGGTTTTACTCTCAATTTGTACCAGGGAAAATGAAAACGGAATGTAACCAGGGTAAATAGAACTTTCTACAAGGGATAGTTGAAAACTTTATCAACACTTTTTCTGACAATGGAAAACCCCCAAGCTGACAAATTTTCATTTGCAGCAATTTTTGGCCAACATTTTTCATTTGGTTTTCAGTTTTTCAATAAAAAGTCAAAATTTTCCCCAGCAAAAAAACAAGTGCTCTGACCAGCTTGGTTTTCTACATTTGCATCTGACGTAGGGAAAACAGAAATATACGGTGTGGGATGGGAGGACTGTTAGCAGCACTTTTTAAAGGGATGTGCACTTTTTTTTTAAAACAGCTGTGTGGAACTGAGGTGCCATTTGTCATGTTAGTGTGGTTGATGTATGGCTAGTGAGAAGTCTGAAGACAAATTGGAACAAACAACTGTGTTGTTAAAGTAATTTCAACTAACACAAGCAGGTTAGTGAGCCAGTTCTGGCAGTGTTCTCAGAATTCTACAGAACACATGACTGAAGAGCAATATCATCTGGCAAAGTTTATTAGCTGTGGAGTAATCCTGACAGCGGGTCACCTCCATAGCAGCGTCTGAGAGCTGATTCAGCCTTTTGTATGTCTCTCACAATTTACCGCTGTTCAACATCAGTGGCAATGAAAATGGCAGATTGGCTTGCTTATAACACGTGAGAAAATGCTTTTCAGAAATCATAAAGAGCATCACCACCACAGAGCAAGTTACACCCTGAGCAGAGAGAGTGAAAATATTTGCTTATAGAGACCTGCCAAAGTACTGGCAGGTTAACAGGTATTGCAGTTCGCTTTCAATACTACAGGGATGGGTACAGTATAAGAACTGTTAAACAGTAACTCACCAGCTGGCACACCCCCCTGTGGCTGGGCAAGTGTCCAGGCCCTGCCAACGTCACTCCAGCCCTGCAATAGTCAGAATCTTCTGGTGAGTCAAACTTCCAACCAGGTCACATTCAGTTCCATCCCTTCCAGGGTATCAGAGTCTCACAAAACAATAATCCCATGAATTTACATGAAGTCTATGGCCCAGGAGTCCTTATATCCCTTATATCGGGGGCTTTCACACCACCTTCCTTGGTGTCCAGTCAGGGAACCTCAGTTCTTCCTCTACTTTAGTTTCCAGTCCAGGGAACCTGTAGCAAGCAGCTTAGTTTTGTTCCCTGAGGCTCCTTGCTGCATCCCCGTACTCATTCCTACCTCAGCCTGTCTGTAAGCCCTTTTCCCCAGCCCCATGCTAGCTCACTGCTCTCAGAATCTTCACCCCTTCCCCACCTCTTCAGAGTTCTTCCCAGTGCCTGTACCAAATAACACTCCCCAGGGCTTTCTTCCTCAAGGCCCAGCTTCTCTGCCTCTTCTGAGGCTTTCTATATGCCTGAGTCTCTTTCCTCCAGACACCCAACTCCTGGCACCTGCTTTGTCACGGCTCATCGCAGGAGCTCACTCCATCCCTGTGTCTCTGATAGTCCTTTGCCAGAGCACCCTCCTCAGAAGAAGATCCTGAGGGTCTCTCTTCCCTCCTGACTCCCTTCTACAATGCTGAAATCCTTCATTTTCTCTCTCTCTCTCTCTTTTTAAGGTCACGCAACTTCTCTCAGCTGGGGCTCAGTCTTACTTCAGTCCCTGCTCCTACATTGGCCCTGGCTCAACCTCCAGGTGCAACCAAGTGCGCTAATTGCTCCATGGCTCCAGTTAACTCTTTCTCTGCCCGTGTGGAAGTTTCACCTTTTCATATAACTTAGGTAGACAGAGCTGATCTCAGGGAACAGAGAGGAGGTGGGTAGTGAGTGAGTTTCAGGTCGTGCTAAATACAGGAAGATAGAGGGTTCTTCATCATCTAAGCCAGGGGCTCTCAACCTTTTTGGGCTCAGGACCCATTTGTAAATGTTTATGGCCTGTGGTAAGTCTGGGATAGAGGCCCTGGGGTGGGGCCCTGGGGTGGTTTTGGTCAGGTCCTGCCCCCCTGGGAATGGCGGCTCCTGTGCTGTGAAGCTAGCTGGGCTTGGCTCTCCGCTCCAGAGGTTGCACCTCTGTGGTTGCAGCGCTGCTCAGGTTTGGCCCTGCCCTGCCCCAGCCTGGACCAAATTTGTGTGAGTGGAGCTGTGACCCGGCTCATGAGGACGCAGTGCCACTCACTCAAATTTGGCCTACCTGGACTCCTGGCGTCATGACGACTGGGCAGAGGTGATTGCGTAACTATTGATAGCGAAATGGGGACACAATTTAAAGGTTCTGCTGTGAATTCTGGCAGCAGAGGCAACACGTGAGGGGGGCAGGGCTTACATTCAGCCAGAGCTGTCCAGAGCAGAGCTCTGGTAAATATTTTCAACCTCCCTGGAGTTTTCATAGCATGTTGGAGGAGGATATGGGGGCTCCGGGAAATACTCTATGAGAATTTAAACCCTGGTGGGGGGGATGCCATAAAGTCTCGTGGGCTGCAGCACACCCTCACAGTCCCTCACTGTGCCTTCTTCAGTGCAATGCAGAGCCGCTTTCCAGCACCTCCTGGCTCCCAGCCCTCTGGCCAGCTCCACCCCAGAGCCCTCACCAAGTCTGGTGAAAGTGAATGAGGGTGGGGGAGAGTGAGTGACAGGGGGTGGGGGTGGGGGATGGAGTGAATGGGGGTAGGGCCTCAGGGAAGGTGCGGGGAAAGGATGTTCGGCTTTGTGTGATTAGAAAGTTGGCAATCCTAGGCAGACTACGTGCAATTTGGAAGCAATCAGGATAATAGCAAAGGAGAGCTCCCATGAGATTTGCAACTCAAACATGATGGAATACGGTTGCTTAGTTAGGGAACTAAACTTTTGGGTGCTGATCCAGACTGAACCACACCACCAAACCAGCTCAGTCACCAGCCATTAGCGCTGCCTATTTTAGGGTTTTGTGGGCCACTTGTAGACAAGAAAGCATGTCTCGGGGATCCACTGAGATCTGGCCAGTCACATGATTCTAACTCTGTTTGTACCTCTTCAATATCAATAAGGCAGCTTAAAATTAGATCTGGCTGAACATTTTTTGGTCTAAAATATTTTGTGTGTGTGTGTGTGGAATATTTGTTTCTTGGTTAGACAAGACATTTCTGTGGAAAATGTTATTTGACAAAAAATTAGTTTTTTGTTGAAAATCTTAAAAATATTGCTCTAAAATATTTTTGGCAGAATTTGGGGCTTCTGGATTTTTGATAAAAAGCATTTTTGACAAATTCGCTTTCATCAACATTGGAGGTGGTGCTGGGATCTCAAACAACACTATTAAAATATATTATGTGCTTTCCTAATACTTCTCCAAGTAAACAATTGCTGCACTTGGCACAAGGATGTATTCTGATCACTAACAGGATGGGAGGTGCGCCATGCTATTGTGAATGGAAGAGAAGCTGTGCCTGGGACAACCTCTCTATATTAGGAGGTAACACACTATTTAGAAAAAGTTTGAGAAGATGGCTACTAGCCTGAACCTAAACCCTTGCTCCCAAACACCAATGAAATTGAGAACAGAGCTTTGTAGATGGCTCCATGCCTACCATAGTCTAAAGACACCCCCCACCTCAGTCTAGCACTTTCAAAGGTAAAGAATCTGATTTTGATCTGCTTCCAAGCATCACAGCTCCAGGTTATCTTAAGTATAAACCAGATCTGTCCTTACTTTTTCTTGGTTCAGTTCATCTGACAAAAACAGATTGATTGAGGATAATATTTTAAGTAGAAATGACTTGAAAAATGAAAAAAGAAAAATCACAAATGCTTCCAAAATTTTTGAAATTGCTTTTAGTTATTTTGGGGTTTGGGATTTTATTTGAAATTTTTAAAAATTGATATTTCAGTTGATTTTCTCCATGGTTGATTCATCATTTATTGATACCTGTTTTAAAAATACTTTTAATTTTTTTGTCCCCTTAGCTATGTGCTGGCATTTAAAAAAAAACAACAAATCTCTATTGAAAATTTCTTGTTTCAAAAATGAAAAATTATGGTTGGAAAAAGTCAATCTTTTTTCAATTAAAATTTGATTCCAAATATTGATGATTAACGTGTAAGAAAATTCATGAAAAAAATTGAAACAATTAAAAGATCCTAGCATTTTTGGATGAAAAATAATGTTCTTCAAAAAATGATCAGATCTGATTTTTAAGATATTGATATATTACCCACAGTGGGTTGGCCTTGCTGTTATGTTAACATTGTGTATTATGGTTAACCAGCTGTTATCAGCTGCAAGTGGTTTGGACTAAAGCATTGTTGCAAACCAACCAGAAATGAACAGCTTGCAGAGGAGAAAGCAAATAAAAACATACATGAGCTCTCTCTCTATCTTTGCAAGAGAGACTCCTGCATGAACCAACATGCAGACAGATCTCTTCCTATCACTGGGGTGTGCCCACAGCTCTGAGGTCAATGGTGGCATCAGTGTGAGGCAGCATGCAAAGCCGCAAGATCTGGAAGGGTTGTTGCTTTCTTCCTTGGAAAACCCTTGTGGGATCTGGAAGCAGAGAACTCTAGAGGTTCTCACACTATTGGTGGAGGTTCCCCTGCCCACTACTTTGGATTGGATAGTGGTTAGGACCACCAAGCCCCACCATCCATTCCATGAGAATTTTGTGTATCTTGAGCTTGTGCCAATTCACATTATCTGACTTCTTCACAGATAAATTTGCCAATGCTTCCCCTGCCTGTCAATTACTGCCCCTAAGAGCCAATCTCTCCCTGACTGCATTAAGTGTTTGACGGATTTACCCCTGGTTCCCGGGGGAGATGGTGTATGCTTCCCATTCCCCTGTCTTCCCCTTCCCCATGCATAAAACATGGGTCTAAAGACCTCCATACACTAAAGATCTTCGTATGTCTTTTTGCAGTGTTCCTTCCATTTGGAATTACAAAAAGTGATATGCCCTAGATCTTAGAAGGGAGCATCTGCTGATCTTAGCTTCACAAGAAGATGCAGCATTTTGAGGGCTGTCCCTTCTGTGTCAGATATGACTAGTGATGGGTTAGCTAGGCACAGCATTTAGGTTTAAAAGAATGGGACCTGTGCTATTGCCAGACTTGGAAAGAGGCAGGAGAGGAAGAGAAAATCAGGAGGGAAAAGTCCCAGTTGCCCCAATATGAATACATCAGTGTTTGTCTCTGTTGTGTGACATAAACTTAGCTTTAGAGTTAACTCATCCTTGGAAAAAGTCACAGGAAAAAGCCTGCACAGTTGCACCAGAGAAAGAAGAGGTAGTTGGGAGCTTCATATCTGGAAGTGCACTGAGCCAGCTGTTCAGACTTCCAGCCTAGAGCTCCATTGGGTATTAGGCTAAAGGCATAGAGACTGCTGGTGTGCATGGCCCCAAGAGATTGTGGTTTGCTGCCTGGAGGCCATAGTTAGTTTTCTAGCCTATGTTTTCAGATTCTGCACAGACTGGTTCCTCTGTGGAGGAGCAGCAATGTAGTTTACAAAGTGCCTTTGCTTCAGACTTCCTGAGGCATTCTGCCTTCTACCTACAGGATGATTCATGCCATGGGCCCGCTATCTAGCCAGACACCTGAACATCAATGCAAGAAGGCAGGGTTTAAATATCTGTAAACTGCAGCACTGTTTTTGCAAGTTGTTCTTTAGATACATAAAGGCCAAAACTATCAGAAATATTGCTCTAAAGGTAGCCCCGTAAATAAGTGTTGGGGGTTTCTCTGAAGTGTTCAGCAGCCAGCAGCACTCAGGGATGCTCAGCTGGAGTTGCTGATGGCCCACACTTTTGAAAATGAGGCCACAGACTTCTGCAAGACAATGGAGACAGCATCTGATTAGCCAGGCTGCCTGGTGTCTGAGGGTTAGGGAAACCCGTGTAATGAAAACAACAAATACATCAAATAATCAAAGCGATTCCTTACCAGTAACTGCAGGCTTCAATCAAACTCCTCCCTAGCTCCACCTAGACTCATCTGAGAAGACAAAAGAAGTAACATTTTGAATTCTTCAACCGTAATTATATTTCTGATTTGGCAAAGGATGTCTGCAGGGAATGCATCTGCAACGTGAGAGGCGTTACTTCAGCGAAGTGTTTATTAATCATGGGAACGATTCACTTGCTGATAATAAAAAGGCCTCCTTAGATCTAGTTCCATTAAGGAGGCAGCATATGTTGTCTGAAATAGATAGCATTGTGCAGGGCATTGGATCTGCAATGGATCCTAAAATGTAGTGCTTGTGGACATATTTTTGCAGGAGGACCATACTAAAGGATTAGTACTGAAGACTATTAGGCCTCGAATGAATCAGAATTTTCCATATTAAGATTTCACATTGGTCAGGCTTGACTTGCACTGGATGCCCTGTCCCTTCTCCCCCCATGTGCATGCGTGCAGTTCACCCTCCCTCCCCCCATTTAGAGGATGTTAGGAGAACCACAAGATGATGATCTTAATAAACATTTTGTTCCATTTCATTTGCATCAACCTTTTTTGTTTTTATTTAGCAGCACTGAGCTATTAGAAAAATGTCCAGTTTGAGACTCATTGCTCCCAGATGGATGCCATCAGTGTTTGTTACAAACCTATGATTTCAAAGATTTATAACTTGGCTATAAAATTGCTTCGGGAAGAATTTTGGCTGATCGGCTTCTGGCCCTGGAGGGGGGAACTAACACAAAGTTTACTAGTACTGACCACAACTTTGCACTCCCCGCTAACTTTAAAATGCTATGCGTTTGGAATCTAGGAAATCTGAGCTGCAGAGGGCCTTCGAGTGATAGCTCATCATGTCACTCCCATTGCCAGGGCAGAACTACTCCCTCAGTATTTATTCAGTGATTAATAAAATGAAACTTAAGGAGCTATTAGGAAGAGAAGATGGCTTGGTGATCTAATCGTCCTACTCAAATGCTTAGATTCCTTAGAACCACAAGTTCACAGTCCTGGCAGTGTTATTTCATACCTTAATCTCTCTTGAGTAGATAAATTTAATGCAATAAACATCACTGGACTAAAACTTCAGCTAATATAAATTGGGAAAACTCTACTGTGTCCACACTGAGGATCTGGCCCTTTCCAGACCTTCTTTGTGAGGAGATGTTAGAAGCCCTGCTCCTCTTATTTCTGTATGGAAGTTCAAGATGCCATGCCACTCTCTGGTTGGGTGGTTTGCCCCACTGCGGCTGGACATTTCCATCATCCCATTGGTTCATTGTGAAATATGTCTCTCTCCACTCTTGAGCTGGCTGTATTTCATTTGTGCATTGTAAAATCTGAGGTGGATTTTTGAGATTTCTCTGGATAAAAGGCAAATTAGCCATATAAATATTATTGTGATCTAATATCTTGTGAGAAAGAGGATGAAGAATAGATGAGTTATTGTAATTTTAAAACGTTTATGCATAGTGCACACTTTCATATTGATTTTATGGTACGCACTGTGAACCCCTTTGGATTGTGTGTTTGAGCCAAATGACGGAAAGGAACCCTTTGCTCTAAAAACTCTCTAATTGCAGGCAAATAAGTCTTTGGGGTCACTTTAGTCAGGGCCTGTAAACTGAAGCAAGGAGATTGTAGATGTCTCATTTACTAACCCTAGCAACTTCATTTTCTGGTGTCACATACCTGAAACAAGCATATCTAGATAATTAGGGTCACCTTAGTTCATGTATTCACTTCCCGTTCTGAAGCACATTCACCAATCCGTGCTGTAAACACAGGCAGAGCAAACAGTCGTTCCCATACAAGCACAAACAATGGCTCAACGAAAGAAAAGGCTGAAGTGACTTAAGCTATGTCTACACTGCACAGTTCACTTGGGTGATTGGCACCCAGGTATTCATTCACTCCAAGCCCAAAAAGGACCACTGCAATCTTCTAGTCTGACCACCTCACTGGAGCTGAGCCTTGTCATTTGAAAGCCCTACTCGCATTACTGTCTTTGTACTCACCCATGTGTGTCTGGGGGCAGATCCCATGGTTCTCTACTGAGATGCTCCAGGAGTCTTTCCAAGTCAATTGCAGGAGAACAAGTCTGTCTTTCAGGAGGAATCTGAGAACCATCAGCACTTCTGTGAGTTCCCCTGAGTTCTCCCTGCAAAGTCGGGGAGTTCCAGCCCACGTGTAAGTGGAGCCCCTGCTGGGTAAGCTAGCCCAGTGCTGAAAGCATTGCCAGACCTGGGTCAGAGGCTTTTCTGTGTGGATGAGCGTAGGGGAGTTAAAGCTAAAACCTCAGTATGAGCCCAGGCTGATGGCCCAGTATAGACGTACCCTTAGAAGAGAATGAGGGTATCCTGGAGAAAGCAAATCTCTAAGTGGGCTGGATTGCGACTCAGGCTGACTGACTATACAAAGGAACAAGGAGAAGTAAGAACTCCCCTTATGCTTCTGTGCAGGCTACTTAGACCTCTGCAGTGGGCAAAGGGGCTGAATTTTGGCAACTGAACTGGCACAGTGGTGGTGATCGTAACTTGCTGCAGGCGTGCCATAAGCAGATTACAGCCCCTTGCCCACCTCAGGGCAAGGGAGAAGAAGGGAGGATTGTGCATCTCTGAAGCACAATCACCCTAGGGACTGCTTGTGGGGTAGTGCAGTTTATGCACCACCCAAGCTGTAGGACCTTCTCTTTAGAGAACCCCTCTATAAGGAATGTGCATGGTTGGTTGGGTCCACTGTGGCTGAAGCACCAATGCAGCACTGGGCCTAAATCCATCTTTAGACCTATTGCTTTTTAAGAGTGTCCTGGGTTTTCCTCTGAGTCACGGGATATTCAAAGCTGTATTGTACGGCATGTCATCAGCAGTCCCCTTGGAACTTCTCTTGCTTTAAGATTATTAAAGCAAGCAGATCTTAGTGTAGCACATGATGCATTCTTGTGGTCACTTCTGCTTTAAAGTACTGCCACAAAATATTTAGCAGAGGTGCCAACTGTGTATTTCAAGACATCTAAACTTTGCATATCCACCTGCTGGGATTTACACTTCACATAGAGGATCAGCAGTCTACTGGAGTCTACAATCCACAGTGTGCAGCTCTGGATTTCCAGATCCTAATAGTTCCATCTCTGATGAGAAAACAATCTGGTTTATGAGGTCCCCTTTATTTACAGGCTTATAATCAGGAGTGGTTTAAAATGACAGTATTTTTTTTTCTTATCAGGGTACAGTATAGGGCTGACTAGAAAAAATATTGGCATTTGAAGTGTTGTTATAAGGCAGAGCAATGTCCCCCAAAAGGCAGGACTATCTATTAATAAATCCCACTGCAGGCATTGTATATCTCTTTGTAATATAAGGCATGTACAAAGTTTTCTGATCTCCGGTTGGCCTTGCTGCAAATCTGAGATGCACCCTAGGAAACTGGAAATTCCTCCTGGCAGCAAAGAAACTGATGACTGATATTTGGCAGAGCTGCAATCCCCATTCTGAGCTGATGGTCCTTAATCTGCATGCAGTAGGCTTCAGTGCAGTTCCAGCAGGTCACTGGTTCATGGCTGACTTGGTACTGTGCAGAAGCAGCACTTGGGAGTTCACTGCCAATCCTGACTCTGGTGAAATCACTGGAAGTTCTGCCATTAACTTCAGTGGGACGAGGTTTTCAGCCTAAGCATGTAATGCAACTGGGTTGTGACCCAAAGCCTGCTGAAATTGCTGGATGCCTTTCCTTCGATGCTAATGGGCTTTGTGTTTTCCTGAACACAGTACCTCGACCAGTGTGTGTTTCCCCAGGTGGAGGAACTGGCCCCAATGCGTGTGTCTAATAAAAGGCTACTTTGTGTATTTTTGGCAGTGTTCCTGAGGAGGACAGACTAAGGCCAAACACTTAAGAGCCTATGGGATTTTGGGAGCACAACACCTTCCATGGCACCATTCTCCCTCTCCCTTTGCCCTTTTTGAAGAGGCCCCTGTGGGTCTGTATTTGGCGAGAGGGAGGCCCAGGCACATACAGGGATTGGACCTCAGGGGATGCACATCATGTTCCTTGGCAACCAAGTAATACAGTCGAATTACTATTTGTACAGACCTTCCTCCAAGCTGTGGAAACTCTCTTAGAGAGTCCTGGCCTCAGTGGAGCTGGAGTGGGGGACAAAAGGCTCTGTGCTTATGCCTCAAGCATATTTTCCCCCCAGACCTACCTGTTTTTGAGGAGACCGGGGCGGGGGGGTGGAAAGGGGGGCTGTATCTTCTGCATTAAGAGGAGACCTCAGGAAACTTTGCAGGATTCCTCAATAGGCCCTGATTGAACTGCCAGCAAAGTCTATGGAAAAACACCCTTAGATTTCAACAAAAGGAGCAGCATCAAGCCCACAGCGTTCTCCTGAAAACAGCACCTGGTCCAGTGTGTTTTTCCACAGGAGGGGACAACTGGGCCCAATGCATGTGTTTAATAAAAGACTACTTCATGTAATTTCAGCAGTTGTTATAAATGGTCTCTCCAATGAATAGGGATATTGTGATAAGCTACAGCAAGCAAATAGAAAGCCTATTTACTCTTTTCTAAAGAGGGGACCAGTGCTGCAGTGTAAATTTGAGAAAATAAAGTATGTATTTATATTGACTTACTACTTAAACATTTGGAGGCGTGTACGATAAGATCTCTTTTCCCATAGCTGTGAGGCTTGGCATGTATATTTGTTTGAACATCTGGGGCATTTCTGTAATAATAAAAAAACCCAATAGCATTCTAAAGATTATCACCACCTCAATCAAGGGAATTACTCAGAGTTTAAACAGGAACAAAATAAATGTCATTTTACAATCCTGTACTGTGTGGATTGTTCCTAGAGGCAGCTGAGACTCTGCATCAAGAAATAAGTAAAGTGTTGTGATTCAGAACTGTTCAATAGCTCACTTAAACTCCACAATAATGGCTAGGTAGAAGAAGCCATTCTGTGTGAGGTTGACTGTTCTTAAAAGCTATATGACTTTTTTCATCAAATATTCAGAGGAATTAAATCAATGTTAAATGTCCTGTAGAGCTTGATTTGGTAGGATAAACTCTAAGAATAGCATCCAAAGCCTAGTGAAATTCCTAAAGGGGTAACCTGGAGTTTGTATGTGTCTATTGCTTAAAGAAAGAAGTTGACATCGTGACTTATCCTCATGAGGTTATGCGCACCTATGCAAGGCAGATGTAAACTGCTACCATTCTGATGTTATGTCCACTTGTCACTCTTGTCAAAGGTGCACATGACTGCGAAGGGTGCAGGACACTGGAGAGCCAGGCCTGTTGTTACAGTGGCTAATCTGTTGGTGTTGACAAAGATTTAAAAAACCACTTGCCACTTACTAGTGTCAAGAGTTCTTTGACTGGTGATAGAGAACCACCAAGTTCTAGCAAGTAAGGTTTCCCCATGTGTGAAGAAATATAGTGTCCAGTCCTGCAAACATTTACTACTAGGCATAGTGCTTAGTGACTATCTTGAGAAGTCTCATGAAAGTCAATGGGCAAATTCTCATTCACACTACGGGCTCTTTGCACTGCTCTGGCAGTACAAAGGAACTTTTTATTTAAGGCTGTAAAGTGGGTGTAAATGACAGCTCTTCACGCGGCTCTGACAGTGTAAGGAGGACTTAGACCATGGTGTAAATAAGATTACAATTCAATGGGGCTATCTTAAATATTTACATGGTCCCCATTACTGTAGTATCTGGGCTCCTCACAATCCTTAATGTAGTTATCCTCACAACACCCTTGTGAGGTAGGGAAGAGCAATTAACTCCATTTTACAGATGAGGTAACTGAGGCACAGAGAGGCTAAGTGACTGGCTCAAGGCCACACAGAGAGTCTGTGGCAGAGAAGGGAACTGAACTGAGATCTCCAGGGTCCCCTGTTAGTCCCACTGAGTCAGCAGTCCTTTTCTCTAATGATGGTAGGAAGAATTGCAGATCAAATTCACTTTTCTGCTCCAGCTGATTTGCACTGCTTTGGTGAGGTAAAGCAGCCAGAAATCAGGGTTCAGGTCATGCAGGAAGGTTGTTCAGGCACTTCGTTTGGGAGCTGGAACAGCTTTCCGATACTATCGCTTACCGTAAGTACCCAAAGTGTGCTTTGGCATTTTTTTCTTTAAGTCCTGGAGTACTGCCAGAAACCCATCTCATCCTTCCAATTAAATGAGCCTGATGGCTGCTTTGCATTGCCAAAGAAACAGCACATAACAGCAAATCTGGCCCATACTGCTTGCTGACATCACTGGTCCCTCTGACTCTCATGTGACTATGCCTGGTAAGGAGTGGGTTTGTCAGGCTAGGTCATTTGGTTATAATACTGTAAAATGTATTTTCCGAGTTTATTTCCCTTCACAGAGGTAGAAGGCTTGGTGTACGCTTTACTGATGCCTTGATTGGCTTGATCCAAGTGCATCTTTTGAATTATTTTCATGCAATGTGAAATTTGGTTTCTCTTTAAGTAGCGATGGGCAAACCATAAAATGTTTGGTTTGATTAGCTAGTCAATCCTAAATTACATTGCTTGTCTCCGTGTGTTTGTCGCCAAGCATGGGTTGGAAATATGGAGCTGCCTATCTTATAATATTTTGACACTTCCACTTGTGCATCGCTAGGTGCAATCTAGCTTGTATTGAAGACAATGGGAAATTCTCAGTGACTTCAGTAGGAACAGGACTGCATACTCTCTGGGGCATCATTAGACTTACCGCTTGCTCTTATTTTAAAAAATGTAGCCTTTTTATTGAAGTCATTTCCATGTACCTGATTCAGATTAGATTAATGACATGCTCTAACAAAAGACGTTCAATTTGGGTATTACTCCTGAAGGCTAAAAGAAAAGACAGAAGAAAATAATAAACCAGCCACTAAGAAATTAAATAACACAATAGATCCTATCCCATAGCACACAGTATTGGCATTGACCATTATGAAACTGAAGATAACTTTTCTCTTCTACTCCACTGCCGTTTGACAATCCAAGTTCTTTACTCTGCTAATACTATTTTCCATACTACTCCTATCTTGGAAGATTTGCGAGAGAGCTAGTTGGAAGCCAGTTTTATAACTTCAAAATTTCCTTTGGAATTGAAAATAGCAAACTATATTACATTCAAAACACTTTAATTCTTTCAAAACAAAATCGTTTCACTTAACTAATATTAGTTCATTTGCTTCAAATTTTTTATTATATTTAATGTTGTTGTATATTAAAGTTGAACCAAAACTAACTAAACTATTAAGTCAAAACAGCAGGCTGTTGGATATGAAATATTTCGACATTATTGAAACAAAATTAGGAAGTCAAAATGGGCTTTGGATCAGGACTTTAGTGGAGAGCAGAGTAAATAAGTAGACCAGCATATTTGAGTACTTTCTGAGCCCTGCTTAAATTGGTGTGCATCTGCAGTTAACCACCGCAGTTCTTAAGGGCCAGGTTTTTAGAGGAACACACTCACTGCCTCTGAGCCAGATCCTATTACCAACAACGTACATGTGAGCAGGATTGGGCCCACTGATTTTGGTGGGCGTCATAGATGCCCAAGTATCAGAGGGGTAGCCGTGTTAGTCTGGATCTGTAAAAGCAACAAAGAATCCTGTGGCACCTTATAGACTAACAGACGTTCTGCAGCATGAGCTTTCGTGGGTGAATACCCACTTCTTCAGATGCAAGTGGTGGAAATTTCCAGGGGCAGGTTTATATATGCAAGCAAGAAGCAAGCTAGCTTGCATATATGCCCCTGGAAATTTCCACCACTTGCATCTGAAGAAGTGGGTATTCACCCACGAAAGCTCATGCTGCAGAACGTCTGTTAGTCTATAAGGTGCCACATGATTCATAGATGCCCAAGCACCTCTGAAAACAAGGCCGCTGGTGCATTCTGGGAGCATGACGAAGCATGTAAAAGTGCTACATTCCAGCACAATATAGAGCTATTCCCTAGGTCCCTGTTAGGATGACCAGATGTCTCGATTTTATAGAGACAGTCCTGATATTTGGGGCTTTTTCTTATATAAACTTCTATTACCCCCCATCCCCGTCCCGATTTTTCACACATGCTATCTGGTCACCCTAGTCCCTGTGCCCAGTTGAGATCTGCAGGTAGCTGGAATGGAATCCTAGGATCTTGGACATGCAGCTAGGGACTTAGGAGTGTGAAAGTGAGCTTGCCAAGAGGGCTGACAGTTGCTTTTAGGATAATAATTCCTACCATGAATTTAGCATACCTAAGCCCCCAAATATAACTGAGTCATGAAGGCAATGTCATTACTCAGGACTTAAACGACCTAAATGAGGGCCGAAGTTAGCTGTAAGTGCTTCACATCCTCTCTTTAAACATCTAACCTAGTCTCTTTACAAGAATGGCAAAGGAACAACAGACACTTTCCAAATGTCCCATTATACCAACTCCTGCTCTTATTAAAATCAATGGGTCTGAATCTCATTTACACTATGGCCACTTTACACCGCTGTGATGATGTAAATGAGCCTTAAAGTAGGGGTAAATGTAACCACCTTACACTACCAGACTGGTGTATAGGTACCCAAATGTAACTGAGAATCAGGCCCAATGCCTTCAACAGGAACGGGCTCATGTCCTTAAATTCCTGCTGCCATTTTCCTAGACACTTGCAACTGATTGAGTGCTATGCTCTTTCCTCTTATTCTTCTGTCCGTCTGGTAGAACAGAAGCCATAGCCAGACAGGCCTGTTTAGAAAGATAGGCTTTTATGACAGAATAAATCAGTACAAACAGGATCCTCCAAATGTCAGAAGGAAAAATGTAGCCTGACTCCTTTTCTCTCTATAAAACCTTGCTATAATTTCAAGGTAGGAAGGAGTGTCATGTTAGACAAACAAACTAGCAGGGGAGCAGTGTGTTCAGTAGTCCCATATACCCTTTTTGTCACCACTAACCCTTGATTAACATACCTTCATGCAAAACATCTATTTGGCTCATCTAATCCCAATATTGATTCTGACCTCACCTTGCACACACAGCCTAGAGGAATTTTATATTCCATTGGTTGCTTTTTCATAAACATGCTACTGTACATATTTGTCTGTTTCCCTTCAGCCTGAGCCCTTTAAACAACCAGTGAACTATGTTTCTCGATTACCCTTTCCTTTGTTGTTGGCCTGCCCGCTCATCCTAACAGTGGTATTCATTTGAAATGATCCAAACCAGCAGCTTAATACTGCTAATAAATAAGTTTGGATTATCCAGGGCAAACTTTTTGTGTGCGTGGCTCCTTTAAAACCATTGAGCACAAAGACTCTAAAAACCTGTTTTCCCAAGGCATTTGGTTAGACAAAGATTAATAGTAAATATATAAATGAGAATTTGGGATGGAAAACTTCTGATTGTTTAAAGAATGTTATTGGCTAGTTTCTGACTAGTCCACCAATCAGAGGGTGTTGATGTAATGCATTAGTATATGGCTGAGTTGTCTGCAAGGATGATTGTTATATGGAAAGAAGAATTCCATCCTATTTCTAGTTCAGGATTTCAAGATCAGGATTTTCGGAGGAAGGCAGTAGATGAATTAGTTGACTTGGACTGACAGAGTGAGGGAGAATTACAGTTCAAAAAAAATCAGAAGAGGGAAAGGAAATTAACTTGGGTGACTATCTCTGTCAAGGCCACATCCTGCTTGCCTTCTACACACTTTGCACAGGTATAAACGACTAAGCAAAATACAAGTCAGTGAAGAATTGGGCCTGTACTGCAGTCAGCATCTCTGGTGTAAATCAGAGCACCACTCTGAATCCCTGTCAATCTCAGTTACTCTGGTGTCAATCAAGACTAGCCCTATGTAGTATAGATATACATTAGAACCCCACTGTGATGTCCATTAACGTAAAGTAGTGCTTTACTGGAGTTACTCTTGATTTACACAAGGGTGGGTGAGATCAATTTGGCCTATGATATTTGTATAGTACGGATACAATGACACCAATGTACAGCTTCAAATACCTGACAATTAATTAACTCTCCTATGATTTATTTTAACTCGGGGGGTGGGGGGGGAGGACATGCAAACAAATTTCTTAGACAAATTGGGATAAAGCATGGAAAAGAATATTGTGTTCTTTTTTATTTTGCACAGACTTATGAATGCCTATGAATTTAAATGAAGCAGGCACAGGTATCGCTGCCAGTGCTCTGACCCTGCTCAGGTGTGCTAGGGACAAGGCAAAAGGGCTCCCTTGACATTCCCCTGTCTTCCCCTCCCCATTAACCCCTACAATAAAGGACAGTATTTTGCCTTTAATACTTAAGCATGAATGTAAATGTTACTCAATAATATCAAGTGTGTATTATATTTACATATAAAATACTTCACCATCACCCACTCATCCTTCTTCCTAGTTCACCCCCATGGTGAAGCTGTACAGGTGCAACACTCCTAGTCACTTCAATAGCAAAAGACTGTAATGTCATAAATAAAAGACAATGGACAAATTTAGCCCTTACGGCAAGGCCCTTTATTCTCCTCTTGAAGCATAGACCACAGTGGCATCTGTTATAATGCCCCATTTCCACTGCCAAAACAGCAGAAAGGACCCTTAATTATAAATAAGAATCAGGCCTTATGACTTTCCTCTGGGGCCTGCTGGGCCTTTGATAGAAGGCTCTTATGAAAGCACAAATAGTTCACAAAACAGAAATAGGAATTCAAAATGTAACAGTGCCATTAGTTGAGCACTGTGCTTGGACCCATTCGATAAGCTGCCATTTCCCAGCTATCAGAAAGCTTTTAGGCCCATGGAAGTGGCCACAGGGATTTGTTCCTGAGAAGGAACAAATCCAACATGGCTACCTCATCAGTGCTTTTAAGCAAATCAATTTCCTTAAATATTTAAAAGTTGTGGAAAGAAATGGTCCCAGAGCAAGAAACCTAAAAATTCCAAGGGATGAAGAGAAGCATCGGCAAATGATGAACCTTGATCAATTACAGTGTGAACATGTGATGGCCGCCATCTTGGGACTAAGCTGAGGACTCCCTAACTAGGGCTGTAATGGACTCTGCGGACCAGGCCCAGAGAGAGACCTGTAACACCGCACAGCAGTGGGTTACAGGCCTGGACACAGGGCTAGACTGTGACCAGGCTAGTTCAGGGAATGGAAAGTGATGTTGTAATGAGCCATACCCCATGCCAACCCCTGTGATGGGGCCAGCCACAATCTGACTGGTGAGCAGAGGCAGCACTCCCAGCTAGTATCACTGATTTGAACAAGCCTCTCTAAAGGAGGCAAGGAGGGGAACTATCCCCATTTCCATTCAAAGCCAAATCATCCAGCATGAGGTGGAGTCCACACTGCACAGAATCATAGAATATCAGAGTTGGAAGGGACCCCAGGAAGTCAACTAGTCCAACCCTCTGCTCAAAGCAGGACCAGTTCCCAATTAAATCATCCCAGCCAGGGCTTTGTCAAGCTGGGCCTTAAAAACCTCTAAGGAAGGAGATTCCACCACCTCCCTAGGTAACCCAGTCCAGTGCTTCACCACCCTCCTAGTGAAAGTGCACCCTTTCATAAAAGCAGCTGATTTGCCAGGGTTGTTTTCGCTGCAGTACAGCCCATTCCTGCCTACACTCCTGCCCCACCTTCTCTCCTCTCCCCACACAACTCAGCCGCTGACGGTATGTTTACACTGCCAGGGCCGGCTCCAGGCACCAGCTCAGCAAGCAGGTGCGTGAGGTGGCCAAGGGGAAGGGGCAGCACGTCGGGCTCTTCGGCAGCAATTTGACAGCAGGTCCTCCCCTCAGAGAGGGACCAAGGGACCCGCCGCCAAATTGCTACTGAAGAAGAGAGCGGCGCGGTGGAGCTGCCGCTGATTGTGATCGTGGCTTTTTTTTTTTTTCTTCCGCCGCTTGGGGCGGCAAAACCCCTGGAGCCGTCCCTGTACACTGCATACTCCTTTCCTGCATGTCCCCCAGCATGAATGTAAATGGTGAGGCATTGGTTAGAGTAGAATAGAGACATGCCTGAACCCTAGGGGTATGTACCCTACACAGCCCTCTACTCTCCCAAGCAGTGCACCACCCATCTACACTGCTATTCTCAGCAGCGTAGTGTCCTGCTGCTGGGGTCTTTCCCCACAGCCTTCCCCTGCCAGAGCCTTCTACTGTCATGAATAACTACACTGTGTAGTGTGGCACAGCCTGCCCTTGCTGCGGTATGACACTACCTGACACTGCTAGTGGTGGGCAGTGTAGACTTACCTTGAACTAATCACAATTTGGACTGTAATTTAACCTCAACCTTTATTGTCTGCCGTTCACCCTCTTGTGGTGATCTTTTCTACTCAAACTGCTGATGACTATGGCTGAGTGGGAAGGAGCAGTACAATTATCTCTAGCCCCAGCACTTAGTGTCTGAGCCCTTTACAGTCTTTCAAATTACCCACACAAAGCCCATGCCATGATGTCCCCGCTGTCTTTTTCCCTGTTATCTTTACCCAGATACTTTCAGCTGGTCTGCTTCTCACTTCTGTCTGGACATATAAAGTTGTGTATATATTCTTGATGTACAACATAGCAACACCTCTTCTTTTTCCTGTGTGTCCACCTGAACAAGCTACACCTCTCTATAGCAGTATAGATAGATATAGATAGATATAGAACACAAAAAATGATAGAACTAAAGCTGGTTTTTTTAAGTGAAACAAAAATTAGCAGATTTTTTTTTATTTTGAGGGGGGAAGGTTAAATTACAATTCAAAATTTCAAAGATTTTTTTTCCAAAATCTAAAAATGTAAACTAGCTCTGTCAGTAACAATCTGATTATTCAGTATATAAGAGCTTTAAAATAAAGTGCATTTTCCTTGGCACCCAGAGCATCAGTTTTGTTGGTCAGACATCATTCAGTAGGTTTAATTAAAGACATTAAAATTTCACCATGCTATTTTCACCACAACGTACTGTCACTTATTTCACGTAATTTTTGGAATATGAATCATAGACAGCACTGAGAGCTTGAGGGCTGTAATAAACTCTAGGAGGAGGGAACTGTAGTATAATTTAAAATTACTCAAACTTCTTTAAGAGTGAACAACAGGTGACATCAGCCAAACTGAGCTGTAAATAAGGACTTTAAATAACCCAATAATTAACGACACAGTTGGAGTGCTACTTCAGGGGAAGTTAAGAAGTTTTTTTTTTTTTTTCACATATGCATCAGACATAATTAATTCCAGGTGGCTACTTCATCTTTGTGTTTGAACAGCTACTGTTGTTGCATCAGAGCTCACAGCTGTAATAGACTGCAAGACTAATCAAATCTAAGATCAGATTTAGGCCTACCATCATATAGGAAGGTACTGTTTCTCATTTACATGAAGGCCCCCTTTACACTGCTCTGACAGCATAAAGATCCTTAATGTGGCTTTAATGTAAATGAGAATCGGACCAAGTCTCTGGCCTCTGCTGAGGCTGGTTTCCTTTCAATGGGATAGTGCAGTTTTGCCTTTTTTTTTTTTTTTAAATAAACCCATTGTTTGGATTCGTGCTCCCAGAACACTATAATATATAACAATCTCAGTCTCTGGATGAGAATTCAGTCTTCTTGTTACCATCACTGATAGACTGCAGTGTACATTTGATATTGAAAGATGATTGTGATTAATTTAATAAATAATAGATTCCAATATGACAATGAATTCATCTAGGCTGAGTGCAAATATGCTGGAGGCACTTCCTCTTTGATCTTCCCATAGTATTTCTTTGAGAAATACCTGCTTAGCTACTACTTCCCCTCTGGCTATTTTTTAACAAACCATTGATGTGCTTGCTCTCTCCAGGGTTTAAATTACGGAGGTGTTGGTCATGGATCCATAGCTAAGGTTGACTTGAGTTTTGCACTTAAAGTGGAGATTTTGAAAGCTCTGGCTATTTCTCCCCCACCCCCAGTAAATGAAATAACTTCTTAAAAATTCTGCTTGGAATGTTACAGATCTAGTAACAGTATATGTCTATACTACGGGATTATTCCAATTTTACAGAAATCAATTTTTGGAAACAGATTGTATAAAGTCGAGTGCACGCAGCCACACTAAGCACATTAATTTGGCGGTGTGTGTCCATGTACCAAGGCTGGCGTCGACTTCTGGAGTGTTGCACTGTGGGTAGCTATCCCATAGCTATCCCATAGTTCCCGCAGTCTCCCCCGCCCATTGGAATTCTGGGTTGAGATCACAATGCCTGATGGGGCCAAAAATTTGTCACGGGTGGTTATGGGTAAATGTTGTCAGTCAATCCTCCCTCCGTGAAAGCAATGGCAGACAATCATTTTGGACCCTTTTCCCTGGATTGCCTGGGCAGATGCCATAGCACAGCAACCATGGAGCCCATTCAGCCTTTTTTCACTGTCACCGTATGTCTACTGGATGCTGCTGGCAGACATAGTACTGCAGCGCTACACAGCAGCATCCCCTTGCCTTTTGCAAATTAGCAAAGACGGTCACCATCCCTACTGTACCGTCTGCTGCTTTGCAAGTTGACAATGACAGTTACCAGTCACACTGTATCGTCTACTGCTGCCATGGGTGCTCCTGGCCGGCCTTGGTGAGGTCGGTCGGGGGCACATAGACAAAAATGGGAATGACTCCCCAGGTCATTCTCTTCTTTAAGTTTTGTCTAATGGAGAGTCAGTCCTGCCTAGTATCAGAGGGGTAGCCGTGTTAGTCTGGATCTGTAAAAGCAACAAAGAATCCTGTGGCACCTTATAGACTAACAGACGTTTTGCAGCATGAGCTTTCGTGGGTGAATACCCACTTCTTCGGATGCAACTCTTGCATCCGAAGAAGTGGGTATTCACCCACGAAAGCTCATGCTGCAAAACGTCTGTTAGTCTATAAGGTGCCACAGGATTCTTTGTTGCTTTTACAGTCCTGCCTAGAATATCAGGTAAGCCTACTAAAGAACCAGAGAGGCAAACGGCCGCTCCGGGTCAGAGCCCCAGACATCCCGCAGTAATGATGAGCTGCATGCCATTCTAGGGGGTGCCCCTGCAACAACCCCACCCGTTGCTTCCCTCCTTCCCCACCCCTCCTGGGCTACCGTGGCAGTTATCCCCCATTTGTGTGATGAAGTAATAAAGAATGCATGAATAAGAAACAACACTGACTTTATTGCAAGCAGAGATCAAAGGGGGAGGGGAGAGCGGTTGGCTTACAGTGAAATAGAGTGAACCACCATTCTGCACTTGTTCAGCCTATAGCTGAAAATGGGAATCTGTGACAAGCACTAGGATAGAAGCACAGGCAGGACTGAATCTCCATTTGTGTGTGGGCCTTTGGTTGACACTGATAAAATACAAAATGTCCCAGGATATGTATTTTGGGGGACAGTTCTAAACGGCAGCTTAATTTTTCTATTTGCAACAAAATGTAGAGGTCTAAGTATCTGATTGTGAGCCCTGGTAGCAAGAGGTAGGCCGGGGTAGGCGCGACTGTGCAGTCCTGCTGACTGGGAGAGCAGCCTGAGGCAGAAGCCTCCAGTTGGCATGATATTCCAGGTAGGTCTGAATCTCCATTAGACAAAACTTAAAGAAGAGAATGACCTGGAGTCATTCCCATTTTTGCCCAGGCGCCCCCGGCTGACCTCACCGAGGCCAGCCAGGAGCACCCACGGGACGACGACGATGGATACCAGTCCTACTGTACTGTCTGCCGTCCGCAAGGCAAGGCAAGGGGATGCTGCTGTGTAGCGCTGCAGCATCACGTCTGCAAGCAGCATCCAGTAGACATACGGTGACATTGAAAAAAGGCGAGAAACGATTTTTTCCCCTTTGCTTTCACAGGGTGTGGGGCTGATGACATATACCCTGAACCACCTGCGACAATGTTTTTGACCCTTCAGGCTTTGGGAGCTCAGCCCAGAATTCAAATGGTTTTTGGAGAGTGCGGGAACTGTGGGATAGCTACAGTCGTCAGTCATCCCTCCCTCCGTGAGCGTCCATTTGATTCTTTGACTTTCTGGTACGCTTGTCTCAGCTCCTTAAGTTTCATGCAGCACTGTGTTGAGTCCCTGTTGAGGCCTCTGTCCATCATGGCCTTGGAGATTTTTTCAAATGCTTTGGCATTTCGTCTATTGGAACTGAGTTCTGATAGAACAGATTCATCTCCCCATACAGAGATCAGATTCAGTATCTCCCGTATGGTCCATGCTGGAGCTCTTTTTTGATTCTGGGACTGCATGGTCACCTGTGCTGATCAGCGCTCCACGCTGGGCAAACATGAAATGAAATTCAAAAGTTCGCGGGGCTTTTCCTGTCTACCAGGCCAGTGCATCCGAGTTCAGATTGCTGTCCAGAGAGGTCACAATGGTGCACTGTGGGATAGCTCCCGGAGGCCAATACCGTCGAATTGCGACCACACTAACCCTAATTCGAAATGGCAATACCAATTTCAGTGCTACTCCCCTCGTCGGGGAGGAGTACAGATATCGATATTAAAAGCCCTTTATATCGAAGTAAAGGGCTTCGTTGTGTGGACGGGTGCAGGGTTAATTCGATTTAACGATGCTAAATTCGAGATAAACTCATAGTGTAGACCAGGCCATACTGTTGATCTGGTGGGATGCTGCAGTAAATCCTCCAACATGGAGCTTATGATCATTTCACACTTCATGTAACGTGCTGTTGTTAGCCACATTATATAGTCTCAGTGCTGTGCAAATGTTCATACCCTTACAGATATAATAATTAAGGGCCAGATCCAAAGCTGGTGTAAATAATTGTCAATCCACTAAAGCCAAAGGAACTATGCCAGTCTGTGTCAGATGAAGTTCCAGCCCTGTATACATACTATTTATTTCTCCAAAGAACTCTGTGTGCTATTTTATGTTCTACCCACTCTTGCTCAGTTCAGGAAAACTGGCACAAGACGGTCTAAAAGAAATTCTTATGTGCACCCTGCATCAGCCAAGCATATGGTGCCTGAAGAAGATTCCTCCCTTTAGAAGGACAGGTGTATTTCTGCTGTCGGCCTCCTCAGATGACCACTACTGCAGGGTTATCTTAGCTTTCTGCTGTGGTTCCATATGAGGTCTGCAGTTAGGAGCCTTTGGAGAGGCTGAGATGATGCACTCTTCAGTCATACAGCACCCAACAGTGGCTGTAGTAGAGCTGGTTGGAACTTTTTTTCCCATGGAGAACTTTCACTTTGTCCAAAACCAGAATTCCAAAAACTGAAACTTTCAATATGTGAAATTGAAACACAATATTTCATTAGGGGCTGAGTCAACATCAAGTGTATATGCCTGAGTTACCACGATGCCTCCCAGGGAGCTCTCGTTCAGATGCTTCATGCCCAATTCTCCTCTACAAATACATTCTTCTCCCTGGCCAGACTACACCTCACATTGCAATATGGTGTCGTCTCTTGCTGACCAATCTTGGGAGTTACATGGCTGTGCCGCATCGTGAGAGCGAGAGAGGAGAAAAGGGACACGAGGCTCACAAATTGCAGCTCCTGGGAGGCACGGGGACAGCACAGGAGGATGAGTTTTAATAGCAACATGAAATATTTTGACTAGGGAATGTTGAAACATGTTGTACTGACACTTCCAAATTGAAAAGTTTCCATTTTCAGCTGAAAATTTTAAACCATCTTCCCCACATTACTCTCCATCCCAAAAATATTCCAGGGAAAGCAGATACATCTACTGGAACAAGTTTTCTGTCAAAAAAACAGTTGAGACAGAAAACTTTTGAGCGTCCCTATGCTCATCATAAAGGAGTGTATAGATAAAGGGTAGGAGGCTTCTGATGGGATCTCCCTTCCTTTTGAAGCCCTGTGCAAGGCTAAGCACAATCTGTGCCTTAGTGTTGATCTTATATTTGTATGTTATGATGTACATAGTTTATTCAGTTACTTATGTGTTGATTCAACATATTGCCTCCAGGAAGACCATGTCCTTTTTTGCCAAGCTTAGGAAGGCACAGGTAGTATTTAATATAAGTAAATAATGTGTTGTTACACAATCATTATATACTACAGGACATATTGTGGGCCCAATTCCCTAAGACCAGAACTTGAAAGCAAACACTAAAAATCTACAAATCAGGATATAAATCAGCTTAAAAAGCAGGCATATCCCTCTATAATTCTCCCCTTGCAATTGTGCTGACTGACCAGACCCTCCCAACAATCTTCCAGCTGGAAAGGGGACCTCTTAAGGGAGGCTTTTTATCTCCCTGAAATGTTTCAAATTATCACTGGAACCACTGCTGATGCAAATGAGACAGCTTCCAAATATAGGCATTAGCATAAATAAGGACAGTTGCCATAAGTGTGAAAGATCCAGATTTCATACTCTAAAAATAGGAACACTGTGCCATAATATGCCCTTGGATTTAGGAGGAGAACCTCTTGTAAGCCACAATAGGCATGGCTACCGGCCACCAACTTGGAAAGCCGTCTCCCATACGTTCATATTTTCAAACTCATCAGATTCATCCCTGGAGTTTGTGTTCCCCTCCCCCATATTAATATAAATGTTTGTAGGATAGAGCAGATGAGAGAGGCATAAATATTGGCACACAGTTGGGTATTGGGCTCTTTTTAAAACCAAACAAATCCTTTGGCTCATAGTTTGCACATGCAAATTGGGTAAATGTTTTTGAAAATGTGATTCTGGGAAGGCCTGGCCCCCACCCCATTTTTGCTTTAATTTACCTTTGGCTCCCAGTTTGGTTGTCATGTTTAATATTGTTGATTTCCACGCCAGATGTAGCTGATGTGAATAATTTAAGAGAGTAACTTAAACTCTTGAAATTAAACTTTTTGTGTGTGTTCTAAAATCCTGGGTATTTGGATTTTTAATTTAATAGGAGAAGGGGGGAGGGAGATGAAACCACAGTCAAGCCAAAGAAGACTACAAATCCAGTGTTTCAGCATCACAGAAAATTAAGCACAGCAGGCCAGAAAAGCGGCACAATCTATTTGATTTTTTTTGCCAAGGGCAAATATGATAGAAAATATATAACTAAATATCCAACAATCCTATGAAATGGCCTAATGAGAGAGCCTTTCCTAGAGGGAACAGTTAGTAGTCCTGTTATCTTTACATAGCTTCAGCACTGGTATCTGTTTTCTTTAAATATGATATTAAATGAAAGGTCTTCGTGGATGCTCAGAATAGTTCACAGAGGGTATGTGGTTATTCTGGTGCCCATGCTCTTTAATTCAGAAAATGCACAGACTGAAAGCTAGAACAACAAAGAGCCCTTGAACTGCAGCCATATGGCTCTTTCACAGCAGAATGCTGTAGCTCTCATGTTTTATTACTTACACACTTTAAATACCTGCAGTCAACAGTAGGCAAAGTAGAATGTAGGCTACAGAGGTTATATGCCTGCCCCCACCACCCCAGTATTGTTGTAATGTGAGGTAATATATATGCATAGGTAATTAGCTACTTTTTTTTTCTATGCCTCTTTTGGGTGCTGCTCATACAACACAGCAGTGATCAGAAGCATTATCTCCAGGGGAAGGGTGTGTAGGAATGTACTGGCTCTAGGAATGAAATTAACATGCTGGAAATGCTTATTCATTGCTGCTAAAAAGTCACTCCCACTCAGGCTGACTTTTGCAGTCAGTAGGTCATTGCCAGGTTAGCAACAGGGCAGGTACTTGGGTGCTTCATTCAGTATGTTAATCGTTAGAATGTGTGTGAAATTATTGATAAATTTTAAAGTTTTCTGTATTACAAAATGATAACACGGAATTAAAATATCCAGTACACTGATCATTCCCTGGTCTTTGCAAGGATGTGAGAGTTGACCTTATGAGTTAACAATAAATAGCAATATAACATATATAACTGGGGTAGACAGCCTATGGCACGGGTGCCGAAGGCGGCACGCAAGCTGATTTTCAGTGGCACTCACACTGCCTGGGTCCTGGCCACTGGTCCGGGGGGCTCTGCATTTTAATTTAATTTTAAATGAAGCTTCTTAAACATTTTAAAAACCTTATTTACTTTATATACAACAATAGTTTAGTTATATATTATAGACTTATAGAAAGAGACCTTCTAAAAATGTTAAAATGTATTGCTGGCACGCGAAACCTTAAATTAGAATGAATAAACGAAGACTCGGCCCACCACTTCTGAAAGGTTGCCGGCCCCGATATACAATATAGCGCTTCTCTCCCCTTCTGTGTGCCCCTATAAAATGATCAGTACAGTCAACAAGCTAATTAAGAGCTAGAGTCTGTCTTTTGCAGGTCAAGGGGAGCTATAAGGGGTGCAAGAAGGATTAACTGCAGGTTGTATCCCAAGGAAAAAAATGGATAGCTTCTCCTAGTGTTTTTCTCTGCAAAACCAGGTCTAAAACATGGGATAGCATTAGATTTATCTGTACACACTTTCTAACATGCTAAACTATCTAAGGGCAGGTCTACACTATGGGGGAAAATCGATATAAGATACGCAACTTCAGCTACGTGAATAACGTAGCTGAAGTCGAAGTATCTGATATCGAATTACTTACCGTCCTCACAGCGTGGGATCGACGTCCGCGGCTCCCCATGTCAACTCCACTACCACCGTTCGCGTTGATGGAGTTACGGAGTCGACATGAGCGCGTTCGGGGATCGATATATCGCGTCTAGATGAGACGCGATATATCGATCCCCGAGAAATCGATTGCTACCCGCCGATACGGCGGGTAGTGAAGACGTACCCTAAGAAATGTTTGTATTACTTCCAGATTAGAAAATAGCAACCAAAGCCACTGTGTGTCTGAATGGCAAATGTGATCTTGATGAAGCACTGACACAGATCAGTGCTTCATATAATAGATTTGGATGGGCTATAATGCTCTTTTGCATCCTTGTGGCAGTGAGAGATGGTATGCCTGTGTGAGGCCCAGTATTTCACTGTAAAAACACTCCTGATTTTTGCAGTGAAGACATAGCCCTAACATAAAAACCCAGAACTGCTAATACCCTGTTCTCCCTACTAAACTTTAGGACACACTTCCTTCTATTGATGTGTGGATGAGGTGGAAAAATAACAATAGAAACGACAAGGATAGCAATCGACTTGCAAACTGTAGTGAGTTAGCCTTCAGGCCCATTGCAACATGGCAATGTCAGAGGCAGAGTTTAGGGGCCATGTACAGCTAAAACCATGCTAACGACAGTAACAGTGAGCTAGATCATCAGCCTTGGTTAAACAGGAGACTTTCAGCACTGTGCATAGAGACAGCATTCAGAGGACTGGCCAGAGCAGTCCATATCCCTGCAGAAGACAACAGAGGCAGAACTTTTCGCTAACATGCACACACACATGCACACCCTTTCCCAGACACATTTCCTGTATCATTTTCAGGAAGTTACCTGTGTACAAAAAAAAAAAAAAGCTGTTGTGAAATCAGGTGAATAAAAATTGGAAAAGCAAAAGGAAACATAGCGCACAAATAAGTTTAAAAAAACAAAAAAACAAACCCTCCATTCAAACTCACATTTACTTTAGAGGGGCTTAAAGCCGTTACTAAAGTAAAGAAGGAAGAAAAGATTAAAACATTATTTCTGTTCCAAGTGCCTTTGTCAGGAAAGGAGAGGTTACTCACCTTGTGCAGTAACTGGAGGTCTTTGAAATGTGTATCCCGGTGGGTGCTCCACTTTCGGTGGCGGTGCGTCCCGGCACCGTCCATTGGAGATTTAAGGTAGCAGTATCCGCATAGGTCACGTGTGCGCATCAGGAGTCCCGTGGTGCTAACGATGCCACATGTAGCGCGTGCATGACCTGAGCCTTCTAGTCCCTTCTCTACCCCAGAGTCCCCACTGCAAACTCTGAAGTAGAGGGGAGGAGGTCGGGTAGTGGAGCACCCACAGGAACACACATCTCGAAGAACTCCAGTTACTGCACAAGGTGAGTAACCTCTCCTTCTTCTTTGAGTGGTGTCCCTGTGGGTTCTCCACTTCAGGTGACTGTAGAGCAGTGCCCCTCTGAGGGCTGGGGGGAATTCAGATTAGTATGAGTCACTGAGGTAAGTACTGTGAGCCCACTACGGCATCAGTTCTGGAGTCCTCTGTGATTGCATTGTGTTTTTGCAAATCTGTGGACAGAGGCCCAAGTGGCTGCCTTACAAATTTCTAGTAATGGAACATTATTGAGGAATGCTATGGAGGTTGAAATTGATCTAGTGGAGTGTGCCCCTAATGTGCTCCGGTGGATCTGTATGCCTGATATGATAGCACATTTGAATGCATGTGAAAATCCATTTAGATAATTTCTGAGTGGATATGGCATCTCCCTTTGAGCGCTTGGTAGTAGACATGAAGAGTCTGGGGGATTTCCAGAAAGGTTTGGTTCATTCAATGTAGGACGCTAAAGCCCTTCTCACATCTAGAGTGTGCAGCTTCTGTCAGGTTACCATGAGGTTTAGGGTAGAATGTCGGGAGGTGAATAGGTTGATTAAAGAAAACTTTAGTAAAAACTTTGGATGTGGACGTAGAGTGACTTTGTCATTGAAAAATGTTGTGTATGGGGGGAACAGCCATGAGTGCCCCCATCTCACTCACCCTTCTGGTCAAGGTAATGGCAACCAGGAATGCCACTTTCATCGATAAGTGGAGTAGCGAACAGGGACCTAGTGGTTCGAATGGTGGTCTGGTGATGCATTTCAGTACTAGGTTGAGGTCCCATGTTGGGGTAGGTCATCTCAGATCTGGGTCTACCTTCATGAGGCCCGTCAGGAAACATTTCGTAACTGGCTGTGTAAACATCCAGGTTCTATCAATCTCTTGATGGAATGCCGAGATGGCCGTGAGATGAACTTTGATCAAGCTCATCCTTAAGCCAGAACTTTTTAAGTTCCAATAGGTATTCTAAAATCAATGGTAGTGGTACTGAATCGCTCATCGAGTGTCTTCCTTGACACCATGCAGAGAACCTCTTCCATTTCTGAAGGTAGGTATTTCTCATAGTTGGCTTCCTGCTGTTTAATAGTACAAGTTTAACTTATTCTGAGCAGATTAGTTCATCACG
Organism: Mauremys reevesii; assembly: GCF_016161935.1. Taxonomy (NCBI): domain Eukaryota; kingdom Metazoa; phylum Chordata; order Testudines; family Geoemydidae; genus Mauremys; species Mauremys reevesii. The sequence continues at coordinate 128,282,287 of NC_052628.1, forward strand.
ATGGAACCGTTCAGGACCCACGCCTGCAGGCGAAGTGTCTCTATGTTTGGGTTGAGTGTGCGACCGTTGTGCTGCAAGAGCAGATCTGGATGACGAAGGAGAGCTCGTGGGGTGCATGTTGCCATGCGCAACAGGTATGGGTACCATGCTTGTCTTGGCTATGTCAGGACTATTAGGATAACTTTTGCCCTGTCTGTTCGTATTTTGTGTAGCACGTGTGATATCACTGGTATTGGTGGAAACACATACATGAGTGGAGCCTCCCATTTGATAAGGAAGGCGTCTCCCAATGACTGTAGTCCTAGTCCTGCTCTTGAGCAGAACATCATGAATTTTCAATTAGTCTGGGATGTGAACTGACCAATGGTGGGTGTGCCCCACCATCAGAAGATTGACCAGAGAACATCTCCATTCATCTCCCATTCGTGACCTTGGGAGAAGTATCTGCTGAGCGTGTCTGCTGTCATGTTCTGGCTGCCTTGCAGGTAACATGCTGAGATGTTAATGTTGTGTTGTATGCATCAATTCCACAGTTTCATGGCCTCTGTGCATAGAGAATGTGATCAAGCTCCTCCTTGCCTGTTGATGTAAACCATGCAGGCAGTGTTGTCGGTCATCACTCAAATAGGTTTGTTCTATATATGAGGTGGGAATTGTCTGCAGGCTTTGCGTACTGCACGTAGCTTTAGCAGATTGATATGCAGTTGAATTTCTTCCAGAGACCATTTGCCCTATATCGTTTGTTGACCCATGTGAGCTCCCCAACCTATCAGTGAGGTGTCTGTGGTGATTACTGTTGTCGGGGGTTCCTGTTGAAAAGGGATACTCATACAGACATTTTGTGGTCTTGTCCACCATTGTAGTGAAATCAGGATATTTGCTGGAACTGTGAGCCATTTGTGTAGGTTGTGTTTGCTTGGTATATATACCGTGCTTAGCCAACCTTGTAGGCATCTCATATGTAGTCTTGCATGTCGTACCATGAATTTCATGGCTGCCATGTGTCCTAGTAGTTGTAGGACAGTGCAAACCTGAGCTTGGGGACTGATTGAATAGATTGAATAAAATTGGACCCAAAACCGAACCTTGAGAAACTCCACTGGGGTTACCAGTGGAGTTCCTCAAGGTTCGGTTTTGGGTCCAATTTTATTCAATCTATTTATTGCTGACCTGGGAACCAAGAGTAGGGGTGGGCTGATAAAGTTTGCGGATGACACCAAGTTGGGAGGTATTGCCAATTCGGAAAAGGATCGGGTTATCCTCCAGGGAGATTTGGATGACCTTGTAAACTGGAGTATTAGTAACAGGATGAAATTCAATAGTGAGAAGTGTAAGGTTATGCATTTAGGGATGACTAACAAGAATTTTAGTTATAAGCTGGGGACGCACCAGTTGGAAGTAACGGAGGAGGAGAAGGACCTAGGAGTCCTGGTTGATCGTAGGATGACTATGAGTAGGCAATGTGATGTGGCCGTTAAAAAAGCTAATGCGGTCTTGGGATGCATTAGGCAAGGTATTTCTAGCAGGGATAAGGAGGTGCTAGTCCTGTTATATAAGGCGTTGGTGAGACCTCATTTGGAGTATTGTGTGCAGTTTTGGTCTCCCATGTTTAAGAAGGATGAATTCAAACTGGAACGGGTACAAAGAAGGGCCACTAGAATGATCCGAGGAATGGAAGGCCTGTCGTATGAAAGGAGACTTGAGGAGCTCGGTTTGTTTTCCTTAACCAAAAGAAGGATAAGAGGAGATATGATTGCACTCTTTAAATATATCAGAAGGATAAATACCAGGGAAGGAGAGGAATTATTTCAGCTCAGTGCTAATGTGGACACGAGGACAAACGGATATAAATTGTCAGTCAGGAAATTTAGGCTTGAAATTAGACGAAGGTTTCTAACCATCAGGGGAGTGCAATACTGGAACAGCCTACCGAGGGAAACAGTGGGGGCGAAGGACCTCCATGACTTTAAGATTAAGCTAGATAAGTTTATGGAGGAGATGGTATGATAGGATAACGGGCTTAGTCAATAGGTCAATTAAGTGCCACACTGGTAATTAGTACAATGGGTCAATGATAGGATATTGTTAGCCTTTTTCCAGAGGGTATGGCTGGAGAGTCTTGCCCGCATGCTCGGGGTTCAGCTGACCGCCATATTTGGGGTCGGGAAGGAATTTTCCTCCAGGGAAGATTGGCAGTGGCCCTGGAGCTTTTTCGCCTTCCTCCGAAGCATGGGGCAGGGGTCGCTTGCTAAAGGAGTGGGTGGATCGGCTTATGTGGCCTGCATCTTGCAGGAGGTCAGACTAGATGATCATAATGGTCCCTTCTGATCTTGAATTCTATGATTCTATGATTCTATGATTTGTACCTCTGAGATGAGGTTTGTGAATCTGATCAGAAGTAATGATGCCTTGCCTTCTATGGCATCGAGGTGTTCCCTGATGAAGTCCTGTTGTTGGACCGGGGTTACGGTTGATTTCCATTTGTTTATTTGTAGGCCCAACTCCCGGAATAGTGTGATAGTGGTCCAGACTGCATCCATTGTGTCTCGTAGAGTTGGGCCTTTGATTAGGCAATCGCCCAGGTAGGGAAAAAACATTATCCCGTGTTTGCATAAATGTGCCACTACCACTGATAGGGTTTTGGAGAAGACTCTTGGTGCAGTGGATAGGCTGAATGGTAGTACTCTATATTGGAAGTGGTCTTGTTCTACCGTGAATCATAAGAATTTCCTGTGAGGCAGGTGAATGGTTATTGTCCCTGCCAGCAGGTATATGGGATCTTGGGGAGCAATTACCACACGGGTGGGGTGCAAAATAAACTTTATTAAGAAAATACAAAAACAGGGAAAATTCAATAGTGAGGGGTATGGGGTTGTTAAGGTAGACAATTGGGGAGGGGTTTCTTTTTGGTGAACAGTAAGAGGGTTTCAATAGTGGGGTACAACACAGTAGGATACAATACAGTGGGTAATCAGTTAACACTGAGGTATAAATGTAACAGGTAGCTAGCGATTTCTATGTAAAAAGGTGTGTCACAGCAGCATATAACCAACTAACAGTTATGGATAAAATGTGTTAAATAAACAATTTTAGGTAAAAATGTGTCACAGTGGTGTAAATGTAGAATGTGAGGGGTATCAGAAAGGAAAAAAGTAACCAATGGAATTTTATGCTAGAGATTTAAACTTAGTGAGACAGAACAAACAGGTTGCAAGCTTAAGCAGCAGAGAGAGTGTAACAAGGTAGAAAGACACAGAGAAGCTGGGGGGGGGGTGTTTGCAGTGGGAAGACAGACAATTACAATTATACAGAACACAGCAAAATCTTATCTATGATCTAACTTAACCAAGACTACACAAATTAGCAAGTAACACAACACAATGCAACAATTCTCTAAGCCTAACTTACAAAGTATAATGCTAAACTTAACTTAATGGGTGCACCTTATGCTAAGGGTAGTTTCAGAGGGCTGAGTGGTGTGTGTCCAGGACACAGCTCCAAAGAGGGCGGGGGGTGACTGCAGCAGTGGGGTGGCTGCAAGCAGGCTTATTTCTAGCAGCAAAGGCACTGCAGAACTAGAAACAGATTACAGATACAGCTTGGGTCTGCCTGCTGGGGAAAGAAAGCCAGCAGCCAAGACAGGGGGAGTTTAAGAGAGGTTTTAAGACACAGACCAAGGTTTAGCTTGATTCTGTGTGCTGGGGAGACTGAGCCAGCAGCTAAAATAATAAAATAAAAGTATAGAAAGTTTCACAGAGGGATTCTTACCATCCCCCAAGGCAGCAGCAGAGGCAGAAGCAGCAAGAACATCAGAAGGCTCGGTACAGTCTTGATAATCAGGAGATCTCTCAGGCAGCAATTCGTTCTTTGTGGGGGGGTTTCAAAAACGGGGGTACACTCAAAAATAAAACGAGAGCAGAGAAAGGACCCCCAGAACCCCTGGTTGATCAGACCAGGCAGCAATGCAAGAACCTTTCTGAAGTCTGTTCAAAAAATGTCTGTTTTTAAAGGCAAACCCTGGCAGCTTCCCGCCAGTAACTCTGATTGGCTCCCCCTCTTACAGGGAGGAGAGAAGGCAGAGAAAAAAAAACTGCAGGCAGCCACCAAGACATGTCTGGACTAGCCCTGAGCCCAGAGGTATGACTCATGCCCAGGGTCTTAAAAACACAATAGGTCTTGCAGCTCTGGACAGTGGCCACCCTACACCAAGCCCAGGTTTTAACAAGGTGATAACAGGACTAACCCTTTGAACAGGGCAGTGGTCCCACTTAGCATAAGTGGCCATCCCTTTGAGAAGGGCAATGGCTCTGGTTAAACAACTTAAGGGGCCCTCCCTTTGAGAAGGCCAGAGGCCCTGGTAAACAACTTAACAGCCAGGGAGGGGCGGCCACAGGAGGAAAACAAGAACAAAATGGAGTAAGGGGGCAGCTGTAAGAACAAAATGGAGCTGTAACAGACAGTTATATGGAAATACATCTCTTGGAGGTCCAGAGCTGAAAACCAGTCTCCCTGTTGCAGCGTTGGGAATATCATACCCAATGTGCCCAACTTGAACTTCTGGGATCTTACAAATTTGTTAAGTTTACATAGATCTAGGATGGGTCTCCATCCCCCATTCTTCTTCTGGGTCAGGAAGTAATGGCAGTAGAACCCTTTCCCTCTGAATTGTGGTGGTTCTTGTTCCATGGCATCTAGTTGTAGCAGATAATTAACTTCTTGTCATAATGGGTGCCTGTGAGAAGGGTCCCTGAAGAGAGACAGGGAAGGGAGTAGGTTAGGTGGTCGGGAGGTGAAGGGGATAGTATTTCCCGACTTGATTATTTCCAGTACCCATTGGTCTGATGTTATGGTGGCCCAGATGTGGTAAAAGGACCGGAGTCGATGTCCAAAGATAGGGGATGTGTTGGGTATGAGGACTGTCACGTGAGGGAGGTCATTTGAACCCTCAACCAAAAATTAAGATGTCTGTACACTAATGCAAGGAGCCTAGGTAACAAAATGGAGGAACTAGAGCTACTGGTGCAGGAAGTGAAACCGGATATTATAGGGATAACAGAAACATGGTGGAATAGTAGTCATGACTGGAGTACAAGTATTGAAGGCTATGTGCTGTTTAGGAAAGACAGAAATAAAGGCAAAGGTGGTGAAGTAGCATTGTATATCAATGATGAGGTTAACTGTAAAGAAATAAGAAGTGATGGAATGGATAAGACAGAGTCTGTCTGGGCAAAAATCACATTGGGGAAGAAAGCTACTAGAGCCTCCCCTGAAATAGTGCTTGGGATGTGCTACAGACCGCCGGGATCTGATTTGGATATGGATAGAGACCTCTTTAATGTTTTTAATGAAGTAAACACTAAGGGAATTGTGTGATCATGGGATACTTTAACTTCCAAGATATAGACTGGAGGACAAGTGCTAGTAATAACAATAGGGCTCAGATTTTTCTTGATATGATAGCTGATGGATTTCTGCACGAAGTAGTTGAAGAACCAACAAGAGAGGATGCCATTTTAGATTTGGTTTTGGTGAGTAGTCAGGACTTCATAGAAGAAATGGTTGTAGGGGACAACCTTGGTTCGAGTGATCATGAGCTAATTCAGTTCAAACTAGATGGAAGGATAAACAAAAATAGATCTGGGACTAGGGTTTTTTATTTCAAAAGGGCTAACTTTAAAGAATTAAGGAAATTAGTTATGGAAGTGGATTGGACTGAAGAACTTGTGGATCTAAAGGTGGAGGAGGCCTGGAATTACTACAAGTCAAAGTTGCAGAAACTATCAGAAGCCTGCATCCCAAGAAAGGGGAAAAAAATCATAGGCGGGAGTTGTAGACCAAGCTGGATGAGCAAGCATCTCAGAGAGGTGATTAAGAAAACACAGAAAGCCTACAAGGAGTGGAAGATGGGAAGGATTAGCAAGGATTAGCATGATCTGACCTTATTGAGGTCAGATCATGTAGGGATAAAGTGAGAAAGGCCAAAAGCCATGTAGAGTTGGACCTTGCAAAGGGAATTAAAACCAATAGTAAAAGGTTCTATACCAATATAAATAAGAAGAAAACAAAGAAAGAAGAAGTGGGACCACTAAACACTGAGGATGGAGTGGAAGTTAAGGATAATCTAGGCATGGCCCAATATCTAAACAAATACTTTGCCTCAGTCTTTAACAAGGCTAATGAGGAGCTTAGGGATAATGGTAGGATGACAAATGAGAATGAGAATATGGAGGTAGATATTACCACATCTGAGGTAGAAGCCAAACTCGAACAGCTTAATGGGACAAAATTGGAGGGCCCAGATAATCTTCATCCAAGAATATTAAAGGAACTGGTACATGAAATTGCAAGCCCATTAGCAAGAATTTTTAATGAATCCGTAAACTCAGGGGTTGTACCGTACGACTGGAGAATTGCTAACATAGCTCCTATTTTTAAGAAAGGGAAAAAATGTGATCCGAGTAACTATGGGCCTGTTAGTATGTAAGATCTTTGAAAAAATTTTGAAGGAGAAAGTAGTTAAGGACATTGAGGTCAATGGTAATTGGGACAAAATACAACATGGTTTTACAAAAGGTAGATCGTGCCAAACCAACCTGATCTCCTTCTTTGAGAAGGTAACAGATTTTTTAGACAAAGGAAACGCAGTGGATTTAATTTACCTCAATTTCAGTAAGGCATTTGATACAGCTCCACATGGGGAATTATTAGTTAAAATTGGAAAAGATGGGGATCAATATGAAAATTGAAAGGTGGATAAGGAACTGGTTAAAGGTGAGACTACAATGGGTCGTACTGAAAGGTGAACTGTCAGGCTGGAAGGAGGTTACTAGTGGAGTTCCTCAAGGATCAGTTTTGGGACCAATCTTATTTAACCTTTTTATTACTGACCTTGGCACCAAAAGTGGGAATGTGCTAATAAAGTTTGTGGATGACACAAAGCTGAGGAGGTATTGCTAACACAGAGAAGAACCGGGATATCATACAGGAAGATCTGGATGACCTTGTAAACTGGAGTAATAGTAATAGGATGAAATTTAATAGTGAAAAATGCAAGGTCATGCATTTAGGGATTAATAACAAGAATTTTGGTTATAAATTGGGGACACATCAGTTGGAAGTAACAGAGGAGGAGAAGAACCTCGGAGTATTGGTTGATCACGGGATGACTATGAGCCGCCAATGTGATATGGCCATTAATGCAGTTTTAGGATGCATCAGGCGAGGTATTTCCAGAAAAGATAAGGAGGTGTTAGTACCATTATAGAAGGCACTGGTGAAACCTCATCTGGAATACTGTGTGCAGTTCTGGTCTCCCATGTTAAAGAAGGATGAATTCAAACTGGAACAGGTACAGAGAAGGGCTACTAGGATGATCCGAGGAATGGAAAACCTGTCTTATGAAAGGAGACTCAAAGAGCTTGGCTTGTTTAGCCTAACGAAAAGAAGGTTGAGGGGGGATATGATTTCTCTTTATAAATATATCAGAGGGATAAATATCAGGGAGGGAGAGGAATTATTTAAGCTCAGTACCAATGTGGACAGAAGAACAAATGGATATAAACTGGACACTAGGAAGTTTAGACTTGAAATTAGATGACGGTTTCTAACCATTAGAGGAGTGAAGTTTTGGAACAGCCTTCCAAGGGGAGTAGTGGGGGCAAAAGATACATCTGGCTTCGAGACTAAGCTTGATAAGTTTATGGAGGGGATGGTATGATGGGATAGCTTAATTTTGGCAATTGATCTTTGATTATCAGCAGGTAAGTATGCCCAGTGGTCTGTGACAGGATGTTAGATGGGATGGGATCTGAGTTACTACAGAGAATTCTTTCCTGGGTGCTGGCTGGTGAGTCTTGCCCACATGCTCAGGGTTTAACTGATCGCCATATTTGGGGTCGGGAAGGAATTTTCCTCCGGGGCAGATTGGCAGAGGCCCTGGGGGGTTTTCGCCTTCCTCTGCAGCATGGGTCACGGGTCACTTGCTGGAGGATTCTCTGCACCTTGAGGTCTTTAAACCATGATTTGAGGACTTCAATAACTCAGACGTAGGTTAGGGGTTTGTTATAGAAGTGAATGGGTGAGATTCTGTGGCCTGCATTGTGCAGAAAATCAGACTAAATTATCATAATGGTCCCTTCTGACCTTAAAGTCTATGAGTCTAACTTTTCAAAATTGCAGTTTTGGGGGCGCTGACTGGAAAGTCGGCCCTTGAGACTGAGGTGTTCGCTGGTGTTATGATTGTTGGAACTGGCGTTGGTTGTCATATGATCTGGTTTGTTGTCTGTTGTTTGAGGAGTCCCTTGGCCTCTGATATGGCTGGTATCTCCTTCTCTTTGCAAGTCAGGTTGTTTAAATCCCCAATGTGTGGAGTGTGGCTCAAGAGTCCTTCATGGAATGAAGCACCTCATCTGTTTTCTGCACGAATAGATGTTCCCCCACTTTCATCTGGAGGTCCTCTGGAGCCATGATGCTTGGCACATTACCACAGCTGTGGTTGTTGTTCTGGTAGCCATGTCTGCTGTGTCCAGTGATGCCTGGAGTGCCATTTGGGCTATAAGTTGGCCCTCATTTATGATGGCCTTGAATTGTGCCTGTTTCTCCTCTGGCAGCTCAGATGTGAATGTCACAAGTTCTCCATAATTATCATAGTCCTATTTGTCCAACAATGCTGAATAATTGGCCACTCAAAATTGAAGGGTGACAGAGGAATATACTTTACACCCGAATAGGTCAAGTCTTTTGTGCTCTTTATCTTAAGGTGTAAATCTGAATTGTGGCTGTTTGTTATGGTGGTTTACAGCCTTGACAACTAGAGAGTTAGGGGGCAGATGTGCAAAAAGGAAGTCTTCCCCCTTTGATGGTGCATAGTATTTTCTAGTCGCTCTTTTACAAGTGGTTGGAATAGAAGCAGATGTGTGTTAGATTGTCTCCGCAGGGTCCAAGATGGCCTCATTGATAGGGAGGGAAATCTTGGAGGTAGAGGATAGTTGCAGTATTTGCTCTAGCTTGTGCTGGTTTGTCTTTAACTTCTCTAGTGGGATCTCTTGGCTTTGTGCTACTCTCTTGAACAGCTCTTGGAACTGTTTAAAGTCATCCGCTGAAGTTGAGGGTGGGGGCATAATCACCTCATCTGGGGAGGAAGATGAGTTTTGCTCAGGAGACTTGTCTTGATCTGTACCCATCTCTGTGTCCTGTCCCCCTTCCTGTGTCTCTGAAGATTGTGGTGTTGGAGACACAGGGTGAGAGTGCAGTTCATGTCTTGCTGCAGTGGATGGTCTAGATTGGTGTCCCTTATATGAGCTCCAGGGTTCCCAATGTGCCCATTGTGCTGGGAAGCCCATGGGAGGGTACATTCATGGTGGTCCATACTATGGTTGGCTCATGTGATATCTTGAATCCACGTGGCTCCATGCTGATCGGTGAGTTTTTGGTGAGGAGTGGTGTGGGGATGTCGGGTATCTCCTGCATCTCCTCTTCTTCATCACTAGAGAATCTTGCTAAGTCTTGAGGGCTGTGATCTCCAATAGAGACTATTGGGGAGCCCTCTGCACCGAGAATAAGTGACTGCATCGCTGCCGCTTTCTGGGAAGTCAGTGCCACAGGTGTCTTTCCCCTCAGCGATGGGGTCGGTGCCGAACGGTGCTGCTGCTTGGTCGGTGTAGTCAGTGCTTAATTAGTATTGGCTATTGGTACTGACCAGGAGGTCGGTGTCAGGGGTGGGGGCATGGTGCCTGCTGCGGTGCTCGGTGCCAAGTCCCGTACCAGTGAGCTAGGTTCAGTGGAGGAGGCATGTTTTTATCGGGGTCTCGACTCCTTCTCTTTCGCTCTGACCTTAGAATCATAGAATAGAATCATAGAATATCAGGGATGGAAGGGACCTCAGGAGGTATCTAGTCCAACCCCCTGCTCAAAGCAGGACCAATTCCCAACTAAATCATCCCAGCCAGGGCTTTGAGATTCCACCACCTCCCTAGGTAACAAATTCCAGTGCTTTGCAAACAGGGGCTGCTAACAGGGAGTTTCGAGAGGAAGTTCTCCAGGTGAAGGAGGAGCAAATACGGGACCCTTGGGGTAAGTGGCTATCTGTAGTGTGTGTTTGTGTTTGGGGGTTACTTGCTGTGTGCTGAGCTTGTGTTTGTCTGTCTGCTTGCTTGCTTGTTTGCTTGTTTGAAGGACTGTGTGCTGTGGCCAGCAGTTGAAAGCTGTGAGCTTCTAAACAAGGTTTGAAATCTAGAAGCCTCTATTCATTGGCTGAGCCTTAGTCACTTGCCATTCTTTAAAACCTTTAAACTAAACTATAATCAAAACTTCTTGATTTAAAGAAAAACCCTATAATTAACCTAGGTAGCTGTAGGAGAGAATGCAGGCAGAAGCCCAGCAGCAGAGTGGGGGCTATCCAGTTTATTGCGCCAAGTGCAGCATGTATGATTACCTGCCCTGTGGATTTGGAGGCCAGGGTGGCAGAACTGGAGGAGCTAAGGGAGTCAGAGAGGTAGGTCGATGAGGCTTTCCGGGACACTGTAGATTTGTCCCACCTCCAGCCAGATGCCCCCTGCGCTGTTGAGGAGGATGAAAGGCCCAGGGAAGCAGAGCAGTCAACGGGAGCAGAGGGAAACCTTCCCATAGCTGGGATCCTCCTTCCACATGATGTTATAAATTAAGCTGTCATGGGATAAAAGGGAAGGTCCTTTCATGGACTGAGAACTGGTTAAAAGACAGGGAACAAAGGGTAGGAATTAATGGTAAATTCTCAGAATGGAGAGGGGTAACTAGTGGTGTTCCCCAAGGGTCAGTCCTAGGACCAATCCTATTCAACTTATTCCTAAATGATCTGGAGAAAGGGGTAAATAATGAGGTGGCAAAGTTTGCAGATGATACTAAGCTGCTCAAAATAGTTAAGACCAAAGCAGACTGTGAAGAACCTAAAAAAGATCTCACAAAACTAAGTGACTGGGCAACAAAATGGCACATGAAATTTAATATGGATAAATAGAAGTAATGCACATTGGAAAAATAAAAATCAGGAAAGAGATCTTGGAGTCATAGAATCATAGAGTCATAGAATCTCAGGGTTGGAAGGGACCTCAGGAGGTCATCTAGTCCAACCCCCTGCTCAAAGCAGGACCAAACCCAACTAAATCATCCCAGCCAGGGCTTTGTCAAGCCTGACCTTAAAAACCTCTAAGAAAGGAGATTCCACCACCTCCCTAGGTAACCCATTCCAGTTCTTCACCACCCTACTAGTGAAAAAGTTTTTCCTAATGTCCAACGTAACCTCTCCCCTGCAACTTGGAGACCATTACTCCTTCTTCTGTCATCTTCTACCACTGAGAACAGTCTAGATCCATCCTCTTTGGAACCCCCTTTCAGGTAGTTGAAAGCAGCTATCAAATCCCGCCTCATTCTTCTCTTCTGCAGGCTAAACAATCCCAGTTCCCTCAGCCTCTCCTCGTAAGTCATGTGCTCCAGCCCCCTAATCATTTTTGTTGTCCTCCACTGGACTCTCTCCAATTTATCCACATCCTTCTTGTAGTGTAAACTGGACATAGTACTCCAAATGAGGCCTCACCAGTGCTGAATAGAGGGAATGATAACATCCTCGATCTGCTGGAAATGAAATGCCATTAGCCTTCTTGGCAACAAGGGCACACTGTTGACTCATATTCAGCTCTGCAGAACTGCTGCCCAGCCATTCGGTCCCTAGTCTGTAGCAGTGCATGGGATTCTTCCATCTAAGTGCAGGACTCTGCACTTGTCCTTGTTGAACCTCATCATATTTCTTTTGGCCCAATCCTCTAATTTGTCTAGGTCCCTCTGTATCCTATCCCTACCCTCCAGCGTATCAACCACTCCTCCCAGTTTAGTGTCATCTGCAAACTTGCTAAGGTGCAGTCCACACCATCCTCCAGATTGTTAATGAAGATATTGAACAAAGACATGGAACCATTGATCACTACCATCTAGCCAGTTTTCTATCCACCTTACCGTCCATTCATCCAGCCCCAGACTTTTAACTGCTGCTGCAAGAATACCTCATCCACAGAGCCAGTTATCTCATCATGACCTGTTCCATGATTTCTTTAGGGACTGAGGTGAGACGATGTTACTCCTAACATCTCCAGCTAGCTGCAACTCAAGTGTGATTTGCCCTTCCCTATTTTCACTGCATGCCTGAGCAATAATACTTTATTCCTCTCCTGGTTATTTTGTCAATCTTCCACTTCTTGTAAGCTGTTTTTTTTGTTTAAGATGAGCAAGGATCACTTTCTTCCCTACACATCGGGATGGTTTGTTCCTGCAACAATTTCTACTGCTCTCCTTTCTTCCTTGTGTCAGGATCCTGAACTCGACCATCTCATGGTCACTGCCTCCCAGGTTCCCTTCCACTATTGCTTCCTCTACTGTTTCTTCCCTATTTGTGAGCAGCAGGTCAAGAAGAGCTTTTCCCCTAGTTGGTTCCTCCAGCACTTGCACCAGGAAATTGTCCCCTACACTTTCCAGAAACTTCCTGGATTGTCTGTGCACTGCTGTATTGCTCTCCCAGCAGATATTGGGGTGATTAAAGTCTCCCATGAGAACCAGGGCCTGTGATCTAGCAACTTCTTTTAGTTGCTGGAAGAAAGCCTCGTCCACCTCATCCCCCTGGTCTGGTGGTCTGTAGCAGACTCCCACCACAACATTACCCTTGTTGTTCATACTTCTAAATTTAATCCAGAGACTCTCAGGTTTTTCTGCAGTTTCATACTGGAGCTCTGAGCAGTCATACTGCTCTCTTACATACAACGCAACTCCCCCACCTTTTCTGCCCTGCCTATCCTTCCTGAACAGTTTATATCCATCCATGACAGTACTCCAATCATGTGAGTTATCCCACCAAGTCTCTGTTATTCCAATTACATCATAATTCCTTGACTGTGCCAGGACTTCTAGTTCTCCCTGCTTGTTCCCCAGGCTTCTTGCATTTGTGTATAGGCACTTAAGATAACTCACTGATCGTCCTGGTGTCCCAGTATGGGGCAGGAGCCCTCCCCTCTTGAACTCACCTACTTGTGCTTTCTCCCGATATCCCACTTCCCCACTTACCTCGGGGCTTTGGTCTCCTTCCCCCGGTGAACCTAGTTTAAAGCCCTCCTCACTAGGTTAGCCAGCCTGCTTGCAAAGATGCTCTTCCCTCTCTTCGTGAGGTGGAGCCCGTCTCTGCCTAGCACTCCTTCTTCTTGGATAGTCATCATGGATAGTTCTCTGAAAACGTCCACGCAGTGTGTAGAGGCAATCAAAAAAGCAAACAGGGTGTTAGGAATCATTAAAAAAGGGATAGAGAATAAGACAGAGAATATCTTATTTCCCTTATATAAATCCATGGTACATCCACATCTTGAATACTGCATACAGATGTGGTCTCCTCATCTCAAAAAAGATATACTGGCATTAGAAAAGTTTCAGAGAAGGGCAAGTAAAATGATTAGAGGTTTGGAATGGATCCCATATGAGAAAAGATTAAAGAGGCTAGGACTTTTCAGCTTGGAAAAGAGGAGAGTAAGGGGGGGATATGATAGAGGTATATAAAATCATGAGTGATGTGGAGAAAGTGAATAAGGAAAAGTTATTTACTTGTTCCCATAATATAAGAGCTAGGGGCCACCAAATGAAATTAATGGGCAGCAGGTTTAAAACAAATAAAAGAAAGTTTTTCTTCACACAGCGCATAGCCAACTTGTGGAACTCCTGGCCTGAGGAGGTTGTGAAGGATAGGACTATAACCTAGGCTTATAGGTTTAAAAGATAACTAGATAAATTCATGGAGGTTAAGTCCATTAATGGCTTTTAGACAGGATGAGTAAGGAATGGTGTCCCTAGTCCAAAATCGGCCCCAGAACCAACTCTTGGGGAAATCAGCTTGATACCGGCTGCCAACTAGACATGGAACCATTGATCACTATCCATTGAGCCTAATGATCTAGCCAGCTTTCTATCCACCTTATAATCCATTCATCCAGCCCATACTTTAACTTGCTGGCAAGAATACTATGGGAGACCGTATAAAAAGCTTTGCTAATGTCAAGGAATAACACGTCCACTGCTTTCCCCTCATTCACAGAGCCAGTTATCTCATCATAGAAGGCAATTAGGTTAGTCAGGCATGACTTGCCCTTGGTGAATCCATGCTGACTGTTCCTGATCACTTTCCTCTCCGCTAAGTGCTTCAAAATTTATTCCTTGTGGACCTGCTCCATGATTTTTCAAGGGACTGAAGTGAGGCCTGTAGTTCCCTGGATCCTCCTCCTTCCCTTTTTAAAAGATGGGCACTTCATTATCCTTTTTCCAGTCATCTGGGACCTCCCCCAATCACCATGAGTTTTCAAAGATAATGGCCAATGGCTCTGCAATCACATCCACCAACTCATTTAGCACCTTCGGATTCAGTGCATCTGGCCCCACGGACTTGTGCTCGTCCAGCTTTTCTAAATAGTCTGGAACCACTTCTTTCTCCACAGAGGGCTGGTCACTTCCTCCCCATGCTGTGCTGCAGAGTGCAGTAGCCTGGGAGCTGACCTTGTTTGTGAAGACAGACGCAAAAAAAGCATTGAGTACTGCAGCTTTTCCCACATCCTCTGTCACTAGGTTGTCTCCCCCATTTAGTAAGGGGCCCACACTTTTCCTGACCTTCTTCTTGTTGCTAACATACCTGTAGAAACCCTTCTTGTTACCCTTCACATCCCTTGATAGTTGCTAGTTGCAATTCCAAGTGTGATTTGGCCTTCCTGATTCACTACTGCACATCAGGATTCACTCCTGCACATCAGGATGGCACCTTCAATAAGGATTCGTTAAAATACAGCCAGCTCTCCTGGACTCCTTTCCCCCTCATATTATTCTCCCAGGGGATCCTACCCATCAGTTCCCTGAGGGAGTCAAAGTCTGCTTTCTGAAGTCCAGGGTCTGTATTCACTTCTGTTAGGTGCCTGAAGAAAGCCTCGTCCTCTTCATCTCCCTGGTCTGGTGGTCTATAGTAGACTCTCACCATAACATCACCCTTGTTGCTCAGACTTCTAACCTTAATCCAGAGACTCTCAGGTTTTTCTGCAGTTTCATACCAGAGCTCTGAGCAGTCATACTGCTCTCTTACATACAATGCAACTCCTCCACCTTTTCTGCCCTGCCTGTCCTTCCTGAACAGTTTATATCCATCCATGACAGTACTCCAGTCATGTGAGTTATCCCACCAAGTCTCTGTTATTCCAGTCACATCATAGTTCCTTGACTGTGCCAGGACTTCCAGTTCTCCCGGCTTGTTTCCCAGGCTTCTTGCATTTGTGTATAGGCACTTAAGATAACTCGCTGATTGTCCTGCTTTCTCAGTATGAGGAAGGAGTCCTCCCATCTTGCGCTTTCCTGCTTGTGCTTCCTCCTGGTATTCCACTTCCCCACTTACCTCAGGGCTTTGGTCTTCTTCCCCCGGTGAACCTAGTTTAAAGCCCTCCTCACTAGGTTAGCCAGCCTGATTGTGAAAATGCTCTTCCCTCTCTTCGTTAGGTGGAGCCCGTCTCTGCCTAGCACTCCTTCTTCTTGGAACACCATCCCATGGTCAAATAATCCAAAGCCTTCTCTCCAACACTACCTGCATAGCCATTCCTTGACTTCCATGATTCATAGAATCATAGAATCTCAGGGTTGGAAGGGACCTCAGGAGGTCATCTAGTCCAACCCCCTGGTTCAACGATCCCTACCCAGGCCGTTTCCTTCCACAGGGAGGATGGACGAGAACATCACTTGTGCCTCAAAGTCCTTTATCCTTCTTCCCAGAGCCACGTAGTCTGCAGTGATCCGCTCAAGGTTATTCTTGGCAGTATCATTGGTGCCCACGTGGAGGAGCAGGAAGGGGTAGCGATCCGAGGGCCTGATGAGTCTCAGCAGTCTGTCTGTCACATCGTAAATCCTAGCTCCTGGCAAGCAGCCCACTTCTCGGTTTTCCCGGTCAGAACAGCAGATAGATGACTCAGTCCCCCTTAGAAGGGGCTCTCCTTTTTTATCTTCAGGACTGTCCGGAGAGGCTGTTTTTGCTTGTCTGTCTCTGGCTGGAGTGACTTCTCCATCAAGATCATTTTTAGCTGGAGATCCTTGTCTCTGCGGGCTCTGGCTTTCAGGTTGCTGCAGTGGGGACATGTTTGGGGAATATGTCCCTCACCCAGGGAGTATACACAGAAAGAGTCTGACACAGGCATGGCATCGCCGCAGGAGTCACAGCATTTGAAGCCTGGGGACCCTGGCCTCTTATCTAGTAACCATCCCTTAAGGGGAGGTTTTCTAACAGCTAACAAAAATATAAATATATTTTTGTAACACTAACTCTAACTATATTTATTTCTCTAACAACTTGTCTAACAATTATCTAAAAGGCTGTTTTCTAATGGTTTTAGGGAGAAGTATAACACTGCCCCTGAGCAAAGTCTACAGCCGAGGATGGTTGAGAAGGAACTGGAGGCCTCGGGTCATGCGTGTGCTACACACGGTGCTGTTACCACTGTGGGACACCTGCTGCGCACGCATGACATGCACGGACACTGCAACCTTAAATCTCCAATCGATAGCACCAGGATGCACCGCCACCTACACTGCAGCACCCAGAGGGCACCACTCGGAGAAGAAATAAGACTTAACCAAAGGACGATTTATAGGACTAAATTCTACACATTTCTTTTCACAGTAGGGTGACCAGACAGCAAGTGTGAAAAACTGGATGGGGTTGGGGGGTAATAGGAGCCTATATAAGAAAAAGACCCAAACATCAGGACTGTCCCTATAAAATCAGGACATCTGGTCACCCTATTTCACAGTTTTGTAATCTTTTGCATGAAATTAATCTTTAGTGTTTGCAAATCACAGGCCAAATTCAGCTCACAGTGGGTTTTTGTCAATTTCTTTGTTCTGTTTCCATTGTAGTAGCGCAAGTATGCCACAATCAGGGATCAGGCCTTCTACACAGAGAAAGAGAGAGAGAGAGAGAGAAGACCATCAGGGTCCTACTCATTAGACTTTTTATACTGGATTCCTTTATCTGCTAAAATATGCTGGATTTCACAATTCAATGAGAGATGGTTTAATAAATCTGACACACTTGTGATAATGGACTTGTGAATCTGAAAGGAAAAAAGACTGATGGACTAAGCCCAGCATAGATTATAGATTCCAAGGTTTGAAGGGACCATTGTGATCATCGATTCTGAACTCCTATATAACACAGGCCATCGAACTTCCCCAAAATAATTCCGAGCACAGATCTTTTAGAAAAACATCCAACCTTGATTTAAAAGCTATTGGTGATGGAAACCCCTTTATAAATTGTTCCAATAATTAATTACTCCCTCAGCTGAACACTTAGGCCTTGTTTCCAGTCTGAATTTGTCTCTGTGAGTGCTGGGGGGAGAGGACATATTTAATGGTCTCACTAAGTGATGGGTCATATCAGTGAAAAATCCATTTTACACAATGAATATAACACATTGAGCCTGTTTTTCTGTTTGTGAATTATGCATGAACAGTTTAGAATGTTTGTGGAGTTCATTATTTGAAAGAGTTGGGCGGTTTGTTGTGACCATATTAGAGCTATTAATTGGTTGATATTCAGAATGTACGGTTTGAGTCAAGTTACTTGGTTTGATATGTGTTCCCACTTCTGCTTCCATCCACAAGTTTTGTGTGGATATTTAATTCGTGATTTAATTAATCTTTATCTTGAGGTTTGAAATTTACTTTCTGCAAACATGGGCCCTTAACTTTAAGCACATGAGTCATCTTATTGATTTAAATTTAAGCATGTGCTTAAGTGCTTTTCTGGTTTGGGGCCAATATGAACAAAACTTGAGGCCAGTGTTTGCAAACCAAGAATAACAAAAGAAAATATAGTGGCCAAACTGAAATTTGGTTTCTAGTTGATTGCACTGACTATGGACAGGTTTTTACATGGTTTTTCTGTGGATTCTCTTTTCACAGGATTTACAAATGTGTATAAGTTTCTAATTTATTCAAAGCCTCTTGGCACCAATTCATGTTTAAGAACATTCCAAGTAACACAAAATCCAACACCATAGGGTAAACACCAAGATGTTCAAGTGACATACTTGGTCCACATTGAATACTTCATCACTTGGAGTCTTTAACTCAAGACTGTGCCTTTTAAAAATGATCCTCTAGTCCAACTGCCAGTCATTGGGGGTAGATGCAGGAATCACTGGGTGAGATTTTCTGGCCTGTGTTATGCAGGAGGTCAGTCTGGATGATCATAGTGGTGCCTTCTGGACTTAATCTATGAAATTGCTTACATAGAAAGGAAAAAACAAGGGCATTGAATCAAATTCTGTATCCAGTTAGTCATTTAATTAATTGTAGATTTTAAAAAAATCTGACGCAATTGTCTTGGCAAAACACCTACATTGTCATTTCTTTGATAAATTACTCTTTTTACACTAGCCAATACACTTAGGCCCCTATACCAGCATGCGTATTGCATGGTAAGAGCCTTTTCTGCAACATCTGAATTCTTGCAATAAACATGCACTTTGAAAAGCATGGTGTAAACATTAGAACTATTTTATGGCATCCACATGACAAAGTTTAACTATCCCTGGATCCCAAGGGCCATCAACATTACAATTTAATTTCTGTTTATAATATCACAACTTTTAAAAAATAAATACATTTTTGACACTCCCCAAACATGTGCAGCTTCCAAATACTTAGAGGTTTTGGAAGACCATTACCAACCAACATGAGGCAGCACCATGGGAACTAAGCATCTGTCTTCAATGAAAAATTAGATGAGATTCCACTCGTCCAGCCCTGTGTCCTGCTGGGGAATGACTTGTCGTCTTTTTCAGACATCTTTGACCACTGCAAACACACATAAATTGCAGCAGCATTCCTAAAAAATCCCCCCTGGATCATTGTTTTACTTGCACATTTGGTGATATGGCTTCTATGTTTTGTGGTTGGAATCAGTCTCAGGCAGAAAATGGACTCTTTTCTGGCCTGCATGTTGGGATAGAACAATTTATGGGCATCTCAGAAACAGCAGAATGCTATAAAACAAACAACAAAGGTTTTAGAAGAGTTGAATTTGAGAGTGAATGAAATAACACTAAAGCTGTGTATGGCATTCCACACAAGACTCTGGCTTTTGCAAAGCTCTTTAAGCCATGCTACAAACAGTTAGATATAGAGGGCTGATAGTGCAGATGCTTAGGCTGTAACCTTGCAATTTTCCTGGAGCAAAGGGCAACATGATGCATGACGCAGGAGCAGACAGAGGATGAGTCTACTTTTCTCCCTTGCTCCAAGGAGAGAAAAAATTACTTCACTCCTTTCATGGAGCAGCTCATTTCTCACTGTGAAGCTGGTCTACTGCTCTTGATCGCAAGTCAAATTCTCCCACAACTTACTGCCTGTCTCTGTCTCATACCTGACCTCTTGCTTACAGTGGAGAGCAGGGGCTGCTTCCTACCTCTCCATAACTGGGGCTCCACCCTTGCTGAGCCGGCTGAGCAGAAGGGGAAGGGGAGAGTGACCTTTATTGTCACAGCCCTGCATCACTGAGTAAGGGCTGTGACAATGCAACCCTATGAAGCCCAACAGACTTTAGGATTGAGCCCTGGGGTTTGGTGAACAGAGGGATATGAAGCAGTTTTAGTTCTAGGGGGTCCTATACTCACTTTGAAATCAGTGAGAGATAATGCACCTGAGTAAGATGTGCTGGGCTTGGCCACCAGGGAAATCACTGGTTCATTTAACACTGAGGCAGACTCTCCTTACCCTCAAAGATGGCCAGCTTTCTCCATTGCCACCAGTGGCAGGTCTCCTGTCTGTTGCCCTTGGTATCCTAGTTCCTTCTCTGCTTTCGTAACACAGCAATGTCTGAACTCTGGTAGGCGTCAGGGCCAGTTCCCACTCTGACTGAAGTCAG
Source organism: Mauremys reevesii (assembly GCF_016161935.1). Taxonomy (NCBI): domain Eukaryota; kingdom Metazoa; phylum Chordata; order Testudines; family Geoemydidae; genus Mauremys; species Mauremys reevesii. The sequence continues at coordinate 128,302,244 of NC_052628.1, forward strand.
TGACCAACCTGGCTTAAATGGAAAAAGGGTCTGTCTCCAAGGGTATGTTTCTACTGCCTGGGGTGTAAGTGCAGCTCAGGTAGATGTACTCCGGCTACCTTGGGTGCTTGAGAAGTGGAACTGTGTCAGCGTGTGTTTCAGCATGGGCTTTACAAGTCCTTGTGGAGCCTTTGGTAATTGCGTGGGTGACCAGCCTGCACCGAAGTGCAGGCTGCTGTGGCTTCACTGCTCTGGTACCTGAGCTACCTCGAGTATGTCTACCTGGGCTGCAGTCACACCACATGACCACAGAATAGACATGGCCTTAGAAGAAGGATCGACACCTTGGTTCTGACTCTTAGTAAATCCATCTCTACACGTGTGGCAAGAATGGAAGGCCTGGGAGTGACTTCTATTCTGAGGCTCTTTAAGGGTCAGGCTAGCCTCTACTGTAAATTAGAGCTGCCTCCGGTCTGCCTAACTCATGCTCTGCTTCTTACAGATCGGTATGGGCCCTGGGAAGCAGAGAATGACTTCACTACATTGTACTCTGGCCTTGTTCCATCCTGGCACCCACCCTGCCCTTTTCCCCTCACTCTCCACCCTCAAACTGCCCTGCCACTCCCTCTATCACAGGACTGGAAGCAGGGACAGGCTAGGCTTGCTCCAACAGCTGTACTCCAGTAGGGGGAGCACCCTGCTGTCGGAGGGCTTTCTCTGGGTCCATTTCCACCTACCTTACACCACTGGAATGGCAGCGATGGGCCTTAGTGAAACAAAGAATGACCTTCCTCCCTTGCCTGTCTTGCGGGGACTCAGCCTAGCCAATGCTGTGATTGGCTTCAATGCAGTAAGGGTGCTTATCTCTGCCTCACGGTACTTGGATAGCAGCGTAGTGTCATCTCCCCTCCTTCCAACCCTTCACTGTAACATATTTCAGGTGCAATTCCTAGCCTCTTTTCTTAGGGCCTGATCTGCAACCCACCAAGGCCAAGGGGAATTTTCCCATTTACCTCACTGGGCATTGGATCAGGCCCATAAAGAACACTTTTTACTTTGAGAACCTTTTATTGAGGGCAGCTGACCAGCACTTTTTGGCTTCTATTAGTCATGCAGACAAAAAAGGAAAGGGTACATATTTGGAGGATGACAGATCCCTCTGGGCTCGAAGGCAAAGCCATATGGAAAGTATTCCGTTTCTTATATGCTGCTTTCAACCTTTGGTTTTTTTTAATTAATGAGAAATGCTTAATGGGATCTGGGTCTCTTTAGGGTGCACACATATAGTACACATCCATGCAGAGAATCTGACATTGATGAAGCTGACTTTAGGGGAACACATGAAAAGAAGGTTTTATGGGTGCAATTGCTGGGTTCTGGATTCCTAGAAAACATCTGTTTAAATGGGACACCAGGGCAGGGGAAATCCCTACATCTTCACACCATCTTTTACCCTTTGCGGGCTTGATTCATGCTAAAGAACATGAACCAAATTCTGCTCCAGATTAGTCTAGTTAAATCCCAGATCCTTGTGCCAGAGGGTAGGGAGGAAGAAAGCCAGGGATGCTCTGCACTGTCCCCCAATGCATGAGGAGCCAAAATATGCCCCTGAGAATTCAGATGACTTTCCCTATTGCATCATAATTTACATTTTAGACTTACACTACTTGGTGATGCCCCTTTACATTGACTGTCTCACAGCAGGAGAGAGCGCCATTTCCCCTGCATTGCAGGCAAAGTATGGATTGAATTTTTTTTTCTAAAGCTATTAAATTCCACCAGCAAATGACTCTAAAAAGCATCAGACCTTAAGAGGCTGCAAACCCTTATGGCAATATGAACAGCTGAGTGGTTGCTGTGCTGTATGCAGTCTCTTTGGGAAATCTTTCCTGGAGGTTTTAAAAAAGGGCACTGTTAGGACTAGCCTGCCCTGTTTGTTTAAAATATTCCCTTGGAAAGAATAGAACAGCACTATGCAAACATAGCCACACACGGTGATGCAGGTGGGTCTTCAAGCGACAGCCTTGGGGAACTAAAATAGAACCAATGAGTAATCCTGCTGTAGCACCTATGGACTCAAATTAAGGTCAGGCCCCCATTGTGCTAGGTACTGTACATGTATAGAGAAAGAAACAATCCCTGACCCAAGGACTTTACACAAGACAAAGGATGTGAGGAAAGAAAGTGATGAAAAGACTTGACTGTCAAGAGTAAGGGACTGCAGCTGTACCTGCTCCATCTCCTGACATGCTAATGAGTCAGCTAGGCTGCCTGGTAGACCACCCTGCCTGATTGGCTGAGGAAGCTGCAAGCCCATTCTTATGCCCAGCAGCAGCTCAATGCACAGTTGTAGAGTATCTGCCTGCCTGCGCTTGTCTTTCTCCATCCCCTGCTCCTGCCCTACTCTAGCTTCAGACCAGCCCTAGCTTTGTTCCTGCCTTGGACCCAGCCCATCTCCTCCCTTTCCTAACACCAGGTAATTTGATTCTAACCCACATCTCCAATTCCTGATTCTGGCTTGACCTTTTGCTCTGACCTGTGACCCAGGCTCCTGACAGAACCTAATATAATTTAGGAGATAAGTGGAATAGTACCCTGGTTTCCTGAGTGCCAGTCTAGTACCCTACCAACTAACCCACACATTGCTTTCTGGAGCACTCAGCCAAGTGCATCTTGAGACTCTGCCTATCCAGTGGAAATATCCACTCAACTATGTGCTCATGTGTCAGTGGCGTGTTGGGAGCTCACTAGTTTTCATAGAATCATAGAAGATTAGGGTAGGAAGAGACCTCAGGAGGTCATCTAGTCCAACCAGCTGATCAAAGCAGGACTAAACCCAATTAAATCATCCCAGCAAGGGCTTTGTCAAGCAGGGCCTTAAAAACCTCTAAGGAAGGAGATTCCACCACCTCCCTAGGTAACCCATTCCAGTGCTTCACCATCCTCCTAGTGAAATAGTTTTTCCTAATGTCCAACCTAAACCTCCCCCACTGCAACTTGAGACCATTACTCCTTGTTCTGTCATCTGCCACCATTGAGAACAGCTGAGCTCCATCCTCTTTGGAACCTTCAGGTAGTTGAAGGCTGCTATCAAATCTTTCCTCACTCTTCTCTTCTGCAGACTAAATATGCCTACTTCCATCAGCCTCTCCTCATAAGTCATAAAATGACCCATAATCATTTTCGTTGCCCTCCACTAGACTCTCTCCAATTTGTCCACATCCTTTCTGTAGTGGGGGGCCAAAAACTGGACGCAATACTCCAGAGTTGGCCTCACCAGTGCCAAATAGAGGGGAATAATCACTTCCCTCTATCTGCTGACAATGCTCCTACTAATGCAGCCCAATATGCCATTAGCCTTCTTGGCAACAAGGGCACATGGTTGACTCATATCCAGTTTCTTGTCCACTATAACCCCTAGATCCTTTACTGCAGAACTGCTGCCTAGCCATTCGGTCCCTAGTCTGTAGCAGTGAATGGGATTCTTCCATCCTAAGTGCAGAACTCTGCAATTGTCCTTGTTGAACCCCACCAGATTTTTTTTGTCCCAATCCACCAATTTGTCTAGGTCACTCTGGATCTTATCCCTACTCTCCAGTGTATCTACCTCTCCAGTTGAGCTTAGTGTCATCCGTGAACTTACTGAGGGTGCAATCCATCCCATCATCCACATCATTAATGAAAATATTGAACAAAACTGGCCCCAGGACCAACCCCTGGGCCGCTCCACTTCATACTTGCTGCTAACTAGACACTGAGCCATTGATCACTACCAGTTGAGCCCAACAATCTAGCCAGCTTTCTATCCACCTTATAGTCCATTCATCCAATCCATACTTTTTTAACTTGCTGGCAAGAATACTGTGGGAAACCATATCAAAAGCTTTGCTAAAGTCAAGGTATATCACGTCCACTGCTTTCCCCATATCCACAGACCCAGCTATCTCATCACAAAAAGCAGTCAGGTTGGTCAGGCATGACTTCCTCTTGGTGAATCCATGTTTACTGTTCCTGATCACCTTCCTCTCCTCTAAGTGTTTCAAAATGGATTCCTTGAGGACCTGCTCCATGATTTTTCTGGGGACAGAGGTGAGGCTGACGGGTCCGTAGTTCCCCGGATTCTCCTTCTTCTCTTTTTTAAAGATGGGCACTATATTTGCCCTTTTCCAATCGTCCGGGACCTCCCCCAATAACCACGAGTTTTCAAAGATAATAGCCAATGGTTCTCAAATCACATCCGCCAACTCCCTTAGCACCCTTGGATGCATGAGATCCGGACCCATGGACTTGTGCATCTCCAGCTTTTCTAAATAGTCCTTAATCTGTTCTTTCACCACTGAGGGCTGCTCACCTCCTCCCCATACTGTGATGCCCAGTGCAGCAGTCTGGGAGCTGACCTTGTCTGTGAAGATCGAGGCAAAACAAGCATTGAGTACTTCAGCTTTTTCCACATCCTCTGTCACTAGGTTGCCTCCCCCATTTAGTAAGAGTCCCACACTTTCCCTGACCTTCTTCTTGTTGCTAACTTACCTGTAGAAACCCTTCTTGTTACCCTTCACATCCCTTGCTAGCTGCAACTCCAATTGTGCTTTGGCCTTCACAATTACACTCCTGCATGCTCGAGCAATATTTTTATACTCCTCCCTAGTCATCTGTCCAAGTTTCCACTTCTTGTAAGCTTCCTTTTTGAGTTTAAGCTCACCAAAGATTTCTCTGTTAAGCCAAGCTGGTTGCCTGCCATATTTGCTATTCTTTCTGCACATCGGGATGCTTTGTTCCTGCACCCTCAATAAGGCTTCTTTAAAATACAGCCAGCTCCCCTAGACTCCTTTCCCCCTCATATTAGCCTCCCAGGGGATCCTGCCCATCAGTTCCCTGAGGGAGTCAAAGTCTGCTTTTCTGAAGTCCAGGGTCTGTATTTTGCTGCTCTCCTTTATTCCTTTTGTCAGGATCCTGAACTCGATTATCTCATGGTCACTGCTGCCCAGGTTGCCACCCACTTCTACTTCCCCTACCAATACTTCCCTGTTTGTGAGCAGCAGGTCAAGAGGAGAACGGCCCCTAGTTGGTTCCTCCAGCACTTGGACAAGGAAATTGTCCCCTACACTTTCCAAAAACTTCCTGGATTGTCTGTGCACTGCTGTTTTACTCTCCCAGCAGATGTCAGGGTGACTGACGTTCCCCATGAGAACCAGGGCCTGTGATCTGGAAACTTCTGTTAGTTGTCCGAAGAAAGCCTCCATCCTTTAGACTTTTAATGTATAAAGTATTTGAGTTTCTTTGTAATATTTATAACTCAGCCCAAATCAATCTAATTGATTGTCATTTGACCAGTGAAAGTCCCTTGGTTGCATATGCTTATGTTTCCCTATTAAATTTCAGATTTATGTCATTTTTTGCAGCGGTGCTAGAGTTGTTTGGAAAAAAGACAAATTCTTTTTCTTAGAAGAAAAACTATATTTTTCACTCCTTCCATGCTACTTCCACTTTTGAAGAAACTTTCAAAAGAAAAATTCCTCCCTGACTCGAGAAAATGTATCAAACTTGAGACAGAAAAGTAAAATTGGAGAAAGTTAATAACTGAAAAGGATCCTTTATAGTGGAAACATATAGGCAACCTGAACTAATGTGTTCACAACCTTATCTTCCAAGTTTCTGAAATGAGCTGAAGCCTAAGGCTAAACATTTCTAAAGTGGCTAAGTGACCCATGTGCCAAAGCCCCGTTGACTTTCAATGGAATTTAGGTGACTGAGTCACATAGGTGTTTTTGAAACTGTTACCCATAGTGATTAACCATAGAGGGCTACATCCTCATCTAATGTAAATTAGCATAAATCCATTAAAGTCAGGTGAGCTACAGCAATTTACACCAGTTAAAGATGTGGCCCAGAGAATCTGAGTAAAATTTAATTGCAAATTTAAATGTGACTAAGTTAGCATTAAACTCCCCATACAAATTTGTAAAGCATTACAAATAATACAGGCAGTATGGTCTAACAGATAGCACAGTAGGCTGGGAGTCAGGAGAAACTGGGTTCTGATTCTGCCACTGACCTGTTGTGTGGCCTTGGACAAGTCACTTTGCCTCTGTTTCTCCTTCCACCCTTTTTCTGTCTTGTCTACTTGGACTAGAAGCTCTTTGGGGCAGAGGCTATCTATTATTATGCCAAGATTTTAAGACCAGGTGGAACCATTCTGATCATCCAGATCATGCAGCATAACACAAGCTAGAGAACTCCACCCAGTGATCAAGTCTATTCTTTCTGGGCGCAATCCTGCATCCACAGAAGTCAATGGCAAAATTCTCACTGACTTCAGGATTGCACCCCAGTATTAATTTAAAGACGTAAAGTCATGGTGAATCCATCACATGCGTTGTTCCAATAGTTATTTCCCTCATGGATTAAAACAAATTGCACCTTATTTCTCATGTGAATTGCTCTAGCTTCAGCTCCCAGCCACTTGTTCTGTCTTCATCTGACAGATTAAAGAGCCACCTGCTCTCAGAAGCCTTCTCACTATCTAGGTTTCAAATTTGATGACAATATATATCTCCAGATCAGTGGCACCGCTATGGGCACCCACGTGGCCCCACAATATGCCAATATTTTTATGGCTGACCTGGAACAACGCTTCCTCAGCTCCCGTCCACTCACGCCCCTTCTCTACCTACGCTACATTGATGATATCTTCATCATCTGGACCCATGGGAAGGAGACTCTGGAAAAATTCCACCACGATTTCAACAGCTTCCACCCCTCCATCAACCTCAGCCTGGACCAATCTACACAGGAGGTCCACTTCCTAGACACTATGGTGCAAATAATTGATGGTCACATTAACACCATCCTATACCGAAAACCTACCGACCGCTATGCCTACCTTCATGCCTCCAGCTTCCATCCCAGGCACACCACAAGATCCATTGTCTACAGCCAAGCACTGAGGTACAACCGCATCTGCTCTAACCCCACAGACAGAGACCAACACCTACAAAATCTCCACCAAGCATTCTCAAAACTATAGTACCCGCACGAGGAAATAAGGAAACAGATCAACAGAGCCAGACGTGTACCCAGAAGCCTCCTACTGCAAGACAAACCCAAGAAAGAAACCAACAGGACTCCACTGGCCATCACATACAGACCCCAGCTAAAACCCCTCCAGCGCATCATCAGGGATCTACAACCCATCCTGGACAATGATCCCACACTTTCACAGGCCTTGGGTGGCAGGCCAGTCCTCGCCCACAGACAACCTGCCAACCTGAAGCATATTCTCACCAGTAACTGCACACCGCACCATAGTAACTCTAACTCAGGAACCAATCCATGCAACAAACCTCGATGCCAACTCTGCCCACATATCTACACCAGCGACACCATCACAGGACTTAACCAGATCAGCCACACCATCACCGGTTCATTCACCTACACGTCCACCAATGTAATATATGCCATCATATGCCAGCAATGCCCCTCTGCTATGTACATCGGCCAAACTGGACAGTCTCTAAGGAAAAGGATAAATGGACACAAATCAGATATTAGGAATGGCAATATACAAAAACCTGTAGGAGAACACTTCAACCTCCCTGGCCACACAATAGCAGATCTTAAGGTGGCCATCCTGCAGCAAAAAAACTTCAGGACCAGACTTCAAAGAGAAACTGCTGAGCTCTAGTTCATCTGCAAATTTGACACCATTAGCTCAGGATTAAACAAAGACTGTGAATGGCTTGCCAACTACAGAACCAGTTTCTCCTCCCTTGGTTTTCACTCAACTGCTAGAACAGGGCCTCATCCTCCCTGATTGAACTAACCTCGTTATCTCTAGCTTGCTTCTTGCTTGCATATATAAACCTGCCCCTGGAAATTTCCACTACTTGCATCCGAAGAAGTGGGTATTCACCCACGAAAGCTCATGCTGCAAAACGTCTGTTAGTCTATAAGGTGCCACAGGATTCTTTGCTGCTTCTACAGAACCAGACTAACATGGCTACCCCTCTGATACTATCTAGGTAGTGATGGATGGTAGTCAAGTCACCTCTTAACCTTCCTTTGGGTAAACTAAGTAGATGGAGCTTCTTTAGTCTCTCACTGTAAGGCAGGTTTTCCAGACATCAAACCATCCTTGTAGCTCTTCAGAACCCATTCCAATTTGTCAATGTTCTTTTCAAAGTGTGTGTGCCAGTACTGACAATATAATTCCAGTAACTCTCATTGATACTCCATGCAGTGGTAATAACACCTCTCCACTTCTTCTTGAGGTATGTGTTTGGGGGGTCCATTGTGCCAGGCCCCTTGTGCCAATCTTGGTCAGGGTCTCTAGGAATATAATATAATAGTAATATAAAGGTAATATAAATAATAATGAATTCATTAGATTAATTTTGAGGAGTCAGCATTATTCATGGAGTCCCAGGACTGACAAACCTGGCCTGTGATGGATAGATGTGGGAAGCACATAAATGAAATCTATAAGGGGAAGGGGAAAGGCATCTCACAGAGGCAGAAAGTGTTCAGCTGTACTTCTAGGGCTGTGGGCTCCATATCACTCATCTTCCCTTTTAACTGGGTTGGGCTGAGCTATAAATTTTTGGACCAATATGTCAGATAAATACCAGTCTCCTTGTTGCTGGCATGTGTTCAGCTGCCTTTAAAACCCAGTGTACAAATTGCTTCCTTATTCATTCCATGAGCCCTGCATAGCCTAGCAGCTTTATTTACCTTTAGGAAATGTAAACAGTCAGTGACCAAGTACTTCCTATGGTGCTTTGATGTATTAGCTCTGAACAAAAAGAGTTTATAATTCTGTTTAAAAAATGGGACCATGAAATTCTGATGGGAGTCAGGAAACCTCAATGTAAAACCCCTTTGGATATTAGGAAAAACTTTTTCACTCAGAGAGTGGTGAAGCACTGGAATGGGTTCCCTAGGGAGGTGGTGGACTCTCCTTCCTCAGAGGTTTTTAAGGCCCAGCTTGACAAAGCCCTGGCTGGGATGATTTAGTTGGGAATTGGTCCTGCTTTGAGCAGGGGGTTGGACTAGATGACCTCCTGAGGTCCCTTCCAACCCTGATATTCTATGATTCTATGATTCTATTATCAGAATTTCACAGAGTAAATGGGACTGAGATATCCTGAATGGCTGCTTGTGCCTGTTTCCCCTTTGTGCTGCTACCACAGATAGAAAAATAAAGTATTCAAAACTGCCAAAAAGAGTCGCTGCAGTGTACAGGATCTACATTGCTGGCACAACTGTGATGTAAAGAATCATGTTACCAAAGGGTCAATTTAATGTCATGGGAAGCATGGGTTATTGGGTTGGGTGCAGGAAATAGCTTTGCCACTCTGAAGTAAGACCAAGCCATAAGTACATTATAATTCCAGTTATCCAAATTGGGGGTGGGGAGGGTTTGTTTCCAGAGTGTCTGATGATTGTTGTACCCTACCCCATAGAATCATAGAAATGTTGGACTGGAAGGGACCTTGATAAATCATCTAATCCAGTGCCTTGCACAGAGGCAAGACTAAGTATTAGCTACACTATCCCTGACAGGTGTTTGTCTAACCCTTTTTAAAAACCTCCAATGAAAGAGATTCCACAACCTCCCTAGGTAATTTGTTCCAGTGCATAACTACCCTGACAGGAAGTTTTTCCTAATGTCCAACCTAAACCACCCTTGCTGCTATGCTCAGTGGTTAAGGAGAACAATTTATGAACTCCTCTTTATAACAGTCTTTTATGTACTTGAAAACTGTTATCATGGTCCCCTCAGTCTTCTCTTCTCCAGACTAAACAAACCCCCTTTTTTCAATCTTTCTTCTTAGGCCATATTTTCTAGACTTTTCTCATTGTTGCTTTTCTCTTCTGGACTTTCTCCAGTTTGTCCACATCTTTCCCAGAACTGGACCCAGTACTCCAGTTGAGGTCTTATCAATGCTGAATAGAATGGAAGACTTATTTCTCATGTCTTGTTTACAACACTTCTGCTAATACACCCCAGAATGATCATGGGGTTTTTTTCAACGGTATTACATTGTTGACTCATATTTAGCTTGTGATCCACTGTAACTCCCAGACAGTACTTCTTCCTAGATAGTAATTTCCCATTTTGTATTTGAGAAATTCATTATTCCTTCCTAAATGTAGTACTTGACATTTGTCCTTATTGAATTTCACCCAGTTTATTTCAGACCAGTTCTCCAGTTTATCAAGATCATTTTTGATTTCTAATCCTGTCCTCCAAAATGCTTGTAACTACTCCCAGCTTGGTATTGTCTGCAAACTTTATAAGCGTACTCTCTATGCCATTATCCAAATCATTTATGAAAATATTGAATAGAACCAGAGCCAGGACAGATCCCTGTGGGACCCCACTTGATATGCTCTTCCAGAACCAATGATAACTGTTATCTGAGCACGATTTTCCAACCAGTTGTACATCCACCTTCTAGTAGATTGATTTAGGCTATATTTCTCTAGTTTACTTATGAGAAGATCATGTGAGATGGTATCAAAAGCCTTACTAAAGTTGAGCTGTATCACATCTACTGCTTACCCTCCATCCACAAGGCTTCTTACCCTGTCAAAGAAGGATACTAGGTGGGTTTGATATGATTTGTTCTTGACAAATCCATGTTAATTGTTACTTATCACCCTATTATCTTCTTGGGGCTTACAAATTGATTGCTTAATTATTTGTTCACTATCTTTCCAATACCAAAATTAACCTGACTCAGCAAAGCTGAGTCAACCAAGTTCCACCCACTCCCTGCTACCTACTCCAAGGAGAAAGCAAGAAGGTGCATAACGCCACTCACTTCTGCATATCCAAGGTCTATGTAGACAGTATAAGGGCATAAGGAGATGAAGCATTCTTACTCACCCAGGTGGGTGTATGGCCAAGTTGCAACCGAGCCTTAAATCGTAGAAATAGCTTTCATTTCTAGCCATCTTCTCTAATAATCAAATTGTTTCTACTTTTTTTTTAGCTTCCTAGACTACGTGAAGCAAATATATTGCTCATTAAGGTGTCTGAATAGATCACATCTTTGTCTGAGGTTGGGGTACCCTTAAAAACATTAAACCTTTTCATGCACAGTTTGTAGGCCAGGCCCTCAGTTACTGTAAGTCAGTGTAACTTTGTTGAAATCCATGGAACTGCACTAGTTGAGCTTGGGCCTACTGCCAAATGGAGTAGGAGGAGGAGAAGGACCTAGGAGTCCTGGTTGATCGTAGGATGACTATGAGTAGGCAATGTGATGTGGCCATTAAAAAACCTAATGCGGTCTTGGGATGCATTAGGCGAAGTATTTCTAGTAGGGATAAGGAGGTGCTAGTCCCGTTATATAAGGCGTTGGTGAGACCTCATTTGGAGTATTGTGTGCAGTTTTGGTCTCCCATGTTTAAGAAGGATGAATTCAAACTGGAACGGGTACAAAGAAGGGCCACTAGAATGATCCGAGGAATGGAAAGCCTGTCGTATGAAAGGAGACTTGAGGAGCTCGGTTTGTTTTGTTTTCCTTAACCAAAAGAAGGATAAGAGGAGATATGATTGCACTCTTTAACTATATCAGAGGGATAAATACCAGGGAAGGAGAGGAATTATTTCAGCTCAGTGCTAATGTGGACACGAGGACAAACGGATATAAATTGTCAGTCAGGAAATTTAGGCTTGAAATTAGACGAAGGTTTCTAACCATCAGAGGAGTGCAATTCTGGAACAGCCTTCCGAAGGAAACAGTGGGGGCGAAGGACCTCCATGACTTTAAGATTAAGCTAGATAAGTTTATGGAGGAGATAGTATGATAGGATAACGGGCTTAGTCAATAGGTCAATTAAGTGCCACACTGGTAATTAGTACAATGGGTCAATGATAGGATATTGTTAGCCTTTTTCCAGAGGGTATGGCTGGAGAGTCTTGCCCGCATGCTCGGGGTTCAGCTGACCGCCATATTTGGGGTCTCTGAAGGAATTTTCCTCCAGGGTAGATTGGCAGTGGCCCTGGAGGTTTTTCGCCTTCCTCTGAAGCATGGGGCAGGGGTCGCTTGCTTAAGGAGTGGGTGGATCGGCTTATGTGGCCTGCATCTTGCAGGAGGTCAGACTAGATGATCATAATGGTCCCTTCTGATCTTGAATTCTATGATTCTATGATTCTATGGCCCAGGTTGGTGGCACAAGCCCCTGGAATGATGATACTACCGATCATAAAATAAAAAAGAGAATGAATAACAGAAGACAACAGCCTCAGTCTTTTTCTTTCTTTCTTTTTTATTTTACTCTGAATGACATTTGGCTGAGTCAGACCAGAGATGATATATTTTTCCCCATCTCCAATTCTAGGCTTTTGGAGTCAGATTCTCATGTCTGGCTGAGCTGCACAGCATGGTACCTATGGATGGGGGATCAAGGTGGGTTTATGCCACTTATGCAAGTCCCTACAGCTGGGGACTCCATAACTTAAGCTTTCAAGTACCATGGTGATGAAACCATATAGAAACCTAGATAGACTGATAGGGCTGCTCTAAGTTGTGCTCAGCTGCCTATAGCCCCAAGGATCCATTTCAAAAGTGGGGGTTCAGCAAAGGTCAGTGGCACTCCAAGCTGCTTCTTCCTGAGGCCTTCCCCTATGCTCTTAAGAGGGGGTTAGTGGGCATGGCATAGGGTCTGTCCAACCAACTCTTTAACTAGAAACTGCACTCAGTTCCATGAAGGACTGGTCTCCTGTGGCTTCTAATGAAGAACCTACAGAAACAAAGATAATTTGAAATGCCCCAGTGAACCGTGATATCTGGCCGTCTCAAACTGCAAGATGCTGCCACTAGCAACCATAATAGCAAGGAAAAATGGAGCTGAGTTTCAAGGTGTGCAATAATTTATTTCACCCTAACACACTACACAAATCACCGTGTGTTATGTTAGCTCTTTTGGGGCTGGGATTGTCGTTTATTATGAGTGCACAGCTGTCACAAAGGGTGCCTAACCTGGTCTTAGTAATAGACAAAATTGTAGCTGTATACAAAATATTCACTAAATTAATTAGTTCTTTACAATATGATTACTTCTCTACTGAGGGCAGTAAAGAAGTCAGACTCTGAGCTTTCAGAAGCCTCTGTCTTTGTGTATCTCTGTACTGCACTTGGGAATTGTGATTGCAGCATGTGTCGATATCCTCATCTAGCTGGCTCAAAGCTAGCTCATGTACCAACAACAGTGAAGCCCCAGCGGTACGGGAGTATGTAGGCAGGGTCTAACTCGATCAAAGCTAGCTCTGGTATATCTACATGTGCGGCAACCACACCTCCCTGTTGCACTGTAGATACACACTTAGGGCCTGTCTACATGGTGTGTTAGTCTGTACTAGAGACATGTAAATTCCAGTTTGAACTAGCGTGTTGTGCATTAACAGGCCTGTGTGGACCCTGCTGGTGTGCATTAAGAGTTCCGTATTGTAAATGAATGTAGTCCTGTTTCAAACAATACTACATACATGTGCACTAAAGAACTTCTAGTCAGCACCAGTAGGGGCCACACAGGCCTGTTACTATGCAATCTGCTAGTTCACATTAGCATTTCTATCCCTCTCGTGTGGTCTAATGCCCAGTGGAGACAAGCCCTTCGACTCACCTAAGGCATAATTCTCCACAGGCTTTCCACTGAGCTTTGCCCTCCTGGCTCTCTCCTAAACTACAGCCAGGAAACTCTCTTTATATAGCTAAGAATCTTTTCCCTTTATGTCCTGCCAAAGGGAGAACTACTAACTTTCACAGTGAAGTGCAATTTCTTGGTCTCAGAGAGAGGTTACTTGGGAAATATTTCATTTTTCAGCTTTCTTTTTCCACCACTGAGGGAAGGCCTTTAGCCCTCCACCAGACAGGGAGGATTGTCCAATGCTTAGAGCACTAGCATGGAACTTGAGAGATCAGGGTTCAAATCTCTGCTCCATCATAGACTTCCTACGTGCACCCTGAAGCTCAGTGCTCTGTAACAACCATTCTTTATGACTTAAAAATGTTTTGCTTAACTGTCTTCTTCTAGCTCTGGTACAAAAGTAACTCTGACAAAAATACTGACAAAAGGAAGAAAGGAGAGCAGCAGAATATGGACCCTGGACTTCAGAAAAGCAGACTTTGACTCCCTCATGGAACTGATGGGCAGGATCCCCTGGGAGGCTAATATGAGGGGGAAAGGAGTCTAGGAGAGCTGGCTATATTTTAAAGAAGCCTTACTGAGGGCGCAGAAACAAACCACCCCAATGTGCAGAAAGAATAGTAATTATGGCAGCCGAGCAGCTTGGCTTAACAGTGAAATCTTCCATGAGCATAAACATCAAAAGGAAGCTTAGAAAAAGTGGAAACTTGGACAGATGACTAGGGAGGAGTATAAAAATATTGCTTGAGCATACAGGGGTGTAATCAGGAAGGCCAAAGCATAACTGGAGTTGCAGCTAGCAAGGGATGTGAAGGGTAACAAGAAGGGTTTCTGCAGGTATGTTAGCAACAAGAAGAAGGTCAGGGAAAGTGTGGGACCCTTACTGAATGGGGGAGGCAACCTAGTGACAGATGATGTGGGAAAAGCTGAAGTACTCAATGCTTTTTTTGCCTCGGTCTTCACAGACAAGGTCAGCTCCCAGACTGCTGCACTGGGCATCACAGTATGGGGAGGAGGTGAGCAGCCCTCAGTGGTGAAAGAACAGGCTAAGGACTATTTAGAAAAGCAGGACATGCACAAGTCCATGGGTACAGTTCTAATGCATCCAAGGGTATGGAGGGAATTGGCTGATGTGATTGCAGAGCCATTGGCCATTATCTTTGAAAACTCGTGGGGATCCAGGGAGGTCCCGGACGATTGGAAAAAGGCAAATCTAGTGCCCGTCTTTAAAAAAGGGAAGAAGGAGAATACATGGAACTACAGCCTTACCTCAGTCAGGGCCAGATTAATGCAGGGGCTTTAGGAGCTGCAGCCCAGGGCCTCGGGCTAAGACAGGCTCTGTGGGCCAGATGTGGCCTGCTGCTTCTTTTCATCCAGCCCGTGGCAAGTCTCTATGCCATAGGCTGGACACCGGTCCCTGAGCTTCAGCGGCCCCTCCAAGACAAGCCGCAAGCGCTGGCTCGCAGATGTGCCATTCAGGGAATCTCTGTGCGCTGCCCCTGCCCCCAGAGCCAGCTCCACAGCTCCCATTGGCTAGGTACCATGGCCAATGGGAGCTGTGGGGCGATGCCTGTGGTGCCAGCAGGCATGTTCAGTGTGCAACATGCAGAGCGGCCTGGCCCCTCTGCCTAGGGGCCGGACATGCCGGCCACCTCAGGGAGCACATCAGTGTGGAGGCAGGGTAGGCAGGATACTGCTTAACCCTGCTGCATCCCCAACCAGGAGCCACCAGAGGTAAGTGCCTTCCGGCCAGAGACTGCACCCTGCATGCCCTCCTGGACCCCAACCCCCTGTCCCATCCCTGGCCCCACCACAGAGACCAGCCACCAGCTGGTGCTGCAGCCCCTCCTGCCCTCCAAGCCTCTACCCCAGCCCTGAGCCCACTCCCCCACTCCAAACCCCCAGGAGCCCCACAAAATCTAATAGCCCACAAGAAAGTTAATCCATCCCTGACCTCACTCCCTGGAAAAATCATGGAGCAGGTCCTCAAGGAATCCATTTTGAAGAACTTGGAGGAGAGGAAGGTGATCAGAATCAGTCAACATGGATTCACCAAGGGCAAGTCATGACTCACCAAACTGATTGCCTTCTATGATGAGATAACTGGCTCTGTAGATATGGGGAAAGTGGTGGATGCGATATATCTTGACTTTAGCAAAGCTTTTCATATGGTCTCTCACAGTATTCTTGCCAGCAAGTTAAAAAAGTATGGATTGGATGAATGGACTATAAGGTGCATATAAAGCTGGCTAGATCATCGGGCTCAATGGGTAGTGATCAATGGCTCAGTGTCTATTTGGCAGCCGGTATCAAGTGGAGTGTCCCAGGGGATGATCCTGGGGCCAGTTTTGTTTAACATCTTCATTAATGATCTGGATGATGGGATGGATTGCACCCTCAGCAAGTTTGCAGATGACACTAAACTGGGAGGAGTGGTAGATACACTGGAGGGTAGGGATAGGTTCCAGAGTGACCTAGACAAATTGGAGGATTTGGACAAAAGAAATCTGAGGAGCTTCAACAAGGACAAGTGCAGAGTTCTGCACTTAGGACAGAAGAATCCCATGCACTGCGACAGGCTGGGGACCGACTTGCCAAGCAGCAGTTCTGCAGTAAAGGACCTAGGAGTTACAGTGGACAAGAAGCTGGATATGAGTCAGCAGTGTGCCCTTGTTGCCAAGAAGGCCAATGGCATATTGGGCTGTATTAGTAGGAGCATTGCCAGCAGATTGAGAGAAGTGATTATTCCCCTCTATTTCGCACTGATGAGGCCACCTCTGGAGTATTGCATACAGTTTGGGCCCCCCACTACAGAAGGGATGTGGACAAATTGGAGAGAGTCCAGTAGAGGGCAACAAAAATGATCAGGGGGCTGGGTCACATGATGTATGAGGAGAGGCTGAGGGACCTGGGATTATTTTTTTCATAGATTCATAGACTTAAGGTCAAAAGGGACCATTATGGTCATCTAGTCTGACCTCCTGCACAAAGCAGGCCACAGAATCTCACCCACCCACTCCTGTAACAAACCTCTAACCTATGTCTGAGTTATTGAAGTCCTCAGATTGTGGTTTGAAGACCTCAGGCTGCAGAGAATCCTCCAGCAAGTGACCCGTGCCCCATGCTCCAGTGGAAGGAGAAAAACCTACAGGGCCTCTGCCAATCTGCCCTGGAGGAAAATTCCTTCCCGACCCCAAATATGGTGATCAGTTAAACCCTGAGTATGTGGGCAAGACTCACCAGCCAGCACCGAGGAAAGAATTCTCTGTAGTAACTCAGATCCCACCCCATCTAACATTTAGTCTGCAGAAGAGTAGAGTGAAGGGGAATTTGATAGCAGCCTTCAATTACTTGAAGGGGAGGTTCCAAAGAGGATGGAGCTTGGCTGTTCTCCATCCTCTTTGGTGGCAGATGACATAACAAGGAGCAATGGTCTCAATTTGCAATAGGGAAAGTCTAGGCTGTATATTAGGAAACACTATTTCACTAGGAGGGTGGTGAAGCACTGGAATGGGTTACCTAGGGAGGTGATTGAATCTCCATCCTTCGAGGTTTTTAAGGTCCGGCTTCACAAAGCCCTGGCTGGGATGATTTAGTTGGGGTTGGTCCTGCTTTGAGCAGGGGGTGGGGCTAGATAGCCTCCTGAGGTCTCTTCCAACCCTAATCTTCCATGATTCTATTTTTCTAACTCAGAAAAGCAATACACATATAATAGCCCCTTCCTTATTGTTAGAATTACCAGATTATTAACTCTTGCCTCTCTTGAGTTGAAGAATGCCCATTTGTAACTCAAACTACCATCTGACCGTGGGGTTCTATTAGCAAGGGAAATACTAGAGAAGAAAGTGAGTTAAAAATCACATCCAGATATAAGAGAAGGTGATAGGACCAGACATCAAGGACCAAAAGTAGGATAGATAAAAAGGCTACAGAAACAGCGTGTTGAGTCTTTTTGCAATGAATTATTCTGATATAGTACTCTTTATTAAAATACACAGAGAATTGAGAAGAACATATTTTAATGACTTAGAATGATGGAGCCTTTCCTTACGCTGCTTCTAAGGTAAAGGGCTTTAAAAAGAGCCAGCTTCCAAATAAAATCATTAAAGTCAAAGAGGGTGAAAGCGAGAGTAAAATTTATAATCTAATTCCAAACAGGATCTCCCCTTAAACAATGAATAATAAACAGAGTCCACCTGTTACTAGACCAGGCACAAAGTAATGATTCATTTATTGTAATCCAAAACAGCTGAGTGATAACTCTTCAATTACTCCATTAGCTGATCCACCCCACTAAGAAAGCAAAGTTTCTTATATCATTGCTTACATTAAACTTAACTGCAGAGATTTCTATTTAGACGATCATTCTAGGCATCTCCCTAGAGGAATTCCACCTCATTCATACCCCTTGTTTTACATAGTACAGCCGGTAGTTTTCCTCTTATAACATGTTTACTAAATGTCTTTGCAAAAGTGCTAAAGTGCCTGACGGCCAGGCTGGCTTTCAAATCAGCATTCCTCATTCACACAAGAAAGTTCTGTATTGCTTCACTAAGGCATTGAGCAGCTGCAGGCATGCTCTGTGGATAAGCCATGTATCCTTTCACCATGATACCGTATTTGTCAGGCAAGGATGTGGTAAAGCATGTGACTTTTTTTCTTGCACCCCACTTCTAAAATATTGGCATCATGTATAATCCCTCTGTCCCCACCTTCATAACTAGTAATAGAAAGGGAACCCTGTTTATGAAGACTGCAAGAGCTATTGGACCAGTGCTGGTTGACGTGGAAACGTTAAATTCAGAGACTGGATACCAATTTGTGGTCTGTCAACTAGTCCACCTATCTGTGGTAACAGCTTTCTTTTCTCTGGCTCTTGGCCACTTGTTTCCCACATGGCTTTATGCAAACGTGATACTGCCTTTTTGGAAAAGGGGTCCCACAGGGAAAGTGGCACCGCCTTTGATGCACCATTGAAGTCTTCATTAAATGTAAATGCTCATGGAAGTCCATTCCCCACACCAATCTCTGTTGGAGCTTTCCTTCAGAAGGCGTGTGGCAGGACTTTAGAGTATAACAGGAGCATCAGCTTTCATGTTTCTTCCTCACCACTCCCCTCCTTTAGCATACACAAGGCCTTTGACTCTGACAGGGCTTAATCCAAATTAATGGGAGTTGTTCTATTGTCTTTAATGAGCTTTGGATCAGACCCTGTCTGAGGACAGGAACATAGGACATAATCATGTTGTACAATCCTGTCCATAAATTTATCAAGCTCCAGCTTAAAAACTAGTTGTTATTTGTCCCCTACTCTTATTTAGAAGCTGTTCCAGAACCTCGGTCCTCTGATAGCTGGACACTTCTAATTTTCAGCCTACATTTTAATCATGGCCAGTTTATACCCACTTGTTCTTGTGCCAGCATTGTCCTTTAGCTTCAATAGCTCTTCTCCTTCATGGCTGTTTATCACCCCTCACCTCCGCAATGTATTGATAGAGAACAACCAGATCCCCTCTCATCCTTTATATTTCTAAGCTAAACAAGACAAGCTCTTTAGGGTATGTCTACACTTTGAGCTGGAGATAAAAATTCCACCTTGAGGAGACATACCCATGCTAGCCTTGATCAAGCTAGTATGCTAAAAATAGAGTGTAAGTACTATTGTGTGAGCAGTAATATGTCAGAACTAGCATGGTATGTCTCCATGAGCAGGGATGTAAATCTCCAGCTCAAAGTGTAGACATATCCTAGGTCTTTTCTAATAAGATACTGGTAGTTATTTACAGAGAGAGCCTAAGAGCCAGATGTGGTCTCCTTAGTGAACCCTTAATTACACAAGTAGATTTATTGGCCAAAATGGGACCATATGGGTAAATGCTCATCCACATGAGTAAGCCCTAAAGCAAGCCTTAGTTGAGTTAGGACTGTAGAAAGTACAGGAACCTCCAGACCCACAAAATGTTAGTTGTAGGGAATTATTAGGGAAGGTTAATCAGAGAAATGGATCTATCGGCTAGAAAAGGACAGTTTGGCAAGGAACCATCATCATAGATGAATATGCTTGGAAAGTGCTCAAACTGGGAAATTTGCTGATCTGGGCCCCAGGCCACTATCTGCCCTGAGAGTTTTCCCTTTCATCCCCTGTTCCCTGACGAGTCTCTTTGGGCCAGGCTGCCAACCACGTCAGCGTCCCATCCTTCCATTGAGGCTGAGACTGGGCACACAGGATCCTCAGCAAGCCTGCTTTCCAGACGAAGTTCCCATCATATCTCATGCTTTAGCGGCCTGGTTGGCCTCCTCTCTCCTGCTACCTGGCTGAGGGAGGATCAGTCATCTAGATAGCCCCTTAAGTTATGTCAGCCTCCAAGGGCTGCCCTACGGACCACTGTGCTACCCAGAATCTCCACTTTCTGGCCTGGCACATCCCCTCCCACCTCCAGTCATGGTCCCAACAGTAGGACCTGCAAGGTGTCCTCAGAGCACAGTCTTACACATATCTTCCATAGTGCCTGCACTGGGGGAATCCCGCTCCACAGCTCTGACCCAGAGTGGGAGTGAAGATCTTGGTGCAGATTTCAGGAAAGCCACAGTTTGATATTTCTCTTCTTTTTTTTCCAGTAAGGCCATTTTTATTTTAGTCTTGGATTATTTTATTTTACAATATTGCTATCCAAGGTCAAGGCTTGAGATTTCCCCATCAGTTACTGTTAATTGTGAGCCCAGTATAAAGATAACCATTTCCAGTAACTTTTTGGTTAAAAAAATTCATAGTTTGGTTCAGGTTTTGGTACTAATGTAAGGGTTTTTTAAAACAATCTTTGTTTACTGGAAATCGGCTGTTTTTACCAAAAACTGTTTTCAAAATCTGAATATTTTCTGTTTTTTTCCCATTGAAAACCCAAATATGTTAATAGAGAATTTTTAAAAAATCTAGGAAAAGTAATTGCCATTTTTTTTGACCAGCTCTAGTCAATAGATCATTACCTCTAGCTGTTACGCCTGATAAAACTTGAAGCACAGACTTATGTGCAGACTTGGATTCAACAAGAGGCTTGCTAATGACATGTTCCCTATCATCAATAAAAGCCTGCCTGGAAAAGACTGTTCCAAAACAGGATTTTTGTTGTTTCATGTCATAGGATTTGAGAGAAGGATGAGTTCTTCAAGAAATACAAAGCTGAGCCTTGCCAAAATTGTGTTTATGACCCTAAAAAAGGATTTTGTTTCCAGCTTGGCATGGAGCTGATCTTGGACATGTCTCCTCATTAATGCTCCTTGGCCAAACCCTCAGAAGTTTGTTCCTTCAAAAGACTTTTTAGTTTAATAATCCTTTATTTTATTAATACTGTTTTAAATATGAAAGCTGACTCTGGTATTTAACTAGAAAATACCTTTGGCAGAAGCAATGTAAAAGATACTGAACTGAAAAACAATAGGGTGCCTAAATCTTCAATAAATAATGCATTTACAGTGGGGTTTTCAAAAGCGCTCTGCATTGGCCTAACTCGGCTCCCATTGGGCAGGTGTACCCAGTGGCTGGAAGCAAACTTTCCAGTGCAGGTAGACAAGTTTGTGCTAGCAGGGCTTGAGTTAACCCACTAAAAGCAGCTGTGTCGACGGTACAGCTCGGGCTGTAGCTTGGCTCTGAGCCTAAGGTGCGGGTGGACTTGAGGGCTGAATGTGCCCATGCTGCTCTTTCTAGTGCACTAGTTGGAGGCCCGGTAGCAAGAGTCTGTCTACCTAGGCTGGGAGGCTCATTCCCAGCTGCAGTGTAAACCTACTCTTTGAGGTCAATGTGAATTTTACAGCTGACTTCAATGCGTGCAGCATTAGGACAGGAGGGAGCACTTTTCCCCACCTTTTATAGATCTCCCTTTCCTGTGGCATGCTGAAGTGAATAGATGAGTGTCTCAACTCATCTTTGTCCTTGTATCACCTTCAGCCATATGGCACGTCACCAAATACTTGATGTTTGTTTCAAGTCTAATAGCATGTCTTTCTCTGACAGCCTGTCAGACCCAGGTATTCATGCCTCTCCAGGTTTATAATCATAACTGGAAAATGATAATTATAGTTATTATTTCCCTTGAAAATGGATGTCCTGCGATGTTATTGTGGATTGTCACGCACCCATTCAAATATTATTATGAATGAGTCTACTATTAACAATGATTCAGTTTTGTATTTAAGGCCTCTTTAAAGCTGATATGATCTATGAATGGGTGAGCCAACACAAGACTTCTGCACTAAGTCCCATTTTGAGGGCTTAAGGGATACATAGAACTTTTGAGAACTCTCTGCACAAAGGTGAAAGTCCACTTGGTTTTAATGGAGCCTGTATGTATGTGTGTGTGAGAGAGGGAGCGAGACATGAACAAGCTGTACAGTAAAACAAACCATTTTTAAAAAGTCAGGTTCTGTTGCTTTCTGGGTTGTGCAGTTTTTACTGTTCTTTTATCTACACTGTCTACACTAGTCCCTGGAGCCTGGCATGTAATCATGTGCTGCTTGCTTGTGTGAAAATGTGAAAATCTTTTTAACTTCTCCAGAACACTCCTTAATCTGCCGCTTGAGCCCCTTCCATTTGTTAAACACACCCTGAGAGTGGTTGCTGCTGAATCCATTACAGGGGAACAGGACAGCTTTGTGACACTAGTTTCAAGATAGCACTGAATTCAAAACTCTTATACAAATTAATTTATCAATGGCTTTACTATTCTGTTTGTTTGTCTATACATTTTAGGTGAAGTGATTCATATTATATGGCTTATAGACACACTATAGGTATCCATATCCATAGATTGCAAGGTGCTCTGCAATCTTCAGGAAAACTGGCACTATGTACATGTGAAGTTATTATGCCTCTCGCTGTGTTTCAGGAAACTAATTAGAAAAAAAAGCTGTTAGATGTCTGCAGGTTGGATGGGGTCACAGTCAGGCTGGTTAGCAGAGAGTGCTAGCTGTACAGATATTTCTGATGTCACAGTATGGAGAGATGGAGGCCTGGTCTACACTACGCGTTTATACCGAATTTAGCAGCGTTAAATCGATTTAATGCTGCACCCATCCACACAATGAAGCCCTTTTTATCGATATAAAGTGCTCTTAAAATCGATTTCTGTAATCCTCCCCGACGAGGGGAGTAGCACTAAAATCGGTATTGCCATGTCGGATTAGGGTTAGTGTGGCCGCAATTCGACGGTATTGGCCTCCGGAAGCTATCCCACAGTGCACCATTGTGACCGCTCTGGACAGCAATCTGGAGTCGGATGCACTGGCCAGGTAGACAGGAAAAGCCCCGCAAACTTTTGAATTTCATTTCCTGTTTGTCCAGCGTGGAGGGCTGATCAGCACAGGTGACCACGCAGAGCTCATCAGCACAGGTAACTACGCAGTCTGAGAATCAAAAAAGAGCTCCAGCATGGACTGCACGGGAGGTACTGGATCTGATCGCTGTATGGGGAGAGGATTCAGTGCTAACAGAACTCCGTTCCAAAAGACAAAATGAAAAAACATTTGAAAAAATTTCCAAGGCCATGATGGAGAGAGGCCACAGCAGGGACTCAGTACAGTGCTGTGTGAAAGTTAAGGAGCTCAGACAAGCCTACCAGAAAACCAAAGAAGCAAACGGAAGGTCTAGGGAGGGTCCGAAAACATGCCGCTTCTACGCTGAGCTGCATGCAATTCTAGGGGGGTCCGCCACCACTGCCCCACCCCTGTCCGTGGATTCCGAGGTGGAGGTGGTAATCGCAGCCATGCCTGAGGATTCTGCGGACGGGGAAGATGAGGAGGAGGAAGAGGAGGACGAGCTTGCAGAGAGCACACAGGACTCCATTCTCCCCAACAGCCAGGAGCTTTTTCTCAGCCTGACAGAAGTACCCTCCCAGCCCTCCCAAGCCATTATCCCAGACAATGAAGCCATGGAAGGGACCTCTGGTGAGTGTACCTTTGTAAATATAAAACATGGTTTAAAAGCAAGCGTTTTTTAATGATTAATTTGCCCTGAGGACTTGGGATGCATTCGTGGCCAGTAAAGTTACTGGAAAAGTCTGTTAACATGTCTGGGGATGGAACGGAAATCCTCCAGGGACATCTCCATGAAGCTCTCCTGGAGGTACTCCAAAAGCCTTTGCAGAAGGTTTCTCGGCAGGGCAGCCTTATTCTGTCCTCCATGGTAGGACACTTGACCACGCCATGCATGTAGCAAGTAATCTGGTATCATTGCATGACAAAGCCTAGCTGCGTATGGTTCCGGTGTTTGCTGGCATTCAAGCAACATACATTCTTTATCTCGCTGTGTTATCCTCAGGAGAGTGATATCGTTCATGGTAACCTGGTTGAAATATGGGAATTTAATTAAAGGGACAGAGATGGTTGGGCTGTTTGCCTGTGGCTTAAAAGAAATCCTTCCCTGCATTTAGCCAAGCAAGGGGAAGGAGGGGTGGTGGTGATTGGCGCTGAGCTTTTTCACGTTTGGCTAGCTGGGATCTTCCCTGCTACCAGCCATGTGGTGGGGGGAGGGGTAAAGCGATCATCCCAGAGAATTGGATGGGGGAGGTTCTGGTGCTGCACGTTAACAGGAAAGAAGCAGCACTCAACGGGCTTTGCTTGGTATGTGGGAAAGGAGGGCGCTGGATATATGAAGGCTGCAGAAGCCAAAAGACAATGGCTTACCATGGCTGCATGCAAGCTGATTTCTGCTGCCCAGACCTGCGTCTGTGATCTCTAACACCAAAGCCGCAGGCACTCAATATTAAGATGCAAAATGCGACCTTGTAGTGAGATCACATGTGCTATGTAAGGTGAATAGTGTTGTTCACCGTGAAAGAGTATAACCATTGTTCTGTAAAATGTATCATTTTAAATACTTCTCTCCCTTTTTTCCCTCCCTCCTGCAGCTGCAAATTTTTCAAGTCTCCCTCCTCCATCCCGAAGGCTATCTCAGATAAGGCGGCGAAAAAAAAGATGCAAGAAGAAATGTTCGCGGAAATCATGGAAGTGACTCGCAATGAAAGAGCTCATCTGAATGAGTGGAAGGACGTGGTATCAAAGTACAGGAAAGATGCCAGTGAGGACAGGAGGGACGAACGTGAGGACAGGAGAGATGCTCGAGATGAGAGGTGGCGGCAGGAAGATCAGCGGTGGCGGGATGCAACTCTGGGGCTGCTGCATGATCAAATGGACATGCTCTGGCATCTGGTGGAGCTTCAGGAATGGCAGCAGGATCACAGAGTGCCGCTGCAGCCCCTGTATAACCACCCTCCCCCCTCACCATGTTCCTTAGCCTCCTCACCCACCAGACGACTAAGAACGCGTTGGGGGAAGCACCGTGCACCTGCCCACTCCACCCCCGTGGACAGCCCAACCAAAAGGCTGTCATTATTTTGAAATTTTTTTAGTGGCCTTTTCCTTCCCTCCTATCCTCCTCCCAAACCCCAGCCAGGCTACCTTGTCAGTTCTCACCCTCTTTTTATAATTAATTAATAAAGAATACATGATTTTTAAACAAGAGTGACTTTATTTCCTTAGGAAGCAAGCGGTAATCGAAGGGGGAGGGTGGGTGGCTTTCAGGGAATGTGTCAATCAAGGGGGGTGGGTGTTCATCAAGGAGAAACAAACACAACAGTCACACCGTACCCTGGCCAGTGATGAAACTGGTTTTCAAAGCTTCTCTAATGCGCACCGCTTCCTGGTGTGCTCTTCTAATCGCCCTGGTGTCTGGCTGCGCGTAATCAGCGGCCAGGTGATTTGCCTCAGCCTCCCACCCCGCCATAAAGGTCTCCCCCTTACTCTCACAGAGATTGTGGAGCACACAGCAAGCAGCAATAACAAAGGGGACATTGGTTTGGCTGAGGTCTGAGCGAGTCAGTAAACTGCGCCAGCGCGCCTTTAAACGGCCAAATGCACATTCTACCACCATTCTGCACTTGCTCAGCCTGTAGTTGAACAGCTCCTGACTACTGTCCAGGCTGCCTGTGTATGGCTTCATGAGCCATGGCATCAAGGGGTAGGCTGGGTCCCCCAGGATAACTACAGGCATTTCAACATCCCCAACTGTTAATTTCTGGTCTGGGAAGTAATTCCCTTGCTGCAGCTGTTTAAACAGAGTAGTGTTCCTGAAGACGTGAGCGTCATGAACCCTTCCCGGCCATCCCACGTGGATGTTGGTGAAACGTCCCTTGTGATCCACCAGTGCTTGCAGCACCATGGAAAAGTACCCCTTGCGGTTTATGTACTGGGTGGCCTGCTGCTCCGGTGCCAAGATAGGGATATGGGTTCCATCTATCGTCCCACCACAGTTAGGGAATCCCATTGCAGCAAAGCCATCCACTATGACCTGCACATTTCCCAGAGTCACTACTTTTCGTAGCAGCAGCTTAGTGATTGCTTTGGCTACTTGCATCACAGCAGCCCCCACAGTAGATTTGCCCACTCCAAATTGATTCCCGACTGACCGGTAGCTGTCTGGCGTTGCAAGCTTCCAGAGGCTATCGCCAATCGCTTCTCAACTGTGAAGGCTGCTCTCATCTTTGTATTCTGGCACTTCAGGGCAGGGCAAGTCACAAAGTCCCATGAAAGTGCCCTTACGCATGCAAAAGTTTCGCAGCCACTGGGAATCGTCCCACACCTGCAACACTATGTGGTCCCACCAGTCTATGCTTGTTTCCCGGGCCCCAAATCGGCGTTCAATGGCTAGAACCTGCCCCATTACCAGCAGGATCTCCAAAGCGCAGGGGCCCGCGGTTTGAGAGAATTCTGTGTCCATGTCCTCATCACTGTCGTCGCTGCGCTACCGTAGCCGCCTCCTCCTCACCTGGTTTTGCAGGTCCTGGTTCAGCATTGACTGCACAAGAATGCGCGAGGTGTTTACAACGTCCATGATTGCTGTCTTGAGCTGAGCAGGGTCCATGCTTGCCGTGGTATGGCAT
Organism: Mauremys reevesii; assembly: GCF_016161935.1. Taxonomy (NCBI): domain Eukaryota; kingdom Metazoa; phylum Chordata; order Testudines; family Geoemydidae; genus Mauremys; species Mauremys reevesii. The sequence goes on from NC_052628.1 coordinate 128,328,808, forward strand.
CTGCACAGTTCACCCAGGGAAAAAGGAGCGAAACGGTTGTCTGCTACTTGCACGGAGGGAGGGGTGAGGCAGGGGTGAGGCTGTACCCAGAACCACCCACGACAATGTTTTTTGCCCCATCAGGCACTGGGATCTCAACCCAGAATTCCAATGGGTGGGGGAGATTGCGGGAACTATGGGATAGCTATGGGATAGCTACCCATAGTGCAACGCTCCGGAAATCGACACTAGCCTCGGTACATGGACGCACACCGCCGAATTAATGTGCTTAGTGTGGCCGCGTGCACTCAACTTTATACAATCTGTTTTAAAATACCAGTTTCTGTAAAATCGGAATAATTCCGTAGTGTAAACATACCCTGAGTCTAATTCTGTGCAGCTTTATACCTTGTGCAATCATCAACACCTATACAATGTGAAAGTAAAATGATTTATCAGCATTTTGCATCGTCTTTGATCAGATGTAAGGGTCTGATCTAAGGCCCATTAAAGTCAATCGGAGTCTTTCCATTAATTTTAATGGGTATCGGGTAGGACCTTAAAAGTGGAATTTTCAGAAAATGAGCAGCATTGACTTACTTCTGCTCCCATTTAAGCCAATGGGAGTTTTTAGCAATGTCTTCAATGAAAGCACAAGCAGGCCAGTGCTAAGCCTGTTGGAAAATCCCACCCCAATAGCTACACAAGGTGGATGCTAGTGGAGAATCAGGCCCGCGAATTTTTAAAGTATCTTAACAGGTATGATTATTTATAATGTGGTCATGTCTAGAAGCCCCAGTCATGGGCCAGGGCCCAGTGGGGCTAAGTACTGTGCCAGCACAGAACAGAAAGATGGTCAAAGTATTAAGAGAAGGAGACTTCCTCAGGCTCTCAGAATGAGCAGAATATTTTCCACTAAAAAACAACTGAGAAAAATGACCTGTACAGCCAGGAGAGCTGGTTGGAAAAGGGTATATATTTCCACAAAGAAATTAAAAATATTTCCCCCCCGCACCCCTCAATAATTTTCATGGAATTTTGGAGTCTTGTTTTTATGAAAAACCTAGAATAAGAAAATGCATGTGAAAGAAGCAACTTTTCCATTGGAAAAAAGAGGTTTTATGGACAATTTTCACAAGCTCTAGGAAAGAGACAAAAGAAACATACAGAATATGTAGCACCCCACACTGGATCAACAAGGAACCATCATAATAAAAGGGACACAAGTTCAAACTCTGTTCTCACTCTCATTGACATTAGCCGAGTAATCCTATCACTACTGTGAAATCCTAACCCACACACACACATTTTATGTATTAACTTTGGCAATACTTGCATAGCTTATCATGCCAATAGTGTTATTGAAACAGAATAAAAGAGATGAGGTTAAAACACGAATCAGCTTTGAAAGGCAATGGGTGATATCCTAGCCTCATTGAAATCACTGGGAATGTTGCCATTGACTTCAGTGGAGCCAGGATTTCACTTAATAAACATATCTTTTCATAGTTGGATACCAATATTGGTCCAAAAATCTACAAATATATATAAATCATGATGGCTATGTTTCTTTTTCTTTTTGGCAGAGGACTCCAATATTATGATCTATTGCATCAATTCTTGCTCTGAATGCTTCCACGAAAGAATCTCTCTCTCTTTTCTTCAAATGATACACATTAGGGTATGACTATGCTGTACCACTAGTCTGGGTAATTGGCCCTCATGTTAGCCTAGATTAGGTGTGGGTACCCCCATTGCTAAGCCTTACCTGTCTTACTGTGTCCTCACTGTTTCTGCAGGGGTGTGCAGTAACATAACCTATATTTCTTCGTTTGGAGACACTCCAGGATCTTTCCTAGTCAATTGTGTCAATTGCAGGAGTACTTGTCTGCCCATCAGAGGGAACTGTGGGATGTGCATTGGATGAGTGATCTTGCCTGTGTCCTCACTGCACAGTGGGCAGGTTCCAGCCTGAGCTGAAGCTTGGGCTTGAACCCATGGCCCCATCTGTGGATGCAAGTTTGGATTCAAAGTGCAAACATACACACGCTTGAGGGTTTTGTGTGTGGGAAGTAGCAGGGTTTGGGCAAAAACACATCGAGGATCTCAGGCTAAGACTATGGTGTAGTTACACCCTAAAAAGACAAATGAAAGTAACCAAAACATGGCAAGAAAGAGGCACTGCATCTTTAACAAACCTTGTACTTAGATCATAGATCATGGCTTGGGTACTGTGGCATCTAATGCATAGAATCAAACCCCACTGAGATTCTGTATAACAGGGTAAGTGTTGAAGAGAGGATCTGCCAGAGGCTATTATCTTTGGTAGATTGGATGGTTCATGGAATTAGTAAATCCTACACAACCTCCTATAGGATTAGATTCACTAAGATGTTCTGGTTGTCTGTGCTTCTTTGGCCATAAACCAAGTTTAACTGACCATCTCTGGGTCACCAGGTAAAATCTTGTCCAGGTCAGTAGTGAGTTAAGTTGTTTAGAACCATGTATGAGATTTGTCAGTCACGGTCCTGTTCCTAGTGGATAGGTGGCCACCCCATCATTGACACATGTGCGAGTAGTGTTTACAGAGGGCTCCCTTTATTCATGAATGGTAGCACCTTTCTCTGGGAGCAATTCCAGAGAAACAAGAACTGTATATGCACAGATACTAAACTTCCTTCTCATTCATAAGGTGGAAATCCTTAGGAATTGTGGTAGGAGCATCAGAAACTTTCACTACCTGTTTGTCTTAGGGTTTTCCATGGCACCCACTGCTATAGTATCTCACCATAGTAGTTTCATTACCACTACCCATTCTTTGTGTTCCATGAACCAATGGGCTCATGTGAAGCCTACTGAAGTCGGTAAGAGCCTTTTCACTGAACTGGATCCAAGAAAAGGCTTAAGTTTCCAGTTGTGCCAGTGTGGAACCTTTCAGAAGCTCATAATTCACATGAAAGTTTGTATAGAAAAAAGTTCACTTTGTTTTTATTTTTTCTAAATTTCAGCCCTAACTCTTAGTTTCCTTCTGTTGGTGCATTTAAGTCAGGTTCCCAAACATGGTTTTCTTTTACACAACATTTATGGTGCAGGAAGCAAGTCATTTTTTTTCCATACGAAAGACAATCTTCATTTCAAAATAATAGTATAAAATAGATGTGTGGTTTGAACATGTTTAGCAATTTTTTAAAGCCCCATAGGAGATCTCACTGGGACATAAGCAGGATCAAACATCAAACGTGTGTCTTATTTAAATCATTTTTATGCTTGTGAGACTTGATACAGTCTGCATAAATATTAGGCATCAAGTTAGAAACACTGAACTAAACCCCAATTTAGTGTAAATGTGAAGATATTAATGAGTAGCTTGGAAGGACTAGAGAGAGCCTGGTTTATTTCATACTCGGCAAGATCAATTTTTCATGCATCTTAGAAAAATAAAGACAAATATTTAGGCAAAACTGCAATCCAAATAAAACAGAACCAGTTTGTGATGTATGTGGAGGTCAGCGTGAGAGCATATAGAGTACATACCGTGCTGTGTATATTTGTACAGAGGATAATTTTAAGGGAGCAGCTAAAATATATCAGGAGAACTGGCAAGTGGAATATAACACAAATGTGTAAGGCAGATATGCAAGTCAGCCTGAAAAGGGTTCATTAACTATACAGCCTACATATTTTAATTATCAATAAGTAAAAAGTATACTACTAGAGTGACAATTTAACTAAGTCTGCAACAGATTTATTATCCACACTGTCAAAGTAATAGAACTAGGGTCCACCACCCTCACTAGTGTTGATCTGCTTGGGATTTTTTGTTTCCACCTCCCTGTTCTTTCCCCCTCACTCCCCACAACACACACACACACCTGTCATGAAAGGTTCAATTGAAAAAAAATGTTTGGGGGATTTACATCACAAACCTTAACATTTTCAACAAAACCTTTTTTTTTCAGAAATATCCATTTAGTGATAGACATTTTGATAGAATGTTTTGACCACCTATAGCACTGAGTAAAAGTTTACTTTATAAATTGTCCCACTGAAATCAGTGTGACAGCTAGAGTGGGTCAGAGAAACTTTGATTGAACCATATGTTATTGGAATATGCTGTTCTGTTGAAATCCAAATGCTTCACAAACTGAGGGAAATTGTGTCAGAATTTCATTTTAGAAGAAAACTGGGGGGAAAAGTTCCAGTGATGTTGAAACAACCCATCTTGACATTTTCAGAACATTTCAATTTTTCATTTTGAACTGACTTTTAGTTGTAATTTTTTAAACAAATTATTATATAATTAAAAATAAAAGTCAAAATCAAAATGAAACATTTTGATTGACTCAAAGTAAGAGGGAAAAATCAGAATTTTCCTATGAAGAATTTCAAAATTTGGAGGTTTTGTTTTAATTGGGAACAAAGCCAGATTTTGAAATCCTTCATGAAATGCACCTGCTGCCCTCCACACAACTCTAGTGACGACTCGGAGTGGAAAGTAGTACACCCTGTTGTTAAGAGTGACAGAATCTTTCCCATATTGACTTCAAGTCTAAAATATGTGTAGTTAGAGACAACTCAGTGGTTCTTCGGCTATGGCATGCAGTGAGCCCATGTTACATCTGAAAAATGCTTGAGACACCTGTCATGCCATCTGGAGTGGTGCACAAGCAAGACTCCCAACCTCAGGGTAGACTTTTAAGAAGCAAGGTAGAAACCTCACACTGGTTGTGAGTTCTATACTTAGATTTCACTAAAGAATTAACAAGTGTAAACTCCTCACACACTATACAGCCTTGATATGGAGTCACAGACAGTCCCCTTGGGCATTCTGATTTATTTGCCACCCAGGCAAGCTTGACTCTGTGATAGATGGTCCCTTACACAAGAAATCATGACAATATTCAGGTTACTCCCAGTCCCAAAGGACCAGTCACTTACCCCAGGTCAATTGTACTCAGATCTGAAACCAAAGACAATGCTCGTAGCCAATCCTGTAACAAACTAACTAAAGATTTATTAACCTTAAAAGAAAAAGGAAAAAGAAATAGTTATTTACAAGGTAATAACAGATAAACATACACACATACCACTGAGCTAAAAAGTAATAGAAGCCTCTATAATAAGCAAGCTTGTATGTCCTCTGGGGCTAACCCAACCCAAGCAGCATGGGGATCTCTTGCTTATGTTTAGGAATCTTTGCCCCTCAGGCCTGGTCTACACTAGGAGTTTATGTCAAATTTAGCAGCGTTAATTCGATTTAACCGTGCAACCGTCCACACCAGGATGCTAATTAGTTCGACCTAGAGGGCTCTTTAGTTCGAATTCGGTACTCCACCCCGACGAGGGGAGTAGCGCTAAATTCGACATGGCTATGTCGAATTAGGCTAGGTGTGGATGCAAATCGAACTTAGTAGCTCCGGGAGCTATCCCACAGTGCACCACTCTGTTGACACTCTGGACAGCAGTCCGAGCTCAGATGTTCTGATCAGCCATACAGGAAAAGCCCCGGGAAAATTTGAATTCCTTTTCCTGTCTAGCCAGTTCGAATCTCATTTCCTGTGTGGACGTCGTGGCGAGCTCAGCAGCACTGGCAACGATGCAGAGCTCTCCAGCAGAGAAGTCCAGGGAATCTCAGAGTAGAAAGAGGGCCCCAGCATGGACTGACCGGGAAGTCTTGGATCTGATCGCTGTGTGGGGTGATGAGTTTGTGCTTTCGGAGCTGTGCTCCAAAAAACGGAATGCAAAGACCTACGAGAAGGTCTCCAAAGCCATGGCACTCAGAGGATACAGCCGGGATGCAACGCAGTGCCGCGTGAAAATCAAGGACCTGAGACAAGGCTACCAAAAAATCAAAGCGGCAAACGGACGCTCCGGAGCCCAGCCCCAGACATGCCGCTTCTACAAGGCACTGCATGCCATTCTCGGTGGGTCTGCCACCACTGCCCCACCAGTGACCGTGGACTCTGAGGATGGGATAATGTCGACGGGCAGTTTCTCGGTGATGTTCGCGGATGGCGAAGATGAGGAAGAGTTTGTGGAGGATGAGGCAGGCGACAGCGCTTACAATACTGCTTTCCCCGACAGCCAGGATCTCTTCATCACCCTCACAGAGATCCCCTACCAACCCTCCCCGGCCGTTAACCCTGACTCCGAATCAGGGGAAGGATCAGTCGGTAAGTGCTATAAACATGTAAACATTTATTTTTTAAAAAACAGGAATAAAAACTATATGAAAAGAAGGTCAATACATATAGGGATCGAACAGAAATCCTCTTGGGACAGTTCCACGAAGCTCTCGTAGAGGTACTCGAAAAGCCTCCGCAGGAGGTTCCTGGGGAGAGGTGCCTTATTGGGTGCTCTGTGGAAGCACACTCTTCCGCGCCAGGCCATCCTGAGGTACAGTGGGAGCATTGCCTCAACCAGCCTGGCAGCATAGGGCCCTGGTCTGTGCAGGGATTCACGCAGCATGCGCTCTTTCTCTCCTAGTGACCCGCTTCAGGGTGATCTCGCTCGGCGACTGCTGCATCTAATTAGGGGAATTACTGTAATGTTACTATTGTGAATGCTTGACTTTTCCTTTGCATAACAATGACCGTCGTTTAACAGCCACGTGGTGGAGGCTGCAGAGGAAAAGCATACAGGGATCTTTCCCGGGGACAGCCGCGAGGGGCTGGAACAGGGTCAGACTTTATGCTTTCCAGATTGCCTGCAGCAGGAGGGCACTGCTATCCATTAACTGTTAAGCAGCCTAAAGTTTACGGCTTACCAGGCCTGGCTGCTACACGGATTCTGCTGTCCTGCCCCGCTTGTCCGATCTCCAGTGCAAGACCCCAGGCAATGAAAGCGAATGCCGAAAATTCGAACTTGTCCTGAGAGCACATGAGATAGGTGCCCTGTATGGTCTTGTTCACAGAAACTGAGTAGACTGTGTTCAGTGTTCGCAAACATGTATCTTTACAAGGAAATCACTTCCTTTTTCCCATCACACAGCTGCTGCTCTTTCCCGAACTGCCCCGGCATCCCCCTCACAGAGGCTGGCGCAGATTAGGCGGCGAAAGAAAAAGACTCGGGATGAGATGTTCGCTGAACTGATGGCCTGCTCCAGAGCCGAGGCGGCCCAGCAGAGCCAGTGGAGGGAGATCCTCTCTCAGCAGCAGCACTCACCCAGCGAACGGGAGGACAGGTGGTGGCAGGAAGACCAGCAGGCGACTCAAACGCTGCTTGGACTAATGAGGGAGCAAACGGACACACTCCGGCACCTTGTGGATGTTCTGCAGGACCGCAGGCAGGAGCAGAGAGCCCCCCTGAACTGTATCTGCAACCGCCCTCCCCCGCCACAAAGTCCTGTCCCCCCCCCTCACCCAAAATCACAAGAAGGAGGGGCGCTAGGGGCCGTGAAAACTGTCACTCCACCCCAGCAGAGCGCTCATGTACCAAACAGCTCTCATTCCCTAAAGTATGAGAATTGCTTCCCTTCCTGGCTCACCCGATCCAAAATCCCAGTTTCATCCCCCAACTGTGTAGTTGAGTATTAAAAATAGTTTGCTGTTCATTGCTGTTTCTGTCATGTTTCTTTGCAGAAGACTTTGTGTGAAGGGGAGATAGGGGTTTGTTAATTGCATAGGACAGCCACCATTACCGGGGTACAGACATGGGGGCAGGATCAACAGCAGGTCACACACACAGTGCAGTCACTAGGCACCCAGGTCACTGTGGGAGGTGTCTGCTGCCCCAGGTCAGTCTGGGAGGTGTATGCTGCCCCAGGGTCTGAGCGCCTGGCATCCACAAATGGCAAGGCAGGCTGCCCTTACCATGCCCTTCCACCCTAGCCATGAACCTCTCCGATGCCCTGAGCCCCAGCCAGAGCCATCATCCCCCTACACCTACTCACCCTTCCCACACACCCCTCACCCCTTCCTGCAAACCCACCCCTTCCTGCACACCCTCCTGTAACCGTCCTCCCCCCAGAGACCGCTGTAGGAGCAGGAGGCTGTCAGTCCTCGAGTGTAGAAGCGGTCTGTACATCACTGCACACTGTACCCACCACAGTCTGCGTCCCTGTTTGAACCCTTTAACACAAATTCGTTAGTAAAGAAAACTTTGTGAATTAAAAATGTTCCAATACATTTATTTTTAAACATCTGTTGCAAGGGAGGAAACCTGGGGAACGGGGTATGTAACCGCTGAAAAAAGTGAATAGTAACTGAAACAGGGGCAGGTTCAGTTTCTCTGTAAAGAGACTGGACTGTCATAGGTTACCCTGCTCTCTGAGGAACCTAGCTTTCAAAGCCTCCCGGATGCACAGCACTTCCCGCTGGACTCTTCTAATGGCACGGGTGTCTGGCTGAGCGTAATCAGCAGCCAGGAGATTTGCCTCAACCTCCCATCCCGCCATAAAGGTCTCCCCCTTGCTCTCACAGAGATTGTGGAGCACACAGCAAGCTGCAATAACAATGGGGATATTGGTTTCGCTGAGATCCGAGCGAGTCAGTAAGCTCCTCCATCTCCCCTTGAGACGTCCGAAAGCACACTCCACCACCATTCTGCACTTGCTCAGCCGGTAGTTGAAGAGCTCCTTGTCACTGTCCAGGGCGCCTGTATAGGGCTTCATGAGCCAGGGCATTAGCGGGTAGGCTGGGTCCCCGAGGATCACTGTAGGCATCTGCACATCCCCAACCGTTATTTTGTGGTCCGGCAAGAAACTACCTTCCTGCAGGCGTCTAAACAGACAAGAGTTCCTGAAAACATGTGCGTCATGAACCTTGCCCAGCCACCCGACGTAGATGTTGGTAAAACGTCCCCTATGGTCCACCAGTGCTTGCAGCACCATTGAAAAGTAGCCCTTTCGGTTAATATACTGGCTGGCCTGGTGGGCCGGTCCCAAGATAGGGATGTGAGTGCCATCTATAGCCCCACCGCAGTTTGGGAATCCCATCGCGGCGAAGCCATCTATGATGACCTGGACGTTTCCCAGAGTCACTACCTTTGAGAGCAGTAGGTCAACGATTGCGTGGGCTACTTGCATCACAGCAACCCCCACGGTAGATTTGCCCACGCCAAAGTGGTTCGCTACTGACCGGTAGCTGTCTGGCGTGGCAAGTTTCCAGAGGGCTATGGCCACTCGCTTCTGCACAGTCAGGGCTGCTCGCATCCGGGTGTCCTGGCGCTTCAGGGCAGGGGACAGCAAGTCACACAGTTCAAGGAAAGTGCCCTTACGCATCCTGAAGTTTCGCAGCCACTGTGATTCATCCCAGACCTGCAACACTATGCGGTCCCACCAGTCCGTGCTTGTTTCCCGGGCCCAGAATCGCCGTCCCACAGCATGAACGTGACCCATTGCCACCATGATCTCTGCGGCGCGGGATCCCGTGCTTTGTGAGAGGTCTGTGCCACTCTGACACTTCATGTCCTCACCGTGCTGCCGGAGACTCCTTGCCCGATTTCTCAGCAGCTGACTGTGGAAGAGGTGGACGATAAGGTGCGAGGAGTTGACAACGGCCATAAGTGCAGCGATGATCGCAGCGGGCTCCATGCTCGCAGTGCTGTGGCGTCCGCGCTGTCACTGACCAGAAAAGTGCGCAAACAGATTTCCCGCCGGCGCTTTCAGGGAGGGAGGGCGGGAGTGACGGTTGAATGAGGACAGTTACCCAAAACCACCCTCGACACATTTTTCCCCCAGCAGGCATTGGGGGCTCTACCCAGCATTCCCATGGGAAGCGGGGACTGCGGGAACTGTGGGATAGCTGCCCAGAATGCACCGCTTCCAATGTCGACGCTTGCCCCGTTAGTGTGGACTCACAAAGTCGAATTAGTGTCCTTAGTGTGGATACACAAATTCGAATTCATAAGGTCGAATCCACAAATTCGACCTAAGTTAAATCGAACTACTCTTGTAGTGTAGACATACCCTCAGAGTCCAGACAGCACAAAGATCCCAAGTTCTCCTTAGTGGGCACTTTTATTCCCTTCCCCCAGCATTCAAGCTGTGATGAGACAGGGGCTTGTGCCCACAGCCTCTTCAGGGGGTGGGAGAAGCAATCAATGAAGGGTTTTGTCCACAATGGCTTGTCTGATGTCTGTAGACCTTGCTTTATTGGGCAGAAGAAAACACCTCTCATGGTGAACTAGTATCTCACACTTGGCAATGCTTCTCCCCTGACTGGGGGGGATTTACACTCTTAGCAAACGTTTAGACATTACCTTATAACATGGGCTACAGATATTATAAGTAGAATAATACACACAGTATACTACGAGCGTTCTATCAAGTCTAAACACATTCTTAGAATTCTAATATCTATTTTAATACTAACACACAGGGGAGCCAGCCTGGTTTCCAGCTATGCATTTGTCAGTGTTCAGTGAGAGCTAGGGACCTTGGCATGAGCTGGTCTGCCAGCATCACAACATCCCCTCCCATTTAGCCATTAACTAAGGGAGGATAGTTGCAAATCCATAAAACCCGGTTGTGACCCCTCTGAAGCTTGCCACCATCAGGCTGAGAACTTGTGGCTCAATACATCATTTTTAGGCATGTGATTATTTACCAAAACCTGGAATTTGCTGCAGGACATCCAGTCATTTGTTTGTACTAAGGGCTGCATAACTAAGTATTTGTGTAATAGCAATTAGTTACTTGTAGAGGAGACATTTTTAAGAAGTGCAGCCACAGAATCTTGGCCTATGAGCTAAGGAAAAGGAAGACCTAAATATTGAGTAGATGGTGGGAGGCTAGGTTGTCCCTCTGAAACTGACTACAGTCCAGACGTGAGTTGGGGGCGATGAGATTTGATTGATCCAGTTATGAGTTTTGAAATGAGGGTCCCCCACCCCCAAAAAACCCCACCTTGTGTAGCATTGTTCTTTTCAGCTGCACCTGTGGCCAGTTGACACTCTGATGGAACGTTTGTATTCCCCCTAAAAGGAATGATATTTGGGACAAAATATCAGATGGTGTTTCCTAGTTGCCCTAAGCAAGAACTTGCCGAGTTCTCCTATACTGGAAAATCTGGATGATATGTCTTAACTAATAACATCTTCCCCAGTCCCTCCTCCAACAGAGATTAAAGGTTTATTTTGATTCAGGAAAAAAATGTCAAAGATACAAAGTGTTACTACTGGAACTGAAATGTTACTCATAAAATTAGCCTCCAACACTTGGATGTGTAACAAGGCAAGCTTTGCCAAGTCCAGACTGTCAACAGAAACTGCTCCCAGCTATATAGGATACTTTCACACGAGGGAAGTATTGACTTTCTTGAACATAGCATTTAAATATAGCAATTAATGCATATTTGTAGAAATAAGGAATGAAGTGTAATCCCTCTGTCATGTGACAAATAGCTTTCCTCATACATTGACAGTTTTGTTTAGCTTTTTTTAAAATTAAACCTTTTTCATCATTCACTGAAACCAGCCACTTTCTCAGACTCACACCTCCCAAACTGCCAAGGCTCAAATATGGAACCTGATGTAACAATGATCCAAAGTGAGGGTCACAAAAACAAAGCTATTCGTGCCACCAACTTAAAATGCGGTGTGAGTCACCCCTTTAGTGTCAATAACTCTTTCTCTAACTTCCAGTCCATGATTTTTTCTTACGTAAATTATCTTCAAGCAGAAAAATGAGGGCAGACCAAATGTGTTTGTATTAGAGGAAAACTGGACTAAAATAAGTGATGTCCCTTGAAATGTCCCATTTAAAAGATCTGCTCAGAATTCTTGTTGGATATCAGTGCAGTCCAATTCATTGGCCATATGATTTTAAAGAAAGGTTATCCAAATGTTACTTAACATTGTCAGAACCTATCTCTGCAATGCAGCTCATTCATTTTTAATACTGCATTAAGTTGATTCACTTGCAATTCATCACCAATTTAAAAACATTAAAATGAAGATACTAGCCATTTCTTGCTTACGGTTTTCTTGGATGAGCAGAAATGAAAAGCCTTGGGCAGTGTGTGACCTTTAGCTGACATGGTAACACCTCTAACACAATTAGTCTGGAAATCCCAACACTGACCATTTATATGCCGAGAAGTAAACACTCAATTTAGTGGTGGGTGTGGTAAAGGGATTGCCTCAGGTTTGCCCCTTTAAAATTGCTTTCCCAATCATCTATCTCCACTGGCTTCAACCCTATGATAATTTCAGTGAAGAAATACTGTCTATGTTAGGCTCAAACGGGGAAAATCATTTTTGTGTAGCTCAACAAAATACAAGGGGTGAGATCCTCTGTTCTGCTCCAGCCCTTTTACACTAGAGAGGCATAAGGGGATTTGAAATGTCCCATATCAGCCCTGTCACAGGACCCGCAGAGACAGCTCCAAAGCTGCCCCTGGACACGCTCTCACAAGCTGTGGTGTATGGGGGCAAGAAAGGTGTGTTTAGGGGAGGGGTCACAGCATGCAGCACAGTGGAGATTCTAAGCATAGGGCAGCCTTGGGAGGCTGCTGCCACTGAGATAAGCCCCAAAGGCTGTGTAAGTTATACTGGAAACCACAGAGCAGCCCAGGTTTGGGAGGGCAAAGTGGTGCTTTAAAGCTACCTGGGCTGTGCTGTGCCTCTTGGAGGTTGAGCATGGATCTCTCCCAAGATATACCACATGTGGAACCGGTCAACTCTTGAGTTGGACAATCTCAGACCCAGTCTGGAAAGATTGCACTGGAAACTTTAGGGGGAGGGATAGCTCAGTGGTTTGAGCATTGGCCTGCTAAAGCCAGGGTTGTGAGCTCAATCCTTGAGGAAGCTACTTAGGGATCTGGGGCAAAAATAGGCCCTGCTAGTGAAAGCAGGGGGCTGGACTCAATGACCTTTCAAGATCCCTTCCAGTTCTGGGAGATTGGTATATCTCCAATTATTACCTTTAATCAAGGCTGTACAATAGTAACCATGAGCTAAACTAAAATAATAATAGATCTGGGAACTGGAGGTGTCATTCTCTAAGTTATATTTAATAAAGCACAACTAATACTTAGCTGAGTATAACAATTGTGCACCAGACACAGTTCCCAGTGCATATTCACAAAACTCTAAATCCAATCAGTGGATGACAAAATGGCACCAACCCCAAGCTGGTTGTAATTTTCAATCACAATGATTTTCCAATGGAAAATGCAGTTTATACAAAATCAATTTTTTCCACAGGAAGTGGGAGTTCAACCTGTGTTTTTTGTATGCAAAATAGTGCATCCATCCCAAATGTTAAGCACCTAATGTCAGAGTAAAGCTTAAGTTTTCTGTGGATTTTTAAGTAAATCTATAAATGAGTTTCTAAGTTATAATCAATTAATAATTGGCCTTAAAAATTACATTTTGCATCTCATGATTTTTTAAGCCCTCTAGCTTAAGGACTACAAACAGTGGAAAATAAAAATAAAATGCTAATAGTGAGAGTTTTGGGATGTCCTAGGGATTATTCAATATTTTGTCAATTAACAAAAAGAAACACTGATATCAGGGTTATTCATCATAATTGAATTGTTTATATGCTGCAGTTGGTCAACAAAGAACAGAATTTACATTGGCTAGTTCTGTTCTCTGATGTGATATGTAGGCTGGAGCAGCTTGTACAATGACAATTCCATTTCATGGCAACTTTTGAAATTTCTCTTTGTTCTCAATGGAACAAAGACAAAGTCTTTAGAATGTTTTCATGAAATGGAATTGTATCAAAACATCTGTTTTCAGATAAAAAAGCTCAGATTTTTTATGTGGGTCTCTCTCTAACTAGAGTCCACTCTAGACCTCAGAATTCTTCCTGTCAAAAACCTGTCAGAATAATTCCACAAAACATTTTGGCTTCAACAAAACAGCTTATTTTGACAAAGAACCATTTTATTGAAAATGTTCCTATCAGCTCTAACATGGAAGTCTTTATAAACAGTTTTGCAGAAGAATACAACACTGGTTACCCCCCGGTTTGTTTCCTGCCTCCAAAACTGGCAGCTAGCATAGTGCGCTGGGAATGGATTTTGCTAGTTCAGTAGCATTTGTGATGCATTGGGGCAGATGTTCAATTAAGGAATAGCTCCTGTATTGAGGCGCCTATTCATTTCGAAAATGTCTTAAGAGCTCCTCTGTTGAATAGCACAGAGAACCTGGTCTTTGTGAGAACAGGGAGCTACAATTTCAAAGATCCTGGTCTTTGTAAAATTGTTCAGCCAGTTCAGGAGCGGAACAATTGAGACAATTGGACACTTTTTTGAAGAACAGGATCTGTGATGAAGCAGTGGATACTTTGACAAATACCAGGATCTTCATGAAGATTCCTGGCCAGCTCAGTAGTGGATCTCTTGATTACAAAGAATAGTTCAATAAAGAACAGAATCATTGAAACATTAGTCATTGCTTAGTCAAAGATCTTCTTTTCACTGCATCGCAAATGCTCCTGAGCAAGCAAAATCTATTTCTCATGTACCACAATTGCTCCTGGTGTTAGTTTCGGATCCAGGGAGCATTATTAGGTGATAAAAAGTAGTGTTTCCTAAACTGTTTCTAAAGTCTTCCATAAACTGCATCTGAGAATGGAACTTTTGGGTGTTTGAGGAAAGCAGAGTAAGGCCACAGGACGTGAGTCTGTTGAATGCACACTTCTGTTTCAAATGCCATTTTTCAGCAACAAAATTAGCCCACAGAATATGTGGCATTATTTTTGACATTGACCTTTTTCAGCCTTTACTCTGAAGCCCCACCAATAAAGCATTACAGAAGTAGTAATAAATATCTCAGCACAAGGGTTGAATGGGTGACATTCCACTGGATTTCCTTCCTATTGATGAGTCAGGAATATCACTCTGACTGTCATTTTTCTATTTTAAAAAGATAAGTATTTAAATCTATAAGCCCAGTTAAATTTGCAGAAGATGTGGTAATCCCTTCAAGAAAATCATTTTCTGAAGAAAGTCCTTAAATTAAATTTAGAATCAAGGTGATTCTTGTAAATATGTGCACTGAAATAACAATACCTTTGAGTGATCCAGGTCTTAAGTTTGTAAGTATGTGAGATCTGGAAATAAGATTGTTCTGGCCATACAGTAGCAAGAAGCACTGTGTGGTCTAAGACCTGGTAAAAATGGTATACTGGTACTGAGAGTCTAAGCTATACTGGTAGAGGAGATTAATATCTTGGTGGTGAAAGCCATTAAAGACTAAAGATTTTCATGAAAGCTGTGTCCAAACTGCAGTGAGGCAGAGCAGCTGCACATCACAACGACCTGCTGATGTGACCTTGGACTCCATATTCCAAAACTGGAATGGACTTTGTGAGATAATCTGCCTTCTATAGCAATGGGTTGAATTGAGAGCCTATTTTTTTAATTATTATTCGCATCAGGAATGAAATAAAAATCTTTAACTGTGCCCTGATTTAAATGGAACACATGTTTGGCTTGTCTTGGAGATGACTACTGTGCTTTGTAGATAGGATTTCCCTGCCATGGCACTGAAGACACAGCAGCGGAATTTGCTGCCAACCCCCTAGGCAAAGAAGCACAAGAACTAGTCTACTTCTTCCTCTGACCCATTAGCAATTTGTGACACTTTCCTGCTTGAACAGTCATGCTTTTGTTCAGAGATGAGATTAGTTTGCTGACAAACTCATAAATCAGTTTCTCTTTTGTTGGGATTGAGGCTTTTTCTGAGCCCTGCATTTCGGCGAATGCATCTAACATCGAAATAAACTTGCTGCAAATGAATCAGGAGGAGTCACACGCTGAAATTTCTCTTAGGATGTGAGGAATGCTCCCTGTCCTTGACATCACCATATAGAGTTTCTCTACTGTGTTCAGGTCCTTGCTCAAAGACCACACTACCGAGGAACAAATCCCTTGACTGTGACTTGAAAAGGTGGCAGCAATGACACGTCCCAAAGCAGGCTGCAAGTCATTGTGGTTTCTCCAATTGGTTAGCTACACCGCAGTATGTAAGACAGCCTGTAAGAATCTAAATACTTCTTGGCTGATATGATTTTTTATGGAATATCTATTCCGATGGATGAATGTTCAGGACATGTCTGAATGCATCAAGTATTCCCTATATAGTACATTATTAATGTCCTGAAAGGATAAAATAGAAGGCCAATCTGATTCTGACGGGTTGAAATTTCAGTACTGAGATCAAGTTTTCTGTCTTCTAGAATAGTTCTAAATAGGATCATATCAAAGTAATGGAAAGCAGTATGTATGCAGATGGGAAAAGGCAGAGAAAAAGCATCCACAAATAAAGAAGTACAAATATTTTTCAGTTCCTGATATTTCCTTTGCAATGTACTGCATCTTATCAAAGCTCTTTTTTGACAATTGGGTCTGATGGCAAAGATATTAAAAAAAAGTTTTAAATGTATTAATTTAGGCAAATCATCTGAAAAATCAATCTAGGTTAGTGGTGTTGGAGGGAAATATTACAGACTCCTTGGCCCGAGTAGACATGAGTGAAAATTAAAGATGGTGGAATGTTTGTTGCTGAAGAAGTTGCATGTAACATGATATTAGCTGATATTTCAGTAGGGAGAATGGCAACAGAACCTCGCCCATCAAACACAATTACTGTTGTACTCACTTATACTAGTTTCATGCTCTCGTCTCCAGATCCTTTTTCCTTTGTGAAATAAATTGTTGACATAGGCATTCTTGCCATTTCTCAGGGACATAACAAAGATACCAACCGCAATTAGTGAGCAGTGACTCTCAGGAGGAATCCTGATTACATCAATAAATGTACCCACGTAATATAATAACACCTAGCTCTTATAGAGTGTTTCTTGTCAGAAGATCACTGAGAGCTTCACAGTCTTTAAAATATTTATCATCACAACACCCTTGTGAGGCAGGGCTGGACTATGATCCCCATTGTACACATGGAGATCTGAGGCACAGAGAGGTTATGTAAAAGGCCCAGGGTCACACAGGAAGTCTGTGGCAGGATAGGGACTTGCTCACAAAACTTAGGCTGGTGTTCTAACCACTGGACCACCATCCTTTCTTTCTAGCTGCTTGCCCATGTGAGGAAGGAGTTCATGCTCTGGTCCAGTGTGTGGAACTAAAACAGGTTCACAAGGAAGATAGAAAATACTTCATACACCATTTTTTTAAAAGTGCATTTGGTGCATGTAAGATCACAAATGTACCATTTGGATCCCAGGGTATTTGCCAGTAAAGTATAGAAGGTGCTTGGCAAGTAATGGACTAGGATTTGAAAGTTCAGACGTCTGATTGCCCACCCATTAGGTAAATCCCACTGAAATAAATGAGAGTCATTCCTACCATATGGAGGGGAAAATCCAGTCTGAGGAAATGTACAACAGATTTTTTTAAAAAGGAGTGGGTTTTCTTCAAGTGAGCAACTTGAGGGTCTGATGCTTAATTACACTAAGGCACCTTTATATTAAGGGTTACCCACTCCCTTTCACAGGGCTAGAGTGGTATAAAGGGATCTTAGCATAAACAAGACTCAGATACTCAGTGTCTTCTCTCTTACCAAAAAATGAAGCAAGCTGAAAAATGTTTTGCCTGAAATAAGGCAAGGATACTGTCAGAAAGCTTGTGAACTCTGTAGTCACAGACTTTTAGTATCCCCATATCTCCCTCTGTGTAAAATAGGTATCTGTCTATGTATCTGCCCCCAACAAAACAGGGGCCCAGTTATCCCATCCATCAATTTCAGTGGGAGCTGAGAGAAATGGTCTGAAGTAAATAGGATGATATTCAATAAGGACAAATGCAAAGTGCTCCACTTAGGAAGGAACAATCAGTTGCACACATACAAAATGGGAAATGACTGCCTAGGAAGGAGCACTGCGGATAAGGATCTGGGGGTCATAGTGGATGACAAGTTAAATATGAGTCAACAGTATAATGCTGTTGCAAAATAAGCAAACATTATTCTGGGATGTATTAGCAGGAGTGTTGTAAGCAAGACACGAGAAGTAATTCTTCTGCTCTACTCCGCGCTGATTAGGCGTGTCCAGTTCTGGGTGCCACATTTCAAGAAAGATGTGGACAAATTGGAGAAAGTCCAGAGAAGAGCAACACAAATGATTAAAGGTCTAGAAAACATGACCTTTGAGGGAAGATTGAAAAAATTGGGTTTCTTTAGTCTGGAGAAGAGAAGACTGCGAGGGGACATGATAACAGTTTTTAAGTACATAAAAGGTTGTTACAAGGAGAAGGGAAAAAAATGTTCTTCTTAACCTCTGAGGATAGGACAAGAAGCAATGGACTTAAATTGCAGCAAGGGTGGTTTATGTTGGATATTAGGAAAAACTTCCTAACTGTCAGAGTGGTTAAGCACTGGAATAAATTGCCTAGGGAGGTTGTGGAATCTCGGTCATTGGGGATTTTTAAGATCAGGTTAGACAAACCCCTGTCAGAGATGCTCTAGATAATACTTAGCCCTGCCATGAGTGCAGGGGACTGGACTAGATGACCTCTCACCATAAGTAAACAGTGTGTGTATGGGGGGGGGGGGGGTTGGCAGTGGAATAAATTATGATGGCAATGGTGTTGTGCATTGTTATAAAGATTTTATTACCATCAATTTGGGATGATTACATGACCGGTGAGTCATGTAGTCATCTCAGAATGAGGCTGAGAAATCTTTTAAATCATGCTCGGACATTATGCATACTGTATATAATACAGTAAAACCGTTTCACAGAGTTTTTAGAGGGGGTTGGATTTTTTTTTTACGGGCCCATATTGTTTTATCCATGTGCTGGCAAAACCAAATTCTCTTGCAATTGTGAGAGGCCATTGCATGAGCTGTACAAGGTAGGTGCTCCTTGCTCATTCCTTCCCTGTGCCCTCAGTTGAAAGTCCCAGATGTGGTACTTAATAGTGAATTAGTCCATATTCATTGGGTTAGATGTGGTGTGGAGTATGCATGTAAGCAGCATTTGCAGAATTCTGAGAATTGTAAAAGCATATTTATTTCCATTGACAATGGATGTAAGTGGATTCTGCAAACAGAACTGTGCAGCTATTGAGTATAGCAGAAATATAGCCGGCTTGTGTGTGTCTGGTTTCCTGCGCTGGCAAAACTTGGCTTACAACAGAAATAGTTTTTACCACCATCTGCTTAGATTATGAAATACGTGAAATTCAGACATTATTTCCTGGATGGTCCCACCTACCCACTATAGCTTTTTTCCTAGCATCTTGTTTCAAAGGTTTGATTATTGCTTAATAGAAATAACCACGATGCTTGTTTATACATAGTATGGGGAAAAGATTCTGAGGAAATCAAACTTCAGAAAAGAAATGGAGAAACGGCAATTCATTCCCAATAGTCTATCATACCAACCCGATGTAGTATAGCATTAGGGATGAACAGAAAATGGTTTTCTTAAAATAGGAAGAAAATTGAGATCCAGAAAAAAAATCACATCCAGAATAGGGATGGAAGCTAAAAAAATGCAGCTGGTTTTGCTTAACCAAAATGTTTTGTATCAATAATTTCAAAAAAGTTTTGTTTCACTTTTGACCTTTTCCCTATTTTAACCCTTTTTTAAAATCTAAATTTACTAACATTTCAAAACAAGAAGTCATTTTGACTAAAAACACCCAAACTTTCTGGTTTGAACATTCTGAAGTGGGATGTTTTAGCAATTTCAAAACATTTTTCTCCCAAAGATTTCTAGTCAGGAGAGTCATTGAAATTAACCTCTTTTTGGGAACAGTTTCAGTTTTGATGATTTTGGGAGGGGAGAAGAAACAATATAAAAAAATTCTCAACTAGCTGTAATTTGCATCCCACATATTAGGCACATTCCAAAATGCATGAAATCAATAGAAAGGGACAGATTATTGGGACTTCTGCTAGGGTGTTTAGCTTTGTGTGAGTAGAAAGTTGGTAAACCTAAGAGCAGTGCATTGTGGTAGTTATCCCACTATGCAACTGGCTGCAAGGTGCTTTAGGAAGGGTTTGCAATGCCTCATGGGGCAGGTACACCATCACATGATGCAGGTTTCTCAATCTCATCATTCCAGGGACATCCTAGTAGATTGGCAGCCGCTTTTTCAACTGAAGTGTGTGGGACGAGGGAGAGGAGAGTGGTGTGTCTGGGGTGGTGGAGATAGCAGACTGACCAACCTGTCCTGACACCTCAGCCCCCAGCTCTGCTCGGCACAGCAGTCTTTCCCGAAGCAGCCCGCTCTGCCTGCCTTCCTATGCTTCTGTGATTCCCTCCAAGTTCTCCCAGGGAGCATCATCCTGACCAGCTCTGTGTGCTCTCCATGCTGGGGAATGTCAAAGCAGCACAGCAGTCCCTCCCGCTCTCCCCTTCGCACTCCAGCCGTTGCTCCCTGCAGCAGCAGTCTGCCTGCCGCTGTGTTCCTAGTGCAGGGCAGAACAGGAGCATTCCAATTATTTGCTTTTTGTTCTCCAAAGTAGCAGCACGCTCAGCTCAGCTGTCATATACTTCCTGGAGTTTGGAAAGGGGAGGGGCACGTGCCTGCATGGCAGCAGAGATCAAAACAGTGTGCAGAGTGCTCATGGCAGGCATTGTGGGATACTGGCTGTGACTGGAGCCCAGGGGAGCCAACTCAGGTCACTCAATTAGGGTGAACTGCAAAGAATGGGGCAGACAATCCTCCAAACTGGTGGATCGTCCAATACTTAGATTTACCAAACCAGCACCAAACAGCTCCTATAATACCTTACTGGTTACCCAGAAGCCAACAACACAGTTCCCTTAAAGTAACCTAGCCTCAGGCCTCTGCCCAAACACCCAAGTCAAATATGATGAGGATTCCTGAAAATCTTATTAATCATATAAAAAAGTTCTACCAATCCCAAAGGACTGGACACAATACTTCCCAGGTTAATGAATATTCCAGATCTTACCCAAATATACCCTTACAGCCAGTTCTTATTAACTAAACTAAAATTATTTAAAAAGAAAAGAGAGAGCATTGGTTAAAAGATCAGTATACAAACAGACATGAGTACAATTCTTGAGATTCAGGTTCATAGCAGAAATGGTGAGCTTTGTAGTTGCAAAGAGTTCTTTCAGATTTAGTCCACAGGTTATAGTCCAATGTTTATATTCAGGGCGGTCTAGTCAGGACTGGGATTTCAGTCCTTATGGCTTAGGCTTCCCCTGCATAAAGCCTAATGCAGATTTGAGATAAAAAGGATTGGGACCCAAACATTTTTATACAGTTTCAGGCCTTCTTGTGACAGCTTGGAGTCATTTGGCAAACAATAGTGACTTTGAAGTGGACCCATTTCCTAAGCATCACCATTAATTATCCACACAGATGCCTGTTTTCCCACCATTTGCAAATGATTCGCTATGCATTTCAAAGAGAGATAAATACAGTGATATCTTATGTTTACAGTTCATTTAAATGTTAAAATATCCTTTTGATCTCTGAATTAACAGAATACAGCATAGACAGGGACTGTTTGATTACATTGTTGACCTCTATGAATATATATGTAAATACACAAAAACACAAACATTATCTACCCATATGTTTTGAAGGGTTGAATTTGAGTCATTTATCCTGCAGGATGCTTAACCCTTTCTGGTCATGTGTCACACTGTTGAAAGCCAGTTCTGTCAACAAAACAAACAGCAGTGTCTACACTCATGCTTTATCGCTTTAACTTTGCTGCAAAAGGCTTTATGCCTCTCCTTGAGAGGTTAGCTGCCAAACGTAGCTTTGCAGTGTGTATACATCCCCTGTTTTGTCGGCAAGACTTTGTAGTGAGCAACTCGTGAGTTGGAATGCTCAGATAAGCCATTCACTAAATAATGAAGGAATTTGTAAAAAAAAAAATTTAAAAAATCTATTGTGACTAATAGAACAAAAAGAAGCTATACTCAGACTCTCACGAGGATTATGAAATAACTTTATTATTATTTAGTGTTTCAAAGTCTTCAAAGTGTATTAAAATAATAATTATTACTAATAATGAATAGATTTAATATTTATATATTGCAGTATCACCTAGAGGCCAATGAGATCAAAGTCCCATTAGGGCAGGTGCTCTACAAACACATAGTAAGTTATTGTCTCTGACAGTATTTAGGTATGCAGTAGATACAAGCAACTTTAACAAGTGCAGATCTGTAACCAAAAGGCCAGATTGTCAATTGGTGTAAATAGACATAGCTTCCTTGCTTCATTGCCAGCTTACATAGATGTAATTTTAATACATGTAATTCCCAGTCAAGAACCTTTCAGCTCCAGCAGCACTACTTCATCCAAACATTTCTTTAAACTAGGAAACAACTACCAACTATAAAATGTCAAGTACCTTTATATGAGCATTTAATGTTATCTAATCCCCTTTCATTATGATTCATGCATATACAATGCACTTAATTATTGCCTTTTTGAAATGTTAAATTTCTTGTAAAGTTTATTGAAAACAGAGCAGGTCTAGAGATTCAAAGGAAACAATTGTGAAATAATTTACAATAAAGGCAACATGATTCCCCCTACTTAATGTCTTTCCCTAAGATATACAGAGGAAACAAGTACACTGCATATTAGCAGTATTGTTATACTAAAGTTTTGTTGCCATGGCAAGAAATTCTGAATGGATGAAGTCATAAAGTTCTCAAGGAGGTGCTAATAACTCAACAGGGTGTAATAACTTTTTGAAAATGTCCAAATTCATAAAACGTTTCCAAAGGGGTAACTATAAACTAAGAAAAATGGCAAAACACAGAGTATGCAATGGTGAGGGTACATTGTTCCTAATCCTTAAGAAGCTGGTTCTTACCATATCTTTACTCTGCCCCTCCTTAGATCTTGTAAAGTATATGTAACATCACTATGGACCAGATTGAGATATCCTTCTCATGTTAAATCAGTGGTTCTCAAACTTTTTTACTGGTGACCCCTTTCATATAGCAAGCCTCTGAGTGCGACTTCCCTTATAAATTAAAAACACTCTTTTATATTCATTTTTTAAGTACATCAGAAGCAGGAAGCCTGTTAAACAATCAGTGGGGCCTCTCAATGATAGAGATAGAAAAGGAGCGCTTAAAGACGATAAAGTCATTGCGGAGAAACTAAATGAATTTTTTGCTTCAGTCTTCACGGCTGAGGATGTTAGGGAGATTCCCAAACCTGAGCCGGTTTTTGTAGGTGACAAATCTGAGGAACTGTCACAGACTGAAGTGTCACTAGAGGAGGTTTTGGAATTAATTGATAAACTTAACATTAACAAGTCGCCGGGATCAGATGGCATTCACCCAAGAGTTCTGAATTAACTCAAATGTGAAATTGCGGAACTATTAACTAGGGTTTGTAACCTGTCCTTTAAATCGGCTTCTGTACCCAATGACTGGAAGATAGCTAATGTAACGCCAATATTTAAAAAGGGCTCTAGAGGTGATCCTGGCAAGTCTAACGTCAGTACCAGGCAAATTAGTCGAAACAATAGTAAAGAATAAAATTGTCAGACACATAGAAGAACATAAATTATTGGGCAAAAGTCAACATGGTTTCTCTAAAGGGAAATCTTGTCTTACTGATCTATTAGAGTTCTTTGAAGGGGTCAACAAACTTGTGGACAAGGGGGCTCCGGTGGACATAGTGTACTTAGATTTCCAGAAAGCCTTTGACAAGGTCCCTCACCAAAGGCTCTTATGTAAATTAAGTTGTCATGGGATAAAAGGGAAGGTCTTTTCATGGATTGAGAACTGGTTAAAAGACAGGGAACAGAGGGTAGGAATTAATGGTAACTTCTCAGAATGGAGAGGGGTAACTAGTGGTGTTCCCCAAGGGTCAGTCCTAGGACCAATCCTATTCAACTTATTCATAAATGATCTGGAGAAAGGGGTAAAAAGTGAGGTGGCAAAGTTTGCAGATGATACTAAACTGTCCAAGATAGTTAAGACCAAAGCAGACTGTGAAGAACTTCAAAAAGATCTCACAAAACTGTATTGCCCTTATATAAATCCATGGTACGCCCACATCTTGAATACTGCATACAGATGTGGTCGCCTCATCTCAAAAAAGATATACTGGACCTAGAAAAGGTTCAGAGAAGGGCAACTAAAATGATTAGGGGTTTGGAGAGGGTCCCATATGAGGAGAGATTAAAGAGGCTAGGACTTTTCAGCTTGGAAAAGGGGAAACTAAGGGGGGATATGATAGAGGTATATAAAATCATGAGTGATGTGGAGAAAGTAGATAAGGAAAAGTTATTTACTTATTCCCATAATACAAGAACTAGGGGTCACCAAATGGAATTAATAGGCAGCAGGTTTTAAACAAATAAAAGGAAGTTCTTCTTCACACAGTGCACAGTCAACCTGTGGAACTCCTTGCCTGAGGAGGTAGTGAAGGCTAGTACTATAACAGCGTTTAAAAGAGAACTGGATAAATTCATGGCTGTTAAGTCCATTAACGGCTATTAGCCACGATCGGTAAGGAATGGTGTCCCTAGACTCTGTTTGTTTGTCAGAGGGTGGAGATGGATGGCAGGAGGGAGATCACTTAATCATTACCTGTTAGGTTCACTCCCTCTGGGGTACCTGGCATTGGCCACTGTCGGTAGACAAGATACTGGGCTAGATGGACCTTTGGTTTGACCCAGTATGGCCGTTCTTATATTCTTATATATTTAACACCATTATAAATGCTGGCAGCAAAACGGGGTTTGGGGTGGAGGCTGACAGCTCGCGACCCCCTACGTAATAACTGTGCGACCCCCAGAGAGGTCCCAATCCCCAGTTTGAGAACCCCTGTGTTAAATAGTACCTTCCACAATGAAGTCAATAGGACTACTTGCAGAGTAAATTTCTTCTCAGTGTGATTAAGGTTATCATAACCTTATGCAGAATGGGAGGGAGTTTTGAGTGGCGGGTGGAGAGGATGTAAGCTTTGGAGTTCTGTTGGATAGGGATGTGTGAATCAGTGTGGATTACAATAAGACCTCCATAAACCTTGAGACTTTGCCCAGAACTCAGAGAACCTAGAGTGAGGCTAGTGAAAGTTTCCTTACTTTTTTATTTCATTATTTACATTTTGCTCACCTCTGTATTTCCAAGATCTGGCTTGGACCAGAAGCATGGGTGTCAAAACACCATGAGAAACACTGACTTTAAAACACTGTTCCTGTGAGACTTCCACCCCACCTCTGAAGTCCCCTCAGTGGAAATCCCATTCCTTTTGAGCTCAATGAAAGATTTGACATTGACTTCAGCAGAGCCAGGATTTCACCCCTAAAGTCTAGATAGTTCAGATGAGCTTTGGAGAAGAATCCAAACTTTTGGGTAAAAAAACAAAGAACAACCACATTTCTAAGCCAAGATTTTTTTATTTTTTTATTTTTAAAAAGGAGCCTAAAGTGAGGCTCTTATGTTCATATTTAGTCACCTACAAAAGAAACCTGTTTTTCATAAGTGCTGACCATGTATCAGCACCCAGGAAAGTAAGGAGGTCAGAGTCACAGCTGGGATAAACTGTCATAGCTCCATTAATTCCACTGGATGGGGTAAATTATCATAGTTCAGTTGATTTCAGTGGAGCTACCAGAATATACACAGCTAAGGCCAGAAACTAAACAGCAATTGCCACCTCACAGAGGGAGCAGGGAGTAGAGAGTCCATACCACAGGACTCCATACCAATATCCATCCCCCTATGTGATGACTTCTAACAGCTAAAAAACAAGAAAGCAAATCAAAAGAATCCCAAGTGTATCCACATATATTTTTAATCTCTTGATTTTTGTATACTGTCTCATGATTTTTGAATGCTTGGTATCAACTGCAATGTTGTAAATGGGAGCAGCGGCGGCTCTAGCTTTTTTGCCGCCCCAAGCATGGCAGGCAGGCTGCCTTCGGTGGGGTGCCTGTAGGAGGTCCCCAGTCCCGTGGCTTTGGCGTACCCACTGCCGAATTGCCGCCAAATAGGTGGGACCGGGAACCCAGCCGGGGCAGGTCCTGGCCTGGCTGATCACGCCACTTCCGAGGGGCCGGAGCAATTCCCGGCCCTGGGACCAGCCCTGGCTGTGCTGCCAGCTCAGCCCAGCAGATACAGCTGCCTCCCAGCAGGGCTGGTGAGTGCGGCCGGGAGGCAGGGCTTGGGGGAGTGGGTCTGTGGGGAGTATGGGGGGTGCTGGGCTGTGAGGGTGGGGTGGGGAAGATCATTGTGTGTTGGGGCACTAGGGAATAGGGGGTGCTGGGCAGTTGTGGTGGGGCTGTGGGCAGGGGTGGTGTTGTGCATTTGTGGGTGGGTCTGGGGGGGCACTGGGCATAGTGGGTCTGGGGGGCTTCTGGCCATAGGGAGTAGGGGGCGTGTTGGATGGAGGGAGTGTGTGGCATGGGCCTGCCCCAGAGGGGAAGGGACATGCTGGCAGCACAGGGCTGGGCAGGCCACTGTGTGTCTGGCAACTGCCAGTTTGCAAATAGTGCCCTTGCACTGGGCTGTGTGAAGTGGGGCCACCCCTGCCATGCCATGCCCCACTGCCAGCCCCCACTCCGGAGACTGACCTCCACGCGCCAGGCTCCACTGCTTCCATGGGGGCCCACAAATATGTTTAGCACCGGGCCCACAAAAGGTTAATTATGACCATAGACTGTTATATGGCAACATAAGGAATCTCAGTCAGTTTCTTTTAACAGTGGACAAACAATATTATCTCTAATAGGCCCAGTCAAAAAATTTCTGTCAAAACTGACTTTTTCTGGAAAATTGGTTTTTTGACTAAATGGCATTTTTTGTAAAAGTGTCAGCTTTCTGCAAAAAAAAATCTAGATTTTGTTGAAAACTTTTGTTGGAAACTTTTTGGCTCAACATTTTTTGGTGGAAGGATGAAAAGTCAACATTTTCCACAGAAAATGTAATTTAAAAAAAAATTAATCAGAAATCCTTTGGAGGGGAATCATACGTAATCTAATCTCTCCAGCTACTTTATTTATTTATTTCTCCATCTGCTGCACTGTAGAGATTCTGTTTAGAACTAGACATGATCAGAAAATAATTTTGTTTGTTTCCCTTCCCCAGAAAATTTTGACAAAAATGAGAAAAAATATTTCCAACTAAAATTTCAATGGGAAATTCTGAGGTTTTGGCAAAAAAATCAAAGCCCAAAATATTTCTGCTCTGAAATGCTCTACGTCTCCCATCTTTACTGTGCCCACCTTCCGTGCTCGGGAACGCCACTTAAATAGATCTTTGGGGGAAATGTCATTGCAATAGAATGCAATGTAAAATCTGCCTGTTAAGTCAAGGGTTGGGTAGTTGGCAGGGAAGGAGGGCAGAGGACCTCAGAACCAGCACAGAGTCACATTGCATCTGCATGGATAGCTCTGATGTCCTGAAGATCGCCCCCTCCCACATGTCTCTCCCCCCGGATTATGCACAGATCCTAGGGGAAGCTCAAGATTTGGGGACAGAAATGGTGCTAGCTCCAGGAAGAAAATAGACACCCAAGCTCCTGATGGGATGATTCAGGGAAAACTCGGCAAGGGGATCCTCAGAATTTTTCTCCCCACTGGACTCTTCCCTTAGGTTATTCCCATGGGAATGGGGTGATGTGGGCCAACATGAAAGGGAACAGACACTAAAGAAAATGTTCCCTTTAATCAGGTGAGACCTCCATGATTTGCATGACTCCATATCCAACACCAGATAGAACCTTCCATGGTTAAGTTTGCTTAACTCCTTCCTACTGTTTCATGCTGTCATTCATCACCATAGTATCTGAGCACCTTTACATACAAAATGTTGTCAGGACTGAGGTCAGTACTGAGGTCTCTAGTGCAGTCCTGGTCTCTTCTTCCTTTTCTGGCCATAGAAACTTTGCTTTGAGTAGGTTTTCTCTGTTTTTGTTTATTGCTGGGAGGGTTTTGGGGTGAAGGAAAGGAAGAGAGGGAGCTGGTTAATGTTGTGAACATTGTTCTTGTAACGGGGGAAAAGCTTGATTTCAATGGAGTTAAGTCTGCTTACATTAGCTGAGGATCTAGCCCTACATTGTCACATTACTCTGATTTAAAAAAAGGTGTCTGAAAGGAAAACTGACTTGAAAATGTTCTTATTTGGTGGCTTCTTTTCCTTAAATAAATGTAATTTTAAATTGGGAAGCAGGGTATGGAGGCACTTTTCCTTTTCCTTTTCTCAAATATCCACTAATTCTCTCACATAGCCAACTCCCTCTCTTTCTCTTACCTATTTTCCCCTGGGTTTGGTCTCCCTGGAGGTATGACAAAAACTGGAAAGGCAAGAACCAGATTCTGATCCCAGTTACACCAGTGTAAATTCATAATAATCCCCCTGAATTCAATGAAGTTACTGCTGGTTCCAACTTGTGTAAGTGAGATCAATATTTGGCTTCAGTGCATAGCTTCTAAGAATGATGTCGATATGAGCTGTTAGTTAACACCAGAACAGTGTGGGTTGTATGCATAAACAAGGACATGTTGGAAGTCATGCGCTGTATTTATAAGGAATGCCTTGTAGCACTGGTTTAAAAAAAACAGGGAAAATGGCATTAACATGAAATGGAAATTTTCACCAAAAAAATATTTTTTCTCAGAAATTTTCAGGTTTTCACTGAAAATACAACCCCCCCCCCCAACAGAACTTTTTGGTTTTTGAAAACCAGTTTTTAAGTTTGGGCTTTCTGATCAAAACACCAAAAATTTTGAAGAAAAACATTGGCCAAAAATATTTTTTCAACAAATTTTTTTTGCAGGTGAGGAAAAAAAATTGGTTCCATGTACCTTGTGGGTGTGTTGTGCAAGTGAGGAAGGAGGCTTCACTGTGAGCAGAAATGAAAGAAAAAGTACATTAACCAAGTCAGGATGCAGACCCTCCCTGATTCTGATCTCACACTGGTGTAATTCAGGAGTAACCCCACTGAAATTAACAGGCCAGATTTTCTGCTGTGGCCAAAATCTGCTCAGTGCAGCAGAGGTGGGTGGACATTGGGATCACTCTGATTCTCTGCTTGGCTTTGCTCCAGTGCCCATCCTGACAGAAATTAGAGCTGTTTGGGGAGCTGCACTAATCTGAGAGTCAGGGGCAGCTCTAGGCACCAGCAAAGCAAGCTCCTGCTTGGGGCAGCCCATTTGCAGGGGCGGCAGGGATCCAGCCTGGGAGCTGAGAACCAACAGGGGCCCCTGGGAGCTGTAGTTCCTTGGTTAGCTCCCTGCCTATAGAGCCAGCCCTGGAGCAGGGAAAGAACTACATTTCCCAGCATTCCCTTGCCACTACCACCAGGAAAGGAAGGGGGGGAGACCTCATGCTGCAGCCTGCTGTGAGTGGAGAGCTGCACTGTGAAGGGGAGGGAGGCCATATTTTAACATTCAAAAAACAGGATACTCCCGGGGGGGGGGAGGGTAGCCCCACCCTGCCACCATCCACTCCCTCCGACTGCCCCCCACAGAAACCCCAACCCATCCAACCCCCCCTGCTCCACATCCCAAATTCCTGCTGAATGACCTGCCCGGGGAGTGAGTTACCAGTGACCCAGGGCTGGGGCAGCAGGAGGGTGCAGGTGGGGGGGGGGGGAGAGCCCAGGGCTGGGGCAGCAGGAGGTGTGTGTGGGGAGCAATGGTGGGGGGGAAGGAAGGATCCCAGGGCTGGGGCAGCAGGGGGGTGTGGGTGGGTGTGGGAGAGCCCAGGGCTGGGGCAGCAGGGGGGGTGCGGTGAGGAGCCCAGGGCTGGGACAGGGGGCAGCAAAAAACCTAGAGCCAGCCCTGCTGAGAGTAGCCATATGTCCCCTTTCCACCCTTCTTCAGACACTGTGCTGAGGGAACACAGTTTCCTACCCTGACTAGTGCAAAGAAAGTGGAGGGCAGCAGCAAATATGTCTCAATGGAGTTACATAGACATAACATAGATTTTAGACCCTGATCCAAAGCCCACTGAAGGAAACAGATTATTCTTCCATTGACTGTAGTAGATTTTGGATTGGGCCCTTACGGAGAATCATGCCAAGTGTATGTGTCTAATGCCCTTCTTGATAAAACTGGTGATGGAGTAATAGTTCCCAAGCTGTGTGCTTACCCAGTCACATATACAACTGCTCAAATATCTTTGTTTCCTAATGTCCATCTCCTAAGATGATTTCAAGGACAGCAGGCATTCTGAACCTTGGATCCTACCCAGCTCTACTGTGCCATGGACTGCCTGCTAGCAGCACACTGGCGGTCAAACATTTTTAGCCCTTGTGTGTGACTAATGTGACCACCGTTTTATTAGCCACACATTTATATTTATAGCCACTCCTTCCATCTGGGTGGAAAGAACAGGATTTCTCTTTCTGGTTATGGATCTCTTGGCTGATGTCTGCTTTCCCACAAGACACATGCAGTTCCTATGTGGCACCTGGCAAGTGTGTGTGCGGCATAGCTCCCAACAAAAACGCTACCCAATATCCCAAGGGCATTGCATGAAACTAGTTTTATGGTCTGTGGGTCTCACAGAAAACAGCAGATCTTGCCAGTGCCAGCAATATGTAAGATCCCTGCAGCTAACTGGGATAGGCAAGAATGAGTGACAGATAAGTGTCTTGAGCTATATCGTAATTTTCAACCAGCAAATACCACAGATTTCTTTGCTCAGCTGCCCTCAACTGAGCTCTCCCTGGTTTTTGGAATGAAGCTAGAAAATGAACTGTCTGTTAGTGTGGTCCCCTTTTCTTCTCAACTCCTCTGGCATCTGAAATGCTGCAAGTACAGTGCCAGGGATGCAGTTCCCTGAGAAATACATTGCCTCAGATCATTTTTTTCTGGGGCTAGATTGTGCCTTTAACCCTGAGCAAGGGACAGAGTGGGGAAGGGTGTATAAACCCACACCACCCCAGGAATAGCCTTGCAGCACACTGTGCTTCCGAGACATCTCTCAGAGTCACGATCTCTCCAGTGCTCCCCTGTTGTGCTGGTCTAAACCTTTTGGTCTCATCTTTTTCTGCACAAAAAATGGCTTTTCAATCAAAACAAAAATATTGGTGAAAGTTTTTTATTGTAGTTGATATTTGCCAGCTTTTGTTGACAAAGAAACAAGCTGTGAATCAGGCTCTTTCTGCAAATATTCTAGAGAATGAAGTTACTAGGAAGAATGTTCATGAACACAGCAGATTAGATGGGAATGTTAAAGAATATTTCTGGAAAGGGAATTTTGACTTTGCAAATGTATTTATACCAAAAGCCTGTTTCTATCAATGTGCTGTGCAGTACATTGCCTGGACACCGCAGGCCTGAACTAAAGGGTTCCTAGTTCTCTTTAATGTAATCCTGTTTGAAGAGAACTACTTAACAGGAGCTAGGAACCTTTCAGTTTGTGACCACAGCATCCACATGGCAGAGTTACAGCTCAAGCACTTTGATGCACACTGCTATTCACACCCCCGCAGTCCAAACTGCAAGGCAGTGTAGACAAGCCCAAAGATTTATGCTCATCCAGTCAGGGTATAGAAGCATACCATGGACTTCTGCATTCAATCAAAATTAATCCACAACAGCTCAATTTTCAGTTCCAAATATGAGTACTGAGTACTCGCAATGAATGATAAATTATTGCAAAAACCCCCAAGTACTTTCAAAAACATCAGATGCTGGTACACAGAAAAATTATGTACTGCAGATCGTTCACCTTACTCTAGTTTGAAGAGAGGAAGTATAATTTGCAGTTTGGGAAGACATACCCGTGATAGCTGTGATTGAGCTAGCATGTTAAAATAGCAGTGTAGCTGTGGCTGTATGGGCAGCAGAATGGGCTAGACACCCCGAGTTTGATCCTATCTAAAATCTAGGTATGTACTTGGGGTGGCTAGCCCATCCAGATGCCCACACAACCACAGCTAGCTGCTGCTTCTAGCAGCAAATTATACCTGCATCTGCAATGTAGACATACCCTAAATATTTGTTTGTCCCATTTCCACTTTGGTCTTGATCCTACAAGTCACTCCACTTGGATGTAGGGTGCTGCCTGTGCAGAATAACTTGCTGGGTTTGGGCCCTTCAAGAGATTTTTATGAGATGGTCTATGGTTGTACTGGTACAACTAAGTAAGTTAGGGGGGTGATTTTTTGACTGATAGTTAGATTGGAACAAGCCCTTGTGTGGATGCAATTCGACCAGTATACTTAAAGTGGTATGTCTTTCTATGGCCTGGTCTGTTCTTAAAAGTTTTGTGAGTATAACCATGTTGGTTTAGGGGGTGAGGGGGTGACTTTTTTTTCCACATTCTTGACGAACATAGCTGTGTTGGAAAAAGTCTTCATATACACACCGAAAAACTCTTTTGCCTGCATAAGCTGCATCTCCGGCTTGCCTGTATAGCTGGACCAGTATAGCTATACTGCCAAAACCTTTCTAGTGTTGACAAGGCTTAATGTAGACAAGGCCTTGGTGCAATGTATTTTTGTATTATCAACATTAGAAAGGTGTAAATGTTAGTTCTCTTGGGAAAACTGACACTTTCAAGAGCCCTGTTGAATTTAAGCTTTGTTGGGTTTTTTGTAAAGCTGATTTTATTAAAATAATGACTCTATTTATAACCATAATTATCACACTAAGCTGTTTTTATATTAAAAAAACAATTTAAAGGATTAAAATTGGGAACAATTACACTATCACAAGGCAGGAAATTTTCAAGGCAGCCCAGCTTTACTGCTGAATCCAACATAAACAGTAGAATAAACTAAAATGGAGCAGAGCTCATGTGCACACAGGATGTGTGGGGTGATGAATTCACAGAGAAGAAAATATGGAGGACCTGGGTAAGATCCAATACACCTTGGGAACTGCAAAGTAGCACTGGCTGAAATTGCTGATCAGGAGTCTCTTAGGTATGTTGGAGCTGGATTCTCTGCCAGCTCCAAACTCAGCTTGGATGAGGGTATAAGAAAAAATAACAACTGCAATACTGGCAGGTCCAGCCAGTCCAATATCCTGTCTCTAACAGTAGTCAGTGTCAACTGCTCCAGGGGAAGGTGCAAAAACAACCCCACAATAGGCAGTTATGGAATAACCTGTTCCCAAGGGAAGTTTCTTCCTTGCCCCCAGTAGTTAGAAGTTGGCTGAAGCCGAAGAACATGAGGACTTTTATATGCCTTCCCCAAACTCTTGGTTATTTTTAATCCTATTATGCCTCTAGGATAGTCTTATTATCCATATAAATGTTTTGTCCTTTTTGGGATCCTGCTAAGCTCCTGGCCTCAAAGATATCTTGTGGCAATGAGTTCCACAGACTAATTGAGATTTATATGTGTTTTTCCTTTCAAAATTGCCACCTTTCTATTTAATTGAATGTCCTTTTGTTTTTCTATTATGAGAGAGGGTTCCTCCCTCTCTTTTCCCTCTCAATTTCCTCTTTTGATACCTTAAATAAGATATCAGTGATGTGTATGCCTATTGCTGACCCTCTGCAAAGGGATGAACGTTAGTTGCCTTTTTAATGAACAGCTTATGAACAGTTTATATCTCATAGACCTATATATTTTAATACTAGAAGGGACCATTGTGACCATCTAGTCTGACCTCCTGCATATCACAGGACAAAGAACCTCACCCACCCTGTCCTGTAATAGACCCCAACCTCTGGCTGTGTTATTGAAGTCCCCAAATTATGATTTAAAGACTTCAAGTTATAGAGAATCCACCATTTACTGTAGTTTAAATCAGCAAGTGACCCATGCCCAGTACGAAGGCGAAAAACTCCAGGATCTCTGCCAATCTAACCTGGGGGGAAATTCCTTCCTTACCCCAATTGTGGCGATCAGTTAGACCCTGAGCATATGGGCAAGACTCACCAGCCAAATACCTGGGAAATAATTATCTGTAGTATCAGAGCCCTCACCATTTAGTGACCCATCTCCAGTTGTTGGGGATATTCGCTACTAGCAATCACAGATTGGCTATATGCCATTGTAGGCAGTTTCATCATACCATCCCCTCCATAAACTTATCAAGCTCAATCTTGAAGCCAGGTAGGTTTTTTACTCAAACTTCTCCCCTTGGAAGGCTGTTACAGAACTTCACTCCTCTGATTGTTAGAAACATTTGCCTAATTTCAAGCCTAAACTTGTTGATGGCCAGTTTACATCCATTTGTTCTTGTATCCACATTGGTGCTTAACTTAAATAACTATTCTCCCTCCCTCCTATTTATCCCTCTGATGTGTTTATAGAAAGCAATCATATCTCCCTTCGCAAATATATTTGTAAAAGCTATTCTTGAACATAACATAAGAACATAAGAATGGCCATACTGGGTCAGACAAAAGGTCCATCTAGCCCAGTATCCTTCTTCCAACAGTGGCCAATGCCAGGTGCCCCAGAGGGAATGAACAGATTAGGTGATCATCAAGTGATCCATCCCCTATCGCCCATTCCCAGCTTCTAGCAAACAGAGGCTAGGGACATCATCCCTGCCCATCCTGGCTAATAGCTATTGATGGACCTGTTCTCCATGAATTTATCTAGTTCTTTTTTAAACTCTGTTATAGTCTTGGCCTTCACAACATCTTCTGGCAAGGAGTTCCACAGGTTGACTGCACTGTGTGAAAAAAATGCTTCCTTTTGTTTGTTTTAAATCTGCTGCCTATTAATTTCATTTGGTGACCCCTAGTTCTTATGTTATGAAAAGGAGTAAATAACACTTCCTTATTTACTTTCTCCACACCATTCATGATTTTATAGACCTTGATCATATCCCCCTTTAGTCTTCTCTTTTCCAAGATGAAAAGTTCCAGTCTTATTAACCTCTCCTCATATGGCAGCCGTTCCATACCCCTAATAATTTTTGTTGCCCTTTTCTGAACCTTTTCCAATTCCAATATATATTTTTTGAGATGGAGCGACCATATCTGCATGCAGTATTCAAGATATGGGCATACCAGGGATTTATAGAGAGGCAATATTATATTTTCTGTCTTATTATCTATATCTTTCTTAATGATTCCCAACGTTCTATTCACTTTTTTGACTGCTGCTGCACATTGAGTGGATGTTTTCAGAGAACTATCCACAATGACTCCAAGATCTCTTTCTTGAGTTGTAACAGCTAATTTAGTCTCCATCATTTTATATATATAGTTGGGATTATGTTTTCCAGTGTGCGTTACTTTGCATTTATCAACACTGAATTTTCATCTGCCACTTGGTTGCCCAGTCACCCAGTTTTGAGAGATCCTTTTGTAGCTCTTCACAGTCTGCCTGAGACTTAACCATCTTGAGTTAGAACTGTGAACTGTAAAACCATCTTGAATAACAAATTATAAATGTCCTAAGCTGTTCCCAGGCAAGCAAGGGGGGAAAAGGCTAAATTCATTGAATAAATTGTTCACAAACTATAGTTTGACCAGTTCTAGGGCAGATACAGATTTCTGGATATTGATCCACACCTGAGTGGACTTCCAGCTCTTATAAGATTCACTTCACTGCTAGTAAAAATCCCTTCATGCATCTGTCTTGTGGCCCCTCCATGTTTGTACGACACGATGACTCTTGAATGATCTATCTTTTCTAAGAGTTCAGTTAAGTTACAAAAAATGTATAAACCATTAACTAAAATAATAATAACTTGACCTTTTTAATTTGATTTTTGTTGTTTGTGTTATTAAATCTTGCTATTTCTTGCTATGCTGAGAAAAGCATTAGATATCAGGAGCTTATAAAGAGAAAAGGAGAGGGTAATTGTATTCGCAAATAGCCACAGTTTGGCATAGTGGGATTAAAGTTGAAAATGTGGGTAAAAATACAGTGCCAAGAGGTCATATGTCCTTTTACATGGAATTCCTCTTTGAATTCAGCGGAGAGTTCTGCTCAGAAATTGATGGTATGATAAAGGAAATGTCCATGATCGAGGCTGGAAGTCCATGTCTTTTAAAGAGACAAGGCTGTGATTTACCAAATGGTCTAGGGGATTAAAAGTTTACAGGAGCTGAGCACCTAAAAGATCTCAAAAGACCCTTTTAAAAATCTCATTACAGTCACCATAATGTTTGACAGTCTGGGAGCCGTTTCTGAATTTGGCATAGAGAGACAGGAGGGCTCACAAATCTACCTCTCTCTAATCATTTTCTAAAGTCTTGGCATAACTGCTGGGGTCACTTTGATCCTAAATCCCCCCTTCAATGCATCATTTTCCCCTGCCTCTCTTCCTTCCCACAAGCTGAGGCATTCCTTTGATTTTTGGCAGGTATGTCTTACTTGTTGGGACCTATTTGTTCAGACTAGTGTGTGCAGACAATATATTAGTACTAAATGAAATGATGTGGTGCCTTCTGGGCCTCCATTCTTTGTTTGTTTGTTTGTTTTCTTTGTAAAGAATCCAGACTGGTTGCTTCACACCTTCATTACACAAAATTACAAACAAACTAATTTTTCAGTGTTGTTGGTTCATGCATAGTGTGTCTAATTCAGGCCCCCCAGCATTACTCTATATTGAAATCAGCTCGACTCGTACCCTGAACAATAGTTATCTTTCGATAATTTTATAATCCATTCAAATGCATTTTCTTTTAATGTTCGCTGATGTCATGCGACCGATTTATAACAAAATGTGCAATAGAAAAGAGCCCAGGACTTTGCAAATGTTTGGAAGCCATGAAATAATGCCTGTTTGAATTCATTGTCTCACACTATGTTGATTTAAGAGCGGACTGGACAAAAGCATTGGATAACATGCTGTACACAACAACCCTCCTTGTGCAAGGAGAATGATTAAATAATGCCAGAAATCATTTCTGTCTTGAATGCCTGTGAGCTATATTGTACCATTTGTTTCCGTAGGCTTCACAGAGCATTCTGTGTACTCTGTCCCAATTTGCACTCTGTGCACCTATGGCAGTGTGTAGGAGGGTGCCAACTTTACATTCCTGAATCTGGGTTCAACTCCCAGCTTAATTTAACTGCTCGTAAATATGATGGCAGGAAGACCCCCGAGGATCATAACACTAGTCCATTCTTTTTATTGCAGAACCTCTGGCCACTCCTCCTCATGTTCCCAGCCTGTGTCCCAGAATGCCCCCTACATTCAAAGGGTTTGGAATCAGGGGCATAGAAGTCAGTTAATAACACCTGAGGATTCCCCTAGGCATGCAGGTCAAAGCTGCTGGAAGGGGCAGGGGTGAGGATGTGGCCTGGTGCTCATACATTCTTCAGAGAAGGGACCTTTTTGCATAATATGCACCACTCGCCTCACTGAGGATACTTAACTAATAATACATAATAATCATTCATGAGAACTCCATTAATTTCTATTAGGAGTGTTGCTTCATAATCTCTGCTGAGATGTGGCCCTAAGATTTTATAATGCACTTGTTAATACGTTCATCATTTTACAAACTAAATAGAGGTTTCCATTTCGGAAGGGTGATTTTAGCATACACCACAGTTTATGAGTGAAAATATGCCCAATTCTCACCGAAGCCAATAACTGATACTAGTATGAATCTAAGGACACCGTTGGGCCTGATTTCTGTATGTTGGTTTTGGGCAATCGACATTAATATGAATCTGTACTTTCAGTGCATTCAAGTCCCTGTATTACTCCATGGCTGCTGACTGACAATTTTACACAAAGCAAAGAATTCAGTTGATCATTCCAGTGGAGGAAAACTATAATTATTCTTTGCAGCAATTTACTAAGAAAATGCAGTGTTGAATGACATACTAATTATCCAGAATCATAGAATCATAGAATCTCAGGGTTGGAAGGGACCTCAGGAGGTCATCTAGTCCAACCCCTGCTCAAAGCAGGACCAACCCCAACTAAATCATCCCAGCCAGGGATTTGTAAAGCCTGACTAACAATCTCTAAGGAAGGAGATTCCACTACCTCCCTAGGTAACAAATTCCAGTGCTTCACCACCCTCCTAGTGAAAAAGTTTTTCCTAATATGCAATCTTAACCTCCCCCACTGCAACTTGAGACCATTACTCCTTGTTCTGTCATCTTCTACCACTGAGAACAGTCTAGATCCATCCTCTTTGGAACCCCCTTTCAGGTAGTTGAAAGCAGCTATCAAATCCCCCCTCATTCTTCTCTTCTGCAGACTAAACAATCCCAGTTCCCTCAGCCTCTCCTCATAAGTCATGTGCTCCAGCCCCCTAATCATTTTTGTTGCCCTCCGCTGGACTCTCCAATTTTTCCACATCCTTCTTGTAGTGTGGGGCCCAAAACTGGACACAGTACTCCAGATGAGGCCTCACCAATGTCAAATAGAGGGGAATGATCATTTCCCTTCTTCTGCTGGCAATGCCCCTACTTATACAGCCCAAAATGCCATTAGCCTTCTTGGCAATGTGGGCACACTGTTGACTCATATCCATCTTCTTGTCCACTGTAACCCCTAGTTCTGCAAAACTGCTGCCCAGCCACTCAGTCCCTAGTATGTAGAAGTCTGGTTAATATTTGTTTCCCCAACCTTTTTTTATTTTGCTGGCCCATTAGTATTCTTATGTATTATTTGAATTACTGAAGCCCCCAAGAGCCCTAGTTATGGACCAGCACCCCACTGTGCTAGGTACTGTACAAACACAGAACTAAAAAAGACATCCCATTCTCATTGTAAAGGCTGTAGCTCCCCTTTACTATGCATTTCAGCAACAGTCATGGAAGCCTGACTGTAGCCCCTGGATCAGCTGCTTCTGCCATGTGCTCACTCAAAGGGGCAGAATCTTCCTTGCCCTGCACCTTCTATTGCCATGTACACCAGGGCAGAGCAGGTAAAAAACACGGCCATCCTCAATATTGCCAACCCAAAGTGTTAAAAATTGAGTTCAGCCCTCCCCAAAATCAGGATGTTGTCTTAAAAATCAGAAGATTTAAAGCAAAAATAAGTGTTGGTGGGTTTTTTTTAATTTTTATTTTTTTACATTCTGCTTTTTGAGCCTTTTCAGGCTCACATTTTCAAGTTTTTCTTTGCAGCCATCATCAGGGCTAGCAACTTAATTTACTTGTAAATGAAAGCTGAGATTCTCACATACTGACATGATTCCGGGATATCTGGCAGGGTGCTGGAACAATTTTTTTAATAGGAGTGCTAAGAACTATTGAACCAAACTGTAAACCCTATATATTTTGGAAACCACTTCAAGCCAGGGGGTACGGCAACACCCCTACTTCCAGCATCTATGAAAATGGGCTGTAAGAGAAACTACTAATCATCATTACACTCAAGTTAAAATCACGAGAGTTGGTAACACTGCTCTGAACTCCACTCTAAGCAACAAGAGGAGAGAATGCAATTCCCTCACTAGGGATTTGATGTCTGGCTAACATAAGTATGGGTGACAGAAAAGGTACTTCCCTGTGGTAATTGATGAATACCATATGTTCACTTGGTTATTAGGATTAATATATTGGTTTAGTTTAATAGGGGTGTAAGCAGAGTCAGGATGAGCTCTACCCTGACATCTGGTGGTGAATTGTGGCGAGTTGTGGAAAAGAACTTCAGGGGCTGATCTTGTTTGCATAGGCACACCCACCCCACCTAACATGAGCCCACAGCAGCCCAAATGGTCACTCTGGCTGCTGTGGGATCCCCAGTTTCTCTGTTATTGAGGCAGGAAGAATAAAGTGTTGTTACCCTGATTATGTGATTCAAGGACAGTGGAACTGTTTTATGAAAGAGGGACTCGCCATCAACTAAGTAGCACTCGCTAGACAAGAGACATGGGTTCCAAAACTCAGTGAATTGAGAGAGGCTGGGGACAGGTATTTGTACCTGATGGCATGGGTGCCTTTTGAGGGCCTGAAGCACCAATTGCACCTTCTCCTCTCTCCACAGTGGAATATCAAAGCTAATTTTGATTCTCTTACGAGTCTAGTTACAGGCTGCTGAACTGAATTCACCAGCAGCGGGGCTCCCCTAGAAAGAGCTGAAATTGCTGGGAGGTAGGGGGGCTGAAGATATATTGCTGAGTGGCTGGTGGAGCAGAGAAGTTTGTGGAATGGCTGGAGCGGTTCGTGGTGAAGTCTACAGCAGAACTCCATGGAAAGGCAGGGCAGTTGGCCTCAGACCATGTAAGGTGCCCCTTAACACCCCTGTGTGCACCCCCACCCCCCATTTCCACCCAGGCTGGGAGGTAAAACTCTACAGATAAACTTTTGAATTCTGGGGCTGCACTGACCAGGGGCAGAGACTTTTGGGTTGTTGGACTTTGGGGTGAAATTTTGGGTTGCTGGACTTAAGACCCTTAAGGCAAAAAGACACTGCCAAACTTACTTGGGGGTGGGTCTTTTGCTCATGGTTTGTGTTATGAATCCTGTTTGTGCTGTTTCCCCAACATGATGCCGCATTGTTTCCCTCCTTTATTAAAAGGATTTTGCTACACTCTGACTCCATGCTTGCGAGGGGGAAAGTATTGCCTCTTAGAGGTGCTCAGAGGGTGGTATGTAATTGTCCCAGGTCACTGGGTGGGGGCTCGAGCCGGTTTTGCATTGTGTTATTGAAACAGAACCTCTGGATACTGAACCTGGCCCTTGTTGTTGCCAACTCAGAGGGGCAGAAGGGTTACGGGGGACTGTAAGGAAAAACAAGCAGGAAGGAAAAAATGGCTCCAGAGAACAACCACAGGTTTCAGTCAGACCTGCTGGGTAAATGTGGTTGATAATGTTGGGTAATGTAGCCTAGAGCCTGGTCTAAGAGTGAAAGAACTGCAAAATTCCAGCCCAGGATAGGTAAAGGCCTGGGACCTGACACCTGGGAAGATGTATTCAGAGAGACCAAAATAGTCATAGACAGGCCATGGCAGAGAATTGCAGTGGATGTTACTGGCCTCTTGACTGTGCTGTGTCGTTACACACTGTTCACTCTTACAGACCATTACTCATATTACCTCTTTGCATTCATAATTTCACAAGGCCCCTCAAAGGAGCTCATTTCTTACCTAACTGCTTTATTCGCTATATTTGACCCACCAGAGACCCTTGGTTCAGATAATGGGACACCTTTTGTATCAAAAGAGTTTGAAGGCTATCAGACAAGTGTTAGTACAGTATATTATAAATCTGCTGCGGACCATCCCCAAGGAAATGGGATAGTGGAGAGGCTCCATGGGTCTCTGAAGAAGTGTGTAGCTCACACATTGGAGAAACATTGAGATACATCACCCCCCATTTCATTAAGTCGTGCTTTATATGATTTTCATGAAAGTGAGGGAGGTTCTCTTCAGCTGACCTATGAGGACCTAGTTGTCTATGCTGACAGAAAAAGTTAATCCCACCCCTTCGCTATCCTCAAAGCCAACTAATGTGATTAGGAAATATGCGAGTTTCAGCAAGCATATCCATGCAGGACTCCATGGAAAATATATGCGAGGCAAGGATTTAGAAGCATGTTTGATCATCTTGGCATGATCTTGTGGGCTTCATTTGCCACAGTGAGAACACGTTGTTAACCAGTGAAATATACTGCCAACTGAAAGGGGAACAGAGAGCAGGAAACAGGAAGGTGACCCGCCCACCAGTCATCTCACTCTGCTACCATGTCATAATACACATCCTAGGATGATGGATGCCTTGGAAATGTATGTGTAAATAACAAAAGTGATAACACACTTCCATGAACAGTGACCTTCATGTATATTATTAGTGCTTTTAAAATATATACATATATTTCTGTAGTAAGAACTGTGGAGTACTCTGTGCCACAACCCTGAGAATTATTCTTATTTGTATTGCAGGAAAGCCTATCAGCCCCAGTGACCCCACTGTGCTAAGTGCTGTACAAAGACAGACCAAAAAATAGTTCCTGCCCCCTAGAGTTTAAAATCTAAACATAAATAAAGTGCACAACCCCAGAAGTAGCCCATTGTGCCTCAGATTCCTCAGAGACACAATGCCTTCTTGTTGCACTAGAAGTTGTTATACTATGACATCTCTACTACGGAAAAGAGGCAGCATTCTCCCTGTAGCAGAGTCAGCTAGGCAGAGAGGCCAACTTAGAGTCACAGCTCCACACATGGTTCATCACTGCCCGCTCATTTGCTTTCAGAGAGTATTGGACCTTGTAAACGGGTCGACTCACCCCTGCGGCGCCTCCTGCTGGTTGCTCTGCGAATTTGGCTCAGTCCAGCCCTGGAGCACCCTCTGCAGGCTGGTGATCCACCTGTTCGTAGGCCCCCCGTGTCCCTCCCTGGACCCGGTGCCCTTTTACATGGGGTGCTGCCCCCTAGCAGTACCCCTTTCTCTCTGGGTCTCCCTTTCTGTCTCAGGGAACCTCCACCCTCTATCCCTACCTTGCCTCAGTATTGGCTACTGCCAGTCATTGTCTAGCCCCACACTCTGGGACAGATTGCAGTATCAGCCTACTCATCACAGGCAAAGTTGGGTTTGGACCTGCTGCTTTGTCCTACCCCGGGCTGCCCTCTGCAACCCCCAGTACCTATTGGCCCACTGCTAGGCCGCAGCCTGGGGCTTTTTAGGCTGGAGCTCCCCGGCTCCTCAGCCTTCCCCAGCCCTGCTTCACTCAGATATCCAGTCTCAAGCTCCTAAGCAGCCAGACCCATCTCTCTCTATAGCCAGAGAGAGACTTTCTGGCTTCCCTGCCTTCTTATAAGGCTCTGTTGCTCAGTTTGGGGAGTGGCCCCAGCTGCTGCCACTTCCCCAATCAGCCTAGCCTGAAGGCTGTCTTCTCAAGCCCTGCCAGGCCACTTTTTAAACCCCTTCGGGCAGGAGCAGGGTCCACCCTGCTACAGACCTATAAACGGGGAGCTGTGGTGTGGGCAGGTCTAATTTTGCTACACAGGGGAAGGTGGGGAGGATCTTGCACCCACCTAATACCCTGTCTATAATTGTACTCAAGTCCTGCTTGATTTTCCCTATAATTACTGGGTAATCTGTCACATGCTATTCTCATTTATCTGAAGACCCTTCTGCACTGCTCTGGCAGCATTCAGGAGATTGAGTCTAAATGAGAATCAGGCCATATGAAAGGAATAAGGACGCTGTGACATTGCACTCCATATGCTTTATGGAAATATGCTTATGAATATGACATAACTGGAATATGCTTTACACTAAATACCCCTTGTATGGTGTCATTAGAAAGTTTATAATCTACTGAGTGTGTTCATCCTATTTGTATGCATGTATCATTCTTGTATCTGAAGCTAAAAATCTGAAGTATAACTCTGAGGTCCTACTGTAATTATGCAAAATGTTGGCTATTAACGGTGGCTTAGAATCTTGATGGCTCCTATTGACTAGGACAATTGGTTGTGAATGGGTTTATTTACCTGCAAGCCTTCCCGTGTATGTGTGGGCCAGCTGGTGGGGCAATGAAAAATGAGGTCTCACAGGGACATGTGACCATGTCACATGATGCTGGAATCCATCTTAAATCTGGTACTTTTCCATTTAGAAGGAGGGGTGGGGACCCAGAGAGACAAAACAGTCCCGCATTGTGCCAAAGCTATAAAAGGAGGTGGAGCATGACAAAGGGAGCCAGTCATGAGAACACCCCTGCTTTCCACCTAAGAACTAACAAGGACTGTACCAGGGGAAAGGATTGGGCCCAGATTAGGAAGGAGTCTAGTCTGTGAAAGAAGCTTATTGGAACATCTCTGAGGGTGAGATATTATCTGTAATCAGTTTCTTAATTTATTAGGCTTAGACTTGTGTGTTTTTGTTTTATTTTGCTTGGTGACTTACTTTGTTCTGTCTGTTATTACTTGAAAATACTTAAATCCTACTTTTTATACTTAATAAAATCACTTTTGTTTATTAATGAACCCAGGGGGGGCACCTTTTTATGTTTGCTCCCCCTACACTTAAAACCTGGCTATGCCACTGCCCAGAGTAAGTGATTAATACAGGGGAGCAAACAGCTGTGCATATCTCTATCAGTGATATAGAGGGCAGACAATTTATGAGTTTACCCTGTATAAGCTTTATAAGAGTAAAACAGATTTATTTGGGGTTTGGATCCCATTGGGAACTAAGTGTCTGGGTGCTGGTGATAGGTAACCAGCTGAGCAATTTTTAGTTAAAGTCTGCAGCTTTGGGGTGGACCAGACCTGTGTCTGTGTTGCAGCAGGCTAGTGTGTCTGGCTCAACAAGGCAGGGTTCTGGAAGTCCCAAGATGTCAGGGAAAACGGGCTCAGAGGTAATTCCAGCACATCAGGTGACAGTCCCAAGGGGGTCTCTGTGACCAAACCCATCACAGACCCAGTCTTGTACCACCAAATCCAATGGGAGTTTTGCCATTGCCTTCAGTGGGAGCAGGGCACTAAATCTGGAAATGCAGGAAATTTTTAGGATGCTACAAGTCCTAGAGAAGACAGAACAATTGTTTTGTTGCACCAGAAGGCAGGGTTCAGATAATAATTTCTTTGCATTCAGTCCCACCCCTGCAGGCCTGGCATCCATATACAAAGAGTACATGAAGGGAAAAAATGCCCTCAGTAAGCAGTCTTAAAAACAAAGAATGGCTCCATAAATGTTTAAATACGTTACCAATTCCAAAACAAAGTGTCTTTTTACTGTTAAACGGAGCTTTTTCCTTGTAAAGTCACTTACAGGAACCATGGGCAGCTTTTATATGTGCCTTTCTTTTCTCTTTTGCTATGGGAATCTGCTTTTCTTTACAAAATTCTCAGGTGTGCCTGGGCAATGGGAAGATAAGGAGGCTTTTCAAAAGGCACTTCCATGTCCTAATCCTTCTAACGACAAACCAAATATTGATCTATTTAGTAAACTAACTTGGAATAGTGGAGATTGTAAAAGACTATTTACTCAGCAGTCAGACTCTTTGACAGCTGTTCAATG
The DNA here is from genome assembly GCF_016161935.1 of Mauremys reevesii. Classification (NCBI taxonomy): domain Eukaryota; kingdom Metazoa; phylum Chordata; order Testudines; family Geoemydidae; genus Mauremys; species Mauremys reevesii. The sequence continues at coordinate 128,373,477 of NC_052628.1, forward strand.
GTGGGATTATGATGTCACAGTAATAGTTAAACTATAAACAGGGGATACAGTGGAAAATAAAACATGAAAGGGAACTTTGATGCTGGTTACCAAGCAACAAAAAATGTGTAACCTGAAATCTTATAAGCATGTACATTTCCCTGCAAGCTTCACAGATGTTCTCGCTTTATAGCCAATTCTCAGTTTCAGTTTCAGTTTATGTATTTCTCTTTTTTTAGCCTCAAAGTAGAGCTGATTGTTTAGAGAGAGGAGGGAAAAGACACAAAACAAAACCCGGAGGACAGTGTTGTATTTGGTTTTGTGCTTGTTCTTTCTGGGGGAACACACCATCTACATTGCACTCCTGTCCTAAAGCTGAACTGCTCCCCTTCCATCCACTGAAGGAGCTCCATGGACACTTTGTACTCACCAAAGATGAGTTGTTTTGTTTCGTGTTAGTTGAAGGCAAATCATACGCTTGCCCTTGAACTTCTGCCTTTTCTAAGCACTTGACAGTAAAAGAAAACATGACTTTCTTTATCTGAAACCAGAGTTTGGCCTTCTTCTTGTACAGGGAACTACACAAGCTTTGGAAATTCCCTTACCTATAAAAGGTGAAGTTCCTGAAGTTCAGTTCTCCATTTATTATTGACGCTTTGGCTCTTAGCCTGCTCAATCGAGTAATGCTAGCTCCATGGTAATGCTATGTACAAAGAATTAAGGGTTGTCAAAGGAATAGACCAGCCAAGGAAATATAGTGTAAATATTTTCCTCTAGGAATCCTATAGTGAAGCCCAACAGATATCTCCACTCTTTCCACTTCACTTCTCCATCCCCATGTACATATGACAACCATCATCCACCACAACGAAGGGCTAGAGTTTCATACGGGGCTATCCTTCCCATGCCAGCGCTTCTATTGAATAGGCCCTTCTTCTCTGGACCTGTGTGGCAGAGGGCTTTGGTGTGGAGAGACAAGATGGCAGTAGGCCCTACACGTACATATCCAGTGGTTGGGAGAAGGGGCTCTCTCTCTGCATGGGAGGGGAACAGGGAGCAGAAAACATTTCACCCCACTGTTGCCTCCAGCAGACTAGAGTGCTGGCGTTAAGTTCTTCTTTACTCTGTATCTGAGGAAAGGCCAGTCGTTTCTCCCTTTCCTAGGAAGGCAAGTGACGTGGTGCTGATTTTTTAACCTAAGAACAGAAAAATGCTCATACTGAGTCAGACCAATGGTCCTCCTAGCCCAGTATCCTGTCTTCCAACCGTGACCAATGTTTCACAGGGAATGAACAGAACTGGGCAATCAAGTGATCCATACGCTGTTATCCAGTCCCAGCATCTGTCAGTCAGAGGCCCAGGAACACCCAAAGCATGGGATCCCATCCATGACCATCCAACCATTGATGGATCTATCCTCCATGAACTTATCTAATTTTTTTGGGGGGGCTTCACAACATCCTCTGGCAATAAGTTCCACAGGTTGACTGTGTGTTGTGTGATGAAGTACTTCCTTTTGTTTCTTTTAAACCTACTGCCTATTACGTTTGTTGGGTGACCTCTGGTTCTTGTATTATATGAAGGGGTAAATAACACCTTTTTTTATTCACTTTCTCCACACCATTCATGATTTTATAGACCCTTATTGTATCCTCCCTTAGTCATCTCTTATCTAAGCTGAATAATCCCAGTCTCTCCTCATATAGAAGTTGTTGCATACCCCTAATCATTTGTGTTGATCTTCTGTATACCTTTTCCATTTATAATGTAAGTCATGACCAGAACTGTACATAGTATTCAAGGTGTGAGCATAGCATGGATTTCCATCTTCTCCACAAGCCAGGGCACTAGTACTAGCTTTTTCTTCCCTGTTCACCTGAAGAGATAGTGGAGAGGACTAAAATATTTCTCCTTCTCCTAAAAAGGGCAGGGGAGGGCAACTGGGGTTTCCTCTACAATTGGTCAAAAAAATTTCATCAAAATATTTTCTGGGTTGAAAACATCTTTTTGATTACAGACTAGGGACCGAATGGCTAGGAAGCAGTTCTGCAGAAAAGGACCTAGGGGTTACAGTGGATGGGAAGCTGGATATGAGTCAACAGTGTGCCCTTGTTGCCAAGAAGGCTAACGGCATTTTGGGCTGTATAAGTAGGGGCATTGCCAGCAGATTGAGGGACGTGATCATTCCCCTCTATTTGACATTGGTGAGGCCTCATCTGGAGTTCTGTGTCCAGTTTTGGGCCCCACACTACAAGAAGGATGTGGAAAAATTGGAAAGAGTCCAGCAGAGGGCAACAAAAATGATTAGGGGGCTGGAGCACATGACTTATGAGGAGAGGCTGAGGGAACTGGGATTGTTTAGTCTGCAGAAGAGAAGAATGAGAGGGGATTTGATAGCTGCTTTCAACTACCTGAAAGGGGGTTCCAAAGAGGATGGATCTAGACTGTTCTCAGTGGTAGCAGATGACAGAACAAGGAGTAATGGTCTCAAGTTGCAGTGGGGGAGGTTTAGGTTGGATAGTGGGAAAAACTTTTTCACTCGGAGAGTGGTGAAGCACTGGAATGGGTTATCTAGGGAGGTGGTGGAATCTCCTTCCTTAGAGGTTTTTAAGGTCAGGCTGACAAAGCCCTGGCTGGGATGATTTAGTTGGGAAGTGGTTCTGCTTTGAGCAGGGGGCTGGACTAGATACCTTCTGAGGTTCCTTCCAACCCTGATATTCTCTGATTCTATGAAATTTTCATGAAAAAAAAATCCATTTTCATTTAGCATTTTGAGGGTTTCATTCAAAAGTGAAAAACGTTGAAGAAAAATATCAACAAATTTTTGTTGTTTCATTTAGGTGTGAAAAATCTCTATGTTAAAATTAAATAGATTAAATTGTAAAGATTAAAAAAAATCTTTCTTTTTTACTCTCCTGAAGAAAGGGGTGGGGAGAATGCTTTGTTTCCCCTCCTTAAATAAAAAAGTGGGATTTTTCGCACCACAAAGAAATGAAAAAATGTGACCACCCGGGCTGGTGGCAGACAGGCCTAGTGGCTGAAATGAGAGTTTTGCCTACTGGTTAGAGCTGGCTATAGTGGGGCAGAGTCCAGGAATGAGCCAAGGGTCAGTACCAAAGGAACAGAAGCCAAACACTAGAGCCAGATGGTAACCCAAAGGCAGAGCCGAGGAAGGGACCTGGGGCTGGAACAGGAGCTGTCAGTAGATGGAGCTGGAGCAGACTCAGAAACAAGGTCGGAGCAGGACTGGCACAGGGCAGGAGCAGGGACCGGAACAAGGGCTGGATGCAGGCAAGTGCAGCTGTGGATGTGGTAGTTAGGGGTTGTGACTACTCTGTCAGTTCCAAGGCTCATTGGTTACCCAGCAGTGAATCTAGTCAGGGAGCAGGCCAGCAGCTGGTCCTAGCTGGTCTGGGCCCTGACCAAAATAACTGTGAAAAATTTCATAGGAAATGGAAACTCTTTAGCTTTTTGGTTTGGGGTTTTTTTAAAGATTTTTTTAACAGATTTTCAACCTGCTCTAGTGAGCATGAGACTGTCACTGAATAATCAACCAAAGTGTCCTGCTTTATTCTACCTTGGGGTAACTAATACCTCAAGAAGGAGATGTCCTACATCATAACATTAGGTGTCAAGCCATAGGATATTTCCAAAAGAGTCTCTGAAAAGAAGAAGATCCAAAAGTAGGCAAGTCTGGACAACAGCAACTGAGAGATAAAGGTGTGATATGTTCATCATTTGTGTGTAAGAACATAAGAACAGCTGTACCGGGTCAGACCAAAGGTCCATCTAGCCCAGTATCTGTCTACCAACAGTGGCCAATGCCAGGTGCCCCAGAGGGAGTGAATCTAACAGGCAATGATCAAGTGATCTCTCTCCTGCCATCCATCTCCATCCTCTGATGAACAGAGGCTAGGGACACCATTCTTACCCATTCTGGCTAATAGCCATTTATGGACTTAGCCACCATGAATTTATCCAGTCCCCTTTTAAACATTGTTATAGTCCTAGCCTTCACAACCTCCTCAGGTAAGGAGTTCCACAAGTTGACTGTGCGCTGCGTGAAGAAGAACTTCCTTTTATTTGTTTTAAACCTGCTGCCTATTAATTTCATTTGGTGACCCCTAGTTCTTGTATTATGGGAATAAGTAAATAACTTTTCCTTATCCACTTTCTCAACATCACTCATGATTTTATATACCTCTATCATGTCCCCCCTTAGTCTTCTCTTTTCCAAGCTGAAGAGACCTAGCCTCTTTAATCTTTCCTCGTATGGGACCCTAATCATTTTAGTTGCCCTTTTCTGAACCTTTTCTAGTACTAGAATATCTTTTTTGAGGTGAGGAGACCACATTTGTACACAGTATTCGAGATGTGGGCATACCATGGATTTATATAAGGGCAATAATATATTCTCAGTCTTATTCTCTATCCCCTTTTTAATGATTCCTAACATCCTGTTTGCTTTTTTGACCGCCTCTGCACACTGCGTGGACATCTTCAGAGAACTATCCACGATGACGCCAAGATCTTTTTCCTGACTCGTAGCTAAATTAGCCCCCATCATGTTGTATGTATAGTTGGGGTTATTTTTTCCAATGTGCATTACTTTACATTTATCCACATTAAATTTCATTTGCCATTTTGTTGCCCAATCACTTAGTTTTGTGAGATCTTTTTGAAGTTCTTCACAATCTGCTTTGGTCTTAACTATCTTGAGAAGTTTAGTATCATCTGCAAACTTGGCCACCTCACTGTTTACCCCTTTCTCCAGATCATTTATGAATAAATTGAATAGGATTGGTCCTAGGACTGACCCTTGGGGAACACCACTAGTTACCCCTCTCCATTCTGAGAATTTACCATTAATTCCTACCCTTTGTTCCCTGTCCTTTAACCAGTTCTCAATCCATGAAAGGACCTTCCCCTTTATCCCATGACAACTTAATTTACGTAACAGCCTTTGGTGAGGGACCTTGTCAAAGGCTTTCTGGAAATCTAAGTACACTATGTCCACCGGATCCCCCTTGTCCACATGTTTGTTGACCCCTTCAAAGAATTCTAATAGATTAGTAAGACATGATTTCCCTTTACAGAAACCATGTTGACTATTGCTCAAGAGTTTATGTTTTTCTATGTGTCTGACAATTTTATTCTTTACTATTGTTTCAACTAATTTGCCTGGTACCGACGTTAGACTTACCGGTCTGTAATTGCCAGGATCACCCCTAGAGCCCTTTTTAAATATTGGCGTTACATTAGCTAACTTCCAGTCATTGGGTACCGAAGCTGATTTAAAGGACAGGTTACAACCTTAGTTAATAGTTCCTCAACTTCACATTTGAGTTCTTTCAGAACTCTTGGGTGAATGCCATCTGGTACCGGTGACTTGTTAATGTTGAGTTTATCAATTAATTCCAAAACCTCCTCTAGTGACACTTCAATCTGTGACAGTTCCTCAGATTTGTCACCTACAAAAGCCAGCTCAGGTTAGGGAATCTCCCTAACATCCTCAGCCGTGAAGACTGAAGCAAAGAATCCATTTAGTTTCTCCGCAATGACTTTATCATCTTTAAGCGCTCCTTTTGTATTTTCATCGTCAAGGGGCCCCACTGGTTGTTTAGCAGGCTTCCTGCTTCTGATGTACTTAAAAAATATTTTGTTATTACCTTTGGAGTTTTTGGCTAGCCGTTCTTCAAACTCCTCTTTGGCTTTTCTTATTACACTCTTGCACTTAAGTTGGCAGTGTTTGTGCTCCTTTCTATTTGCCTCACTAGGATTTGACTTCCACTTTTTAAAGGAAGTCTTTTTATCTCTCACTGCTTCTTTTACATGGTTGTTAAGCCACGGTGGCTCTTTTTTAGTTCTTTTACTGTTTTTCTTAATTTGGGGTATACATTGAAGTTGGGCCTCTATTATGGTGTCTTTAAAAAGGGCCCATGCAACTTGCAGGGATTTCACTTTAGTCACTGTACCTTTTAACTTTTGTCTAACTAACCCCCTCATTTTTATATAGTTCCCCCTTTTGAAATTAAATGCCACAGATGCTAAAGAGAATGAACTTTCTTGGCTCCAGTCATATGACATGGGTCAAAGTTACAAAAGGTAATAGCTCTGTCAAATGGCAGGAGTTAGTATCACTGTGGCTACTGTTACATAATGCAGCACAGCCTAAAGTGTAGGAGTTTGAAGAAGCTCAAGATGAAAATTAAAAATGAAGTTCTTCGTAATTAACGGTACAGGACTCATCTCTCAGTATGGCATAGCCATGTCCATCAGATTCAATGCAGTGATGAACTTCAGTACCAGTGAACAGGGAAGATTATGGGGACGTGTGACGGGGTGTGACTCACCCCCTCAGCGTCTCCTGCTGACCTTCCTGGGAATTAGCTCTTGGCCCTTCCAGTCTGCCTTCAGCTAGTGGTGTCACGCCTGCCATCACTGCTGTCTCCGCTCTTTGGACCCGCGTCGCTCCGTGGACTGCAGTGTCCTCTTCTGGGCACGGTCCTTAGTCCTGCCACTTGCCTCAGCAGCCAACTGCAGCCCAAGGTCCAGCTCCTCGACTCAGGGGCAAACTGCAGTCTGGATCCCGGCCATTCTCCTCACTGGCAAGTGCGGTGCAAGGGGGAGGAACCCAGCCCCCCCCCCCCCACTACTCTGGGTCCCTATAGCCAGCAGCCGCCTACTGCCCTCCTCCAACCTGCTGCCTATTTCCCTGGGACACTTCCCCCGTAGCTCTAGCACCCTCGCAGTCCTTGTAGCAAGGCCCCAGCCTGGCAGTGGTCAGCCAGCAGCTCATCCTCGCATTCTGCTGCCTCTGCCCCTGCCCAGCACTGCTCTATCTATGGCACTTCTTCAGGCAGCCAGTCCTCTTCCCTTGACTTCCAGTAATTGCCAGGTAGTTGAGATGACAGCAGCCCTTTATATATGGCCCTCGCCAGCCCTGATTGGCTGCTCCAGCAAGTCATCCCACTATAGGTGGGCTCAGTAAGCCCTTTCCTGATTCATGGGTTCTGCACAGCCTCCCTGGTACTGCTTTTAACCCCTTCTTCTCCCTGTGTGGGGCAGCCACCCTACCACAGGACCTATATCTTATCCCCTTGAAGTCAATGGCCTAGCTCTAAGGCCCAGATCCTCAAAGGTAGATAGGCTCCTAACCCCCATTAAAATCAAAGTGAGTTAGGTGCCTAAATATTTTTTGAGGATCTGGGCCTAAGTGTCTCAGAGGGACTAGGAATGGACCCCCTCCATCTGTTTTCCATCATCTAATTGTTCTCATTTTCTTCACATTAACTGCTGCAAAGATCACACGCAATGCCTTCCTGCTATAGGGTTAGGGTCTGATGGGACTTGGTCCTTGCTACTGAAGCCTACAGGGACTTACTTAACTAAGGCTAAGTTGGATACTGAGCTCCATTAGGCTCCTTTGAAAAGCACAGCCTAAGAGTATTAATGGAAATGAGCCTTCAGAGGGCATTCCTTTCTACACACATCAAATGTCATCAGCCATCTTGCTGGTGACTTTTCTGCAGTCCTTGGTACCATCAATGATTCTTAATATAAAAATAGGTAATAATTGGAGATATACCAATCTCCTAGAACTGGAAAGGACCGCAAAAGGTCATTGAGTCCAGCCCCCTGCCTTCACTAGCAGGACCAATTTTTGCCCTAGATCCCTAAGTGGCCTCCTCAGAGATTGAACTCACAACGCTGGGTTTAGTAGGCCAATGCTCAAACCACTGAGCTATCCCTCCCCCATTCTTAAAAATGATATGTTATAAATTATTCTTGAAAGCACAAAACATAATTTTCCCTTCACACGCGCACATCTCTTTATTTGAAACAAGACTAATGAAGGTTAACATAGATCTAGAAAACCTGCTGAACCACTCAATTTCAGTCTAAACTTGGAGTGATCACCTCATGAAAACATGGAGGTAATTACCAGGTAGTTGAAATGACAATTAAATCTGTTACTAGTAATTATAATTTGATGGAGAATAAATCACAGAGGCAGGTATCTATAAATAAACACCCACCAAGCTAGCTGAATAGCATTTTGCAATATCTCAACCTCATAAAACCAGCAAACTAGTGCTGACTAGTGAATACTGTAATCCTCAGAAAAGCAGAGTAAGCCTGGAGAGCCCCATTTCACACATTTGAGAGCAAACTTGACACAGAGGGGCCTAAACCGAGTCTGAACTTCCCTTGAGTGTGGATATGGGATGGGGTTCAAGACCGTCTGTAAGAGACTACAGTTGTTATATTCATTGTTGTTATTAGAGCTGTGTGGAGGAAGCCTTTCCTTTTCACAGAGGATTACAGTATTTAGACATTGGGTTTGAAATTCTCTGTGAAAGGGAAAGCCCTGGGGTCAGGCTGCCAAAGGGTCAGGAGCATGGAAGCTTGAGTTGCCCAGCAACCAGGTGGATGAGTTGGCAGCCACTTATCGTGGAACATTTGTCAAAATTGACCTGTTTTGACAGAATGTTTCAATTTTGATGAATCAACATTCTAAACCAGCTCTACTTATTGTTATTATTCCTCAGTATTACATCATGGTTTTTTAAACAAATAGCCTTCACAATATACTGGATCTTTAAGTATAAAAAGGGAAAATCTACTCGTTAAATTTATCCCCTGAGTCACCAATAAATCCTGACCATGAACCAACTCCATAGGTTTGTGTACTCTAGAGTTTTGTTAAACCCTCTGCAGAATTCCTGCATTTCAGGTGTTCAAGTGCACTTGTTCTCTTTTAACTTTCCTTAACATTCTTGCAGTGCCTAAGAGTGCTGTCTTTTGGAGGACACTAGTAGTATAAGGGCCCTACCATCAATCAAACCCTAACCCCGCCCCTAACCCCGCCCCTTGACCCCTGTAGTCCCTCCCACCTGTCACCGGAAGTCCCACCCTCTGGGGGTATTACTTCCGGGGTCAAGATGGCCACATGACCGGAAGTGAGGTGGGACATGTGACCCCTCTAAGAACTCCTCCCACCCCCCTCTACCAATCAGGAGGGGTTTCGTCCCGGAAGGACCACCCCCAAGAAGAGATTTGCCCAATCAGGGTGACTTCCGGGGCGGGTGACCGGAAGCGAAGTGGGTCATGTGACCCCTCTAAGAACTCCTCCCACCCCCCTCTACCAATCAGGAGGGGTTTTGTCCCGGAAGGACCACCCCGAGAAGAGATTTGCCCAATCAGGGTGACTTCCGGGGGTGGCCACATGACCGGAAGCGAGGTGTGTCATGTGACCCCTCTAAGAACTCCTCCCACCCCCCTCTACCAATCAGGAGGGGTTTCGTCCCGGAAGGACCACCCGAGAGGAAATTTTGCCCAATGAGGGTGACTTCTGGGTTGGGGTGAGCGGGCGGAAGTGGGTCGTGTGACCCTCTAAAAACTCCTCCCACCACCCTCTACCAATCAGGAGGCGTTTTGTCCCGACAGGACCACCCGAGAGGAGATTTTGACCAATCGGGGTGACCCCTCTAAGAGCTCCTCCCAAGGCCCTCCGCCAATCCGAGTGCAGCACCATTACCCCATAAGTCCCAGCGCCGGACAGAGGAGGCCATTTCTTACCAAGCACACGTGTTTTAGAAAAGCGTGGAAAGGCTGCCGAGAGGAAACATGGACTCCTTCACCACCCCCGTCAGAACTTCGGACTTTGTTTTAGCCCCGAGGGTCTTTGACCGTCCACGGAAAAGACGTTACATCAGCGACAGTTCTGAGGAGGAGGGTGTGACTTTGGGGAGCCCTTTGGCCCAGCCGTTGTTGGATACGCCGGACCCCGACCCCAAAACCCTCGTGAGACACCCCGAGGAGCCTGATGGTCTCTCTTTGTCCACCCCCTCAGATTGCCACTCGGGAGAGTCACCGGTGGACAAGGCAAACGGAAAAGACAGCGCTCAGGTAAATGAATGATTAAGAAACGACAGTAGAAGAGGGGGTAATGAGGCTAGGAATGGGGTTTGTGTAAAAAATTAAAGAAAACCAACCAAGCAGCTGGAGTACTTACACTGTTTCTTCTTTTTTTTGAAAATTTTTAGCAGCTCGACGATGCCTTTCTAGAGGACCCAGAGCCCCTGGACAGCGTTGCATCAAGCAGCGAAGATGAACCGGGCCCACCATGTTTTTGCTCAACACCAATACAAATTGTTGAAGAGGGCTCCGAGGATGATGGGTTTGAGGAATTTAGGAGGAGGCTTGGCATAGAACTATCCGAGCCAGTGCCACGTCATGAGCGTAAAAAAGTTATGCGGACTATTGTACGCGTTGCTGTTTATGCTGTTCTTACACATTGCCTTAGGGAAAAGCTTTTTGAAGATTGTGAGGGCTGTGTCATAGATGCGCCAGCCCAACGACACCATGACTGTGTGACTTGGACTTCAGTGGATATAAACTGCAAGCTCCGGGCCCTGTGTGCTGAGCTGTGTTTGGAAAGCTTATTAAACACTGTTATTGCCACAGGTTATGCTATGCAATGTCTGTACCTAACCCAAGAACATTTAGCACAAGGGGTGACTTTGATAAATGCTGTGCAATTCAGTGAAGACCCTGACCGTGTTTTAAAGAAAATGACCAAGCCGGAAGATGCCTGCTTACAACGTTATATTGATCGTCTAGTTCGCACAAAAAGTTACAGAACCCTGCTTAAGAAAAAGACTATTTGTAAGAAATCTAAAAGGCTTAAGTTAGAGAATGGTGAGGAGGCAAACATGCGATATAAAACTTGGTAGCTGTAAATTTAAAAAAAAAGGGGGTTGTGATTATTGTGTTTTGTTAGAAGGCCTTTTGCCCTTAAGTTTTAATGAAGCATCTTGGTTTGTTTTGAAGGAGTTGTATGTCTTTTTAAAATAAAATAGTTTGTGAGAATTAGCTTTTGTGCTTGTGTGTGAAATGTATGTTGTGGGAGGGGGGGGGGGGGAAATATCCTTAAAAAAAAAAAATGTGCTTACAATAAAAAAAAAAATAGAGCCAGGACTAGTTCAGACATGTTTGAGTATAATACAGTTAATATGGAGATATACTTATCTCATAAGACCTGCCTTTTTACTAGCAGGACCAAATATTCATTTTTACCCCAGATCAAGGATTGAACTTACAACCCTGGGTTTACCAAACCATTACTCAAACCACTGAGCTATCCAGGCTCTGTTGAAATGAATGGATTTAAGCATACACAACCCTCACCCCCACAACCCAGCTCACAAAAGGGTGTGTTGCAGTTTACCTGTGGTGATTAAATTAACCTTTTAGCAACTATTTGAAAAACAATGGGCATGAGAGGCTATAAAAATCTTAGCTGTGCTGGAGTTTGTCCTTTTTAACAGAAAACCTTCTTGGAGAGCTGCTGGACTCAAAAAGAGGTAAGACCTTGTGCCTTTAACTCTGAAACTATAAAGCCACTTTTTGCCCAGGCTGTCTTAGTAAATAATGGTGCCTGTATGTATTTCAGGGGTGGATCTGTTTAGCATGGAACCAGGCCAAGGTAAAAACCATTTTAACTATAGTTGTGCTTAATACTGTTAAAAAAAAAAAGAAAAGTATTACCCAGGTTGTATAGGGATTTGGTGGTAATACTAACATGTTTCTGCTTGCTCTATAACCTGAAGGCACACATGGGGGGGAACAGAACAATCATGGCCCTGCAACACTTTATCCCATAGTAAAAGGTAACTTTTTTTTTTTTGCAACTGCCTTTTAAATGCATGGTTTGGGGCTTTTTTCTTGTTTGTTTGAAAAGTAACATGTGGCTTTTTGAAAAAAGTGTGTGTGGCTGCAAGCATGATTTGGTGTGTGTGTGTGTGTTATAAAGCTGGGGCATAGGTTTTTTTAAAAGTATTTGGTTTTTACTGTACATAATGTGGGGTTTGAGGAGGGGGAAGGCCCAAACACACATGGGTTTTTAAATGCATGGTTTTTTTTTTCTTGTTTGTTTGAAAAGTAACATGTGGCTTTTTGAAAAAGTGTGTGTGGCTGCAAGCATGATTTGGTGTGTTATAAAGCTGGGGCATAGGTTTTTTAAAAAGTATTTGGTTTTTTACTGTACATAATGTGGGGGGTTTATGGGGAAGGCCCAAACACACATGGGTTTTTAAATGCATGGTTTTTTTTTTCTTGTTTGTTTGAAAAGTAACATGTGGCTTTTTGAAAAAAGTGTGTGTGGCTGCAAGCATGATTTGGTGTGTTATAAAGCTGGGGCATAGGTTTTTTAAAAAGTATTTGGTTTTTTACTGTACATAATGTGGGGGGTTTATGGGGAAGGCCCAAACACACATGGGTTTTTAAATGCATGGTTTTTTTTTTTTCTTGTTTGTTTGAAAAGTAACATGTGGCTTTTTGAAAAAAGTGTGTGTGGCTGCAAGCATGATTTGGTGTGTTATAAAGCTGGGGCATAGGTTTTTTAAAAAGTATTTGGTTTTTTACTGTACATAATGTGGGGGGTTTATGGGGAAGGCCCAAACACACATGGGTTTTTAAATGCATGGTTTTTTTTTTTCTTGTTTGTTTGAAAAGTAACATGTGGCTTTTTGAAAAAAGTGTGTGTGGCTGCAAGCATGATTTGGTGTGTTATAAAGCTGGGGCATAGGTTTTTTTAAAAGTATTTGGTTTTTACTGTACATAATGTGGGGTTTGAGGAGGGGGAAGGCCCAAACACACATGGGTTTTTAAATGCATGGTTTTTTTTTTCTTGTTTGTTTGAAAAGTAACATGTGGCTTTTTGAAAAAGTGTGTGCGGCTGCAAGCATGATTTGGTGTGTTATAAAGCTGGGGCATAGGTTTTTTAAAAAGTATTTGGTTTTTTACTGTACATAATGTGGGGGGTTTATGGGGAAGGCCCAAACACACATGGGTTTTTAAATGCATGGTTTTTTTTTTTTCTTGTTTGTTTGAAAAGTAACATGTGGCTTTTTGAAAAAAGTGTGTGTGGCTGCAAGCATGATTTGGGGTGTGTGTGTGTGTTATAAAGCTGGGGCATAGGTTTTTTAAAAAAGTATTTGGTTTTTTACTGTGCATAATGGATTTTTTTTTAAAAAGCAGTTTTGGTTTTTATTTTGCAAAATAAGATGTTTTTAAAAATTGTTTGTTGTAGGGCCAAAAATGGATTATTTTGTGGTAAAGCTATGATTTTTTTAAAATAGAAAAACACCCTACTGAATGAAATATATAATTTTTAAGTTTTACAAGATGGTTTTATGTGTGTGCTCACAGTACAGTCAAAACATGAGAAATCCTTAGACCAGAGGGAAAACAAACTCAAAAGAAAAAGGAAGGAGACGGCTGAAAAGGAAAATTCACCAGCATCAGTGACTGAAGGATGCATGAAGCCCTGTAAATATACTTTGCTTATTGGTTTAGTTGTTCTATGAGCTTTTGTATTTTAAGTAAATACATAGGTATGGGTGAGAGAGTAGATGGTAAAGTTCAGTTTTTTGTAAAATGTTATGGTTTTTTTCTCCCTCATAGGCAGGGGCAACCTTTCTGAAAATGCTGTTGTCAGCGCTACAAGGACAAGGACACCTCCTCCAGAACCACTAAAGAACCAGGAATCTGCTTTGAGACCTTTAACAACGCAAAACAGCCCAGATCTCATATACGTGAAACCCAAGGACAAAACAAAAGACTCTGGTAAAAAACCACCACACAAACACAACTCCAGTTCCTCAGCGGTCACCGCCACACCAAGCCCTGAGGAAACTGTGAGCGAAAATGCCCACGTTCACAACCCCAGAGCACGCACTCTAGGGGTTCTGAAGGTGCGCAGACCTGGAGCATGTAGTGTATGGGCTCCATATAAAAAACCATGGACTAGAAGCTTCTGCAATGCCGAGGTGCTGCAACCACACAAACACGATTCCAGTTCCTCAGCGGCCACACCAAGCCCTGAGAAAACTGTGAGTGAAAATGCCCACGTTCACAAACCCGGAGCATGCGCTCTAGGGGTTGTGAATAAAACACCGAGCACTGACAAAACATTCTCCCAAAACCATAAGCTCGCCGCAGCTCCCTCGAGTTCTAGTGTTTGGGAAGAGTTTGATGCTTCCATCAGAAAAGTGATGGATGCTGTATCCTTGGGGAGTCTAAAAGAACGGCCTTCTAGAAAGACTTGGGAAAAATATGATTCTTTGTTCAGAGCAATGCTGAAAGACAGGAGGGTTGGAAAGGGTGTCTCTAAGCAGGCATGACTAGACGTGGAAAGGGGCCTGGGTAAAAGGGGCACCCTCCAGGGTTCACACCAGCTCATGTGTAAACAAAAGGGGGGACAGCGCTTGGGGGATAAACAGATGGCTGCCAAAAAGTTCCAGGCCAGGGTGGTTGTAAAACTTTTAAAAAGGGCTAAAGAGTTCATGAGGAAAAAAAAACAAAAAGAGATGCCTCCTACTGGAGGCTCTCAGACTGGCTTCTCTGAAAATGGGGAGATGGAATCAGACTCTGGTTTAGTAAATTCCCCAGAGGGCTCTCTAGATGGGCCCCGTTCCTCTCCCAATGACCCTGAAATAGCATCTGATGTAGAAGATGTCGCTAACGATCCTGTAGAGGAACCCCCAAGTAACCCCGAAAATGCAGAGGTGTATATGGAAAGAGTGAGAAGTTGGCAACGTGAATTACTTAGATTCGGGGGGTCGGTATATTGTGAGGAATTTCGTTTTGTCAACCTTGAGCAAATAAATTCAGCTCAGCAGGTTGTTGAAGCCATACACCGGGGAATACAGTCGGTCCTCGATGACATTAATGGTAGGGTAGGCCCTGATGATTACGTTCAGTTACGTTTAGAGAGCCGTAATTTAGCTAACGCTTTGTTTTCAGTCAGAAGAACTAGGGATGAGCTATCTGCTGAGGATTTCTTAAATCACACCTCAAAGCTGCTACAGAGCAATAGAGAGTTGCATCTCGATGGGACATTGCGCCTTGTTGTGACAGTTGTAAAAAACAGGGGTGGGGGTGCTCGTAGAGTTTTAAATTCTATTCTGAGTAGTCAAATTATTCATAAAAAAAGACAGTGTTTGGTAGACCTGACTTACGCGGTACCAATCTGTGTTTTGCGGGTGGCCTTTTGGCCGTCATGTCCGATCGTAAACCTACGGACGCGAAATTGTTAGCGGAGGCGAGAAAGTTGCATGAGCAACTGGGGTGGTCAGATCAAAAAAAGGTTCTGTTGAGTGACGTAGCAAAGTTTGAACAGCATTTAGGAGTGAACATACAGGTGGTGCTGTATACGGAAAAAGGTGGCTGGGGCTTTTTCAAAACAGGAGGCCTAGCGTACCCCAAGACTTATTTCATCCTGTTGCACGATGAGCATTACTATGGAGTTCTGGATGTGAAAAAGTTGTTCGGAGCGAAAAATTATTGTGAGTTTTGCCATACGGTGTACAGTCACGACCACTCTTGCAGGTATCGTTGCCGCCTCTGCTTGAGTGTAACGTGCTCAGACAGCGTGGGCGTGCAGCTGCGGTGTCCTAGCTGTAGACTGTATTGTCGATCCAAAGAGTGTTTAGACAGACATGTCGACTGTGCGTCAAAAAACCAAGTTGAATGCCTGTCTAAAACTTTATGTGATAAGTGTCAGTCTTACGTGAACAAGCGGCATAAGTGTAAAGGGAGACGATGTAAGCAGTGTCAGGGTTCGATCGTTGGTGATGTAGACAGTCACTTTTGCTTTATGGATAGCCTTAGAAAGCCTGAATCCTCAGAAAAGTATATCTTTTATGATTTCGAATGCATGCAGGAGACTGGGGTGCACACTCCCAATTACATTTTTGCTACGTCCTTAAAGCCCGAAAAATCCTGGGAATTTAAGGGCGATGAGTGTCTGTCTGTCTTTGTTAAGACCTTTATCAGCAAAGAGTTTCGGGACTACGTTCTAGCGCACAATTCCAAAGGTTATGATGCGTATTTCATCGTTAGGCAGTTACTGAAGGAAAAGATGTGCATAGAACTGATTACTCAGGGTAGTAAACTAATGTGCGTGGAAGTGAAGGCCCTGGGGATTCGTTTTATAGACTCTTTAAACTTCTTGCCCATGAAGCTTAGCAAGCTACCGCAGGCAATGGGGTTTGAAGGGTGCAAAGGGTATTTTCCCCATTTTTTTAACACTTTAGAAAATCAAAATTATGTGGGGCCTATGCCCGGTGTGGCACACTATGGTGTAGAAAGCATGATGCCCGGAGAAAAAGCAGAGTTTCTCGACTGGTATCAGGACCACAGTTCTGAGGTGTTTGACTTGCAGAAAGAGCTCGCGTATTACTGTCAGCAGGATGTCAAAATTTTGAGACAGGCTTGTATCCTATACAGAGGAGAGATTATGAAAATGACGGAGAAGGGAAATGTAGTAGAGAGAGAACCTGGTAAATTCACCGAGATAAAACTGTGCATAGATCCATTCCAGTACATAACACTGGCATCCGTTTGCATGGCTATGTACAGGTTTATGTTTTTGGAGCCTAAGACGGTAGCTCTTCTCCCTCCAGACAACTATCACAGGCAGAAAAAGAGATATTCAACCCCATCTATTCAGTGGCTGTTGTATACCTCTCACAAAGAAAATATACAGATACGGCATGCTTTACAGGGTGGGGAACTACAGGTAGGCCCCTACTTTTTAGACGGTTATGCCGATGTTGATGGGGTACGCACAGCCTTTGAGTTTAATGGATGTTTTTTCCACGGCTGTGTCACCTGTTATTGTGAAAAAACACAAAATCCTATGACAGGGACATCTTTTGGGTTTCTTTATTACAAGACGCAGCTCAAGGCTGACTTTCTAAAACAACAGGGTTTTGTAGTGAGGACTCTTTGGGAGCATGAGTGGGAGGTAATGAAAGAAACAGACAGGAGTTGGCAGACTTTTAAACCGAGCCCAGTTACCACAGCCTCTTGTGCCTAGGGATGCTCTTTTTGGGGGAGGACAAACGCTATCAGTCTGTATTACAAGCCTAACCCGGAGAAGAAATTCACTATTATGATTTTACCAGCCTGTACCCTTTTGTAAACAAAACCAAAGAATACCCTATCGGACACCCCGATATAGTTTATGACAAATTTGGACCCCTGGCAAATTATTTTGGAATTGCAAAAGTTAAAGTTTACCCCCCACGAGGCCTCTTTTTCCCATTGTTACCTGTCAGAGTGGGTGGCAAGCTTATGTTCCCGCTATGCCAAACCTGTGCTGAAACCGAGCAACGGGAGACATGCACCCATACTGACGAGGAGCGGGCCATCCTGGGGACTTGGTGCGGTGGAATTGAACGCGGCTATAGCAAAAGTGCGTGGTGGCTAAAATCTACGAAATCTGGCATTTTAATAAAAAATCTGATAAACTCTTTTCAGAGTACATAAAATTACACCTCCGCCAGAAACAAGAGGCTTCAGGGTATCCCAGCTGGTGCACAAATGAGGAAAAACAAAATAAGTACATTAGCGATTTCTACCAGAAAGAAGGCGTGCATTTACGCCAACACGAAATCAGATCAAACCCTGCTAAACGCCAAATCGCTAAACTGTTTTTAAATTCTCTGTGGGGTAAATTCGGCCAAAGAACCAACCTACCCAACACCAGCATCGTGAGAGACCCTGATGAACTCTGGCAGTACCTATTTTCCCCCAATTACGAGGTTTCATCCTGCGAGTTTATCGATGATGAAACAGCGTGCGTGTCTTGGAAGCATGCAAAAGAACGGTACACGGTCTCTGGCAATACCAATGTTTTCATAGCCTGTTTTACCACCGCTTATGCCCGCTTAGAATTATACAGCCTCCTAGACGGTTTGCAAGAGCGGTGCCTGTACCACGACACAGACTCGGTGATTTTTGTGAAAAGGGAGGGTGCCTGGAATCCCCCTCTGGGGGATTATTTAGGGGACCTCACAAGCGAGATTCCACCAGATCAACACATCACCGAGTTTGTGTCGGCAGGCCCAAAAACATACGGGTATAAGCTGTCTGGAGGAAAGGCCTGTATGAAAGTCAAAGGTATTACCCTAAACGTAGCAAATTGTGAAAAGATCAACTTTGGCAGTTTGAAAGATCTAGTTCTGGACTACTGCACGGGTCTGCAAGAAAACACCTCGAAAAAAATAGAGGTGCAGCAGCCCTCTATTGTAAGAAACAAAAAACAGTGGCAAATAGAAACAAAAACCCTTAAAAAAACTCAAAAAGTGGTTTATAACAAGAGGGTACTAGGAAAAGATTTTACAACCCTGCCCTACGGCTTTTGAAAAAAAAAAATGGATACGAGGTGGAAACACCCCTTTTCTGCAATTCTAGCGGGGCCTAGCAACTGCGGAAAAAGTTACTTTATAAAAAACGTGTTGGATAATGCCAAACAAACACTGTCTGTTATGCCTGAGAATATCGTGTGGTGTTACAGTTGTTGGCAACCTCTGTATAAAGAACTGCTCTGTAAATATCCCTTTATCAATTTTGTGGAGGGGTTGCCTGATGCTTTGGATGATGACGGTTTGTTTCCTACTAATAAAGTAAATATGATTATCATAGACGATCTGATGAACTCTGCTTGTGAAAGCGATGAAATTGAAAAAGCTTTTACCAAGTACGTGCATCACAGAAACCTGAGCATTATGTATATAGTTCAGAACGTATTTTGTCAGGGAAAAAAGAGTCGCACGATTAACCTAAACACAAAGTACATGGTTCTGTTCAAAAACCCCAGGGACAAATTACAAATCACCACGCTCGCTCGGCAAATGTACCCCGGCAAAGCTCAATTCTTTCTAGAAGCTTTTGAGGATGCTACCAAAAGACCTTATGGCTACCTGGTGGTGGATTTAAATGCTTCCACACCAGAAGCTTATAGACTAAGAACCGGTCTTTTCCCTCCAGACTGGCCGGTGGTTTATACTTTAAAAAAAACAGCAGCTGGGTATAAAAAGAGATGACTTATCGGCAGGCCCCTTTAACAGCTGGGGCTGCTGACTGAAAACATGTCTAGCTGCGTGAAGAGAAACCTGGGCCTTTTAAAATTACTTAGCAAATCGTCCCCGCAGCAAAGGAGGGCTATACTGTGTTCGGCCTCTGACGATCTAGTAGCGCCATTTCAGAAATAGCGCTCAATACCTTAAAAGGAAACGCACTTTGACACAGAATCAAGTGCGTGTGTTAAAAAGAAACGCACGCTTATAAAAACTTTGTGTAATAAGAGCGCCGCTTAAAAGAAAAAGCTTCTGGTAAAGCAGTCTGGGGTTTATCGGGCCTCTGTTAAGTTTTGCTATCCCTCTGATAACAGGGCTTTTAACTAATCGATAATGGAGTATGCAGAAAAATGTACCTGGTGCCCAGCCACCAGTTGGAGCAATTAAGGGCTCCCCTCCGGCAGAGGAAAATATCAGAACAACAGCGACTCGCTTACTGGACGCTGAAATGAAGTCTGTTCTTCAAAGAACTGACCTGGCCGAATACTGAAAAGGCTAAACTTTACAGCGCCGTGCTTCAAAGGTACCTAACGACGTGAAGCAAAGCGATGCGGATAAAGGGAAAATAAGTCTGTTTCTACCGAACAGGAACAAAGCGTAACTGCCAAACCCCCAGAAACACCAAAGAACTCAGACTCTGTTGCTCAGGAGGTGCTGGATAACGTGAATAAGCGTTTTAAAAAAAATGCAATAGTATTGCTAAATAAACTGGGCCAGGATAAAAATCTCTCTTCATGGGACGATAAAGGGTCTTTTGTGTACAAAGGCTCTGTGGTTAATGGTTCTAACATGCTTGACTTAGTCAGGGCCGTCACCCAAACGCGCTCTGTACCTAGCAAACGTGTACCTAAAGGATGGGATGTGTTTATGAATGCCATGGCGGAACTGAACGTACCCTCTTCCGTCATGGGCAATGCGGCCAACAGAGACCTTTTGGAACGCCTCAAGGCCTCGACCGCTGACACCGGGGCGGATCAAGAATCCGTGACCCCTTTTTTGCCCTATAAAAAAAAAAAAAATTGGCTAAAAGAGCCCAGTGGCTCAGTGTGTAATGTTTTTTTCACATTCTAAAATTTTTAAAATTTGTAATGTTTTGCTTTTAAATAAAACATTTCTATACTTTTTAAAAAAAATCTGTGTAATTTTTCTCAATTGGTCATTTAAAAAAACAAAAAAAAAACCCACCAAACATCAATTTCTTTAAACCCCACACTTGGGGTGTTTTATTGGGTAACACGGCTATAAAAATCATTACAAGATACACACGTCTGGGCTTGTTGAAACATGTTTTGAGCAAGGCTAGGCATGCCCAAGAATTTAAATTTACTCTTTACAAAATTCATTACCATCCGGTCATTTTGCACTAAGTCATTAGAATACAATTTTAAAAGCCGTTCAAAAGATAAACCCTTGCTACGATGATGTAAGAAAAACACGCAGTGATAGCCACAGGCGACGGAGCGGGGGTCTTGTAATTGTCTATTGTGAAACACCAGGTCTGTGGCATTTTTGTTTAAAAATTTCATAATGCTTTTAGGAAACAACACGCTGTTCGGGGGTTGCCCATATGAGTCAAAAAACTCTCCACGGTTACGCTCCGCCAGATACAGGGCGAGCCAATGTTCACCCGGTTGGTTGTGCGGATGCGTGTTCACCACCAAACCTAGGGGTCTCTGAGACAGCTTGCCTCCAGGGAGCCAATCACAAGGGAACACATCTAAGAAATTCTTTTTCGTGTAAGGATCCATTGATAAGACACGTGAGAGCTGCACGGTGTCCATGTTCACATGTAGTCAAACAGAACGTTTCTTCTCTGATTTATCTCTATGACATTGTCAAAAACCCCATACACGATCATATTAACGGTGACTGTCAAAGCCTTTCCAAAACGTATTTCTGCTCTCAGGTTCCCAGTTTTAATTAGGGAATAATGATCTGCACATTCCTGGTCGGGAGACAGGTCAAAGGCAAACAAGGTGTAACCCTGTGCAAACTCCTCCCGGTCAATTAACAAAGAACGATCTTTCATGTGTTTACCAGCTGTCTGTACCAGATTCATGTATTCTCTCACGCAGCGTCCTGCCTCGAAGTCCGGTTGCAGAGGCTTGGTCGGTACCTGTTCACCATCCACATACAAGGCCACAAAATTTATATCGTAATGTTTAAAATGAAAGGGATTTTTAGTGTAACTTCCGCTAAAGGCATCGTTATCCACAAACCCTAGGACGAGCATTTTGGGTAACTGTCCCAAAACAGGTTCTCCTGGTTACTGACCCTGCTGCCGCAGGGATGCTAAACACTTTCATTCCCACACACGGTCCACGGGTATTTAGCATTAGAGGCAAGCAGGGCCTCCGCGTGCCCCAGACGGACACCCGGGCCACCCGCATTTTCTTCACAAAAAGGGACGCTGATACAATGCGCAGTTTAAAGCCTTCAGCCGCGCTGCCCATTAAACAGAAAGCGTCTTTACTGCGCGTCAGTTTAATTTTCACATCCACTCCGTTTAACAAAAGTTTTTCTTGAAAAAACAGGTCACTGTGTAGATGGCCCAGCAGCTCTACCGTTCTGCTTTCAGCCGTCAGCTTTGCACGCCTCACAAACCCTAGATTCCTTCCATCCAACTCTGTTTTTTCATGTTGTCCAGCAGTGTCTTTGTAAAACAGACCGGCAGAAAATTGCGTGGCGAGGGTGTCATCGCTGTAATTGAGCACTGATTCTATAAAGGCCCTGTAAGGATAACAATTGTTGCTTTGGCTTACAAGGCGGTCTCCCAGAGTAACATCCAACTGGCTGAAAATAGAGGCCACAGGGTAAATAACCAGGCACACTTCGCGCCCGCAAGTTCGGTTCCGTCTCCTTTTACAATCTTGCAACACAGGTAAAGCAGCGTGTTGTTTAAATCCATATAATCTATGCCATTCCCTGCTATAAAAAAGTCAATGGGGGCAGACTCCGTAACGGCCGATAGAGGTGGCACCTCAATGTAAATGCTTTTTTCGATGCTGGTCTGCGTAGGGGCTATTTGAAACAAGTCTAGTTCAGATTTGGCGCACTCTTCAGACCGCAGTGAACAAAAGCCATATCGATTAAAATATGTCTCTTTTAGCAGGCAGCGCGCGTCTCCTCTTTTGCCCAGGCTTCCTCTTGGACTTTCGTTTATGGCTGGCCCTGCGTGTCAAAGCCCTTCTTTTAAAGGGTTTCGGGGGACCTGTGCGTCGCGGGTATGACGTATTTCTCTTTCTCTTCCTCCTTTTAATGTACATCAGCCCCGCTCCTTCCTGTGAAGCTGTATTCCCCACCTTCTCCAGAACAGCCCGGGAGACATGACCTACCACGTCTTTAGCTATGTTTTGAGCGGCAGTTTTTACGTGGGGTTTAATAATCTCTAGCCCTCTCCTCAAAAGCGGTACAGCTTTTCGAAAGAGGCTACGAAATATTCCACCCACACCAGCCCAGACATCACGGGACCCCATGATATCCAGGAAGGGCATATCCAGCCTGGGCTTTGTAATAGTTCCTGTAGATGGTGGGGTCACCATAATTTTTACGATCGCCATAATAGTGTTTTGCTTTTTCTTTTTAGAAACCTCGCTCTCCGCAGTCGCAAATGCAGCTTGACGATCACCTTGCCAAAGCGAAATGAAACGCCTCTGTTCTGATCTGTCTTTATTTCAATGGTAATGGTGTCGATGTGGTGTTTACTGACAGGGACGTAATGAGGTTTATCGTAGGTGATGGTAACAAACTCATTGTTCCTTCCTCGGACAGGGACGCAGCGTAACAGGGGAACAGAAAAGTCCCCCACAAACTGGTACTCTACGATATCCGTGTACAGATACAAGGAGTTAAAACCCCCTGTGATGTCTGCCGAGAAGGAAAATTTTTGGACGCTATGCTTGGGGCCCAAACCCAGAATGTTAGCTAGCTCCCGCCAGTAGAAAACCCGTACATAACATTGGTAGATTTAAGTCTCACTTTTCTGCCCACAGGGTCGTAGTTCATGACCACCTCAGGTGGTCCGGGTGACGAGCCACGGCGCTGTTCATATGCTCCAGTAATTCAGGTATGGTCGAGTAATAACCTCGTCGTAGGATAAAATTCCACGTCGTATCTCCAAAGGTGATTTCAAAAGGGGTGTCTTCATTGATAGTATTCCAGCTGTGCGGGTATTGTATTTCCACTAACCCCACCTCCCAGGCACCAGGGAGATCCAAGGGCTTAATTAGCCGTATTGTAAAGTTCGAGATGGTGTTTTGGGGAAAAACTGCAGAGCTGGCATTGCTGGGCAAAGTGATGTAAAACCCGCCATCGCTCATTATTAATTTTTTCTTCTCTGTCTTTTGCAGGAGGATTTTTTTTCTGTTTCGTGTCTAAATGTCACAGAGCTGAGAAGCTTCCACCCAGCTGTTAAACTTATCAGGCCAACCCAACCATTTCACCAGTAGCTGTTTTTTTCTCCCTTTTCCTTTCTCCGCTAGAATTTTTTCAATCCTGTAAATCCTGTCTCGTTTGGGGTTTACTTTTTGTAATTCTTCAGGGTAAAAAGATCCAGTCACTACCTCACCCTCATAATCTTTTAATCGTTAGACAGGTCTTTGGCTCCTGGTTAAGGCTTCATCCACTATGAATATCTCATCGGTAAACATCTGTTCATAACCTTTTTCAAAAGCGCCTTTGGTTTTAGATAGTCTCACGTGGTCACCTTTTCTAAAAGGGGCAACAACCCGTTTTATTTTAAAACCATCTCCGTAAACCGTTTTCCATACCTTCAGAGAATTTGAAGGGTTAACATCAAGGGGTCTGGTGCGTATAGTTCTGTGAAAGCTCTGGTTGTAACTCTTTATAAAGTCAGGTAAGACATCAATGTAGCGAAGGTGTTATGGGCTGTAAAATATCTCCACATCCTAGTTTTTAAAGTTCTGTTAAATCGCTCCACAACCCCTGCTTTGACTTCATTATTAGTAACAAAATGTTGAACCCCATGCCGCTTTAACAATCCACTTAAAGGTTTGTTTAAAAATTCTTTCCCCCGATCGGTTTGTAATTTTTGAGGCACGCGACCTTCGCTGAAAATAGCTTTAAAGGCCTTGGATACTTCACCACCCGTCTTGTCTTTTAGGCCTAAGGCCCAGGCATATTTGGATAGAATGTCTATCACTGTTAAGATGTACTTAAAACCGCCGTTGTGTTTGGAGAACCGGTGCATATCCACCAAATCTGCCTGCCACTGCGCATCCACATCTGAAACAATGGTCTTGTTTCTTTTAAAATGTATTCGAGCCGGTTTGTGTAAAGTGTAAGCATCCTGGTCTGAAAGCCAAGCTGTTACTTGTCTTCTATTTAAAGTTTTACTATGCTTTCTAGCCTCTCGAAAAGAGGGTTCACTCCGCCAAAGCTCCCAACTTCCCTGGGATTGTAATATATTTTCTTTAAAAGAGCCACAGCGTAGACATGACTGCTACTGGTACCGCTCTTTACTACCACAAGTATGGAAATGGACACGCTCATATTGACACATTTAAATAAATTTTATTAATTGCTTGGTTTAACATAATCTTTTTTTGTTTGTTTGTTTTGTTTTTACAGACAGCTGTAAAATGGACGCCATAACCCCACGGTAAGTCTGAGCTGGTTCATTCTTCCATTTTGTTTTTACAGACGGCTGTAACATGGACGCCATCACCCCCTGGTAAGTCTGAGCTAGTTGATTCTTCCATTTTGTTTTTACAGATGGCTGTAAAATGGACGCCATCACCCCTGGTAAGTCTGAGCTGGTTCATTCTTCCATTTTGTTTTTACAGACGGCTGTAAAATGGACGCCATCACCCCTGGTAAGTCTGAGCTGATTGATTCTTCCATTTTGTTTTTACAGACGCCTGTAAAATGGACGCCATCACCCCTGGTAAGTCTGAGCTGATTGATTCTTCCATTTTGTTTTTACAGACGCCTGTAAAATGGCCACCATCACCCCCCTGGTAAGTCTGAGCTGGTTCATTCTTTTACTACCACAAGTATGAAAAATGGACATGCATGCTCATATTGACACATTTAAATAAAAATTTTATTAATTGACTGGTTTAACATAATCTTTTTGTTTTGTTTTGTTTTTACAGACGGCTGTAAAATGGACGCCATCACCCCCTGGTAAGTCTGAGCTGGTTCATTCTTCCATTTTGTTTTTACAGACGGCTGTAACATGGACGCCATCACCCCCTGGTAAGTCTGAGCTAGTTGATTCTTCCATTTTGTTTTTACAGACGGCTGTAAAATGGACGCCATCACCCCCTGGTAAGTCTGAGCTGGTTCATTCTTCCATTTTGTCCTTTTTTTTTTTGGCTTAAAATCTGTGAAAAGGACATGAGCAAAAACAGCTGATGTTCGATCTATTTACTCCCACCGGGTTACTGATACGCAGGTTCTTTAAGGCGTCTAGAAAGGCATCGTCGAGCTGTTGAGAGATTTTCAGAAAAAGAAACAGTATAAGTACACCAACTGCTTGGTTGGTTTTCTTTAATTTTTTACACAAACCCCATTCCTAGCCTCATTACCTCCTCTTCTACTGTCGTTTCTTAATCATTCATTTACCTGAGCGCTGTCTTTTCCGTTTGCCTTGTCCACCGGTGACTCCTCCGAGCGGCGATCAGGCTCTGAGGGGGTGGACAAAGAGAGGCCATCAGGCTCCTCGGGGTGCCTCACGAGGGTGTCGGGTTTGGGTTCCGACGTATCCATCAACGGCTGGGCCAAAGGGCTCCCCTCGGTCACTCCCTCCTCCTCCTCAGAACTGTCGCTGACGTAGCGCCTGCGCCACATAAGTATGGTGCTTGGGTCTAAAACAAAGTCCGGTTCTGACGGGGGTGGTGAAGGAGTCCATGTTTCCTCTCGGCAGCCTTTCCACGCTTTTCTAAAACACGTGTGCTTGGTAAGAAATGGCCTCCTCTGTCCGGCGCTGGGACTTATGGGGTAATGGTGCTGCACTCGGATTGGCGGAGGGCCTTGGGAGGAGCTCTTAGAGGGGTCACCCCGATTGGTCAAAATCTCCTCTCGGGACAAAACGCCTCCTGATTGGTAGAGGGTGGTGGGAGGAGTTTTTAGAGGGGTCACACGACCCACTTCCGGCCCGCTCACCCCAACCCAGAAGTCACCCTCATTGGGCAAAATTTCCTCTCGGGGTGGTCCTTCCGGGACGAAACCCCTCCTGATTGGTAGAGGGGGGTGGGAGGAGTTCTTAGAGGGGTCACATGACACACCTCGCTTCCGGTCATGTGGCCACCCCCGGAAGTCACCCTGATTGGGCAAATCTCTTCTCGGGGTGGTCCTTCCGGGACAAAACCCCTCCTGATTGGTAGAGGGGGGTGGGAGGAGTTCTTAGAGGGGTCACATGACCCACTTCGCTTCCGGTCACCCGCCCCGGAAGTCACCCTGATTGGGCAAATCTCTTCTTGGGGGTGGTCCTTCCGGGACGAAACCCCTCCTGATTGGTAGAGGGGGGTGGGAGGAGTTCTTAGAGGGGTCACATGACCCACCTCACTTCCGGTCATGTGGCCATCTTGACCCCGGAAGTAATACCCCCAGAGGGTGGGACTTCCGGTGACAGGTGGGAGGGACTACAGGGGTCAAGGGGCGGGGTTAGGGGCGGGGTTAGGGTTTGATTGATGGTAGGGCCCTTATACTACTGACACTGATTGTGAAGCTGGGGATTGGATTGAATTTAGTTGGGGATTGGTCCTGCTTTGAGCAGGGGGCTGGACTAGATGATCTCCTGAGGTCCCTTCCAACCCTGAGCTTCTATGATTCTAGGTTTTGTACTCCTTGACTGTTCTTGAGCTGTTCATTCATACCCCTAGGGATTGCTCCAAGTGCCCCAATAATCATGGGAACTGTCTTTGTTCTAGATTTCCATAATAGTTACACTTCATGGCATAGTTCTACATACCTCACTATCTTCTCTTCTTGTTTCTATTTTATATTTCTGTTTGCTGGTATGGCAATATTAATTAACATGGTTGTGTTTGTATTATTTTCTACAACCACTGGTTGCCAGCCCCTCTTGGGCTATCATGATTGCCAGATTGCATGAAATCTTAGCCTTTTAATTCTTAGGAGCCTCTTCATTTTCTGTTATTAATTAGTATTAATTGAAAGAGTATTGTAGTAGCACCTACCAGCCCCAGTCATGGAGCAGGGTCCCATTGTACTAGGCACTGCGCAAACAGAGAACAAAAAGATGGTCTCTTCCTCCAAGAGCTTACAATACAAGTACGAATCTAAGTATTTGCTTGGATATTTACCACTGTTTTGGATTAAGAGGACACTATATAAATTAGTATTTATTTAAAACCCTAAAGGACATTGAAATTGAATGTACTGTAAAAATACAGAGTTAGAGAAGAACAGAGTATGATTCAAAAATATGCCAGCTTCCCAGCTGCCACTCCTAACTTTAGCAATTACGGGGCACATTTCCATTATGGTGCACTGTGATTTCTTCATGTTGCCTTTATAAACAGAAATCATGAAGTCAAATTGTCACCCTGCAGTTAGAAAATTTTGCCCTCTTCACAGTCATTCAAATACTCTTGAAGTTCAGTGGTGTTTGATATATCAACAGTGATATCCACTAGATATTTAGGTTACTCTTCCCTTTGGAAGAAGCCTCCCCAGGGATATATTCACTACTCCCTTCTTCTCTTTCAAGGTGAAACCAAATTAATTTTTGACTATCAACTGCCCTTCATAGTCTGAGTTCGGAGAATCTCCAAAGATTCTCTGAGTTCTGTCTCACCCATCCAGAATGATTATAAACAGGACAAGAATTCAAGCATTTTTGCATTAGCCCTGGGAATGCATTTTCCACAATGCTAGCCAAATGTATGTTCAGGAAAGCATATATACATATTACTCCAAAATTATGGTAAAAAAAACATAATTAGAATTGGAATGACAAGGACTCAAAAGTTAGGAAATGCCAGAGTTAAAGTTGCCTCTGCAACCTTAATTTGCCCCCTGGTGTGTAATGCATTATGGTGCCATCTTTAATTACATATCACATATTATTTTTTCCAAGATGGATGGTGCTCACTTAATGAGGAGCTATTTAATATTTTGGTTTCTCATTGTTGTCCAGTGCATGGACCTTGGCCTTATTTATGGCAAGTTATTCAAACCCTGTTCTGAAGTCAGAATTATTAATTTCCGTATGAGCTTTTCTGTGGAGCTCATCACTATAGTAACTGAGTACTTCACAAACATTATTTAATTTATTTTCACTGCACCCCTGTGAGTAAGGGGGGATTGTTATCATCATGTTACAGAAGAGGAATTGAGGAGAAGAAAGATTTAGGTCAGAAGTATCTACTAATTTTGGGTGTCCAATTTCAGATATCTAGGACATGATTTGTTTCAGAATACTTAGCAATATATAGCACTTTACATGTTCAGAGCACAGCTCCCATTGACTTCAGTTACAGCTGGGAATGCTCGGCACTTCTGCAAATGAGACCGTAGGGTCTCAAATCAGGCATCTAGAAAACGAACACACAATTCGTTTCCACCCATGAAAAAAGTGATTTAAGTGACTTGCACAGCATCACACAGCATCTCTGTGGCAGAAGCAGGGATAGAATCCAGTTTTCCAGGGAAGTTTTCCATTACCTTTATATGAGATCATCTTTTATCTTCCTGCCGTTCCCTGCCTCATTCACTACACACCTTCCGACTTCTGTACAGACGCTCCCTGATTTACACAAGCGTTCCATTCCGGAACTGAATTTCGTGTAAGTTGGGGATGTAAACCCGACAATTACACACACACAAAAACCCACTTACGGAACTTTTTCCATAAGTGCGGGTTTGCGTAAGTCAGTTTGCGTAACCCAGGGAGCGTCTGTAGTAGACAACCCTGATTCATCCCCAGAGCAGCTCCATCCTGTGCACTGAATGAGGTAGGGAAACTGTTTGAAAATTAGTATGTGATCATGCGATTAAAGAGTCTCATAAAGAGGGTCAAATTAAGGTTGTATAGACAACCTTTATTTTGGCATTTCCTAACTATAGAGTGTTTCACATTGTAACTTTAATAATCACGGGGTAGTCGTGTTAGTCTGTATCCACAAAAATGACAAGGAGTCTGGTGGCACCTTAAACACTAACAGATTTATTTGGGCATAAGCTTTCATGGGGGAAAAAACCCACTTCTTCAGATGCATGGAGTGACAATTATAGATGCAGGCAATATTATACCGACACATAAAGAGAAGTGAGTTACCTTACAAGTGGAGGGGCTGCAGTGGCAGTCTGTGCTCCTGCTGCCTCTCCTGCAGCTCCACCAGATGCTGGAGCATATCAGTTTGATACCCCAGTAACCTCAGCATTGCATCCTGCCAGGGCTGGCTCCAGGGTTTTTGCAGACCCTCCCCCCCCCCACAAAAAAAGGTGATTGCAATTGGCGGCAGTTCCACTGCGCCACTTTCTTCTTTGGCAGCAATTCGGCAGCCGGTCACCTGTGCTGATGAGCTCTCCATGTGTTGTGTACCTGGCTAGTGCATCTGAGTTGAAAGTGCTGTCCAGAGCAGTCACAATAGAGCACTCTGGGATAGCTCCCAGTGGCCAATACCATCGAATTGCATCCACACTACCCCAAATTCAACCCAGCGATGTCGATTTTAGCGCTAATCCCCTCATTGGGGAGGAGTACAGAAATTGATTTTAAGAGCCCTGTAAGTTGACAAAAATGGCTTCATCATGTGGACAGGTGCAGGGTTAAATCAATCTAATGCTGCTAAATTCAACCTAAACTCGTAGTGTAGACCAGGGCTAAGTATTATCTAGACCGTCCCTGACAGGTGTTTGTCTAACCTGCTCTTAAAAATCTCAAATGACAGAGATTCCACAACCTTTCTAGGCAATATTTTCCAGTGTGTAACTACCCTGACAGGAAGTTTTTCCTAATGTCCAACCTAAACCGACCTTGCTGCAATTTAAGCTCAATGCTTCTTGTCCTATCTTCAGAGGTTAACGAGAACAATTTACTTCTCTCCTCCTTGTAAAAACCTTTCATGTACTTGAAAACTGTTATCTTGTCCCCTCTCAGTCTTCTCTTCTCCAGACTAAACAAACTCAATTTTTTCAATCTTCCCTGCTCTTCTCTGGACTTTCTCCAATTTGTCCACATCTTTCTTGAAATGTGGCACCAAGAACTGGACATAATATTCCACCTAAGGCTTAACCAGCGCAATGTAGAGCAGAAGAATTACTACTTATGTCTTGCTTACAACACTCCTGCTAATACATCCCAGAATGATGTTTGCCAGTTTTTGCAACAAGCGTCACACTGTTGACTCCTATTTAGCTTGTGATCCACTATGAGCCCCAGATCTCTTTCCGCAGTACTCCTTCCTAGGGAGTCATTTCCCATTTTGTATGTGTGCACCTCGTTGTTCCTTCCTAAGTGGAGTACTTTGCATTTGTCCATATTTAATTTCATCCTATTTACTTCAGCCCGTTTCTCCAATTTGTCCAGATCATTTTGAATTTTAACCCTGTCCTCCAAAGCATTTCCAATCCCTCCCAGCCTGGTATCATCCGCAAACTTTATATGTGCACTCTCTATGCCATTATCTAAATCATTAATGAAGATATTGAACACAATCGGACCCAGAACCAGTTCCTGCAGGACCCCACTTGTTATGCCCTTCCAGCATGACTGTGACCACTGATAACTACTCTCTGGGAATGGTTTTCCAACCAGTTATGCACCCACCTTATAGTAGCTCCATCTAGGTTGTATTTCCCTAGTTTGTTTATGAAAAGGTTGTGCGAGACAGTATAAAAAGCTGTACGAAAGTCAAGATATACCACATCTACCACTTCCCTTCATCCACCAGGCTTGTTAACCTGCCAAAGAAAGCTATTATGTTGGTTTGACATGATTTGTTCTTGACAAATCCATGCTGACTGTTACTTATCATCTTCCAGGTGTTTGCAAATTGATTGCTTTATTTTTTGCTCCATTATC
Organism: Mauremys reevesii; assembly: GCF_016161935.1. NCBI lineage: Eukaryota > Metazoa > Chordata > Testudines > Geoemydidae > Mauremys > Mauremys reevesii. The sequence goes on from NC_052628.1 coordinate 128,404,404, forward strand.
TTTCCTGGTACTGAAGTTAAGATGACTAGTCTGTAAATCCCTGGGTTGTCCTTATTCACCTTTTTATAAGTTGGCACTATATTTGCCCTTTTCCAGTCCTCTGGAATCTCTCCCGTCTTCCATGACTTTTAGAAAATAATCGCTAATGGCTCAGATATCTCCTCAGTCAGCTCCTTGAGTATTCTAGGATGTATTTCATCAGGCCCTGGTGATTTGAAGACATCTAACTTGTCTAAGTAATTTTTAACTTGTTCTTTCCCTATTATAGCCTCTGATCCTACCTCATCTTCACTGGTATTCACTATTTTAGATGTCCAATTGGTACTAACGTTTTTGGTGAAGCTGAAACAAAAATGTCATTTAGTACTTCTGCCATTTCCACATTTTCTTTAATTGTTCCCCCCCCCCCCCCCGCTTGAGTAATGGGCTTGTCCTGTCCTTGGTCTTCCCCTAGCTTCTAATGTATTTGTAGAAAGATTCTTTGTTACCCTTTATGTCTCTAGCTAATTTAATCTCATTTTGTGCCTTGACCTTTATGATATGATATAATAGTCTTGTAGTATATAAAATATTATTATAAAGAGTAAAGTGATAAATTATTCTCCTTAATGACTGAGGACAGGACAAGTAGTAATGGATTTAAATTGCAGTAAGGGAGATTTAGGCTAGACATTAGGAAAAGCTTCCTGGCTGTAAGGGTAGTTAAGCACTGGAAAAAAAAATTACCTAGGGAGGCTGTGGAATCTCTGTCACTGGAGCTCTTTAAGAGCTGGTTAGACAAACACCTGTCAGGAATGGTCTAGATAATACTTAGTCCTCCGTGCAGGGAGTGGACTAGAGGACCTATCAAAGTCCCTTCCAGCCCTACATTTCTATGCCAATGCCTTTGTCCTTTTAATTTCTTTCTTTTAATTGTTGGCTGAATTACACCCATTTTAGATGGGCACAGCCTTCTAGTTCAGGTTTTCTTCTTGCCATTCCAGCTGAACTTATAGATTATGGGGCATCTCCACTGTTCCATCCCGAAATTCATGAACATTTGCTCCACCTGATCTGATACCCGTGCACACATTGGCAGGGCTGGAAAGTACACGAACGCTACCTAGAACTAGCTGGTATGTGCCATAGAGAAGGCTCAGAAAAAGCATCATCTCCTTTTCTCCTGAAACTTAGGAAATCCCCCACTGTGGGTTTACATTCCCAAAAGTTCAGGGGATCTTGGTGTGGTCAAGATTTGTGGAGTTGGACGCTGGTATATTGTCTACAGTATTATCTACCTATGATTCCAAGAAAATGTTCTGTGCACAGTAATGCAGATCCAAATATCTCTGAACATTGCATCCAACCCAACCACTCAGGGCAAGAGTGTGGATGAAAGTGAATGCAAGGTCTCTTGAAAGCAAGGATCCTAAGTGGGTGTCACTGTTAGGTGGCAGGATGACCTGGGAGGTGCATATTGTTCATCTTGTATCTTTTGAAAGTCACACTTTCTGTCTCACTTCAATGGTATGATGCATCAGGAACCACCCCAAGGTTCAGTTGGTGAAGTGTCCAATTCTCTAAACAATTTTTCCTGTATGGGGGATGATCTGGCTCCTCTTTAGATACATTTTTCTGCAATGGAAGTATCAGATTATTGAATTCATCTGAAGCAGTCTAAGTATACCTTGTGGGGAGGGATAGCTCAGTGGTTTGAGCATTGGCCTGCTAAACCCAGGGTTATGAGCTCAATCCTTGAGGGGGCCACTTAGGGATCTGGGGCAAAAATCTGTCTGGGGGTTGGACTAGATGCTCTCCCAAGGTCCTTTCTAACCCTGGTTTTCTATGATTCTATATCAAACACAGCTCTAGGTTCTCTATTAGAGGAAGGATGGTCTAATGGTTAAGGTACTAGTAGCCAATGTATGCCATGTGGGTTCCCTTCCCTGTTCTATCATCTTGATAAATCCCTTAGTTCCTAATCTAAAAAAGTGTGATAACATCACTTCTCTAACTCATAAGGATGTTGTGAGTATAAATAGATCATGAGTTGCACAGTAATGCAGGTCATGTAAGTATGTTAGATAGATAGCTTTTTGCTGTGGCAGGCATCAGTGATAGAAGACCTCCCTTGGGTGCATATTTTAACACCCACAAACTTCATAGCTTTATACTTTTCATTAAACCCAAACACTTTGGAGATATTCTTCCATCCATTCTAAAAGCTGCCCTTGCCTCTAGCACTACTTGTTGGGTGTCATGGCAGGGATGAGTAAAACTAGCTGGATGAAGTACTTCCTTCCATCTTTGCTTCCTACTTGCTTTCCCTTGCCAGACTAGGGAAAAGGGTTGTTCATTTGAAACAGGCTGAGATTTTCAAAGCCATCCAAGGGATTGTAACAGGAACCGGGAGCACATTTGCAAATCTCAAAGCTTGGTTTCCATTTGCCCCTCAGCAATTCCAATAATTAAAATGACATCAGTGACCCCCTCCAGTTTAGAAAAAAGGATATAAGCAATATACAGTCATATTTAATACATGCATTCAAGGTATCAGATAGATAGAAATGTATCTCATCCTGCAGGCACTAAAATGAGCTTCAGAAGACACTGGTGCCCATTTACACCAACTGACGTTTTGGCCCACTATTTATACTGCATATTTTTGGCTTGATTTTGAACAGTTTAGGCGCATCGTGTTGTGGGTGAAAACACAAAGTAAAAAGTGATGAGCAACAGGAGAACCAGATTCTGTGTAATTAATGAAAACACATTACTCTTGTCTAGTAGCTGGAATAAGGCCAAAGAAGAGACTTCATAGCTAATAACCTCATTAGCAAACAGGATTTAGATCTGGCTGCTGAAAGATTGTCTCATATCACATAAAGATGGGCCAGAATGTAAAATTCACAACCAAAGTTTGGGGATGTTTGGACCTGAGGTTTTGCTGCAGCCCATTATAGAGCAATAGGATGCAAATATGGACATTTCCTAAGATTGATATGCTCACATCTGGGGTTTTATTTCAGCCTGATATATCGTAGTACACTGTACTGGTTAATATATTAAGCCATATAACTAAGTATATTAATACATAGTTTTACTAAACAAGGTTTTCAGATTGGTTTTATTATTTCACTCCCTCAAACACTCCCAAATGCTGGGAGAGGAATAATAGTAATTATTAGAGCTGGGTGAAAAAAAATTGACAAATAATTTATTCACTGAAAAATGCAGTTTTAGTTAGTCCAAAACTATTTGCAAATTCAGGTGGATTTTGCCAAATAGTTTTGGCCAAAACAAAGGAGGGAAAAATTACAAAAAGCTAAAACATTTTATTTAGAACTGTAGCTAGATTCAAGTTAAAAAAAAAGTGAATGGAAAAATTGTTCTACCTGAAACATCTTTTTTTTTTCCTTTTTAAAGAGAAAAACTAAAAACACTGTCATTTCAGGTTGACCTAAATGATATTTAAAAAAAAAATGGTTCAGCCACCAAACCAAAAATCAGCTAGTTTTCCAATCATCATCGTCATCATGACTGATAATACAGGTGCTGTGTACCATAACATGTCGCAAGCAGCTCCGGGTTTACGGTGTGGCCCCATGTACAACATGTTACAGGCAACATTGACTGAGCAGGAAACCGTGCAAAGAATCTGTCACTGTACAAACCTTTCCAAAATCAAGAAAAGGGCCTTGTATATGCAGGAAAGTGCTTCCAGAATCGAAAAATAGCAATGTTAAACTGGACGACATATGCAAGATTATTAGGGATCATTTAGAAAGTCAAAGCCAATCTCATTTGTTTTACCTTTACACAGAATTTTGTATGGGTTAATAAATACCTAACATCATTTCATTGCAGAGCTATTAAGACAAATCAGTCATTTCTATTTTGACAGAATGGAAGGCTTCACTCAGCCCCTCCCCAAACAAGCATTTAAGCCTTCAGCATCTAACATTAAGTCTGCCTCTTGTGCAAGATGAGTGATTTCTTGAAAGCATTTGGGAACGTGAAAGAGGGGGGGGAAAGCTATGCATATTTCTTGAATGTGCAGTTCACTTAGCACAGCTGCGAATTCTTTTGTGATTTTTTCATTGTCCACTGTAAGCAAACCTTTCATTGCTTTCACTGGATGCACTGTAAAATATGCAAGAGAATATGACAGTTGGGTTGTTTTAGTAGTTTAAATAGGTTCTAGTGGGATTGGATACGTTTTATGTTTTTAATAATCCAGGGAAATTGAATGTGTTACCAGCTAATACCCAGTTGCCATGTTACAGAACTCCTGTGGCTTTATTTTGTTTTACTTTCTTTCTGTCCGTGTTTCTGTCTTCACTGATTATTTTGTGTGGCTCTCATTATCTCAGCTGAGAGGAATTTGGAAATTTTAGGCTTTGGGTGTGGCAACTTAAACCCAGCAACAAGCAGTAGCCACGGATGCAATTGTTGGGCTTACATTTAGAGTGCTTGGTTGCTGTTTGTCAAACAATCTTCTGCCGTACAGTTTAGGATCCAACATTGCACCGTTGGAAATTTTGTTATTGACTTCAGTGGGAGCAGAACCTTTACGCATAACACATTTACTAATTTCTTCAAAGAAAGGGAAGCAAATAGACCACTGATGTGCGCTCGTAAAAATACTATCACTATCTGTAGTCCAGTAGTGCCCAGAGGCGCCACCTGAACTCAGGGCCTCTTTGTGTTACTTTCACATAGCGGACTGCCCCAGTCACATAGTAAGAGGCAGTCTGTATCCCAAAGAGCTTATAAAGGAAGCATTAGTATCCCCACTTAACAGAAGGCAAATGAAGCAGAGAGAGAGAGAAAGTGAGCTGCCCAAGGTCACACACAGAAAAAACAGAGCTGTGGTCAGAATTGAACCTAAGAGTCCCTTAACTTCAAAATCATCCTCCCTCTCTACAAAGTCCTGCATTGCCTAGTGGAAAGGAGCAGAGCGCTTATACAGAAGGACTCTTGGCAGGGACAGAAAAACCTAATGGATAAGGCAGCATTTCTACCGTCAGTGAGGTAATTCTGAGTCTGCCTTCTTGCTATCACCATAAGTTGTGCTGTTTGAAGGGTTCTGGTGAGTTTCATTGGTCATATGTGAATTAAGCTAGAATATTTTTTTTAAAGAGAGAAAATATTTTAAAATTGAAATGATGCTTCCTTTACTCATCTAATTCGTCATCTTGACTTCTATGGGGCTATTTTTGTGAGTATGGTGGGGAGGTTTGGGCCCTGCTCATGAAAAGGGGCAGCATGGGAGACTGGCATCTTTTATTTACCTCAGAATAGGCACAGCTAAAGCTGTAATAGGGTTAGCTTCTCTATACATTCCCTTTGCCTTGACTTGAATGATCCACTTCTGAGGGCAAGAGACCTGTGTGTCCTGGGCATTTTTTGTTGAATGTACCAACAAGAGTGATAGCTAATGTCAGTTGTAATGGTGATTTGCGTTGGTGTACCTACTTCTCCACTAGGAAGTGGATTGAGGCCAACAATTCATTACACACATTGGAACAAATGCAAATCAACTGACTGCTACTAACCAGATGAGATTAGAATTGCTGACCTAGATGTGAAATCTCTGACTCCTAGTGTATCATCCAGTGTCCCAGAAGCAAATCTTTCCAATTTATTTGCAGGTAGCATGTATCTCAAGAGCTGAAAGCTGCCTGTGTGTGTGTGTGTGTGTGTGTGTGTTCATCTACAAAAACCTAGTCTTTGTGTGTGCATGTGCACATGTGTGTATAATAGTTGGCATGCTATTATGTGCATTGTTCAATTACAAATCAGGCACTATTAGCTTACCATAATGTCTTTGCAATACTCTCACTAGTAAAGTTTTAGAAATGTAATGAGGCTGAAATTATCCTAGAAGTTCATAGTTTTGTAACTGTAAGAAAACTATTGTCTATTAACTATTTCGGGGCCCTGGGCTAATAAGATGTACAAGATCATATACCTTGATAATGCACTGGGAATTCATTGGCTTTAAGGAGGGTTATTTTTTTCCTGAGTCCTATAGTTTGGTCCAAAACTGAAAGCACAATAAACAGATGATTTGAAAAAATACACTTTTAGGGGGAAAAAATCCTCTCTCATATCAGAAATGTCTACTTCTTAGACACAGAAGTTTAATGACTTATAGGTGTGATTGATTTCAGTTGTGGGGAAGGGCGAGGTTATCTCTGGATTACTCTTTGGAAATGTCTTAGAATATATCAATATATCAGTCCAGAGGCCATCGATAAAATTCAGGAGACCCTCCGCAGCATGCATCTATGTGGCACGATGGGGACATACATATGCATGAATGCATTATGGGCAGAAAAGAACTGGAAAGATCAAGACAGAGAGTGAGCACTGGATTGGTGTTAGGAAATCTAGGTTTCATTCCCGGCTCTGCCACTGACCTGATATGTGATCTTGAGCAAGTCACTTCATCTTTATTTCCCAATCTGTAAAACAGGGATTAATGATATTTACCCTCCTTTGTAAAGTGATTTAATCTCTGTGGATGAAAAATGAATGATAAATATTATTATTATTCTTTCGATTACCACTGTGGCCATCTGCATGAGGCTCAATCTGATCATGGGTGTAATGAGGACAGGAAATCTAGCCAGTTAGACCGGTATATCAGGTGCACTGGTGACAGGGAGCTTTAAAAGCAAAAGGGAAAGACATGCAGTCCTTAGCTTTCTCGTTTGGAAGATTTCAGCACAGAGTCCTTGTGTTCATCAGGCCGGTTGCTTGGCTTGCAGGCTATTGCAGTTGGCACTGGCTGCTGACCCAAATCCTTACACTTATTATAGTCTGTTGCTTCTTGATTTGGCTTACCAGCGTGCCAGTGGCATACTGCAGAACAACAAGCTAGTGCTTCTTAAGCAGAAAATTATGGCATATCATCCTGCAAACGAACAGCCCTAGAAAACAAAGAGGGCACTATTTGAATGGAGAGGCATGGTATAAATGTGCGTGTAACACACAACAAAGCTATCTGGATTAGAATTTCTGCCTCTTGCTAAATTTTAAAACACACACCACTATTCACGTTATGGTGCTATTTCTGAAAGCTTAATTAAAAGGAAAGCTTCTGAAATAGCAGCTCTGAAGCAGAACATTTGTACAGCTCTCCAGGAACTGGGAACTGCCTCAATACCTTTTGACAGCTGGGTGTTATGTTATTTTACAAAGCTTCCATGAGAGCATCTGAGCCTCCCAGCGACTAAGGAGCCTAAGTTCTGTTTTCAAAAGTGATCTGTAGGTGTCTCATTGCAATGTAGACATACCCTTTGCTACTCAAGCACTCTCCTCTGGACTATGCCAGCCCATCCTTCACCAGGCAGGTTAACACTAGGTACACACCAGTCCTTGACTCCCTTTGAATCATCCCCCTGTGATATCCAGCCCCTGGCACTGGCTACTCACAGAATTTCCATATCTTCTCCCCCAAAGGAGCAGTATAACCCAGTTTACCTGTTTTACCTAAAACTCGCACTCCTGTAAACCACACAGCACTCGTCAGCACTTATAATAAACTGAAAAAGGTTTATTTAAGAAAGAATAAAGATTTAACTGGAAACAAGGGAGTGTGGTGGAAACAAGTGGTTATAATACAAAACAAATCACAAAACCCCGATCTGGGTCTATGCTTATCAATATTTACCATTCCTATTTAATGACATAAATTTCCTCCTGTTGCAGAGCTGGCTGGTTTCTGAACAACCTGGTCCAGGATCCAAACATTTATGAAAGCATGCCCTTCCACCAAGGGTTTTCCTCAATGAATGGATCCAGAGTATGTTTTCCTACACTGTGTTATACTGAAAACAATCTTTTGTTACTATTCACAGGCAGGACGAACCTGTGTTTCTTTTCTACCTTAAGTGGTTTAGACTGTTTGTCATTGTTATCAATTGTGGTAAGGGTAGGCTATAGAACGCTGGATTACCTTCCCTGCTGACTAGGTAGCAGTGACAATTCCCTCTTGCTTGAATGGTTCATCATCAAGACACATTACCTCCAGGTGACTAACTTCTACTCCAAGGCCATAAAGCATATTTTCAATATAAATTATTCCTTAAATATTATTCATCCATACATCTTGCAATGATTATGAGTCTTGACAAATTATGAGCTTTCTGTAGATATCTTACATGTTATGTTTTATAGATAAATATCCTGTAAGACGTGTTTGGTATAGTAAGTTTGTCAGGTCTGAAGTGAGAATTGTTTGCAAGGAACAGGGGACTGTTTGCCAAGAGGTCCCTGTGTCACAGTACTTGAAGAGGGACATTCATTATAAGAAACACTTTCAGATGCATTATTCCAAAAATTCATATCAACTCACTTTTACTTTTATCTTTTGTTTTGATATATTAGCTAATCACCAATGCTATTTATTTTTTTCTCCTATTGTATTTCAAACATATTACAGAAACTTTGCTATCAAGGTTAGTTGCTAAGCTTTTCTACCATAATTTATTTAAAAGTATAAAGGTACATAGTCATTAGATTTTTTTCCTCCATCTAAGCTCTTGCCACTATGCAAATCACAGATTATGCAAACAAGCCCCATGCAATTTATCCACACCATATATACACATTCCCTTTTACTAAAATACACTTACTCTTTAGAACTGGTGCAGTCAAGGGTATTTCTTAACCAGCTGTGCCTATATTTAAACATAGTGAATTTCCAAGGCAAGTGATCTCATAAAAATACCCTGTGATGAGAACTATGAAAAGTTCTGGAAAATTGTATATGAGTAGTATATGTATATACGTTTTCCCTTTTCCCTTAGGGTATTAATTAAAGATGCTCTCTTCCTTTCTTTGCCCATTTCAGGCATTGTAAATGAAGAGTCTCAAGAAGTCCACAGAACTTTCATTTGAAACTATCCAAGTTCCTGAGTGTTCTGTTTCTAGAACAGAAATAACTACATCCTCATATGCAGATTTAGTATCTGTGTTTTGTTTTGTTTTTTCAAAAGCCCTTGTCTGTGTGAATGAATAAAGCTTTCTGCTTGCTTGGGGATCAATTCTGCCATCATTACCCATGCTGAGTAGAGCTGTCACAGTTTCAGGGTAACTGCAGCTGTATTCCTCCTCCCTACCCCCCACCTTTTGTGGTTCACCCTTTGGAGTGCCCAGTCAGGTCTCAGGTCTTCTGCTGTCTCTTAGGCGGGGGCACTTGTCTCACTTCCTTCTGATTGGGGTGTTTAAGGCTGCTCAGCTCCCTGCCTTACACTGTGATATTGCCAGCAAGCCAGTCTGCCTAAAAGCCAGCTCAGTGCTTTGCTTTCTTTCCGAGGGCTATGACCAGGGTATTGCCAGCAATTGCAAGTGACAGAGAAAACATGTAAAAAACAATAAAAGTTCCTAAAAGCTTACCAGGAGTCACTCATCAATTTTATAGAGCCCTAGTAGGCAAAGTCTTTCCAACCCTTCTGCAAAGGTTGGGGCCTTTGGACAGAAGATCCTGCCCATTTGCTAGATCAGATAGAAGGCCTTGTGCCAATTCAAGCTCATCTTTCTATAGCAAAAGTCCTTTCTTTGTCTTCTAGTCTCTGGAAAACCCAGCTTGAAACAGTATATGCAAACCACCCTAATATATGCAAACCAGTACCTCTCTGGAGATATTTAGTCTTAGAGACTCACTTGAATTATGCCCTGCTGTTTTTAATTCCTGGAGGAGCTGTGGTAACCCTCCCGCAAGGAGCAGAACATAATCCTACATAAACTATTCATAACTTTAATGCAAGGCCTCCCAAAGATACTGCATGGAGTTGCAATATCTGCCACAGGTACTACTCCACATGTGAAATCCTGGCCCATTAATGTCAAGGGCCAAACTCCTACTGACTTCAATGGAGCCAAGAGTTCTTCCCATATGAGTAAGGGTGGCAGAACATATTTGATTGTTTTTCCTTTCTGCTTTCAAGACTTGTCTGCTTAAAGTTTGAAAACATCAGGTTTTGCAACCCAAGTTTACAGCTGATAAATCTGCTTGCATATATTACTTCATAAGCAAATTGGTAGTTAGTACATCTTGACAAGATTTTTCAAAGAAAAACGTGAAATCATATATGCCTATTTTTAGACCAAAATGTTTAATTTAATGTTGATTATTTTAAAAATATGAAATTTCTGAAAATAATTCTTGATTCTGAATTGTTTCAATACCACCATGTATCTAAGCTGCTAAAAAAAAACTGATTTTTGAAATGTTCCTATTTAGACAGTGATTAAGAAGAAAGTTTCAATGAAAATATTGATCAGAGATGTGAAAAATTATTTAAAAGCCAAATGAGAATAATTAAAATTATTTGTATTTTTTGGAGTTGCTATAATATTACTACCTCCATTTTTCAGATGTAGTAATGATGCTCAGAAAATTCAAAACTATGAACTTTCCCACACTGCATTGATTGAGATTAATTTTCAGATGACCAAAATGTTGTACAAATTGAAATGGTGCTGCTGTAAATACAAAAATAGTTTCTCATAATTTCACACACATATTCACCCAATTTTACAAATTATAGAAAGTCAGTTTAGATAAGTGGAGCTGATCTGATACACCTAATTATACAGAAAACCATCTCCACTTGAAATGATTGTTCACTACTAACACTTTCTTCTCTCAGAAATTATGTTCTTCAGCTGATGTTAATTGGCATCATTTTATTGATTTCAATGACATGCACAGAGATGGTTTTGGAAAACATTTATAACATTTAATAAGCTATATATTTCAGAGACAAACCTTATACAATGTTTAAAGACAGTGAATTGTAACGTGACTACAAGTAATTGAGAGTAAAAAAACAAACAAATAGGGAGCATAAACCAATCATCAAAAGCTTTTACTAGCCAAAGGTACAACAAATCTTTGTGTGAGGGTCAGACAGTATTGGGAGAGGGTTCTCACCGAGTCATATGTAGATCTATATATATGCTTTGGCTCAACCCTTTGGGAAGGGTTTATTCCAGGGGTAGGCAACCTATGGCACGGGTGCCGAAGGCGGCACACGAGCTGATTTTCAGTGGCACTCACACTGCCCGGGTCCTGGCCACTGGTCCGGGGGCTCTGCATTTTAATTTAATTTTAAATGAAGCTTCTTAAACCTTTTGAAAACCTTGTTTACTTTACATACAACAATAGTTTAGTTATATATTATAGACTTATAGAAAGAGACCTTCTAAAAATGTTAAAATGTATTGCTGGCACGCAAAACCTTAAATTAGAGTGAATACATTAAGACTCGGCACACCACTTCTGAAAGGTTGCCAACCCCTGGTTTATTCTATGAATGGCCGGTCTGCTATTGATTTCTTTCTTACTGCATTCGGTGGTGCTATAAGAAATCTTGAGCAGCCGGTGAGCCCTACAGCGCAATTGAAAGGGAAGAGGGAAGTACGGGGTGGGAGGGTGTGCGTCTTGGCCAGCCGGTCCACCCATAAGATGGAAATCAATGGGAGTGTGGGGGCAGGAAGGGAAGGGAGGGGGATGGGGCATTTCAAGTCTCTCTCACACACAATTCCGTAGCACTCTGGTCTTACACTTGTGATTTCACTTCTTCCAGGCTGCGTTCAGAGCCTGAGTCTGACCTTGTACTGTTGCTGTAGATCAGATGCACTGAGTGGAGTTGTACTGGTGTAAAAAGGGGCTATGTTCGCTCAGAATCAGGCCCAATTACCTTGGGAGCACAAAAATAAAGGCCCAGCATCATTTTAAAATGTGTTCCCGCACACCCATGGGTAATCACAGGAACTTTGACTCCAGGTCCATAGTCATTACAATGTAATGGCTCAAGTCAGTTGACCATTGGATTTATTTACTGGAGGAAAAAAAAAAAACAGGAGTACTTGTGGCACCTTAAAGACTAACAAATTTATTTTAGCATGAGCTTTCGTGAGCTGCAGCTCACTTCTTCGGATGCATAGAATGGAACACACAGACAGGGGATATTTATACATACAGAGAACATGAAAAGGTGGAAGTATGCATACCAACAGGCAGAGTCTAATCAATTGAGATGAGCTATCGTTAGCAGGAGGAAAAAAACTTTTTTTGAAGTGATAATTAAGATGGCCCATAGAAGGTGTGAGGAGAACTTAACATAGGGAAATAGATTCAATTGGTGTAATGACCCAACCATTACTGGAGGCTGTTTTATGGGTTCAAATAATTCCAAATGCTGTGTGAGAACTAGATCAAAAAAGCCGGTGCTCCCATGTGCAGGAATGACATGAAGACCGGAATGGAAACAACTTCGTCCCAGAACAGATGAGGGCTTCCACCCCTAAACTGCCCGATAGAGGCATAGGCACCAAGATTCCTAGATTACATTCTACTTCCCCCCACACACCTACCAAAGTCATGTTCCTGAAAGCACCATGTTGCCAGGAGCATTCCCAGTCCACAGATGACTCTGACATCTCCTGCAGAGGGTAGGAGGTAGGGTTGCCAATCCCCCAGGATTGTCCTGGGTCTCCAGGAATTAAAAATTAATCTTTAATCAAAGATTGTGTCCTGTGCTGAAACCTCCAGGAATACACCCAACCAAAATTGACAACCCTAGTAGGAGGAGCCACTGCAGGAGATATCCATAAGCCAGTGGTCCCCAAACTTTTTGTGGCCAGTAGCACATTCATGTTTTCAGAAGAGTGTGGTGGGCACCAACAATTACTCGCATACAGGGCCGGCTCCAGGCACCAGTGGAGCAAGCACGTGCCTGGGGCAGCACAGGCTATGGGGCGGCATTCCGTCCATTCTGCAGAGTTGGAGTGGTTTTGTTTTTGGCGCCAGTTCTGGGCAGTGCAGAGGGAAGCCGGGAGGACAGAGAACACAGGCGTCTGCAGCCTGCAGCCCCGGAGTACTCTGTCCCCGGCAGGCGCGGGGATCCGGCTTTTCTCCCCTGCTGGGCACTAGGTGGGCCCCGCGCCTGCCGGGGACAGAGAACACCAGCGCCCGCCGCCCACAGCCCCAGAGTTCTCTGTCCCCGACAGGTGCGGGGCCGCGGCTTCTCTCCGGCTTAAGCCGCGGCCCCGCGCCTGCCGGGGACCGAGAACACCGGCGCCTGCAGTCTGCAGCCCCGGAGAAGCCGGAGAGAAGTCGCGACCCCGCGCCTGCCAGGGACCGAGAACACCGGCGCCCGCAGTCTGCAGCCCCGGAGAAGCCGGAGAGAAGCCGCGGCCCCGCGCCTGCCAGGGACCGAGAACACCGGCGCCCGCAGTCTGCAGCCCCGGAGAAGCCGGAGAGAAGCCGCGGCCCCGCGCCTGCCAGGGACCGAGAACACCGGCGCCCGCAGTCTGCAGCCCCGGAGAAGCCGGAGAGAAGCCGCGGCCCCGCGCCTGCCAGGGACCGAGAACACCGGCGCCCACAGCCTGCAGCCCCGGAGAAGCTGGAGAGAAGCCGCAACCCCGCGTCTGCCAGGGACCGAGAACACCGGCGCCCACAGTCTGCAGCCCCAGAGTTCTCTGTCCCCAGCAGGCGCGGGGCCGCGGCTTCTCTCCCCTGCTGGGCACTAGGCGGGCGCACATAAATCCCCCGGCAGGCACCATGTTTCAGAGTAGCAGCTGTGTTAGTCTGTATCTGCAAAAAAACCAGGAGTACTTGTGTCACCTTAAAGACTAACAAATTTATTTTAGCATGAGCTTTCGTGAGCTACAGCTCACTTCTTCGGATGCATAGAATGGAACACACAGACAGGAGATATTTATACATACAGAGAACATGAAAAGGTGGAAGTATGCATACCAACAGGCAGAGTCTAATCAATTGAGATGAGCTATCCTTAGCAGGAGGAAAAAAACTTTTTGAAGTGATAATTAAGATGGCCCATAGAAGGTGTGAGGAGAATTTAACATAGGGAAATAGATTCAATTGGTGTAATGACCCAGCTATTCCCAGTCTTTGTTTAACCCACAGTTAATTGTATCTAGTTTGCATATTAATTCAAGTTCAGCAGTTTCTCTTTGGAGTCTGTTTTTGAAGTTTTTTTGTTGCAAAATTGCCACCTTCAAGTCTGTCACTGAGTGGTTAGAGAGGTTGAAGTGTTCTCCCACTGGTTTTTGAATGTTATGATTCCTGATGTCAGATTTGTGTCCATTTATTCTTTTGCCTCATCTCAATTGATTAGACTCTGCCTGTTGGTATGCATACTTCCACCTTTTCATGTTCTCTGTATGTATAAATATCCCCTGTCTGTGTGTTCCATTCTATGCATCCGAAGGAGTGAGCTGTAGCTCACGAAAGGTCATGCTTAAATAAATTTGTTAGTCTTTAAGGTGACACAAGTACTCCTGTTTTTTTAGTGTTTCCTGTGGCTTTGAGGGAAGAGAATTCAAAGTTAGGCCAGCTCCAGGCCTGTCTCTGTACCCAAGCTGTGTTTTTCAAGTCCCTCAGAGCCCCCACAGATGAGTTTCCCTGGGACTTGGCATGGGTAAGGTTGAGTAAGTATATCATGGAAATAGCACTCAGTCCTTCCATATCCCCCCAGCCCAGGTGTGTGATCGTAGATGCCCATAAGTGGAGAGAAGAATGGGAACCCCAGTTGGGGGTCACTAGATAGCTGTTATGGAATGAAAGTGAACCGACGATTTCATTAAGAATATTGCCATTGGGCAGGATTAGGCCCTATATCTTTCTTTGTTCAAGTTTCTCCTGTGCGGTTCATCTTAATTTTCACATCAGTGCTGAGTTATACTGAGTGATTCTTTGGAACTGAATGAAGATTATGCTAAATGGAAACAGCCTGCGTATAACTACAAAATGTGAATAATTATGCCATTTACCCAGAGTTTTTTGGTCTCCAGAATGTAAAAGAAGCATTTAACAAGTGTTATTGTACAGATGAATCTATGTGAAAAGACCCAGAGTTATTACAAGCTCCCAAGAGTAAATTATTTAATGCAGTCTTAAAATTGCATATTGTTAATATATGTAATTAAGTGTAATACTTGTTTTAGCTGTCAGATCAGGTTTACAGTGCTGCATTTTCTTTATTCAGCTAGCAGAGCTGTAGAATTGAAAGCTTCTATGGCTTAGAGGCAGTCACATCACCTTCAATTGGCCAAACTCAATGCCAGGTGGTTTTTTTTTTAAACGTTTAAACTCCAGTTTATTACACATGAAAGCTTTTTACATAGTCTGAAAACGATACCACAATTAAAGAACTGGTATCTTTGGGATGCTCTGTGTGCTTGGTATAAAAAAAGTCCTTGTAAAACATGAGCCTGATTCTCCATTGCCTTGCACTTTGTGTCATCACCTGTGCAAACTGGCTGACTGATTTGCAAGTCTTTTATGTGCTCTTCACACAGCTGTAAGTGATTGCACAAGATGTAAGGCCGCAGAGAATCAGCCTCCATGGGACTATATTTTTTTAAATGGCTCAGCACACAAAATAGGGGCCAATTTTCAAGCGAATTCAGCTCCCATTTAGACACCCAAATAAATGGCCAGATTTTCAAAAGTGCTCAGCATATTGGGTGCACATTGAACACTGAGTTCTCTTGAAATTCTGGGTCCATATTTCCAGACTCTTAGGCTCTACCTTGAGAGGTAATGAGCGCCTGAACTGGAGCTGGGTTTCTTTCATGGAAACATCTCAACGAAAAATGAAAAAGAAATATTGTCAAAATGTTCAGAGGAAAATTCAGAGTTGAAAACCTTTTTTTTTTTTTTTAATTTTTTGGCTAAATTTTCAGTTTTCAATTTTCCAAGGAGAAATTGAAAATTATTGAGGGAAGCAGGTACTTTGCATTACATGTTTCATTTAGGCAAAACTCCATTTTCCATTGGAGGAAAAAAAGTTAGGACAGAAAATTTTCAAGCTACCCTACCAGCAACTGCCATTGAGCTCCCCAATCCCATTGTGATGTGCTCCCCATCCCACCCACCACTCTCACCCTTCTCCCTGTTAGCGGGTGTGAAATTGGGTGTGGTTTGAGAAAGAGGCCACGGGAATAGGAAGGAAATGATGTGTTCTTGTGGTGGATATGTGGGCTGTTGCCAACTCCAGGAGCGGCAGGTGCTGCTGTGTATGGACTTTGGCTACATTAAAAGTTTTGCTGGATTTTTATGCAATGTGGCCTCACCTCCTTCCTCTGGATACCCCCGGTGTTTAGAGTATTCAATGTATATATACCAGAGCAGAAAATACAGACATGACCCAAATAATGTAAATGATGTGATGAACTAATGTCACTTGTCAATTGTTGGAACACAGTACATCAGATGAACAGCAAACCTTTTGTTTTTCTGAATTTTAACAAACAAATTTACACTAAGGCTACGGTTTCCATTGTAATTTCTAAGTACTTTTAAAAATAGGAAATGACAGATGGTTCATTAGTGATGGGTTTAAATTATTGCATGTTACGCCCTTTTCAGTCAGAACATGAATGTTTGATCCTTGGTACTTTCCAGTTTACAAATTGAAAAACATACAGATTGGTACAGAGAAAATGTGTGCTTCCCCTTTTTCATAATGGAAGAACATGGAGAAACTTGGGTGAGAGATTATCCCATAACTGCCTACTGCAGGGTTCCTTACACCTTCCTCTGAATCACTTTTTGAGACAGGATCATGGACAAGATGGATCATTGATCTGATCAGGTATGGTAATTACTTGGTAGCGTGCACATAAGAAATGATTGACTGTATAAACTGTGACTTCCTAAATTCCTAAACATGCAGATCAATAGCTGCATATTATATTTATGACTTATGTTCAGCAGAAAAAATGAAAAGTTTAAGAGTATTTTGAAAGACAGAGAGATGAGTATGTGAGCAAGGATCCAGATCCAAAATATGCAGTTTGGCCCATCTGTACCCTCCTCTCTTCCCCCTCCAAACCCCTCTGCCCTCTAACAAATGAGAGGGTTTACAGTGATATCTGATTGTCAATGTATAGTGGGAACAGACCTGTTGGTGGAAATATTATTTCCAGTGCAGCTGTGGCTAATAGGAATTGCAACATGCCTCTCTAACAATGATGCAACAGAGTAATGTACAGTCATTGATGCATTGAACAATAGTCAGCGCAAAACTCATCAGATTTCAATACTGACAGGTTGTATAAATAGAATCTGCACTTAAAGTACAGAATGATCTCAAATACTCTAGCCTTTATATGTAGGGCTCAGTATAACAGACATGATACTAAATGTTATGCGTTAATAAAGGAAAATACAAATTCTCTACATAGTCACAAGTTAGTAGAAGAGAATATCAAAGCACTCAGACATTGCTTTGGCCATGAGAGCTGTTTGCAAGTGTCCAAAATTAATTTCGAATGAGTTTATAATGAAATAAAGATGTTAATGTCAACTGATGCATTAGAACTATGTATGGGATAAATATGTGAAAGCTGGGAGTAGACAATGGGGATGAATCATTCAGCAAATGTCTAGTTGGCAGCCGGTATCAAGCGGAGTACCCCAAGGGTCGTTCCTGGGGCTGGTTTTGTTCAGTATCTTCATTAATGATCTGGATGATGGGATGGATTGCACCCTCAGCAAGTTTGCAGATGACGCTAAGCTGGGGGGAGAGGTAGATACGCTGGAGGGTAGGGATAGGGTCCAGAGTGACCTAGACAAATTGGAGGATTGGGCCAAAAGAAATCTGATGAGGTTCAACAAGGACAAGTGCATTTAGGATGGAAGAATCCCATGCACTGCTACAGACTAGGGACCAAATGGCTAGGCAGCAGTTCTGCAGAAAAGGACCTGGGGATTACAGTAGATGGAAAATTGGATATAAGTCAGCAGTGTGCCCTTGTTGCCAAGAAGGCTAATGGCATATTGGGCTACATTAGTAGGAGCATTCCCAGCAGATGGAGGGAAGTGATTATTCCCCTCTATTTGGCACTGGTGAGGCCACATCTGGAGTACTGCATCCAGTTTTGGTCCCCCCAATATAGAAAGGATGTGGACAAATTGGAGAGAGTCCAGCGGAGGGCAATGAAAATAATTAGGGGTCTGGGGCACATGACTTATGAGGAGAGGCTGAGGGAATTGGGGTTATTTAGTCTGCAGAAGAGAAGAGTGAGGGGGAATTTGATATCAGGCTTCAACTACCTGAAGTGGGGATTCCAAAGAGGATGGATCTAGACTGTTCTCAGTGGTACCAGATGACAGAACAAGGAGCAATGGTCTCAAGTTGCAGAGGGGGAGGTCTAAGTTGGATATTAGGAAAATCTATTTCACTAGGAGGATGGTGAAGCACTGGAATGGGTTCCCTAGGGAGGTGGTGGAATCTCCTTCCTTAGAGGTTTTTAAGGCTCAGCTTGACAAAGCCCTGGCTGGGATGATTTAGTTTGAGTTGGTCCTGCACTGAACAGGGGGTTGGACTAGATGACCTCCTGAGGTCTCTTCCAACCCTAATCTTCTATGATTCTATTATCCTATGATTTTGCCCTACCTAGTTTTACTGCAAACTGTTACTTGGCTTCCAAGGAGGAGCCAGCATGTTTTCTGTCGGGGGCTGACTGACTATGGTTCAGATAATTCCCTTGCTTTCAAGTTGCAGTGAATTTTAAGAGCTTGGAGTACAGCTGAACTGCATTTATTTCAGCATTTCATACCTCCCAATGGAGTGGGGAAATTGTGCATACCGACACCGCCAGCTATAGCATACACCTGCCAGCCTAAGCACCCCAAACATCTTGGAAAAGAGTTGAAATGCTGCCTGAAGGGAGGACCTCTGTAGAATCTGCCTTTCATCTTTGCATAATCAGGTCACAGGTCTTAGTGCTAATTGTCCTCCTCAGCCAAACTCTTGTCTAAAGAACATGCCGACCCTTAGAGGCAATTTATGAATAATGTAAAAGCAAAAAAATGTTGTTTCGTGTAATAACTTCAATTGAAAAAACCCAAATTGGCATAAGTCCTTATTTCTCATGTAAAACTGCCTATTATGTTATCAAGAATGACAAGCTGAGGCCAACAAAATAAGAGGCCTAGAGGAAAATTGTATACTGCGTGAGGACTCTAATACCCCTTTATTCTTCCTCTGTTAGAAAGGGACAACTGTGTTGGTTCACTGTACAATACTGTAATACAAGCAATACAAGCCAAGTCATTTTTAATCTATAGCAAGGTGGATACAGTCCTTAATGAGTTTGAACTGCCCCTGAGATCATTTCTTTGTACGTTTATTTAGGGAGCTGTGTCGAGGGGTTATATGTGATATGTGTTGGTCTATGCTGAGCTGAGCGCCTCAGTGCAGTTCTTGCAGGATAAGCATCCATACAAAATAAAAAAATTGCACTAGTGGGTATCCTTGTCTCAGCAGAGAGGCTTGGGAGTGAAAAGGTATACAGCCAGATTTGCCTAAAGTGTTTAGGTGTCTAAAGATGCTGATGAGTGCATAGCAGGGTTTAGAAAAGTTCCTAGGTACCTAACTCCCCTAGAAATTATTCTGCGTTAGGCACCTCAGTGCTTTTGGAAATTCTACTCAGTGTCTATCTGTATTGTTGTGAGGTGACTACATACTTTCAAAAATCTGGTCCATAGAGACTAGAACTGGTCAGAAAATGGATTTTTTTTTCCATGGAAAACTTTGATGAAAATAATTTTCCATCTATATTTTCCATGGAAAACTCGGATTGTTTTTAACAAAAAATTAAAAATCAACATACTTATTCTGAAAACTGGAAAATGTCCATTGTGAAATGTAGCTGCAGTGCCTCCTGGGAGTTGTTATATAGATATAGATATATTTTCCTCCAAATATTGATATCTGATTCTGCTCGCTCCCTCCTTTCTTGC
The DNA here is from genome assembly GCF_016161935.1 of Mauremys reevesii. Classification (NCBI taxonomy): domain Eukaryota; kingdom Metazoa; phylum Chordata; order Testudines; family Geoemydidae; genus Mauremys; species Mauremys reevesii. The sequence goes on from NC_052628.1 coordinate 128,424,181, forward strand.
TGGTTACAAAAGGGGATCTCTTCCAGGGATCTGACTATGTGGATGGGAGAAGATTTTTGACATATGAGAGAACAGCTGGGGTAGGAAGGGCAACCAGCAACTGGCGGTGGCCAGTACATCCCTCGGCCCGTGCCGCTTCCAGCAGCTCCCATTGGCCTGGAGCAGCGAACCATGGCCACTGGCAGCTGCAATCAGCTGAACCTGCGGACGCAGCAGGCACACAAACCGGCCCGCCAGGGGCTTTCCCTGCACAAGCAGAAGAACAAGTCTGGGAACCACTGATATAATGTATAATACACCTCTACCCCTATATAATACTGTCCTCAGGAGCCAAAAAAGCTTACCGCATTATAGGTGAAACCACATTATATCGAACTTGCTTTGATCCGCCGGAGTGCGCAGCTCCGCCTCCCCAGAGCGCTGCTTTACTGCGTTATATCCGAATTCATGTTGTATCGGGTTGCGTTATTTTGGGGTAGAGGTGTATATATAAATTGCTGTTCTTTCATATGTCAAAACCTTCTCCAATCCACATAGTCAGATCCCTGGAAGAAATTCCCTTTTGGACCCAGCAAGAAAGGAGGGATAGAGCAGAATCAGATATCAGTATTTGGAGGACAACGGAAAAGGGAAGGATGGAGTAAGCAACAAGGAGAAATTATATGGTTGGCTCAAGGAGGAAGAAGTCTGGGATACTGAGGAGCTTATGCTCTGGATGAAGTGGAGATGAAGTGCTTCAGTTAAGAATTCCAAAATTGGGGGTGTTTACACCTGACTAAACAAATGGCCAAACCTTTTGAAGTTCACCACTTGCTTCTCCTGATACACCTCATAGTATTTCAGCTGGCTTAAATTCATTATGGAACCCTACTCCGGAATGGGTATAAAAGTGTCATGAAAAGACAGACATCTTTTGATGAGATATTTTGATTGATAGTATACAGACTTTGGAGAAAAAACAGTGCTATGGCTTGCACAATCTCTGGAAAGCCTTTTTGTGCCACCTTGGGAATGTGATCTGTGTGAGAGCACAGCCATGCGGAATGTCTGTGTTTAACGGCAAATTAAAACCAGTTGTGAAACTTTGAACTTTGTCCCAAATTTTCAGGTGAGGAGTATTGTTCAAGTCAAATTGAATTCAAACTTTTTCAGAGTACTGAACTGAGCTGAATAAATTAGAAGCACTTGAACCTTTTCTCAAAACTTAACTCAAATTTTAAGTTTCAAAAAACTTTGGTAGTGATTTTCCCCCTCTGTTGTGCATATCTGCACTTTGAAGACCAGGAAATGCCATGGAAAAAACCTGTTTTCATGGCATGTATTGCCCAACCCTGAGCTGAAGCGACTGCCTATATTCTTTAAATATTTCCAGAGCAAGGGTTAACTATTATACCCATGCAAAAGCATTGACAGCGGCTGTCTGTTTAAAAATATTTCCCTGGCATAGGCATATCCTCAGGAAAGGCAAAGTCTGCATAGCGGGCTATATTCCACCACCCTGCTGTAGGGGGACAAGAGAAGGTGTGGCTGGGACACACTTTCCTCTTGAGATCCCTGCTGACATAACAGCCTATAGGGGCCTGTTACCCGCCGGTTGTAACTTTGAGGAACCCTGAGGCTGCTTTAAAATGCTGTCGGGTCTGGACCAGCTCCTGGCTCCCAGTATCGGGAAGAGGGACAGAAAAGTGTTGCCATGGCAGTCCTGTAACTTTTCTTCCCCCACCCTTCCCCCAAGAGTAGATCAAGAGAACCCAAAGATCTGGCCCAAGAGTTTTTAAATTATTTCAATCTTAATTTGGGGTTCTGTTAGGAATACATTTGTACATTTGTTTAAAATACATGAACAGTATGTTGACAGAGTCCCTTTAAAGACTCAGAAGAGAATACCTGACAATTCCCACTGCAATGTTTGTCTAAAACTAAAACAAGTGTGTTTTTGCCACATACAAATGACAAGATTCATAAGATTGAAATGCAAATATAGAAACTCTGCACACAGCCAGGCAAACCCATTTACTATATTTTTATTTTGAATGAGGCCTCGGGTATTCATCAAAAAAGTTGATTGTGATTGTGATGTTAATGGAATGTGAGAGCAGCTGTTTGATGCCAAGGAGAGATGACTCTTGAAGACAAGGGGACACAGAACTGTCTCATACATCTAAAACCAGCCAGGTAAACTTTTAGCTGTGTGAGCCATTTCCCTCTGGCAGCCGCCCTCCTGGGTCCGGCATTTGATCTTGCAGTAACAATGTAACGATAGTTGGGGTGGGAGAAGGGAAGCTCCCTTGAATAAGGACTAGAGTTAAAACTTCTCTCATGACCCCTGATTCAGGAAAGCACTTAAGCAGGTGCTGGTCCTATTGACTTTAAGTTAAGCACGAGCCTCGCTATTATCCTGGAGAAGAGATGCTTTTGTGGCAAGGCAAGCACTGACTGTTGGAAGTATGGTATTGGAGAACAGAGCTGAAGAGGAACCAAAAGCTCTACCATGCAACCTGTCTAATTGTAGTAAATCAAATAGCACAACAGGGGATTGGCTTGGTCTTATTCTGATGCCAGCTACAAACCCCAACAGAACAGTCCATTTGTTGTGCCATGTTCTGAAGGAGTTTTGATTATTTACTTGTAAAAAAACCAGGTAGCTGTTAAAAATATACAATTTAACTTAAAACCTGAGCAAATGCTATTAGTGTCCAATGGATAGTTGCTATAATTCTCCAGTTGCTTCGTGCTTCCTTCAGGGCTACATTCCTGCAATGCCTAATTTAAAAAAACAAAACAAAACCTTAGCCCTGTGTACATTCTATTTTCCAGTGTGTTAAGAAATATACTCTTAAAAGCACCTGTCAACGTAGGTTTGCTGACCATTTTGCAGATAGGGGTCTGAGGCACTGTCTGTGGCGATGCTAGAATGGAATCTAGATCTCCTAAGTTCCAGTCCAGTGCCCTAATCACAAGATCATCCTGCCCTATCCTATTCCGCCTGTATATTAAAGAATAAACTAGAGCTTTAACCAGCAGATTATGCAGCTACCTTGGGGGCAAAATGTAGCAGCTGTTTAACAGTGTAGAGCAAACACTACACAACAGTTTAGGCCTTTCGCACACAGGGGCTTTAGCCTTGGACATAGCTGCCCTGAAACTGGGGTTGTTCTGTTGCTCTAAATCATGTCCACACCAGTGCAGTTACATGGGCGGCTAAAATCCCAGAGCAGCCAAGCCCGCAGTGCAGAAAGCAAAGATTGAGAATGCAGCAGATATGTAAGCACTCAGTAATTAGCCACCCTTTAATTAAGCCAGGACATCGGAGTTAAGAGAACTATTGTTGTAAAACCATTTGTGGTCAATTAGATCTCCTCCATACCCAGCAAATCCAGCAGCACAACACCCCAAAGCACCAGAACTGATTCACAGGAAGCATGCCTCCCACTACGAATACTGAGTCACTACCACCACTTCCTATAGCACTTGGATTTTCCTTGAAAGTTTCCAAGTAAAGTACTTGGCCTGGCCATGGCTTGAAAATACTGATAAATTACTAACCCAAAGTGGTGTATGACTTCAGCTGGTGAAATAACTGTTGCTATTTTTAGAGATATAAATGCTATATATCTGTCATTCCCGTAGCCCAGGACAAGCTTCTTACCTGCATCAACATTCCTCCATTCTGAAGATTGGTGTCTGTCTGTCATACAAGAATGTAGCACAATAGATGCCAATCGCTCCTACTTTCCATCTCTTGCCTTTGCTGATTCTTCTTGTTTCTTTGCTTGTTTGTTTTTCACAATCTTTATTTTATTATTACTGACCAAAATAAAGTTCTAATACTCATAACATGTAAAACGGTTTTTGGACCAAGAGCCACGTTATGATGCAAGCAGTGAGGTTTTGCTCAGCCTGAAAGATTTTTAAAAATTTCTGTCAATTTATTTTAAAATTGGTGAAAACATAATGACTTTTCACACTGCAAGAATGTGCAGTTTGAGTTTTCCAGGAATAGTTCATGTAAGTGAACCACATGAGTTCCACCTCAATGCCCAGCTACCATTCTGCTCATTTTAATATTACAGTAGAACCTCAGAGTTACAAACACCAGAGTTACGAACTGACTAGTCAATCACACACCTCATTTGGAACCAGAAGTACACAACCAGGCAGAAGCAGAAACCAAAAAAATACAGTACAGTGCTATATTAAATGTAACTTACTAAAAAAATAAAGGAAAAGCAGCATTTTTTTCTTCTGCATAGTAAAGTTTTCAAAGCTGTATTAAATCAATGTTCAGTTGCAAACTTTTGAAAGAACAACCATAATGCTTTGTTCAGAGTTACGGACATTTCAGAGTTGCGAACAACTTCCATTCCCAAGCTGTTCATTACTCTGAGGTTCAACTGTACCTTTTCATCTCCAGCATGCTCTCCACTGAAATATCAGATGGAACATATATATCCCTACAAGTCACCAAATGTAGTCTTTGGGCAGACTGCAAGGAGTAATTTATGTGAATGTTACATTTGATAGAGACCCTAACAAATTCGATTTTGGGGTATAAATAGCAAAATCATTACAGCTGCTTGCAGTGATCTGTGTGTGGGCGTGCGTGTGCAAATATGTTTAGAGCCAGTGAGCAGACCCATGTAAGTCAGTGAGACACGACCTACAGGAGTGATTGGGGCAAGTGCTGATTCAACAGCTATGGTTCTTTCAGGGGCTGTCTTCTTGGTTGTATTTCTCTTACAAAAGTGATTTTCATTCTCAAGGGGTTTGTAATGAGCAGACTAATACTGCAATACAATTAAAAAGATATTTCATGTCCTACATAAATACAAATCTTTAGAAGGTGATTCACAAAACAGTATGTGCTTCAAAACATAATATAGCTTAAGGGGGAAAAAGTGCTGTGAATTAGCAAATCCCAAAGGAAAATATTTGGTGCTGATGATTCAACAGGTGGCTCTTTTCCCTCTGAGTCACTGTTGACATGGTGGCAGGATACGCGGTGCAGATGAAGGTGCTGGGTTTTGGATGAATTATAAAACCATGTTCCTGACCACTTGTGGGCTCTTTGTAGGCTCTTTGTAGCAGTTAGGGGGAGGGATAGCTCAGTGGTTTGAGCATTGGCCTGCTAAACCCAGTGTGGTGAGTTCAATCCTTGAGGGGGCCACTTAGGGATCTGGGGCAAAAAATTGGACCTGCTAGTGAAGGCAGAGGGCTGGACTTGATGACCTTTCAAGGTCCCTTCCAGTTCTAGGAGATTCATATATCTCCAATTATTACCCAGTCCATGAACTACCATGATGTTCTGGCCAAATTAAAATTTGGGTAATTCTGCCTAACTAAAACCCCATCTACTTTTAATTGGATGTTGCAGTTTTCTTCACTTCCCACCCTCAGCTGTTATGTTATGTAGGCTTCCTTTGCACTGTTAAACAGCTGCCACATCAAACTACAAAGCCAACTAAATGGTCAAGTGACTCATGCATTGAGGGCCTGATTCTGTAGTTCTACTTAGTCAAAAGTCCTATTTAAGTCTGTGGAAGTTTTGATAAAACAGGGCTGCCGGACTGGGCCCATCAGGACTAATTATGCTAACGGCTGAGTATCTTCTAAGATCTTGTGTGCCCTCAATTCTAGGGCAAGCTGAGAACATTTCACACTCCCAGTGGTGTGAGAAGAAAACACCTAAAGAAGCTCTAACTCTACCACTGCATGGAGTAGAATAAATAGTCCAATGAAACAAAATGCCCTCCCAATTCTCAGGGTTTAATAAAAGTTTCGCTAAATGTCTTTCCCTCTGCAAAGTCTATAGAAACCCTTGGAAGCAAGTTATGTCCTTTTTGAGTTTCAAGCTGGAGAACAGCATTTGCACTTCCCTTGATCCTGGTAGTCACCATCAATACCTGCCCACAAACAGCAATCAATACTTGCTTCTTTCTCCTTTTATACCTAATAGCTGGGCCTAGGGTGACCAGATGTCATGATTTTATAGGGACAGTCCTGATTTTTGAGTCTTTTTCTTATATAGGCTCCTATTATCTTCCACCCCCATCCCAATTTTTCACATTTGCTGTCTGGTCACCCTAGCTGGGCCCAACTGCATGTGAGCCACATCCTTTAACCTTCTGCTGTCTGCCTCTACCTCTGACTAGGAAACAGTCAGTAGGGTCAGGACCCAATCACAAATACCTTACATGAGGTGCTCAGCCCCTCGTTAGGATCAGGACTCTAGCTTGCAAAGTTCTTGGGAATGGAACATGAGGAGAGGTACAATGTAGTTTGGGACTTAATCCCATTGTGACTATTTAGTCTGAAAAATGCATGGTTCAGGAGGTGAACGAGTTGTGGATTTCACCAATTTTGTTTGAAGTGATTATTTTCCCCATGAGACTTTAGGTGCTAAGTAGAGCTAGTCAGAACATTTTCACTGAAAAGGTATTTCAGAGAGAGAGAGAGAGGTTGATTCCAAAGCAGAACAAAACCAAATTTTGAAACCTTGAAAATTTCTGCAAAATGCAGTCTTTCTTCCGATCAGCTCTACTGTGTGCTTTTGAACATTTTATCTATTACTCAACTATATTAGGGCCAGATTTCCAAAGGTATTAGGCGCTTAAGGATGCACAGAGTTGCCAAGTGGGACTTTTCAAAAGCACCTAACTCTAACTCTGGTTGATTCCCATAGGAGTTAGACACCAAGCACTTTTGAAAATCCCACTAAGGGCAGATGTGAATCTTTAGGCACCTAAATTCCTTTGAAAATCTGACCTTTGGTCTCCACTGATGTCATTAGACTCAAGGAGCCGGTGTTTTGGGGAGTTTGAACTCACTCTATCATTTAGAAAAGAGAACAAAACAAAACTGCTGTGTGCTGAAAAACCTATGTTCAGTACAGAACAATGAAGACATATTACTGCAGCATAAGAGGATCACAATAACACTTAAGAATGGCCATACTGGGTCAGACTAATAGTCCGTCTTGCCCAATATCCAGTCTTCCATCAGTGGCCAGTGCCAGATCCTGCAAAGAGAATGAACAGAACAAGGCAATTATACCTCTACCCCAATATAACGCTGTCCTCGGGAGCCAAAAAATCTTACCGCATTATAGGTGAAACTGCGTTATATCGAAATTGCTATGATCTGCCAGAGCACGCAACCCCCGCCCCCCCCCAGAGCGCTGCTTTACCGCGTTATATCCGAATTCATGTTATATTGGGTTGTGTTATATCGGGGTAGAGGTGTATTGAGTGATCAACCCTTCGCCCGGTCCCAGCATCTGGAAGTCAGAGGCTTAGCGATACCCAATGCATGGGGGATGCATCTCTGATCATCTTGGATAATAGCTTAATCTAGTGGCCCCAAACTCAGCAATCTATCAAAGCAATAATTACTTTAAACATCTGTGTGCTAATAGATACGATGTGCAGGTTAATAGGGAGAAATGTGGATGGCTGTGGTTTCTGTATTGACATCTTCCGTTCTCCTGCACAGATGTAATCAACAGGCAGAGGGGAAGCATAGCATGTTATTTTATTTTTTTAAACCAAGTGCTGTCTTGGAGATCAAGCAGTTGTTTGACCAAGCTTACCCAGAGATGCCTGACCAGCTGGCTTATTCATAGACGCTGAAGGTCCTGGAATCTGAGGCATCTAATAAGACTGGTGGTTTGGGGCTGACTAACACATGCTGTGGTTTGCAGAAGACATTCAAAGCTGCCACACAGCACCATATGGCCTCAATCTTACATCCCTGATTGAAGGCCAGAAAGAAACTAATTTTCCATATCTGATCTAAAGCATCTAAAAATACACATAAATACTAAATACAGGCCAGCTCCATATTTACCTGAAATACTGGACTTCAGAGAGCGTGGTTTCAGCTAAACTAATTCTTATCGGTTTGGCATATATTCCTCCTTCACTGATTATTTGAGAGAAGGTTCAAGGTTAAGGAGGTGAGCAAATGATTGATTTGCCTACTTCTTTAGTTATTTTTAAGCACATTTATATTCCTTTAAGATCATTTCCCATTAGTGGCCTTAGCTTTGAAGGGTCAGTATTTAGAAATTTATAATTCACCCTGCCATTTAAAGAAAAAAATCCTTTGTGCTGAAACTTTAAAAGAAAAAAGAAAAAGAAAGAAAAAGTTTCAATCAAGGAGCAATTTTTTTCTTTTTACAAATTAAACAAAAATCTCGTGCAGTTTTTTTTAAAGGAGTGAGAATATAAACAAGTACAGTCTCAGTCAGCTCTCCAACATTCCTGAGATGATCTCTATAACAGATGGGGCTGAAAACTGCAAAATAAAAAAAATCACATGAATATTTTCCCTTTTTTTGTCACAATTTTGGAAAGTTTTCTTCCAGTTCGAGAGCTGCTCAGGGGAAAAAATCCTCATAGAAAATGTTCATTTTTAAAGCTCAAAATGTGTGGATTCTCAATTTCTCAGCAACTCTCCTGTATCCTATTGCTTTTTCTCTTTTTTGGGTCATTTTTCAGATAATTTCAAAAGTTCTGACATGGCCTGAAGTTGAGCTCTGCAAGACAACTGCATTGTTTTTGTATTTTAAAAGTATTAAAAACTTCTTTAATGCTCACTTAAAAAAATACTAGTCGTCATAAAAGTAGATGGCAACGATAGAAAGGAAATCAGGGTGATGCATAATGGGCCTGACACAAATGCCAGTGAAGTCAATGGAGATACTCTCATTGACTTCAAATGTTAAAAATAAAGCTACTCAACATCCCAACATTCACAGGATTTGAGCTATATCTACTATGCAGCAGCTCCTCATGGGAAAATGCTCCAGGGTGCAGCGTAGGGTATCAGCAGACCACGGTGATGCATTCATCATGAAGATGATTTTGCTGAATCTCGAAATACTTTCCTAAATAGATGTGCTTTGCTGAACCATTTCCATTGGTATTGCGGGTTTCATTTCTAAGGACCAGATTATGAACAGCTAGAGATGGAGAGTGAGCGAGTGAGAGAGAGTGTGTGTGTGTTGGGTTAAGGGGACAACCCAAGACCTTGTTAGCTGCTTAAACTGCATATTCAGAGTTTAGGCCAAGCTGGAAGCACATGCTTAAATGCTTTGCTGAATCTGGGCCTCTGGGCTCAGTTTTGCTCCCATTGCAGTCAATGAGAATTTTCCCATTGACTTCAATATAAACAAGTTTGGGTCTGGAAGTGGTTGAACTCAGCTGTAGGACAACTATCTATTTTGAAAGATGGTCATGTAAGCGCCAAAGCAGTTCAGTTACTGTGTGCTTTGCCACAGCATCATGAATGGCTAAAACATCCAACTCTCAGTCAACAGTCCTTGCCACAGATGATGCAGGTGAAAAACGTGGGACCAGAAGATGAAGCCAGCGCCTACTAGCGCTTGAGACCCGCTGCACTTCCCTCTTTACTGTCCTTTCTCTAATCCACTTCTCGTCAGCCTTTTTGACTTCTTGGTACAGTACAGCCCTCCAGTGTAGACTGTTGCTACATGCACCTTCCTAGCTTGCTGTATTGATATTGAAAGTTTTCAACTCCCTCTTGCAAACATCCTTAATCCTGAGCCTAGGTCAACCCAGTGGCCTTGGAGCATCCACAAGTTCTCCATACAAGAGATCCTCTGGAATGCATTCATCGTCCATCCAGCACACATGACCAAGTGAAGGGAGATGTCTGTGTTTGAGAATAGTGATTAGACTTGTTAACATTTTGCTTTCTCAGGTACTTCAGTGTCAGAAACTTTGGTTTCCCACTTGATATTTAGAATATGTCAAAGACTGCTGATATGTAAGGTATTTAGCCTTCTCTCATGCCTACTGTAGGTGGTCCAGGTCTTGCCACCATACAGCAGCATGCTCAAAATGCATGTCTGGTAGACCCGTACCTTGGTATTCAATGCCAGTTTCCTGTTACCCCACACGTTGGCCAAATGTGGTGGCTGATTTTCCGATGCAAGAATCAAGCTCATCATCTAAAGGTAAGTTATCCAATGCAGTGGATCCTAAATAGCAGAACATGCACACAACTTTTAGTGTGGTGTTTGCTATTAAAAATTCTGGTGCAATCAACATACCTTGTGCCATAATCTTTGTCTTCTTTAGACTGATGTTTAGTCCAAATTCATCACAAGCTAGCACAAATCTATTGAAAAGTTGCCAGAGCTCCTCTTCTCTGTGTGCAACTCACACTTTGTCAGTGGTGAAAAGAAGTTCTCTTATGGTTGAAATAGTCATTAAGGATACCATTCATTACAAAGTAAGCCCCTTTGATTTTAATGACTCATCTGTGCTCAAATCCTGATTTTCTTTAAATGTATTTGTTATTTGTCAGAGAGAATGAATTATTTTCAAACTCTGAGTTGCTCACAAACCGTTCTCTTTGCCTATTTGCTGTTTCTCATGTTGTGTGGACGGTGATAGAAGTTTGCTGTGTTACCTGGAGCAAGTCCCTTCACCTCTGTTTCTCCTCCCACCCTTTGTCTGTCTTGTTCATTTAGACTGTAAACTCTTTGGGGGCAACGACTGTCTCTTATTATATGTTTGTACAGGGCCCAGCACAATGGGGTCCTGATCTTGGTTGAGACCTCTAGGTGCTATTGTAATGAAATAAGTGTAGTCACTGCTTTCTGCTTACAAGCAAATGCTGAGTAGAACCCATCTGGTATGAATTTTTGATCAAATAATTCGTACTGAAATTTTTGTACCTTTGGGGTTTTTTGATCATTTTCACAAATACCCGTTTGTTGTCCAAATACCTGTGACTAAGGTGAGCCCCAAATTGTAGCGAATCAATCTTGGTGCTTTCATTTTTTAAAAACTTTGCAAATCAGGTTTATTTATTTTCTCACTATTGTTTCTAGTCAGGACCATTCGAGCTATGTATAGTCTCCTGTGAGTCCTTCAAACTGAGGCAAGGTTCAACCTTAGTCCTGGCTGATGCAGAAATGAAAAGACATAGCCAAGAAAATTCAAAATAAGAGTTCCTGAGCATAGATGAATTGTGACTTAGGGTTGTAGAATTGTTACTAGAATGAGAGATTAGCTGTTAGGAATCCCAGGCTTGCTTTGTTTAATGTTTCCTTTATATTACTGCATACATCTGGAATTAGATTCTGGACCTTGAAGCAAGCTTTTAAAACAAGTTTCTTGAATATCAAATCCCATTCATCATGATGCATAAACTTGTGCTTTGAACTCTTATCCTCAAAGCCTGAATCACTGTCTGTATCAGTTTATGTATCAAATTAAAGTGTCCCTGCCACTGATAGCGTGGGCTATGGTTCAGGCTCAGCTGGATTTTGCATATGACATCTTGACTTTCTCTTTTTAAGCCCAAAGTAGTTTCAATATGTCTTTTAGTTACTGAGTGGCAAAAAAACAAAACAAAAAACAAAAACCCAACCAAAAACATCATTTGGAGCACAATGCAGATCACTTTTTTGCCAAGGTTTTGACAAATAAAAGATTTAGAAAAAATGCAAGCAGTGGTTGAAGTGAAGAAAATGGCTTTTCTGTTCTTTGAAAGTTAAAGAACTTTTAATGACATTTGTATCCTTTTTATAGTGTAGGGTGTTGATGATTTTGTCCTGTCTGTGGTGTTAAACATCTTCATTGCAGTAATGATGGCTTCATAAAAATCTAAGGAGATAAAATTATGCAGACTGACTAAATGGAGTAGAGTTCAAGTCATATTTACTGTTAAAAAACAACAAGGAAAGGGAACATGAAATACTCAGTATTGCAGTCCTTCTATGCACTGTTCTTCATTGTAAGATAGATGGAGCCCCAGTACTATCCCCATTTTACAGATTGTGAAAAAAAGGTAGTGAAATTATCTGCCATATTGGGATTTGGGGATAGGACTAGAACTCAGGACCTTCTGTCTCAGACCTGTGTTCATGCTTTGAGATCATGCCATCTTTTGCCCCAAATCCCTTTCTTTGATGTATGCAAATACTCTTCTGTTAGTGTGGGGTACCAGGGAGAGGTAGAGCAGAAAATCCTCGTCCATAATATTGTCCATCTAGAGAAGAAATGGGGACAGAGGATGAAACAACTCAGAGCTGTTACCTCTCTCTAAATCCCCTACTCAACTACTACAGAGCAATTCCAGGCATTTTAGCCAATGACCACACATACCTTGCTGTCCCCATGGAATGGTGAGTACAGTGGACCTCAGGAAGGCTCTCTGTAGATCCCTAGCAATACATAAAAGGTCTCAAGGCTACCAAACTCCCCCCTCCCGCATCTCAATATATACCTTTCAAATGAGGGGCTATGTCCAGGAATACTCCCAAAGCTAAAACCCAGACTCCCTCACTCTTCCAAGCTATCTCCACCAGGTTTTCTGCAGAAAGGAATGATCTACATCGGGGCTTTTTACAATAACATTAATTAAAGGAAAGTATAGCGATAATACAATATGATGTCAGGTTTATTGTTTGCTATGTGTGAAGGATATGTTCTTAACACATACCATATTTCATGACTTCAGAAGCTCGTTTTCTGGTAAATGAAGTATTTATTCATGTACATGTGTAGCAGCCTAAAATCTTTACAAAAATGTCATGGATGGAGTTGGTTGGCTAATTACTTTTTTTTTAACCTCTATGAAAACAAAAGCCCTTCATTTTCATTGAAAATGTTCTTCAAAATTTTAATGGATTGGAAAACGTTTTGGGTTTCAACACCAATACCCCAAAAATGTAATCTGTATTTTTTTTTTATTTTGGAGGGTTTCCATTTTTCAGTGAAAACCTGATGCTTTTTGGTGAAAATGGATTTTTAGTAGAAATGTCCATTTAATCAAAAAGCCATTTTCTAAAATTTGGAAACAAAGTTTCAAGTAAAAAATATTTTACCAGCTCTACTAATAGATTTCCTTCACAATATCTTACCTCACCCAAAATAAAATGAAAATCACCCCAGAGAAAGCCAGTAGTTAATGAAACTCTGCTTTGGTGAACTATTCCATGTCTTGCCAAGTACATTTCCTCCTCTTGATCAGTGTTTTCAACTACACTGGACCAAAGTCTGCTCTGAGTTCCATAAGTGCAACTTCTAATGAGCTGTTTCCCGCATGTAACCGAGAACACAATTCAGCTTGTTGTTTTGAACACCTCCTCCCCAGCCCAGTGTACCGCATTAGACACGTGTCACCTCAGAATCCCTTTATTCTACTATGCACCAGCTCATCAATCTCAGATGAGATAACCAATAGCATCCCAAATCCTTTGGTATGGCTGACATACAGATGTGGAACAGAGGCTTCCAAAGATCTCTAGAGATTTTTGAAGGAGACCAAAGCAATGGAAACATCCTTGCTGGTTGATTTTGGTCACAGCAATTTTGGGATCCTTATTTTTAAAATGAGTATTTTCAATACCACTCAGGACATCCACATGCATAGAATGGGGACAGCCTTAGTGCTTCATTCAGTTAGGGACTTCTTCCCTGTTCGGAACCGGGGGGGAGCTGATCTGTGATATTCCCGGGTTTATTTAAAGTACAATTTCTGTCTGGAGAATATTCATTTTTGGTTTGTGAGGAAGTCCTGGTATGTGCCTTGTACTTGGCATTGCAAGTGGCCCTGTCTTTCATTAAATGAAGGACCAGTTCTTGAAAAAAAACTGCCTACTCCTTTTATGTGTTGTCAGTGGCCGGCTGCCATTGGATAGAACTTAGAGCTTTGCCATTCCAGAAGAAGCCTTGTGTAAATGGTTAAGAAGAGGTAGCAGCTACTATAACTGAATCCATCTGCTAGTGGTTACAATCAACATAAAAATGTCACTGGGAAACCCACATCTAGCCTGAAAGAGGCAATGCTTGCATTGAAATTCTGAGAACTGACAAGCCAGAAATACACTCTTATTATACAATTGGTTTTATTAGAGCCTCAGGACTTTTTGAAATTAGATTATGCTGCTGTGGCCAAAGACACACGCACTGAAAGAGGATTGGTGAATATTCTCTTGACTCCTATTCATGGCCTATTTCTTTCACTCATCATTCAGAAGAGTGAGGTTTTGTGTATGCACATGAGCACAAGTGAATATTTGCAGAGTTTTTTCTGCTGAACTCTTTTTTATTAAGTCATCAGCTCAACTGACCTGTCACTCCCCGCCTTCTTGGTCTAGATCTCATTTTTTCAACCTGATATATCCTGCCTGTCATGCAGATTGTATGTTCTCTAAGGCAGAGACTGTCTCATTGTTATTAATTTGTAATATAGTAATGCTCATACTAGCACAATTGTGACTGAGGACCCATTGTGCTAGGCCCTGTACAAACACAGAGTAAGAGGCAATCCATGTCCCAAAGACCTTGCAGACAAAAGGCTGGTCTACACTACAAAGTTAGGTTGGTTTAACTACATCGCTCAGGGTGGTGAAAAATGTCATGCCCTGTGTAATTAAGCTGACCTAGCCCCTATGTAGATTGATGGAAGAATTCTTCTGTCAATTTCATTACCGCCTCTTGGAGAGATGGATGAACTGCACTGATTAAAGAACCCTTCCTTTACTGTAGAAGTGTCTACGCTACAGCGGTGTATCTGCAGCACAATGGTTTTTACATTATACTTTAAGTTACACAATTAGATAATAATAATAATACCTAGCTCTTTTCCTCAGTAAATCACAAAGCACATTACAAAAGAGGGCAATATCATTTTTCCCATTTTACGGAGGGAGAAACTGAGGCACAAAGAGAGAATGTGCCTTGTGTAAGATCACACAAGAAGTCAATGGCAGGGCTGCAGTGGAAGCTAGGTCCTAAGTCCCAGTCTAATGCTTTATCTAGTCATCACTCTGCTATTGAGGAAATGATATTATTTTATATTATCAAATATTTTACAACCAGATTGTTTAGTTTTATTATGATTATTGTTTTCAAATAATATGCCTGTATGTATGTGTATCTGTGTGTATGTCTGTGTTTTGTTGTGGTTTAGTGTAATTAAAATCCTAATGAAACTTTATGCTGCATTGTTGATGTAAAATTAGAATTTTATGTGGACTCTCTTCCTTGAGTGTGGTTTCTTTCATCTTGGCAAATTTGCAGATGAGCACTGCAGTAATACTCATCTGAGAATAAATAAAGGTATCTCATTTTTAAAAAATAATAAATGCAATAAATTCTACAGCCTGAGATCACAGTTCTCTAATTATTAAAGCTACATTTTTGCTTCCAGCATAGTTCACTAAGGATATAAAATCCAAGACAGAAGATATGTAGGAACCCATAATAATGATGATAAATTCGGCTGCAAAATTAAATACACACCATGCATTGTTGTACTGTCCAGCCGACATAGTATGGACCTGACAGTCGGAGATGTGTTCTATTCTCTGCCAATGATCCAGTGCATGATCTTGGGCAAGTTGCTTCACATCTCTGTGCCTCTGGGGTGCACTTGCTTCACATTTTCAAGCTTTTCTTGGCAACCATGATGGCTAGCAGTTGTTGGTTTTTTGTTCATGAAAGCTGAGCTTCTCATGCATATCTTTATTACAGCACCTGGGGCTTTAATAAGAGCAACAGATATTGTAAGACTTGTGTCTTGAAAGTCTGGGTCAGAGTAGGGCTCAAGAAATCCACTCATTCCTTTAATTCGCAAAAACTAAAGGAACCACAGAAATTAGAGATGGACAAGACATTAGAGCACATTTAGGACCTGAGCCAATGCCTTTGAAATCAACATAAGACTTTCCATTCATTTCAAATGGACTTTTGATGAGATCCTGTATTCTTCCTGTATTCTAGGGCTGGTTGAAAAATTTCTAACTAAACGTTTCCCATTGGAAGATAGTTTTGTTAACACTAATTTTTTTATGTGGAAAAAGATACATTTCAGTTAAATTTTCCATGAGAAAAATCTAAATGAAATGTTTTGTTTCAAGTTGGATCATCATTAATATCTGCATCTGCCTGTATTGTCTCAGCAAATCATGGGAATTGTAGTTCTGGGTCCCTCCTTCCTACATTGTCCTCTATGGGCCATCTTGACAAGACTAAATATAAAGGTAGGTGCCTAACTTTGTGCAGTCCAGATTGAAAATTTGGACTGGAGCTTTTACTTATTTATCCCAACAGAGCTACACTTTCCGATATATATTTCTGATAACCAGACTAGACAAATTACTAGTGTACAATAGCCAAAAGAGACAGAATCTGAAAAATACTCTGTACCTAGAGAAATAAAATATGAGATATAAAAGAAATTGACCATTTCTAACAAGTGATTGAAGCTGGTTAAAAATGGAGACATTTATTTTTGCAAGAAAAAATTGCATGTTTTTTTGGGGAAAAAAATGAAAATTCATCCAGACTTTGAGCTGGTATGTTTTTTCAAAGTATTGTAGTGTTCACAAACCTCAATACAAAGTGCTATGTTTAAGGATAAATGGTACTTAATAAAATATCATCTAGAAATTGTAAAGGACAGAGTGAGATCAAAGGAATTAGAACAAGAATACTCTTTAATTTCATTGAGGCAGAGCTCTTTAAAAACATACTGGGAGCCAATCAAATCAACTCATCTCTACAGGCAATTGCCCTACTATCTGCAGAATGTCTAACGTGTAAATATACAAATACATTGCACGTTTGGATACATTCGTAACCTGGGGTGGGGAAACACCTTAAGCAAAAATTGAAAACATCCCAATATCAAGCCTAAAAGATTTTCAGGCTTTGTGATTCCCTCCTGACTTTCTTCTTATGAATGTCACAGAATCACAGAAGATTAGGTTTGGAAGAGACCTCAGGAGGTCATCTAGTCTAACCCCCTGCTCAAAGCAGGACCAATCCCAACTAAATCATCCCAGCCAGGGCTTTGTCAAGCTGGGCATTAAAAACTTCTGAGGATGGCAATTCCACCACCTCCCTAGGTAACCCATTCCAGTGCCTCACCACCCTGCTAGTTAAATGGTTTTTCCTAAAATCCAACCTAGACCTCTCCCGCTGCAACTTGAGACCATTGCTCCTTGTTCTGTCATCTACTGAGAACAGCCACTGAAAACAGCCTTGCTCCATCCTCTTTGAAACCCCCCTTCAGGTAGTTGAAGGCTGCTATCAAATTCCCCCTCACTCTACTCTTCTGCAGACTAAATAACCCCAGTTCCCTCAGCCTCTCCCCATAAGTCATGTGCTCCAGCCCCCTAATCATTTTTGTTGCCCTCCGCTGGACTCTCTCCAATTTGTCTACATCCTTTCTGTAGTGGAGGGCCCAAAACTGGATACTCCAGGTGTGGCCTCACCAGTGCCGAATAGACGGGAATAATCACTTCCTTTGATCTGCTGTCAATGCTCCTACTAATGCAGCTCAATATGCCGATAGCCTTCTTAGCAACAAGGGCACACTTCTGACTCATATCCAGCTTCTCGTCCGCTGTAATGCCCAGGTCGTTTTCTACAGAACTGCTGCTTAGCCTATTGGTACCCACCCTGTAACAGTGCGTGGGATTCTTCCGTCCTAAGTGCAAGACTCTGCACTTGTGTTTGTTGAACCTCATCAGATTTCTTTTGTCCCAATCCTCTAATTTGTCTAGGTCCCTCTGTATCCTATCCCTACCCTCCATCATATCTACCTCTCCCTCAGCTTAGTGTCATCTGTGAACATGCTGAGGGTGCAATGCATCCCATCAGTCAGATTATTAATGAAGATGTTGAACAAAACTGGCCCCAGGACCAATCCCTGGGGCACTCTGCTTGAAACCGGCTGCCAACTAGACATGGACCCATTGATCACTACCCGTTGAATCCAATGATCTATCCAGCTTTCTAGTCTTCTAGTCCATTCATCCAATCTATACTTCTTTAACTTGCTGGAAAGAATACTGTTGGAGACCGTATCAAAAGCTTTCCCAAAGCCAAGGTGTATCATGTTCATCACTTTCCCAATATCCACAGAGCCAGTTATCTCATCACAGAAGGCAATCAGGTTGGTCAGGCATGACTTGCCCTTGTTGAATCCATGTTGACTGCTCCTGATCACCTTCTCCTCCAAGTGCTTCAAAATGAATTCCTTGAGAACCTGCTTCATGATTTTTCCAGGGACTGAGGTGAGGCTGACCAGTCTGTAGTTCCATGGATTCTCCTTTTTTAAAGATGGGCACTACATTAGCCTTTTTCCAATCATCCGTGACCTCCCCTGATCGCCACGAGTTTTCAAAGATAATGGCCAGTGGCTCTGCAATCTCATCGGCCAACTCCCTCAGCACCATTGGATGCACTGCATCCAGACCCATGTATATCCAGCTTTTCTAAATAGTCCTTAGCCTGTTCTTTAACCACAGAGGGCTGGTCACCTCCTCCCCATACTGTGCTGCCTAGTGCAGCACTCTGGGAGCTGACCTTGTCTGTGAAGACCGAGGCAAAAAAAGCATTGAGTACTTCAGCTTTTCCCACATCATCTGTCACTATGTTGCCTCCCCCATTCAGTAAGGGTCCCACACTTTCCATGACATTCTTCTTGTTGCTAACATACCTGTAGAAACCCCTCTTGTTACCCTTCACATCCCTTGCTAGCTGCAACTCCAGTTGTGCTTTGGCCTTCCTGATTATACCCCTGAATGCTCGAGCAATGTTTTTAAACTCCTCCCTAGTCATCTGTCCAAGTTTCCACTTCTTCCTTTTTGTGTTTAAGCTCCCCGGTGATTTCTCTGTTAAGTCAAGCTGGTCGCCTGTCATATTTGCTATTCTTTCTGCACATCGGGATGGTTTGTTCCTGCACCTTTAATAAGGCTTCTTTAAAATACAGCCAGCTTCCCTGGACTCCTTTCCCCCTCATATTAGCCTCCCAGGGGATGATTCCCATCAATTCCCTGAGGGAGTCAAAGTCTGCTTTTCTGAAGTCCAGGGTCTGTATTCTGCTGCTCTCCTTTCTTCCTTGTGTCAGGATCCTGAACTCAACCATTTCATGGTCACTGCTGCCCAGGTTGCCACCCACTTCTACTTCCCCTACCAATTCTTCCCTATAAGTCCCCCATGATGAATCAGGACCTGTGAACTGGAAACTTCTCTTAGTTGTCTGGAAAAAGCCTCATCTACCTCATCCTCCTGCTCTGTGGTCTAGAGCAGATGCCCACCACGACATCACCCTTGTTGCTCTCGCCTCTGAACTTGACCCAAAGACTCTCAACAGGCTTTTCTCCAGTTTCCGACTGGAGCTCTGAGCAATCATACCGCTCTCTTACATATAGTGCAACTCCTCCACCTTTCCTCCTCTGCCTCTCCTTCCTCTCCTCCTTATAGCCACCCATGACAATGCTCCAGTCATGTCAATTACCCCACCAAGTCTCTGTTATTCCAGTCACATCATAGTTCCTTGACTGTGCCAGGACTTGTTTCCCAGTCTTCTTGCATTGGTGTACAGGGACCTATGATAAGTAGCCAATTGCCAGCAGTGGGAATGTCCAGTAACCTAAAACAATCATTGCAGGCCTCAGCGGTTCAGGTACTCTTGGCTGCACAGGCTGGCGCCTTCACATCTCACTCAAGTTCTTCTCTAGGTCATAGATACATAGAATGAATCCTGGCCCCATTGAATTCAATTGCAAAACTCTCAATAACTTCAGTGGGGCCAAGGATTTCACCCGTAAAATATCAGAGGGGTAGCCGTGTTAGTCTGGATCTGTGTGAACACCCACTTCTTCAGATGCAAGACAACCGTAAAATACAACTTCATGGGAAAACTTTGAAGCCGTTACAGGAAGGGCATATTGTGAATCATACATCTGTACCAGCAGGGTCTTTAGACGTACTGAAATACCACAATGTAATGTTATGAGGATATTTTATAAGATATAATATATTGTCACTTCCTTGGGACAGCTGATCCCCAGAGGCCCAGGAAAAAATGATCTGAGGGAGGAGACAAGATTTTCTGCTAGGTAGGACAGCTCTAGCTCATGGTTGGGATACAATGGGGATCTGAAAGTGGAGTCTGCTGACAGGATTTGCTGAATCATCATGCTTATGATATATTTTTTGTTTTGGAGTAGTGCCTAGAAGTTCCCAACTCCGTGTGCTCAGCACTATACAAACACATAACAAAACAGGGGTCCCTCTCCTGAATTGCATACAGGCCATCTCTCAGATCTCTGGACATGCTCCTTTTCTGCGCATCATTGGCCACTTCTTGGCTTGCACTGGCTGTTTCCAGTAACAAGAAATTGCTCCAGCCTTCTTCTCTGGTGAATTGAGTACCTCGGTGGGGGGCAGAGCGGGCATAGGTCCTGGGTTAAATTTAGCCTGTTAATTTGTGTATAGATTTAGATTCAGATTTGGGGGGAGGAGGTATTTAAAGAAGAGAGCTCCTCACTGAAGAAGATGTGAGCACATTTGTCCCACTTCCACAGCATCGTAACTAACTCAGATTACAGATTAATCTCATTTGAAGCTATGATGGCATTTAATTATGGTTAGTCTGTATTGTTATATCCCTTTTATTTTCCTAAACCCTAAAATTAAGATGGGCTAAACTAAATCATTGAGGCTTTATTGGAAATCCCTAATTAGTCAGAGCTGGTATGTCAACAGAGCCCTACTATTGAGATTAAGTCTGCAGGCAGGTGATCCTGGAAAGCTGAGATATGTGTATGTGGCTTTAACAAGCCTTTCTTATGGATTTGTCTTCAGTTTTGGTTTCAAGCTTGGATTCTGCCTACTTGTCCTATTGGTAGAATAAGAATTTTGGGTGGGATTTTCCAAAGTGCTCAGTGTTTTCCTCACTCAGCTCCCATGGAAAACATGTTGGACAGAACAAGAATTTAGACGCATGATCCCCTTAAGATGTGGGCTGCTGGGGAGCGGAAGGGGCCTTCTGGGGCCTGGGCCTAGGGGCTTCCATCACCAAAGATTTTTCTGGCTCTTTGGGGCACTGTGGCTTGTAGAGACACAACCTGCTGGTCATTCCTTGATGGGGAAAACATGGCTTTCCCTCCACTCCAAGGAAACAATTTTGTGGAAACCACAAATGAACCTCACATAGTTTCTTAAACGCTATGGGGATGTCCACTTCCTATCATTTCAAAACAATAACCTTCACAATGAGCTGAATTCCACCCCTCATTACAGGAACTGCAAAGCAGTCAGAGCTCTCCCTCCAGGGATTCCCCTGATACAGAGGGATTTTCCAGGTGGCACAGAGATGGCTAACAGTTCCGCACAGCCATTACTTGCAGCACCTAGCGACAGGCCATGCCGGGGGTGGTGTTTTTGGGAAAGTCAGGGTGTGTGTGGTTAGAACTCACTATACTCCAGCACTTCAGAGCTGCCAGAGAGCCCCTGGATGACAATCCTATCTAAGACTAAGGCTGCTCCACTTTATCCCAGGGTACAAAATCTGACCAGTATGTAGACCGGTTCTGCTTGCATTCTGGGCAGCAGGGAGGCCTGGCCAGTGCTACCACTGGAAGATGGGCTCTTTCAAAGGAGTATAGCAGGGGCCTATTCACTAGTCTGAATCTTTGTGAACAACTCAGCTTTTATCCACATGAGTGAATTTATCACCTCAGATTTTTTTTTAAATTTCCCACTTGCTAACTTGAAGTGCCATCTGTTTTGAGCACTCTCATTCACTCAGGTTGGCAGTAGATCTGGTGCTAACTATACTAGCTAACTAGCAATCTCTTATTTTCTTACAGGACTTCTGCCAGTCAGCAGTGCCCGAAATAGAATGTGTGTGACACAGTGTTACAACACAAGGTAAACAGATGCAAACTTCCTCTTTCCCAGACACCTTGTTTTTGCCAATATTCTATTAGAACACGTCTAAAACTTTATGATCTTTTGAAATAGCAAATGTTTGCGTTACAGCTAGGTTGATTGTGGGAAGAACATGTGGTGAAATGAAGAAATTGTGTTACCCTGTGCTGGGACAGGCTAGTAGCACATTTTAGACTCTCAAAATATATTGGACTTTGCTGAAAAAGAATTAATTTTCTTGTGGGGAAAAATGCTCTCCCTCCATCCTTAAACGGAAAGGAACATAAGCCAGTAATCCTAAGAGTTGATACATTGTGTGATTTTAAATTTTTCCTTGTGTAAAACTTTTCCAATGTGTAAAACTTTTTCCCATGTGTAAAACTTTTTTTACTATAATTGGCTTATGTCGTACTTATGAGGAATTCATTTACCATCAGAAATGAATTCTTACTGAGTGAAAGCTTCTTACTGAGCACTAAGGACAAGGAAACCTACTGTGGATTATTGGTTCTTGTGGCTTAGGTTGTGATTCAACCTATTTAACAGAGCACTTAGGTATTCTTAAATCCTGTTAATACTACTACTACTACTAATAATAATAATACCTATCGCTTATATGGCACTTTTCATCAGTAGATCTCAAAGCACTTTACAAAGGAGGGTCAGTATCCTTAGACCAATTTTACAGATGGGAAAATTGAGACTTAAATGACACTTAAACACAAAGTAAAGTGTGTGTTCCAGTACTTTGCTGAACAGAGATGGATTTAACACTTACACAAATGCATTCCTGAATTTGGGTCTTATATACTATATATGCAGACATTACCACCACCATGAAAGATACTGCTTTAAACATGTTCGGGAGGACCTCACTATTGGGAGGTTCTTAGGGTTACCTAGTGAATCTTACAAATGAACAAGTGCTGAGGTAAAGTGTTGGAGAGGTATCCAACAACACCAGTCAGTTATAAGTGCCCTATTTCTGTTTGAGAGTAATATTGAGCACCGAGTGATGTTGTCCTCCTGTAGCTTGCAGAAAGCATGATGTCCAAGCTACCCAAGCTGTGATATGCCAACAGGATTTCACTTGTGCTTCAGCAAACGCTAAAATCCATTTTCAGTGTAGATTTCCCATTTACCAAGTGCATTTTCTCAAGGTCCCCCTGGGCAGGTACTGTGGGTTCTATTCCTGGCTCTGCCATTGGCTGCTAGCTGACCTTAAGCTATCTGCACCACCTCTCTGTGCCTGTTTCCCCATCTGTAAAATAGGAATGATGATACTTTCCTCCTCTTGTTAAGCGATATGAGATCTACAGATGAGTGTCTTTCTCTTCTGTGTTTGTACAGCCTCTAGCACAACAGGGTCCTGCTCCATGACTAGAACTCCTGGGTGCTACAGCAATAAAAATAACAATAATCATCATCGTCATCATAATACTGAGAAGCACTAGATAAAAGTTAGTACTGGTCTTATTGTTACTGTAAAAAGAGCTTCCAATATGCTGCAGGAAACTTAAAAATAACATTATTAAACATTTTAAAACATGTCCATCTTCCTGAGATTCCTTATACTATATTTTCGGGCTATCAAAATGTATCTTTAAATAGAATCCTCTGGAGCAGGACTGACTGAACGATGCTGCAAAATAATTTGTAAGATCGGAATTCATCATATTAAAGGAAACTGAGATGTTCTGAACACTGCATTCATATGTTTAATATACTACTACCTACTTTAGTTTTTGAAGATTGTACTTACATTGATTAGGATCATTGTATTTTTTTTGTTGCCAATCTTAGTCTAATTTTTTCCTCCTTCAGCTTTTGCTGCCTATCCCCGTGTGCATTACCTTACATTTATTTCTTCAAGCAAAATATAATCCACCATCAAAGCTACCTAACCTTCCAATGTGTCGAAATGTGTAGGATTCCTACATTGCCCTATAGTTTTGCTGACTCGAGCATTTTAGTGTCATCAGCAAACTTCACTGATTTCTGCACTTCCTCCTTCACGTCGTGAATACAGCTATTAAATAATAACTTGTCCCAATATCAACCACCTAACTGGTATTTACTTCTTCACTCTGTGGAGCAGGTCTGATGAATGCAACTCTTTGCTTCTGTGGTGGGGCGATGACTCACCTACGTGGTGCCTCCTGCTGGTTGTCCGAGGAATTAGCTCTTCCAGCCTCTGGAGGCTGGTGTCTCACCTTCCGCTGGCCCCTATGTCCCTCCCAGACTCTGGTGCCTTTTACATCAGGGTTCTGCCCCCTCAGTAACCCACAATCTGGGTCTCCCTGTCCGGGGGGAACCCCAACCCCCTATCCCCACCTTGCCTCAGTGGCTACTGCCAGCCATCATCTAGCCCCCGCTCCCTGGGGCAGACGGCAGTGTGTAAACCACTCATCATCGGCAAGGGGGGTTGGAGCAGCTGCCTCTGCCTATCTCTGGGCTGCTCCTCTGCAGCCTCAGTACCTTTGTGGGCCCTTAACTCGGCCTGCAGCCTGGGGCTTTGCTAGGCTGGAGCTCCCCAGCTCCCTCTGCCCTTCCCCAGCCCTGCTCCACCCTAGGTACCCTCCACCCCAGCTTCCCAGGCAGCCAGGTCCTCCTCTCTCTAGGAAGCTAGAGAGAGTGTCTCTTTCAGTCTCTGGCCCTCAGCCCTCTTATAGGGCCAGCTGTGGCCTGATTGGGGCGTGGCCCCACCTGTGGCAGCTTCCCTCCATCAGCCTAGCTTTTCCCCTGCCGCATCCCTCTCCCCGAGCTGTTTTAAGCCCTTTGGGGAAGGAGTGGGGTGACCACCCCACTACAGCTTCCCATGATTTATCTTCCCATCACTTAATTAATTTGTCATCCTCTACATGCTCTGGCCAAGTGGCTCTTTATTTTCCAAAGTAGCCTCTTATAGAACTGGAGCGAGAACAAGGAACTAGAATCTCTGCTTGCCAGCACTCTTTAGGTCAGTGTACAGCCCTGTCAAGGGCGTGGTCCCAGGGAAAAGGGGTGAGATCAGAAGAATGAACCCTGTACTGTATATTTGCCTTACAAGGCATGTTCAGTAGCAGCACTGAGCAAAATGAAAGGTGCTTCAAACAGGTTAAACAATGTAGGAGACAGGCTACATTGGAGTTCCTCTGTTTCTTCTCTTTAGTAGAAAGTGGAGAACGGAGGGAGCTGATGCATGTTCTGCTCTTTCTGTGTAGGTACAGCAATGTTAGCCTTATGGTCTGCTGGCTGGATCCACCATATAATGTGTGTGGGAGATGGGTATGAATTGGAGGCCTCCTCAGGTCACGCGCAGGTGCTGTGTGGTCTAACAATAACAATTTGTATTGCTTCCGCCACCATGCCTGTGGTGTCTCTTTTCCTTCATGCTTGGCTTGGGGATGTTGATGTTTTATGGCTCCAGTGTTCGTTGGGTTACCATTTTGTCCACTTGTTGCAGGTGTGTGCTCTTTGCATGGAGAGAAGTGACTTATGCAGTGGCACCTATGCTACGGACACTCCATGTCCTTGATCTTTTTATGATGATGGTTACTGCCCTCCCTGAGCTGTTTGCACCTAGTTTTGCCCTTGCACTGCTTTATCCTATATCTTTATGCAGGCAGGATGTGTCCCAGGAGGTTCCTCCAATTTCTTGCTATATATAAACAAGTTAGTCCTGGTCTATACTGGGGAAAATAATAAAAAAAAATCCCCATTGGCTGACACTCCAGCTCAGCTGAATTAGTGAGAGCTGTACGGGAGGCAAAGTTCTCATGACCATATCCACTTGTGCTGCTATTTCTATTAGAGTTACTTTCAGGTGGTTTAACTTGTACAGTAATAAATATGTCTGGACATTGGAACTGTGTCTAGGTCACAGCTCTCTCTCTCATGTGGGAGAATTATTTTGTAAATTTCCCTAGAGTAAGCAGGGCCTTGGAGCTAAGTTCAGCAATACTAAGGAAGTTGTAGGCAACCATTTGGGTGAATTTTTGCACCCTGCATGAGCTTTTGTTCTGAGTAGGCTAAATCCAGAGGTAGAAGAAGTGTAGCTATGTAGGACTAATCCTGCGAGATTTCAATTCCTGGAGCTCCCATTGAAATCTCTGGGAGCTGTACACATGAAGGGCTTTCTGGGTTGAACCCTCAATAAAGAGCTTGATTCTCTGGCCCATGTTACAACACCAGTGAGGAGCTGATCTAATTTGCACTAGCTGGCTAATGTCCCCAAGGGACTATATACCAGCTGGGAGACTGTGCCCTGTTCTCTACGCATTCCCTGCACCATGGGCTGTGGACGGGGAAGAGTAGGGGGTTATGGGTAACCTCCACTTATTTTGTGCTACTCGGGAGGTGCAAATGCAGTGGGACAGGGAATCTAGTCTAAAACATAAGTAGAGGACAGAGATGGGAGTGGAGTGGAAAGAGATGGAATCAGTATGAAGTGTTGGAAGAGTATTAGAAGGGAAGGAAAACGAGAGGATACTTTCTTAAATTATAAACATAAACAGCAAATTAAATGTAAATAATGCTATAATTATATCATCATGCACATTAATTTTAGCAGAAAGTCAACTCTGCATTTCAGTCTTCTCCCTCAAGCTCCCTTTCTCTGTGGCTGGTGCAGTTCACATCCTGTGGAGGGGATGCCAACCATTGGAGCCAACTTTAATTCCAAATCCAAACACAAGCAATGTTTGTGAGATCAAAATCCCTTTGAGGTTCACCCAACTCCAATTTTACCCTATCCCTTTAGGGGAAGCATTTTCTCTTTGAAGCTGCTGTCTGTCCTAGTGCATTGTGGGATGTAGGTTTGGGTTCTGCTCTAGGCTAATCTACTCAAGCACATTTGCTGCACCTAACCCTCTCATTACACCTACTGTGTGTGCAGGCTGTGACAATGCAAAGTTGCAAGTGAGGTGATATTAAGAACTTGAAAGTAGGGCTAGAAAGCATTCGGTTTTGGAAGTGCCTGTGTCTAAATTAAAAATTTAAAGACGAATGAAAACATTTTAAATTTAATTAATCCAGATGCTTCAAAGTGCAATTGTAATGTTGATTTATCTTTTATTTAAGCTTTGAGTTGTTATTATTATTATTATTATTAAAGATGGTCAGTATCAAATTATTATTATTTTTACTGTTTTCTTGCTGGCATGTGCCACAGACAATAACTGTTTGAAAAGAATCCTTTCTCTTCTAGGGGAAAAAAAAGAGAAACTACTATAAAGTAATCATTAATTTACAGCATGTTAACTAAAGTAATTGAAAGGATGAGCCAGATGAAGACAACTTCCCTGGTAAATGAGCTTACTTTAAAAAAAACAGTTATTATTAATTATTTTTTTATTACAGTAGCCTCTAGAAGCCCCAAATGAAATCAATGTCTCACTCTGCTGGATGCTAGGTACAAACATTGTAAGAGATAATCCCTGCCCCAAAGAGCTGACAATCGAAATAGACCAGACAGACAAAGGTTGGGAGAAAGAGATGATCACTCTTGCCTTGTTACAGAGAGGGAACGGAGGCCTAAGGCTGCACAGGAAGTCAGCGACCGGAAATTGAACCCAGAGCTCCTGAATCCCGGCCCAGTGTCTTATCTACAAGACCGTTGTGAGTCTGCATATATGTATCACTGCTTCCAGCCATAAGGAGGAACTAGAGACTGTGTAACTTCTCCCTGGTCACCCAGTCCCAGGCCATTCCTTGCGGCGGGGTGGGAGGGTAGTCTGCAACTGCTACATATTGCAGTGGAGATGTTGGGAAGTGGCATGCGAGGAAGCAGGGCTCATCCAAGCCTTGTTAAGGGGGAGGAGTCTATCTGGGTGACTAACAATCAGGCAGAGAGAGGGGGCCGTCTCCGAGCTCCAGAATGAAGCTGCTATCTGACCGTTGGGTGCCTATTGGCCTTACAAGCTCCTCCCTGCCAGGATAATAGAAGATGAACCACACCCCTAATCTACACTTCTTCATAAGTGTTTGACCTGGAGGGGCATACACTGAGAAATCCTGCCACCAGACATTTTGCTTTCCCCTGTGCCAGTGGATCTAGGGGCTGCCCCTGGGCAAAGTGGCATCCGCAATCCCTGAATGAGGGGAAAGGAGAGGGACAGGATCCACAGAGAACCAACTGAGGTAGCAGAGGTCCCACTCTGAGAGCTCCTTGCCCCCTTTTTAGCCTCCGTGGGACCTGGCAGTGGAGTGTTCCTTAGCCATACTCCTCCCCTCTCCTGCCCTGCTGGCTTGAGGATGGACTGGTAGGAGCAGAGCTCCTAGACACAGCAATAAAGGGAGCCATTTAATAAGTCTGTGAGTCTAGCACCCAAGTCAGTAGCAGAAGCACTCTGTGTATTATAAATACCTGCTTACAATAGGGGTGTGTCTTTGGCTTTGTGTGGGGCCGTGTAAGTGATTGTTACTTTGAGCTGCTCTTATCTGTCTGTGCCCTCTGCTTCGAGCACAACGTGTGCCCAGGCTGCTGTTGTGTGCTTTTCCTCCACTGCTCTGTTCTCTGCTACTGGCTTGTAGCCAGTTCGGGGCCATTCACTTCAGTCATATGGACTGAACTCCTGCTGCCCTCTCCACTCTTCACCCAAGTGCATTTCATGCTTGGAGCTCATGTAGATGCTGCGGTTTGCCAGCATCTTCACCGCTGCCTGCGGCGTGTGCCAGGCTCCTCTAGTGCTATTTAATTGTAGCTCTGAACGGCACTGGACAGCAACATGCTGGGGAACACCACACCTCCTCTATGCCATGTCTTGTGAGCCAGCTGATGTCTGATGGATGATGGTGGATCATTAATGGGATATTACCTGTGAGTGCTACAAATTGTTGCCATTTTACAAAGTTTCTGCTACTCCTCTCATTCTAATGCCCATTCATAATGTGGCCCTGTTATTTCCATGCATAGCCCAATTTTCAACCAGTCTCCACTTTGCTTCTAATTTCGCATGTGTATATATGGTAAGTGTCAATCTATTTGCCTTTCTTGTCCAAGCAAATGATGCAATTTCTCATGCCATTTTTTTCATGTACCAAATACCTGTATTTTTATTTCTTTCATTTATAAGAGGTAAAATAAGAAGCATTTCTGAAAGATTGGTCCAGTATGATTTTTCCAAATCTGAATATTCTCAAATTTCTCATGAATATCATGTCCCTGAGAGAACCAAACATGAACAGAAAATGGAGTTTTTCCCACTGAGTTCAATGGCATTTTGCTTGATTAAGGATTGCAGGGATGGCCAGATATCAGTAAACACTTATTTAATTGTGCTATTTTTGAGCACTTTCCTAGGTCATTCAGTCACTACATATTGCCTCACTGATTTTATAAATACATTCAGTATTCCCATTTATATCACAACGGAGTTAAGGTTACCAGTACATGCCAGTAATTTAGGGTAAAATACATTACAAGGGATATTGTCATCTCAACAACAAGCACTATAAATTCAGGAATTTCAGAGTTCAGGTTCAACTTAAAAGAAATCCAAAGACATGAAGGTATGTAAATGCTCAAGCCTGGTACCCAGAGAACCGTCACTCTGTCCTGCATGACACCATGGAATAGTCATGCGATTAAGAGTAAGGCACTTTTCACTGGGAGATCTCAAAGAGCTTTACAAAGTATCACTATCCTCACTTCACAGATGGGGAAACTGAGGCACAGCTCTTTCACCTTGTCTTACCTAACATGAACACATAGCAAAAGGTATATTTAAATAAACAAAACAAAAAAACCTACCCAAAGGAGACACTCCACTGCACACACTCTATCCCCCGGGGAGAAGATGGGAGAACAAACACCACTTCCCAGATGTTAGTCGTGTTACTTAATGTGCTACTGGAAGGGGCTTTCATACTACAGTGATGAGTGAGGAATAAGAATCTGAATAGGAGACCTCTAGAGTCGTCCCTGACTCTCAGTTAAAGTGAGTCATTGGGTCATGCTGACCTGTTAGTTTCAGTGCTTGCAGGTTATGGTGACTATGTTGCCAAGCTGTTGTTCCAGAAATCTGACACTTGCAACAGGATTTTACAGCCAGTTTATTCACTAAAACAAATGGACATTTCATCAAAGCAGCAAATGCCAGGCTTTTCTCATGATTCTTTTCTTTACCTGACCTCACTTTAGTGTAGCTCATTCAAAGGGAGTAGCAGGGGTGAGAAGCTGCAAAAATTGCTGGGGGATCTCTGTTTGAGCTAGGGATTGCAGCATGTTGGGCATGCTTGGCACCCTTTTATCTAGAGCCATGGCACCAAAATGGTGTGCCGAGATAAAAGGGTTAATATTGAGTGACTCTGTGTGTGTGTGTGTGCGCGCAGTATTGTAAACAAAGTGCTGTATTTAAAGAAAAAAACAAGAGCTCCCTGTACCATACTGAGCATGATGCAAATGCAGCTGGCATCTTCTGCCCTCCTGAACGTTGATCTAGCAGGCATGATAATAATAATACTTATTGTATCTGCTGCCTTCTGCATTATATACTGTTTTACATCTTCAAAGTGTGTTACAAATGCAAAGGAGGCTTAGCTGCCTAAGGGATCAGGGAGCGATGAAGTTCCAGTGGTTAGCATTCTCTTCCACAGCCTTCCTCCGTGACCTTGGGCAAGTCACTTAGGGTAAGTCTAGGGTTGCCAACTTTCTACTCACACAAAACCGAACACCCTTATCCCGCCCCTGCTTCACCTCTCTTCCGAGGCCCCACCCATGCCCTGCCCCTTCTCCAAGGCCCCTCCCCCACTCACTGCATCCTCCCCCACATCGCTTGCTCTGCTCACCCTCACTCACTCATATTCACTGGGTT
The DNA here is from genome assembly GCF_016161935.1 of Mauremys reevesii. Taxonomy (NCBI): domain Eukaryota; kingdom Metazoa; phylum Chordata; order Testudines; family Geoemydidae; genus Mauremys; species Mauremys reevesii. The sequence goes on from NC_052628.1 coordinate 128,454,686, forward strand.
GGCTCAGGGGGATGGGGCGCGGGGGGGTGAGGGCTCTGGCTGGGAGTGCGGGCTCTGGGGTGGGGCCGGGATGAGGGATTTTTGGGGTGCAGAAGGGGGCTCCGGGCTGGGACTGAGGGGTTCAGAGTGCAGGAGGGAGCTCTGGCCTGGGGCAGGGGGGTAGGGTGTGGGGGAAGGGCCTTGGAGAAGGGGCAGGGCATGGGTGGGGCCTCGGGGGAAGGAGTGTGAGGGCTCTGGATGGGGGTGCAGATTCTGGGACAGGGAACCTTTTTTCTGTCACAGGCTATTGACCCACAGAAAAAAAAATCAATCGTGGGCCACTCATCTGCCTGGGCGGGGAGTGGGGCGTGCTGCAGGCTGGATGTAACTAATAGGGCTGGATCTGGCCCGTGTGCCCCAGGGTCCCCACCCCTTCCCTATGCGTAGGAGCTGGAGGGGGGACATGCCGGCTGCTTCCCGGGAGCTGCGCGGCGTGGAGCATAGTAGGGAGCCTGCCAGCCTGCTGCACGGAGCTGCCATCCGGACAGTCAACGGCCTGGTCAGTGGTGCTGACCAGAGCCACCGGGATCCCTTTTCAGCCAGGTGCTCCAGTCAAAAACCGGACACCTGGTCACCCTAGGGAGGTCTATGGTGGAAAAAAGAGGTGTGTTGCTAGCCGGGGCTAAAATAGCAGTGGAGACATAGCAACTTGGCTGTTAACTGGGCTTAGCAGCTCCACTTCAGCCCCAGGCTCCCCTGCATGCTTTAACTGGAGCTGCAAACCAAGGCTCAAGGCTGAGGTGCCATGTCTTCACGCTATCCTCATCCCAGGTAACCAATGCGGATTAGCTAACCTGAATTAACAACACACTTTTAAAAAAAAATGTAGCCATATCCTTAGTCTGTCTGGGCCTCAATCCTCCAGCTGTAAAACAGGGATACTAGCACTTCCCACCTCACAGGGATGTTTTGGAGATAAATACATGAGATTGTGAGGTGCTGTGATAACACAGTAATGCGGATGTGAGAAGTACTCCAGATAGCTAGAGAAACATTACCTACATTGTGAAGTCTTGAAAGGAAAGCCCAAATCCTGCAAACACTTACTCAGACGCTTACTTTTACTCCTGTTAGTGGCCCCTTTGCAATCAGTGGACTAATCACAGTAGCACATGCAGAAGTGTTGCAGGATCAAGGCCTAAAACAATAAAACACCTAGTAGTTCAGTTTTCAGAGAAGCAGCCATGTTAGTCTGTATCTGCAAAAAGAACAGGAGTACTTGTGGCACCTTAGAGACTAACAAATTTATTTCAGCATGAGCTTTCGTGAGCTACAGCTCACTTCTTCAGATGCATAGAATGGAACACACAGACAGGAGATATTTATACATACAGAGAACATGAAAAGGTGGAAGTATGCATACCAACAGGAAGAGTCTAATCAATTGAGATGAGCTATCATCAGCAGGAGAAAAAAAAAACTTTTGAAGTGATAATTAAGATGACCGGTATGTTAGTCTCTAAGGTGCCACAAGTACTCCTGTTCTTTTTATTAGTTCAGTGAGAGCAAGATGTGGTCCCGAGGGGAGGGATAGCTCAGTGGTTTGAGCATTGAGCTGCTAAACCCAGGATTATGAATTCAATCCTTAAGGGGGCCATTTGGGGATTGGTCCTGCTTTGAGCAGGGGGTTGGACTAGATGATCTCCTGAGGTCCCTAATAATCTATGCTTCTATGACCACAGGAAAATATTTCTGATGTTTTTAAAAACTACAGTGTGCGTTAAAGTTTTTTTTTCTTTATGTATTTTCCAACTTGACTATAGCTTAATTAAGGGTGAAGTTTTTTTGTTTGCTTGTTTGGTTTGGTTTTTTTGCTGGGGATATGTTGAATTGCTCCTTAAGTATCTTATCTGCAGTGATCTCAGTTGCTTCCACTGATTAAAATTAATCTTCATTTATGCAAGAATTAAAAAAAGGTCATGAAATTAATCATACTTCTAAGATATAAAAATCAAAGTACTGAGCATACTTTCTCAATCACAGCAAAAGATTCAGGGAATTTGTAGAAGTTGCAGAGAGGCACATTTTTAAACCAGTCTAGTTAGCATGGGAATGTTAGGGAGTCTTCAGACATTCAGGTATAAAATTGAGCTTTATTGTCTGTGCGTACATGCTGTCATATGTAATATACTGCTTGTATCTGAGCCAGCCTTACGAGAAAAGGCAGGAAAATGTTGGCTTTTGGTTCTGTTCATCTTTTCTTGGACTAGTGAAAGCACAGAAATGGCAAAAGATCTTTAAAAAAACCATAATCTGCAATATCCCGATTGCAGACAACTTTAAAGAAAATGAGAGTATACAAAGCTGCTTAGATATGTGCAGTAACGGATTTGGCTCCCTCCAGTGATTTGTAATAGATTTATTTGCCACCATTCCATCTGGTCCAGACCACCCAATCTGCAAGCCTGTGGAAAATAAGTTGATGGTCTCAGTGTATAGTTCTTTACATTATCCCCAGCTCAGGTGTCTGTCTCAGTAGAAATAGTCATCCAAAGAAAGAATCAGTCTGGATAACCCCTCATGCCGCTGATGTCAGGTATGGAACATATTTCTAGCAGCAATCTAAGGAGACTTATATTGCTGATCCATCCGCTATACCTGTGTGATGGATGAATAGAACTGCAGGAGGCAGTTCAGGGTGCAGGCTCTGGCTGAGAGGCGCTTACCTCAGGCGGCTCCTGGGAAGTGGCTGGCATGTCTGGCTCCCAGGTGGAGGGGCCAGAGGGCTCAGCTTGTTGCCCGCATCCACATGCACCAGCACGCCCAGCCCCCTGTGGCTGCCCCTATGCCTAGGAGCCAGATATACCGTCCGCTTCCTGGAGCCAGGGAACGCAGGGAGCCTGCCTTAGCCCTGCTGCGCTGCTGACCGGTGCTCTGACCAGAATGACCAGTCCCTTTTCAAGCAGGCATTCTGGTCAAACACCGGCCGCCTGGCAACCCTAGTCAGCGGATCCACACTTTTGCACCAGTAGCACTAAACCAGTTTAAAAACTGATTTTGGCTAAATTGCGGCAACTTTTCTGGGCTGACAGGCCAGAAGCTTGGCACTTTTTACCAACAATAAAGTCTTTAAATAAAAGAAAATATTTAGAAAAGACCAAAATTCCTGACAAGTACATGTGCTAAAGTCAAAACACTACAGTACTTTTGAGGGAATTGAGTTACTGCGGAATAGATCCAAGAACCTGAATAATGGAGTTGCTACTAGTGAAAAGACTTCTTATCATCTCATCCATATTTCTCCTTGTACAGGATTGTTCCCTTTTTATCCTCTCCTTCCAAATAAATATACACCTTCCCTCCACCCTCCTTTCTGTAAAGAAACTCAAATACAGAAAATTCAAATGGACATTATTAACGTTCTCAGAAAAACTGTTTTGATGCCAACTAACACTGTCAAACGTGATGTTTATACAACAGTGGATATGGCTCTGTGAACAAATTCAAGGGTATCGGAAAGAATATACCGTGATGTATAGGAGTTTAAGATAGTGCTGGTCAAAATCTGCCGAAAATTAGATGTTCTTTGAAAAATAACTTTGAAATGTTAAAAAACTTCAACTCTACCTTGTTGGTCAAAATTTCCTCTTATTCCTTTTACTTGCACACTGCTGGCTCCGATTCTATAAACATTCTGTGCACGTGCTTACCTCTACATAAATGAGCAGTGGACTGAAGTTAAGCATGTGTGTATGTGTTTGCAGGAATGTTCCATAACTGCCATCTCTGTGCTCATAGTTTGCCAGGGTTATCTGCGCTGGGAGACCACAGATGAAGATGGGGGGTATGTGAACATGGGAAGAGTAAAACAGTTCATCCAGAGTGTATCAGTATGAAATTTGCATATGTAAACCCTTGAAGGTATTTTCAGAACTTCTCATCTTTTCCTAAGTTTCACTGAAACTTGAGGGGTTTTCTTGCTGCTAGAAACAGCACCATCTAGTGAGTAAAGAGAGGATGGTATCTTTTGTATACATAGGGATTTAACCATAAATTGACAACGCAAATGTTGATAAATGGATAAGCACAATGAGAACCTGAAGTAACTAGAGAACTCCCTGACTAGGAAGTTCGCACAGTTTTTAAGCTCCCTAATCATTGCAATACATCCTTGTCCTATCTGGTAACTGTGGAGGACCAGGAACTCTCTCTATAACCACTCCACAGACTCAAAACATATTATTTTCCAACTTTGCCAGAAATATCAAAACATTTTGTTTTTGTTTGACCGAAAAGGGATTAAGGTATCATTCCAGTTTTCTGAATTCCCTTTATCTGAGAATCCCAATTATCCCAATCCAGAGTGTTTCCCCCATGTAGCCCTGTGTTAGTTAATCATCAACTAATAATGTCTTAATTAGCCTCAAGCTCTTGTTTAGCGCTAATCATTGGATTTGTGTTTGTATAGTGGTTCTGAGCAGGTACCGAGACCTAATCTAATTTCAACAGCAAGAGAAGTTTGGCAGGACAAATTAAATTGTGTTTAATTTGAATTACTCAGCAGTAACTTGTGTCTACGATGGTTTTAATACAATTTTGGTGTTTTAATAAACTCAGAGTTGTTAGTTAGTTGATTTACTCTTTAATACAGTACAAAGTATTAAGCAGACACCAGTATTGCTGCCTTCTTCCCTCTATTTCTGTGTCAGTGACACTGCAGCTTAAAACAGCCCTTCTGTTTACCCAAATGCCCAGTTACCCAAACTTCTGGATGTCCCCCAGGCCATTTGGATAAATGGCAGTGTATTTAAAGTTATTTTTGGAACTGTCAGCAAACTGACAATCGTTTGCACAACTCTGTTCCTTAGTCACTAACGTATTTTTGAAAATCCCACCCTAAATGCCCAGGACACCACATTTTATAGTAGGTCTACTACAGTGCTCTGGATTACTGTTGCTGTAAAATATTGTACTTTTTTTTTTTCAAGTCACACTCTGGGAAATGTTTGTGCACTCCCGCATAGTCTTCACCTCTCTCCTGAGAAGAGAGGAGCAATCCAAAATACAGGTAAGTAGCAATTTTAGAGCTGAGATGCATCAAAGTTTCAATCCCTCTCACGGGTTTGAAGATATGATTCCTCATCATTGAGGATGAATGAATTATAAGAAGAGTCCTTGGCCAATCAAAGAAGTATGTTTCCATACCAACCAAAGTCCTCTGTTAATCCTCTGATGGATAGCAATATAAATGGTGCCCAGTGTTCTTCCATGTCCAGCATATTATAGAGCCATTGAATAAGAAACATCTCCAGTGTGCCCGTTCTGATCTTCTCAAGTAAATTACCATTCTTTCGTGGTTTCAGATTCTCACTTTAATGTTTAGCTCATGAATTTTAGTGTAAATGCACCATCAAAGACTAAAAAGTTATGTATGTTCTAAGTCAGCAATTTTTACATGCCTCTCTGTGAGAAAGGGCTACATTAGTAATAGTTGCAGTAAAAAAAATCAGTTTGGAAATCTAGGGTATGATTCACCATTGCAACAGTCCATTTTAGTTTGGTGTAACTGCATTGAATACCCTTATGGTATCACAGTGAGACTCCTAGACTTTTATGAATTAAACCCATACTTTGAATCACTGTATTTGCTAGTTCTACGAATTCAGCATCCCAAGGTACTCATTGCTAAAGCTAAAATTTAATCATGGCTATTTTTAGTAAAAGTCAAGAACCCCTGCTCCAACTCCTTTATGCTGGGGAAAGGGCAATAAACAAAATTTCATGGCTCCCTGACTGTCCATGACTTGTACTATATACCCCTGACTAAATCCTGGGTGTTCTGGGAGTCTCAGGGGATGCCGCTGGTGCTGGCGGGGCTCCGAGGTGCCCGCTGGTGCCGAGGTGGGGTGTACAGGACATCCGCTGGTAAATCCATGTCTTCCATGACCTCTGTGACAGACTCACAGTTTTACGCATTGCTGTATGTGCTCCAGAGGAAATTATCATACTCTATTGAGTTCCCTGGGGATTCGGGTTAGTCTTTGGATTCCAGTGGGAATTTACTGTCAGGCATTTCACTGATGGCAAGTGTTTGACTGGCACATCCTCTTTGGCATCCAATATGGACAGTTCTGTAACCAAACAAAAGAAATTGAGACAATAAAACAAGAGGAGACAGAGCGAAAATGTCAAAATGGCTTTTAAACCGCACTTTGCTCGTGCTTATCCCTTCTCCTCTTCTCTTAGTTTTAAGTAGAGATGGTCAAAACTTTTCCATGAAAATATTTAGTGGGAAAAAGCAGTTTTGTCAGAATCTAAACATTTGGCAATAACAGTTCAATGTTAACAATATTTTCAGATTTTGATGAATTCTAAACAAAACAAAATATTAACTATTTTTCAATATTTTTGTTACTGAAAAATCAAATTTCCATGGAAATCGACTAGGACTTTTTAGCCAGCTCTAGTTCTGATCTCTGAAGTTATGTGATTGCAGACAAGGTGAACTAGCTGGCTGTGTATGCACCTCAGTGCCATTCTGATACTCCCTTTCTGTGCCGTTGCCTTGACCTCCCTGGGTCTCAGCCTCCATGTATGAAATGGAAGTGCTATTTACTTACGTCTTTCAGAAGGGTGTGGTGGTGATTAATTGTACTGCAGTTCAATTATGGAGAACACTCTATAGACATTGGGGCCAGCTCTTCAGATGGTGTAAATCAACATACCTCCCAATGCATTGCTAGCCCTGTAATTTTCCCACTTTGCTCCGTGAAAACTGGCTGTGCTTGGTTCCTGCACCACAGGCTCTTATTACAGAGTAAGATGGAGAGGAAGCTACTTAGAGGTTCCTCACACATGTCCAGGGCAAGTGTACTGACACCTCCTTCCCTTACGTGCGCGGTCGGTGCAACTACAAACAAACTCTCCAGTAAGGTCACCGTCGGGAGTCTCAGAGCATGAGGGGGAAGCTGTTTTTCAGAGTATTGTTTTGGTGATAGTCCTTTTGCCATAAACAAAGAGTCGGAGCTTTACCCCTGCTCCAGCTCCTTTATGCTGGGTAAAAGGGTAGGAGCAGTGTAAATGGGGCCCCTAACACCCTGGATGTGGCTGGGAGACAATACTCTTAGTGAAGGAACTGAGGAAGACTGGTGCAGACACTTCATAGGGAGCGTAGCTATGGGACGGGGCTGTGATGGCATGACCACAATACTAGGGAGATACCCCGGCAGAGCAGCAGCCAATAAGTCTGTACGTGTTACTCAAGTGACAATAGAGCAGCGTACCTTGGAATCTTACTCCAAGTACTCTTAGATTGAGACCAAGATTTTTAAAGGTATTTAGGTGTTGCATCGCCTGAGTGGTTTAGGAGCCTAAGTCTCATTTTCAAAAGGGATTTAGGAACTTAGGAGACAAAAATCCCATTGACAGTCATTCACATGAGCCTCATCAATTTCATTTTTAAAAGTCTAAAGTAAATGTTTTGATTTTTTTCCCAAATGAAATATTGGAAGTCCTGTTCCATGGGATATTTTCATAGAATCATAGACTATCAGGGTTGGAAGGGACCTCAGGAGGTATCTAGTCCAACCCCCTGCTCAAAGAAGGACTAATCCCCAACTAACTAAATCATCCCAGCCAGGGCTTTGTCAAGCCAGGCTTTAAAAACCTCTAAGGATGGCGATTCCACCATTTCCCTGGGTAACCCATTCCATTGGGAAGGTTTATTAAACGAACAAACTTTGTTTGGATGTGGAATTATTATTATTTTTTAAAAATTGAAATTTCCTGTAGTACAGGAATTCTGGGGACCAACCAGCCATACCTGTGTCCTCCTACAGTCTCATTTACTGTGTCGTCGTGTTCACCTCCTACCCACTTCTCCCTTTACCTTTTCCATCTCTGCCTCACCCCACCTTGAGTAACACAAAACTCCTTCAAAATGGGGAGTGGTGACATGTTTAATAGCCATCTTCCAATCGAGCTGCAAACCCTGTGCCAAGCTCTGCCCTTTGTGACAGCTGTACCTCCCCAGCTACTGCAGTGGGGTGGCTCAGGTCTGAGAGCAAAATTTACCCCACTGTTTTAATGTATAAACCAAACCAAAATCCAACCAATAAAAAAAAATATGGACATGCTTTAATATTTGCTGAGTAAATCTGAGTAGTGGAAAGCAACAAAAATGTTAGTGTGCATGAATCTGATTATACCAAGACAGGGGTTAAGGAAAATGGTGGTAGAGGTGCATTTGTAATTAGGCAAGTTCTTTTATCTCATTTTCCCCTCCTAGCTGAATAACTTGTATTTTGTCTTTATGGAACATAAATATAGCTGTGGGTGAACAGGTACACACCCTGAACATTCCATACCTGCACAGGAAACGCACCTAGGTGGGCTTTCAATTCTTATCCTTTGTGTCACTTTGAATTCTGATTTTAAGGTCAGCAGGGACTATTCAAAATGAGATGTGGTCATCGAATCTCACCTCCTACATAACACAGGCCAGAGAAGCTCAATCACTAATTTCTACATGAAGCCCAATTTTCTCGTTCTTGCTTTTACCGTCTGCTGTTTGCTGGGGGATACAGTAGTCATGCATTAAGGTTCTGATCTAACCAAAGCCCACTGAAAGCTTTCCTTTGATTTCCCTGAACTTTGAATCCATCCCTTCTGAGCTTTGGATGAGTGTGTTATCTAACATGGTGATGTCCCACCCAAGTGTTTGAAGGATATTTCATAGTGCTTGACTGGGAGATCCAGAATCACAGCAGTGTCACTTTCTCAGTGATGGTTTTCAGTTTCTTTTCGCTCTTCATGAAATTATTGTTAATTGCTTAAAAAACTGAGATAGGCTCCCATCACCAAGTTCAGAGCCAAATCCAGTTACACGTTTTCCATTCGGGGTCTTGGGTCACTCCATAAAAAACACAGATGCCAGTTATAACTATCAGATCTTGCTCTAAATTTTCTCAAAGTTCAAAGTGTTGATTCAAGCTCATCTCTGTTCAGCAGTTATTTACCTGTAGAAATAAAGAAGGGGGACAAGCAATATAGTATTAGTTGCAATTGCCAGTAGGGCTGTGTTACAAGACAACGCGCTTAGCTTTAGGCATGTACTGAAGTGCTCTCCTGAATTGAGGGGCTTGTGCACACAGGGGTTTTAAACTGAATCAAATCGAGTTAATCTAGTTTGAAAATGCTTGCGTACAAACACAATGTATCACTGTGCACTAACTCTGCTTTTATCACAAACTCTGGAATCCTCTTACAAAGTGGACTAGCTTTGCTTCAGATTGAATTAGTTTGCTCTTTTGTTCATGTACACGCAATTGCTGTGCACCACTATTTGCATGCTGCCAACAGCTATCCCACAGGGCTTTGCATGTTGACCATTCCTGACCTATCCATTTACCTGTGTGCTCTCCTGCTTTGCTTTTCAGATCCCATGATCGCTTACTATCTCTGAGAGTCCCAAAGAATGGGAAGAGTCTCAGGGAGGTGACTTCTGTCTGGAATATGAACAATAAGCGACTGTTCTTTTTCCAATGAGGAGCAGATGGGATCCCTGACAGCATTTCGCCATGCGTTAGCCATTTCTGTGGGAACATCGCTGGCTACTCAAACTGCTGAGCCAGTCTCTGAACCTCAGCCTCCCACCCATGGTTAAGGCTTTCTTCCTTGCCCTCATGAATACTGTGCAGAACACAACATGCCGCTATAATGGTCGAAATGTTTTTTTCTGCTTCCAACCTATTGCATGATCAGCACCATCAGCCTTTCAAATGGCCAAATGCACGTTCGGCTACTAGCCGGCAGCTGCTCAGGCAATAGTTAAAACGTTGCTTCCTTCCAAGTGGCCTGTGTGTTGTTTCATTAGCCAGGCCATCAGAGGATAAGCCAGTTCTCCCATAAGAAACAGACTAACCTCCACACCATTAATGTCCAAGTGATCCTAGGGGCAAACCATCCTTTCTCCATTCATCTAAATAGTACTGAGTTCCAAAAGACCCTAGCATCCAGACCACCTTGCATTTATGTTTGTAAATCTGCTATGATGGTCTACCCGTCCTTGGCACACCATGGAGAAATTACCCTTTCTGTGTATATATTCTGCACCCTGGCAGGAGGTAGGACATAGGCAAATGATAGGCACATGGATTGCATCAGTTGTCCGTGGGAAACCCCATATATGCAAATCTATTGATAGATTATTTATTTAATAAGCACTGCCCAACTGTATGACCCAGTTAGACATCACCTTGTCACTGGCATAGTAGGCCTGCATGAGAATGGCCCCAACAGTCGATCGCCCCATGCTGAACTGGTTGGCTACACCAATTGGAATTGATGATATTCTTGGATGGCCAACTTCCAAATATCAATGGCTACCCAGTTCTCCACAGGTTTGGGGCCCCACATGTTGGTATGCTGTTCCTTACACTCCAGGGTCAGTCCTGCACAGAACTCAAACAAGGTAGCCATCCCCATCCTGAAGTTTTTTCACCACTGTGCTGGTTGTCCCACGTCTGCAGAACAAATCCTCTCCCACCAACCCATGCGGAACACTGTGTTGGTGATCCAGGATCTGGTCCTCTTATTCCAACAGCTCAGTGTCATACTGTTCATCCTCTTCATCCTGCTGCCACCACCACAGAGTGTCCTCCTCCTGCTGTTGCTGCTGCCGCTGTAAACTATTCTTCTGCTCCTGCATGTTCTGCTTGGTGGTGCAATGGGAGAATTCTAATGCCTAATTCATCCCTCTTTGACTGCTGTAATACAGCCGGAGTAGCCTCTGTGTATTCGCATTTGTCACCATAGTGGCCTAAAGCATTTTAGGGTCCCTGCTCACAGAAAGCAATTCAAAAATGACACAAGCCCACCAAGAAAAGCAGTATGGGGCAGAGACAGTAGAATAATGGGATTTTTTTAAAATTGAACCCAGCTGGCGTCCCACAATTTACAGCAAAAACAGTCCCAGGAGGCACGCTGCTCAGCAGTGAAGCGAAGGACCTTAGTGTATACCCCTGGAGACCGCTGTGCCCTCGATTTGCAGCAAACTGCCTCTGAGTGTTCACATCATGTGAATTGAAAACAGAATAGGTGTGTGCATGCCATTTGTGTGACTGGCATATGGTGGGTTACCTGACACTCATCAAAAAGCTTCCAATTAAACCCACTGTGCAAGCACACCCAAGGTCTGGATCAGGTTCATGACCTGTAGTATGGAGAGAGCTCAGTGTGAGGCTTATAAGTAATGCTTCTATAGTCCATCTTCGGGAAATGGAGAGTGGGAAATAAAGAGATTAGGAGTCTTTCCCCTCGTATATTGGCTGTAAATATCTGTGTCCTCTGTGCTCCAAGACACTGCAAAGGAGGACAAGGCAGCAGGAGATGGAAATGACATTGCTTTAATAGAAAAAAATATTCCAGCAAGTTGTTTTTATATGACTTCAATTGATATATATCTCTATCCTGCAGAGATGTAAAGGAAGAACATATGAACATAAGAATGCAGAGACATAAAGGAAGAACATAAGAATGGCCCTACTGGGTCAGACCAAAGTTCTATCTAGCCCAGTATCCTGTCTTCCAGCAGTGGCCAGTGCCAGGTGCCCCAGAGGGAATGAACAGAACAGGCAATCACCAAATGATCCATTCTGTGTCTCTCATTCCCAGCTTCTGGCAAACAGAGGCTAGGGATACCATTCCCGCCCATCCTGGCTAATAGCCATTGATGGACCTATCCTCCATGAATTTATCTAGTTCTTTTTTGAACCCTGCTATGGTCTTGACCGTCACAACATCCTCTGTCAAGGAGTTCCACAGGTTGATTGTGCATTGTGTGAAGAAATACTTCATTTTATTTTTTTAAACCGGCTGTCTATTAATTTCATTTGCTGACCTATAGTTCTTGTGTTATGAGAAGTAGTAAACACTTCCTTATCTAGCCGTCTCTTTTCCAAGCTGAAAAACTCCCAGTCTTATTAATTTCTCCTCATATGGAAGCTGTTCCATACCCCTAATCATTTTTGTTGCCCTTTTCTGAACCTTTTCCAATTCCAATATATATTTTTTGAGATGGGACGACCACAGCTGCATGCAGTATTCAAGATGTGGGCGTACCATGGATTTATATAGAGGCAACATGATATTTTCTGTCCTATTAGCTATCCCTTTCTTAATTATTCCCAGCATTCTGTTCGCTTTTTTGACTGCTGCTGCACATTGAGTGGATATTTTCAGAGAACTATCCAAAATAACTCCAAGATCGCTTGAGTGGTAACAGCTAATTTAGCCTCCATCATTTTATATGAATAGTTGGGATTATGTTTTCCAATGTGCATTACTTTGCATTTATCAACATTAAATTTAATCTGCCATTTTGTTGCCCAGTCACCCAGTTTTGAGAGATCCTTTTGTAGCTCTTCACAGTCTGTCTGGGTCTTAATTATCTTTAGTAATTTTGTATCATCTGAAAAATTTGCCACCTCAGTGTTTACCCCGTTTTCCAGATCATTTATGAACAAAATAAAGAACAGTAAAACACCAGTGAAATCCCCAAAAATAGAGAGGCAGGATGGTCCTGTGGTTAGATCACTAGCCTAATACTTGGATATTACAAACACCTGCATTGCCACACACTTTCTGTGTGACCTTGGGCAACTCACTAAGCGTATGCCTACACTGCCAAAAAGGGTGTGTTCTTAACTCAAGCTAAAATAGCAGTGAAGACATAACACCTCAAGTTAAAGCATCTCAGGGAACTAGGGGCTGAATTCAAGTGGCTAACCCAAGTTAAAAGTCAAGTTGTCATGTCTTCACTGCTATTTTAACCTGGGTTAGTTAACCTCAGCTAAGAATACACCTTAGATATATGCTTAATCTCTCCATGCATCGGATCCCCATCTGTAAAATGGGGAGAGTAGAATTTCCCTATTTCGCAGAGGTGTGGAGGATAACTATAGTGATGATTGTGAGGTGCCCAGATAGTATAATAATGGTGCCATGCAAGAATCTTTGATAAATAGAAGTTCCTGCAATTTCATATCTGGCAAACTGAACATGGCTCGTTCATTCCATGTCCACCCTCAGACACTGGGTAAGGAAGCAGTGAGATGAGACTCATGGTGTTCTGCTGAAATCTCTTTGCTTTGTGTCCTCATCCTCCCTCCCACCCATCCCACCATTTCATCTCTTTTGTCTACCTGCCATGTCCTGGCTGGCATCCGGACTCAGAGCTCTCTGGGGAAGGAACTGTCTTCTTTGTTAAGTTGTCTGTAAAATGCATAATGGGCTAGTAACACAGCACATCTATAAAACAATCGTTCATTCACCACAAACCCTTCCTTCCATGCATGCTGCAGTTTCTGCATGGCTGCTAAAATGTTAGGACTTGATTTGCCTTTTATGTATCCAGCAAACCCTCTAAAAAGTGAACTGGGGTCTAATCTTTTTCTCATCCACACTGTGTGTATGACCTGAGGGGCAGAGTCCAGCAGCCCTCCTAAAAATAGAGCTGGGAAACAGAACTGCATTTCTTCTGTTCAAAATGCCCAAAGGAGACCTTCTGAGATTAAAAATATTTTTGAGACAAAGCCAAATTGCACAAAGGATTAGCTAAAGATGTATTGCAAGCTGCTGACTGTGTTGTGTGCTCTGTTCTGGAAAGGATCTGGGTGGGGAAAAATATTTATCAGTTTTTCTCAAACTCTAGCCGTACTGAATAAAATAGATTCCTTGGTCTCAACAAAATGCTGCACATGCCAAGGTTGGCAAACCATTCTTTTCTTTTAAGTATGTGCAAAGTTAACAAGCTCATGGAACAAAGTAAGAGAGACACTGCCAGACCCTCAGCTGGGGTAAACCAGCATCGTCTAGCTGAGGTTATGGAGACCTGAAACAAAAAAGAACAGCTCAGCAAGGGGGAAATTTGATTGCTTAATGGAAACTCCAATTCTAAAATGGGCATGAACTCTGACATACAAGCTGAAGACTTTAAAATGGGTCTAAAATGGAGAAGTTATAGTTGCCTACGGCGAAAAGGCTCAGAGGCTGGCAGAGAACCTAAGAAGCTTTTTGAAAAGGGGGATACAAGTGCTAGACCTGCTTCTTTCCTCCTCCAGCACATAGTGACCTCTGTTCTGTAAAGAAAGGGTACTCGTCTTCCAGTATTAATCTTACAAATAACAGCTAACAGTATTTTCACCTTTCATTTAAGGATGTCAAATGAACGGACAAATGTAGGTAGTTCAATTGAACTAGAGCTAGTCAAAAAGATGCCAATTATTTTTCACAGAATATTTCACAATATTTTTTGTTTCTTCTCAAATTTTCTGCAAATTTTTGGGAGGGGTTCTGATGAAGAACTGGTTACTGAAAAAAGGTTTTGGTTTTGAAACCAATTTTCAGTAAAACTGGTTGGGTTTTGGTTGCACTTTTTGGCTTCTTTCAATCCCAAAACTGGTGGAGGGGGTCCCAAAAATATGTTTGTATTGAAAGCTTCTGGTTTTTATTTCAATTTTGTTGGTCAAAAATTCAGAAATTTTCTCAAGGAAATTGAAAATTGCCCATGAAAATGTCACTTCTAAAATGGGCATAACCTCTTTGATACACAGACTAAACATTTTAAAGCTATAATTGTCTAAAAAGACTTTCCACATTCTCTTCATTTTGGTTGAAAAACTGTTTTCTTAGGGGAGAAATGCTTTCACAAAAAAATTCAACAGCTTTACATTGACTTCATTTTAAAAATGAAAAAATTGAGGTACAGAGAAAATTTGAATTGGCTACATTCACACCACTGAGCAGGGAGCAGTCCCACTAATTTCCTGTTCTCTGCAGTACCCACTAGATATGCTCCCCTAGAGCATATAACTTGAACTAAGTGAATAATTTATTTTTTATTTTTGGTTCAGGTGCCAAATCGAAAAACCTGAGAAAAAAAACCTGGTTCACACTGAAATTTTTTTTTTCTGACAAACAAAAAATTGGAAAAAAATTCTTTTGGGTCAAACACATTTCGTTTGACATTTTTTTCCATTTTTTGTTTAGTTTTTGAATGGTTTTATACTTTTGTTTGTTTTTTTAAATAAGTATACCTAAATTTGAAAATGAAACATTGTTTTGAAACAAAAAGTCCAAATGTTTCAAAACAAAATAGTCAAAACAAACAATTTCAACCTTTCATTTTTTTTCTGGCTGAAACTATTAAACAAGTTCAAACCATATTTGCAAATAGTTTGATGCCCTGAAATAAACATTTTTCAGTGAATTTACTAATCAGTGAAAAAAAAATCTGTAAGAACCTTAAACTATTGTCTACAGTAACAATACATGAGGGGTAAATGTAATCCCTAGCAGCTAAAGAGCCTCCTGTGAAATAGATTTTATCACAAGAATTCAGAGTTGGGTAGTCTGGGTTGTAGTGGAAGTGGATATAGGAAGAATATTATTATCCAATAAGTGTATTTCTTAGAACAACTGGCAGTTGCAAAGCAGGACAAATTTGGTAGCTAAAGATGAAAGGTGGAAAAAGTGACTTGTTGCTAAATTCTTGTTAGTCCAGTCAGCTTTCATTAACTTGTGAAACCTGATTTGTAGGCACACGTACTAGTGGATGAGTCAACTCTTAGTCTTATTGCTTATATAAAAACAATAATAGCCTTTGTTTACAGGAATGTTGGATGTTCTTAGCTTACCTCCATCATTTCAGTGCAAGGAGATTGCATTGAAATCCTTCCATCTGTTAACATTTGGAACTCATATTGTGTATTTACTAATGAGTATCATTATTTTCCTTGTATTTATTTATGATTTGAAGTTGTGTGCCACAGGACTGTGTGTTCAGACAGAGCTATAGCAAGTGCCTTTTACCCATTAGGCTTAAGATTTATTGCTTAGACTAAAGGCTGAGTCGTTCAGTTCACATATACTTCAGTTCTGGAAGATAGGAGCAGCAGCAGCAAATGAGATGTAAAATTATACATAACACATTCTTAAAAGAATTAAGCATGCTCTATATTCTAAAGGGTGTGGTTTACCACCTTCATTTTTTAAGCAGTGGCTCTCTAGAATTTGTTTTAAATATTAGAAAACCAGAGTCTTGTTTATGTAAAAGAGTTTTGTATATTTTAGAATGCATAAAATAATGTATAATAAACAGAAATAGACCCTGTTTCATCAAAAAAGGAAATGCCTCATAATGGAAGTATTTTGATATGCCATTGTGGTCCCTCATAGGAGTTGTACTTGGGTAGCCTCAAATCCCCTTCTCTTCTATGGGCTGGGCTCCTAAACTGGATTGCATCTCCCATGGTGCAGCATGGCCAGGGGCTTCCGTTAGCACCACCTCCCTTCACCAACAGGAGAGACTGTGGTGGAAGTTTATTTGTTTTCACCAGAAGTTTGTTTGGTGTGTTGGTGTGTGTGTGTGTGTGTGTGTGTGTGTGTGTGTGTGTGTGTGTGTGTGTGTATTTTCCAGTCTGCTCTAATGCAAACCCAGCCATGTATCTAAGACAATCCTTCCCATGATGAAATGGTGCATCTGCTCTACAGATGAGGCTCAACTGCAGACTTGGCTCTGAGCTCTCGTGAACATCAGGGCAACTTGGATTTAGATCTAATGATGAGTTTGAGGTTTAAGCTTATCTCTAGTTACATGTTTCAGTGTTTTCTTATTAGTAGCTTGCTAGCTATTTAAGTGAATGAGTACCGATTCTTAAGAATGGCCCACAGAACTAGAATGAAAGGAGGGAATGGACTTTGGGTAGATCTAGGCTGAGGCAAGTGTGAGGGGTACGTGAAAGAGCAGTGCCATTCCACAGCATGTTCCTCCATTTGCAGGATCCCACAAAAGCCCTCTGTGGGTGCTCCACAGGGTCTGGCTCCATAGATAGAGGTGGGTTGAGCTGTGAGGGCTAAGGGTCAGTATAAGTTACCGTTGAGCCCATTGGCTTGAATTTACCCCAGTTCCCTCAATATTCATCTCCCCCCAGCTAGCTGCAGCTGGTGGGGTGTTGGGAGGCAGTGCTGAGACACAGGCAATGTGTGGGTGTCAGGCACTGAACCCTCTGATACTGCCAGGGGTCCAACCTTGAGACAGAAACTCAGCAAGTCTAAACATCCAGGGTTTCCCCTTCTCTCTAAGGAATAACCTGTGTTGAGGACATTCTGACCCTGAATCATACAGATACAGAGCAGCAACAAACATGTTAAAATACAAGGTCTGTAATACAGTCCTTGCTTCATCAAAAGTAAGGAGACAATCTGAGTGTGAATGATATGTGGTGGAGATGCTCAAAAGTTCCATGCACCAGAGAAACAGAAGAAGGGTTTTTTCTGTGTAACTTCTGAAGCAGATGTTGCCACTTTTGCCACTGCACCTTTCTCAAACATCTTCACTGGAGAGTGATGCACAAGAGGCAGAATTGTCCAGTAGATAAGGCCGGACTAGGAATCAGGTGATCTAGGTTCTACACCTCTGCTGTTCCACCATGAGCAAGTGACTTCACCTCTCAGCCTCTCTTTCTCTTCCCAATGTTGGAGTGTCTCATCCAGTTAGATGTAAACATTTTAGCAGGGACTGTCTCATTGTGAGTCTGCACAGTGCATAGCACAATGAGTCCCTGATTTCAGTTTGACTTGTAGGAACTTACCATCATAATGATGCACAGCAACATTGGATCAATGCCCTATGATATCAAAACCACAATGGAATATGACAATGTAGCTGATATGTCTGGTGTAGTAGCTAGTGGCAGATTTTCACCATCACATGTGGCACAGTAAACAGCAGTGAATGGGTTAACGAAAGCTTTCCCCGCTAAGCCTTAGTTTAATGAAGCAATAATTTCTCAGTGTTGCCACTTTGCCTATGTGAATGAAAGCAGTGGCCAAGGGGCGAGGCAGTGATGTGGTACTTGTAGGAAATCTGTTTGTTATACAGCGGGCCCAGTATATAGGGACACTGTTTGCACTGTATAATTATTTAATAAAGTAACTCAGAAATCTTGCTTACCCGTGACTAATATGCAGTCATTCTTTACACACTTACATGTATTCTTTTCTGTTATTCAAAGATGCACCTTATGTTTCCATTCACTCACATTTTACTATGCAGCTTTTTAAAGTAAATAATAAAACCTAGGTCTTATATAGTGCTTTTCATCAGTAGATCACCTAGTCCAACCCCCTGCTCAAAGCACGACCAATCCCCAGGCAGGTTTTTGCCTCAGATCTCTAAATGGCCCCCTCAAGAGTTGAATTCATAATCTTGGGTTGAACAGGCCAACGCTCAAACCACTGAGCTATCCCTCCCCTTTGAAGGCCTTTACAAAGTAGGTAGTATGGCTTTTATATATTTAAGGGCAGAAGGGTCTGGTTGGGAAGCATGACTTAGTGGTCACAGCCACAACCCCAGACTGCCAAGGGCAGTATGAGGAGGGGAGCCTGGGCCCTCTCACTCCACCAGGCTCTGACCCAGGGCCCCTTGGGCTACCAGTAACTTGGCAACCAAGACTACTTAAGGCTGTTCTCCCTGGGCCTCTTCCTCTTGTCTCCCCACCTGGGGTCACCTCAGTCCAAGGCCTTCGCCTGGTGGGAAAATCCACATCACAAGAAAGCAAGTGGGAGTTGCCACTATCCAGGGCTGCTGGATACTTCCCTCTCTGCTTGTGTCTGCAGAGCGTCCTCCCTTTCCTCATGTAGGGCTCCTCTGGGCAGCTGGGTCAGAGCCTTTAGGTTTAGGTTGATTTTGCTCTGCTCTGCTCTGCTAGAGCTGTGGGCTGCATGTCTGCTCACCTTCAGCACCACTCCCCAACTGAGCTAATTTGCTGCCTTTTCATTCCTCCAGCAGATGGAGCATTTGCTGCAGGCGTGATGGGGTGGGGCTGGCTGAGCCCAGAATGAGCCCGTAAGCCCTTGTGGTCGGTGGGGGGTTTGTACACCCCATCACACAACACTAGGATCATCTAGTCTGATCTCCTGCATAACACAGGCCAACAATGCTCACCCAGTGATTCTGCATCTGCTTCAATGGCACATCTCTTTGTGGTATGTCTATACTGGAGTCAGGAAGCGTGTTTTCAGCATGCAGGCAGACCTGGGCTAGCTTTGATCAAGCTATCTCACTGAAAAAAGCAATGAAGCTACGGCACCATGGGCAGCACACAGGCTAGCCACCTGAGTATGTACCTGAGATCCCAAGTGGGCTTGTACTCGGGTGGCTAGCCCATGCCACTTCCTGTGCTGCTGTGGATTCAGTATTTAATCTATACAATAAATCCCTTTATGGATTGTCTGATGCTTAGAGCGGGGGCAGAATTAGGAGTAAAGGCTCCCCTGAGTTATAACTGAAGCTCTCTCCCAGACTTGTTTTGAGATATTGGATAAATGCCTGAACTTTTCTTTGCCTCTGTTTCCCTATCTCTAAAATGGAAAAATATGTTACCCGCCTTTGTAAAATCATTCATCCTCAGATGGATGGGAAATCCTTAGGAAGAAGTACAATAAACTCTACCTCTCAGAGGTGCTGAGTCATTCGTTAATGCTTGTTAAACAGTTTTGAGAACTTGAAAGGCAATAGGTAAGTACAAAGATGGATTTTTTTGCTTGACAAATATAGAAAATAAAGACTCTAGCCAAATCGTAGGTACTACAAATGTAATGGGGCTATAGAGCCCCTTATATTTGGACTGATTTCTGGTGTAACAGACACAAAGAGAAATGCTGTCTCATCCCCTTACTCGTTTGCTCTAACACATTTTTAGGCTGAGATTTTGAAAAACCATTTACAGTGTTGAGATGCCCAATACCTAGGGTGACCAGACAGCAAGTGTGAAAAATCGGGACGGGGGTGGGGAGTAATAGGAGCCTATATAAGAAAAAGACCCCAAAATCGGGACTCTCCCTATAAAATCAGGACATTGGTCACCCTACCAATACCTTTAATTTTAATGGGATTTGGGTGTCCCACTCCCTCAGGCAACTTTGAAAATCTCAGCTTTATTGTTTCTTGCACAGAAGGGTTGGAGTTTAGTTTGGAGTTTGAACCAGGTTTATTCCCCTACTCACAAAATGGTCCCGATTTCTTCCTTTCTAGCCTCATCATGTTCATTTTCCACTGAACAATTACTTTTCATGTCTGAAGTGTTCATTTGTATCCTCTTATTAGACAATTACTATCGTCATTTCCCTCAACACCCCCATATTGCTATAATATGTATATGCAATATAGTGAAACACTGATGTTTTAGCTTCTCTGTTTTGTTTCACTTCTCACCTACCAAAGTGACCAACCAGCTTGTCTGAAAGCCATTTGGAACACAGTCCCCTGGAAAGGAATTTGATGTTGATCCTTTGTGTTACAAATACCTTCCTATTCCTCTTCTGTCTCTTGGCTCTGTACTTGGCATAAGTTACCTATAGTTGCCTCTGCCTCAGCTGATGATGAAGTGAATCTGTTTTAGTCATGTGTGACTCTCTGACTCCTTCTCCCCATCGTATTCAGGATTTAAATGTTCAGGGCCAGCATCTCCTCTCACAGCAGTGTAAATCAGGAGTATCCCCACTGAGGCCAATGAGAACTGAGCCATCAATATTTAAAGTAAGATCTCGAAAATTGTTTTTCCCATCCCAGATGTGTGTGAAGGGATGCAGGTTAGTATATTCTCTACTCCAAAATATCCTCGATATTTTTTTAACAAAGATAAAAATTCACTTTTTTCACACCCAAAAAAACCTTAGATCCTTTTCTCTTCATTTTAATCTCATGGAAAGCAAACAAATAACGTTTTTGGCACTTCTTTACTGCTTATCCCTTATGAATAACTACAAGTGATTCCAAATTTTGCATCTCATAATAGTGCTAACACAGGAGGAGACTTACAAGACTGCAATGGCAATTAGAAACCCAGCTCCCATTTACTTCCAATGTGAATTGGACACTTAACTGCCCTTTGTGTCTTTGAAGAAGCTACACCCTACAACATTTTAGTCCATTACTTTTGGAATCCTGTAAAATTTTTTTAAATAAGTGATGAAATATAGGTATGTGTATAATGTTGGATCTGTAGTACAATGATCACCATTAAAGCCTTTGGAATTGCCTCTATTTATTTGTAGATCTACCTACTTACTCCCCTCCCCACACCAGTATCTGACCTTTTGCATCCATAACATTGCCTTGCTATTCCCTGTGCTAAGGACATTGTAAGTATAGAGAGTAGTGTGTGAAATTCACCCGCCTGCGGAGATTGTTCAATGGATGTGGACCAATTACATCCTACTTCTGCCCTCAAATAGCTGTGATTAAAAGGATGCAAGTCCTGGTGAGAACACTCTGCATGGGGGTGAATTTCACCCATTACACACACCACTGTGATGTTACTTTCAAAGATGAAAATGTAAAGATTTTAGTAGTGACTGAAGCAAAAGGAAAAACTCTACCATGACTGGAGCATTGTCATGGGTGGCTATAAACTGTTCAGGAAGGAGAGGCAGGAGAGGAAAGGTGGAGGAGTTGAACTGTATATAAGAGAGCGGTATGACTGCTCAGAGCTCCACTATGAACCTGGAGAAAAGCCTGTAGAGAGTCTTTGGGGTAAGTTTAGAGATGAGAGCAACAAGCATGCTGTCATGGTGGGCGTGTGCTACAGACCACCAGACCAGGGGGATGAGGTGGATGAGGCTTTCTTTGGACAATTAACTGAAGTTTCCAGAACACAGGCCCTGGTTCTAATGGGGGACGTCAATCACCCTGACATCTGCTGGGAGAGCAATACAGCGGTGCACAGACAATCCAGGAAGTTTTTGGAGATTGTTGGGGACAACTTCCTGGTGCAACTACTGAAGGAACCAACCAGGGGCCATTCTCCTCTTGACCTGCTGCTCACAAACAGGGAAGAA
The DNA here is from genome assembly GCF_016161935.1 of Mauremys reevesii. Lineage (NCBI taxonomy): Eukaryota > Metazoa > Chordata > Testudines > Geoemydidae > Mauremys > Mauremys reevesii. Next base: position 128,476,565 of record NC_052628.1, read on the forward strand.
TTGGTAGGGGAAGTAGAAGTGGGTGGCAGCTGGGCAGCAGTGACCATGAGATGGTCGAGTTCAGGATCCTGACAAAAGGAAGAAAGGAGAGTAGCAAAATACAGACCCTTTCAGAAGCAAACTTTGACTCCCTTAAGGAACTGATGGGCAGGATCCCCTGGGAGGCTAATATGAGTGGGGAAGGAGTCCAGGAGAGCTGGCTGTATTTTAAAGGCTTATTGAGGGTGCAGGAACAAACTACCCCAGTGTGCAGAAAGAATAGCAAATATGGCAGGAGACCAGCTTGGCTTGACAGTGAAATCTTCTATGAGCTTAAACACAAACAAGAAGTTTACAAGAAATGGAAATTTGGACACATGACTAGGGAGGAGTATAAACATATTGCTCAAGCATGCATGGGTGTAATCAGGAAGGCCAAAGCACAACTGGAGTTGCAGCTAGCAAAGGATGTGAAGAGTAACAAGAAGGGTTTCTACAGGTATGTTAACAACAAGAAGAAGGTCAGGGAAAGTGTGGGACCCTTAATGAATGGGGGAGGCCACCAAGTGAGAGATGATGTGGAAAAAGCTGAAGTACTCAATGTTTTTTTTGCCTCAGTCATTCACAGACAAGGTCAGCTCCCAGAGTGCTGCACTAGGCAGCACAGTATGGGAAGGTGGTGAGCAGCCCTCAGTGGTGAAAGAACAGGCTAAGGACTATTTAGAAAAGTTGGACATGCACAAGTCCATGGGTCCAGATCTAATGCATCCGAGGGAGCTGAGGGAATTGGCTGATGTGATTGCAGAGCCATTGGCCATTATCTTTGAAAACTTGTGGCAATCGGGGGAGGTCCTGTACAATTGGAAAAAGTCAAATCTAGTGCCCGTCTTTAAAAAAGGGAAGAAGGAGACCCAGGGAACTACAGCCTCACCTCAGTCCCTGGCAAAATCATGGAGCAGGTTCTCAAGGAAACCATTTTGAAGCACTTGGAGGAGAGGAAAGTGATCAGGAACAGTCAACATGCATTCACCCAGGGCAAGTCATGCCTGACCAACCTGATTGCCTTCCATGAGGAGATAACTGGCTCTGTGGATGAGGGGAAAGCGGTGGATGTGATATATCTTGACTTTAGCAAAGCTTTTGATTTGGTCTCCCACAGTATTCTTGCCAGCAAGTTCATAGAATCATAGAATCATAGAATTCAAGATCAGAAGGGACCATTATGATCATCTAGTCTGACCTCCTGCAAGATGCAGGCCACATAAGCCGATCCACCCACTCCTGAACTAATTCTCTCCCTTGACTCTGCTGTTGAATGCTCCAAATCATGATTTAAAGACTTCAAGAAGCAGATAATCCACCAGCAAGCGACCCCTGCCCCATGCTTCGGAGGAAGGCGAAAAACCTCCAGGGCCACTGCCAATCTACCCTGGAGGAAAATTCCTTCCCGACCCCAAATATGGCGATCAGCTGAACCCCGAGCATGTGGGCAAGACTCTCCAGCCAGACCCTCTGGAAAAGGCTAACAATATCCCAACATTGACCCTTTGTACTAATTACCAGTGTGGCACGTTATTGACCTATTGACTAAACCCGTTATCCTATCATATCATCCCCTCCATAAACTTATCCAGCTTAATCTTAAAGTCATGGAGGTCCTTCGCCCCCACTGTTTCCCTCGGTAGGCTGTTCCAGAATTGCACTCCTCTGATGGTTAGAAACCTTCGTCTAATTTCAAGCCTAAATTTCCTGACTGACAATTTATATCCGTTTGTCATCATGTCCACATTAGCACTGAGCTGAAATAATTCCTCTCCTTCCCTGGTATTTATCCCTCTGATATATTTAAAGAGTGCAATCATATCTCCTCTTATCCTTCTTTTGGTTAAGGAAAACAAACCGAGCTCCTCAAGTCTCCTTTCATACGACAGGCTTTCCATTCCTCGGATCATTCTAGTGGCCCTTCTTTGTACCCGTTAAAACAGTATGGGCTGGATGAATGGACGATAAGGTGGGTAGAAAGCTGGTTAGATTGTCAGGCTCAATGGGTAGTGATCAACGGCTCCATGTCTCGTTGGCAGCCGTGATCATGCGGGGTTGGACCTGTGGCTGGTTTTGTTCAACATCTTTTTTAATTATGTGGATGATGGGATGGATTGCACCCTCAGCAAGTTCACAGATGACATTAAGATGGGAGGAGAGATAGATACACTGGAGGGTAGGGATGGGGTCCAGAGTGACCTAGGCAAATTGGAGGATTAGGCCAAAAGAAATCTGAGGAGGTTCAACAAGGACAAGTGCAGAGTCCTGCACTTAAGACAGAAGAATCCCATCCACTGCTACAGGCTGGGGACGGACTGGCTAAGCAGCATTTCTGCAGAAAAGGAGCTGGGGATTACAGTGGATGAGAAGCTGGATGTGGGTCAGCAGTGTGCCCTTGTTGCCAAGAAGGCTAACGACATATTGGGCTGCATTAGTAGGAGCGTTGCCAGCAGATCGAGGGACGTGATAATTCCCCTCTATTCGGCACTGGTGAGGCCACATCTGGAGTACTGCATCCAGTTTTGGGCCCCACACTACAAGAAGGATGTGGACAAATTGGAGAAAGTCCAGTAGAGGGCAACAAAAATGATCAGGGGGCTGGGGCACATGACTTACGAGGAGAGGCTGAGGGAACTGGGCTTGTTTAGTCTGCAGAAGAGAAGAGTGAGGGGGGATTTGATAGTAGCCTTCAACTACCTGAAAGGAGGTTCCAAAGAGGATGGAGCTCGGCTGTTCTCAGTGGTGGCAGATGAGAGAACAAGTTGCAGTGGGGGAGGTTTAGGTTGGATATTAGGAAACACTATTTCACTAGGAGGGTGGTGAAGCCCTGGAATGGGTAACCAAGGGAGGTGGTGGAATCTCCTTCCTTAGATGTTTTTGAGGCCTGGCTTGACAAAGCCCTGGCTGGGATGATTTAGTTGGGGCTGGTCCTGCTTTGAGCAGGGGGTTGGACTAGATGACATCCTGAGATCTCTTCCAACCCTGATATTCTATGATTCTAACAGACAAGGCTCCCAGTGCAGCATCAATTGAGAAAGCAAGCAAAAAGACATAAACCTTCCTACATATTTATCCCTCAGGTTCAGATCTTGAAGCTTTTGCTCTGTTAAAGCTCCCCTTGACTTAGGGTACGTCTACACTGTAGTCACACACTGTGATTTCAGCTTGTGTAGACATACCCACGTTAGCTTTAATCTAGCTAGCTCAAGTACTGGAGCAGTGTGTGGCTAGCTTGCACTAAACCCTATGCTACTGCATCTTGGCTGGTACCTGAGCTAGCTAGATTAAGACTAGCTGAGGTATGTCTACATGAGCTGCAATCAGACTCCATTAATGCAGTGTAGACACACCCATAGAGAAGGACAAGCAGGCAGTAGGTAGCTAAGGAAATACTCAGCCTGATAACTGCTTTCGGCTTCTTTGTTCCACTCTTGACCCCCATTGACTCCAGTTGGAGTTCTGACTGAGAAAACACAGCCAGGTTTATACTCTATTATAGCATGTGAATTAGTGACTATGGCTCTGGTTTCTAGTAATGCAGAGATGTATTTTCATTTAATAAGTCGATACCTCACAACTACCACACAAGTCCTGAAACCAAATGCCTTCTGCTGTCCATAGATTAATTTTATTACAGCTACAGAAAAAAAACATTTATTGTCCAAAAGTGCCAGGTCTAAGCATTGCTGGCGTTTATCAATAACATTGTTTCTGTTTATTTGGCTAGCTGGCCAGAGCGCCATGAGTGGCTGTAGCTTTTAACTGCTTGTTCAATTCAACAAGATGTGGAAAACTGCCCATTTTTGTGCCATATGTTTCTCCATGAACATGTCACAGGAAGGAAAGAAAAAGGAATTATACAGAAAATTCTTTGCATTACAGTGTAGCCTAGAGGCCTTAACCAAGACCATGGTCTCTCCCACTGGGCTAGGATCTGAGCAAATGCACAGTAAGACAGTCCCTGCCCTGAAGAGCTTATAGTCTAAGGAGACAAGACAGACACTGGGTGGCAGAAAGGAAGTATTATCATTCCCATTTTACAGATGGGGAACTGAGTCACTGAGAACTTAAGTGACACAAGATATGTGTGGCAGAGACATGAATTGAAACCACATGTCCTGGATTCAAGTCCAGTGAACATAAGAACATAAGAACGGCCATACTGGGTCAGACCAAAGATCCATCCAGCCCAGTATCCTGTCTACCAACAGTGGCCAATGCCGGGTGCCCCAGAGGGAGTGAACCTAACAGGTAATGATCAAGTGATCTCTCTCCTGCCATCCATCTCCACCCTCTGACAAACAGAGGCTAGGGACACCATTCTTTACCCATCCTGGCTAATAGCCATTAATGGACTTAACCTCCATGAATTTATCTAGTTCTCTTTTTTAAACACTGTTATAGTCCTAGCCTTCACAACCTCCTCAGGCAAGGAGTTCCATAAGTTGACTGTGCGCTGCATGAAGAAGAACTTCCTTTTATATATTTTAAACCTGCTGCCTATTAATTTCATTTGATGACCCCTAGTTCTTGTATTATGGGAATAAGTAAATAACTTTTCCTTATCCACTTTCTCCACATCACTCATGATTTTATATACCTCTATCATATCCCCCCTTAGTCTCCTCTTTTCCAAGCTGAAAAGTCCTAGCCTCTTTAATCTCTCCTCATATGGGACCCTCTCCAAACCCCTAATCATTTTAGTTGCCCTTCTCTGAAATTTTTCTAGTGCCAGTGCTTGAGATGAAGTGACCACATCTGTACACAGTATTCAGTGCTTTCACAACGAGCTGGTTCCTCCAATCTAATGTGCTCTTGGTTAATAGGATGGTTGTAATGAGATGGTGCACAGGATGTAAGGTAACTGGGTTCACCTGGGGACAAGGTAACCATACCGGGGTGAACTGTGAATACCTAATGGGCATTACCCTCTTTGATGTTCTCACCTTGGTACACACACAGCCTAACTCTTTCTCTGTGCCTTGTTTTAAGGGAGCTACTTCCTTGTGGGGCTCTTGGCACTCAAATATCTAACTGTTCAAAAGCCAGGTTTGTCACTAGAAAACATCTTATCCTTTCAGACAGCGTTAAGCTCATTAGCTTATTAAGCTAACACACGTTTTGCACAAACAGTTGAAAGTAGCTAGCCAAAAATGTCAGGGGCCTTAGAATTAGTAGCATGTTCACAGCCAACTAATTCTGCTTGCCAGCTCAAAATGGTCTCCTTTGCTGCAGTTTTAGTTATGACTAAGTGTGCTTGGGAGGGAATTGAACCCTGTAAGTTTATTATCTTAGGATCACCATGGTTGGAAACAGCAAAAACATTCAGGATATGATAGCTCATCGAGTCCATCTCCCATCCCCTGCAGACTGTACATTGCAAAAAAGGCAAATGCCATTCCAGGGGGTATTAACAGGAGTAGTGCATGTAAGACACAGGAGGGAATTGTCCTGCATTACTCGGCACTGATGAGGCCTTGCCTGGAGTACTCTGGCCAGTTTTGGCCACCACACCTTAAGAAAGAGGTAAATAAATTGGAGAGAGTGCAGAGGAGAGAGCAACAAAAATAATCAATTTAGAAAACATGACCAAGGAGGGAAGGTTGAAAGAATTGGACACATTTATTCTAGAGAGGAGAAGACTGAGTGCGGATGTGATAGCACTCTTCAAATATGTAAAACATTGTTATAACGAGGCCAGTGATCAATTGTTCTCCATTTTCACTGAGAGTAGGACAAGAGACAGGGGCAGTTATAGGCATTTTGCTGCCCCAAGTACGGCAGGCAGGCTGCCTTCGGTGGCTTGCCTGCGGGAGGTCCCCGGTCCGCGGATTTGGCGGCAGCCTGCTGGAGGTCTGCCGAAGCCGCGGGACCAGCGGACTCTCCGCAGGCATGCCTCCGAAGGCAGCCTGCCTGCCGCCCTCACGGCGACCGGCAGAGTGTCTCCCATGGCTTGCTGCCCCAAGCACATGCTTGGTGTGCTGGTGCCTGGAGCCGCCCCTGACAAGAGATAATTGATTTAGTTTGCAGGAAGAGAGATTTAGGTTTGATATTAGGAAAAAGCTTTCTAACTATATGAATAGTTAAGCACTAAAGCAGGTTACCTAGAGAGGTTGTGTATTCCCCATCATTGGAGGTTTTGATTTTATAATCATAGAATTGTAGAAATGTAGAGGCCATCTAGTCCATTCCCCTGCACTGAGGTTGGACAAACACCTGTCAGGAATGGTCCGATTCTTAAAAATCTCATCTTACAGATAACAATGATGCTACACTTGCCAGCAGTAGTGTAACCCACACACCTGGGTCAGGTGCTCTGTCCCCACAAGTGTCACCAAGAACACTTAGAGATCACTGAGTCTGCTGCAACCTTAGCTGAGTGTCATGTAGCTTTTAGTTCATGCAGTAGAGGCTCGTCCAGAGGTCCCAGGTTCAATCCCGCCCACTGACGATGGGGAATGTTGGCGTTACAAATGGGAGCTCATCCGGGATCTCTGAAGCTAAATGCATGAGCCTCTACTGCATGAGCTAAAAGCCATGTGGCACTTAGCTGAGGCTGTAGCAGACTCAGTAATCTCTACGTGGTCTTGTTGCCACTAGAGGCTACAGAGCACCTCACCAAGGAGGTGTGTGGGTTACAGTAGCACCCGAGCTTCTGCTGAGGTACGTCATTATGTTTTTTGTAAAACACATATAGAAATATTAATGGTGTGCCTGTCCTGCACAGCCTCACGATGGAAGTAATGGGGTGGCATAGAGTGTCAGTGGGAGCTCCAGCATGGGTTGTGCCTGAAAGCCAAAGCCTCTTGGAGCTGTCAGCACCTGTCTCACCTCAGGCCATACACCTACCAATTCCCGTGCAATTTTGAGTGGCTGCATGAGGGTAGCACTAACCCCACCTGGTTTTTTTTTGCACAGTGGAAGTCAAGAACTTCCGTTGTGTCTGCCCCTGCATAGGTAAGTAATGGGGGAACACTTTTTGCACACTCTCCCTTCCTCTTATGAAAGAGTAATATATCTGGCGATTGGGGGAGGTCCCGGATGGTTGGAAAAAGGCAAATATAGTGCCCATATTTTTAAAAGGGCAGAAAGAGAACCCGGGGAACTACAGACCGGTCAGCCTCACTTAAATCTCCGGCAAAATCATGGAGCAGGTCCTCAAGGAATCGATTTTGAAGCACTTGGAGGAGAGGAAGGTGATCAGGAACAGTCAGCATGGATTCACCAAGGGCACGTCATGCCTGACCAACCTGATTGCCTTCTGTGATGAGATAACTGGCTCTGAGGATATGGGGAAAGTGGTGGATTTGATATATCTTGACTTTAGCAAACTTTTGATATAGTCTCCCACAGTATTCTTGCCAGCAAGTTAAAGAAGTATGGATTGGATGAATAGTCTATAAGGTGGATAGAAAGCTGGCTAGACTGTCAGGCTCAACGGGTAGTGATCAACAGCTCAATATCTAGTTGGCAGCTGGCATCAAGCAGAGTGCCCCAGGGGTTGGTTCTGGGGCCGGTTTTGTTCAAAATCTTTATTAATGATCTGAATGATGGGATGAATTGCACCCTCAGCAGGTTCGCAGCTGACACTAAGCTGGGGGGAGAGGTAGATACGCTGGAGAGTAGGGATAGGGTCCAGCGTGATCTAGACAAATTGGAGGATTGGGCCAAAAGAAATCTGATGAGGTTCAACAAGGACAAGTGCAGAGACCTGCATTTAGGACAGAAGAATCCCATGCACTGTTACAGGCTGGGGACCAACTGGATAAGCAGCAGTTCTGCAGAAAAGGACGTGGGGATTACAGTGGATGAGAAGCTGGATATGGGTCAGCATTGTGCCCTTGTTGCCAAGAAGTCCAATGGCATATTGAGCTGTATTAGTAGGAGCATTGCCAGCAGATCGAGGGAAGTGATTATTCCCCTCTATTTGGCACTGGTGAGGCCACATCTGAAGTATTGTGTCCAGTTTTGGTCCCCCCACTACAGAAGGGATGTAGACAAATTGGAGACAGTCATAGAATCAGAAAATATCAGGGTTGAAAGGGACCTCTGGAGGTCATCTAGTCCAACCCCCTGCTCAAAGCAGGACCAATCCCCAACTAAATCATCCGAGCCAGGGCTTTGTCTAGCCTGACCTTAAAAACCTCTAAGGAAGGAGATTCCACCATCTCCCTAGGTAACCCATTCTAGTGCTTCACCACCCTCCTGGTGAAAAAGTTTTTCTAATATCCAAGTCCCACGGAGGGCAATAAAAATGATTAGAGTGCTGGGGCATATGATTTATGAGGAGAGGCTGAGGGAACTGGGATTATATAATCTGCAGAAGAGAAGAATGAGGAGGGATTTGATAGCAGCCTTCAGCTACCTGAAAGGGGGTTCCAAAAAGGATGGAGTTCAGCTGTTCTCCGTGGTGGTGGATGACAGAACAAGGAGCAATGGTCTCAAGTTGCAGTGGTGGAGGTCTAGGTTGGATATTAGGAAACACTATTTTCCTAGGAGGGTGGTGAAACACTGGAAGGGTTTACTGAGGGAGATGGTGGATTCTCCATCCTTAGATGTTTTTGAGGCCCGACTTGACAAAGTCCTGGCTGGGATGATTTAGTTGCTGTTGGTCCTGCTTTGAGCAGGGAGTTGAACTGGATGACCTCCTGAGGTCCCTTCCAACCCTGATATTCTATGATTCTATGATGATTCTATGATCTTATCCCTTCCAACAACAAAACTTGGTCCAATGTAAGATATTAGCTCACCTACCCTGTGAGTCTAATACATATTAGTGATTTTTTATTTCCCATCTATTATTCTCTCTTGGTGCCATTTTGATCCATTTTAGCATAAAGCTACATAAATGTGAAGTCTTCCACTGAAATGGGAGATGGTTTTCCTATCCCATGAAAACTGTTGAGGTTTCAAAAATTTTCCCATTCTGCATTGGGGTGAAAGTGAGACCTTTCAAATTTGTTCACGAAAAATTAGAGTCATCCTAGAATAGGCAATATCCAAGTCACTAAGGCACTCACCTAGGATGTGGGAGACCCGGCTTAAATTCCCTGCTCCAAACCGGGCAGAGCAGGAACATGAACATCCCAAGTGAGCATCCTAACCACCAAGCTATTGGAATTTTATTGGTAGTGGTGGTTTATGACTCCACGCCTCCAGCTCCAGACCTGAGAAAGTTTCCATATTGTCAAAAAAAATCCCAGCCAGCTTTACAATCTAGTTCTTATATGCAACACTCCTGTCTACTGGTCAGAATGAGACTCAAACAGCTGTGCATCCTATGTCCTACGTTAAATAAAGCAGATAAAGGCAATAGCTGCTTTGGGAGCAGGAGGATCTGATTTCTATCTGCACTGTTATTACGAAGAACCAAGCAGTTGTCACTGTGACAACTGTGCAGTACGAAGGGGCCATAGGTTTGCTACGCTGTCAGTATTCAATCGTATCCTTTTATGGAAATTGATGGTATGTTCTTGCGTGGGTGAAATGCATTATTTAATTATGGTTTACACTGACAGGAATGTTTTGTAGTCAAAGGCTAAGAATATGAAAATACTAGTCACTGGAATAACTGGTTATGGAGTTTTTATGGAACAGTCTTGCAATATGAGACATGTAAAAACAGGTGCCAGTAAACTATATATTACAGCAGAACAAGAGAGGTACTTTCTGAGGCTACCTTGTATCAAACTCATTTCAGCTAAAGATTTGTGGATTTATTTCAAATATACATTATTTAGGCCTCAATTCTACAACTGGGTCCATTGCCCCTTTGAAGCGCTTTCTGTGTCAGCACAGGGGTCTGGGCTACTGTGTCCATTTGCAAGATCTGGGCCTCACTGAGTGCTGTCACTGGGCCTGGTGCTTAACAGAGCAAAGAAAAGAATCTGTGCTGCCACAAGACAGTACAGCACCAATCCTGCAATTACATCACTGCACGCAGAGGGGAGCCCCATTGACTTCAGTGGGACTTTGTGTGTGAACATAACTGTATGCCTGTATGAACCCAGTGTGAATCTACCCTTGTGAGTCAGATTACAGGGTCAGGACAATAGTTTGGGCACCTAACACAGGAGATGATGAAGTGATGCCCAGGTGGTGGCTGATAAACTCTTTCACTGGGTGAAGTAATATGCCCTGGCAGATAAGAGTGAGTGCAGGGTTTTTTTTTTCTTCTTACTGGTAGATGACAAATTCCCAGTTCTAGTGGCAATCCCCTGGTCTCACTTTCCCATATAACAGTAAAAGAAAATAGTTCAGTCTCAATGCATCTCAATGGTAACCCCGATGATTGCTGCACTAGAAGAGATCTGGACATGGAGAATGCGGTCCTTTGTCATAGAAGAGCTGGATGTTCCAAGTATCGGGACTTGCATGGAAGATGGGGTTAAAATGAGAATGGGAAGAAGGAAACAAAAAGGCATCAGGTAGGCGGGCAGCTTGGACGTACAGATAGTGAGACAGGGTGTAGAAGGAAGAAAAATGGTAGGGTTCCTAAAATAATCCAATTTATTAAAAGCGCTGCCCCACCTTAGCCTGGTTAAGAGAGGGACATGTCTGAATGACGTCATTGGAGCTCTGCCAAGTTAGACCAGCTGAAGATATGACACAGATTTGTCTAATTTGCTCAAGTCACATGAGAAAAGTCGATGTGATGGGGCAGGGAATCCAGTGCCCAACCCTAGTCTCCTACTCTAACCAGCAACTCACCCTTCCTTTTGAAGTACTGAATAAATGTGAACAATATTTTAACTTGCACTAGCAAAAGTTCCCCCTAAAATAGGTCTGCAGCCAGACCCGCAAAGGGTTAACTGACAGAGCAGCCCTTTCAGACATTTAACAGTATAGAAAGAAGCAGCATTAGCTAGATGCTGCTGCAGGCACATAACAGGTACTAGCCAGTATTTCTTTAAGCTTTTGGCACAACACCAAATTTAAGTAATTCTTACTTTAGGCAAATATACAGTGTGCCAGCCAACTGCTATTAAAGTGGTGCTTTGGTTTATCAAGCTGAACATGTTTAACATCTACCATATATTTTAGAGTGGGGAAAGACTACGTCGATAGCTTTAAGTGGTTCAGAAACTAAACAAAAATAACAGCTTGGTATTAAGGTGTCTGTCTGATTTGAAGATTAACCTCCCATCTTCTTTTAATGTCAGTCATCGGTCTTCTCTTTTACCTTTGTTTGTGCTAATGGCTGCACCCACTGGTGGAAAAGTTAAGTCTCTGGCAATTTTTGATGTGGCTCATGGTTACCCATGTGAGCACTAACCGTGGCAACATCACAGAAATATACTACTGTTCAATATGGACAAACAGAATAGCAATGGTGCCGTATCAGCACTTGGCAGGCAGCATGGCCCCATGGATAAGGACCTGCCAGAGGAATTTGGAATTTGGTTCTTTACCTGGCTCTGCCTGTGGTCTTGAGAAATTCTCTGCCATGTTTATTGGGGCCTGGTCTACATACAGCTTATCTACCAGTTTAACTATTTTGGGGGGAGGGGGAGCAGGCGTCATTTTTCTACCAGCAGAGTTAAATCAGTACCACCTTTCCTGTGGATGTTGTTATATTGGTATAAAGGTGCCTACAGTTTGAATTTATTCCCCTTTCCCATGGGAATAACTCTACTGTCATGTTTTATATCACGAGAATTACAGCTGCACCAGGGATTTGTACCCATGTAACTATACTGGTGCAGATAACGTATTACCGTATTACCATCTGTGCGTGGAGACAAGACCTTAGACTTTAAATTCTCCAGAGCAGGGACCATGTTTGTACAGTGACTAGAATGTTGGGGCCTCTGATGAACTACCCCAATACCCGTAAGAATCGTGTCATTACCCAAGTCTCACAGGTGGACCATGCTTTGTTTAAGAGCCGGATGCTCCTACCCTCATTCTCACTTAGTTGCATCTCACTCTGCAGATAATCCCACTGACCTCAGTGGAACTACTCACAGGGGGCTAGTTTCTGTCACTCTTGGTCACATTAGGCAGCACTTTATGCTGTGCTTGGCTGCACTGATTTAGATGGGACCACTGCTGGAGTCTGGACCACTGTGAAGTGAGTAAGGGCATCGGACACTGGAAGGGGCGCTGGAACAATCTGTATAGTAGGCATGCTGAGAACCATTGAACCAAACTGAAACCCCTGTACATAATAAGAACAGGAGTACTTGTGGCACCTTAGAGACTAACAAGGTGCCACAAGGACTCCTGTTCTTTTTGTGGATACAGACTAACACGGCTGCTACTCTGAAACCTGTCCATAATGGAAACCGCTTCAAGCCAGGGGGTGCGGCAGCACTTCCAGCACCCCTAGTTCCAGCACCTATGGACCCTGGCCCAGAGAGAGGTACTCATCAAAGTGAGTAAAACTGGCAAAATCCACCTTGATGTGAAAAGAGGGTTTAAAGGTGGTTTATTTGATCAGTTATTGATAACTGTGAATATGTGACTCAGGAGCAGGTTTTTAAAGGGCACATTTTAAAATCTCACCCTTAGAGACCATGACATGCAGCTTGCCAGTTGACTGTGCCCTAAATGTGAACTACATGGATATTATATAAAAAAAGAGACAGCCAAAAACAACAACAAAAATACAAAAGCAATTATATGGTGTACCTGAAAAGAGAAAAAGTCTCTAATTTACTCTTAGCCATTACTTTCTGGTACAGGAACAAATATGATATCAATATTCCATTCTTAAAATTATTAGGGTTATACTGTTACAGAATACCTTTGAAGGAACCTTTACATGGGATCATTAAAAGCACTGTAGTAATAAGTGAACAGACACTGAAAACATCTTTTAAGAGAGTGAACCAAAACTGTGTTCAGTCAACAGGTAGAAGTGAGCGCGAAACTTGGTCCATCCAGGAAAAAAAATATATAAGCATGAACTGCTGTCTGGTATCTCATAGCTATATTAATTAGACTGACATTTCGCAGGGCTGGGCTTTTGTTGTCTGAAGTGTTATGTAGAACTCTGACAGTGGTCTACAAACATAATCATCTTGCTGTGGGTGTTTTTTTCCATTATCAAAAATGGTAATTGTGTAATAGAAAGGGGCAAATAGATTTGGAAAAGTAAGCATGGCTAAATTGGTTACTTACCATATATCTATACAGTGCCTAGTGCAACAGAGGCTTGACCTAGGCTTTGGTTCTGCAAAGACTTTTGCACTTGTGTCCATTCATGCACTCTGAAACGCTCTATTGACTCCAGTAGAACTACTCACAGTGAGTCCATACATCTGTGCAGTACAGGCGAGGCCCTAGGTAAACACAACTAGGGAGACTATCTCTGGGTCAGAGTCTGTCGCCCTTAGATAGAGCTTGTTGAAAAACAATGACCTATTTTCAACACCCACAACTCTGAACAAAATAGAATATGTTAATTTTGTCCAAATTGTGTCATTTTTGGTTTGGAGTTAAATGGGGGGAAACATCATTCCCCCTCTCTTTTTGATGAGACCCACAAAACAAAAATTGAAATTTTTCATTGAAAAAGACAGAACATTTCAACCAAAACAAAAATTTTCCACCAAAAAAATAGTGTTTCAGTAAAAATAAATGAACCAGTTTTACCTTACCTGTGCTGAATGATATTTTATTTGCCAAGCAGGTCCCATTAACATCAGTAGTACCTCTTAAGGAACAAGATTTTACTCAGTCTGAGGAAGGATGTTAGCATATGACCCTTGATTGATTATTTAAACAAAAAAAATCTTTATTTTCCTGTGCCTCTGCACTTCTGAGTTTCAGCCAGGAATGGAAATGAACCCTACTTAAATCCTATACAGATGGCTCTTCTGTATTTCTGATCACTTATGGCTGGTCCAATATTTTTTCATTTTTCATCAGAAAGTTGATTTTTCTGACAACATGAATTGTTTTGTGAAAAGTGTCTGATTTCCTCAAAAACATTCCCATTACTCATTGGAAAACTGAATCTACTTCACTTTTTCAGTAACTGAAACTTTGTCTACTAACAATTATCTTTACCTTTACAAGACCATAAAGCTTGATACATAAAGCACCTTTTGAGTTTCTCTTATAAACAGAAGAATAGATGTGAGTTTGCAATAGTGTTCTAATCCCATTCTTTGGACTGCTGACAAACTATGTTAATATGAGGGAGGATGGGGAAAGAAGCAATGAACAAACAATAGTAATTAAAAAATGAGAGATCAGGTGTTGGATTTTCTTCATTCACTACATTGGCTCTGGATCAATCTGAGACTTTTTGGAAAAGCTAAATTGAGCTGTAAGATTTATTTTTACATCATAATTACCTGCTTTAACTTTAACAATTAGAAGGTATTCTGAGATATTCAGTAAGTGGCATGATAATTCAGTTAACTGATTATCTTAACTTGAAGTCACCATAATGACATTCCATCTGTTCAAATTGACCTATCAGCTTACCTCCATATAGATGTGTTATAATGCAGTTTTTTTGTTTTGATTTTAGCTCTTTGTGCATTGAAGAGGATTCCTGCAATCTTGATTATTTCAAGGTTGTTACATTTGTTAGATCATTTTGGGGCCTTTCTTGATGTCAGAAAAATCTGTTAAACGTGAGTTGGAACCCATTTTACCACATCGGACTGTGGTTGACACACTGGGTTGTAGACTCAAACTGAAGAGGAAAAAGGAATAAAAAGATCGGGGAGCATTAAAATATAGGATACACACACACAACTTTTAACCTGAGGTGCCACGGTAACGGAAATAACTTACATTACAACATTTCCCAAAACAACTTTACAACAATATTGCTCTAAGATAAATTAACCTCTTCCCAGGAATTGAAACAGGCCACTGCCTAGGCTGATTAATAGTCTCTCCAGACTAGTGGTTTCTAGGCTACACTTAAGTCTTTCAAGGATGGAAACAGGCCTTTGCTTAAACCAGGTTCACTTTGGCCCCAAACTGGCTTATGTCTTCCAAAGCTGGAGCAGGTCTCTGCCCAAAATCGGCTCCTAAAGTAAGTCTTTCAGGGCTGGAGCAAATCTTTCAACCTATGCAAACCTCTGCCTAGACCAGGATTCCAGGCTAACTTCAGTTCCAGGACTGACTAAGCCTTCCAAAACTGGAGCAGGCCTCTGTCTAACTCCTGCTCCCTGAGCCGACTGACTCTTCCAAAACTGGACAAGCTTCATAGTTCCTAACCTTCATTCCCCCCCCACTAAACTCCAGCCAGTCACCAAACTCTCTGAGTGATGGCGCACTCTGTCACACTGCAGGGGAAAGGGGGCATGGTCCTTGAGGACACAGGCAATAATCTCCTTCTAAGATCCTCCATAGGGAAAGTGCCTATCAGTATTCTCCTTTGGGGATCAGTACATCCTCCCCACTTTTCTCTCTCAGCCTTCATAACCCTCAGGCTGGGTTGGCACGCAGAGATATGTTATGCATCAGAGAATCCAGACAAGCCATTGCATTCCAAAAGATGAAGACACTGTGATCTAGTTCTGCGTGTTCCCTTGCAGGCTGAAGAACATCACTGGCACAGCTTCTGTTAGGAGTTTGAAGCTTTCTGGCAGCTGGGCTGCCCATGTGGCCCTATTTCCCATGAACGTCATCAGACAAATGGTAGCTAAGCGGGACGTATTCAGCAGGCTTACAATCTCAGGCAAATGCCTTGCAGGCAGTACAGGCAGAACAAGAATTCTCTTCTATGTCTAAAATGCAACCTAAGCACATTGTTTTATTTCTAACATGCTATGTCATATTTAGAGAAACTTAATTTTCCAACCGTTAGAACAGAGAGGATCTGAGAGTTTGGCAACTTCTATTTTGTTCCCATCTCAGCCACAGACTTACTTGGTGACTTTGGGAAAGTCACTTAATCCCTCCCTGCCTTAATATTCCCATGTGTAAAAGGGGGATAGAATATTAACCCATATGTGTAAAGCTCTTTTAAGATCTTCAAATGAAAAGTACATAAGTGCAAATGATTTATTATAAAATCATTAGTGGTGCAAAGACCTATCAAGTCATCTATCCCAGCAGTTCTTAGTCCCAGCCCACTATGGAAAAGATAATATTTCACAGACTGAGAGTCCTCCGGGATCCTCTCCCATTTAGCAACATCGGAAGGGCATGTTGGTCTCAGCCCTATGACACCAGTTCACGACCTGCAAGTTGAGAATCTATGATCTAGCTCATCCCTTTACCAGTGGAGGTCTGTCCCCTGTATCACAATTCCCTGAGTTTCCTTCAGTCTAGTTATACATTTAGCAAAGTTGTAACCAGCTGAAAACAGAAGGTGTTCATGGAAAGTGTTAGGCAATTGTAACTATAGTGTTGTAACAGTGCTTTTGTCCCTTCCTCTGGGAGACTCTTCAGTCCAACAGATTTCACTGGTGTGAAGTTTCCACTGATACATAATGTAAATTTTCTTTTGTCTAATTTCATCCCATAGCTCCCTAGTTACCCCCCTTAGCAATTCCATCCTGGGCCATAACATCCCCTGCAACATAAAATAATAAATATATAGGGCCAATTTTACTCAGGAGCACAAGCACCACCAGATCAGAATTCAAAGATATTTACAAACACCATGGGGTCCAAATTCACATCCTTTACTCATGGTGAGTAGTATTCCATGAGTAATCCCACTGAAATCAGTTGGACCATACTCATGTCACATATACATGCAAGGCTGTACTCATGGTGAGTAAGGATGGCAGAACTACAATATTCTACTAATTATCCTCAAATACTAAAATGTTCCGCTTGGTTCAGATTCCTGCAGAGACTAACAGGTGTTATGATATAAGGCTTCCTCCATATAATCCTAATGCTAACAGAATTTTTCTGAAAGAAACCTTTCTACAGTAACATGGACAATCTCTGCTTCCAAGAAGTTCCCTGCTCCAGAAGGTGCTATGTGTTTAGATTTCACAATGCAAGGATGCATAACATAAATCTTGTCTCCATTGAAACAATGAAAGATAATAAATATTAACACAGAGGAAAACTACCCGACATCATCCATTTACTTCAGTGATTTCTTAGAGGGGGAAAAAAGTCCTCCCCATGATCTGTAAGCCCCAAAAACTGACAGATACACTGGAATTTCAGGTCAAGGTCTGGTAACATGTTTAATCTGGGGAACGTTGTAATGCACTCCTGGGAGCAAGAACAGAAGATATCTTCTTCTCACCTCTGTTATTTCCTTATGTACGTATTGTCTGAGGAGAAACAGAAACATGTGAACTGCTCATTAAACAAGGTCCACAGAAATCACTGATCTTATTTAAGGGATTTGAAAGAGCAGGATAAAAAACATTTCCAGGGGTGATGGGACTGTGTTTTTCTTGCCACTGTATCTTCCTCAGCCCTTGTGCATCAATTAAATCAATGGATCCCTTTGACATTGGTGCCCTTTATTGTAGCCTACCTTGTTTGCTATCTCTGCATAGACAAATAAAGGTTTATTACATGTAATCTCTAATTTTATTTTGAAACCTATAATTGTACCAAGCAACTCAATAGGATTATGTAGGCAAACAATGGGCCCAGCTGTACGCCATCCATGCAGCACTCCTCCCACTGGAGTCAGTGCAAGCTAAATGTTTCTGATACAAACTACACAGGAAGATGGAATTCACCTATAGTTCAGATTCCAGATAGGGGAATCAAAGGAAGAATTTTTTAAAATAGTTTTAAAGTAACTGTATTCTCATAGGGTTATTATTTCTGAAAGGCAGTAGATGCAAGTTTAAGAACAGGTTGCTAAACACACACAAACAGCCATTCCCACTTTCCATTCCCATTCCTTCCCAGTTGCCAGGGCTTCATTCTCCATTGTCAGCTCCCGAACGTGCAATCCTGCCATCACCAAATCACTGACTTCACACAACTCACTTTCTCCGCATTGCCACATCAGCACCTTTCTGGCCCTGTTTCATTCCTTTGCTCAGTGTGTATCTTTGGTATTAGCACTTCATGTACTTGTATTAAGGCTGACTCAGAGTTGCAGCAGCGAGTGTATGATGACGCACCCTTTCAATATGCAGCAGCTCCTAATAGCTCTAATATGCGTGTGCTGCTTCACAATTAGAGATGGGTCTCAACCTCAGTCCAACACTTGACTATTGCTGAACGTTGTGCGTATTTGAAAATAGAATTTAGACCTGGATTTTGTGGATAGCCTCCAAATAATCTTTTTAACAGGCTGAAGCAAAATCCCAGATCTCAATAACCTCAGGTCCTCATCTGAATTTTGCAGCATGAGCCATCTGTAGGTATCACACATGCACATTCACTAAAGACAAGTCAGAATTAGAACTACCACCAGGCTTTGCATGGCACCACTCAAAAGGGCCTCTGAACCCTGTCTCTGAACTACCTCTGATTAAATATTTAACAAAAGCAACAAGAACAAGAAATATGGTTTTTGCACTGCAGTAGCACTTAGGAGCTGCAGCCATGGATCAGAATCCCACTGTGCTAGCTGCACAAACAGAACAAAATGACGGTCCCTGCTCCAAAGAGCTTACAACTGAAGTGAGACAAGAAACAATAGATGAGTACAAACAGACATGTTCTATTCCGGTCTCTACACCCCACCCATCAACGTGGTGTGTGAGCGTATCCCAGTAGTGGTGTTAAGTCGCACAACTAGCATCTGTCCCATGTGGTTCATTCCTTCAATCTTTCTCTCTCCCCCTAATTACGGGGAACATTGTATGTGGATTTATTTTATATTATCTACGCTGTGCTATGTGTTCTTCACATGGAAATCAAAGTAGAATTCAATTTGACTTTGAGCCATGCTGAGAAGATCTAGATGGAGAGGGCTGCCAGCTGGCCATGAGTAAATTTAGGCTGGAAACTGGAAGAAGATTTTTAGTCATGAGGAGAGTAGCATTCTGGAACAGCCGTCCCATGGGAGTAGTGGGGGGGAAACAACCCAACTAGTTTTAAGATGGAGCTTGAAAAGCCTATAAAGATTATTATGTGATGGGATTTCCTGTGATAGCAGGGGACAGGACTCAATGAACCAGAAGGTCCCTTCCAGTCCTAATTTCCTAACCAAAGCTTATGGGGTTTGCAGGTGTATTGGCCACCAAATTACATGATGGATTTCAGAGTTGGAGGTTTCCATTGTGAAATCCAGATGTTAAGAGGGAAACATGCCCATCAGGGAAAATTCTGCTTCCTCTGTACCATCACAACCACAACAAACTAAAGGGGCGGTTCATGTTCCATCCTGGCAGGTAGCTATAATATTATTCGATACAGCTGTGAGATGATGATCTCATGCAAAATCCACCTATAAAACAACATGTTGGATGAAGCAATCTCAGAGGGAAACCAGAAAACAAGCTGAGCCAGCCTAACCAGCATTCCTCCTAACACTCCCAATGCCGGTTTCAGTGTAATGCCTTAGCGTGTGGCATGAATGGGATTTTTGCTTATCAAATGTTTCATATGAAAGATGGCTACAGTACCTGGGCTTTCTTGTGTTAAATTGTATGTGGCCAGCACTTTACAAAATGGTGCTTGTTATTCTGTCTATGTATTTTACTATTGTATGTAGGGTAGTTATAGCTGTGTCAGTTCCAGGATATTCGAGAGACAAGGTGGGTGAGGTAATATCTTTCCCAGGCCTGAAGAGCTGTGTGTGGCTCAAAAGCTTCTCTCGCTCACCAACAGAAGTTGGTCCAATAAAAAGATATTACCTCTTCCACCTTGTTTCTCTATGTACTTGACTGTCATTTTCCCAGAAGTTTCCAAATGGAACATTCTGGAAAAAAGCAAATGGTGATTATTATTTTTTTTTTTTGGCCTGTTGATCTTGTTCTTAATTGTACTGCATTGGGGAAGAAGATGTATAAGGACTTGGGAGGGTGCAAATCTACTATTTGTGAAACCTACACTGGATAGATCTACACTGCAATCAGAGGTTTGATAGCAGCTCATGTAGACGTGCCTTAGCTAGCTTTGATCTAGCTAACTCCAATAACAATAGCAGTGAAGCTACGGCAGCACAAGCGGGGCATATAACCTGTGCTGCCACCCACGTGGCAGCAGCATCATTGCTATTGTTATTAACACTAGCGAGATACAAGCTAGCACAGGCTTGTCTACCGTGCTGTACTCACACCCCCATTGCAGTGTAGACATACCGTAAGCCAAGAGACAGATTTCCACGGGGGTGGAGCGCCCAGCAGCTTCCATGGAGGCATGTAAATGAAGAGCCCAGATTTTCCGAAGAGCTCAGCACAATGAAATATCTTGAGCAGTCTGACTGCAAATTCTGGTCACTTTATTAGATGCCTAAAGTGGGAGCTGAGACTTTTTGAAGATCTGGAATAATAACGTGTCCTGAAATTTTTTGCTTTTGGTGTGAGATATTTTACTAGGCTCTATTTCACCCCAATGGGGATTGCCACTTGATCCAAAACCCCATGAACAAAGAACAGGCAATTTTAGCAAGTTATCACTCTAGGTTAAAAAAAAACTTCAAAACTATAACCACCCTCTAGTCGTTCATTCACGTGTGCCTAGCCAGTTCCCAGGCTCACATTCCTCTCTACAATGCCATGAATACATAAGGCGTTAATTATCTTCCTATCTGTTCTAATTGCCTATGATAAGACTTTCCTTTCTGTTGGCCAGTGATTATTAATTGGTCTGTACAGTGTGTCTTTCAAGAGCTGGGTGACTCAGAGAATATCTAAATAGACATCACACATACATACACACAGAGAGGGTTCAAAGAATGTTTATTTAGAAGATGGTCAAACTCTTTATAAAATATTTACCACAAGAATTTCAAAAGCTTATTAAGGTTGTTGTGTGGCTACATCAACACTTTTAAATGGCTTTAGAAGGAGTTTGTTTGAGAGATGGTATGCTCTGTTAGTTCGCTGTGCCCTGCTTCCCAGGAAAGGTGTTGGGAGGGAAAATAGTTTTATTCTTTTATCTGGCTTTATGGAAATTTGAGGTAATAGACCTGTCTTCCCCATACCAGTGGATAGCACTGTGGAGTGGGTCAGATCCATTGTAGGAAGCTCTCACCTTTCCCTGAGATGTCTGGCACTTCTGGAGGTTGGATACCAGGCTTGATGGAGCACTGATCTGATCAAGTATGTCAGATCTTATATTTCTGTGTAATGTCCAGTCCCTCAGTGGGTTTCTTTGCCTCCAATAAAGGGGGTAAATGATGCTTCTGCCTGAATGCTAGAGGGAAGAGAGAGCCCCGCCAGCCAGCACACCCATGTATGGGGTATCCATGGTCTTGCTTCTAGCACTGGGAACACAAGGGAAAGACTGGCTAATGCCGGAGGCAGTGCTAGCAGCCCCTGAAGGAGCATGTCTGGGGGGCACATTTAGGAGCAGGGCCCTTTTCCATATCAGAATGGCTTTGATCAGCAAAGCAAAGCAGCACTGCAGCAAGGAATGCTGTCTAGAAACACTCCCAGTAGTCAGGAAGCATCAGGCCAGAGGTAAAAGCAGCCAGTTAAGTCCCATGAACAACAAACAAATAGGGGACAACTATACCTCACCCTGAGCAGTACCGTAATCCTTGAGCAGACCCACTGAAGTCAGTAATGACGCAGGATTCCAATGTGACATTGGAGGAGTAAGGCACTACTCAGTGTGAATGTTGGTACCAGAATCTGACCCCAAGAGAGATGCAGGAGGGGGCATTTTCAACATGTTCAAACAGAATCCGTCGGCAACAGGCTGAAGCCTTCAAGTAACATTCCAAAGTCATAAATCAAAAGAGACAAGACAGAAGACAGGAATTTGCTCATTTTCCAAAGCAACTGTGGGTTGCTATGCAAAAGCACCTTCTTCTAATATTCAGAGCCATGGAGTCATGCAAAGGAAGTAGGGAGGATGTGTGGAGTGGAGATGGCCAAATGAAGAGAGGTGTCCTGCTACCCCCATCTGGGGTTTACTCCCCTCCCTGATCTTGGAATTCTTGTCCTCAAATACCTTCAAAAGTTGAGCATGGGAACTTAAGCTCATAACTTACTAGAAACCAAAGACTATAGACTTAGCAGGGACACTGATTTTATGGCTCATTACAACAATTTGTCAGTGGCAGCAATCCCTCGAGGTCGAGGATGATCTCTTTCACAGGTTTTATTTTTTATGGATGCTTTGATGACTGAAGAGTCTGTTTCTTGAACCACTGGCAGACATTGCAGGTGGTGTTGGAAGACGGGGTTGGGCCGTGATTGCTGCATGACAGTTGTCAGTCCTTCCTTTTCTGGTGTTTTTCTGCGACCAGGGCAAGGCAATTTTCCCCAAAAGTGGATGTTCTCTCTGACAAGTCTTCTCCAATTATCCCTATCCTGGGCTGCTGTCTGCCAGCGGTGTCGATGCCACATCTCTTGATGTTTATCTTGAGGGTGTCTTTAAAGCGTTTCTTTTGGCCTCCTCATTTCCTTTCTCCTTTGGTGAGTCGGGCGTACAGTAGTTGTTTTGGGAAGTGTACATCAGGCATGTGCACACAGTTCCCACTCCACCTCAGCTGGTGCTGATAATCAAGGCCTCAACACTGAAGATTTTGAAGACACTGATATTAGTGTGATGATCCTCCCACTTTATGTTGAGGATCTTCCGAAGAAAGTGCTGGTGCTGATTTTCCACGTTTTTCAGCTGTTTTCTGTAGGTCACCCAAGTCTCACAGCCGCAAAGGAGAGTTGGGATTACCACAGCTTTGTAAACTAAAAGTTTAGTGTGTGTTCTGATGCTGTGATTGTTGAACACCCAGCGAGACAGTCTGCCAAAGGCCAGGTTGGCACAGTGAATTCTGTGCTGAATCTCGATGTCTATGTCTGCCCTCTGTAAGACATGGCTGCCAAGATAGGCAAAGCGTTCTACATTTTCCAGTTCTTCTTTGTCGATATAGATCTTCCTTACTGGGTCTGATGCTTGACCAGGGACTGGCTGGTGGAAAACTTGTGATTTGCTGATGTTCAGAGTTAGCCCTAGGCTTTTGTAAGCAATTAAGGGCTGTTTGAAGATCCTCCTTTGAGTGGGCAAATACAGCACAAGTGGGCAATTTGTAACACACCACTGTCTGCTACCCTTAATTGTCCATTTCAGACCCTGGATGCATGATAATCTAACCCATAATTGCCCACTTCATTTTAAGTGACTGCCTCAGAAATGCATTACTGATGGCGCCGGAACCACTGTAGAAGTTGGGGATGCTCAGGTCAAAGTGCCTCCTCCCTCTTGGCAGCTGGCTGCTCCAGTGGTGACCCAGCTGCCCTTTCTTCTGGTGCCACAGCATCCTCTGGTGGGTGAAAGATGTAATTGCAGCATCTCCCTGGCAGAGTCTATTATTCTGCTGGGGAAAAAATCTGTGGGGGACATGAATTCTGCGCTTGTTTATTTTGTTAAAAAGTTAGGTTCATGGCCTTCCCACTTTTAAAAGTAGGGGGGCATGGCCTTCTGGCCCCTTGGGTTCTGGTACCAGTGTGCATTACCCCTTCTGCTCAACAGTCTGTCTTGTATTTAGCTCAGACACTGCTTCCTTCCCGAGATCTGAAGAACTCTGTTTAGTTCAAAAGCTTGTACCTTCTACCAACAGAAGTCCGTCTAATAAAAGACATTACCTCACCTGACTTGTGTCTCTCATAAGTGTCTGATACATTTACATCACCTCCCTCTATGGGAACTGATTCCTGTCTGAGTTCAGCATTGTGCAGGGTTGGGCCCTTACATTAAGGACAATGACCCGTAATACTTACCCTCCAGTCTGCATATAACATTCTGTCTAACATTTCAACCACATTTCTGCTAGCAGTTTTACCAAGCACTTACTTTTCGGCACTTTATATTTGTATGGCTATAGCTCCGAGGAGCACTAGTCCTGGCCCAGGACCCCATTGTGCTAGGTGCTATACAAACACAGAATAAAGACAGTCCCTGCTCCAAAATGTTTACAATATAAGCATAAGACAAGAGACAACAGATAGATACAGATGGGAGATCAAAAGGAAGCAATGCAACAATATTGGTCAGCATGACAGGCAGTGGTTCCAGTGAACCAGCAGCCTAACTGTTCTTTGTAGGCATCACAGCAAAAGAAAGCTTTACGGAGGATAATCAGTGGCTTTGTGGAATGGCATCTTCATTAAAGAGGCGGTGTGGATCAGTATATAGAACACTGGCTGGGCTTTCAGGACACCTGGGTTCTGCTTCTGGCTCTGCCGCTGACCTGTCATGTGACCTTGGGAAAATCATTTCTCCTTTCTATGTCTTTGTTTCACCTTTGACCCTTTATCTTTCTTTGTTTTGTTCTTTGGGTCAGGCATTTTCTCACTGTGTGTTCAGAGCCTAGCACCATGGGCCCTGAACTTGGTCGGGGCCTCTGGGTACTGATTATACAAATAAGGATGATGATAATTGTTGTTGTAGCTGTGTTGGTCCCAGGATATTAGAGAGACAAGGTGGGTGAGGTAACATCTTTCTTTGGACCAACTTCTGTTGGTGAAAGAGACAAGCTTCCAAGCTCCACCGAGCTGTTCTTTGGGGCTCCTGAGCTCTGTGTAAACTCGTAAGCTTGTCTCTCACCAGCAGAAGTTGATCCAATAAAAGATGTTACCTCCGCCACCTTGTCTCTCTTGATAATAATTGTTGGCGGTCTGAACAGAAAGGCCAAGAACAAAATGGACTATCCTCACCATTGTAGTCATTTTCTTGCTATGTCATAGTCAATGAGGCACATTCGTACGCATGCACTGCTAATGTACTTCTTTTGCAGATATATAATGGCTTCAGTTCAGGCCATTCAAGCTGGTACCTTCAAGAGTACTAAATTTGTTTATAAAATGCCTCTAGAAACAAGAACAGTGGGAATAATGATAACATTGGATGGGGTTGGTAGAAGATCCAGCTTTCTTCCTGTGAGAAATCCCAGTTTATTGACTGATGTTATGAATGAAACAAAATATGACCAAAAACAACAAGGAATCCTTGTGGCACCTTAGAGACTAACAAATTTATTTGGGCCTAAGCTTTTGTGGGCTAAAAGCTGCTTCATCAGATGCAGTAGGTTTTAGCCCACAAAAGTTTATGCCCAAAATAAATGTGTTAGTCTCTAAGGTGCCACAGTGATTCCTCGTTGTTTTTGCTGATACAAACTGACACAGCTACCTCTCTAAAATATGACTAGGTGTCAAAAGCTTTAGCATTAGGGCTTTTATTCAGTGTAAGTTAAATTCACTAATCAAAACAATTATTGTTATTTTTGAAATGCTTTCTTGAATAGTATGTTTAGGGAAGATTGGGTAAAACATCAGGGACAGAAATCTAGAAACAAGAATAGCAGCAGCATTTATAGTTGTTGAGACTTCAGTTTCCAAGGGAGAGAAAAAGAGCCACTGCTTTTGTTTTACATGTTTTTCCTTGTTGATATTTTGAAAAATAATTAAGGGACTGGGTTTCTCTAGGAGATATTGAAATACTGTAATGCAGCCTCTTTAACCAGTTCTCTTATTTTACTATGGCTAATGAAAGGTTTGTCCTTTAGCAATCCTATTAGTCATCTAAGTACATTACAGTCAGCCTAGGGACTGTGAAAACAGATTGGCATGTGAAGATTATGAGTTGCATTATTATACTTAGAAAAGGGATTGTTTAAAAAGTACAGAATAATTATCTCCATGTTTTAGGGACACGTACTAAATAAACCAGTGTAGTAAGGAGAGTTGTTTAATAATTACTTGACTAAAAATACAGATAAATATTTTATCTCCTCTTAAATTTGACTTTTGTTCTGGATTAAGAAGCATGGTAGCTAAAAGAAGAGAAGGTTAATTGGTGACTTGCTCAAGATCTGAAAGTATCTACTCAGAAGGAAGATGACTGATAGTAGAAGGCTCTTTAATAGAGAAGACGAAGGTATAACAAGATCAATGTGTAGAAGCTGAAAACAGAAAAATTCAAACTGGAAATACAATGCAAATATTAACAGTGAGGATAATTAACCACTAGAAGACTTACCAAGGGCTGTGGTCAAGTTGTTGTTAGTGCTATTGGAGAAAAAAATCATGGGGAGAGTTTGCCTGTGGAAAAAATCCAGTTTTGTCAAAACCTTTTGTTTGTTTTAATTTTTTTAGAAAAATGTCAATTCCAACCATTTTTTTTTCATTTTTGTGTTCAAAATTTCTTGTGGGAGAGGGAACCTTTGATATTGAGCTGCAGAATACGGACCCTGGACTTCAGAAAAGCAGACTTTGACTCCCTCAGGGAACTGATGGGCAGGATCCCCTGGGAGGCTAATATGAGTCCAGGAGAGCTGGCTGTATTTTAAAGAAGCCTTACAGAGGGCGCAGGAACAAAGCATCCCAATACGCAGAAAGAATAGCAAGTATGGCAGGAGACCAGCTTGGCTTAACAGAGAAATCTTCAGTGAGCTTAAACACAAAAAGGAAGCTAACAAGAAGTGGAAACAGATGACTAGGGAGGAGTATACAAATATTGCTCGACCATGCAGTGGTATAATCAGGAGTTCATAGAATCATAGAATCATAGAATTCAAGATCAGAAGGGACCATTATGATCATCTAGTCTGACCTCCTGCAAGATGCAGGCCACATAAGCCGATCCACCCACTCCAAACCTCCAGGGCCATTGCCAATCTTCCCTGGAGGAAAATTCCTTCCCGACCCCAAATATGGTGGTCAGCTGAACCCCGAGCATGCGGGCAAGACTCTCCAGCCAAACCCTCTGGAAAAGGTTATATCATATCATTGACCCATTGTACTATTTACCAGTGTGGCACTTAATTGACCTATTGACTAAGCCCGTTATCCTATCATACCATCTCCTCCATAAACTTATCTAGCTTAATCTTAAAGTCATGGACTGTTTCCCTCGGTAGGCTGTTCCAGTATTGCACTCCCCTGATGGTTAGAAACCTTCGTCTAATTTCAAGCCTGAATTTCCTGATTGACAATTTATATCCGTTTGTCCTCGTGTCCACATTAGCACTGAGCTGAAATAATTCCTCTCCTTCCCTGGTATTTTTCCCTCTGATATATTTAAAGAGTGTAATCATATCTCCTCTTATCCTTCTTTTGGTTAAGGAAAACAAACCCTCAAGTCTCCTTTCATAGGCCTTCCATTCCTCGGATCATTCTAGTGGCCCTTCTTTGTACCCGTTCTAGTTTGAATTCATCCTTCTTAAACATGGGAGACCAAAACTGCACACAATACTCCAAATGAGGTCTGGACTAGCACCTCCTTATCCCTACTAGAAATACATCACATTGCCTACTCATAGTCATCCTCGATCAACCAGGACTCCTAGGTCCTTCTCCTCCTCCGTTACTTCCAACTGGTGCGCCCCCAGCTTATAACTAAAGTTCTTGTTAGTCATCCCTAAATGCATAACCTTACACTTCTCACTATTGAATTTCATCCTGTTACTAATACTCCAGTTTACAAGGTCATCTAAATCTCCTGGAGAATATCCCGATCCTCTTCAACTTGGTGTCATCCGCAAACTTTATCTGCCCACTCCTACTCTTGGTTCCCAGGTCAGCAATAAATAGATTGAATAAAATCGGACCCAAACCGAGCCTTGAGGAACTCCACTCCTCCAACCGGACAGTTCCCCTTCAATACTACCCTCTGCAGTCTCCAGCTCCTTATCCACCTCTGGATTTTCATTTCGATCCCCATCTTTTCCAATTTAACCAGTAATTCTTCATACTGAAATCCAGATATATTAGATCCACCACATTTCCCTTGTCTAAAAATTTGTTACTTTCTCAAAGAAGGAGATCAGGTTGGTTTGGCACGATCTACCTTTTAAAATCCATGCTGTAATCTATTCCAGTTTAAGATTTTTCCATGACTTTGCATACTACAGATGTTAGACTAACAGGCCTATAGTTCCCCGGTCACTTTTTTCCCTTCTTGAATATAGGAACTACATTAGCTAATCTCCAGTCAGTCGGTACAATCCCGAATTTAGGATTTATTAAAGATTATCACTAACCTTAATATTCTAGGATGAAGATTATCCTTACTTCCGTTAAGCTGTTCAAGTTTGGCTTCTACCTCAGATACCGTAATGTCTATATCTTCAGTCCCATCGGTCCCTCTATCACTATTCCTTAGCCCTTCATTAGCCTCATTAAAGACCGAGGCAAAGTATTCGTTCAGATATTGTGCCATTCCAAGATTATCCCTAATCTCCACTCCGTTTAAAGTGTTAAGCGGTCCCACTGCTTCTTTCTTGGTTTTATTCCTATTTATATGGCTAAAAACCGTTTGCTATTGGTTTTAATCCTCCGCTTAGGTCCATCTCCACTTGCCTTTCTCACAGCTTCCCTGCACCCTCTGACCTCGATAAGGTAGGTTTCTTTGCTGATCCCCCCATTTTTTCCTGGTGGTACGCTTTTTTTTTTTCTTCTGACCCTCTAAGATGCTTGCTCATCCAGCTCGGTCTAAAACTGCTACCTATGAGCCGTTTCCCCCTTCTCGGGATACATGCCTCTGACAACTCCTGCAACTTCAACCTGAAGTAACCCCAGGCGTCATCTGCCCTTAGATCCCTAAATATGTTAGCCCAGTCCACTTCCCTAACTAGTCGCCTTAATTTAGTAAAGTTAGCCCTTTTGAAATCGTACACCCTAGTCTCAGATGCACTATTGATTATCCTCCCATTTATTTGGAAACGAATTAGCTCATGATCACTCGAGCCAAGGTTGTCCCCTACAACAATTTCCTCAACAAGGTCCTCGTTACTCACCAAAATCAAATCTAAAATGGCATCCCCCCTCATCGGTTCAGCAACCACTTGATTAGCTATCACATCTAGGAAAAGCTGAGCCCTATTATTATTACTAGCATTTGTTTCCCAATCTATATCCGGGAAGTTAAAGTCCCCCATGATCAAGCAGTTCCTATTAGTGTTTACCTCCTTAAAAACATTAAAGAGCTAGCAGCTAGCAAGGGATGTGAAGGGTAACAAGAAGGTTTCTACAAGTATGTTAGCAACAAGAAGGTCAGGGAAAGTGTGGGACCCTTACTGATGGGGGAGGTAACCTAGTGAGAGATGATGTGCAAAAAGCTGAAGTACTCAATGCTTTTTTTGCCTCAGTCTGCACAGACAAGGTCAGCTCCCAGACTGCTGCACTGGGCATCACAGTATGGGGAGGAGGTGAACAGCCTCTGTGGTGAAAGAAGAGGTGAAGAACTATTTAGAAAAGCTGGACATGCACAAGCCCATGAGTCTGGATCTAATACATCCGTGGGTGCTGAGGGAGTTGGCTGATGTGATTGCAGAGCCACTGGCCATTATCTTTGAAAACTGGTGGTGATTGGGGGAGGTCCCGTATGATTGGAAAAAGGCAAATATAGGGCCCATCTTTAAAAAGGGGAAGAAGGAGAATCTGGGGAACTACAGACAGGTCAGCTTCCAGCTTCACCTCAATCCCCAGAAAAATCATGGAGCAGGTTCTCAAGGAATCCATTTTGACGCACTTGGAGGAGAGGGAGGTGATCAGGAACAGTCAACATGGATTCACCAAGGGCAAGTCATGCCTGACCAACCTGATTGCCTTCTGTGATGAGATAACTGGCTCTGTGGATTTGTGGAAAGCGGTAGATGTGATATACCTTTACTTTAGCAAAGCTTTTGTTACGGTCTCCCACAGTATTCTTGCCAGCAACTTAATGAAGTATGGCTTGAATGAATGGACTATAAGGTAGATCAGGGGTCTCAAAGTCAATTTACCTTAGGGCTAGTGCCAGTCCTCAAATCCTCCCAGCGGGCCAATAATGTCACTGAATTTGGTGTTCAGCAAAGAAAACGTTTATATTGTATTTTTTATTTTGAATTTCTTAGAAATAATAAAACTGTCATACAACTTTATACAATTCTGTGCCTGCCAGAGTTTTTAGTGTTTGCCAGACACATGGCAACACTTCAGTTCTGTCAGTTTGTTGATGTTTGGCCTCAATGACTGAGCAGTTGAAACCTTCAGGATTATAGCAAGGTGAGCATCAGATAGTTGTGTTCGGTATTTTGACTTGTTTATATTCATTGTGGAAAAAAAATAATGCTGACTCCATGGCTACTCTATGGCTGACTCTGCCTGGCAACTAATGATGCTGCCGCCATGGCTGACTCTGCCTGGCAACTAATAATGCTATCTCTGTCCCTCTCCCCCAACCAATGGGAGCTGTGAGTGGCGGTGCCTGCAGCAGACATTGCGGGCAGCATGGCTGCATGTGTCTCTCCTTTGCGGGCCACAGTGGGGAGGTTCTCGGGCCATAGATGGCCCGCGGGCTGGGACTTTGAGACCCCTGAGGTAGATAGAAAGCTGGCTAGATAGCTGGGCTCAATGAATAGTAATCAATGGCTCGATGTCTAGCTGGCAGCCGGTATCAAGCGGAGTGCCCCAGGGGTCAGTCCTGGGGCCAGTTTTGTTCAACATCTTCATTAATGATCTGGATGATGGGATGGATTGCACCCTCAGCAAGTTCACAGATGACACTAAGCTTGGGGGGAGAGGTAGATACGCTGGAGGGTAGGGTTAGGGTCCAGCAGGACCTAGACAAATTGGAGGATTGAGCCAAAAGAAATCTGATGAGGTTCATCAAGCACAAGTGCAGAGTCCTGCACTTAGGATGGAAGAATCCCATGAACTGCTACAGGCTGGGGACTGACTGGCTAAGTGGCAATGCTGCAGAAAAGGACCTGGGGATTAAAGTGGACGAGAAACTGGATATGAGTCAACGCTGTGCCCTTGTTGCCAAGAAGACTAAAGGCATAGTGGGCTGCATTAGTAGGAGCATTGCCAGCAGAGTGAGGGAAGTAATTATTCCCCTCTATTCAACTGGTCAGGCCACATCTGGAGTATTGTGTCCAGTTTTGGTCCCCCGATTACAGAAAGGATGTGGACAAATTGTAGAGAGTCTTATGGAGGGCAACAAAAATGATTAAGGGTCTGGGGCATATGCCTTATGAGGCGAGGCTGAGAGAACTGGGCTTATTTAGTCTGTAGAAGAGAAGAGTGAGGGGGGATTTGATAGCAGCCTTCAACTACCTGAAGGGGGGTTCCAAAGAGGATGGAGCTAAGCTGTTCTCAGTGGTGGCAAATGACAGAGCAAGGAGCAATGGTCTCAAGTTGCAGTGGGGGAGGTTTAGCTTGGATATTAGGAAAAACTTTTTCACTAGGAGGGTGGTGAAGCTCTGGAATGGGTTACCTAGGGAGGTGGTGGAATATCCATCCTCTCAGGTTTTTAAGGCCTCGTTTGACAGAGCCCTGGCTGGGATGATTTAGTTGGAGATTGGTCCTACTTTGATCAGGGGGTTGGACTAGATGACCTCCTGAAGTCTCTTCCCACCCTAATCTTCTATGATTTTATATTCCTATCAGCTCTAGTTTTCATCACTTGGAATCTTTAAATCAAGACTGGATGTCTTTCTAAATGGTGTGGTGTTGTTCCACTGTAAGTTATTACATTTGATGCAGGAACAACTAAGTGAAATTTCATGGCCTGTGTTATGTAGAAGGGTGAACCTGGTGATCAGAATGGCCCCTTCAGTGCTGAAAATCTATGAATAAATACACTGAGCTATATTCTCAGCTTGTGTAAATCAGTGTAGTTCAATTGAAGTCAGCTGAGAAGCTGGCATCTTTAATATTAAAATAATTGTCAATATAATTCACTTATGTCCAGAGGGCCAGTGCATGAGCTATGCCCTACTTTAAGTTCCACATGAGCCCTATTTTGAGGACCTTGATTTCAAGCAGACACTATTTATGTCATGCTCTTGGAACACATGGTGCTTTACTAGACATGTCAGCAGACAAATTAGTGTTTAAAGTCAACACGGGTGTGGGAGGGGGAGAACTACAACCTTTTAGAACCTCAGGGTTAGGTTCTAGTGCTTCAGTGTGAGAGGCACCATTAATTGGAGTGAAAGCTGCAGAAGACTACAGTGCTATATCCTACTAAACTGCCTTCTTGGAGGAAAGAGGGAATAATAATTTGGCATCAATGAAGGCAACATGACAAACTCTTCCTATTCAGTAAGACTTTTTCACCATTACCTGAATACCATTCACATCAATAACCATTGCCCTCTCTCAGAACACCCTTAGAACTACCCCATGCACAGATTTCCATAACCTAGAATGGAAGGCAAGATAGAGACTCCAAGAAGTCCACTAGGGACCTTGCTATTGTCAATGTTCTTTAGGTGGAAAGCTCTCAGATACTTCAGTGATGAGTGACTATGCAAAACCGTATGGTAGATCTAGTGTCATTTCTGGAACTATGTTTTCCTGGAAAGTGGAAGTGGTACAGCACATACTGTTGGAATAGCAATTTGTAGTTATCATTGCCTGAATGCTACTTTCTCATCAGCTTGCAAAGAATCTCTGAACTACTATTTACCAAACACGCTTGCAGTTGATTTTTGGTTTTGATTCTTATTTTTGTCAGTGTTTCTACAGTGTTACTTATTCTGACTGGAAGCAAAACCCATGAAAGAATTACCAGTGCTGTACCTTCTGAGTTAGCACATTCAGTCTTCGGGATTAATCATTCAGCAGATATATAACAATCACAGATATGTCAAACTGAAAAAAACATATCAGAGCCTTAAGCTCTGAAAGGAAAGAAAGGTGTGAGGGAGCGGGAGGACGACAGTTTATCCATCTATCCAAAAGCAACAAAAGGTGCGCCAAACTGCTCTTGGGGAACAATGACAGGTCAAATTCCACTCCCGCTTTAACAGTCTGCTTTTGCACTAAGCTGTCGATGTTATATGACAAGCTATGTTACTACAACATGAAATGCTAATGACACATTAACAAGTCAGGGAATTCAGTGTCAAATTTTCATGTATTATAGAGATAGGATTTTAGGGTAGGATTTTCAAAAGCACCCAGAGCTGGCCTAACTCTGCACCCACTGAAGTCAATGCACCCAGGGGAGCAGAGTGAGGCCAACGCTGAGTGCTTTTGAAAATCTCACCTTTATTGGCAAAATAGGCCATTCCGGTAAGATGTTCACAGAATCATAGAATATCAGGGTTAGAAGGGACCTCAGGAGGTATCTAGTCCAATCCCCTGCTCAAAGCAGGACCAACCCCAACTAAATCATCCCAACCAGGGCTTTGTCAAGCCAGGCCTTAAAAACCTCTAAGGATGGAGATTCCACCACCTCCCTAGGTAACCCATTCAGTGCTTCACCACTCTTCTAGTGAAAAAGTCTTTTGGATAAGGTCTTAAATACTGTGATGGGGAAACGCTGATAGAAAATGGATCCTAATAGTGAGTGTTCAATTACAGCCTGTTGCCTAGTTCTGACTAAGCCATATTAATTACACTGGGTATGCAAACCAGGTTTAATTTGTTGTCTTATTTGACTAATTGCCTATTACTTTATTATCATCTTCAATGAAATGGTGAGAAAATAATGGAGAAGAATGTTCCTGTAATTCTAGTATAAAGATTTCAGGCAAAATTTTCAAGAACATCTTCGTGACTTAGTGGCAAGATTTTCAAAGTGTTTATGTGGATAATGATGCAAAGAAGCACCCAGTGGGATTTTCAGAAGCTCCTAGGTGCCTGACTCCTAATGAAATTAATGGGAGTTGGGCACCTAGGCAATTTGAAAAATCCTACTTGGTGCCTATCTGCAGCCTCAGGTGCCTAAATCCCTTTGAAAATCTGGCTCTGGGACTGTCTCGTGGAAAGTGAATGGGACTTAAGATCCTAAATAACTTCAGTGCTTTTGAAAATTCTACCCTCGATCTATAAGGCACCTATTAGCCCTGAAAATCTCCAGTGTTATGTTAGAGTGATTAGTTCTGTGCAAAAGCTTGAAAAAAGGAGAATGTTTGAAGGCTTGATATTGTCAGAGTAATAGCCCAGATTCCCCATCAAGTTCAATCTTGCTTTTGTAATAATGACAGTGCTCTTGTTTTAACTTGGCTTCAGTCAGTCTGTTCTTTGATTAGATAATTATCTAAAATGATACACATGTTCCATCACACTACTAAGTGATTCCACAAATTTCATGGGCAATTAAGCTCTCTTATCCTTAATGGTAGAGAGAAGATCAACCTCACTTTCTGAGCCTGACCAGTGGTAGACTGAGAAGGAAAGGGGGTCAGATCACCCCTTCCCAGAGGAAAGCTCTGTGTGGAAGAAAAATTCCATGAGGGGGAATTCTTACTGAATTTCCCCCATATTGTTCTGTCAGGGTGAGGAGGGTCAGTTCAAGCACATCAGAGGTCCCTGTACATCCACTCAATAGAGGCTCTGGTTTATAGAATTAATCCCCTCACCGTGTATTTATAATTAAAAATCTGTGTTATGTATATGTGAGTACATAGTTTTTCAGGATGGAATGGGGTTTAGAAGGAAAAGGCTGTTGTAACTGGGGGAGGCAGATAAGGGGCAGTGGCGGAAAAGAATGGGAAAGGCAGAAGCTGGTTGTACTGGGAAGAGGGTGGCAGGGACAGATTGCAGGCCAGTGCTGGGAAGGAGGGAAGGATCTCAGAAGAAGAGCGCCTTTGTACTGTCTTGCCCAGCACAGGGTCTCCCAATCAGAGCAAGGTGGGAAACAAATTCTTTCCAGTGGTTTTTTTCCCCCATTTTCATCAAAATTTCCTTTATCTTTTATTTTTTGCTTTTTTAATCAAAACCATAACATTTTTCAGATTTTGACAGAAATGAACAGATTTTGCAAATATTTCCATGTCAAAAAAGCCATATACCATTGGGAAAAATGTTCACACCAGCTGCACATTTGTGGAACACCTCCCATGCTATGTACAATGCTTGACAGGAGCTGTGAGTGGCATTTTGTGAGAAAGGGAGAGTTTAAAAGTGAAGTAAGAAGCTTTCTTGGCAAAATGCGCTACACTGCTCAGGAGGGTGAAACTCCATTAAATTCAATGGCATGTCACCCACTTACACAAACAGTGACTTTGGGTCTTATTTCTTTTTCTCTGTTTTTGTCTCTTCTTCTTCTTCTACTTGTTGGATATGCTGCTGATCAACAAATCCTGGATGCATCGACATCATGTGCCATGATGCTAAATAGGAAACTCATTTTCTACCTGAAATTCCTTGCTAAATGCAACTGAATGGTAGCATGAAATCGGGTGATCTGTCCACTACTCTTCTAAATTCCCCCTCTGCTGATCTAGTTCTCATAAGTACTGATATGGCCCTGTCACCGTAGTACCAGTACACCTCACAGTCTGTAACATGTTTATCGTGGGAGATACTGTCATACTCATCCTACTGAGGCACTGAAAAACTGACCAACTTGCCCAAGGTCATACAAGATGTCTGAGCTAGAGGAGGGAATTGAACCTGGATCACCTGAATGTGAAGCTACAACCCTAACTGACCCTGCTCCCTTCACTGTTATGACACATAGTTTACTTTTGGTGGGGCATGTGGCTAATTATGTATGGCTATAAAATTGGACAGCCATTTTTGGGGTGAATAAAAAGCTTTAATATCCTAATTGATCTTGGTCCAGTTACCTTATTTTTTAAAATCATATTATGTTACTAAAATCTAGAGATGAATACAATTAATGTAAAATCTAAATATTTCTCAATTTACACAGTGGCTCTCTTACCACCAGCATCAATTCTCTATGGCATGTTCTCCACTCATTATACATTACTTCCAGTCTTATCCAGGGGACAATTACACGAGGTAAGGAAGAAGTGGTCTACTGGCTATGATGCTAGCTGAGGGCTTAGGAGACCCATGTTTAATTCCTTCCTCTGCCACAAACTTTGTGTGTGACCTTGAGCAAGTCACTTAACTTCTCTGTGCTTCAGTTCCTTCATAACAGCAATTGCAAGAGTGTTGGGAGGCTATACATAGTGACGTTTGTGAGGTGCTCAGTTCCTACAG
Organism: Mauremys reevesii; assembly: GCF_016161935.1. Classification (NCBI taxonomy): domain Eukaryota; kingdom Metazoa; phylum Chordata; order Testudines; family Geoemydidae; genus Mauremys; species Mauremys reevesii. The sequence continues at coordinate 128,512,498 of NC_052628.1, forward strand.
TAATGCAGCCATATATTAGCACCTAAGATAGATAGCCAGTACAGAATATGAAATAGAGATCTTTCTTGCAGACAGATTGTTAAACCATCTTTGAAAAAGCAAAGCGATACTGGGAGCCAATCACTTTCACAGGGAAGTCACTTGGAGCAAGCCCTTGGTGAAGAGGTATTTATTTTAAAATAAAAATATAGGTCAGAATGATCAGATTAGGTTTTAATAATAGCAATTTAATCATTGACCAGATCCTTGGCTGCTATAGCTCTGTTGACTCTTCCTTGATCTTTAACCAGCTGAGGATCTGGTTGTTCAAGGTTCTTTCTTAATGTTACTTCTTTCTTTCTCTGTTTAGCTATGGATGTGAGTTGCGTGCCTTCCCAAAGAGAAGCTTAGATATGTCAGCAAGGACATTAGCACCTGACATGCCACTCAGAAATTCCAGGTGAATTGGGGATAATGCACTCTAAAGTACCTGACCAACATGTTTGTATAACTCTTTGATCTTACTACAGAAGGCAAGGTGTGTCTACAGATTCTTGTGTGGGGAAGATTTAGTAATTGCTCTTGTGCAATTTTAGGTTTGTCCTCTGCATAGCAAGTGATATCTTCACGCCTAGTGCAATGGAGCACTGACAGTCACCTGTCATACCTACCGTATGTGAGATCTTTATGTGGTACTCTTCATGATGATTACACATCAGTCATGGAATATAATTGAATGGATTTTTAAAAAATAGAATATATCATATTCTATTAATCAGATGATACAATATCATAAATACAGGATTCAAAATTGTGAAAATACTCTTCAGGCACTTTCTATAGGAATTGACAATACACATATTTCTGTATATTTTGGGGTAAATTCTGCTCTCAGTCACACACAAGCCCCCAGTGGAAACAACTTGGTTGAATGCGCATGACAGAGAGCAGAATTCAGCCTCTGGATTTTCTTCTGGTTTATTCATATTGCTAAAGAAGAGGAAAAATGGATGGGCTTTTGTGTGGTCAAGGCTCATGTCTAGGAATCAGAAGACCTGAATTCAGTTCCCAGCAATTCAATAGCAGGGCTGGCTGGAAAACAAGAGCTCCATTTCATGAAATATTTTGAAGTTTTAACATTTGTTTTCAATCCCCATCAGAACCACTGGGCTATGGAGTCAGTCTCTCTCTGAGCCAATGAATATTTAATTACTTAACAAAGTGGAAGAGCTCCAACATTGAGAGACACTGACGCTATAGCCTGTGGGTTAGGGGGTCTCACCTGGGATGTGGGAGACCCAAATTCAAATCCCTATTCCAAATCAGGAATTTGAACCTGGGTGTCTCACAGCCTAGGTGATTGTCCTAACTACAGAGCTATTGGCTATTCTGGAGTGGGTGGGTCTCTCTTGCATCCAAGAATTTTAAAGGATCTGGCTGAGGAGTTTGCTGGGCTTTTAATGTTGATTTTCAATAAGTCTTGGAACTTAGCTCATTTGGGAAGTTCCAGAAGACTGGAAGAAAGCTAGTGTTGCGACAGGCAACAAAGAGTCTTGTGGCACCTTATAGACTAACAGATGTTTTGGAGCATGAGCTTTCGTGGGTGAATACCCACTTCATCAGAGGCATGTAATGGAAATTTCCAGAGGCAGGTATAAATATGCAGGCCAGAATCAGTCTGGAGATAATGAGGTTAGTTCAATCAGGGAGGATGAGGCCCTCTTCTAGCAGATGAAGTATGAACACCAAGGGAGGAGAAACTGCTTTTGTAGTTGGCTAGCCATTCACAGTCTTTGTTTAATCCTGAGTGTTGTGACAATATTTAAAAAAGATAAAGGGGATGACCTGGGTAGTTATAGGCCATTCTGTCTGACATTGATCCCAGGCAATATAATGGAGTAGCTGATATGGGACTTGATTAATAAAGAATTAAAGGAGGTGTGACAGACCCAGGCCAGTGGGGTACAGGAGTCTGGTAGAGGGCAAATATACTGGTCACTGGATGAGCAGTTTTCTGTTCCCTGAGTGACCAGAGCAGGGGCTGCACTAGAGTAATCAGGAACCTGCTAGAACCAATTAAGGCCGACAGGCTGATTAGATCACCTGCAGTCAATCAAGGCAGGCTAATCAGGGCACCTGGGTTTAAAAAGGAGCTCACTCCAGTCAGGTGGGGGGCGGGGAGCCAGAGGAGAGGAAGTGCGTGTGAGGAGCTGGGAACAAGAGGCGCAAGGAGCTGAGAGGGAGAGGGTGTGCTGCTGGAGGACTGAGGAGTACAAGCGTTATCAGACATCAGGAGGAAGGTCCTGTGGTGAGGATAAAGAAGGTGTTGGGAGGAGGCCATGGGGAAGTAGCCCAGGGAGTTGTAGCTGTCATGCAGCTATACCAGGAGGCACTATAGACAGCTGCGATCCACAGGGCCCTGGGCTGGAACCTGGAGTAGAGGGCGGGCCCGGGTTCCCCCCAAACCTCCCAACTCCTGATCAGACACAGGAGAAGTTGATCCAGACTGTGGGGAAGATCACTGAGGTGAGCAAATCTGCCAATAAGCGCAGGACCCACCAAGGTAGAGGAGGAACTTTGTCACAGAGGGTAATATAACTAATGCCAATTAACATGTGTTTATAGAAAATAGATCCTGTCAAACTGATACTTTTTTGCTGAGATTAAAAATTTGGTTGGTAAAAGTAATGGGTTGATGTAATATACTTAGATTTCTGTACGGCATTTGACTTGGTCCTGCAGGACATTTTACTTTAAAAACTAGAATGATATAAAATTAACATGAGACACATTAAATGGATTAAAAACCAGCCAATAAGTCTCAAAATGTAATTGTAAATGGGGAATCATCATTGTATGGGTGCATTTCTAGTGTGTTCTTGCGCCTACATTATTTAGCATTTTAATTAATGGCCTGGCAGAAAAGATGAAATCATCACTGATAAAGTTTGCAGATGACACAAAAATTAGGGGAGTGGTAAATAATGAAGAGTACAGGTCACTGATACAGAGTGATGTAGATCACTTGGTAAGCTAGGTGCAAGCGAACAGTATGTGTTTTAATACAGCTAAATGCAAATGTAAATGTCTATGAACAAATAATATAGCCCATACTTACAGGATGGGGGACCCTATTCCTCGGGGCAGTGACTCTGAAAAAAATTGGGGTTGCGGTGGCTAATGAGTTGTACATGAATTCCCAGTGCATCACTGTGGCCAAAAGAACTAATGCAATTCTGAGAGGCATAAATAGGGGAATTGCAAGTGGGAGGAGAGACATTATTTTATCTCTGTATTTGGCACTGGTGCATGCACTGCTAGAATACTGTGTCCAGTTCTGGTGTTCACAGTTCAAGAAGGATGTTGATAAATTGGAGTGGGTTCAGAGAAGATCAACAAGAATGATTACAGGATTAGAAAACATGCCTTATAGTGATTGACTCAAGGAGTTCAATCTATTTAGCTTAACAAAAAGAATATGAACATGTGACTTGATTTCAGTCTATACATACTTGAGAAACAAATATACATACCTGGGAAACAAATATACATACCAGGGAAACAAATATTTCATAATGGCTCTTCAGTCAAGCAGAGATTAGCCATATAGCATGATGCAATGGCTGAAAGTTGTTGCTAGACAAATTCAAACTGTAAATAAGGTGGAAATGTTTGACAGTGAGGGTAATTAACTACTGGAACAATTCCAAAGGTTATGGTGGATTCTCCATCAATGGCAATTTTTAAATCACAATTGGTTTTTTTTTTTAAAGAGATGTCTTAGGAATTATTTTGGCGAAGTTTTCTGGCCTGTGTTATACAAGAGGTCAGACTAGATGATCACAATGCTCCCTTCTGGCCTTACAGAATCATAATCATAGAATATCAGGGTTGGAAGGGACCTCAGGAGGTCACCTAGTCCAACCCCCTGCTCAAAGCAAGACCAAACCCAACTAAATCATCCCAGCCAGGGCTTCGTCAAGCCTGACCTTAAAAACCTCTAAGGAAGGAGATTCCACCACCTCCCTAGGTAACCCATTCCAGTGCTTCACCACCCTCCTAGTGAAGATTTTTTTTCTAATATCCAACCTAGACCACCCCCACTGCAACTTGAGACCATTGCTCCTTGGAATCTGGGAATCGTCTTTGGCTTAGTGACCCCATCTGAAAAAATGGTTACTGCAATACTTAGCTTCCTCAGTAGTCTACATTAATTAATATTTGTAAAGTGTACTGAGATAATCAGATGAAATGCACCATAGACGTGCAAGGGACTGTTGAGCACTCTGTGAAAAGATAGATTCCTTACACGTGAAAATAAAGGAATGTGTAACTTGTCTTAAGTGACCAAATGAGAAACTGATGACAATTAGTTTCATAATGACCTTCTTATAAAAGTCTCAATAAGTGTAGTCAATATACTGAGGAAGGATAGTTTGGTCCCTTAAGACTGGGTATTACCTAAAAGGATCATCACTTGTGCTGGTTTTTACAGTATATCACTTACAAGTTTCCCCAAGGATCAAAAGTTAAACAATTAACTGTGACTATAGATAGTTGAAAAAAGGAGTGAAATTTGAACAACCTGTGGAATCAGCTGGAGCTTGAAATGCCTAGTAAGTCCTTTGGGTGGCAAGGTGGAATGAACTGACCCTATATACTAATGGCCTCTGGCGATGTGAGTATGACATGCAACACTTACTAAGAGTAAACTTAATTCAAGCAGAAAAAGTCCATATATCCTGTATGGAACATTTGTACCTTTTAAAATAATAATAACAAATCATTAATAATAAATAATTAATCATAACATCCAATCAAGTGGTAAACTGCCATTTTGACAATTAATTATGTGAAATGTCACTGTATAATTAAACAGATTTCCTTTCCCATTAGAAATAAATGTGAATCAGGACTTTTCAAAGCTATTATAAAGTAAGTTTTATATTAATAATAACAGATAATAATCAAAATGTGATTTCTCAGTAACTACTTTGGGTGGAACATTAGCTAGTGGTTGGATAAAACACTGAACTGGGGGGGAGGCGGGGGTGTCAGGAGATTTGGGGTAGATTCCTGCCTCTGCCACTGACCTGCTGACTGACTTTGGAGAAGTCACCTCCCTGTTCTTTAATGTCCTCACATTAATGATACATATCTTCCTTTGTATAGCATTTGGGGATCTACAGATGAATCTACATGAAATGAGCTAATTTCCAATACTTTATAAAGAGGAAGCTGACACTTTTCATTTTATTTTGCCTCCTCAAACTGGCCATCTGTCAGAAAGTATAATTTAAATTGGCAACCCCTTTGGGATGGTAATTCTAATTCCAAGCAATGAAAGGTATGTTAATTTTACAGATGACCTTTATGAACTGAATTATTTAAAATCATTTCATCAACTCCAGAGCCAATTTTCTCATCCTAATACAAGTTGTTATCCATATCTACAGTGAGGCAGAGTGTTTTCCATTAATAGCCATTTGAATGCACTGCTTTTAACTTGAGGGATGGAGTACTTTACACTAAATGCATTTGATGTAACTATAATTGTTATTCGTGTGCATAATGTGTATAATGCAATTATCGCTGAAACAGACACACAATTAAAAAAAAACCCTGAGAGAACTGTGTACCAGACACATACAAAGCGAAGCACTTGAGCACATACTTAACTGTAAGTGCATGCTTAGGGCTTGTCTACATACACATATGCACTGATTTAATTGTCATTAAAGTGATTTAATTAAACCAGTGCAAGTTGGTATGTAGACACCCTTATTTTGTTTTTAGTGGTTTATTCATATACTTTAAATTAATTCCTTACCAACTTAAGCTACATCAAAATGAACCACTTTTAAAACAGAATAAGAAATCTAGACAGGGTTTTGCATCAGTTTCACAAAATCAATTTTTAAACCCATGCAACTTCTGCGTATATTGCAAGCACTCAGTCCATTCCTACTCAGTAAAGTACTGAATCAAGCCTGAAGTTAAGCATATGCTTAAGTACTTTGATTTAATGTTGAACTTACCATGTGACAGTGTAAACTAAATTACACGAATCCTGGGGTAAAGGAAAACAACAATGAACGCTGAAACAGATTAAAATTTGTCCGTTGGATCATCTTCTTGTGCATGTCTCTGCTGGAGCTTTCTTCAAACAAACAGAAAAGGTCCAGTGGTTAGTGTACTAGCCGAGGACTTTAAAGCTCCATGTTCAATTCCTTACTCTGCACCAGAGCTCATGTGTGACCTTTGCAAAAGTCACTTATCCTTTCTGTGCCTCAGTTCCTCATCCCTAAAATAGGGATAATAGCACTTCTCAGGGAGGTGTGGTGAGGTTAATATGTGAGGTCCTTAGATACTACACTGATGGGGGCCATATAAGCTCTTAAGATATTCTTTTTTCCTTGCACCTTTTGTGTGTGTGTGTGTGTGTGTATGTGTGTGTGTGTATCCCAAAGCAAAAGGAATAGGTGGTACATGAATGTGTTTCATGTACCCCACTGTGTGCCACTGACCTATTGGATTATAGACTGCAAACTAATAGCTTTAACACAAGACAAAACCACTGGCCAAATCCAATTAGATTGTTCCTTTCATTGTACTCACCAAGGGCCTAGTACTGCATTGGGACCACCAGCTCACATCCCCATGTCTGTGTGGCAACCCAGTGACTTAATACACTGAGAGCGGTGCCAAGCCTAATGGACATTGCAGAAATAATGATAGGCATTTCTAAATGCTCTCTGGAAAAAATCTTTAAATATTAGAGCTGGGTGAGAGTTTTAAAAAAATTTAAACAACAAAGAAACAAAATGGGGAAACCTTTAGAGAGAGATATTTTACGTGAAAAATTGTGTCTGCTTTTTTGGCCAACTACAAAGTTACCGTAAAATTTCCAAAAGCACCTAAGTCCCATTTTCAAAAGTGACTTAGACATTAAACACCTTAGGCCCCATTGACTTTCAATGAGACTTGTTTACACGGTGGGGTAATGCATTCTACAAGAATGATTTCAAAAGCAAACTCACATGTTGCCCATTAATTGGTCAGTGTAGACCATGCTAGTGCACTTTACTATAGTGCTGTTTGAAACAGTATTATGTTAAAGCACACTACCAGAACAGAACATAAGAACGGCCATACTGGGTCAGACCAAAGGTCCAACTAGCCCAGTATCCTGTCTTCCTACAATGGCCAATGCCAGGTGTCCCGGAGGAAATGAACAGAACAGGTAACCATCAAGTGATCCATCCCCTGTCACCCATTCCCAGCATCTGGCAAACAGAGGCTAGGGATATCATCCCTGCCCATCCTGGCTAATAGCCATTGATGAACCTATCCTCCTCTTTTTTGGCCTTCCTAATTATATTTTTACACTAAGGAAACTTTTGTGCACACTGACAGGGTCTAAACAGATCAATTAATGCACAAGGCATTAGTGCGCTTGAGAAATCACACCTCTATAGAGCGCATTGCTGCTCCTTGTAGACAAGCCCTTAGGCTCATAAGTGCCGAAGTCTCTTTTGAAAAATGTATTCTTGAAAAGTTTGCTCCTGGTCTAATATTTTCACATGTTGAAACGGATTTTAAGAAAAAGAAAAAAATGCAGAGTGTGATTTTTTTCTCTTGTTTTCAAAAACTTTTACACACATTAAGTGAAATCCTGTCCCCACTGAAGTCAATCATAAAACCCCCACTGGCTTCAGTAGGGTCAGGATTTCACCCATTGAACTCGTTACTGCATTCCTTCCCTTCAGTGAGAATTGGAGGAGTAAATTCAGCCTGTATTCCATGGCGTGGAGGGCTCACTAGTGGGGGATCTTGTGTCTCCTCCATGCAAGGGGAGAGCAAGATTTTAGTGTCCCAAGCACAAGATGTTCTTGCCCTTCCTATTCGAGATAGAGCTCAGCTCTGCAGCAACCTGCAGAGCATTGTACAGGAGATGGGTGGAGAAAGATTTGAGTGGTGGCGGCAGAGCCAGAGAATTTGTTGGTACAGAAAAAAAGTGTTTAACTCATGGATAAACTAATCACAACCAGTAACTCAACCAGGCCTAGTTGTGGCACAGCGAGCAGGGTGAGGGAGCCCAGGCTCAACATCACACTAGTCATTAGCAGTGTCCTCTGTGCAGGATGCATTCCATATGTCAGTGCACTCAAAAAACAAAGCAGTGAGTCAAGAGACACCGACCAGAATTTGCATGATTGCTGCAGAACTAACTGTAGTTTGAGCGATGTTACATTCTGGAATGTGAGAACACATGAGTCACAAAGCAAACAGCCTCCCTTACTTTGATGGGGAAAGAACTGTAAAATATAATAAGTCAACAAGCCTTTGAATAGTTTTCAAGCCTTAAGACTAGAGCTGGTTGGAAAAATGATGTTCTCCAAAGTTCCAATGTTGTTCCCCATGGCAAACTTTGATTTTTTTAAAAAATTTATTTCAATTCTCCACAGAAAATGTTGAGTTTTGTATGAAAAATTGATATCCACAATATTTTGATTGGGTTGCCTTATAGGAGTCATAGTTCAGTTAACTAATCTTCAGCATTCCTTCAGTGTCAGAAAACACTCCCACTGAAAACTATGGGAGTTTGGCATGTGGAACTTGTGTCCGAGGCATTAGACTGGGCACTGAGACAATTTCATTTAATTCCTGTCTCTGCCACAAACTCCCACCATGACCTTGGACAAGTCACTTAATCTCTAGATACCTTGGTTCTCCGTCTGTAAAATGAGATAATTCTTGAGTTGTCATTTCTCTTCTCTATGGCTTTCTTTCCCCTCCCATCCTTTGGCCTGAGTATTTGGACTGTAGCACAGAGACTGTCTCTTACTGTGTGTATGCACAATACCTAAAAGACTAGACCAGGGGTCAGCAACCTTTCAGAAGTGCTGTATCGAGTCTTCATTTATTCACTCTGATTTAAGGTTTCACGTGCCAGTAATACATTTTAATGTTTTTAGAAGGTCTCTTTCTATAAGTCTATAATATATAACTAAACTATTGTTGTATTAAAGTAAATAAGGTTTTTAAAATGTTTAAGCAGCTTCATTTAAGATTAAATTAAAATGCAGAGCCCCCCAGACCAGTGGCCAGGACCCAGGCAGCGTGAGTGCCACTGAAAATCAGCTCGCGTGCCGCCTTCGGCACACGTGCCATAGGTTGCCTACCCCTGGACTAGACCCTGATATTGGTTGGGTCCTCCAGGTGCATAAGGATCAGTTTAAGCCTGTGTTTTAGGCCAAGGGCAGGAAAATAGCACATTGCATTGTTTTGTTTTTAAATGTAGCTCAGATTGCATATAAAAAATTCAAAGATGTTCAATTATTTGAAAATAGTATTTTTAAAAAATACATGAAATTAGGAATTATCACTAGAACTATCCTCAAATTCCTGTGTAGTAAAGCAGCCACAGGGAGTTTCAAATACTCCTGGTTTTGTAGCTATAAAGTGTAAGCATACAAAACCAGCAATGTCAGCCAGGAAATAGGAGATGAAACTTTCTGCAGAAGTGTTAAACACAGAGGGATTTCAATAGAGTTCCACCAGATATGCAATTAGCCCAAGGCTCAATGCAAGAGGTACTCACAGTGAATTGGGTTTAATCATTTTAATGTCTGTTTGATTACACCAGTTTTACATTGAGGTCACTGCACAATTAAAGCAACATTACCTCTGAAATTGACCCTGTTTTTTCTGGCCTCTGAATTAGCTTCTGTTGTTTTTTGTTTGTTTGTTTGTTTGTTTAATTAGTAAAGATGTTTGCAGGGAACTGGAATCTTTGTTCCTTAAAAATGAATTCTGCTGCAGCACTATCTGAACTCATCTTAATTCTGAATCTCTAAATTATTGCTTTACTTCTCTGCTGGGAGGTCATGTTGCACCAGTGAGGGGATTTACTCCCAAGATACTCCCACCATGGCCAACACACAAGATATTACACCGGGGCACCCCAGAACTAAAAGCATGAGCTGCTCTAGCTTGAGCTAAAAGAACCAACACTATAGCTGTCCACTGTGTATTGGGCACAGAGAAAGACCTGTAGTAATATACAGTCACCAGTGGGTTACGCTTGCACTGCTGCCCCCTATGGGGATCCTCCTGGAATTTGGACATAGCACTCCAGGAGCGTGCTACTAATGACCACGGCCTGGGGACAGTGCATGAGTGCATCTGTGGATGCCCTGGCCATAGACACTGCTTAGGTGCTATCACGTTCTTCTGGGGCTCTGTAGGTCAGCTGTGAGCAAAGTCCACCAGCAGGAGGTCTCCTCTACAATCTGCACTTGAGGAAGTTCCTGCAGCCTCTACATCATGTGGCATCATTTATGAACTTATCATATCCTCCTGTAGCCTTTGTTTTCTCCCAGATGCTGCACATTTAATTTCTATACACAAAGAAAACCTAATTGTACAAAATATCACAGGGGTCTGACCTCCACTTCCAGGACGTGAAGCACTTGGATATCCTTTTGACTCTTAACACAAATCCTGCTAGGCTAAGTCTGTTATGCAGTGATTGCAAACCTCAAGGAAAAGGACTGCTTCTTGATGACATGTCCTTTATTCAGTTGCCTCTGACAAAAGCGAGAAATTTCCTTGCCCAAACCTGCAGATGGAAACACGATACCATTTAATAGTTAGCAGGGGAACGCTTTATTAAACTTCCATCACTCTTTGAAATGGAAGGGTTTCGATTGCCACACAAAATGAAACTGCGGTCGTTTGTATTGCTCAACAGTAGGACAGTGTCCGAACAACACATTGACGAGTATATAACAGCAATATTAATCATTGATCATTGCATTTTTAATCATCCAAGTGGTAGCTGTCTGAATGCACTTTAAACAAGTATTTTCATGTGCTCTAATTGATGTGTTCATCCAGAACAGGAAGTGGAAGTTCTAAAATACCATAAAGAAGGTTAATCTTGTAGCTGACCAAATAAACACCCAGGAAATCACACAAGAAATTTTATTTTTCTAAGATTTCCCCTATTTTTTCCCAGTCAAAGATGTGTGGATAGGATCTCTACCACTCATATGTATCCCTGAATTTTGGAAAGCCAAATTCTTACATTTTTTAAATGTTTGAATTATCTTCATAAAACATTCATTTAGATTTAAATACCAATAACATTTAATTAGAACTACAATTGCAAATGCTCACTCAGAAGCAAAAAATAACCATATGCAAATAAGTGAATGAACTCAGCCAGTGAATAAATCAAAGGAGTGTTAAATCAATGGCTTGAGGAACTTTGAGTTCCTTTGCAAATATGTAAATTATTTGCCTGTGGTGCAGCATTTTTCCCATTCTCCTTCTCCATTTAATATCCCCTCCATTTCCAATCCTTGCTTCAACTGTGTGTGTGTGTGTGTGTGTAATTTCCATTGAAATGCTCAGTGGAAAATGTTGACATTTCATTAAAAAAACAGATTTTTTTCAGCTGAATGTAGCCCAATCTGGATTTGGGGGGGGGGTCATTTTATAGTATTTGATTTCCTGACCAAAAAAATGAAAAATTCTGTGGAAAATTTTCATTCTGTTCAAAATCTGATATTCCATCTAACCCCAAACTTTCTGTTAAAAAAAGAGGTTTGATGGAAAATTTTCAACCAGCCTTGCCCATGGCCACTTTTAAATTGTGACAGAAGGGTCAATTCTCCATGGTGCAGTGGAGAGAAAGCATCTGAATGCAATTATTCTCCTAGTAACGGCCAGTAAGCACATAAGGTAGTGGGAATTGGAGAACTAAGCTATATGCTCCTGACAGTCCAGAAAAAAAATACTTCTCCACATGGTTAGAGCTCCAGTGGGAAGTGAAGGGCTGTAACTGGCTGGAAGGAGAGCAGTCATTCTAGACAAGCATCATCGCTTGGAAAGCTTGCATAGTTTCCACTGCATAACCTCTCAGAAATGACCGTTGCCACTTGTAGTTGTAATTGCAATCAGGTGCATCCCCAAAAGGTGAAAGTATGTGCTGCTGTGGATTTATTGGCAAGTAACACTGTTGCCATCAAACTGTCCTAGTGGTTTCCAATGTTAACCTTTTGTCATGATGAAAACTGACCATTTATTCCTACTCCGTTTTCTGTTTCTCAGACACTTTCTGATCCACTTTGTCCCCTCACCTCATGACTACTCAGTTTCCTAATAGCCTCTTGAAAAGATTCTTTCTCACAGTCCAACTAAATTATTCAACCCAGTTGCCCTTGATCTGCTCTGGTGCTGATATGCTCAGAGAACTTTAGTTGATTGGAGGCACAATATTCCTTCAGAGAAGCGTCTGTGTCCCTATCATCTCATATTCACCTAGATGGGGAAATACCCAGCCTATCAGATCTGTTTCTACTGATGAGGCACAAAGCAAGCGAGCAGAGAATTAGGTCAGGGATCTGGCTTAGAGATGTAATTTCTCTCCTGTCATTTAGTATCAAATATAGTATTTCCCTTGTATTGTTGTCATCCCTAGCTGACACCTTTGACCTCAAAACTTGTCAGCTTTACCCTGGAGATAAAATCTTGTGAACTATTCTTGCAAGATTTTGTCCCAAAGTAGAGTAAAATCTCATGAGATCAGCTGATTTACTGAGATTTCTGCCATCTTGAGTGAGAATCTCACAAGAATGCCTATTCTTGCAATGCTTCAGCTCTTTCTAAATCAGGCCTGGATCCAATCTGGAACAAAATGAAGAATGTTGACCCTGGGTTTTAAAAGCTGACACCCTCCCCACCCCCACTTCCTGTTCAAAGTGATTCTAATAAGAGATTTCAGCTTATGGCCATGTTTAGTAAATCACCAAAATTGGATTTGGGAAGAGATATGATGATCACAGTGAGAAGAGAATGAACCACTTTGGCTTTGCAGCATAATGATGGTAATTAATGTTAGTGCACTGCATTTAAAAGGAAGTATTTCTATGATGGACACTAAACTCTGCATGAGAGAAAGGAGGAGCAGCTAGTCCTAATGGTGTTTCTTTCTCTGCTCTTGGCAGAATATGTGCTGATGGCTATAATTTGTATAGCTTTTTTGGAACCAACTCAAGGCAGCCCGTCATGACATTTCTGCTTAGTTTTTAAAATGCATGGGTGAGCTTGTGTACTTTCCGTAAGCCTTTTCCTAGAAGCAAAGAACCATTACAAAGATTTGCACTTCTATGATGTCACCTTAATATGTGGTTGCTGAAAATCAAGGCATAGGCAACATATGTTTGTGCACGTAGTCTGGAAGTGGGGTTTCTTTATGTGTGGATGTGGACAGTAATTTTAAGGTCAATTACTAAAAAAAAATGGAAAGCTATTGGGAATGGGGATGTTAGTTTACATTGACAAAGAAATTGATTTTAAGCAAATTGTTCAGGAATTATCCTCGTTGGCCAACGGACTCACTGCATTCTATGAAAAAAACCCAGTACTTTTGATTGTTTTCAGCTTTCTCCTCCATTTAACACACAAAATACTTTCACCTCCATGAATAATTATTTATTGGAGTAGGACTGGAACATTTCAATAAAGTGTTTGTTAGAAAATGCTGATTCATTGAATCTAGTTTTGGCAAATTTCCCATTTCCAAAAAATTGGGGGGAAAAGTTTCAAAATTGTCAAAAATATCCCATTTTGACATTTTCTAAACAAAAGTTCTATTTTCTGAGTAAAAATGACTTTTGTTTAGAAACTGAAGTTAATTTATAGTAAGTAAATAATTAAAAATTAAAGCTTGAAATCTAGATAAAATATTTCAAACCTACAAAATTTAAAGATTTTGACTGAGCTGACACTTTTTTGTTTGTTTGTTTCTTTTGTTTTGCAAAGATTTTTGAGAGTTTGACTTTTTGACACAATTTGGGTCATGAGATTTCTTCTGGAGTCTCAAAAATTCTCTCAAGACATGAAAACTATTTCCTGCCTCGCTCTAGTCGGGATTCCTTTGTGCGAGGCACTGGTATTGCCCACTGACAGACTTCTGTTTTCTAAAGTGAATGAATCCCATTCACTATATTCTATCTCAGGAGGTGTAGCGGAGTGATTACCCGCTCCTGCCCTGTGGGGCTTGAAACAGCCCAGGAGAGGGCTGTGGCTGGGGCAAGAAGCCTGGGCTGATTGGGGAAAGTAGGCTCAGCTGGAGCCATGCCTCAGTCAGGCCCAGCTGGCCCCTGTAAGAGGCTGTGAGCCAGAGGCCCAGGCAGTCTCTCACTGACTGAAGAGGGAGACAGGCCTGGCTGCTTGGGAACTCACCCAGGGGACCTAGAGGGAGGCAGGGCTGAGGAAAGGCCTTAGGAGCTGGGAAGCCCTAGGCTAGCAACTCCCCAGGCTGCAGGGCCTAGTTCTAGGCCCACCTAGGTGTTGGGCTTGCAGAGGGGCAGCTGGAGGGTGGGTGGGTGAAGGCAACCAGTCCAGACCCCTTGTCCCGTGATGATTGGCTGACACTACAGTCTGCCCCAGGGCACGGGGGCTAAACAGAGACGGGCAGTAGCCACGACTGAGGCAACATGGGGATAGGGAGTGGGGGCTCCCCTGGGGTGGGGAAATGCAGTAAGACTGTGGGGTACTGCAGGAGGCAGAACCCTGGGATAAGAGCACCGGGGTCCTGGGAGGGACACGGGGGCCAACGGCATGTGGATCACCAGCCTGCAGAGGGTGCTCCTGGGTCAAAGAGCTAATTCCCAAGGATGACCAGCAGGAGGCGCTGCAGGGGTGAGTGTGCGCTGTGCTACAGGAGGATTTTAAGATTGTAACTAGAGCTGGTCAAGAATTTTCTGGTCAGATTTCTGTTGGAAAATGCTGATTTGACCGAATCAAAAGATTCTGGGGAATTTTTTTTTTTAATGTTAAATTTTCCACAGGAAGGAAATTCTGGTTTCCATAAAGCTCTAATTGCAATAGAGGTTGGCATATCAATGTGTTAATCAATGAATAACCAGGCACTTGGTGAATGACTAACGTCCTGAAAGTGATATATTCCCCTCTCCTGTCTGCACTGTGGTTCTTTTACCTGCAGCATGAATCTCTATCTCATATTGTCCACTTGGAACCAGAACCTCAGCCTCAATAGGTCTCTTGTCTCTAACCAAGCAGCTGGCTATTGGCCTACTAGGGAAGGAAGCAACATAGTCACCCCTCTGGAACCCCCTAGCACAGAGGGAATGCCAGAGTTGTGGCCAGAGGCTGGCAAGGTGGGAGTGTTACTGTACTCCAGGGGTAGGCAGGGCTCTGCATTTTAATTTAATTTTAAATGAAGCTTCTTAAACATTTTATAAACCTTATTTACTTTATATACAACAATAGTTTAGTTATTTATTATAGACTTATAGAAAGAGACCTTCTAAAAACATTAAAATGTATGACTGGCACGCGAAACCTTAAATCAGAGTGAATAGATGAAGCCTCGGCACAGCACTTTGGAGAGGTTACCGACCCCTGCTGTACTCGATTGTTCTCTGTCACTGATGTCCCCTTGGAGGCCAACATGAATTAGAGTATCTCTGAGTCCACTCTAAACTTCACTAGGGGCTAAAGCAGCCCCAGGCACTGAGGAACCCAAATGTGATTTAGAGCCACTTTTGGCCCCCTCACTCCTACAGCTGTGGTCCTGCCTCAGTGACAGTTCTGAGGATCAGAGCCTTGTTCCGCGGATGGTACTTCCATTGCCATTAATGGAATGGGATAATCTGCAGAGATGAACCAGATGTTCTGATAAGTCTTTCGCCTCTTATTTCAATACGGTGTGGAATGTGTTAGAGATGCACAGAGCCAGTAGATGAACTAACATTGTAGGAAGAACAGAGCGCCCTAAATCTTTCAGAAATGGGCAAGCAGTCAAAGGAGTGTGTGACTGTATGGACGTGATTAAGATGACACTTTACTTACTATGCAGTGCATAAATCCTTGTGTCCTGTGATTATCACATCATCACATGCATTAGACAACAGATAACCCCCTGCTATAGGAGCTATTGTTATGGGTCCTCTAAACCAGTTGGATTGCTTCAGCCTATTCCCCCAGCCAAAACTTAATAACAAAATACGCCCCCTCCTCCTCCCTTGCCAACATCCATATATTTCTTCATATTTGCCATTGCAAAGCAATGCATTTTTCTCAATTAGATCTTAACCATGCTCTGCGATGTATCTGAAAGCACTGTGCATTGCCTTCTTTCATGCTGACTGTTCCTTTGCGTTGGATCATTTCCAGAGTAAACACTGTCAGTGAGACTATCACTTTGGATCCTCAGGGTATCAGATGTTGCCTGCTGAATAGGGTTGCAAGCTCTTTGCAATTCATTTCCCCCCTTTATTAACCTGAGAGAGGAGGCCACCTCGATCGTAGCAAGATGAGCTGTCATCTGCTAGGTCAAATGCAATATAAGGAACAGAACATGAATCAATGAAACCAAAAACAATAGTGCTTCACTGTGCTTTTAATCTCAGTGTTTCTGTTATGGACAGGTAGATGATCTTGCTTCTCTTGTTTTTTATTGTTTTGTGATGTATCTTTTTCTTGGAAGGGGATCAGAAAAAAAGGACTGTTTTTTTTTTACTCTGCTTTAGGAGACAGAAGTGTTTTTAGTGCCACGCCCGTAAAAATTAAACGGGCCGTTTAAAAATGCACTCCCGTGGTTGAGCCATGCGCCGAGTTCCCTTTGATTTCAAAGGCAGTTCTGCATGAGGAAACCTGCTGGATTTGCAATGATACTTTAGCCTTTGGGAGCGATTAGGTTGAGGGCAGTTATATATTTGATCTGTATTGTGAAAACCAGAGGCCCAAATCCTCTGGTCCAAATATGGGTTACAGAATGTACAGAACCCATGGAAGCGGTGTGACTCCAGTATAGTAGGCATGGGAAGTGTATGGAAAGTCTTCGGGGAGCTCCCATACCTCCCTCAACTCCCTGAAGCATGGCTTTAAGGTAATCTCTGCAGCAAGCTCTCAGAGGTCCTAATTCAGTGCTCGGTGAAGTATGTTCTGTCCATTCACTCCAACAAACGTTGAATCAGGGGCAGAGTGGGTGCCTGGAGAAAAGGGGTAACATGGGATCACATCCAGTGCACCAGTGACTACATGTACCCACATGACAAACTCTCTCTGTGTAATTTGAGGAGCAAAGGGGTGCAGAGGCTGTGGAGTGGCTTTGCTGGCAGTTCACTGTCCTAATGGGAGGATTCTGTGGCCCCCAAATGTTTGAATAACTTTGTAAACTCTCTTCCCCTTCCCCAATAAAAGTGGGACAAAAGTTGCAAAATCCATGTACAATGCCTGTAGCAGGCTTTACGTGTCTCTGACATTCTACGGATGGAAGAAACACACACAGTCTCCAGCACGCTCACAAGCAGAAAACAGAGTGATTCCAGCCTGCTGTCGTGCACTGGTCCAGGCTTGTCATTTCTATCCTCTAAGAATTTCATTCCCCTCTTTACAGAAGTCAATGTAGTGTTTGTCTTAAAGCAATTTGGAGGCATCTTCTACCAAACAAAATACCATATTCAGACGGGACTGGGTTACTAGAATTGCAATGAAAATGTGTTCTAATTATTAGAATGTTTTTCTATTTTACAACTTCCTGTGACTATTTCCATTAGGGGTAAGGAAGTTTTTCCGTCATGCTAAATAAGAAAGATGAGTGCTGTACTACTTTGATCTTTTCAGAGTTCAATTAATTCATGGCAAGCCATTCCTGCTCTCTTCCACACCAGTTTCAATGACTTGGGAATACAGCTGGTTTGAAAAACATACGGACATTTTTGAGGGGCAAGAATCATGAAAACATTGCCTTTTTCCCCATAGAAATTCAAAATTTCAATGGAAAATTTCAGTACTCTTGAAAATGTCCAACCCCGGTGTACTTAATGTCTCTCTTAATGTTTTAGAGATCTTACAAGCAAGACACTACAGTGATGAACACTTTAGTATGCCTAAAATAGTATATAATCCTTTTAACTTTAAAATTCCCATACATGCTACTTACAACTAAAAATGTTTGTTTTATTAGTATTAGAATTTATCCAGTTATCAATTATACATATTAAGTATGATTGCAAAAATATTACAGATATTACTGATTTGATCACTGTAATCTCCTGCTGCTCTTTGGATTCTGTTGTAAAGGTGGCTTGGGGAAGATTTAATTTACAAGAAGCTCTGAAGTTTGCTTTACAAGTTGTTGACCTTCCGAGAAATTTTCAATTTAAAAAGCAGAACCTTGTTTTAATCATGCAGTACTGTCATCTAGTGGCCATATTAATTACTGCATGGGTAGGAGTAACAGCAGTGATCTGAAGAGGGGAGCTAAACACCACTAGGAATATTCTTCTATGCATAGGAAGAAATAGCTGCCCTGATCCTGTCAAATGCTTAAGTATGTGCATAAGTATACTCATTTGAGTAGTCCTGCTGAAGCCTATGGAATACTTATGAAAGTAAAGTTAGGGCCTGATACTGCTTACACATGTGCTTAGCTAATAACCTTTGATTAAAGAAAACTGGCATTTAATCCATGAAAACACATGTTTAGAATTCTTATAACTGCCTCCAAAACATGTATGTCAACTCTATGGTGGAATACACAAACAGCAGCTATAGAAATGCAGGTGACCAGAATAAATAAGGAATAATTTATGGCCTGTATTAGATAAACTCCTGAACTGTTAGAGTGCACATGGGCCAAAATGGCATGAACTAACTGGCTATTTTAGTAAGACAACCACTCCAAAATGTCCATATCTATGTACATGGCTTCCTTGGGGGTTGTTGCTTATACAGACTCTGACTCAATAGGAATGTGTAATCCTGTGGAAATCAATGCTTAAACTCGTAACTCATGCTTAAAATTCCACATATATGTAAGTACCTTCCTGAATCAGCCATATAGTAGGGACTAAATTATTCAGGGAAATAATTGAAGCCAATAGTATTAAATGAATTTAAGTCTGGGGCAACTATATTTGTTTGAATTAAGAAGCTAAAGGCTGGTGGAAAAAAGTTCAAATGTGGCATGAAGAACCAAGTAAAGCCAACTTCAGTTCTTAGGATGTACTAAGTTCTGTATAGTTATCTTGTGACACTAACACACGTGACCCATCCAAAGGGATGTTCCTGGAGAATCAGGCAAATTCACCTTGCTGCTGTGTAGTGTTCCCAAGAGTGCTTACAAATGATTGCTTGTCTCTGGGTTTATCGGCTGCGTACTGTTCAGTACTAGGGCAGAGTTAAAGAATAGAAATTCTTTGTGAATATTCACTGCCTTCTAGCAGGTTTGGGGATTTCGGATTAAATGGAGTGCAATGTGCTACAAAGATAAAAGTAAACCAATTTTTATTCCTATTTATTATTGATTGAATTATATTTTTAAACCCAAGTACATTGCAAGATCCTAATACACGTTTAAAACAAATATGGAAAACCTTGAACCAAAACATGATTTTTAAGTTCCGTGCATGATTACACATAACTGGCTTCCCATTTTCCCTTGCCATTCTCCAAAAAGGCTACCACTACTATTATGAAGTATAATGGCACAAAAAATGCTTGAGTTTAGACTTTATATCCATCATGAGCTAATTTTTCATTGATTGAGTGACAGATTGAATTAATACTACCAACTTCTTATATAGTACATTTCATCAATAAGATCTCAAAGCACTTCACAAAGAAAGTCAGTAGTATTACCCTCCCCCCCTTTATAGATGGGCAAACTGATGCATTGAGAGGTGAAGTGACTTGCCTGAGGTCACCCCAGAGGTTGCTCGCACATTCAAACAGAAAGCCAAATAGTATCCTTCGTGCTGATCAAGTAACTCAGAGCAAATAAACCATACAATGAAATGAACTTCTTAAAGTTCACAAACAGCTTACAGTGTTTTCAGATTATTTTTCAACATTCAAAATGTAAAAAAAGTTATTTGGCTTTACAGATAATTTGTGGTCTGTAAAGTGACTGTGAAGAGGCCTGGAACCTTTCACAAGCCCAGACTGCACTTACAAAAACTCCCAAAACAATAAGGAAAGGTGCTCAGAGTCACATCTAGTGTTCTGTAATCTGTATGTTGACCCCTGATCCATGTAGTGGTGCTAATGTCAACATAAACCCTAACCCTCAAATTGCTCTTGAGTCATACTTTACTTATTTCACTATTGGTTTTGTAACAGAATCATGCAAATTAGGGTGTCTGTTGCAAAGACAAAGGGCACTCCTCCTGCAAAACGGGCATAGCACTCACCTAGAGGATTGGAATTCTGGGTTAGAATCCTTTCTATGGTACCGCCATATTTGGGGTCAGGAAGGAATTTTTCTCCAGGGCAGATTGGCAGAGGCCCTGGAGGTTTTTCGCCTTCCTCTGCAGCATGGGGCCCGGGTCACTTGCTGGAGGATTCTCTGCAGCTTGAGGTCTTCAAACCACAATTTGAGGACTTCAATAACTCAGACATAGGTTAGGGGTTTGTTACAGGAGTGGGTGGGTGAGATTGTGTGGCCTGCACTGTGCAGGAGGTCAGACTAGATGATCATAATGGTCCCTTCTGACCTTAAAGTCTATGAGGCTTCACTTGGCGGGGCGGGTGGAGTGTGACCTTAACTCACATTAGCTAATTCAAGTTAAAATAGCAGTGAAGACGCACCAAGCTTGTAGGGGAGCATAGGGTTAAAACCTATATTGCTGTGTCTTTACTGAGATTTTAACATGGGCTAACTAATTCCAGGTAAAAAACACACTTTTTTTTTTTCAGTGAAGGCATTGACTAGTCAGTAGTGCGCATCCCCCCCCCCTGCCCACCCCCCAAAAAGAGGTTCCCAAACTTGATCAGAGTTGCTATCTATAAATTAATTGATGCCCCATTCAACACATACGTCTCAACCTGCCAGGGCCCAGATGTGTGACGCACTGTGTGGACCAACACCAATAAGGAGGGACCCAAAAATATTTACGCGGGATACTTAAAATAATTGTTTTTATATATTATAGCAAGGCCTAGGGGTCCCAGCCAAGAGCAGGGCCCCATTACACTCAACACCACACAAAGAAAGAATGAGAGACAGTCTCTGCTCCAAAGAGCTGACGGTTTAAATAGACAAGGGTGGACTGGGGAAATAGAGGCATAGAGAGGTGAAGTAACTTGTCCCAAGCCAGGCAGCAGGTCTGTGGCAGATCTGGAAAAAGAAGCAAATTTCCTGACTTCCAGTCCAGTGCCCTATTCACTAGAGCATTGGTTCTCAACCAGGGTTGCGGGGGCTGCAAGCAGGTTTCAGGGAGTCTGCCAAGCATGGCCAGTGTTACACTTGTGGGGCCCCAGGCGACTGCCCGGCTTGCTGCCCCCTAATGTCAGCTCTGGCTTTTACATGCAGAAAACCAGTTGTTGTGGCCCAGGTGGGCCGTGGAGTTTTTATTGCATGTTCGAGAACCCCTACCCTAGAGCATGCTCCCACTGCAAGTGCTGCAGTGTTAATTTCTTTCGTGTAAATAACTTTCTAAAACCTCCATTTCAGGACTCATATCTGCTGTAAATCATTTGCAACAATAAAAGTGAGTGGACACCAAATCTGCGTGGAGTGCGGATTTAAAAAGAATGACACCTCTCGGAATGAAAGCTACATGAGAGGTGTGTAATGAAAGCGTTTTAGTTTGTCAGACTTGTTTCAGAGTGGCTCAGGTGGTAGAAGACTTGTAAGTGAATGTTGCTTTTGCCTCATTTTAGAGCTGCTGAATCACTAGATTTTCTTTTACGTTGCATGCAGTGCCACATTGTTACAGAGATGCACTGGCTCTGATTGTGAAACAACTAGATCATATAAAACTACACCCAGGGAGTGGTAGAAGGGTAAGTGAAATGAATCACGGACCACAACAAAGCTCTTCCTGTCATTTAAGGGTTACCTGCCAAATGCAGAGGATGTAAACTCAATGGGGAGACAAAGTATCATTGTCACAATCAAAAATTACATTGACTGTGGCATAAATTTACCAGGCAGTCACGTCTAAAGGCTTGCAATGAAAAGTTAATCTCAGTACTGGGTAACAACCACATGGGTTTATGGAGATTGTAAAGTAGAGCACCTACTGAATTCAGATACAGTTTAATATAATTAATAGCAATCGGTGTTTCCCACATCATGTGCTGGAAAGGAATAAGTGCTTTGTTCTCACACTATTTCAGTACGTTCTGTGATATTTATAGTACATATTGCCAGAGGAAATAGAGAGATTGGTTTGCAAGACATAACTTGCCAACATGTATATTCAAAAGGAATAAAACCAACTAAGAAAGTTTTGAATAGGACTCAAGCCATCCATAGAGTGGTATATCAGGAAATGATGGTAAATCACAAATGTCCAGTCTAGACATGCGTTGAATCAAAAACCCATGTTTGAAATCTGAAGCCATATCTGAATTTTTCTAATGGCCTCCATTATGGACCAAATCAAACCTTGGGTCAAACCATCCCTCAAACTTTGTGGTGCTTGAGATCAGGACTGGGATCCAAATAATATGTCTCTAATTCAGCGCTAATCTGGCCTTTTGTACTCACAGTACAGCAGCTCTGTCTTTCATCAGCAACAACCATGTTACCACTATGCAATGAATTTATCTAATCAAACCTTTTCAGCAAATGCTTTCTAATGACTTAAATAAGAGAATGGGTGCCAAATGATCTCACTGTATTCCTTTTATTTTGGGCTGAAACACTCTGGCCCATGTTTCATCAATGAAGTTGGTCTTGTAAGAGCTTATTGGGAATAGTTCTCACTGAGACATTTGCCAATATTTTTAAGCATCAATGCATAAAGTTAGGCTCCTAAATATTTGCTGCCTAAATAGAAATGGGCTGATTTTCAAAGATGCTAAGCAGCCCCAGCCCCATTGAAGTCAATGTGAGCTGCACAAAACCTGAACACTTCTTTTCAGATCATTAAATATCAAGTTAGGATATTGATTAGAGAATTTGGCCAGGGTTAATTATCACAGGCGTGAAAATAGACCTAATGAAAAATGATCAACTGCTGGTAAAGTACTACATTATATGAACACATCCTGCACATTCCTATTAGTGGAATTGGGCAAATAGTTATATTTATATTAGAATTAGTCAGGTATGGGAATTTCCATTTTCTGAGAAATTATGACATTTAAAAAAAATCTAAAATGTAATTGAAAAATTGAAATTTAGAGATTTCCTGTAGGGAAAAAATTCCAAAAAAATTGAATTCAAATTGAAAAAGTTTCTTTTTCACTTTTTATATATTCAAATGATAAATATAATATATGTTGTATATATGTCATGTTAACTATTGTATGTAAATAATGTTAAATTAATATTCTAATCTAAAAGTCAAAACAAAATTAATCAAACCATTTTGACTTTTTCCCATTGAAAATTTCATCAAAATTATTCCTACAAAATGTTTCAATTTCAACAAAACTACATTTTTCCATGGAAAATTGTTCAATCAAAAATTTTTCAACCAACTCTAATATATAATTGATTCACAAATGTTTCAAAATTCACAGAATAAATAATTTGTGACTATAGTCATTGAATTATCAGCCTGCTCCATAAGATAAACCAATTATATAGATACACATACCTACACCTATATGTTCCATTTGCCTATCTTATGGGTCCTGGTTGATAATATATGTTTCATATTGACGTCAATGAAATTTAAGCCCATGATTAAATGCTTCCTGAATCTCAGCCTTGTTGAGTAATTTCTTTGATAAACATTGTGAAATTCATTGAATACATTATTCAATTAATTATTATTTGACTCTCTACATATACGCATCTGCACAATTTGGAACTGGAAATCTACTTATACTAGTCAAGATTTATTGATGCCATGAAGAAATGTATATGACAGTCAATGATTTATTCCTTGAACCACCCTGACGAAATGGCCGCTGTGAAATATGAAGATGTTTGAAGTGGAGATCTATTAACTATATGAAAGGGTGAGCTAGATATGAAGAATAAGACACCTCACAGTGGATGAACTGTTTGACACACATATATATACTCAACCCAGCTTTACAATGTGGACTGAAAATAATAGATATAGTGCCATGATGATAAAACATGACACAATTTGAGTTGCTGGGAACAAATTGCCAAAGCTTCAAATCCCATGAACTTCCATCCATACCCCTTAAACTCATTCTTCAGCAGGATAAGCTTGGAAGTCAAGTTGAAGCCACTGAACCCTGACTAGAATTTCAAAGTATTGTAATCAAGGGAGCCTGGAAAACAGAAGAAATGAGAGGTAACATTCAGGATGAGATCACTCTTTCCTTTAGGACATTTAAAAAAAATGTGTATAATGCAACTCTACTACTGAATTATGTCAATGGGGAAGGAAAAGGAGAGTGAGATTTTGTTACAATGTGGGGGGGTTATATTTTCTTCTTTATTAATCATTATTATTATTATTTTATTTAGTTAGTTTATTATTTTTATGTATTTATTACATTGTGATAGCATCTACAGGCCAACCAGATGTGGGACCCATTGCATAAGGCATATTGCAAACGTATCGAACAGGACAATGCCTACACCCAAAGATCGAGATCTCTCTCTCTCTCTCTCTCTCTCTCTCTCCCCCCAGGAGTACAAACATGGCTATCCTGGAAAGGGTCACTTAATCTTTCTTTTAAATATATTTTTACAGCTCTTAAGCATCAATAAATACAGTATTGAGGAAAGTGAAAGCAAGCAGATGCTGTACATTAATATTTCAAAAGAAATTAGTGCCTTGATTTTTCTAAGAAGCCAAATGGAATGAGGTGAGAGTTGAAGTTCTTAATATGACCCTGTCACAGTGTAACATTAACCAGTGTTAAACAAGGTTTGGGGTTTGGTATACAGAGACCTCCGCCTGCTTAGTACCATGACAAACACACAAGGACATTCATACCAAACGCTACCAATTTATAGACTGAAAAACAAAAAAAGGAAAAGAATCAAGACAAGGCAAAAAGCACTGAAACTGAATGATTATGCAAAAGCAACAATCAAAACCTCTCTTTAAAGAGAGGGTGAATGTTGGTTAGAGTCTCTCATTCTGCCAAGCGATCCTTATTGTTGGGAAGAAAGGATTAGTTCTGTTCTTCAGTTTTGAGTCAGGAATGACAGTCACTTTCCTGCTTTTGACAAAACAGATAGATAAAGAAGGGACAGAGAAGAGATAGGATAATAAAGATAGGCGGAAGTATGGCTTATGTCAATGTTCTCAGGATAGAGGGCAGCTAGTCAGTAAGGATGGATGCTTTGGGGTGGCAGGTCAGACATGACAGCTGTTGCTCTGGACACCAGTACACCTGACTCTATGGATGAGGGGAAAGCAGTGGATGTGATATATCCTGACTTTAGCAAAGCTTTTGATACGGTCTCTCACAGTATTCTTGCCAGCAAGTTAAAAAAGTATGGACTGTATGAATGGACTATAAGGTAGATAGAAAGCTGGCTAGATTGTCGGGCTCAACGGATAGTGATCAACAGCTCAATGTCTAGTTGTCAGCCGGTATCAAGTGGAGTGCCCCAAGGGTTGGTCCTGGGGCCAGTTTTGTTCAACATCTTTATTAATGATCTGGATGATGGGATAATTGCACCCTCAGCAAGTTCGCAGATGACACTAAACTGAGAGGAATGGTAGGTACGCTGGAGGGACAGGATACAGAGGGACCTAGACAAATTAGATGATTGGGCCAAAAGAAATCTGATGAGGTTCAACAAGGACAAGTTCAGAGTCCTGCACTTAGGAAGGAAGAATCCCATGCACTGCTACAGGCTGGGGACCGACTGGCTACGCGGCAATTCTGCAGAAAAGGACCTAGGGGTTACAGTGGACGAGTAGCTGGATAAGAGTCAGCAGTGTGCCCTTGTTGCCAAGAAGGCTAATGGCATTTTTGGGCTGTATTAGTAGGGGCATTGCCAGCAGATCGAGGGAAATGATTATTCCCCTCTATTCCGCACTGATGACGCCACATCTGGAGTATTGTGTCATTTTGATCTCCCACTACAGAAGGGATGTGGACAAATTGGA
The DNA here is from genome assembly GCF_016161935.1 of Mauremys reevesii. NCBI lineage: Eukaryota > Metazoa > Chordata > Testudines > Geoemydidae > Mauremys > Mauremys reevesii. The sequence goes on from NC_052628.1 coordinate 128,538,525, forward strand.
GAGAGTCCAGCAGAGGGAAACAAAAATGATTATGGGGCTGGGGCACATGATTTACAAGGAGAGGCTATGGGAACTGGGGTTATTTAGTCTGCAGAAGAGAAGAGTGAGGGGGGATTTGATAGCAGTCTTCAACTAGGGGGTTCCAAAGAGGATGGAGCTCGGCTGTTCTCAGTGGTGGTAGATGACAGAACAAGGAGTAATGGTCTCAAGTTGCAGTGGGGAGGTCGAGGTTGGATATTAAGAAACACTATTTCACTAGGAGGGTGGTGAAGCACTGGAATGGGTTACCTAGGGAGGTGGTGGAATGTCCATCCTTAGAGGTTTTTAAGGTCAGGCTGGCTGGGATGATTTAGTTGGTGTTGGTCCTGCTTTGAGCAGGGGGTTGGACTAGATGACCTCCTCAGGTCCCTTCCGACCCTGATATTCTATGATTCTAACTGGTGGGATACATCATCTGGTTGGTCTGGTAGGTCCTTCCCCTTCATTAATTCTTTTCAGGCTGCGCACAACTGGATGGGCTGTCTCATCTTGTAATGCTGGTTCTGTGCAGTGAAGTTGATTTCAGGATCAGGTGAATAGCTGACAGAGAGTTAGGACAGAAGCAAGCTACTGGAAGACAGAATGGGATGCACATGGGAGGCGTTCTTGCTTGTGCAGTGGTGATGGTGAATTGTGCCAAGGTCTGGGTGTTGCAGTGAAAAATGCCTTAGCAGTGGCTGTCGTAATGGTGATAGTAATTTATTTCCCCTGAGACTCTTTTTAAAGATCTCCCAAAGGAGTGGTGGGCAGAAGAGCTTATCTCCTCATTTTATCCACCAGTTAGGCCTAATTTCTGGTCCCACACTCCTCTTGTTTACCAGACATGATCTTAACACAGTCCTTGGGTAGAATCAGTAGACCTCTTTGTTTAAATATCTCCTTCTTAGAGCTTTTCTTATACAATTTGATATAATAATTCATTGTGACAATTCATAAACCTTTACCCACTTTTTCACCAGTTAGGCTCACAATTACAGGAAGCCTGCTAAGCCCCAATTATTCCAACCGTGCCCAGTTCCCAGTGAAATTCAATTGTAGTTGGGTACCTAACTCCCTTAGGATACTTGGTAAATCCCAGTCATAATTTATTTTGTTAAAACATTCACCTGCCCAAGGACTAAGATGCTGGGTACCCTTGGGGCAGTTGGGGAGAAAACACAGAAGCTTTAACAGGAGCCTTTACACTGCATGCACAAGACAGGGAACACTCCAGGTGCCATCTTAATGCTGCATCCATCTGAAAACCTGGCACAATATGGCCTTTTCTTTGTGGTGGAAATTTAACACATCTGAGACATAATTTCTGAGTGGATATCCAGAGTATTGTCATGACTGCTTTTGCCAAGTATATTTGCCTTAGTTCTCTCCAGTGCTAAAATTGCATGAATACTTATATTACTGCCTTTTAGATCAACTCAACTTCCCTGTCTCTGTGCTTACAGAATGATGGGACCACAAAAGTATGTATCATAGAATATCAGGAATCCATGTAGTCCAACCCCCTGACAGATTTCTGCCCCAGTTCCTTAAATGGCCCCCTCAAGGATTGAACTCACAACCCTGGGGTTAGCAGGCCAATGCTCAAACCACTGAGCTATCCCTCCCTGTTTGTTTAGTAAAGGCAAAGGACTGCATTGGATTTTGGAGTAGCTACAGAGAAGTTTATAAGTTCAGTGTGCTAGCAACTCTGAAAATATCTAGTTCCTCTTGTCTGTGTGTTTAAAGAATGAGAGTTTGATTGCTCGGCATGTTGCACTGTCAGCTATAAAAGTGCACAATAAGTGCAAATCACTTCCATTTGGATTTGATAGCACTTTACACCAATTTTGCACTACTAGAAATGTCTATACAAGGTATAAACTGACAGAAAATCTACCGCTAGAGAAAGAGAACACAGTTATTTGTTCAAATGCCATTAGCACTCCTGTCATCTCAATGATCTTCTGTCATTTTCTTTCCACCAGCAACTTTCAAATCAGCCCTCTCTGATGGGAACATAACATTGTTTTTAATTACTCAGTGTGCGGAGTCAAAATTTAGTTTGTGTTTATTAAAGGAAGAAAGAGTGAAACCTAAACCATGTTATATTAGTTGCATATTGAAATAATATTGGAATGCATTGCCCAGTGCCGGGGGGTCGGGGGTGGGGAGATCCTACTGAGCCAAGAAAACAAAAAATGTGTTTTTAGTCAAAAATCCGCATTAGCTATATTTCTCCATCCTCTCTCTAATCGCTTTGGTAACCTACCTTCCAACCCTGCAATTTAGCTGCAATATTTGTTTTTTTGGAAGCACCAGAGCAACGTTTATTTAAGAGAAGAATTTAGGTGTGTTGTGTGCCTCCAAGGACATGGCTATCATAGAAGAAAGTATTGGCATAATTTCTGTGCATGTGTGGGAAGCTCTGAGTCATCCAATCCTAGGTGAGGCTTGGCACTTGGCCGTAAACATCTTATTGCAAAGGGTTCCTCTTAATCTGAACTGCGCAGATTAGGTTGCAGAGGGCACCTCATTGGGCACCGCTCTCGTGACAGGTCCTCGTCCTCTTGCCAAACACAAAAGAGCTTTGAGAGTGATAATGCTATCCTTGTTTGCTTGCTCTTTAATGTTCTACCCTCGCCTATCCACTTACCTCAGATAGCATAGTCTCCCTCATGGTGGAATGATTGTTCTAGCCTTTGTAACACTTGCACCTTGCTCTTAAATGTGGCTGGCTGGGTGCCAACATTAAGGGCTGTCATAAAAGATGTTTACTTGGGGAGAAATAATTGTAGGTTATAACTGTGTAAAATGATGTACTCCTTGGAAATAACATGAGCCTCTCTGAGATTCCTGTATCAAGGGATCATTCTCCTCTATTTTTCACTGTTACTACTCCAAATAGCATCTGTCCCCAGTTTGGCTTCTTCGGATGGGTGCTAGTGTTTTTTCTCCAGTAAGGCAGAATGCTTTTACCTTTACTCTGGGTAGCAGCCAACATTGTGATAGCACTACTGATTTCAGCGGGACTACTTACAGAATAAGTTACTACTTGCTGTGAGTAAAGCTGGCAATATAAAATATATTTACAATATAAAAAGTTTTAAATATTTTTTTTCAACCAGCTCTAAAGTTGAACCAGGACCCCAGGCTGAGATTTTCAAATATATGGACACTCTACTAAATAACTATCCAGTGTTGAACAGAGTGACTAAATCCCAACTTCGGCTTTTTACAATCAAAACAAAAATACATAATGAAATACACAGATGTATCAAATAGCTAACCTTGTATTTACCAAGTTTTGTAAAAGAGGAAAAAGATTGAGAAGTGAATCTTTGTGATTGAATGATGACAGAGAGAAGACAACCCAGAAGAATAGCAAGAACAATTAGGAAGAAATGTGAGGATGGAAGGGACCTTGAGATGTCATCTAGTCCAGCCTTATATGTTGAGGAAGGACAAACCCAGACAGGTGGTTTTTGTCCAACCTGTTCTTAAAAACCTCCAGGGAGCCTATTCCAGAGTTTAGCTATTCTGAGAGTTAGAAAGCTTTTTGTTATATCTCACCTTCATTTCCTTTCCTGCAGATAAAGCCGATTATTTCTTGTCCTGCCATCAGTGGACATGCAGAACAATTGATCCCTATCCTCTTTGTAACAGTCCTTAACATATTTGAAGACTGTTATCAGGTGCTCCCTCAGTCTTCCTTTCTCAAGACCAAACATGCCTCACAGGACAGGTTTTCTAAACCTTTATCATTGTTGCTTTCCTCTGGACTGTCTTCAATTCATGCACATCTTTCCTAATGTATGATGCCCCAGACTGAACACAATAGTTCATCTAAAGCCTCACCAGTGCTGCATAGAGCAGGACAATTACCTGCATATATTGCATACAACAATCCTGTTAATATACCCCAGAATCATATTAGCCTTTTTTGTATCTGCAGCACATTGACAATTCATATTCAGTTTCAGAGGGGTAGCCGTGTTAGTCTGGTTCTGTAGAAGCAGCAAAGAATCCTGTGGCACCTTATAGACTAACAGACATTTTGCAGCATGAGCTTTCGTGGGTGAATATCCACTTCTTCGGATGCAAGCAGTGGAAATTTCCAGGGGCAGGTGTATATATAAGCAAGCAAGAAGCAAGCTAGAGATAACGAGGTTAGATCAATCAGGGAGGATGAGGCCCTGTTCCAGCAGCTGAGGTGTGAAAACCAAGGGAGGAGAAACTGGTTCTGTAATTGGCAAGCCATTCACAGTCTTTGTTTAGTCCTGAGCTGATGGTATTAAATTTGCAGATGAACTGGAGCTCAGCAGTTTCTCTTTGAAGTCTGGTCCTAAAGTTTTTTTGCTGTAGGATGGCCACCTTAAAATCTGCTATTGTGTGGCCAGGGAGGTTGAAGTGTTCTCCTACAGGTTTTTGGTCCACTATAACACCCAAATCTTTTTCAGCAGTACTACCACCTAGACAGTTTTTCCACATTGTGTAGTTGTTCATTGATTTTTGCTTCCAAAGTGTAGTCTTTTGTGCTTGTATGTATTGAATTTCATCTTATTGACTTCATGACAGTTCTTCAATCTGTATGCAGTGTTGTTGTAGCAGTGTTGTCCCAGGATATTAGAGAGACAAGGTGGGTGAGGTAATATCTTTTATTAGTCCAACTTCTATTGGTGAGAGAGACAAGCTTTCAGACATGAAGATCTCTTGTGTAAGCTCAAAAGCTTGTGTCTCTCACCAATGGAAGTTGGTCTAATGAAAGATACTACCTCACTCACCTTGTCTCTCTAATTCTCCAATTTCTCCAGGTCACTTTGAATTTTTATCCTGTCCTCCAAAGAGCTTGCAACACTTCCCAGCTTGATGTCATCTTCAAATTTATACGCATATTTTCCACTCCATTATCCACTTTCTTAATGAAAATGTTGAATAGTACCAGACCACTGCAGGACTCCATTAGTTGCCTCCTCCCAGTTTGATAGCAAATCATTGATAAGTACTCTTTGAATATGTTTTTTCAACCAGTTGTACACCCACCTCTTGGTAATTTCTTCTAGACTACATTTCCCTAGTTTGCTTATGAGCATGTCATGTGAGACTCTTTCAGAAGCCTTACTAAAATCCAGCTATAAAGCATCTGCTGCTTCCCCTGCATCCACTAAGCCAGTAACCTGTCAAAGATGGAAATTAGGTTGGTTTGGCTTGATTTGTTCTGAACAAATCCATGCTGGCTATTCCTTATAACCCAATTATCTTCTTGGTGCTTCCAAATTAATTCTTTAATAATTTGTTCCAGTATCTTTCTAGTTACTGAAGTTAGGTTGACTGGCATATAATTCCTTGGATCCTCTTTGCTCCCCTTTTAAAGATAGAAACTATGTTTGCCCTTCTCCAGTCCTCTGAGACCTCACCCATCCTCCATGAGTTCTCAAAGATAATCACTAATGGTTGAGATTGCTTCAGCTAGTTCCTTCAGTACCCTAGGGCAAATTTTATCAGGCCTCGATGACTTGAAAACATCTAATTTAGCTAAATATTCTTTAATCTGATCTTTCCCTATTCTGGCTTGTGTTCCTTCCCCCTTGTTGTTAATATTCATTGTGTTAAGCATCTGATTGCACTTAATATTTTTTATGAAGATTGATGCAATAAAGGCATTAAACTCCTCAGCCTTACCTATCTCCTAGAACTGGAAGGGACCTTGAAAGGTCATCAAGTCCAGCCCCCTGCCTTCACTAGCAGGACCAAGTACTGATTTCTGCCCCAGATCCTTAAGTAGCCCCCTTAAGGGCTGAACTCACAACCTTGGGTTTAGCAGGCCAATGCTCAAACCACTGAGCTATCCTTCTTGATACCATCTATTACTAGCTCTCCTTTCCTACTAGGTATTTGACCTACACTTTCCTTCATCTGTCTTTTGATCCCAATGTATTTGTAGACTCTCTTCTTATTGCCTTTTATGTCTCTTATTAGGTGTAACTCATTTTATGCCTTAGTCTTTTTGATTTTGTCCCAGAAGTCTAGCACTATTGTTTTCTATTTATCCTTAGGAATTCATCCTGTTTACACTTTTTGCAGGATCCCTTTATTATTTACAGGTCATTAAAGAGCTCCTGATGGAGTCATATTGGCCTCTTCCTGTCTTTCCTTCTCATCAGGATGTTTTGCTGTCTACCAGCTCAACTCCTTTTTCCCTTAAATTTTTCCCCCATGAGACTTTAACTACCAGTTCTTTGAGTTTTAGTGTGCTTTTTTGAAGTCCATCATTCTTATACTGCTGCTTTCACATCTTTCTTTCCTCAGAATCATGAAATCATGATCACTTTCAATCCAAATTGCCTTTCACCTTCAGATTTAAAACCTTTAGCCTTTAGACGTGTGTGTGTGTACCAGAGGAATGGAATAAAGTAAAAGGGCTGTTGCTCCACAAAGGTATACAACATCCATGTGGCTGGGGCCAGAATTTCCCACAGATCACTCCATTTAATGGCTACAATTTTAAAATTAGGTGTTCGAAGTTAGGCACCTTGGAGCTAACCCAACCCTAAATGAAGTCAGTGGAAGGACCCCGGTTAACTTCAGTGGACTTGGATCAAGGCCCCTCAATAAAAATGACCTGACTTTCAGAGGTGCTGATTAACCACCACTTGCACAGAAGTCAAGGGGCGTGGCAGATGCTCAGCACCTGGAAAAGCAGGGCTTTGTTATTCAGGAGCCTAGTGTGCAATCATTAACTTAAATGTAGGGACCCACTTGTGACTCTTTGGCCCATGTATTTAGCGGGTCATGCATCCACCCTTTCTTTGAATCTGCTGATCCGCCTTAGGCAGTTAGGAGTCTGCTCTGTGACCTACACATGCTGAAGTCAGTCATGTTGTACATATAAGCTTTCCCCTTCCGTGCATGAAAGGAATTATTTTTTCCTAGGTCTGGGGATATTTTTCCCCCTAGAAAAGATAAAACTTGGGAAATGAAAAAATAACCTGGAGTGACATGTTATTCAGTACAGATTCCCTTGGGTGTAAATAAACACAGCACAGGCAGGGAGGGATTTGTGGATTAAAAGTCAAGAGAACAAAGTGGAACATTTTATCTTTATAAGAAATGGCTCTTAATGGGGAAATAAGAAATTAAATAAGTTTTCTCTAATGAGCCCCAGTAACCAAAGCAAACAGAGGAATAGTAATGAACTTAGACATTACCCATGAAAGAGGATCAGGTGGTTCCTTTGATGAAAAGTGAAAATCACCCCAAATCAAACAAGCCTGTGCATAGTTCAGCACATCTTTATGCCGATCTTTCACATACTTTGCTCTAGGCATGTTTCAAATGTAACCTGGTTTGACAAGCTGCACTGGAAAAATGCCAGGCTAGCAAATGTACATTTCTTAATCTATACAACTAATAGAAACATATTTTTGGATTGCTTTATTTGTTTTCAAAGTTCTGATCTTTCTTGCTTTGTCTCTCCTTTTTTTGGTGTTCTGTGTTTTCTGATTCTTCGAGCCATGCCTGTATATTCTCCCCAGAGCTATATTCCCCGGTGGTAAATGGAACGAGGGGAACAACAAAATATTAGGAAACACAAGAGGTGACCTGTTCTAGACCTCAGACTCTGAAACATCCTCTGAAAGCTAACTTGGAGTGCAAAGCTGTCGGGATAAATTACGCCTTTGCTTGCACCTTGTGCAACCAGATGAAGTCAATAGGGCTGCACAGGAAGTATATAATAGAGCCCAGCTTGGCTCATTACTGTCTGTCCTCATCTAACCTCCATTAGCTCTGGTTCTGATGAGAATCACACTAGCCTAGATCAAAACCTGGTCCAGCTAATTCCTCAGGAGGGCTTCACACTACAGCCTGTCCTTTGAGAACCTGATCCAATACTTATTTAAGTCAGTGAACACCTTGTCATGGTCTTCAACAGACTTTGAGGAATGCCAGACAGTTTGAATGAGAATTAGTTTAATTAATAGAATGGGAAATCGATATTGATAAGAACTCATCTAGCTCTTCCATTCTCCTCCAAGCAGAACAAGAGATAAAATAACAACTGAGCAAAAAAATAACAATTAACATACTACATACTTAATTTAGCATGTAGTATGGTTACTGTCAACTGGCTATAGTCTGTAATTGTAGTGGGGAGTGGGGAAGGAATGCACTTGTCACTCCAATTCATTAACTGCAAAATCATACAGTATAGCTGAGATGATACAATATAATACCACTCTCCCTTTACTCTCCTCTCAGCATGCTGATTTAGGCCTTGCTCTGCTTGCCATTAAAGTCAATGGGATACTTTCTGTTGATGTCAATGGGAGCTGCATCAGGTCAGTAACTGCCAGGAGTCTCCCTAGGAGGTGAACCCATTTGGCATAGGAAGACTTACGCAGTGTCCGTCAAACTTCTCATAAACTACTTATAGGACCTTGAGTAAGAAAACAATAGGTTTGTTTAGGGCTGTGGTTTGCTGGCTACTGTCAAGGGAAAGATGATGTTGAGGGGAAAGCAAACAGCTTAGGATCCATTACTTCACATGGAAAATATTACGTACTCCCTATGAAAGGATGCAATAAATAGGGTGCCTTGCAATACATGCAGGGATTGAATAAGATCACCTTCATTCACTGGTCACTATATTTTTTACAGCAGGGTAAAGGCAAAGCACCTAAGCATGTTCTTAAAAGCATCTCTATTTGGCAAAGTATCTAAGCATGTGCATAACTTTAAGCATTCACATAAATCCCATTGAAGTCAATGGGACATAAGTACGTTCTCGGCTTATGCACATGCTTAAGTTCTTTGCTGAAATAGGGTCTACAGCAGATACATCTGTATATGCAGTCCTGTATTCCTCAGCTATGTTCTTACTGAGCTTAGCAAAAAAACATGGTAAGGCACAATGTCATGTGCATGTGCATAGTGAGATTGTCAAAGAACTATGACACAGCCAGGCCAAGACCAGTTTTCATCAGAACACCTGACATTATTCCACCTCTAGAGTTTTTTCCATGCAAAATGTAGTCATTCTACCTCTCTGCTTTGCCACTAGATATCTTCAGGACAACATTCTACGTTTGTTTTGCATATTGGGGAACAAAGGAAGCTGGGGTTTCCACTCTAAATCAATTTTATTCAAACTTTTAAAATAATCCTGTGGGCAAAGACAAAGCTGAGAACATTTCAGCCTGAAAGGTGAAAGTTTCAAAAAATCATGAGGGACTAAAGAAAAGGAGTTAGAAGGGAAATCGCTTTGCAACCTCAACTATATCCATCTCTATTCCTGCTGTCATAATAAGGCTTGTGTTATGTTCAATGGTATGAGAGTAAAATGGTTTTACATGGAAAAGTAGATGATGTTACTGACACTGCTCAAAAAAAAATAATAAAATGATTCACAGTGGGCCTGACATGCTTTGAGAGACAAAAGTTTCTGTAAAGTTGGCAAGACTACAGGGTGCCAGATGATAATTGAGATGGACCCTGGAGGCACAAGCTCAAGCCAAGGTTTACTCTTGTGACTCATCGAGGCTGCGTAGAGGCTAAACGCAGTGTGCAATTAAAGAGAGATTATTGCAGAGGAGGAAATAGGTCACATAATAGAAAGGTATTTTCTTCCTGGCAGGTCCCCCAACTCTGTAGACAGCATTGGTAGATGTTATACAAGCTGTTACCTCAAGTGCATGCGTGTGTGTAGGCTGGAAATAAGACAGACACACACAAAACAAATACATGAGAAATATATGCATGCCAAATGCTCTTCAAATAAATTATGGGGTTCCCAACCATACACTCAATTATTTATTCCCTAAAACTTGAATGAGAATAAACTGAGCCCAATAAGAATTTAAAAATGAGCAAGGCCTAACAGAGCCATGAGGCATCAATTAAACCATCTTGATTACAGTGAACATGATGAAATACATGAGTCCTGGGTAAAACACACTCCTGAAATGTTGTACTTAATGTTTCCAGTAGAGAAATAGGACGGAGGGGGACTGTCCCTCCCCAAGGTTTTTGCATTTTCTCAAAGTTCCATAGGCCATGGAACATAAGAACGGCCACACTGGGTCAGACCAAAGGTCCATGCAGCCCAGTGTCCTGTCTGCCGACAGTGGCCAAAGCCAGGTGCCCCTGAGGGAATGAACAGAACACGTAATCATCAAGTGATCCACCCCTGTTGCCTATTCCCTGGCTAATAGCTAATAGCCATTGATGGACCTATCCTCCAGGAATGTATCTAGTTCTTTTTTTAACTAGATACACTCCAGTCACACTACTAACATTTGACCAGGCTGTTCCTCCATACAGACAGAGGGGCAGCAGAGTCAAAAGGCATTGTGACCTGATGCATGGGGACTCTGTTCCTGAACAGCAGAGTGCAGGAGAGTCTGCTAAAAACTTGACTCCTGGAAACACCAGCTCATGCACCTTGTGGGTAAGACAGAGGGGAAACTCCCTGGCTGAGGGAAACTTGGGGACCCCAGGGAAGGAAGGGGAACAAGCAGGGACTGAAATACAGTCCCTGCCAGGGGATGGAGGGACCATAATTTGCTCCACCCAAGAAATATCTGAATTGGAACCACTGATTTGAAACCACCCATATCTGAACCTACCCCTACAGTTCATGGTTGGATTCATATCAGGTCTGGTCTCATTCTTTAGTTCTGATTTGCATGTAGTTCAAGATGATTGAGTCTCACAAAGCCATCGGAACTCATGAGATTCTTACCACTTGGGACTAAAATCTCCAAGGAACAACATATGAGATTTCAGTGTTATCAAATCTGAACCCAAACCTTTACCTTAATTTGCCTCAATCCTAAACCCCAAGACCAATATGATCTGCATCTGGACATTGCTTCCTTTGCCCTTCTCTGCTGAACTATGTTTTTGGGTCTCAGACTACAAGGGCCAACTATAACAGGCTGAAAAATGTCTCCCATTTGTAACATTGGATAGACAAGCATTAGAAAAACATTTGATGCTGAATATTAAAAAACAAACATTTAATTTTAAAACACTGAAGTTCCTTTATTTAGTATGATTATTAAACAAGCATTGAAGGACGGATTCAGGTGAGTTCACATTTTACATTTGTCATCCTGAGACTTTCTTAACGTGGAGAGATTTCTAATTTACCGTGCTTCATCCCAGGTTATTTTTTCTTTTCTCATAAGAATCAGGAGGCGGCCTGATTCATTTGTGGGAAATAGAGATTTGGAACTTTTAATGGTAATAAGGTTATTAGCTATTTAAGGCGTGTTTGGATGCGGAGGAGTCCTATTTTATTGTGCTCACTTAATATTGTTTTTAAGTTCTGGGAAGGTCATGAACTAACCTTTTATTCAGAAGTTGGATAGTTTAAATATCTCCTTTATCTCATTAGAGGAGATAATAGTATATGAATCTGAGGATATGAGTACTAGTCCTTTAAGCTTGTAGTAAGAGAGAGAGGCTGAGGAATGTTGTAGGAAGAAGGTCTGCTTGTGAAGCAAAGACAGAGGAAGAATAGCTTTAGGGATATTACTGTTTTTCCTTGTTCATGGCTAGAAGGAAGTGTGATTTCTGTGGTTCTTCACCATTGTCACACAACACTTATTTTTATGTGTTTTATGATCATTCCAAATATGTGTTCTTTGAGGTTGCTTGCAATCACACTCAGAATATTACTACTCTGTTCCCTGCACACATTTTGACATCAATTCCATGCCGCTTTCAATTAAAGTCACAGCGCTGACTCAAACCAAGGACAAAAGCCAGCTCCTCCTGGAAACAATGCAAGTTTTAACCCAAATCAGGGGAAAACAAAAAGGCTGATTATAGTTATTTATGTAAAATCAGACTTGCTATGCAATCTGGGTTATTTCTCTGACAATATCAAGAACATGGACCCACATTTTCAAAAGTGACCAATGATTTTGGGTTGCCTCAATTATTAAGTGCTAAGTTTGAGATACTTAAAAGGGGGCTTGGTATTTCACTGGATGAATGAATGATCAGTCATGAACTTTATTCTTGTGGTATTATTTTAGAGCCACAACAGAAAAATAAACCTTTTTAATGAAACTCTTGGTAAAACATAAGAAAAATCCTGTTCTTTATCAACCCAGCTAAGATAAAACATGTGAACATAGTAAGTTTTCTCTTATTTCCGAGATAAACTACATAATATAAATTCTTGTATTAAATATGGACAAGGCTTTGTTTGAACTCTGTAGACTTGTTCACTTGTAATTTTCATATGTTCCCACTTCATTTGACTCGAATGTAAATGATTGTGGGAGGACATGGGAGAGGTAAGAAAAAAGCAGTCAGGGAGAAAAAAATCCAGTGAAAATTGAAGAAATGGGGCAGCTTGAGAACTAAGCAGAGAGAGTCTGGCTGGGGGAAAGAAGCAGAGATGGAAGAGATAAGCATGCAAATAAAAGACAAATATGGGCAAGTTCCTCAGCAGGTGTAAATTGATGTGGCTGCACTGAGGTCAATGGAACTATGCTAATTTACACCAGCTGAGGATCTGGCCTAGCATGTTACAGTGTATATACCATACATTGGGAAGCCACCTGCACTTAACCTAGCTTTTCAGTAAATCTGGTAAATTAATGGGGGGGGGGAATTTGTGAAAATTTTTGTACAATATTTTTTCTGGTTTCCATAAAGATGTGGGAAATGATCTGATTGGCTTTGCTTGTGGGTGGGAATGGTGGCAATGGGAATCTTTCTCTGTCTAAAACAGAAGACATGGTTTTTCTATGCCATTTTTTGCAGTTGAATCACCCTTTAAAAAAAGAGAGGTTTAAATGACAGATTAGCAAATTGTTATTAGTTCTGCACCCTCCAGTAAAATAGTATGAGAGGTTGATCATGAGAATGAAATACAGACACAGTGATGGCCTTTAAAAAGCAATTGTATAACTTTTAATTTTCTTTTAGGAGAGCTAAGGTGCCCTACCTGCAAATACCAGGTATTTATTTGGGTCCAGTGTTCTGTTAAATGGCCTCTTTACTAAATAACTAATATTCAGTGTTGGCCTCCTTCATCCTAACTCCTAGGATTCAGCCCATGTCCAATTCCTCTTGCACTCCCCCAGTGAGGGGAATTGAGAGGACACATGTAGGGTACCTCAGCCTAGGGAGACTTAAGATCTCCCCTTCTTCCTCCAGAGTAACGGGATCCAACAGATATCTCTCAGGTCTCATGTTTACCTCTGGGAGACAGCTCCTTTGCGCTTGTTACCTGCACTGGGATCGGCAACAAAATGACTAATTCATGTATAAACATACAACTTTCTGCTTATTAATCTAAAGCTGTTTAACATCTCCCAGATGCCTTGAAGAAGGCAAAAAAACCAACAACACTGGACACTTTGTCAGTTGTGTGCCAAGGGAAAAATTCCTTCCTGATCCCAAAAAATAGAGCTCAGTTAGCCCCACAGTATCTTGGAAATCCAGCTCAAACTATACCTACTTTATAGGTTAGGGAGCTCAGGGCAGCAACCATATGCCCTGAGGGCTTTCCACACAGGAGGTTGGGTGTGAGAGACAATTAACTCTTCCTTTCTTCCCTCACCCCTGCAGCCCAGCCAATCGCAGGAAGGAGAACGTTGTCTCCTCTCCTCCCTGCCTTCCCCCCCCCCAAGATCAGACATGATCTCCGTGTGTATTCTGGGAATGGGGAAAGCCCCACAGACCTAAGCATATCACTCCCTTTCCCACTCCTCTCAGGAGTTCAGGAGTTGTCTTTCCCCTGCATGTTTGATCAAACATCCTCCCCACTCGCTGAGATGACAGGGAAAGGGAACATTCTTAAGACTTGAAATGCCAAATGATTCACCCCAAGCATTAGTTGTCATCTTAGATCTGGTTCAAGCATAGTTCAGAGTCTCACCACACCTTTATATACCTGGGAGTAGGAATTCATCAGACATGCCTATAGAGATTTGGAGACTGTCAGATATAGGAATACTATAAGCACTGAGGAAATATCCACCGGTATGAGAGATGTATGTTTATCTATTCCATTACCTTCCCTCTGGGCAAGGCTATGCCCTTTTCCACACTTGATTCATCCTTTCTTGAAGAAGCAACTTCTTGTTGGTTTTAGCAGCAGTGAATCAGCCTTTCTGCAAACAAACGTGTCTCCACACAGCATGTTCTCTCACCTTCCAAAAGCCATCATAGGAATTCCAATATATAATGGAGTAGACAAGTGGTTCACCTCATCCTATAACTGGCAGTGGCTGATGCCAGTGGCTTCTGAGGACAAAAAAAAAAAAAACGGATGGGAACAAAGAAATGTTTCATGATGGGCAAAAGGGGAAAATTTTGAGTGAAGTTGCCAAATTTGCCCTAAAGATTTGCCCTGGGAATTTGTCTTGTTCCATGAAGGTGCCTATATGTGGGGAATTGTGTAAGGGGTACTGGTACTGGGGGACCAATGTACCTCAATGGGTAATACAAGGACTGGTTGTTCTATGTGATGCTTTCAGCACTGATAGGATTTTAGAAATACCCTGGTACTGTACAGCAGCTTTCAGAATCGTTGATCTATACGTGTGAATGAGGAGCACCATGAGGACTTTGTTTCTGTTGATTAGAATCATGGACTTTGAGTGGAGAGCGATGAGGAGGCAAATTCACCAGGGTGATAAAACCATAGAGGTGGAACATCAGTCAGTGTGTGGCTGTGGTGGCACAAGACACCTGCCACCTTCTCGCCATTAGGAAGGTCTGTAGGGGTTATCTAGCATAGTCACAAGAGTGGGTGTTTCTGGCCTGGGGGAGGGCCTGAGTAAAAAGGCCAAAGGATGCTCAGATTCAGAGCACACCCTCAGTAGCCTCTGTCAGCAGAACTCCTATGAGAACCTTGGCAAAACATAAAGCTGCTTATGACTAGCAGAACCTAGGGAGAAGAGGGAAGCTTCCTGCATACACAGGATTGCTGCAAAGCAGCTGCTCTGGAGATTCAGGTAATCATTGGGAACAGGCCAGGAATGGGTCAGAGGAGGGACTATGGCATCTGTTATGTGGATCCAGTGACACTAACACCTAGTGCAAATGATCCTTAGGGCTGTGGTGGCTATTCCAGCCCAATGGAAGGAGTGATGGCCACAGTTACACGTGGGTTGCAGTTCCATGTCATTTCTCTATATCAGGAGTTGGATTATAACTCTCCAGTGTCTGCCCTCACCCCAGTATCTCACCCCTAAGGAAGAGTGACTGGTTGTGTTCTGTACATGCCAGAATGAAGAGCTGGAAAAGTAGTTTTATCAGTTCACATTGGAGATTTTTAAGATTATGCTCATGTAAGGAAGTATCTGGCTTTAAATCTTGGAGATACAGTTGAATTAAGGTTTCAGAGTAGCAGCCGTGTTAGTCTGTATCCGCAAAAAGAACAGAAGTACTTGTGGCACCTTAGACTAACAAATTTATTTGAGCATAAGCTTTCGTGGGCTAAAACCCACTTCATCGGATGCATAGAATGGAACACATAGAAGCTATTTATATATACAGAGAACATGAAAAGGTGGAAGTACCCATACCAACTGTAAGAGGCCAATCAATTGAAATGAGCTATCAGCAGGAGAGAGAAAAAAACCTTTGAAGTGATAGTCGAGATGACCCATAGAAGGTCTCAGGATATTTTAACATGGGGAAATAGATTCAATTAGTGTAATGACCCAACCATTCCCAGTCTCTGTTCAAACCTAAGTTAATTGTATCTAATTTGCATATTAATTCAAGTTCAGCAGTCTCTCTTTGGAGTCTGTTTTTGAAGTTTTTTTGTTGCAAAATTGCCATCTTCAAGTCTGTCACTGAGTGGTTAGAGAGGTTGAAGTGTCTCCCACTGGTTTTTGAATGTTATGATTCCTGATGTCAGATTTGTGTCCATTTATTCTTTTGCGTAGAGACTGTCCGGTTTGGCCAATGTACATGGCAGAGGGGCATTGCTGGCCCATGATGGCATATATCATGTTGTGCAGGTGAACCAGCCCCTGATGGCATGGCTGATGTGATTAGGTCCTATGATGGTGTCACTTGAATAGATATGTGGTGTGATAGACCCAGGCCAGTTGGGTACAGCAGAATAGCAGAAGGCAGATATATTAGCCACTGGATTAACAGTTTTCTGTTCCCATTAGCCTGGAGCAGCCCCTGCTCTGGTCAGTCAGGGAACAGAAAACTGTTAATCCAGTGGCCAATATATCTGCCTTCTGCTATTCTGTTGTACCCAACTGGCCTGGGTCTATCACAGTGGACAGAGCTGGCATCGGGCTTTGTTGCAAGGATAGGTTCCTGGGTTAGTGTTTATGTTGTATGGTGTGCGGTTGCTGGTGAGTATTTGCTTCAGGCTGGGGGGCTGTCTGTAAGCGAGGACTGGCCTGTCTCCCAAGATCTGTGAGAGTGAGGGATCATCTTTCAGGATAGGTTGTAGATCTTTGAGGCGTTAGAGAGGTTTTAGTTGGGGTCTGATGGTGATGGCTAGTGGATTAGTGGGTGAATTAAGCTTTTTTAGGAAGGCACTATTTTTTGACCTAGTGGACAGGGCACTGGCTTGGGAGTCCTGTTTCAAGCTTTGCCTTGGGTAAATCACTTCACCTCTTTGTGCCACTGTTTCCCTTCCTACCCATTATCCATTTGGACTGGAAGTTGTCCATTTGTACAGGGCCTTACACAATGGGCCCCTGATGTGGGTTGGGCTTGTCAGTGCTTCTGTGATAGTAACAATAAATAATAATCAGTCTATGGTATATAATGTATATACAATTCAGCATAACATTTTCAGAATTCAGAAGGATCTTGGCCTCACTCACTTTAATATCAGCTATCCAAGCTGTTATAGAGAAAAGTAGCCGTGAAAGTGAAGAGATGGGCTTCAATCAGCCCACATTGGATTAAAATATTTTTTTCAAGGTGTATTTCTTTAATGTGGCCCATGAAGAGTTGTTAAGGTATAGCACAGATCCCTCAGTGCTTGGTACAGTACTCAGCAGGAATCTTTATGGTGTGCCCTTTAGCTAGATTTCTCATACATTCACCGTCTCAAACAATCAATGGAGACATAGAATGCACCAGCATGTAGCAGTGAGTCAGAACACTGGGAATGCAACTGTTTCCTTATTACTGCTTTCAAGGACTTTGAATATTATAATTTAATCTTACATTTCTAGAACAACCTGACCTCCATACCATAGAATAGCCTGATCTCCATAATCTTCCTTTAGGCATATTTCAGAAAATGAAGGAATTATATATATCAATCACACATGAATACACCTATGTATTCGCATACCAAAAAGTAAGTTAAATTAGAATTAATGTTGAGAGGTACATATTAGTAATTTAAGAGTATAAAATAGAGCAAGAATATTATCATTAACCCTAAAACAAGCATTACAAACCCAGGAATTTCAGAGCTATAGTTAAATTTAATAAAAATCAAAATATGCCAAGGTATGAAAATGCACAGTTAAGGCACCCAAACAAGCTTGGAATTGAATGTCCAAATGTCTTAACACGAGCATACACACACACTCTCCTGCAAGGGAGAGTAATATTCTCTGGAAAAAGCTACGTACCCCAGTTTGAAACAAACTGGCTGTTGCTTCTCATGCACATGCTGAGCTGTCTCTTTTCCTAAGGGGATCTTAGTGCTCTGCTTCTTTAGTATTCTCATACACACACGGCCCACATAATACTATGGTTATGCCTCTAGAGAATACTAAGTAAACTGAGTTCATCATCTTTAGTTCCCAGTGGGGCTGCATCACAAAATCACTTTATGTTGCAAATAATAATAGACATCTGGCATCCTTCTTCCAGACGTACTTGGCCTGTACACAAATAGGCCTAGTAATATCTATATAGGCTAACAATCTGGCAAAGCAAGTATAGGAAGCCTGCTCATGCATCTGTTTCTATTATACCGCCCAGTCTAACATAGGCAAATTCACATGATGAGAAGCTCTCATGTCTGTAGTTCGGCTTGGTCCATTGAGTCAATAATACATATATTTAAAAAATTCTCAAATATATATTTGAAAGATTGCTGTAATTACCCAGATTTTTAAATATACCCTAGACACAAATAGATGCATGTATGCTTTACAATTACAAAAATGTGTAACGACAGTGCACTTTTAAAAAACTGAAAAGACACCAAGGTATTTGTATAAAAAAATCTCCTTTTATTTCCTTATAGGGCTGAATGGAAAAAGACCACCTACAGTTTAACCTTCTAGTCAGCTAGAGCCTTAGAAAGCTTTTGGATAAATAACTGTTTGGGAGTTTTAAGACCCAGATTCTAAAGACTTAAATAGAGCAACACCGTAAAGGAAAGAAAGTCGCTAAATTGTATGTGGGTAAAATTAAAAATTGAATCCCACAAAAGCCGAGTTTAGGGCCTGATCTAAAACCCGTTCATCACAGTGAAAAGATTCCCATTCAATAGGCTACGAATCAGGTCTGCAATTCAGAAAAACACTTAAGCATGTGCTAAAGTTCATACCTATTTCAGTAGTGAAAGAACAGGTTAAGAAGGCTTTAGAAAAGCTGGACATGCACAACTTCATGGGTCCAGATCTAATGCATCTGAGGGTGCCGAGGGAATTGCAGAGCAATTGGCCATTATCTTTGGAAACTCGTGCTGAATGGGGGAGGTCCCAGATGACTGGAAACAGGCAAATCTAGTGCCCTTGTTTTAGAAAGGGAAGAAAGAGAATCAGGGAAACTACAGCCTCACTTCAGTCCCTGGAAAAATCATGGAGCAGGTCCCCAAGGAATCCATTGTGAAGCACTTGGAGGAGAGGAAGGGGATCAGGAACAGTCAGCATGGATGCACAGACAATCC
Organism: Mauremys reevesii; assembly: GCF_016161935.1. Lineage (NCBI taxonomy): Eukaryota > Metazoa > Chordata > Testudines > Geoemydidae > Mauremys > Mauremys reevesii. The sequence goes on from NC_052628.1 coordinate 128,557,402, forward strand.
AGGAAGTTTTTGGAAAGTGTAAGGGACAATTTCCTGGTGCAAGTGCTGGAGGAACCAACTAGGGGCAGAGCTCTTCTCAACCTGCTGCTCAAAAACACGGATGAATTAGTAGGGGAAGCAAAAGTGGATGGGAACCTGGGAGGCAGTGACCGTGAGATGGTCAAGTTCAGGATCCTGACACAAGGAAGAAAGGACAGCAGAAGAATACGGACCCTAGACTGCAGAAAAGCAGACTTTGACTCCCTCAGGGAACTGATGGGCAGGATCCCCTGGGAGAATAACATGAGGGGGAAAGGAGTCCAGGAGAGCTGGCTGTATTTTAAAGAATCCTTATTGAGGTTGCAGGAAAAAACCATCCCCATGTGTAGAAAAAATGGTAAATACGGCAGGTGACAAGCTTGGCTTAACAGTGAAATCCTTGCTGATCCTAAACGCAAAAAAGAAGCTTACAAGAAGTGGAAGATTGGACAAATCACCAGGGAGGAGTATAAAAATATTGCTCAGGCATGCAGGAGTGAAATCAGGAAGGCCAAGTCACACTTGGAGTTGCAGCTAGCAAGAGATGTTAAGAGTAACAAGAAGGGTTTATTCAGGTATGTTAGCAACAAGAAGAAAGTCAAGGAAAGTGTGGGCCCCTTACTGAATGAGGGAGGCAACTTAGTGGCAGAGGATGTGGAAAAAGCTAATGTACTCAATGATTTTTTTGCCTCTGTCTTCACAAACAAGGTCAGCTCCCAGACTGCTGCACTGGGCAGCACAGTATGGGGAGAAAGTGACCAGCCCTCTGTGGAGAAAGAAGTGGTTCGGGACTGTTAGAGAGCTTATTCCTTCACTCTCCCACTTCCCTGGTCCTTCTCACATGAACAGAGATCAACAATACTCGAAGTCCGAAGATGCAAACAATTCAATGTTTATTGGGGTGAACTTCCAGCAAGCTTAAATTCAAGTTCCTTTTCCTTATTTTCGAATCCCAACTTACTTCCTGTTTGCCCCTAATTTATATAGTAATATTCTTAGCTATACCTTAACCAGTCATTCTACTAAAATTTACCTAACCAATCCTAATGTATTGTGACATGATTAGCTAGCCAATTATATCCCACCACCTTAATTATTTTACACCCAGCAAAATTAATTATACAGCAAACAGAAACAATCACAGAACCAGAAAGAGACCATGCAAATAAACATACAAAACAATACAGAAGTGAGGATTTCACAACTGCATCTACACAGACATAAGGGTTTTACAACTACATCTATACAGACATAAGGGTTCTCCAGCTATGTCTATTGATAAGTAAGTTCTTACCAGACAGAAAACTATCAAACCCTTTTACATGTTTTAGGCTCTTCACTTTCTCTGGAGGTGATAGATCGAATTGCCTTTCTAACAGCCCCAGATTGCCTTATTTCAATGTGACTAGTTTGGAATGTGAGGATGTGACCATACATTTCCCAGTTTATGGCTGCTTAGCTGAAGAACCAGGCCTCAGACTGTCACAGTAAGAGAAGGCAATTACACAGACAGACAGTGATTTTTTTATTCTTTATAAGAATACACCTAAATTGTTAAAGTATAGGCCTTTGCAGACAGGCCTGAATATCTATATCCTAACAGGGACTATTTAGAAAAACTGGACGAGCACAAGTCCATGGGGCTGGATGCGCTGCATCCGAGGGTGCTAAAGGAGTTGGCAGATGTGATTGCAGAGCCATTGGCCATTATCTTTGAAAACTCATGGCGATCAGGGGAGGTCCCAGATGACTGGAAAAAGGCTAATGTAGTGCCCATCTTTAAAAAAGGGAAGAAGGCGGATCCGGGGAACTACAGGCCAGTCAGCCTCACCTCAGTCCCTGGAAAAATCATGGAGCAGGTCCTCAAGGAATCAATTCTGAAGCACTTAGAGGTGAGGAAAGTGATCAGGAACAGTCAGCATGGATTCACCAAAGGCAAGTCATGCCTGACTAATCTAATTGCCTTCTATAAGGACATAACTGGGTCTGTGGATGAGGGGAAAGCAGTGGATGTGTTATTCCTTGACTTTAGCAAACCTTTTGATACGGTCTCCCACAGTATTCTTGCCAGCAAGTTAAAGAAGTATGGGCTGGATGAATGAATTATAAGGTGGCTAGAAAGCTGGCTAGATTGTCAGGCTCAACGGATAGTGATCAACAGTTCCATGTCTAGTTGGCAGCCAGTTTCAAGTAGAGTGCCCCAAGGGTCAGTCCTGGGGCCGGTTTTGTTCAATATCTTCATTAATGATCTGGAGGATGGCGTGGACTGCACTCTCAGCAAGTTTGCAGATGACACTAAACTGGGAGGAGTGGTAGATATGCTGGAGGGTAGGGATAGAATACAGAGGGACCTAGACAAATTAGAGGATTGGGCCAAAAGAAACCTGATGAGGTTCAACAAGGAGAAGTGCAGAGTCCTGTACTTAGAACGGAAGAATCCCGTGCACTGCTACAGACTAGGGACCGAGTGGCTAGGCAGCAGTTCTGCAGAAAAGGACCTAGGGGTTACAGTAGATGAGAAGCTGGATATGAGTCAACAGTGTGCCCTTGTTGCCAAGAAGGCTAACGGCATTTTGGGCTGTATAAGTAGGAGCATTGTCAGCAGATCGAGGGACGTGATCATTCCCCTCTATTCAACATTGGTGAGGCCTCATCTGGAGTACTGTATCCAGTTTTGGGCCCCACACTACAAGAAGGATGTGGAAAAATTGGAAAGAGTCCAGTGGAGGCAACAAAAATGATTAGGGGGCTGGAGCACATGACTTATGAGGAGAGGCTGAGGGAACTGGGATTGTTTAGTCTGCAGAAGAGAAGAATGAGAGGGGATTTGATAGCTGCTTTCAACTACCTGAAAGGGGATTCCAAAGAGGATGGATCTAGACTGTTCTCAGTGGTACCTGATGACAGAACAAGGAGCAATGGTCTCAAGTTGCAGTGTGGGAGGTCTAGGTTGGCTATTAGGAAACACTATTTCACTAGTAGGGTGGAGAAGCACTGGAATGGGTTACCTAGGGAGGTGGTGGAATCTCCTTCCTTAAAGGTTTTTAAGGTCAGGCTTGACAAAGCCCTGGCTGGGATGATTTAGTTGGGAATTGGTCTTGCTTTGAGCAGGGGGCTGTACTAGATACCTCCTGAGGTCCCTTCCAACCCTGATAGTCTATGATTCTATGAAGTACGCAGAGGTGATCCAATGCGCATTGGTGTCAGTGGAAGCTTTTGCATTTATTTTAATAGAAGTTGGATCAGGTTCTTTAAGCATATGCTCAAATGAATATTTAAGTGCAGTCTATGTGGAAGGCGCTCAGTTCCTGCAATGATGGGTGGTAGTGTAAAACTGTTAGATAGGTTCAACTGTTTGACTTCAGAGCCATCACTTTGTAGGAGATACTGATCTGATCCTCACCCCTGTTCTTGTCCTCGTTCACTGTGTGAAAGGACTAGAGCAACATTTGAGCCTACAACCCCGTGTCCAGCCAGGGAAAGGATTCCCTCAGTGAAGGCGCTGTGGAAGACATCTGTAAGGCTGTTTTCCAAGGACCCACACAGGTCCTGGCATATATGGCAAGTCAGTGGTGGGAAGGGCATGTCGGGGCAGGACAGCAGCAATTGCAGGCAGTTCTGGGGGCCCCAGGGCAGCCCAAGGGAGACTGCCATAGCATAGGACCCGGGCTGCCTAAATTATGCCATAGTCCCCTATAGTCTCTGGAGCAGCCCCAGATTGGGAAGGTGTAAAGGTGGCTTACACCCAGGGTAGCACCCACTCCCTCCAGGTTGCTTAGAGGCACAGCACCGGATCTTGCCTTATGACTTGTAGTAGCACCAAGGATCAATGTTTGAAAAAGGGAACTCACAGATTTCAACTCTAAATGTAGATGGAACTCTTTCTGTTCCAGTGCATTGGACTGGCTATAAATTGGCCATCTGGATGAAGTGGAAATGTTCTTTGCTATTCGTCAGGTAGATCTTAGCAAACAGGCAGTAGACACTGTCTTTTTTTGTTTCGCTACTTCAGAGATTATTAAAACTTACTCATCTTTTGACGACAAGTTTAAAAAAAATGAATTGACACAGAAGCACCCGTTTGGTTTCATCATGTTCATGAAACTTGTTGCATAATACGAACAATTAGCCATGCAGTTTACATCTGGGACTCATGCAGAACACCATTTTTAAAAGAGCCTTTTTTCCCTTGACAAGCTAATATGACTGAATTGCACCCATTACCTTTTCCACTGGCTTCAGTTAGATGTCTGCACAGAGCACTTAGTTAATTATGCACTTATCTGCAGTATTAGTCACTTATGAAATACCTGTCATGGGAGTCAGTTCAGTAATAACACCTGTGGGAAAAGCAGTGCCTATCCTAGTTTAAGAATGATTAGCTGTCCTGTTTTTCTAATGGCTTCAGAAGTATTGGTCAGCTATGGATTTATATTGAAATAATACATGAATGGGGAAGGAGAAGTAAGAGTAAATGCTAAGCAAGCCCATTTGGAGGAGGAGGGAGAAGATACAGCTGAATCTTCACCCAAACTTCCGGAACTAATTTTGATGCTCTATAAATAATTGACCTTGTCACTGTTTTCATTATTTTTTTTCTTGTGCTCCTCTGCATTTTAAAGTTCAGTCAAAATCAGAAGGAAAAGTGTTGAAATACCACCAGAAAAGAGAATGTTGTGGTATTTCTAGCTTGATCAAAAGGAGAAAGAAGCAGAAATCCTAGAACAGCTTTTCTTGTGCCTTTTCTAGCCAAGTTTGGGTAGTTTAGCTATCACCGAGACTTTTCAGTTCTTGCCATCACTGAACTCCAAAACAGTTGAGACTCATCCATAAGTGGTAGGTGGATAGGATGATGAGCAGCGCTATGTGAAAAAAAAAACTTCAGAGATGATCTCAGCAGTGGGATGGTTGCGAGGGGAAACTTACACTTTGGTAGGTTTGTGGAGCAATGGTGAAGAAAGTGATCCCCTTAAACTGTGAAAACAGATCACCTAGTTAATTTCAAGAAGAGCTGACTGGGATTTGCTGCTCCGCAGAACCATTCTGGCTGTGGTCCATGATGAGTAACACCAAAAGATTGAAAGCTGTTCACAGTATCACACAATTAGAATTATGTCTGCTTGCTTTGCTAGGAATCTTTTTTTGAAGAATCTAGGACTGGGTGATGAACTTTCTCAAATATGCCCTTGTCCAGGTTCCTAGGGGTGTTGACTGTCTGGGCCTATTTACAGTATATCATGGATAGGTATGTGCAAACAGTGATGTTCTGTGAGAGTCTGAGCTAAAAAGACCAGCATAACCATGTGATATTTCAGGGTAAAGATAGATGCTGTGCCCTTTTCTAAAGCATTGGCAGGGGATATAATGGAGCATTATGTGTGCAGAGTGATTTCGACCCTGGAAAAGAACACTGTTACTATTGTCCCCTCATGTGGAATGTATGTTCAAACTGCAGCAGATTGAAACTAAATCCAAGTCAACAAGGGACACCGCAGTTAGGAATATTTTTAGAAGAGGAGTTTACTCTGGTACTTTCCCAGCTTCACCAAACACACACCTGTGACCGCCCTCTTGCCTCCCACACAGGGTGTGAGAGAAAAATGCTTGCGTGCAAGGCACAAAGGAGTAAACAGCTGTTGGCGCCTCACTCAGAAGGGTTTCCCTTACTCGGCTGTCAGTCTCCATGGAAACTGCCAACCACAACCTGCAAACAGTTACCTAAATTGTATTACGCATGCCAGCGGAACTCCCACTGAGGGAATCCTTGTTTATATTTCTGTTGCCATGGGATCTATTTCCGCTGTGATCTGGTTAGACTCTGTATCTGTGCGTGGTTGTGTGTACATGCAAGTGACTTTTGCTCTGGTGGAAGCTGATGCATGTTTGAAGAATGACTTGTGGAAGCCAATGCACGTTTGCAGAGTGACTTAAACTCATTTATGAAGATGATGCATTTAGTTTTCATTCAGTGGAAGTGGTGTGGTGTGTTTCAGGATCTGTTGAAAATGCATTAAGGCTTGAAGCTTTAACCTAGTAATCTGAATGTGATGTGACTATTTTTCCCCTGGGCAGATTATGTTACCAGTCACTGGAACAGCTTTTAATCTTTGAATTCTAGTTATAATTCAACAAACAAACAAATGAAAATCATCTTCTGGCTGGAACCAGTCAGGTGAATTGTTTTGGCCAAAAGCAACATGTTTGAGAAAGTGATGAGTAGCTGAAAAATGAGGGTTTAAGATTTGGAGATCATCTCTCAGCCTTAAGTATAAATATCATTCCTTTCCTGAACACTATATGCTGTACATTCAAATGCTTCTTTTGGTTTCACTGATGTAAGTAACAGAGATGCCCTGTTCACCAGAGCTTTGTACCTTGTATGGCCATTGACTCACGTGCAAAATGCATGTAAAATGAGACCCTTCTGGTTAGAAAGTGTTTCACGCAGGGGCAGCGAAGCCTTCCCAAGAGTGGGGAGGGCAGGGGACCCATCCTCCTGAGGCCCCGCCCCTCCTCTTCCCCTAAAGCCCCACCCTCGCCCCTTCCTCACAAGGCCCCTTCTCTTCACCCCAAGGCCCTGCCCCCACCCATTCCCCCTGAAGCCCCTCCTCTTCATCCAAGGCCCTACCTCTTCCCCCAAAGCCCCACCCCTACCCAATGTCTTCCCCCAGGCATCCCATCCCTGGCCAAGCCAAAAGCAGCCCCCTGCCCATGTCCCTGCCTCCTGTGTTCCCCCGACCAGGGCAGGTGGAATGACACAGGCTCCCCACAGCTGCCTGCTCAGCTCTTCATAGAATCATAGAATCATAGAATCTCAGGGTTGGAAGGGACCTCAGGAGGTATCTAGTCCAACCCCCTGCTCAAAGCAGGACCAAACCCAACTAAATCATCCCAGCCAGGGCTTTGTCAAGCTGGCTCCAGGCAAGGGTGGGGCCTCGGAGCTGCAGCCCGGCCATGATAAGAGCCACAGCACAGACCCTCTACCAACCTGGGTGGGAGCCCGGGAGGCAGGGACATGGGCTGGGGGCTGCTCTGTGCACCCTGCCCCATGAGCAGGTGGAGGGTCCACCACGGCTCCTCACAGCTGCCGGTGCAGCTCTTACCATGACCAGGCTGTGGCTCCAAGGTCCCACCCCTCAGCCGGAGCTGGATCAGTGTAAGAGCAGCATGGGCAACTATGAGGAGCCAGCGCAGACCCTCCACCTCCACTTGCCCTGGGCAGGGAACCCAGCGGGCAAGGACATTGGCCAGGAGCTGCTCTTGGGCCCCAACACCGCGGGCAGGTGGAGTATCTCCCACAACTGCCTGGGATCCCCAGCTGGGCTCCAAGGGGAAAAACCAGAAATGCAGCTTTTAAAGCTTGGGGGTTGCCTTGGGGGGAAGAGGGCAGGTCCATTGAGGTGAAAAGTGGATGTGCCAGGCCTATCCACTTTCAAAAATTGGGAGGGCCATGGCCCCTTTCCCACCCCCACCCCACATTCCAGTGCCACTGGCTTCACCCATCTTGGGTGACTACACGATATACAAAGATGGAGACAAAAGAACTACAGATGGCAAATCAGAAACAGCGGCCAAAAGTATTCAATGAGGCAATCCTGAAAGTGAACATTTCCAAGGAAGACTGGAGTCTTATAGATAACTGCAATGAGGATTATGAAAACTTCACTGGTAAATTGAGGCAATGCGTTAAATTAGCCGAGAAAGAAATACCAAAAAGAGCGAAGGGAAGAATCTCAGAGGAAACGTGGAACTTGCTAGAGAAGCGGAGGAATATGAAGCGAAATGATGGTGACAAATTTGAGTTACTCTCTCCTCTGCAAGTTGATAAGAAGACTAAAGGAGGACTTAGAGAAGTATGGAAATGAAAGGCTCTTAAAGATGGCTGAAGATCGCATGAGCCTCCAAAAATGCAAAAGGCCAATAATAATGGTGCTGAAGAACAGGGATGGAAAACTAGTAGTTGACAGAACAGGGATGGAAGCAGTCTGCAAAGACTTCAATACCGAACTGTTTACATCTCAGATAAATGTCCCAGTACCAACACTTCAACAGACCAACGAGCATGTACTCCCAGTCCTTGTCAGCGAAATTCAACATGCAGTTCACCAAATGAAGGAAGGAAAAGCCTCAGGTAAAGATGGACTGACAATAGAATTATAAGAGCTGTTGGCCAAGACCTCTGGGAAACCCTTGCTCTGAGGTTTCGCCCTTACTTGGAAATGCAAAAGATACCATCTAGCTGGAAGGAGTCAAACACCATTCTGCTGTAGAAGAAGGGCAAACATGAAGATCTAAAGAACTATCATCCAGTATGCCTGCTCTCACATGTCTACAAGCTGTTCACCAAAATAATAAAAACTCGACTCTCACAGAGTTTGAATGATCAGCAGCTGAGAGAGCAGACAGACTTTCAAAGGAATTTCAGCACAATGGACCATATTTTCACTATAAACCAGCTATTGGAATGCTCCAGGGAATACAAATTCCCTTTTTGTATTGCCTTCGTCAATTATGAAAAAGCATTCGACAGTGTAGAGATCAATGCAGTGTTGAAAGTGCTTGCAGACCAGGGCATCAACACAAAGTATATCAAACTGTTAAAAGAAGAAAATTCTGACTGCATTACAGATATAACTTTATTTGATACTCCCCTTTGCATCCCAGTTAAGAAAGGTGTGATACAAGGAAACACGGTTTCACCAAAACTCTTCAAAGCCTGCCTCAAAATGTTAATGAGGCGGATGAATTGGAAGGGTGGAATCAACATCAACGGAGAGCAGTTAACCCGTTAAACCATCTCAGATTCACGGACAATATTGTCTGGATCGCCGAAAATACTATTCAACTACAGAAAATGCTGCAAGAACTCAACACAAAAAACAGACAAGTCAGACTGAAAATTAACCACTCCAAAACAAAATGTATGCAGTCTGATACCATGCCAAAAGCTCAAATAACAATCAAGGGAGAACAAATAGAAGAAGTTGAGCAATATGTCTATTTGGGCCAAGAAATTAACATGCACCATGATGAGGAAGGTGAACTCTCACGAAGAAAGAAAGCAGATTGGTGGACATTCAATTCTATCAAGGATGTCCTCCAAGGAAAAATAAATAAGGCAACACACACCAGCCTCTTCAACTCAACAGTACTGTGAGAAATGTTGTATGGCAAGAAAACATGGGTGCTGACGAAGATAGATGAGCAGCAACTGTCTGTCATGGAGATGGTGATGGAAAGAAGAATTCTAGGAATTTCAATCTGCGACTGAGTCCCCAATGAAGTGATCAGACAGCAGAGTGGAGTGCAGGATGTTGTTAAGAGCAGGCATAGTAAAATGCGGGCATATAGTGAGCCTTACTAACAATTGATGGACTGCAGCTGTCACCGAGTGATACCCACGGGAACTGAAACAACCACTTAGCCGACCTCCAAAGAGATGAGAAGATTTTATCGTGAAAAGACATGGCCACATGTGGAGAAGGAAGGCCAGGATACAAGAAGAATGAAATACATGTTGTGATCAGCGCAATCTATACGAGGGCTGAAGAACCGATAGATCAAGGTGATCAATTAATTTGGGGCTACAAATATTTATACACTAATAATAATTCCATGGGGCAAAGTTAAGGGTTTTTTCGTGTGCCCTAGCTGTGCGTTTCCATACTTTACCACATGGGGATATCTTTTAACTTTAATCTTAACTCTGAATTTCCTGAGTTTGTAATGCTTGCTTTGGGAATAATCATGACAGGTTTTACCCTCAAGTTACTGGTGTGCACGCAAACTTAATTCCAGTTGACTATAGTTTTATACCTGGAAATATATACTAGATCAGATTCTAATCTCATTAGAGATTGAGAGATTAGAAGAATGATGCCACTGAAGGGAAACAGAGTTACATAGGTATAAAATCAGTACAAGAAGAAAATCATGCCCTATATATATATGTGTATGTACAGTGTGTAAATATTTAATACATATTATACACAACCATACAGTTAAGAGTACTTTTAAGGAACACTTATATATTATGTTTAAATACAATACTAGGGGATTATGAACAGGCTTCCACTGAAGATTAGTTGCTATTTATCAAACTGCTGGTGTGATACATGTTCTAAGCCTAGCTGGTGGAGCATGTATGGATTTCAGTCGTCACATGACAGAGCTGTTGCACCAAAAGAGCTTTATTACTAATGTTAGGGCATTTCCTTTGAATGAGGTTAGAAAAGTGAAGAATTAATGACCTAATTTACCATTGGGTAAGATATAAGAGGGGTTATTAAAGGAAAGATAAAACACCACTATGCCCAACTATGATTTCATTTTCTCTTGTGGGAATATAATGTAATATTTTCCTTGAAAACACAACCTACAGGCCAGGTAGTGAGATCTAATCTGTGCAAGACCCTACATTCCCCAAATGCACTACAGAGTAAGTTACACATACCTGGTGTGACTCCCCTGAAATCAGTCAAGATACACACACCAGAGTTGAATTTGATTCCCAGACTCTCTGTCTTTTCTAACATGCAGCATCTTCTATTTTTATTTGTGTATACACTTTCTGACACTGTTGGTCACTGCATTATCTCAACACCTCACAAACATACATGAATTCATCATCAGAGCACTGGGAGTCAGGAGCCCTGATTTCTATTTGTGGCTGTTACGTCAACTCAGGGTATAGTCTAGGGCAAATCACTGCAACTCTGTGTCCTTATTATACCAAGTATTATTATAGAGACAAGGCGGGGAGGTAATATCTTTTATTGGACCAACTTCTGTTGGTGAGAGAGACAAGCTTTTGAGTTACACAGAGCTCTTCTTCAGGTCTGGGGAAAGGAATTCAGAGGGTCACAGCTAAATACAGGGTTGAACAGATAATTTAGCATAAGTAGTTAGCACATATTCTAAGGGACTACTCAAGGCAGAGTGGCCCATTAACATCCCTGTAGTCATAGGACAAAAAGGAGAGTTAGCGGGTTACAGATTGTTGTAATAAACCAGTAAATCCAGTGTCTCTGTTCAGGCCATGATTTTTAGTGTCTAGCAAAGTTATGAATTTAAGCTACCAGGCTCATCTTTTGAAAGTGTTATGCACGTTTTCTTGGCAGATGAGGACTAATAAGTCAAATATAGAGTAGTTGCTTTGTGAAAAGTTGCATCTGGAGAAGTGGGTTTTTTACCCACAAAAGCTTATGCCCAAATAAATCTTTTAGTCTTTAAGGTGCCATCAGACTCCTTGTTGTTTCTGTGGATACAGACTAACATGGCTACCCCTCTGATATTTGTGAAAAGTGTTCACTGACAGGTGATAGGATGTTTTTCTTTTATCATTTTTCCTGGGTGGCTTCATTTGAGAGTGTAGTGATTGTCTGGCTTCACCCACATAGTTGTTATTAAGTATCAGAGGGGTAGCCATGTTAGTCTGTATCCACAAAAACAATATGGTGTCCGGTGGCACCTTAAAGACTAACAGATTTATTTGGGAATAAACTTTCATGGGTAAAAAACCCACTTCTTCAGATGCATGGAGGGAAAATTACAGATACAGGCATAAATATATATTGGCACATAAAGAGAAGGGAGTTACCTTACAACTATCTGTAATTGCCTGTATCTGGGGCATTTAGTGTATGGGAAGAATCATAGACTCATAGACTTTAAGGTCAGAAGGGACCATTATGATCATCTAGTTTGACCTCCTGCACAATGCAGGCCACACAATCTCACCCACCCACTCCTGTATCAAACCCCTAACCTATGTCTGAGTAACTGAAGTCCTCAAATCGTGGTTTAAAGACTTCAAGGTGCAGAGAATCCTCCAGCAAGTGACTCGTGCTCCACGCTGCAGAGGAAGGTGAAAAACCCCCAGGGCCTCTGCCAATCTGCCCTGGAGGAAAATTCCTTCCCGACCCCAAATATGGCAATCAGTTAAACCCTGAGCATGTGGGCAAGACTCACCAGCCAGACACCTAGGAAAGAATTCTCTGTAGTAAGTCAGGGTAAGTCTACACTATGAAATTAGGTCGAATTTATAGAAGTCATTTTTTTAGAAATCGTTTTTATACAGTCAATTGTGTGTGTCCCCACACAAAATGCTCTAAGTGCATTAACTCGGTGGACTGCGTCCACAGTACCAAGGCTAGCGTCAACTTTTGGAGCGTTACACTGTGGGTAGCTGTGGGTAGCTATCCCACAGTTCCCGCAGTCTCTGCTGCTCATTGGAATTCTGGGTTGAGATCCCAATGCCTGATGGGGCAAAAACAGTGTCACGGGTGGTTCTGGGTACATGTTGTCAGGCCTCCCTCTCCCTCCCTCCCTCTGTGAAAGCAACGGCAGACAATGATTTCACGCCTTTTCTCCTGGGTTACCTGAGCAGACACCATACCATGGCAAGCATGGAGTCCACTCAGCTCACTGTCACTGAATGTCTCCTGGGTGCTGGCAGACGTGGGACTGCATTGCTGCACAGCAGCAGCAGCCAAAATGCACCTTTTGGCAGCAGATGGTGCATTACGATTGGTAGCCATCATCATCATATTCCTGGGTGCGCTTTTAGCCGACCTCAGTGAGGTCGGTCAGGGGCACCTGGGCAGACATGGGAGTGACTCAGCCAGGTCATTCCCATCTTCTGCCAAGCACCCAGGAGATGACGATGGCTAGCAGTCGTACTGCACCGTCTTCTGGTGAGCAGCCAGGAGATGACGATGGCTAGCAGTCGTACTGCACCATCTGCTGCCAACCTAAGATGTAAAAGATAGATGGAGTGGAGCAAAACAAGAAATTGACCCGATTTGTTTTGTGAAATCAACGGCCTGCTAAACCCAGGGTTTTGAGTTCAATCCTTGAGGGGGCCATTCTGTGTGACAGTTGTTTGTGTTTCTCCTTGATGCAAAGCCACCCCTTTTGTTGATTTTAATTCCCTGTAAACCATGTCGTCAGTCGCCCCTCCCTCCATCACAGCAACGGCAGATAATTGTTGCGCGCCTTTTTTCAGCGCAGAACCAGAAGCTGGAAAAGCAGGCGAGGAGGTGATGGCAGCGCGGTGATGAGAGTGATGAGGACATAGACATCTCACAAAGTACGGGCCAGGCAATGTGCCCCGGCAATGGGCACATCATGCTGATGAGCTGTGCATGGTCACCTGTGCTGATCAGCGTGCCACGCTGGCCAAACAGGAAATGAAATTCAAAAGTTTGCGGGCCTTTTTCTGTCTACCTGGCCAGTTCATCTGAGTTGAGAATGCTGTCCAGAGTGATCACAGTGGAGCACTCTGGGATAGCTCTCGGAGGCCAATACCATCAAAATTGCATCCACACTACCCCAAATTCGACCTAGCAAGGCCAATTTCAGTGCTAATCCCCTCGTCAGAGGTGGAGTAAAGAAATCTATTTAAAGAGCCTTTTAAGTATTTAAAAAATAAAGGGGGCTTTGTCGTGTGGACGGGTCCAGGCTTAAATCAAGGTAATGCTGCTAAATTTGACCTAAAATCGTAGTGTAGACCTCAGATCCCACCCCATCTAACATCCCATCACAAGCCATTGGGCATATTTACCGCTAGTAGTCAAAGATGAATGAATTGCCAAAATTAGGCTATCCCATCATACCATTCCCTCCATAAACTTATCAAGCTTTAGTCCTGAAGCCAGATATGTCTTGTGCCCCCTCTACTCCCCTTGGAAGGCTGTTCCAGAACTTCACTTCTCTGATGGTTAGAAACCTTCGTCTAATTTCAAGTCTAAACTTCCTGATAGCCAGTTTATATCCATTTGTTCTTGTGTCCACATCGGTACTGAGCTTAAATAATTCCTCTCCCTCCCTGGTATTTATTCCTCTGATATATTTATAGAGAGCAATCATATCTCCCCTCAGCCTTCTTTTGGTTAGGCTAAACAAGCCAAGCTCTTTCAGTCTCCTTTCATATGACAGGTTTTCCATTCCTCGGATCATCCTAGTAGCCCTTCTCTGAACCTGTTCCAGTTTGAATTCATCCTTCTTAAACATGGGAGACCAGAACTGCACACAGTATTCCAGATGAGGTCTCACCAGTGCCTTGTATAATGGTGCTAACACCTCCTTATAGCTACTGGAAATACCTCACCTGATGCATCCTAAGATCACATTAGCTTTTTTTCACGGCCATATCACATTGGCGGCTCATAGTTATCCTGTGATCAACCAATACTCCGAGGTCCTTCTCCTCCTTTTTACTTCCAACTGATGCCTCCCTAGTTTATAACAATAGTTCTTGTTGTTAATCCCTAAATGCATGACCTTGCACTTTTCACTATTAAATTTCATCCTATTACTATTACTCCAGTTTACAAGGTCATCCAGATCTTCCTGTAGGATATCCCGGTCCTTCTCTGTATTGGCAATACCTCCCAGCTTTGTGTCATCCACAAACTTTATTAGCACATTCCCACTTTTTGTGCCAAGGTCAGTAATAAAAAGATTGGTCCCAAAACCGATCCCTGAGATACACCACATATTGCGATAGGCATGTGTGGGACCCATGGATCCTGAAAGATGTGTTGTGGGGGGTGTTGATCATTGTAGCAGTGGAGATCTGTCTGCAGGTTTTGCATCTGTTTTTCTGGCAGGGTTTGGTGCTGCTTTGAATTGGCGTGTTCTGTGGGGAGCTTCATCTGATCATGAGCTTGGAGAGGTTAGGGAGTTGTTTGAAGGCTGGAAGAGGGGATTCAGGAAAGATTTCTTTCAGGATGGGGTCCCCATTAACTTGTAGTTGTTTGATACCCCGTATGTGTTCTAGTATGGAGTGGTAGCCAACAACTTGGGGTGTGCAGTCGGAGGGGGTGTTGTTTCTGTATTGAAAGGTTCTCTTGGGATATTTGGATGAGTCGTTCCATGATGCAATCTACTTCTCTGGTGGAGTGTCCTTGTTTGGTGAAGGCAATGTTGAGTGTGTTAAGGAGCATATATAACCCAGACTTTCTCCTCAAAGCATATTCTGCAGTATCTGCGTGCCTGGCTGTAGATAATAGATTTCTTAGTGTGGTTACAGGATCTATGAAGGTAGGTGTGGTGATCCAGGGGTTTCTTGTAGAGTTGTCTATAGGGTTTCATTGTCAAAGCTAATTGTGGCATCCAGGAAGTTGATGCTAGTGTGGGAGTGTTCCAGAAAGAGTTTAATGGATTGGTGGTGGTTTAAGTCATCTGTCTAGAGGATGAAAATATAATTGATGTATTTCAGGTATATCATTGGTTTTGTGGTTCATTTGTCCAGAAATTCTTCATGGTGGCCCATGAATGCAACATATAACTATTATAACTCTTATGAAAAATTCCAGGACATCAGTACTGCTAGTGGTGATGTCTTTCTGATGGGATTCAATTCAAGGTTCTGAACACTTCTGGTCAGTAGGATTGAGATTTTCAAAGCCACTTTAGGGATTTAGGGATTGGGCACTCAAATCCCTTAAGGCCTCAGGAAATCTCAGTCCTAGTGACAAGAAGTGGTCAGAGCCTTACTTTTAAATGTCCTCTGCAAGACAGCACCTCCAGCACATTGTACCCCTTCATACAGTTCTGGGACATAGGATCAGTACTGGCTCAGAGAAAAGAACACCACCCAATGAATTGCCTATGGAAAATGTAATGTCAAAAAGGTTGCTAAATACATGGTATGTGAACAATGCTTTCCCTCAGGAGCATGTTCTCATCTTCTTTAATGCAAGCTGAATTTCACTCACCTCCTCCCATCAAGGAAATAGTAGGTACCTCATTCCCAAAAATAAGCAATTACATCACATGTTAAGAGATGGTTCTATATGTGGCAAACCTGTGAGAGACCTAAAGGCAGCCGAGTTTGCCACAGAATGAAATGCCATCTAGAAGGATTTGTTTTGAAGCCAAAGGATGTGTAATTACCATACTAGGAATGCTATTGCACTGTCGAGATGACCTAATACTGCTGGCCTTTTCCGCCTTTAATTTTGATGAGTACAAGTTACAGCAGATATTCTTCCATTATTGCAACTAATTGTCGGCACTTGCTTCATTCATTCCATGATATAATACATAGAAGCCTGTGAAAGTTTGTAAAAAATGTGTTATTTGATATTGATGTCAAAATCGGAAAGTCACATTAGGCAAATACATAATAAGAAAGTGACATCAGAAGAGTGTATGATGCAAAGCGATTGTTCATACATGGGAATTTAATGAAACATGTTTCCAAAGTGAAACATGAAAGTATTAGCCCTAATTCTGGGGAAGGGAGGGCATGTTTAGGACAGGAAAGAGACTAACTAAAGGAATGAGAGACTAACATGGCTAGGGCACAGGACACAAGCTGGTGAAATTATTCATTGTGAATAACTTTCATTGTGAATTTAAGCGTTTTTCATGGTTGTGGATTGCTCATAACTGACCCTACTTTCTACATCTGCAACTGATGAGTGTTTGCCAGATAATTTGGATGAATGTGACCTGTTCACAAAGTATTTGCCTTGGCTAGTCTTTGTTCGTCCCTTAAGGTGAACGATTGGTCACATGGTATTGTTTAGTGCATCTCTGATGGATGACTTTCTAAACAAGAGAATAATGACTGACAAATAACATCTCTAGCGATGTATGTTCAGAGGAATAATCATTCATGCTAAACTCTGTAACTTTTGGGATCTGTGAGCATATTCATGAATACCCAGCAATCATCTGAATACTCATGAATAAATGATACAGACCTGTACATAGCAGCAGAGCAGTCATTCCATTTATCCGAAGGTATCTGTGAAGCTGTTTTCCATTATTCTGCTATGTCAGGGGACTGACATTGAAAAACAAAGGGGAGAAGTGTGGTCCAGTGGTTGGGCACACTCCTAGGACTTGGGAGGCATGAATGCAATACCTGTCTTTCTGTGCCTCAGTTTCCCATCTGTACAATGGGGATAACAGCATTACTCTACTCATGGAGATTTTGCAAGGAGGAATACACTAAAGATTGTGTGGTGCTCAGATATTACAATCATGGGGCTCTAGAGGATCCTAGGATAGATGGAAATGTAAAATGACTGACATGCAATAACATTGGCCAGGATGGACCTATCCGTTGTTGGGATGTGCTGGTTGCAGGGATGTGTGGATATCTGGAAGGTGCTTCAGGTTAAAGAGAAGCTGGTTGGTTTAGGAGGCTGAGTGTGAAGTTGAATCTGAATGGGAGGGAGCTTTTTCCTCCTTCCACTGACCACTTCGACATTTGATATTTTAGTTGAATGCTGTAATAGAACATGGAAAATGTATGGAAGCTGTTCAGAGAATGCATGCTTCTTATTTCCTCTGTTGGACCATTATTGTGCACATCACCATGGTTACTTCAGTAAAGATGAGGATTTATTTTCCTTTTAGCAAAGCGCTAAAATAAATAAATATTTGTTACAAAATAGTAACTAAATCCCCAATGTTCCCCCATCACCAAAAAAAAAATCTTAATTATCAAGCACAATCTTTTTAGGAATCTGCAATACTAACTGACATGCCCAATTGTCGGTATGTTGATGTTGTGCTAAGGCTTTAAATAAAAACAAAAAAAAGTCTTTTCAACAGAGCTTGGAAAATGATTTCTCTTTTATCCCTTTGATTATATGGGTTTTTATGGGTTATCCAATAAATCTAACATAATCACTCCTGGGATACAGATGCACACATGCTGATTTCATTCTCGATGAGGGGAAGAGAAAAGTCAATCTGAAATGTATTAACTAATCATTGTTTCTGAAAAACAAGAACCTAATAGTCCCCTTATCCGTGAATACTAAACATCTCTTTTATATCAGGACTTGCCTGCCATTCCTATTATCAGACTAATATTGGTGCCTTCCAGTGATGACAACTCTGGGTCAAAATTGCAGCTAAGTCACTACAACTTGCCTTAGCTGCACATGTGCTCATTACTTAAGGTGAATTTTAAAGGAGCCCCTTGGTACAGTGTTAGTGAAGCTGAAAAGCTGGAATTCTCCTGGTGCTGCTTTGGAGCCCCTGTAGGAACAGACTGGGCACACCTGGAATGATCCTGTGGGGCCAGACTTTTAAGTACCCGGCAGTGCCCACCCAGCATTTTAAAAGAGCTGAGATCTCAGTTAGACAGGCAAATGAAGAGGTCACATTTTCCAAAAGACCCAGCAGTTCCCATTTTAACACTAAAAGTCAGATTTCCAAAACAGTTTAGCATCTTTAAAAAATCTGGCCACATATTTGTTGCCTAAAATGGGCTGCCATGGTTGCCAAGGTAGGACAATCAAATCCAGCTACTTTTGCCTGCTGGAAATGAGTGAAATTCACCTCTGTCCAGAAAGCCAGCGCAAGGCACGGGATGTGTCTGCACTGCAATCGGGGGCGGGGGGGGGGAGGGGTGATTGCAGCCCATGCCACGTACCCATGCTAGCTTTAACCTACTTGAGCAGCTCCGGCTGAAGCCTGCTCTGCCATAGCATCACTGTTACAGTGCCCGAGCTAGCTGGCCTAAAGGTGCCTCAGGTACGTCTAAATGAGCTGCAGTCACACCCTATGATTACAGGGTGGACATACCCACAGGCACCACTTTAAGCCCCTGTCATAACTATAAAGGGAAGGGTAACAGCCTCCTGTGTACAATACTATAAAATCCCTCCTGGCCAGAGGCACCAAAATCCTTTTACTTGTAAAGGGTTAAGAAGCTCAGGAAACCTGGCTGACACCTGACCCAAAGGACCAACAAGGGGACAAGATACTTTCAAATCTTGTGCGGGGAGGCTTTTGTTTGTGTGCTCTTTGTTTTGGGGGTTGTTCGCTCTTGGGACTAAGAGGCATCGGACATCAATCCAGGCTCTCCAAATCTTTCTGAACCAGTCTCTCATATTTCAAACTTGTAAGTACCAGCCAGGCCAGGCGTGTTAGGTTTCTCTTTGTTTTTTCAACTTGTAAATGTTCCTTTTTGCTAAGAGGATTTACCCTGTTTGCTGCAACTTTGAACCTAAGACTAGAGGGGGTTCCTCTGGGCTCCTTGAATCTGATTACCCTGTAAAGTTATTTTCCATCTTGATTTTACAGAGATGATTTTTTACCTTTCTTTCTTTAATTAAAAGCCTTTTTTTTTAAGAACCTGATTAATTTTTCCTTGTTATAAGATCCAGGGGTTTGGATCAATGTTCACCAGGGAATTGGTAGAGGAAGATATTCTGGGGGAGGTAGACAGAGTTTCCCAAATAACTCTTAAAGGATTTGGGTGGTGGCAGCCAAACCAGATCTAAGCTGGTAATTAAGCTTAGAGGTTCTCATGCAGGTCCCCACATCTGTACCCTAGAGTTCAGAGTGGGGAAGGAACCTTGACAGCCCCACTACAAACAGGGCTTGCCTGAGCCCTTTTTGTTCTGTTAGATGACTGAAGTAGCAGCAGCCATCTTACACTGAATGCCACTTTCACATCCCTGAATAGTGTTAGCATTTTTCCACACTAGCTGTGCAAGATTTAAAAAAAAAATAAACAACCCTGCATCCCTAGCAAACTCCCATTGGTTTCAATATGTTTCATTTGCATTCATCCCTGTCCGGTCTGCTGTTTTCCAATCCTGAAAGCAAGTACACAACATACTATGTAATGGACATTAGAGGCCATACACACCCCTGAAACAACTCTATTGACTTCCAGGAGATCCCACTAGGGGTGAACTTGACCAGAGGGGTCTATTTCTTCTCTCAGTTCTTAGTTCTTGTTTACTTTAGTGGGCGCTCCTCCTGTGGCAATGACAGCAGAACTCAGCCCCATGTTCTGCATGGCTGGCCCTCAAAATATCTGATGTCAGATTACAGTGGAAAGACTCTAGACTTCATTAAAATCAGGAAAACTAAATAAATGCAGAAATGCCAGTTTTATTGAAGTTTCAGTTAAGGATCTAATTTGATATATTTACAGAATCTATTCTGGTGTAAAAAATTTTTTAAAAATCCTAAAAATGTAGGTAAATCTTTGAGGTGTATCTGCAATAAACATTGAGTAACAAAAAAGGCAGGAACATGGGAAGGGATTTGGGGTTTTAATGGCATCAAACTGACACACATTTGGCTTGTAAAACAGTACAATTGGATGATTTAGGATGGGAGAAGCGCAGCTCAAAAGAGCAGTAACAAAGTTTAATTATGCTCCTTCTATTACTCTGGGTTTACGTTGAGCACTTTGTCAGGGTGGGGTTTTCAAGAAGAGGAAATAAGGACTTTGGCTTGAGAAATGCAGGTAACTGAATAGACAGCCACTGGCTTTGAATACTTATCTCTGTTCAGAAGTATAAAGTGATTACAAAGAAGCAATAAAGGATACAAGTCATCAGATAATTTCTAGCCAAATTAATATTTAGCTCCATCTGTAACATTTAAATGAATTCAATTCCTTTTGCAATTTTTCCAACTTGTGGTTAACATTTGTGCTTAGAACGTCCCTTTTGGGGAAAAAGCAATCTTCCAGGAGAGAAATTGTGTTGTAGGCTCCTCCTGTACCTGAATGCTTTTTAAACAGAGTTGCAAACAACATCCTCAGCCCAACATACACCACTACCTTGATATAATGCTGTCCTTGGGAGCCAAAAAATCACAGAGCATCAGGGTTGGAAGGAACCTCAGGAGGTCATCTAGTCCAACCCGCTGCTTAAAGGGGGACCAGTTTCCAGACAGCTTTTCACCCCAGTTCCCTAAATGGCCCCCTCAAAGATTGAACTCACAACCCTTGGCTTAGCAAGCCAATGTTCAAACCACTGAGCTATCCCTCCCCCTTTTGAAGGGGAGATGAGTCTGTCAGAAATGTCAGTTAGTGACGGCCCAATGGGAGCCCAGCTTTCAGGGACCCACCCCTCACTAGGGCCAATGGGAGACCAGTTGTCAGAAAACACTAGGCAGGCCAACACCAGCCACCCGGACACAGCCTCTCTTCTCAAGCACCCAGACAGGCCCCACCCCCGCCTGTCCTCTGCCCCACACCAGCACCAAGTGGCTCGTGTCACTCCCACCAGCAACCACCAATGCACGAGCCTCAATCCCCTCCCCCGCATTCTGCTCTCTAGTTAGGTAACAAGGACACCAAGCCAAGATCAAGGGCTGGGGAAACAATTGCTAGTCAGCGCTGCTCCTAGAACAGAAAAGTTCCACCAGCCGGTCCCCGCCCCATGCATATCGAACTTGCTTTGATCCACCGGAGTGCGCAGCCCCACCTCCCCGGGGTACTGCTTTACTGCGTTACATCCGAATTCGTGTTATATCGGGGTAGAGGGGTAGTACGCTATTAACCACTAGTCACAGCTCACTCCAGATGAGGACAATACTATCTCATTGTGTTTTCATCTTTTGACTGGAGAAGCTCAAGAGAAAAATATTGTGAACATGACTGGCTGTTCCATTGTATATGGAGAGGGTGGAGGAAAGAATTAGTTAATTCTTATACCATTAATTTTCTTTCTTAATGCAAAGTTTAGTTCCCAGGGTGCTGAATTAATAGCACTGAAGAATGCACAGTTGCCAATTTTCTTGATTTTTATTGTGTCTCCCAATATTTGATGTTTTTGTTAAAGCCCCAGGTCCTGGAAGCATGTGAATGTGTGAGAATCTCAGCTTTCATTTAACACAATTGCTCCATGGTTATGGAGAAAAGATCAACAAATAAGTTAGATCCCATGATCTTTAAACCAGTCTCATGATATTTTGGAACCTGACTCCTGTTTTTTGAATGTTTGGGATTGGTAATGCAGAGAATGACACCCTCTGTTTCATACATAGAACAGGTTCATAGCAGAGTTTGAACATTAGCTTTCTCACACCAAATGGTCCTTGACAGTGTTCTGAAGGGACCATCTCTAAGGGTGAGAAGGTAATTTAGGGGCACTAATTTCAAGGATCAGGATCATCCTCATAGTTTGTATGAGCTTATCTTTGCTGTAAAGGTATCTCGAGTTATAGTTCTAGCATTGTCTCAATATCTTGTGTTAGAAATGGTAGCTAGTTAAAACTGGAGGTCAGTAATCCAGTGTCCAGACTTGGAAGTCGACAAATGGTAGGTACATTATTATGTACAAAGTATAACCTGCATTTACTGTCTTCCAGTTTGCAAGCTAAATTTAGTACAGATCAGTATCTAGTATTTTGCTCTGTAACTGAACTCTGTTGAAGGGACTGCAGTTAATTGTGTCAATCATTCATGGGTATTGGATGCAACCTGTGAAACAAGGGCATGGCCTGGGCTGCTACAAGGATTCGAGCGGTAAACCCCTCAAAGTCATGAGTAGAGCTGGGTGAAATATTTTGGATGAATAGTTTGTTCACTAAAATTGCAGTTACAGGTCATTGGAACTATTCAAAAATTCAGATTGAAAAGAAATGAAAAGAAAATTGAAAAAGTCAAAAAGTTTTGTTTTGCTATTTTTAAATGAGGCATTGTCCCCGCACTTTGGACTACTGGGCTGTGAATAGCAGTATGCACCAAAGTACTCTGCTGTAACCGCACACACAACCCTGCCCCTCTGCATGGTTGCTGCAGAAAGAGGACTACGTTAGCGCAAACTAGGAACCTTTTATTTCGCACCCACGGTATCCACATGGGAGAGTTTTAGTGCTGCACTTTGGTGTACGCTGCTGTTTGCATCCCAGTAATCTGAACAGCAGGCAGCATAGACAAGTCCTTAGTTTCATTTAGAAATTTAGTTAGACTGATTTTTAAAAAACAAGGGTAAACAGACAAAAATGAAGAAAAATCATTTCAAACTGAACACAATATTTTGTTTCATGTGAACAATTTTTTTTACTGAAAACTCAAATTATTCACTCAGCTCTAGTCATGACTAAGCATTCCCATATCCAGAGGTTTAAAGCAAAGGCATATTTGTAATTATATGGCCATCAGTAAGCCTTTCCCCGATGCTGACCCATCCCTATCCTTTAATGGTAAACCACATGACTGCGAGGACTTGCGCTTCATTGTTAACTGACTTAAGAGCAACCTGATCTCTCAGAGCGCTCAGATACTACAGCAATGGGAAGCAGTATAAACCCCTAAGATAGATCATCTGCTGTATGTGGCTGGAGTTGTTGAATACTGATGCCATCTGGTGCACTCAGTTCTCCAAAGCATCAGAAACTAATGTGACAAAACCCTGTTAGTCACATTTAAAAAATTATGCTTTTCTACATTCACCATGAAAATGGAGGGGAGGACTGAACTGGGAGAACAGCAGTATTTTGACTGTGTTAGTTCCACTACCTATTCATGATTTTGGAAGCGGATTAGGTCGTGATGTGGGAGCAGAGACAAGGTACCATGATAATCACTGGGACCAAATCTTGCCATTCAAGCAGTCACAGAGCTGCTCTAAATTGTACTGGCTTGAATAGGTCTCTAGGAGCTGTTCCTCCAGTGTAAGACTGGTATGAGATTTCCCAGCACGTTCCCTTCCTGCCCCAGAATGTTTGTGCTCCACCTCCATCTGACAGACTTGCTTCTACTGTCATGGAAGATCTAGGAGGAGCTCATGTAAAGCTGGAGATAATGACTTTATGCAAACACAAGATTCTTCTGTATCAGGGGACTCCTCATCAGCCCTCTTAGTGCTGGTTTAAGGTCCCCTTGCAAATGGATCTTAGCAGGGACTGAAGATCTAGTTTCATATGTACTAGAATCAGTTTCACACATGTTTACCAAAGCAGGCATTTATCTGGGTAATAAAAAGTGTAGCTTTGCACTCTGATTTACTGAGAAACTCTTCTCATAACGTAAATGACCCTTTGTTTTATTTCTTGTTTGATTTCACCGTCATTTACTTGGACTTTCTGCACAAGGCAAAAGACACAACTGTCTCTTCCCTGTGGCTTTGTTCTCAACATTGCCGTTTCAAATATCACTCCTTACAACAATTTTCCATTTGTATCAGCCTCTCTTTTATAAAAAAAAAAGAAAGAAAAAAAAAAGACTGTAAAAATGCCTTAACTGGCAGCACATCATGAGCTAAGAAAAATGTACATGATCAGAACATTTGTGCCTTTGGCATGGTTCACGTGCATTCTAGCAGCATCTTAGCTTCAGTAATTAATCCATAAAGTTGTTTGATTTTTTTACATATAAAAATGGAAGAGCTGCTTCCAAGTTTTCTGATTTATGATGTGATGATAGTGAAATATCACAAGACAGTCCTTTTTTCTCATGTTCTTCATTCCAAAATAAACTTATTTAAAACCAGATTCAACAATCTCCCGTCTTTTTTTAAAAAATAATTAGGTTTCTCCTTTATCTGGAGTCAAACTGAACTTTTTTTGAAAAGTCAGTTCCAGACTGATATTTTGTGCTGACTTGTGCCCCATCCACCCCCAGGGAAGTCAATGACATTGCACTGGGGTAAGGTCTAAAGGCAGAATTGTAGGTAGCAGGTCTAAAGGCAGAATTTAGCCAAATTGTGTCTCAGCACGGAGGCACCCAGCTCATAGATTCATAAATTCCAATGCCAGATGGGGACCACTGTGATCATCTAGCCTGATCTCCTCTATAACAAAGGTACAGGACTTCCCAGAATTAACTCCCGTTTGAACAGAGCATAGCTCATAGAAAAAAAAATCCACTCTTGATTTTACAATTACCAATTATCCAGAGTCCACCATAAACATTGTAAGTTTTCCAATGGCTAGTTACCCACACTGTTAAAAACATATCCCTTGTTTCCAGTCTGAATTGTCTTATTCAGCTTTCAGCCATGGCTTTTGTTACACCTTTGTCTACTAGGCTGAAGAGTTTTTATCCAATATGTGTCTTGTGCAGGTACATATAAGGTGTAACTACACTTCAAGATGGAGGTGTGATTCCCAGCTTGAGGAAACGTATTTTGCTAGCTCTGATCTACCTAGCATGCTAAAAATAGAATAGCCGCAGCACCATGTGTGGTGGGAGGGGCTAGCTGCCCCAAGTATGGCCCGAGCATATTGGTCACTCCTTATCCTTCTCTTTGTCAAGCTAAATAGATTGAGCTTCTTGAGTCTACCGCTATAAGGCATGTTTTACAATCCTTGAACCATTCTCCTGGTTCTTCTCTGAGCACTCTCCAGTTTGGCAACATCCTTCTTGAATTGTGGACACCAGAACCAGACACAGTATTCCAGCAGCAGTCGCACCAGTGCCAAATACAGAGATAGAATAACTTCTCTACTCCTACTCGAGAGTTCTCTGTTTATGCATTCTAGGATCACATTAATCCTTTAGTTACTTCTGAATAGAAGAGTACCTCATCGCCCATGCATTACTCATCTTTCAGTGCATCACCACAAACTTCAGGTCCTTCAGCCAATCTATCTAAACAGGACTCAGAGAAGTTTTGGTTTTAAAAAAGACTTCTCTCTTTACTTAGAAGTCCCTTCTTTTTAGACTATAATCTTTCTCTGCCTCTGCCAGAGAAGTGATCTGAGTGTGCCCCTGGCCCAGACAAGATGGTTCTGATCACTGCCTTTATGTGAGTCCACAAATGCTGAGAACCTACTGATTAGCACTGCTCAAAAGACGGAGAAAGGAGGAGAATCATAATTTTTCTTTTTTCCATAATTTTCTCAATTTCAGAATTTGGAGTGTTGAGCTACAGCTTGTTGGGAGTTTTTCAACAAACTTTTTCACACCAACAAAAAAAAGCTTGATTTGTCAAGACTGTTCATGAAGTAGGTTTGGTTCGGAGACATCTCCAAACTAAAAAATAATTTTTGGGAGAAAAGTTTCAAAATTGTTAAAATGTGACTTTTTATTTTGCAATTTTAGTAAATGTAGCCTAAAAGAGTTAAAAGGAGAAAAGATCAAACTTGAAACAAAACATTTTGAAATTATCAAAACAAAATGTTTCAGTTGATCCAAGCCAAATTCTTTTGGTCCGTCAGTTCATGAACATTTTCGAGATTTCATCTTTTAGTCTTGATTTGGGATGGGAACAGTTTTTGAAATTTCAGAAATTCTCACAAGATTCCCATTTCCTATCCTCCCCTATTGTATGTCTGGTTCTCCATTGCCCAGCATCTGGTGTAGTCATTTACACCCATGAAACATGGGCATAAAAATCAGAATGTACTCACTTTGCACAGATGCAGATGACTACGTAGGATGCAGTATCAGGCCCTGTGATTCTCAAAGAGCCCTAATAATTACCCATTTGGAATCTGTTCGATCCCAGTAATTCTGTTCTTCTGCCTACCAAATCCAGCAAAACGCCTCCTGCCATCCCCTCTCCATGGCTGACCAAGCCCTGAGGTAAGTGGGGAAGTGGGATTCCGGTAGGAAGCACAAGCAGGAAACTGCAAAGGGGAGGACTCCTGTCTCAGACTGAGAAAGCGGGACAATCAGCGAGTTATCTTAAGTGCCTATACACAAATGCAAGAAGCCTGGGGAACAAGCAGGGAGAACTAGAAGTCCTGGCACAGTCAAGGAATTATGATGTAATCGGAATAACTGAGACTTGGTGGGATAACTCACATGATTGGAGTACTGTCATGGATGGATATAAACTGTTCAGGAAGGACAGACAGGGCAGAAAAGGTGGGGGAGTTGCGTTGTATGTAAGAGAGCAGTATGACTGCTCAGAGCTCCAGTATGAAACTGCAGAAAAACCTGAGAGTCTCTGGATTAAATTTAGAAGTATGAACAACAAGGGTGATGTCGTGGTGGGAGTCTGCTACAGACCACCAGACCAGGGGGATGAGGTGGACGAGGCTTTCTTCCAGCAACTAACAGAAGTTGCTAGATCACAGGCCCTGGTTCTCATGGGTGACTTTAATCACCCCGATATCTGCTGGGAGAGCAATACAGCAGTGCACAGGCAATCCAGGAAGTTTCTGGAAAGTGTAGGGGACAATTTCCTGGTGCAAGTGCTGGAGGAACCAACTAGGGGAAAAGCTCTTCTTGACCTGTTGCTCACAAACAGGGAAGAAATAGTAGAGGAAGCAATAGTGGATGGGAACCTGGGAGGCAGTGACCATGAGATGGTCGAGTTCAGGATCCTGACACAAGGAAGAAAGGAGAGCAGTAGAACAGAGACCCTGGACTTCAGAAAAGCAGACTTTGACTCCCTCAGGGAACTGATGGGCAAGGTCCCCTGGGAGAATAACATGACGGGGAAAGGAGTCGAGGAAAGCTGGCTGTATTTTAAAGAAACCTTATTGAGGTTGCAGGAACAAACCATCCCGATGTGTAGGAAGAAAAGTAAATATGGCAGGCGACCAGCTTGGCTCAACAGTGAAATCCTTGCTCGTCTTAAACACAAAAAAACAGCTTACAAGAAGTGGAAGATTGGACAAATAACCAGGGAGGAGTATAAAAGTATTGCTCAGGCATGCAGGAGTGAAATTAGGAAGGCCAAATCATGCTTGGAGTTGCAGCTAGCCGGAGATGTTAGGAGTAACAAGAAGGGTTTCTTCAGATATGTTAGCAACAAGAAGAAAGTCAAGGAAAGTGTGGGCCCCTTTCTGAATGAGGGAGGGAACCTAGTGACAGAGGATGTGGAGAAAGCTAGTGTACTCAATGCTTTTTTTGCCGCCGTCTTCACAGACAAGGTCAGCTCCCAGACAGCTGCACTCTGCAGCATGGTATGGGGAGGAGGTGACCAGCTCTCTGTGGGGAAAGAAGCAGTTCGGGACTATTTAGAAAAGCTGGACGAGCACAAGTCCATGGGGCCGGATGCACTGCATCCGAGGGTGCTAAAGGAGTTGGCCGATGAGATTGCAGAGCCATTGGCCATTATCTTTGAAAAATCATGGCGATCGGGGGAGGTCCCGGATGACTGGAAAAAGGCTAATGTAGTGCCCATCTTTAAAAAAGGGAAGAAGGAAGATACAGGGAACTACAGGCCAGTCAGTCTCACCTCAGTCCCTGGAAAAATCATGGAACAGGTCCTCAAGGAATCAATCCTGAACCACTTAAAGGAGGGGAAAGTGATCAGGAACAGTCAGCATGGATTCACCAAGGGCAAGTCATGCCTGACTAACCTAATTGCCTTCTATGATGAGATAACCGGCTCTGTGGATGAGGGGAAAGCAGTGGATGTGCTATTTCTGGACTTTAGCAAAGCTTTTGATACAGTCTCCCACAGTATTCTTGCCAGCAAGTTAAAGAAGTCTGGGCTGGATGAATGGACGGTAAGGTGGATAGAAAACTGGCTAGATGGTCGGGCTCAACGGGTAGTGATCAATGGTTCCATGTCTAGTTGGCAGCCGGTATCAAGTGGGGTGCCCCAAGGGTCGGTGCTGGGGCCAGTTTTTTTCAATATATCTCATTAACGATCTGGAGGATGGTGGACTGCACCCCAGCAAGTTTGCAGATGACACTAAACTGGGAGGGAGTGGATACGCTGGAGGGGGGGGGGGGGGGGAGGGAGGGACCTAGACAAATGAGAGGATTGGGAAAAAATAAAATGATGTGATGAGGTCAAAGCAAGTGCAGAGTCCTGCTGCACTTTGAAGAAGAATCCATGCACTGCTACAGACTAGGGACCGAATGGCTGGGCAGCAGTGCTGCAGAAAAGGACCTAGGGGTTACCGTGGACGAAAAGCTGAATATGAGTCAACAGTGTGTCCTTGTTGCCAAGAAGGCTAATGGCATTTTGGGTTGTATAAGTAGGGGCATTTCCAGCAGATCGAGGGATGTGATCATTCGCCTCTATTCAGCGCTGGTGAGGCCTCATCTGGAGTACTGTGTCCAGTTTTGGGCCCCACACTACAAGAAGGATGTGGATAAATTGGAGAGAGTCCAGCGGAGGGCAACAAAAATGATTAGGGGGCTGGAACACATGACTTATGAGAAGATGCTGAGGAAACTGGGATTGTTTAGCCTGCAGAAGAGAAGAATGAGGGGGGATTTGATAGCTGCTTTCAACTACCTGAAAGGGGGTTCCAAAGAGGATGGATCTAGACTGTTCTCAGTGGTAGAAGATGACAGAACAAGGAGTAATGGTCTCAAGTTGCAGAGGGGGAGGTTTAGGTTGGATATTAGGAAAAACTTTTTCACTAGTAGGGTGGTGAAGAACTGGAATGGGTTACCTAGGGAGGTGGTGGAATCTCCTTCCTTAGAGGTTTTCAAGGTCAGGCTTGACAAAGCCCTGGCTGGGATGATTTAGTTGGGTTTGGTCCTGCTTTGAGCAGGAGGTTGGACTAGATGACCTCCTGAGTCCCTTCCAACCCTGAGATTCTATAATTCTATGATTCTATGATTAAGCACAGGGTCTTCTGGACCATCTTTTCAGCCATGCTGCAGAGCTGCACCTTCACTCACTCACCCTGCCATATGTGTAGCATTATGTGACGATGATTAAGTCATGAAACAAAAATTTGTCAAACTGACATGCCGACTATTCTATTTTCCAGGCACAAAAATCAAATTGTGCATGTTCCCTCCCAAAGACTCTCCTTCTAGATGAGGGAAAACAACTAGGAGAGGATGAATAGATGGTAAGTCCCCACAATATGGAATGTAGAATGTGTCACTCTCACTGGACTAAGTTGGATATTTAGACCCTGCCATTCAGAGGGTAGTGTGGCTCCATTCTATCCCATAGAGCCTGGGGTGGGAATGTGCCTCAGGGATCATGCCACAATCCTTCCCTAAACCCACTGCTGCTTTATATGTGCTCTAGTGCCATCCAGAGTCCTTTGATAGTTGAAGCAGCTTCCTGTAGGACGGGAAGCCTATTCTCCCGAGTGTGGTCTTCACAAAGGCAGTGAGTTCATGATTCTGTTTCTTTGGAAGACACATGCCCCAAATGGTGCATGAAAGCCGCAGTCTTTGTGTCCCCCATAATTCCTCCCTAGGCCCTTGCAAATGCCAGAGACAATCTGTTTCTCTGTACCATTCTTTAGTTGAACAGAAACACAAAATGGCAGCAGAGGTGGGGAACTTCTCTACCTTCAAAGGTGCAGTGTGCAGAAAACAGACCGGCCTCTCCTTTGTTTCAGACCTGCATATGCCATAATAATATCCTGGTTCTTTTACACATACTAGCCCCTGGGTGGCTGGGATTCTTCTCTTCACAGTTTTCCCAGTCCTATTAGCAGTTGCTATTTATTGGTCAAACTTACCAATTCAACTATGCATCCACTAAGGATGTTATATCATCCCCTAGTGTCAGGTAAATCTCTTTACAGGTCAGACAAGAAGGATAGAGATCAACATAATAGAACAAAATGACTGTCTTTATTTTTCATTATTCTGAGATCTAAGGCTGTATGGCTTCCCACTTTATGGAACACTTTAAAGGACAGCTGGGCTTTTTATACATGATCACCAGATCTTACGTGCAGTATGAGTTTCAGATTATGGTGTGAGAAAATGCATTATAATAAAGCAGGCCTGTCTAGCTGGCAGCTCATTTCTATTGTGTTATACAAGAGGTTCTTGAATTCCCTATAAAAATAGCCCCTTCATGCTGTGCGGACAGTGCGGCATACATAGTGTCAGGTAATCAGCAAAGGCTCTGAGGCCATGATTGTGGAAGTAAAAAAAAGAGAAAGAGATACAAAGTACAGCATTTTTTGCATCTTCAAAATCTGTGAATGCTGGAGGAGTGTGTGTGTGTGCGTGTGTGTGTGCGCGCGCGCACGCAGTGTGCGTGTGTGAGTGTGTTTGTTTGTACTGCATCGGTCTAATATAACCTATGGTTAAGCCTTGAAAGGCCAGATCCAAAGTCCATAGAAATCAACAAAAGACTCCCATTGACTTCCATGGGCTTTGGATCAGGTCCTAAATGTGGTGTGGCTTTGGTTCAAAGCAGTAGCAGAAATTTCCATAATTAATATTTGTACCCAGAGGGAAGTAGAAAAGCCCTTGATGTAGATACACTCCGATTATAGGCATAAAAATGAGGAGGGACATGAGCATGGGCATGTACTTCAGTATTCATGGCTATGAACCTATATTTTGTAAGTGGATTTTTCTAGAGGGAAAGAAATGAGTTAATGGGGTAAAACATCAAGTTATACATTAAAAATAAACACCTGGCACAGTATGGCTACATCTGGAGCATGTCACAGTATTTAAATTACATTTGGCTTGTCCCTTTGTGTTTCACAGCTGTTATGGTGCAGGGAAGGATAATTAAAAGCAGCAGGTTACTATGGCATTTAATTGACTGCTGCTGAACAATTTGTGCATTTGTGATCCAAGTTAACCTGCCCAGCGAATAGTGCTTTTCAAGGTGGAAGACAATGTTGCAGAAAATAAGATAATCAAAGCATTGTGCATGAGGTGGGAAACAAAGGTTTGAGCTGGTAACAAGATTGTGGTGGTTTAGACACAGCTGGATTTGGAAGCTGCTTAAATTAAAACTAACAACCATACTTTGCTTAAAAACAACATACATTGCCATCTAATTAGCTGTATATAGCAATGACTGGAGGCTGCGTGTAACTAGCTAAAGAAGAGAACAAATGGAAAAGAAAATGGAACGTTCAACCTCTCTTGTTGCTAAATGCTGTGTTCAATATGAAAATTAATTAGAACAGTGTAAAGTGCTTGCAGTGGAATCCAAATCCTCTCACTTGGTTTTGCCTGGTTTGTTGAAAGATTTGCTAATGCGGGAACTTAGGCCCGGTTTCAAATGAAAACTGGCTCATTTTGTGATCTTACCTTGGAAGTACCTAGGCGTTCTTGATTGGGGTAAAAAATGTTGCACATTCACATGACTCCAGAAGTGAGGGCTTTCAGCAAACCATCAAATATTGTGAGACTCAGGGCTTGTCTACATGGGGAAGTTAGTGCTTAGTAAGCTAGGGTGCAAATTGAAAATGCACTAGCTACTCTGCACTAATTCTCCATGTGGACACTTTTATTGTGCACTAAGTGTGTCCTCAGGCAGTTTCGCTTTAGTTCACTTCCAAACCATATTAAGCTAATGCACACAAAGACAATCTTAGGGCATGTCTACACTGGCAGAGTTACAGCGCCTCTCAAAGAGCATTGAAGGGAAACCACTGTTGTGTGTTCACACTGACTGCTGCCTGCGCGATAGCGTGTTCACACTTGTGGCACTTGCGGCGCTATTCAGAGAGGTGCACTCTGGGCAGCTATCTCAGAGAGCACCTCTTGCTGGTCTGCCGCTAAGAGTTGTGGGAAGGCGGAAGGGATTGCTGGGCACCCTGTGTCCTGTCCCAATGCCCGGTGATCCATTGCTTCACATCCCAGCAATCCCTGTGCTTCCGTCCACATTTGGTGCCATCTTTCAACAGTTTGTGTACTGCGCACCCTGCCTCTTCAGGATGCAGGAATAGATCCCGAGCTGTTGACAAGAATGCTGCTCGCATTGACCAACACGTCATGAGTGGCAGTGGAGTTATTCCTTAAACTACAAAAGTAAGAGGAGTGCGATGTTGATCTCACCACACGTAGTAGCTACGACAAAAGATTACTTGTGGCATTCATGGAGGTGATGACCACAGTGGAACGCTGCTTTGGGGCTCAGGAAACAAGAACCGAGTGGTGGGATATCACATCGTGTTGCGAGTCTGGGCTGACGAGCAGTGGCTGCAGAACTTTCACATGAAGAAAACCACATTCATGGGACTGTGTGATGAGCTCGCCCCCAAGGACACGAGAATGAGAGCTGCCCTGTCGCCAGAGAAGTACATGGCGATCACACTGTGGAAGCTGGCTACGCCCGACTGCTACCGATTGGTCGCTGACCAGTTCGGAGTGGGAAAATCGAGCGTTGGAATCGTGTTGATGGAAGTGTGCAGGGCCATTAATCGCATCCTGCTCCTAAAGACCATGACTCTGGGCAACGTGTGTGACATTGTGGATGGCTTTGCACAAAAGGGCGTCCCTAACTGTGGAGGGGCGATAGATGGCACACACATTCCAATTCTGGCACCCAATCACCTAGCCACCCAGTACATTAATTGCAAGGGGTATTTCTGAATGGTTCTCCAGGCGCTTGTGGCTCACTGTGAGCATTTCACGGCCATTAATGGAGGCTGGTCCGGAAAGATGCATGACGCACACATCTTTTGGAACACTGTTGTATTCAAGAAGCTGCAAGCAGGGACTTTCTTCCCGGACCAGAAGATCACCATAGATGAAGTCAAAATGCCCATTGTGATCCTGGGAGACACCACCTACCCCTTAATGCCGTGGCTCATGAAGCCATACACGGGGCAACTTGACAGCAGCAAGGAACGGTTCAACAACAGGCTGAACAAGTGCAGAATGACTGGAGTGTGCTTTCGGCTGTTTAAAAGCCTGCTGATGATGCCTCTGTGGGAAGCTGGATATGGCCAATGACAATATTCCTATGCTTATAGCCACGTGCTGTACACTCCATAATATTTGTGAAGGGAAGGGTGAAAGCTTCACTCAGGGCTGGATCACAGAGGCTCCGCGCCTGGAGGCTGAGTGTGACCAGCCAGAGACCAGGGCTATTAGAAAGGCACAGTGTGGGGCCATAAGGATCAGGGATGCCTTGAGGTAACAATTTGAAGCTGAAAGACACTAATATTTGTTGCTGTGCTCAGGAGTGCAGTGCTTGTAATGCTAGGAGGTGATTGGTGCAGACGATGCAATATGTGGGTTTAACATAATTGTATGTTGCTTTGCTGTGCTCTTTTTGCTTTCACTTAATAGAATAAAGATTGTTTGAAAAAAATCACAATTCTTTTATTGAAAGACAACAACCAGAGGAGAGAGTCAAATACAAAAAAAAACATCACCAGTGAGGAGGAGGGGGGAAAGGAAGGTCCCAGAAGGAGGTGGTGTCCTGGGATGGCTACAGATTTGTGTATGTCCAGGGATCATATCCAACCTTCTCCTTAGGAGTACAATGCAGCGGGTGCTGTACTCAGCAGGGCCAAACTGCAGAGGGACGGGTGTCGAGTGCAGTGGGTAGTGGGAGTCCACACTGCTGGACTGTGACGAGGGGAGGAGTGGAATGCCGCTCGTGTAGACTGGAGCCAGGAGGTTGATAACAGTGTGTTGGCGTTGTGGGGAGGGGGGGAGCATGGGAAAGAGTTTTGTGACAGCAGTTGCAAGGGAGGGCGGGCACGGAGCTGTTTGCTTTGCAGAGCTACAATCGCCTGGAGTGTGTCTGTTTGGTGCTCCATAATGTTTAAGAGCTGCTCTGTGGCTTCTTTCTGGTGTGCCACGTTCTCCTTTCATTCCCTCTTCTCGCGGTCCCACCACTCCTTCGATTCCTGTTTCTTGGTGGCAGAGTGCATCATAACCTCCTGGAGAAAATCCTCCTAGTTCTTCTTGGACGGTTTCTAATTCTGCGCAGCCGTTCAGCCACCAATAACAAAGAGGGAGGCTGGGCTCCCAAGGTCATCTCTGTGAAGTTTAAATTCAACATTTTACAGAAGCAGGATTGTTTGTAACACAGACAACACTGATTCAGTGCTTTAAAACACAGCCAGTGCTCACACCTGTCACTAACTGGCTGACCCCAGGCGAGCACACATGAGCCACAAGGCCCCCAAAATGGTGAGTAGCCGCAGAGGCAGGGGAAATCACTGTCCCCGTACCCTGCTGTACACTGTACTGTGGCCCCACTCCTGGCCATGGCCCCAGCCGCAACTCCAGCCCCCAAGGCCATTCCCCTCCCCCCAGCTCCCAGCCTTGATCACGACCCCTGGCCCTGACTGCAGCCCCTTGGCTCATGATCCCAGCCTGGCCCTGCTCCTGACCACAACTCTCTGGGCAGGGGCACGGACAGATTCTGTTACAGGTAAGGGGGGGTGTGACAGAAGAAGTTTGCGGACCCCTGATGTAGACAAAGCTTTAATAACGCTGTACTCCAGCCCTGGAATATTTTAGAGCAGCAGAAACTTGTGACAGTTAGAACATCCTTCCCTGTTTACCTGGAATCAGTGGCTGACAATAATGGATGATTCTGAGCTCAGTTAATTTATACACACTCCACTTGTGAACTACCTGCCTTGCCATCTGTGCATGGGGGCAGAGAAGTTTCCGTGGGGCTGCTTTTTACCTCTTTTCAGAAGCGGGCATGCAGCAAAAGGAGGGAAGTAGATGGAGCTTGTCTCTGCTCACCATATGCTGGCCAACCCAGTTGAGCTGCTGCGGGCGGGGGAAGTAATCTACACCAGTAAATGTCTGACACATTATTTCTCCTCCTGAGGCAGTAGAGCCACATGCTGCCCATTACAGAGGGCTGGTGGCAGAGCTAAAATCGAGCTCTTTCTTGTGTTTCTGGAGCACCTATCATTTGAGATTCTCCAAGCACTAGATAAGCTTCACAAAACCCTTACAGTGTACAGTGGGTGAGAGCTGGATGTAATTTTGAGCAAGCATTTGTTGAATTTCGGTTTGCCTGCTCTCAAAAATCCACATTTGGGTTTATGTATTTTGTGTGTTTGGCGGTGGACATTGTTGGCATGCTTTTAAAAATAATTATTATAAAAGCCAGGCCAGTTTTGTATTTCACCTTCTATATACTTTTCTTTTCCAGAGAGGCATGATGTCAGTATATTTGTAGTGTACTTGTGCAAAGCAGTTACACCACAGCTAAGCTATGTCTCAATATCTGTTTCAAAGAAACAACATTTTGCAAAGGTCAAGAGACAATAGAAAGAAAGGGCAGGTGAAGGAGTAGATGTTTCACTTCTATCTGAGCAGGAAGTAATTGTTACATGAGCAGGTCTGAACAAGGAAGATGTCTGTTTCTTCAGAAGGCAGAAATGATCCTTGTTACAGGCATGTAGTAAGAAGGATTGGTAATTTCCTTCTTGTGAACTTCTTTTCTGATGGGCTTGTAGATTCACCAGTCTGGAGACTGTTCCAGAATTATTCTTTCCTACCCACGGTGACACCAGAAATGTATGTTGTTGTGCCAAGCGTCTGTCCCCTTCAGTTTGTGCTTGCATTCCAACAGCAGTCATTCAAAGCCAGTACTTATCAACATGGCCTGGATCCCAAGGTACTTACTTAGAACTTGATTCATCAGACGATATTCATATGAGGAGTCCTTAGACATTGGAATATATTCATTGATTTCCACAGGGTTATTTTCAATTAGTACAGATTTATCAGTCTTGCCAATGGGATCTTGCCTGAGTAAAATCTGAGTAAAAAAAACTAAGTAGAGAATCTCCCATGAGACTAAATATTGATAGTAAAGACGAACCCAAGCTAAAACCCAGCTGGCAGATTTAGAACACTCCAAAGCTGGGGGGTCGTACTCAGATCTATGGTTTTGTGTCATGAGAATCGCTAAACACTAGTAAAATATAAAGTGAATTGCAATAAAGCCCAAATTGCCACAAATATTTTGAGGCTAATAATAATGTAACGATAGGTCTTATATAGCATATTTCATCGGTAGATCTCAAGGCACTTTACAAAGGAGGGCAGTATCATTATCCTCATTATCCGAAACACAGGGAAGCGTGACTTGCCCAAGGACATCCAGGGCTGCTGAGTCCCAGGAAATAAACACTTTGTTGAATGGAGGCACATCTTCCATTCATTCTTCATCTTTTGTTCAAGAGAGGTAGGATGTTCCAGTGTAGTGGGTCTCAAACTTTTTCAGGTGGGTGTCCCCTTCTTTGTTGTAGAAAAATTTCTCACCCCTACCCCATCACATTTGTAAAATATGTATCTATGCTAAAAATGCTAAGCTTAGATAATTTGTGTGTCTTGAGAGAGGTTTATGGAGAATATTTGACCTTGAAGTATAGGGGAGCAAGGTTTTCTTGACTTTAGACTAGTAAAAGTTTCAGTGCCTTGCAGCCCTCGCTGATTGCCTTTCATAACCTCCCTGGAGGTCATGAGCCACCAGTGGAGAAACACTGCTCCAGCAGCTAGGGCACTGGTCACAGGTGCCAGCTTTCCCCTCCACCTGTGGGTGCTCACACTCCCCGGCCCCCAGCCCCCGGCCCCGCCCCGACTCCACCCTTTCCCCACCCCTGCCCAGCCTCAATTCCAAACCCTTCCCCAAAGTCCCTGCCCCAACCCCTGTCTGCCCCTATTGGACCCCTTCCCCAAATCCCCACCCGGCCCTGCCTCTTCCCCGAGCGCGCCATGTTCCCCCCCGCACCCTCCTAGCCACACAAAACAGCTGTTTCACGGTGCAAGCACTGGGAGCTAGTGGGGGGAAAGCAGGCACACATCGCGCTCAGGGGAGGAGGCGGAGGCTGTGCGGAGGTGAGCTGGGCTGGGGGGCAGGGAGCTGCCGACGGGTGCTGAGCACCCACCAATTTTTCCCCATTGGTGCTCCAGTCCCGGAGCACCCACGGAGTCAGCACCTATGCACTGGATTGAGAATCAGGGCACCTGGAATATACTCCCAGCTCTGCCACTGACACTCTGTGTGACCTTGGGCAAGTTACTTCCTCTCTGAGTCCCTCTCTGACTTGCCTATTCAGGCTGTAACCCCCACAGGGCAGGGACTGTTAAGCATCTGTTTGCTGGATGAGATCTGAGTACTCAGCATCTTGCAGGACTGAACCTTTATTAAAACATTATTTTGACATACTTGCAAAAAATTAGCCCATATAAATAATTAATTAAGCCATGTATAAATAAATCTAAAATAGTCGTTTGTTTCTAGGACTACCAGGATTCCATTAAGAAGGGGAAAATTCAAACAAGATTTTTTTTAAGATGTGTATTTCTCCAGTTCTGTGGTTTCATATCTGAAGCAATATCAAGCTCTCTTCCCCTCTCAACCAGTCAATATTGAAAAGCTGCTAGAATTAACCACTAATCCTAAATAATTTATAATTTGATTCTGTTCTTTCCTGCTGTCAGCATTGGACACAAAATTGCCATGCCACTCCATAAACCCGGAATAAAGATGTGGGATTGAAATTGCAGACAAGGATTGGAATGATGCTCTGCTTCGTGTCTCTAAATCCCTCACTATTCAGCAAATATATCCAGATGCAGTACTGCAATTACACACAGATTAAAGTATTCCCTGACTCTTAGTAAGAAAATCTGGAGGGATTTACCCACAAAATGTCCCAAAGCCCTTACCCCCAATCAATGCATTTGTCACTGTTTTGGAGTTTTCCCCAAATGCAAAATTCGCATTCTCATATCTATAAATTCTGTTTGGAAAACACTGGAAATCTTGAGCTATTTATTACTTTTTATGCCTTCTGGGAATAGACTGTAATGAGGTTTGGAACAAAATGGATCAGGAAGTTGCTAATACCTTGTGTTTGACAATAAATAAATTCTGGATTTTAGAATACTGAAAACTAGTGTGACCATCAAAACTTGGAAGCAAGAACTGAGCAGCTCTCTCAGACACTTACATGTGACATACAGCCTATGGAAACAATCATGTGTGTTTTATAATAGTACATATCAGTGATGGAGGAAATTGAGGCACAGGGGCATGAAGTGACTTGCCCGAGGTCACCCTGGAGTCAAGTGGCAGAACCCATTTTGGAAGGAGATGAAGACAATATAGAATACCTGGCACATTTGAAATGAGATTGTACAAAACTCTAGTAAATCTACATGAGAGAACCATACTGCACTGGCAGGCAGACTAACCAGATACGGTCTCCCACAGTATTCTTCCCGACAAGTTAAAAAAATATGAGCTGGATGAATGGACTATAAGGTGGATAGAAAGCTGGCTAGATCATCGGGCTCAACAGGTAGTGATCAATGACTCCATGTCTAGTTGGCAGCTGGTATCAAGCAGAGTGCCCCAAGGGTCAGTCCTGGGGCCTGTTTTGTTCAATATCTTCATTAATGATCTGGAGGATGGTGTGGACTGCACCCTTAGCAAGTTTGCAGATGACACTAAACTGGGAGGAGTGGTAGATACGCTGGAGGGAAGGGATAGAATACAGAGGGATCTAGACAAATTAGAGAATTGGGCCAAAGAAACCTGATGAGGTTCAACAAGGACAAATGCAGAGTCCTGCACTTAGGACGGAAGAATCCCAGGCGCAGCTACAGATTAGGGACCGAGTGTCTAGGCAGCAGTTCTGCAGAAAAGGACCTAGGGGTTACAGTGGATGAGAAGCTGGATAAGAGTCAACAGTATGTCCTTGTTGCCAAGAAGGCTAACGGCATTTTGGGCTGTATAAGTAGGGGCATTGCCAGCAGATCAAGGGATGTGATCATTCCCCTCTACTCAGCACTGGTGAGGCCTCATTTGGAGTACTGTGTCCAGTTTTGGGCCCCACACTACAAGAAAGATGTGGATAAATTGGAGAGAGTCCAGCGAAGGGCAACAAAAATGATTAGGGGGCTGGAGCACATGACTTATGAGGAGAGGCTGAGGGAACTGGGATTGTTTAGTCTGCAGAAGAGAAGAATGAGGGGAGATTTGATAGCTGCTTTCAACTACCTGAAAGGGGGTTCCAAAGAGGATGGAGCTAGACTGTTCTTGGTGGTGGCAGATGACAGAACAAGGAGTAATGGTCTCAAGTTGCACTGGGGGAGGTTTAGGTTGGATATTAGGAAAAACTTTTTCACTAGTAGGGTGGTGAAGCACTGGAATGGGTTACCTAGGGAAGTGGTGGAATCTCCTTCCTTAGAGGTTTTTAAGGTCAGGCTTGACAAAGCCCTGACTGGGATGATTTAGTTGGGGATTGGTCCTGCTTTGATCAGGGGGTTGCACTAGATGACCTCCTGAGGTCCCTTCCAACCCTGATATTCTATGACCTGGGAATAAAGCCTATTTCTCTTGAGTCTCAGTCCTAAGCAATGGGCAATGCTGCTTCCATTTTATGATTGTGTCTTATTTCCAGTTATTTTTTCCTAACTTTTCATTGAATTCAATGGGTCTACTCACCTGCTTAAGGTTAGGCACGCTTAAGTACATTGCTGAACTTGGATCTGTGATATGTTATTGAGAGAAGGACTGCATAAAGAAGTGGACCATACTTTGAATGTTGCTAGAATCAAGATACTCCTGATTTCCAGCCATAGAGAATTCCATAGCCAAATGTCCTCCCCTGAGAATGCTCTGCCCCTGAGCTTCATAAATTTCACCTTATGGGCCCCCAGGTTCAGTGCACATTTATTGCAGTTCCCCCTGTTGAGCATAGAGAGGGAATTAGTCTTTGGAATAATTAAGCCTCTGCCCCATAAGTGCAGGGACCTCAAACCCATTTTAGAAGGAGATGAGGACAATGTAGAATACCTGGCACATTTGAAATGAGATTGTACAAAACTCTAGTAAATCTACATGAGAGAACCACACTGCACTGGCAGGCAGACTAACCAGAAGATCTAGTAGGTCTTTTCTGTCTCTTGATTCTATTAGTTTCATTTCTCTGTTTGTTGTCTGGCAGGGATTCTTCCTCTGAAGCAGATGCAGTGTCTGAATATGCAGAAAAAGCAGCAACAACATGTCATAACCCTTCTGCCCCTCTGAGTTGGCAGCAACAAGCGCTGGGTTCAGTATCCAGGGGTTCTGTGTCAAATAACACAATGCAAACCCGGCTCGAGTCCCCACCCAGTGACCTGGGACAATTACATACCACCCTCCCGGGCGTCTCTAAGAGGCAATACTTCCCCACTCGCAAGCACGGAGTCTGAGTGTAGCAAAATCCTTTTAATAAAGGAGGGAAACAATGTGGCATCAGATTGGGGAAACACCACAAACAGGATTCATAACACAAACCATGAGCAAAAGACCCACCAAGTAAGTTTTGGCAATGTCCTTTTCCCCTTAGGGTCTGAAGTCCAATCACCCCAAAGTCCAACAACCCAAAAGTCTCTGACTCTGGTCAGTGCCGCTCCAGAGTTCAAAAGTTTATCTGCAGAGTTTTACCGCCCCCCCCAGCCTGGGTGGAAATGGGGGGGGGGCACATGGGGTGTTAAGGGGCACCTTACGTGATCCGAGGCTGACTGCCCCGCCTTTCCGTGGAGTTCTGCTGCAGCCTTTACCACAAATGGCTCCACTCCACCAGCCGTTCTGCTCCTCCAGCCGTCCCCGCAAACTGCTCCGCTCTGCTCCGCTCACTGTTCCGTGGGCCGCTCCAACCATCCCACAAACTGTTCCGCTCTGCCAGCCGCTCCTCTCCACCAGCCGTCCCATGAACCACTCCAGCTGTCCCCGCAAACTGCTCAGCTCCACTCTGCTCACTGTTCCGTGGGCCGCTCCAACTGCCCTGCAAACTGTTCCACTCTGCCAGCCTCTTAGCGATATATCTTCAGGCTCCCCCACTAGTTAACACAGCACTCAGTGATTTCAGCTCAGTAATTTTAGCTCTTTTAGTGATTTCAGCTTGTAGTAGGGGAGCCCTAGTGCTGGTGCACTATTGGCCCAAAGTGAATTCAGTTCAACAGCCTCTAGCTAGACTCCTAATGGAATCAAAATTAGCTCTGATATTCAACAGTGGAGAGAGTAGAAGGTGCAATTGGTGTCCCAGGCCCTTAAAAGGGGCCTATGCTCTCAGGCACACATACCTACCCCCAGCCTCTCTCAATTCACGGGGTTTTGGAATCCATGTCCCTTGTCTAGCCAGTGCTACTTAGTTGATGGTGAGACCCTCTGTCATAAAACAGTTTTATAGTCCTTCATTCACATAATCAGGGTAACAACACTTTATTCCTCCTGCCCCAATAACAGAGAAATTGGGGATCCCACAGATGTCAAAGTGACCATTTGGGGCTGCCATGGGCTCATGCTAGGCAGGGTGTGTGTGCCTATGCAAACAAGATCAGCCCCTGAATTTCTTTTCCACACTCGCTATAATTCACCACCAGATGTCAGGGTAGAGCTCATCCTGACTCTGCTTACACTTAGAACTTGGTTCACTCCCTTATTGCTGTAGCAGTGGTGGCTAATTTATTGTATTTAGAATGTAGTGAAAGTATGTAGATTGTCACATCAAGGCTGTAAGCACTTCGGGGCCATGGCCATGTCCCATTGGCTGTCTGTAAAACACAGAGCCTACCATTGATGCTGCAAAAATAAGATGTCATAACAATATTTATGAATTGGCAATGCGGAGGCAATCGTGCAAACAGATGTGGATTGCAAGGAAGATGCAAAGAGATCAAAAGCTACAGCTGAGTTTTGATTTTGAACTATGGAATGGCAGATAAGCAATGCTTACTCTAGCCAAGCATCACCTGAGTGTCCTCAACAATCACATGAGGATTATCATAAGTAGTTAACCCCTCAATAGTACTCATCACCATGTATTCTTTAACAGGTTTCCATGCCCTGTTTAGGGTTTATGTCCCATCCTCCGTTCCCATTTCTAGTCATGTACAGGTTTGGCACAGGCAGCCATTTTGGGGAAAAAATATTTTTCTATGTTGGACAGGGGAATGTTGTGTGCTTGTGATTTGGTTTATTTTTTTAGAGAAAAAGTATGAAAGAATAGAAAGAGAGGCCTTAAAGGAAAGGAGTTTAAAAAAAAGAAAGATTGTTTGGTTAGATTTAGTAAGGAGATATGTTGGTTATGGAAGAAAAAGTATGAAAAGCGTAAAAAAGAATAGAAAAAATAGAAAAGAATGAAAGAAAAGACAATTTTTGAAATAAATTTAAAAAGCAAAAGGTTCATTAAATAAAAAAGGAAGTTATGAAGGTGGGTTGAAAGAGGTTGGTTATTAAAGAAAAGAAAGATTTTTGGTTAGGTTAGTTCAGAATCAGCTCTATCAAGGTTCTGTAAGGGTAACAATTATTGCTTTGGCTGATAAGATGGTTGCCTAGTGTGATATCCATCTGGTTAAAAAAGGTAGTGATGGAGTAGTTTGTTTGGGCAACCCTGGCATCATCATCGATGTCTGACCCGTTTTCTTTTACTACTTCGCAGCACACATACAGCAGCAGGGAGGGATAGTTCAGTGGTTTGAGCATTGCCCCGGATGGGAACGCAGCACAACATTGGCACGTAGTAGTCCCTCACTAACTGATGTCCCACTATGTCCATGTACATGTATAAAGAGTTAACGACCCCAGTAATGTCTGCAGTTCATTTGGAATCATTTCCAATATTGCTGCCAATTCTCCCCGTGTGGGAAAAAAAGTACTTTTCATCGTTTGCTTTTAATTGAACCCTTCTGGTTACCATGTTGTAAATGATGCTGACCTCCAGTTTCTCAGAATCTTTGTCGATGCTCTCGTTGATGTTCTCTACTAAATTCTGAATGCTTGATAATAACCAGATTTTACATAGTAGTATAGGGATTCTTTTTTTGACACTATTACGAACAGTGTATCGTGAGGGATTGTATTCCACGAATGACAATAATGAATTTCTGATAAAGCAACATCCCAATAACCGCTCAAATTTAAAGGCTTGTCCAGTTGTATTGTAAAATTGGAACTAGTATTTTGAGGAAAAGCCCCTGCAAAGGTGTTGCTAGGTAAGATAATGAAAAAAAAAAACACCCCTTCAGTCATTGTTCCCTTTATTAGAGGTCCTGAAATTGAGACGCTTTAATCCAACTGTTACATTTTTCAACCCATGCTCTCCGTTTCTCCCAAGAAATACTCGTTTCTTCCCTGTCCTTTCTTCACTAGAATATTTTCTACCCTGTAAATGCAGTCCTGGTTAGGGTTTACTTTTTTGTAATTCTTCAGGATAAAAAGACCCTGCAACTTCTTCTTCTCCGTAATCTTTCAATGCGTACACAGGCCGCTGTCTTCATAATAAAATCCCAGACATGATAAATATTTCACGGTAAAGGTTTGCTGATATCCCTTTTCAAAAGTACCCTTCATTTTAAATACCCTTAGGTGATCCCACTTCTTAAAAATCACTTGCGGTGCCTTTATTTTAAAACTGTCGCTGTAGACGGTTTTCCACATGCTTAACCAATGACCAAGTGGGTATTCACCCACGAAAGCTCATGCTCCAAAACGTCTGTAGTCTATAAGGTGCCACAGGATTCTTTGCTGCTTTAGCAACAAAAGGATCTGTTGGACTCTCAAGTGAGTCACCCCCCTTCCCTTAGTCAGTTTGGGAATGTGATGAGATAATGTTCACCTGACTCTGAAGGGTGGGGGCAAAGCCAAGAGGGAAGAAAGGATGAGAGAAAAGGGAGAGACATTTGCCATGCTCTTCCTCTCTTCCACCTCCATCTACAGACATCACCACCAAGCTACTGAAGCGCTGATCAAAGGGGAGAGCCTGGCTGAAGGGCAACCAGCCAGCCTGTGGTGAGAAGCATCTAAGTTTGTAAGGGCACTGAAAGTGTTAAGATCAGCTTAGAATGTGTTTTCCTTTTATTTCATTTGACCAAATCTGACTTGTTGTGCTTTGACTTATAATCACTTAAAATCTATCTTTTGTAATTCATACATTTGTTTGTTTATTCTACCTGAAGCAATGTGTTTGGATTGAAGCATGCCAGAGACTCTCCTTGGGATAACAAGCCTGATACATATCAATTTCTTTGTTAAATTGATGAACTCATATAAGCTTGTTGTGTTATGATGGAGTGGGGAGTATTGACATGGGAGTTTTACTGGTACTGTCTGCATTGGTGATGGGATAATTAACTTCACTTGAGGTGATGGGCTAATTAACTTCACTTGAGGGATGATACCTGAGCCATGCAACCTGAGCCCAGGAGGGGTTGGAGCCAGGTGACACCCTTTGCCTGGGAAACTGGACAAAGGCTGGAGAAGGAGATGGGGGGTGTGGCTGGGTGAGACGGCTGGAGGGGGTTTCAGTTTGGAGCTGGCTGGGGAAATGG
Source organism: Mauremys reevesii (assembly GCF_016161935.1). Classification (NCBI taxonomy): domain Eukaryota; kingdom Metazoa; phylum Chordata; order Testudines; family Geoemydidae; genus Mauremys; species Mauremys reevesii. The sequence goes on from NC_052628.1 coordinate 128,602,037, forward strand.
AGGGAGACCCAGGGCCGGGGTCTAGGCTCCCTGCCACCCAAGATGGACCTGACTGAGGGGGTCCTGTTGTCTGTACCTACAAGCTCTGTTTTGGACTGTGTTCCTGTCGTCTAATAAACCTTCTGTTTTACTGGCTGGCTGAGAGTCACAGTGAATCACAGGAACTGAAGAGTGCAGGGCCCTGACTCCCCCACACTCTGTGACAAGTTTCCAGCGGGCATAACGGACACTGCAAGACAGAGATTCCTAGGGCCATGTCTGGGACCAGAGATATTAGCTAGTGTCATTCGGTTGCACAATCCCAGCAGCGGCTGGCCAAAAGTGCTCACTCACGTAGCTGGGAGCAGGTTACGTGCTAGAGCTGGGGCGGGCAAACTTTTTGGCCTGAGGGCCACATCGGGTTTCCGAAACTGTATGGAAGGCCGGTTAGCAGAGGCTGTGCCCCCCCAAACAGCCAGGCATGGCCCGGCCCCGCCCCTTATCCGACCCCTCCTCCTTCTTGCCCCCCCCCGGACTCCTGCCCCATCCAACCTCCCCGTTCCCTGTCCCCTGACAGCCCCTGGAACCCCTCTCATTCCTGACTGCCCCCCACCCCCACCCCTGCCCCATCCAACCACCCCTTCTCCCTGACAGCCCCTGGAACTCCTGCCCCTGACTGTCTCCCACCACCCCATCCCTCTCATTCCTGACTGCCCCCACCCCACCCCTGCCCCATCCAACCACCCCTTCTCCTGACAGCCCCTGGAACTCCTGCCCCTGACTGTCTCCCACCACCCCATCCAACCCCCCCGCTCATTCCTGACGGCCCACATTCAACCCCCCTGTTCCCAACCCTTTGATCGCCTGACTGCATCCACTCCCCCGCCCCCAGACCACCACCCCAAACTCCCCTGCCCTCTATCCAATCCCCCCTGCTCCCTTCCCCCAGAGCACCAGGACAGACAGCCGCGCTGCTCGGCTGGAGCCAGCCATGACACCGCGCAGCACAGAGACCGGGTCAGGCTGCACTGCCCCAGGAGCTCACAGGCTGCACTGCCCCAGGAGCTCACAGCCCCGCCACCCGCAGCGGCACATTGCACCGGCAGCGGAGTGAGCGAGCTGAGGCTGCAGGGAAGAGGAACTGCAGAGGAGGGGCCTGGGGTGAGCATCTAGGGGCAGGAGCTCCGGGGCTGGGCAGGAGGGTCCCGCGGGCCACATCCCACCTCTGTGCCAGAGGCTGTGTTTGAACCCGGGAGTGGGGGTTCTCACAGCAGAGCAGGGTAAGGCTGGATCCCAGAGTCAAGGATTGGCGTGACCTAGCAGATCGCCGGTCCAGATAACACCAGGGGAATGTCACAAATGCCTTTAAAGCTTTGTTTAAAAAATCTTATCCTCGATCTGTCTGTAATTTTTGAGACACGCAGCCTTGTCTAAAAATAGCTTTAAACACCTTTGCCACCTCTTCCCCGATCTTATTCTTTAGAGATACCACCCAGGCGTATTTACACAAAATACTTATCACCATTAAAATATATTTACAACCATTGCTGTGATTAGAATAGGGGGCCATGTCGACCAACTCTGCCTGCCCTTGTGTGTCCACATCAGACACAACCGTTTCATTTCTTTTAAATTTAATTCTTGCCTGTTTATGTAAAGTGTAAGCATCTTGATCCACAAGCCAAGATCCAACTGCTTTCTGCTTAAAGTTTTACAGTGTTTTTAGTGGTCTGAAATAATGGCGCTACACCGCCAGAATTCCCAACTTCCCCTGAAAAGTAATTAATTTTCTTTAGCAACCTTGTCATGTATAACTCGTCTTACTTTAAATCACATGTATACGCACGATCAAGTTTTGCTTTTGTTTAATAGAGAACTGGCTATACACATCTTACTTTTTGAAAGACTAGTTTTTATTTAATGCAGAAGCAGAGTAATATGGGATATGGCTAAACAAAATGTATTTAATACTGAAACAAAGGAATATAACAAACGGTTATACAAGTCTTTTTTTTTATTTTACATAGCATCTTAATCAAAAGTCAGGCTTTTATTTTTTACTCTTTAGGATAAGGAACTGGCATGTAAAAAGTTTTAGGACTAATTTTACGAACCGTACTACACACCGATCAGCCAATTTCTGCTGACACCTTCTTTGAAAGAACTACCAGCAATACCAATGGGTCTAGTGTCTTTGTTCCCTCTCTAATCGTTTTGACAACTTTGGTTACAGTTTCAATGGTCATGTTAAGCTGCTTCAGTTTGTAGGCTTCAGCCATAATTATATTTAGGACCCGAACCATGTTCAGATGAGAAGAAATTTATCTTAATCTGGTGAAATGTTTTTGAGCAATCCCAAGTCAAACAGACATGGCTGAGATCATTGGAAGGCTCTCTCGCACAGGCTGCAGAGTTTTCAAAAAGCTCTCTTTTCAAACAACGGTAAATGGTTTTTACTACAACAGCCCTAATAACGTCAGCCATAATGTCATCTTTGCAGGTCTGCTGATCAACCTCCTTACTTTTCATGCGAAGCCAGCAGATGCATATCACAGTTATTCCTCTCGAAGTATGTCTCTCTTTATCCTCTTCATCCTCTGAAGATGTCTGTCAAAAGCAGAGAAAAAAGAATGTTTTAAATTCTTTGTTGCAATCTTTTAAAAATAAAAAAGGCAAACAATTTACTTGTGCTACCTAAATCATACCCTTGTCTGTTTCTGACTCATCATCCCCAGCCGTCGCGCCGTCAGAAACCGTATCAGGTCCCTGCTATTAAACACAGACATACCGCTGTGTTTAACCCCACCTTATAGATATATTTTCTTTCAGAATAATTTAAGCCATTTTTACCTCATCGTGCATTTCCGGATCTGGATCTGATGGCCACTCGCTACACACCAGAGCTGTACGGTCCTGACTTGGTTTTCTGTCGAAAACCAAAAAAATCTATTTTAAGCACATAATTGTAATAATTTTTTCACAACTGGTAAAACTTTCAGTTGCTTTTACCATAACAATGATTCCATCTTTTCATGACTCAGGGTCAGTCGGTTGGCTTTCAGCATCCCTGTCCTCTGACGATCCCTCAGCTGCCATGTCCCCATATACAGGTTCTTCTTCCATTCCTACCTATAAAAAGGACAAATATATTTAACCATAACATTTTGATTTTGTATAAGTATGAGCCATAGTAAAGTCCTGTTTTGGATGTAGAACCCTACTTTCATTAGTAACATATAAAACATTTATAATTTTTCAACATTTTATTATAAAATAATACAAATCACCTTACCTCCACCTTCGAGTCTGCTTTCTCCAAAGCCGGTAACAATTTTTTTCACATGCTATTCCTTTCCTTTTTTTAGAACCAGCGACGACTCCATAAAGTCATCCTGGTTCTTTGGTTCTATTTCAGGCTGAAACGCTGGGTTCAGCATTGCAGCTGTCTCTTTAGCAAAATAAGTGTAAACGAGGTGTCACTTCTGACCACAATTAGGGGCACCAAAAACAATGTGGGCTTCTTGACATCTGTAGGCGTCTTGTAAAAGGACATGGCCGTAGTGTCTAGGCTCCCAATTTTAAAACCACCATTCACAAAAATGCACAGCTTTATACACATGGTCAAATGCTCATTGGCTAGAGTTTTTCAAATAATCTACTCCACGATAGCCTGCTTCTGAAAAAATGTGTTCAACGACATAGTTGTAAAACAGCTTCTGATTGGTCTGACGTAATTTCCTCCCAAGTCTTGCCACCCAGAACAGCTGTCATTTCACTACCGGCAGCCGTAGGGGTAAGATGCTTCGCTCTGCATGTGTTCAGCAACACAGACTCTCTTGCTGCTTTATTTTTTATTTGTTTCTCTAAAACCCTTCTTTCTTTGCCCTGTGCTTCTTTTTCTTCTTTATAGACTCAGATTCATAGACTTTAAGGTCAGAAGGGACCATTATGATCATCTAGTCTGACCTCCTGCACAATGCAGGCCACAGAATCTCACCCACCCACTCCTGTAACAAACCCCTAAGCTATGTCTGAGTTATTGAAGTCCTCAAATTGTGGTTTGAAGACCTCAAGCTGCAGAGAATCCTCCAGCAAGTGACCCGTGCTTTCTATTCTTTAAAACCCTCTCTCCTTAATAAACCTAACCAAAAATCTTTCTTTTCTTTAATAACCAACCTCTCTCAATCCACCTTATATTTTCCTCTGTTATTTAATAAACCTTTTGCTTTTTTAATTTATTTCAAATGTTTTCTATTATTTCATTTTTTAAATTTTTTTCTATTCCTTTTCACTCTTTTCAAACTTTTTCTTTCATAACCAACATCTCTCCTTACTAAACCTAACCAATCTTTCTTTTTAAAAAACGCCTTTCCTTTAAGGCCTCTCTTTCTATTCTTTCATACTTTTTCTCTAAAAAATCAAACAAATCACAAGCACACAACATTGTCAACATAGAAAAATAATAATAATAAAAAAATTCAAAATGGCCAATACACCAAACCTGTACACAACTGGAAATGGGAACAGAGGGCAGGGCATAAACCCTAAACAGGGCATGGAAACCTGTCAGAGAACACATGGTGATGAGTACTACCGAGGGGTTAACTATTATCATGAGGACAGAGAAAATCCACCTGTCACAACGTTCCTACTAGCATGCTACTACAGTATGATTTTGTGGAGAAAGCATTTAAACACCAGTAAAGGAAACCGACCCTCTCTGAATTTTTTATTTTCAAGATTTATAGTTTAGAATTTTGTCTTTATAGGGATTTTGGTCCAAAGCTTTTGGGGCCTGTGACAGGGTGGGATAGTGTGATCAGATGTCTCAATTTTATAGGGTGTTCTCCAGGCCATCTATACAAACTAGTGCAACTCTATATTTGCAACACCGTACCATAGGCACCAAATCCACAGAGAAAAATTAGCGGGCACTGCACAGCAGCACCCACCAGCAGCCAAGCTCCCCCAGCACCTCTCACCTGCCAGCAACCCTGCTGACCAACTCCTCCCTGTCACTCCCAGAGTTTCCCGCCCACTGCAAACAGCTGTTTCACAGGGTGCAGGAAGCTTGGGGATGGAGGAAGAGGAGTGGGGATGGGGCATGCTCGGGGGAGGAGGCAGGGAAGAGGGGCGGGAAGAGGCAGGGCGGGGACTTGAGGGAAGGAGTGGAGCGGGAGGTTGAGGCTACAGGGTAAGTCGGCGCCTATGCACCATACAACCTTTAGTTCACTCGGCCAAGGAGGGTGAAGACAGAAGGGAAATTCCCCCTGAGAGATCTCACCTGGCTCTGACTGAAAATCCTGCTAGTCTCCCTCACACACCCCGCACACCTGAGCACTTCCTTTCTGTGCCTTGTCAGAGATGGTCTAGATAATACTTGTCCTGCCATGAGTACAGGCGACTGGACTAGAGGACCTCTCACAGTCCCACATTCTATGATTCTATTATTCTATCCCCTGGGAAATAGGCTAATTAGCCTCTTGGGCTCTCCTCAGCCCATCCTAATCTAATTAGGCTCAGCTCTTCCTAATCAAGGCTACTCCAGAGCCACTATTTATTGTTTCACTGACCAGAGTTCTACATCAGTTGCTATTTGCACAACATGCTGTCGCAGGGCCAAATTACACACCTCCTGTGGAAACAGAGGTGCCTGGAAATGCCAAAGCTCATCTTACAGAATTTTCTTCAAACCATTCCTTCAGAGAGACAAGGAAGGGGGACAGTGTGACCTTCCAAACTCACAGCTTTGCAAGATCTTTGAAGGTGTGTCTTCTCCCCACAATGCAACTGGGTATTCACCCCACCTCTCTGACGTCCCCTCTGCCCCTCCTCACACCTGTAAAAGTCTCTTAGGCTGTGGTCCTGCAGACAATTACACAAGTGTTTAATTCTCATTTAACTCTAGCCATGATGGATGATCACTCTCACAGAAGAATTGTTGGCTTCAAAGCCTGCTGTGGAGAGGGCCAGGGACTTTATCCCCTATATGTCTGATACAGATGCCACCTAAAACAGTGGTGACTGAAAGGTGGTACCATCACCCCACTGCTCAGTGGCTTATCATAGACAAAGAGTTGAAGATCGAAGTTCAACTCCTGGTGGTCAAGTATCTCTTTGAAAACCACTATGGCCATTGCTCATCAGCCATCCCAATGGTTGAGTGGTCAAAGTCTGCCTTACAGTTTCACACCAAGAGGAAGTCATTTGGGCTGTGGCATATGAGGAGGTTTGCATTGTATTGTAGCTGCTATACAGATAAGTAGAGGCTATCAGTTTCCAGTGAATTCTATCTGGCGTCATTCATGTTAAAAAAATATAATCAAAGTTTACCATCTGGTTGTGAAAACCATTGGGTAAATGAACATTTTCCTAAACACATAACGTGACTATACTGTGTACTGATAAAAGTATGACAAATATAAAAAAGCATGACAAATATAAAAAAGCAATATTTGAATTCCAATTCCATGAATTATGTGGAAATACTCACTTGTGTAGGTATGAAAACTATTTTCTCCTTCTCTTCTCCAGAGCCAGAATATGTGTCACCTCCATAATGTATCTGAAATCAGGAGCTTCAGCAACTCATTTTAAGTCCAGTATGTGGGGATCACAGAACTCAGTTCCTGCCAAGTGGCTGAGATGGCCCATGTTGGGGTTTATGCACTTAGGGGAGATTTTTAAAAGCACCTAGGGTGGGATTTTCAAAAGGTGCCTAATGGAGTTAGGAGCGGAAGTCACATTGAAAGTCAACGGGACTCATGCTCCCAAATCTGATAGGTGCTTTTGAAAACCATGCCCTGAATGTATAAAAGAAATGATGGAACTGACTCATCCCAATAACACTGGGATGAGTGGCAGGAGTGAAATTCAATGGGACTCATGCTCCTAAATCCCATAAGTGCTTTTGAAAATCAAGTCCAATCCAGTGCCTATTGAAGTCAGTGGAAAAACCCTTAAAAAGTAAGAATATTGTGTACCCAATGGGGAGACAGCACTCCCAACACATGGACTCACACTGCTCTCAACTTGTGCAGCTATCTCTGGCCAGCATCCACAGCCAAGAAGCTGCAGAGAGAGCAGCCCGCAGCTGCATGGACTGTGCGAGGGAAGTAAATCAAGGAATTCCCCTGCTCCCCTCCCCGCAACAATCTCTCGCTATATTTTGTTGTTCAATGTAGTAAATTCTAGCTTGGCGAAATCCACCATTTGGAAGGGGTGTCCAAGAGAAGTGCTGGCCTCGCCTTAGGTGTGAACGGCTTCCCTCGGAGAGATCTGTGATGTGTGAAGACAGGGCTGTAGATAGGTGTTGTACACACTGAGCCAGATTCTGGTGTCCAACTCCAGGCTCTGTCTACTGCTCCATCAGCATCAAGAGATCACAAGGTGCTAGGAAAAAATTCCTCTGATGCAGGAACAGTGTAGTAGCCCTACTCTGTCACCCCTCAGAGCTTGGCATACAGGGGAGGTAGTGGGCAGAGGAATGAGGATGGGACAGGGGCCATGCTCCTAGTGCTTAGCGCTATGGAGATTCTAGGCTGGGTAAGGCTGCCATAAGTTACAGCACATCCCAGGCATTGCGCTAACTGACACTAGCGTCTGTTTTGGTCTCTGCAGCAGTCTAGAGTCTAGGTAGCACAGAAGTGGCACCATCCGCCTTGCCCCCTCTTCCTGGCCTATGCCTTTGCTGCTTCTCTCCAGAGGTGCGACCTAGAATCTAGCACCTCGTTTCTAAGTGTAATTGCTTTACCACTGCCCTGGCATTGAAATTCTTGGTCCTATGACTACAGTTGTTATGCCTTTTTTGCATGCCAAGAATGTAACGATAACTGTCTGTGTAAGAGAGAGAGGAAGAAATGCCAGAGGTGTGAGCAATTTGGATTCCACTGAAGATCTCACACTGAAAGGGACACTTTCCCTCTCACACTTTTTAAAAATTAAAGGGCCAGAAACCCTTTCTTTTGCCAGTCATCCTTTTCCTCTTTCCAACTTATTCTGGCCCTGTGAAAAACGCTGCCTGCTCTTTAATGGAGTTGGGGACTTGTTGTTTCATATGGTAATAGCAGCCTCTGGTGGTTTAAAACAACCTTTACAGCTGTTGATGAACTGCAGCTTATTTCTTTGGCTACATAATAAAAATTAGCACTGAGAGAATGTGTTCAAAATAGAGAAGAGACTTCACCCAAATGAGAATTTGAATGTAACCTGAGTCTGGTTTGGCGGTTCGAAAAGTGTCCCACCTTCTCCTCTTATGCCCAACTTTCTCCACGAGGAATTTACCTCTTTCCCAAAGGATCATCAGTATCTCCTTCCCAGGCTGGTGGTGTACCTCAGCTAATCTTGTATTCGTGTTACAGTAGCACATCAAGGCTCCATATGCTTCTGCCTTGAAGAGTCTGCCAACGAAAGAGAGAAGGCAAACCAAGGGAATATTATTATCTCCATTTTGTAGGTGGAGAACAAAGATGCAGAAAGACTAGTTTCCCAGTCCAAGCTACACAGATGGGGTGGCAGGGGGGTGGGATTTGATGAATTGCAGAAAAAATAAACAAACAAAATATATGCAACAGATGCACACTGTGCTTTGCTTTTCCTGTTTAAACTCTCATGCTTTAAAAACAAGCTGGTATAACTGCTCATGACAAGAAGTTTTGGGGCTGAAGTGTGGATTTCCTGCCCCATCCTGCCCACCCAAAATATACGAGCAGGTCTTTTTCTGCATCTACCATAATCCTGAGGGTTGTTAAAACAAAGGGACACAGACTGTAATGCCACTTTTCTCTGATACTAGAAAACGATACATTAGCTCTCCCTAGTGGGTTAGCTGCATTACTGCATTAGAAGTTGGTTGGGTTATACAGTACTTTCCTTGCTCCATTACGTTGTTAAGTTAGCTAAGTTTTCTGGCATGTGTTTTCATGATTCCTTTTGTGTTTTGTGCTAGTGCATGAGATAACGAAGAGGACTAGTGGTGCACATCAGCATTGTAGTTTTGTGGTATACATACTCGCCAGTCTTTATCTGGAAATCGGAGAGTACCATGGAGGGTTCTTTGACTTCAAGAAAACGTAAGCATAGTAAGAATCCACTTAAAAATAGACCTTCTAATTACTATTTGAATGATAAAATGGCTCCATAATTTTGTCCCCCACATTTCACCTTATGGTACATCAATGCACAATTAAGCATATTGTGAGTGCTTACATCTTCTCTGATGGACCCAGTATTAACCAGTCTCACCAACAGGAGTCTAGACTATATCAGCACCTAAAAAAATGTGTCTCTGCTCTAACTGGCCTCTGTGCACTACCACAATATAAATGTTAATAGTAATAGATTCATAGACTTAAGGTCAGAAGGAACCATTACGGTCTAGTCTGACCTGCTGCACAATGCAGGCCACAGAATCTCACCCATCCACTTCAATAACAAACCCCTAACCTATGTCTGAGTTATTGAAGTCCTCAAATCATGGTTTAAAGACCTCAAGGTGCAGAGAATCTTGCAGCAAGTGACCAGTGCCCTATACTGCAGAGGAAGGCGAAAAACCTCCAGGGCCTCTGCCAATCTGCCCTGGAGGAAAATTCCTTCCCGACCCCAAATATGGTGATCAGTTAAACCCTGAGCATGTGGGCAAGACTCACCAGCCAGCACCCAAGAAAGAATTCTCTGTAGTAACTCAGATCCCACCCATCTAACATCCCATCACAGACCATTGGGCATATTTACCTGCTAATAATCAAAGATCAATTAATTGCCAAAATTAGGCTATCCCATCATACCATCCCCTCCATAAACTTATCAAGCTTAGTCTTGAAGCCAGATATGTCTTTTGCCCCCACTACTCCCCTTGGAAGGCTATTCCAGAACTTCACGCCTCTAATGGTTAGTGTCCAGTTTATATCCATTTGTTCTTGTGTCCACATTAGTACTAAGCTTAAATAATTCCTCTCCCTCCCTGATATTTATCCCTCTGATATATTTATAAAGAGCAATCATATCCCCCCTCAGCTTTCTTTTGGTTAGGCTAAACAAGCCAAGCTCTTTGAGTCTCCTTTCATAAGACAGGTTTTCCATTCCTTGGATCATCCTAGTAGCCCGTCTCTGAACCTGTTCCAGTTTGAATTCATCCTTCGTAAACATGGGAGATGAGAACTGCACACAGTATTCCAGATGAGGTCTCACCAGTGCCTTGTATAACGGTACTAACACCTCCTTATCTTTACTGGAAATACCTCGCCTGATGAATCCCAAAACCGCATTAGCTTTTTTAACAGCCATAGCACATTGGCGTCTCATAGTCATCCTGTGATCAGCCTCTGTTACTTCCAACTGATGTGTTCCCAATTTATAACCAAAATTCTTGTTATTAATCCCTAAATGCATGACCTTGCACTTTTCACTATTAAATTTCATCCTATTACTATTACTCCAGTTTACAAGGTCATCCAGATCTTCCTGTAGGATATCCCGGTCCTTCTCTGTGTTAGCAATACCTCCCAGCTTTGTGTCATCCGCAAACTTTATTAGCACATTCCCACTTTTTGTGCCAAGGTGAAATAAAAAGATGAAATAAGATTGGTCCCAAAACCAATCCCTGAGGAACTCCACTAGTAACCTCCTTCCAGCCTGACAGTTCACTTTTCAGTATGGCCCGTTGTAGTCTTCCCTTTAACCAGTTCCTTATCCACCTTTCAATTTTCATATTGATCCCCATCTTTTCCAATTTAACTAATAATTCCTCATGTGGAACCGTATCAAATGCCTTACTGAAATTGAGGTAAATTAGATCCACTGCATTTCCTTTGTCTAAAAAATCTGTTACCTTCTCAAAGAAGGAGATCAGGTTGGTTTGGCACGATCTAACTTTTGTAAAACCATGTTGTATTTTGTCCCAATTACCATTGACCTCAACGTCCTTAACTACTTTCTCCTTCAAATTTTTTCCCAAGACCTTGCATACTACAGATGTCAAACTAACAGGCCTATAGTTACTCGGATCACTTTTTTCCCCTTTCTTAAAAATAGGAATTATGTTAGCAATTCTCCAGTCATATGGTACAACCCCTGAGTTTACTGATTCATTAAAAATACTTGCTGATGGGCTTGCAATTTCATGTGCCAGTTCCTTTAATATTCTTGGATGAAGATTATCTTGACCCTCCGATTTCGTCTCATTAAGCTGTTCGAGTTTGGCTTCTACCTCAGATGTGGTAATATCTACCTCCATATCCTCATTCCCATTTGTCATACTACCGTTATCCCTAAGCTCCTCATTAGCCTCATTAAAGACTGAGGCAAAGTATTTGTTTAGATATTGGGCCATGCCTAGATTATCCTTAACCTCCATTCCAACCTCAGTGTTTAGAGGTCCCACTTCTTCTTTCTTTGTTTTCTTCTCATTTATATGGCTATAGAACCTTTTACTATTGGTTTTAATTCCCTTTGCAAGGTCCAACTCTACATAGCTTTTGGCCTTTCTCACTTCATCCCTACATGATCTGACCTCAATAAGGTAGCTTTCCTTGCTAATCCCTCCCATCTCCCACTCCTTGTGGGCTTTCTGCTTTTTCTTAATCACTTCTCTGAGATGACTGCTCATTGAGCTTGGTCTACAACTCCCGCCTATGAATTTTTAAACCTTTCTTGGGATGCAGGCTTCTGATAGTTTCTGCAACTTTGACTTGAAGTAATTCCAGGCCTCCTCCACCTTTAGATCCACAAGTTCTTCAGTCCAATCCACTTCCCTAACTAATTTCCTTAATTCTTTAAAGTTAGCCCTTCCGAAATAAAAAACCCTAGTCCCAGATGTATTTTTGTTTATCCTTCCATCTAGTTTGAACTGAATTAGCTCATGATCACTCGAACCAAGATTGTCCCCTACAACCATTTCTTCTATGAGGTCCTGACTACTCACCAAAACCAAATCTAAAATGGCATCCCCTCTTGTTGGTTCTTCAACTACTTGGTGAAGAAATCCATCAGCTATCACATCCAGGAAAATCTGAGCCCTATTATTATTACTAGCACTTGTTCTCCAGTCTATATCTGGGAAGTTAAAGTCTCCCATGATCACACAATCCCCATTAGTGTTTACTTCATTAAAAACATTAAAGAGGTCTCTATCCATATCCAAATCAGATCCCGGCAGTCTGTAGCACACCCCAAGCACTATCTCAGGGGAGGCTCTAGTAGCTTTCTTTCCCAGTGTGATTTTTGCCCAGACAGATTCCAATAGTAGATGGATGATGGATCTGTTCAATTACAGCAACTCCTAGGTCTCTAAAAGTGTCCAGTTGAAATTGACTGATATGACAGGCGTTAGCTCCACCAAATCTCATTTTGTAGATGCATCAACAAATGTCTTGTTTAGTCAAAAAAATGTTGTTAGGCTTAGATGGCACCAAGGAGCAGTGTTTTGTTGGGAATCATAGTTTATGGAAAAGATAATGGGAATTATACCTTTCTAAAATTGCCTGTATTGTGTAGCAGCAAAGAATCCTGTGGCACCTTATAGACTAACAGACGTTTTGCAGCATGAGCTTTCGTGGGTGAATACCCACTTCTTCGGATGCAAGAAGAAGAAGTGGGTATTCACCCACGAAAGCTCATGCTGCAAAACGTCTGTTAGTCTATAAGGTGCCACAGGATTCTTTGCTGCTTTTACAGAACCAGACTAACACGGCTCCCCCTCTTGTATTGTGTAGGTGTACAGTGCTTCAGGATAAGACGAACCAATGGATAGACGTTGAAGCTGGACACATTCAAATTAGAAATAAGGCACATTTCTAACAACGAGGGTGCTCAACTATAAATGACCAAGATAAGTGGTGGATTTCCCATTTCTTAATGTCTTTAAATCAGTGTCTGCTTGCCTTTCTGGAAGATATGCTTTAGTCAAACACTGGTTATCAGGCTCAGTGCAGGGGTAATTGCATGAAATTCTATGGCTTGTGTTATACACGAGGTGAGACTAGATGTAATGGTCCTTTCTTGCCTTCATATGTATGAACCTATGAATTGTAAAAGCTTATGGAATAATGTGAGATGTCACAACTTTGATTAGTGGCACAGAAGTCTTGAAAGTTTTCCTGGTTTACTTTTCCAGAACCAAATACAGTCACTGCCACTTATTAGCAACTCAGTTCACACCCAAAAGTTGTCATTATCTGACAGTTCACACCCAAAAGTTGTCATTATCTGACAGTTGCCAATAAGTGAAAGTCTTGGTTTCAAGTGAATACATGCATGTGTAGTTGCAGAAACATGGAAACTGTTTATTAACATTCTATGATTCTATGATTTTGTTTGATAAAATGTTAAAAAAAACAAACGTGCCATATTTGTTCCCGAGGTCAGTATTCTAATAGAGTACCACAGCCAATAGAGCTTAGGGAGAGGAGTGGCCTGAGATCTCAGGAAGACGTGCGTCAGTGATAGGGATGTGCTTTTTGTTTGGTTTGTTTTGGTTTTTTTCAACATCCAGAGCTTGCAGGTGTGGGTGCTTGAAGGCCACAAGTGATCAATGGTTCCATGTCTAGTTGGCAGCCGGTATCAAGTGGAGTGCCCCAAGGGTCGGTGCTGGGGCCGGTTTTGTTCAATATCTTCATTAACGATCTGGAGGATGGTGTGGACTGCACCCTTAGCAAGTTTGCAGATGACACTAAACTGGGAGGAGTGGTTGATACGCTGGAGGGTAGGGATAGGATACAGAGGGACCTAGACAAATTAGAGGATTGGGCCAAAAGAAATATGATGAGGTTCAACAAGGACAAGTGCAGAGTCCTGCACTTAGGACGGAAGAATCCCATGCACTGCTACAGACTAGGGACCGAATGGCTGGGCAGCAGTTCTGCAGAAAAGGACCTAGGGGTTATGGTGGATGAAAAGCTGAATATGAGTCAACAGTGTGTCCTTGTTGCCAAGAAGGCTAATGGCATTTTGGGTTGTATAAGTAGGGGCATTTCCAGCAGATCAAGGGATGTGATCATTCCCCTCTACTCAGCACTGGTGAGGCCTGATTTGGAGTACTGTGTTCAGTTTTGGGCCCCACACTACAAGAAGGATGTGGATAAATTGGAGAGAGTCCAGCGGAGGGCAACAAAAATGATTAGGGGGCTGGAGCACATGACTTATGAGGAGAGCCTGAGGGAACTGGGATTATTTATTCTGCAGAAAAGAAGAATGAGGGGGGATTTGATAGCTGTTTTCAACTACCTGAAAAGGGGTTCCAAAGAGGATGGATCTAGACTGTTCTCAGTGGTAGCAGATGACAGAACAAGGAATAAAGGTCTCAAGTTGCAGTGGGGAAGGTCTAGGTTGGATATTAGGAAACACTATTTCACTAGGAGGGTGGTGAAGCACTGGAATGGGTTACCTAGGGAGGTGGTGGAATCTTCTTCCTTAGAGGTTTTTAAGGTCAGGCTTGACAAAGCCCTGGCTGGGATGATTTAGTTGGGGATTGGTCTTGCTCTGAGCAGGGGGTTGGACTGGATGAGCTCCCGAGGTCCCTTCCAACCCTGATATTCTATGATTCTATGATTAAATTAATTTGTCGTTCTGTTTAAAATCTATATTTTTAAGGTGAGGATGGAATGTCAGTATAATATTTTCTGTATTATATTCTAACTAAAGCAGCCTCTTGGCCGGTTTATCCTGCTGCTGTACACAGGGAGGCATCTGCATTGAGCCAGGACAATGTATTAAGTCTTTTCTTCAAAAATCCATCAGTGTAGAGGAGACTTTTAAACTACTTTGGCCAATGTGAAACCCCTTACACTGATCCATGTTGGATTACACCAGGCAGCATGCTGCCCAATCGCCTATATTCTTTGCCAATTGAAACAGGTTATTGCCTCCAGTGAACTTTACCAGCCTACTTCCTCTTCCAGATCATCAATATGTTAGATATCAGTGGTGCTAACGTGTTCCATGGTGCACCCCGTTATTAACCTCTCTCCAGCCTCAGGAGAAGATGCACCTCTGGGCTTGCTACCACTTCAGTAGTTCTTAATCCACGGCAAGACTTTGCCCTGACCCTGCTGTTATTTACTTTACTTCATTATCACTTGGTGCGTCCCTAAAACAAAGATTTTTTTTAATCCTAGTAAATCATCTCCAGTAAGTCACCTTGTAATATTAACTTGTTTCAAAATTCTAACACACCCAATTTCCCCTTAATAACCAATAATAAAATTAATACCTAGTTCTTTTATAACATGTCTCATCAATAGATATCAACATATATTACAAAGGGGGCCAATATAATCATCTTAATTTTATATATGGGGAAACTGAGGCACAAGGAGGTAAGTGGCTTGCATGAGTCAGGAATAAAACCTGTGTCTCCTGAGTCCCAGTCCAGTGCACTATCCATTAGATCACACTGTCTCCATTGTGGATGCCAAACTGGTTTGGCCCTGTCAGGTTATACTTATCGCTGTATAGTGACTGTGGGCACTGAAGAAGAAGGAGTGAGTTGTAAGGAGATTTGAAGGAGAGGTTGGTGGGTTTGTGAATCAAGATTGGGGATTGCAAACTAGGAAAACTTTGTTCAATGACATTTTTGAAAGCAGAATAATGAACTTGAATTAAAGAGCTAGAACATAGTTTGGTGTTCAGTAGTGTAGTCAATATAAAAGGCCCAGTTTGGCAATCCTAATGCAGGAAAACACTCCCAATACATTAAATAAATAAATACATAAATTCAATAGCAAGTAGTAGCAGTAAACTCTGAACCAAGCCAATAAATCTTTCAGTAGACTAACTTTTCTGTGATCTTTAGGTGAGGCCTATGTGCACCAGAAAAGGAAAGAAGGTTTAAATTCTCTTTTAAAAAAATCCCTGTTTCTCCCTAAAATAGCTCCTTCTTCCTGAGTTGCTATTATCAGTAACAGTCAGCTGCTAGTGTCCTCATCTGGGGAATTTCAGCCTGATTGGTCACTCATAATTCTCCAAAACATCTACCTAGGGAATTATAACAGAAATACTTAGTCAACCGTAACTATCACTTACCCTAGGGAGGAAATAGAGTCTTAGGTCAAGGTATTGGAGAGGGACTCAAGACATCTGGATTACATTTCTGCCAAGTCTACCTGTGTGACCGTCAACAAGTCACTTAATGTCTCGGTGCCTCAGTTTCCAGACCTATAAAAATGGGATGATAATTCTTTCTATGTTGATGAGTGTTGTGAAGATAAAGTGGGTGAAGCACTCGGAGACAATGGTGCTCAGGTATCTTGATGTCTCTGTACAATAAGTGCCATATTAGAAATGAGTTGTCACAAGTATCACTATTATTATTTATTTTATTCTGGTAATGCCCAGAGCCCCAGTCAGAATCAGGACCCTGTTGTGTCAGGTGCTGTACAAACATTGTTATAGCTATAATTTACTTGTACTGGTTTATTATTCCAAATCGCATGTTTTCATAAATATTAACTGAACCATCCGAGAGCCCGGTCCTAAGAAGTGCTGAGCTCCTTCAACTCCCATTTATTGTAGTTCATAAGAGAGGTTCATAAGAACATAAGAATAGCCATACTGGGTCAGACCAAAGGTCCATCCAGCCCAGTGTCCTGTCTGCCAACAGTGGCCAATGCCAGGTGCCCCAGAGGGAGTGAACCTAACAGGTGATCTCTCTCCTGCCACCCTCTGACAAACAGAGGCTAGGGACACCATTCCTTCATCTTCAAAGAAGATCAGGCCCAAGGGAATTAGCGCTAATTGTGGCAGTTTTCCTAATTGGAATGTTGTCTCTGGTGTGAGCAGCCCATTTGATACAAACTGACATTTCATCTCCCAAGGGACCAGTCCACACGTCAATTGTACAGGATGAATTTAAGGTACATTACAACAGCTTAGCTGAGGCACATTCTCCTTTCAAGTTGCTTTTCACTGATAGCCCAGGCAACCCACTCTGGCTAATTGAGAACAAATTACTAAAACTAAACTCTTGCTTGCCCCATTATTCTCTGCTGCATTTGCATCAAGCCAAAATTGCTGCTGTGTTTCAACTTGTGCATTTATTGTTCTATTTTAAGGAGAGCTAAAATGCCAGGATGGACAGAGCAGAGTCTTCCCCTAAATAATCAGCTACATGCCTGCAGCATTTCACTCTCTCTCAGATGGTTCCTGAGCCAGATCCCCACCAGGCCATACGAGCATAAATAGAACTTTCCATACTGACTTTTCAGGCAGAATATAACTGGCACCGAGCACAGAGAGGCAACCCAAGGCCGTAGCATGGGAAATGGGATTCTGTCCCTCGTCTCTTTCACTACGAGCCTGCTCTAGTCACTGCAGTCAATGGGATGCTCTTCACTGGGCTTTGGACCAGGCCCTAAATCCTGAGCGGGACGTCTGCAGACTTTGACTGTAAAGGGCCTGATGGTCTTTTACACTAAAGACTCATTTAAAGAGCACAGAGGGGCATTAATGTGAAGTGAGGGTAAATGTAACCATATAAAGCATCCCGACATTGAGTTTAAATGAACTGCTGCCACTTGGTAAGTTATAAGGTGAAAAACAAACCAATGACAAAATGGATGTGATATTGTGTGCCCACTGGAAGACTCATTTACATTACTGGACTTGTGTAAAGAGGACGGGGCAATAGTGAGAATCAGGTCCTCAACAGTAGCAAAGAATCCTGTGGCACCTTATAGACTAACAGACGTTTTGCAGCATGAGCTTTCGTGGGTGAATACCCACTTCTTCGGATGCAAGTAGTGGAAATTTCCAGGGGCAGGTATATATAAGCAAGCAAGAAGCAAGCTAGAGATAATGAGGTTAGATCAATCAGGGAGGATGAGGCCCTGTTCTAGCAGTTGAGGAGTGAAAACCAAGGGAGGAGAAACTGGTTCTGTAATTGGCAAGCCATTCACAGTCTTTGTTTAATCCTGAGCTGATGGTGTCAAATTTGCAGATGAACTGGAGCTCAGCAGTTTCTCTTTGAAGTCTGGTTCTAAAGTTTTTTTGCTGCAGGATGGCCACCTTAAGATCTGCTATTGTGTGGCCAGGGAGGTTGAAGTGTTCTCCTACAGGTTTTTGTATATTGCCATTCCTAATGTCTGATTTGTGTCCATTTATCCTTTTCCTTAGAGACTGTCCAGTTTGGCCGATGTACATAGCAGAGGGGCATTGCTGGCATATGATGGCGTATATTACATTGGTGGACGTGCAGGTGAATGAACCGGTGATGGTGTGGCTGATCTGGTTAAGTCCTGTGATGGTGTTGCTGGTGTAGATATGTGGGCAGAGTTGGCATCGAGGTTTGTTGCATGGATTGGTTCCTGAGCTAGAGTTACTATGGTGCGGTGTGCAGTTGCTGGTGAGAATATGCTTCAGGTTGGCAGGTTGTCTGTGGGCGAGGACTGGCCTGCCACCCAAGGCCTGTGAAAGTGTGGGATCATTGTCCAGGATGGGTTGTAGATCCCTGATGATGCGTTGGAGGGGTTTTAGCTGGGGACTGTATGTGATGGCCAGTGGAGTCCTGTTGGTTTCTTTCTTGGGTTTGTCTTGCAGTAGGAGGCTTCTGGGTACATGTCTGGCTCTGTTGATCTGTTTCCTTATTTCCTCGTGTGGGTACTGTAGTCTTGAGAATGCTTGGTGGAGATTTTCTAGGTGTTGGTCTCTGTCTGCGGGGTTAGAGCAGATATGGTTGTACCTCAGTGCTTGGCTGTAGACAATGGATCTTGTGGTGTGTCCGGGATGGAAGCTGGAGGCATGAAGGTAGGCATAGCGGTCAGTAGGTTTTCGGTATAGGGTGGTGTTAATGTGACCATCATTTATTTGCACCGTGGTGTCTAGGAAGTGGACCTCCCGTGTAGATTGGTCCAGGCTGAGGTTGATGGAGGGGTGGAAGCTGTTGAAATCGTGGTGGAATTTTGGAATCATGGGTCTCCTTCCCATGGGTCCAGATGATGAAGATGTTATCAATGTAGCGTAGGTAGAGAAGGGGCATGAGTGGACGGGAGCTGAGGAAGCGTTTTTCCAGGTAGGCCATAAAAATATTGGCAAACATCCCACACACTGATGGAATACAAGCTGTCAGGAACAGTATCCCTGATGATGCCACAGCACAACTGGTTGCTGAGCTCTGTGCCTTTATCCTCACACACAACTATTTCAAATTTAATGACAATATATATCTCCAGATCAGTGGCACCGCTATGGGCACCCGCATGGCCCCACAATATGCCAATATTTTTATGGCCGACCTGGAAAAACGGTGATCTTATATTGCACTGAAAGTGCAGTTTAGCCATACCATTTTTAAGGAGGGATGAGGGAAGATGCCATATGTAATTCTGGCCCTATTGACGACAATGACAAAACTCCCACTGACTTCAATAGGGCTAGGAGTGTCCCCTCTTTGGACTGCTGTCTCTCCGCCTGTATTCCGGGAGCTGGTAATCTCTTGCAGTTTGGGCCTCCTGTTGCGAAAGGGAGATGAAGTGGCAGGGTGTCCTTCCAGCTCAGCTTCCAGGGTACGATTTTGGAAATGAACCTGATTTTGACATTTTCTGAGACTTTGTGTATAGTAAACTGGAAAAAAGGGGAAGAAAGTGAATTATATCTATATGAAGAGAGAAAGTGACTTGTAATGAAAAAAAGGGAAAGTGGTAGGAGCTGGGAAGTGTATCATTACTTTATTAGGAATTTGGGCATTGACAAAGGGTAAGAAAGACAAATAAACACTTTTTAGAAATACTCAAGTGCAGGGAAGGGGAGTTGGGGACCAAAGATGGGCCATTGTTTTCATTCAATTTGCTGATGTCGTTTCTGCTCCTTTATGGGGCCGACGTTATTTACTGACACTTTCCCCCCACATATCATGACGCCTGGTTTTGCTCTTATCAGCAAATTGCTTTTTACTGAGCGCAGTAGAAATACATTTCAGCACAGTTTCTGGCTTCCCAATCCCATTCTCCGTGTGAGATAACACATACATGATACAGAGAATACAGAATAGTAGGGCGCCAATGAAAAGCCTGCACCGCTTTGTTGTTGCCTCACATATGGCAAGCCCTGTACATACATTCTGGGAGCTGGCTAAGCAGCTACCTCAGAGTTGATGGTACTGATCCTGGTTTCAGAGACACTTTTCCACTATGCAAGTACTTCAGAAATGGCTTCCCAGCTCCTGCCAAAGTGAAACGGTTTCCCAACTCCTTTCAAGTGAAAGATTGCTTTTGCATATGCTACTGTTTCTGTCAAAGCTAATCCATTCCCTCTTCTGTGGTCCTGTCATGGTATTCCAAGCTCTGGAATATTTCCTGATTTGTCTAGGTCTGATTCTTGTGTATGATATGTATGGCACACATATTATTTAAAGGCTTGGGCATGCTTCAATTAAACCACCCAGAGAGGTCTGAGGAGGCTATGCACACCACACACCTGTGCTCCATGACTTGTTCATTTTAGCACAGGCTGTAGCAATGCAAATGGAAAGAATAAAAAGATGCGGTATGAGCAAAATGTATACTACTCCTTGGCACAGTTAGTCCTTGAGCACACCCCCTTCTGGCACAGCAGGGCCTCTTTCACTCCATCTTGCTGTTTTGCGATGATTTACTCAGATACAGGAACAGAGAACAAGACGACTTCTTTGTGGGTTCTCATTTATTAACTCCTTGTAAAGAGTGCACCCCCCCACCATTAGCCCCTCAAATCCAACCCTTCTTCTGGCACTGGGGCTAATACCAACAAGTATCCTCTGCCAAGTTCAGGAATCCCCAGCTCTCCTCCCAGAGCTGGTTTATCATGCAAAACAGACTCATGCTCCTCCTCCGCCCAGAAGGTTTGACTTCAGGTCAGCTGTAGCCCTCCATCAGATTCATATTCTTTCCAGCTAGCCCCTCTTTGCTAACTCCTTTCACCTGTCAGCTTTAAATTCTTAGAGGTGTTTAAGGCTCGGCTTGACAAAGTCTTAGCTGAGATGATTTAGTTGCTGTTGGTCTTGCTTTGAGAAGGCAATTGGACTAGATGACCACCTGAGGTCTCTTCCAACTCCAATATTCTGTTCTATGATTCTAATTTGTCAATTTGTTCCAAAAGCTCCTCTACTGACACCTCATTTTGGGACAGTGCCTCAGACAGTTCCTCAGATAGTTCCTCTGGTAAAATCATGGAGCAGGTCCTCAAGGAATCCATTTTGAAGCACTTGGAGGAGAGGAAGATGATCAGGAACAGTTAACATGGATTCACTAAAAGCAAGTCATGCCTGACCAACCTGATTGCCTTCTATGATGAGATAACTGGCTCTGTGGATATGGGGAAAGCGGTGGACATGATATATCTTGACTTTAGCACAGCTTTTGATATGGTCTCCCACAGTATTCTTGCCAGCAAGTTAAAGAAGTATGGATTGGATGAATGGACTATAAGGTGGATAGAAAGCTGGCTAGATCATTGGGCTCAATGGGTGTGATCAACGGCTCAATGTCTAGTTTGCAGTCGGTTTCAAATGGAGTGACCCAGGTCCTGGGGCCAGTTTTGTTCAACATCTTTATTAATGATCTGGATGATGGGATGGATTGCACCCTCAGCAAGTTCGCAGATGACACTAAGCTGGGGGGAGAGGTAGATACGCTGGAGGGTAGGGATAAGGTTCACAGTGACCTAGGCAAATTGGAGAATTGGGCCAAAAGAAATCTGATGAGGTTCAACAAGGACAAGTGCAGAAGGAAGAATCCCATGCACCACTATAGGCGGGGACAAATTGGAGAGTCCAGTGGAGGACAACAAAAATGATTAGGGGGCTGGGGCACATGACTTATGAGGAGAGGCTGAGGGAACTGCGGTTATTTAGTCTGCAGAAGAGAAGAGTGAGGAGGGATTTGATAGCAGCCTTCAGCTACCTGAAGGTGGATTCCAAAGAGGATGGAGCTCAACTGTTCTCAGTGGTACCAGATGACAGAACAAGAAGCAATGGCCTCAAGTTGCCGTGGAAGAGGTCTAGGCTGGATATTAGGAAACACTAGTTCACTAAGAGGGTGGTGAAGCACTGGAATGGGTTACCTTGGGAGGTGGTGGAATCTCCTTCCTTAGAGGTTTTTAGAGTCAGGCTTGACAGAGCCCTGGCTGGGATGATTTAGTTGGTGCTGGTCCTGCTTTGAGCAGGGGGTTGGACTAGATGACCTCCTGATGTCCCTTCCAACCCTGATATTCTATGATTCTATGTGTAACCTAAAAAGAAAGGCTCAGGTGTGGGAACCTCCTCCACATCTTCTGCAATGAAGACCAAAGAAAAGAATTCACTTAGCTTCTTCCCAGTGGCCTTGTCTTCCTTGAGTGCTCCTTTAGCACTTCAATTGTCCAGTGGCCCCACTGACTGTTTGCCAGGCTTTCTGCTTCTGAAGTACTTAAAAAAATTGCTTTTAGTTTTTGTGCCCTTAGCTAGTTGCTCGTCACATTATTTCTGTCTCTGCCTTATTATACTTTAACACTCGAGTTGCTTGAGTTTATGCTCCCTTCTATTTTCCTTACTAGCTTTGACTTCCAATTTTACAAGGATGCCTTTTTGCATTTAACCGCCTCTTTTACACTGCTGTTTAGCCAGGATGATATATTTTGCTCCTTATTGTTTTTTATTTGGGGTATACCTTTAATTTGAGCTTCTATTATGGTATTTTTAATCAGTCTCCATGCTGCTTGCAGGCATTTCACTCTTGTGATTGTTTCTTTTAATTTTAACTGGCTTCCTCATTTCTGGATACGCCCCCTTTTTGAAGTTAAATGCTTCTGTGGTGGGTTTCTTTGGAACCCTGTAAGGATGTTAAATTTAATTACGTTATCATCTCTATTACTAAGCAGTTCAGCTATATTCCACTCCTGGACCAGATCCTATGCTCCATTTAGGACTAAATCATAATTGCCTCTCTCCCTATTGGTTCCAGGATAAGCTTATCCAAGCAGAAGTCATTAACGATGTCTAGAAATTTTCTCTCTGCATCCTGTCCTGAGGTGACATGTTCCCAGTCAATACGAGGAAAATTTAAATTCCCATTATTTTTGCTTTTTCTACCTTTGCATCCTCTCTAATCTCCCGGAGTATGTTACTGTCACTGTCACCATCCTGGTCAGCTGGTCGGTAGTATATTCCTGCTGCTATACTCTTAGGGCTTGTCTACATTACCTGCTGGATTGATGGACAGTGATCGATCCAGCAGGGGTCAATTTATGTCATCTAGTGAAGATGTGATAAATCGACTGCTGTGCGCTCTCCCATTGACTCCAGTACTCCACTGGCGCGAGAGGTGCAGGCGGAGTTGACGGGGGAGCGTCAGCTGTTGCCTCACTGTAGTGAAGACACCACGGTGAGTAGATCTAAGTATGTCGACTTCAGCTACGCTATTCATGTAGTTGAAGTTGCATAACTTAGATTGATCCCCTCCCCCACAGTGTAGACCAGGCCTTATTGTTCAAGCATGGAATTTCTATCCATAGAGGTTCTACGGCACTATTTGATTAATTTAAGATTTTTATTTTATTTGACTTTATGCTTTCTTTCACATATAGTCCCTCCTCTGAGCACAACCTACTCTGTAATCCCTATACATTTTGTACCCTAGTATTTCCATGTCCAATTGGTTATGCTCTTCCACCAAGTTTCTACTATGCCTATTATATCAATATCCTCATTTAATTCCAGGCACTCATGTCCACCCATCTTAGTATTTAGACTTCTAGCATTTGTATATATGCACTTGTACATTTTCTCAATATTCAGTTGCATTTAAAGGGGAATCTTTTACGTTTGACTGTTCCCCACTACCTACCTCCTACCTGTACTTTACCAACTTATTTTCCATCCTCTTTAGTAAGATACAGAGATCCCCCTTTACTAAATTCTTCCCTAGAGGATGTCTCCACCCAAATCATGTGCTCTTCTGTCGCCTTTGGCTTTCCCCCAGCCTTTAGTTTGGAATCCAGCTTTCCTGTGAGTAACACAACAAGGCATTACTACTGAACATGGGAAAAGCAGCAGGCTAATCAAATACAATCACACTGAGAAGTTACCCACTGTTCAGAATGGAAATTCAGCAGAGGGTTTCTTTCCTCTAAGAAGAATGAGGATGACTCAGTATTAGAGGTGGCAAAAAAGAAGAAGAAGGAAAATCTCGGGAATTCTTTTTGTATTTTTCCTTTTTTTTTCAAAAGTGTGAAATTTGAACATTTTAACCAACTCTAGAGCTGGTCAAAATAAGGATGCAATTGTGAAAATTTTGTCTGATTTATTTGCTGATAAATTTTGAATTTCAAGATGTTGGTGACTTCTTTCAATGGGAAAGCTTTCAACCAGCTGTACTCATTATGGACTTTATTGTTATTGGCAAATACAGATGCTCAAAACACATACTGAGGAAGGGGGAAAGATTACAGCCTCCAAAATTAAAGTACAGAGAGAAAATTAGTCTTAAATAACCTCCATCTCAGTGGGGCAGTTCCCTAGCTGCCCCCAATGGCAGAGCTGCCACAAGATTAGCTGTCAGTGGCCCAGCATAACCAGATCAAGGGTTGCATGAAAGCTTAGTGAATGTTTTCATAAATGTGGGCTACATATTTTTTTAAATATAATCTCAAACCCGATGAATTTGGCTGGGATTCAGTTTCCCATATTTAAATATACTTCATAAAACAAAGACAATTCTAGCATATTTTCCAGGCTTGAGGGCCTGATCCAAAGGTCACTGAGGCGAATGGAAAGGCTCCTACTGACTTCAGTGTGCTTTGGATCAAGCAGACCTGGAGGTAGAGACATAGGATGAGATCCTGACCCCCCATTCCGGCCCCTTTACATCAGGGAACAGAGTCGGAGCAGTGTAAATGGACCCAGGTGTAGCAGGGTTCTCTCACTGCAAGAAATGGGGAAAGGAGTTGTTAGACTGTCTTTCAAAAGCCCCTGGCAAGAGCTGGTGGAGAAGGTGAGTGGGGCAGAGGATGGGTGGAGTGTATTGGAGTTCACAGCACACACTGATGTGGAGATTCCAGGCAGTGCTGCAGCACATAGGAAGCAGTGATATAAGGCCCCCAGGGCAGTCTGAATTATGCTGGTAGCCATGAAGCACTGAAAGGGCACAAGGTGACCACCATAGTGGCGATCTGTGCCACACCCTGGGCTGCAGGTTTCATGCTGTGCAGATTATGATGCATGTGCTTAGAAACAGAGCTACATACAAAGTACAGTACACACTGATTATTTAAATGAGACAACTGCAATAAAATCCAAAGACATGATCAGTTGCCTTCCAAAATACACATCATTAGCAATGAACCGAAAATTGCCACAAAACATTTTGTTAAGCTGCCTCTCCTAACTGGTTCCCAGGGGAACACGTCCCAGAATGATATTGTAATATGGGATGTTCTGCTTGGCTGACAGAGTGATGTCAATTCCACAGCGAGTAGTGGCACAGGGGTACTGCAGCTTCTTTTGTTTTGGATGCATGCAGGTAATATCCCCAACTGGGTTCTTCTCTAGTACACACTGAGATGGCTGTGAAATTAAACAACTTTATGGAAGCTAATATGTTAATCTAAATTCAGTGTGGTGGGGACCTCATCTAAAACCCACTGAAGTCAATAGGAATATTTCCATTGATTCCAGTGGGCATTGGATGATTAGGGGGGTGGAGCACATGACTTATGAGGAGAGGCTGAGGGAACTGGGATTGTTTAGTCTGCAGACGAGAAGAATGAGGGGGGATTTCATAGCTGCTTTCAACTACCTGAAAGGGGTTTCCAAAGAGGATGGATCTAAACTGTTCTCAGTGGTAGAAGATGACAGAACAAGGAGTAATGGTCTCAAGTTGCAGAGGGGGAGGTTTAGGTTGGATATTAGGAAACACTATTTCACTAGTAGGGTGGTGAAGCACTGGAATGGGTTCCCTAGGGAGGTGGTGGAATCTCCTTCCTTAGAGGTTTTTAAGGTCAGGCTTGACAAAGCCCTGGCTGGGATGATTTAGTTGGGTTTGATCCTGCTTTGAGCAGGGGGTTGGACTAGATGACCTCCTGAGGTCCCTTCCAACCCTGAGATTCTATGATTCTATGACTGTCACCTGATGTGCAGAAACTATCTCTGGGCCCATTTTCCCTGCCAGCTTGGGACTCCAGAACCCTGCCTTGTTGAGCCAGGCACACTAGCCTGCTGCAACATAGACCCAGGGTCCAGGCCATGCCCCCAAAGCTGCAGACTTTATGTAAAAATAATTCTGCAGGTTACCTGACTCCAGCAGCCACTTCCCAATGGGTTCAAACCCCAAATAAATCCATTTTACTCTATATAAAGCTTATCCAGGGTAAACTCATAAATTGTCTGCCCTCTATAACACTGGTAGGGAGATATGCACAGCTGTTTGCTCCCCCAGGTATTAGTCACTTACTCTGGGTTCATTAATAAACAAAAGTGATTTTATTAAGTATAAAAAGTAGGATTTAAGTGGTTTCAAGTAGTAACAGACAGAACAAAGTAAGTCACCAAGCAAAATAAAACAAAATCATGCAAGTCTAAGCCTAATACATTAAGAAACTGATTACAGATAATATCTCACCCTGAGAGATGTTCCAATAAGCTTCTTTCACAGACTAGACGCCTTCCTAGTCTGGGCCCAATCCTGTCCCTGGTACAGTCCTTGTTAGTTCCAACACACATCATAGGTGGAAGACAGGGGCTTTATCAAGACTGGCCCCCTCTTTGTCCTGCTCCACCCCCTTTTATAGTTTTGGCAAAAGGCAGGAATCTTTTGTCTCTCTGGGTCTCCACCCCTCCTTCTAAATGGAAAAGTACCAGATTTAAAATGGATTCCAGTATCATGTGACATGGTCACATGTCCCTGTGAGACCTCATTTTTCATTACCCATGGACGGGCCCACACATACACGGGAAGGCTTGCAGGTAAATAAACCTATTCACAACCAATTGTCCTAGTCAATAGGAGCCATCAAGATTCTAAGCCACCATTAATAGCCCACACTTTGCATAATTACAATAGGACCTCAGAGTTAGACTTCATATTTCTAGCTTCAGATACAAGTATGATACATACATACAAATAGGATGATCACACTCAGTAGATTATAAGCTTTCTAATGACACCATACAAGGGGTATTATATTCCAGTTAAGTCATATTCATAAGCACATTTCCTTAAAGCGTATGGAGTGCAACATCACACCCTCCTCCTGAACTTACTGTCAGAGACTTGGACACTGTCCATGGTGGAGTCAGTATACCTAAAATTCCTCTTTTCTGGACAGGGCATCTGCTACCCAGTTCTCTTTTGAGAAGGCTCTCAATTTAGGTATGTGTTGGGGTTTTGTCCAGGAAAGGCTGCACTGCAACCATGCCTGCCCTCGGCCCCTCCCTCTGGAATCTCTTTGTGTTGGACCCCACCAGCCTGTGATGCTTTCCAAATGCAAAGTTTTTCCTCTCCCTGCCTTGAAGCGAGAGTGTTATCTATTACAAGCACAGCAAGAACAACATCTTTCAATGGAGTGCTTTGGATTGGTAAGATCCCCTCGGTCACCCCATTCTCTGTTACCAAAAGGTTGGCTCCAGGAGATTCGACCCCCAGTCTTCCCTTAAAACCTGATCCACAGGTGAGGGGCCTGGCATTTCACCCTCCTCCTGGGGAAAAGCCTTCCTATAAAAGGTGGGCAGACCCTCCTGTCTCCCCTCACCTTCCATCTGGACTTCCCTGTCTGGGCTCCCCTCTGGGGCAGATACTCCTGTGTTCCCCAAAAGGGAATGTGACACTGACCTAGTTGTGGGCTCACAGCTACCAGCTGACAGGCTCTTCAGTGACCAGCAAAATAGCCCCACTTTCACCTAGGTTGGGCTTGCTTCCAGCTACAGAGTCCCTGGGGTCTGTTCCCACCGCAGCAGTCACCACCTTCAGGATACATGTCTCTGTGCACCTCTTTCATTCTATTACAGCCAGTTCATGCTTCTGGGTCTCAATTTGTGCTTCTCTCTGGGCCTCAATTTCTTTGTCTTTTAAGTCCAGTGCTTGCTGGTGAGCAGCCCTTTGTCTGGCTGCTTCTGCCTCCATGGCAGCATTTTCCTGGGCAAATTGCATATCAATTTCCATTCATCTTCCCTTGAGACTGTCACTCAATGAGGGGCAATACCACTAAGAACAACCGTCCTGCCAGAACAGGCACCACTCTACTTCTGCCTTGCTGAGTTAGACACGCCAGTCAGCTTCAGCACAGACCCAGAGGTGGGGCCACACCTCTCTGCAGTTCACTGACACTGAGATTCACTCTGCTCAGGGGCTTCTCAGTTAACAGGGACTTTCCCAGCATGCAGTGTTCAGCTTTTCTGGGCAATCTGCAACCTGTGCAGTTCTAGCTTCTTCTGAGCTTCAGTCTCACTCATATTGCTGACTTCTCTGTCCCTACTTCCCTTACCCGAAATGAGCAAACAGAAAATAACAAACCAGTAACCACTTTGTCTGTTCTCCGGCCACCACACCTAAAACTCACTTAAAATCACTATCAGCTGTGCACAGATCCTGCTCGACTACGCCAGTGTGATGGGTTCGGTCACAGAGACTCCCTTGGGACTGTCACCTGATGTGCTGGAATTACCTCTGAGCCTGTTTTCCCCTCCAGCTTGGGACTTCCAGAACCCTGCCTTGTTGAGCCAGACACACTAGCCTGCAATGCCCCCAAAGCTGCAGACTTTAAGTGAAAACAGTTCTGCAGGTTACCTGACTCCAACTTCCAATGGGATCCAAACCCCAAATAAACCATTTTACTGTATAAAGCTTATACAGGGTAAACTCATAAATCGTTTGCCCTCTATAACACTGATAGAGAGATATGCACAGCTGTTTGCTCCCCCAGGTATTAATCATTTACTCTGGGTTGATTAGTAAACAAAAGTGATTTTATTAAGTATAAAAAGTAGGATTTAAGTGGTTCCAAGTCATAACAGAGAGAACAAAGTAAGTCACCAAGCAATATAAAGCAAAAACATGCAAGTCTAAGCCTAATACATTAAGAAACTGGTTACAGGTAAAATCTCACCCTCAAAGATGTTCCATAGACTATCAGGGTTGGAAGGGAGCTCAGGAGGTCATCTAGTCCAATCCCTGCTTTAAAGCAGAATCAATCCCTGGACAGATTTTTGCCCCAGATACCTAAATGGCCCCCTGCACGATTGAACTCACAACCCTGGATTTAAGCAGGCCAATGCTCAAACCACTGAGCTATCCATCCTCCTAATAAGCTTTGCTCACAGACTAGACTCCTTCCTAGTCTGAGCCCAATCCTTTCCCCAGTACAGTTCTTATTAGTTCTAGCAGCTATCATAGGTGGAAAACAGGGGCTGTCTCATGACTGGAAGCCTCCTCTGGCCTGCTCTACCCCTTTTTATAGCTTTGGCACAAGGCAGGAATGTTTTGTCTCTCTGGGTCCCCACCCCTGCTTCTAAATGGAAAAGCACCAGATTTAAGATGGATTCCAGCATCATGTGACATGGTCACATGTCCCTGTGAGACCTCATTTTTCATTACCCATGGGCTGGCCCACACATACACAGGAAGGTTTGCATAATTACAATAGGACCTCAGAGTTATATTTCACATTTCTAGCTTCAGATAGAAGAATGATACATACATAGGAATAGGATGATCACACTCAGTAGATTATAAGCTTTGTAATGCTACCTTACAGGAGACCTTTTGCATAAAGCATATTCCAGTTACATCATATTCACCTTAATAAGCATATTTTTATATAGCATATGGAGTGCAACGTCACAACACATAACTGGACAGAGCTGATTCTCGCCATTAGAGGATGGTGGTGCCCACATGTGCCATTACATTGGCATGTTCATTTCACTGTTAAAAATATCCCCTTAACAATTGTGAAACCAACAAGATGGGAGTGAAGCATCCCTGGATAGCCATCTGCTACTCTGTGGCTGTCATGTCCCAGCCTTGGCCTACACCCAGTTGCTTTAGAGGCTTTTTCCTTGGGGCAGTGCCTGTATCTCTGCTGCCTAGGAAGCACCTGGCCCAGGCTGGTGAAAGAGTAGCCCCGTGTGGTGGTAGGATGGTGGAACCAACATTACCAATGCAGTCAAGTATCAGAGGGGTAGCCGTGTTAGTCTGGATCTGTAAAAGCGGCAATGAGTTCTGTGGCAACTTATAGACTAACAAACAGCAATGCACCATTCATACCCTGCGGGGGGCAGATGCAACAGAAAGAGCCTTCCAGATTGGGCTTCCTTATGAGAAGGAACAGCATGTAACTAGGATCCAGGCCTGCTGGGCAATATAAGGATAGTCTGTGCTCAGCCATGAGAGAGAGACCCACAATGGGAGCAGGCCTGGGAGGGGCTTGGATAGTCCTTTAAAGGCAGTTTAGGTTCACAGTAGGGGATGGAACAGCCAAGCTGCTAGGGATGGAAGCTGGGCCTCCTGGCAGTGTCCAGGAATGAAAGCACAGCATCTGCCAGGAAGGGATTCCCCACAGAGGGACAACGTAATTTCCCAGGGAGGGAAAAGGCTCTCACTGCCATTTCTTAACCTCATGGGGTGTTCTCCTGCTCCGCCAACCCAACCCCTATTTCAGCATCTCCAGGTGCCTGAGGGAGCAGGAACCAGAGGCCATCCTGCACCTGGGGCAGAGATGGAGGTTGATGACCTACCTGCACATGGTGAACATGGTGCAGGACAGTACTCAGGACATGCAAATGCAGCTCCAGATCTGGGAGCAGCTTCCCTTTGCTGGCAGGAGACTGTGTATGAGACCTTGCAGGTTGGGGTGGGGGGCGGGGGGTGTGAGACAGGCACTAACATGGGCCAGGAGGGCAAGGACTTGGGAAGAAAGAGAGAAGATCAACCACTTTCTGAATGTGGGTCAGGATTATCCCCACTTTAGAGAGTTGGAAACTGAGGTACCACGTGGGAGCGGGATTGAGATTTGGCTGAGTGTCTGAATAATCACTACAGCCAAAATATAAAAGCTATTCAGTGTCAGAAGAAGATTAATCATGGAATTGGAGAGTTCAGGGCTGACCAGAAAGAGTGTAGTATATGTCATAAACCAGTAAGCGCTCTGCCACCTCACTGTTCTCGGAGACAGGGGTACATCTCTTGGACAGGGGTTAGAGGATCTTTCTCTCAGACACACAACTGTGAATAGTTTGGAAAACAAACCCTACTTGTAATTTTGTTCACTGGCCCTGCTAGAAACTCCACCCTCCAACCATTGTGAACCAGGACCATTCCACTGTCCTGCCTGCATGTACCTGTGCACCTGCAAACATTGCAGCTGGCACATGCATTGGTGCAGGCACTGTAACTGAGCTGGATGAATCACCCTTCTGGCCCACATCCCCAGCATTCTCTCCCTGAGCAATCAGTCCTGCTGTCTGCTCCACCTCTCTTCATCCAGGAACCTCTAGAGGAGTCTTTCTTTGTGGATTGTGTCCTTCTCCTCCTTGGCTCTTTTGAAAGCAAGGTGCTTTTGGTTTCTCTTTGCCCCTATTGGCAAACCTCCTGCACAATCCTCATCCTTCTGGCCCACTGCTGGCCACTTGTAGCACCCGCCGTCCCAGGCAGCAGTCTTGGCCCAGCAGGTGTGCAAGTGTCTTCCAACGGAAGGAAACAGAAGCTATATTCATTGTATTGCCTGGGGTGGGGGGAAGAATCCCCCACTTTGCTTTCTGTCTGTCCACAAGGCCATGATTTGCAACACTGTGGAATGCTTCTAGATCACTCTTTCATAAATTCTCGTGTACTCTCCATCTCACTTCTGTCCTTGGAAGATTCGCAGAGGCACAAGCAACCTGTCTTCCGACAACGGCCAATG
This sequence comes from Mauremys reevesii, assembly GCF_016161935.1. Taxonomy (NCBI): domain Eukaryota; kingdom Metazoa; phylum Chordata; order Testudines; family Geoemydidae; genus Mauremys; species Mauremys reevesii. The sequence goes on from NC_052628.1 coordinate 128,633,852, forward strand.
CCAGATTCCCCAGAGGGAATGAACAGAACAGGGAATCATCAAGCCATCCATCTCCTGTTGACCATTTCCAGCTTCTGACAAACAGAGGCTAAGGACACCATTCCGGCCCATACTGGATAATAGCCATCGATGGACCTTTCCTTCATCAATTTCTCTAGTTATATTTTTAACCCTGTTATAGTCTTGGCGTTCACAACATCCCCGGCAAAGAGTTTCACGGGTTGACTGAGCGTCAACCTATTTTACTTTAAATCGATTAAAAAAAATTAGGACCCTAGATCTGGCTGATGCAGGGTAGGCTGAAGTTGTGTTTTGGGGACTGTGACAAAGTTCCTCCTCTACCTTGGTGAGTCCTGAGCTTATTGGCAGATTTTGCTCGCCTCAGAGATTCACAGTAGCCCTCAGTTTGGCAACTTTCATAGCTCAAATCTGCTGTTTGCTCAGATAACCTCATCACTGGCCAGCATGGGGAAAAGAGAGTAAGAACAATCCCTGAAGTTTCTACTGATCCACCGTGTGGGTCGGGGAACAGCCCAGAGACCTTCCCCTCTGGTGGAACCTCCTGTGTCTGATCAGGAGTTGGGAGGTTTGGGGGGAACCCGGGCCCACCCTCTACTCCGGGTTCCAGCCCAGGGCCCTGTGGATCGCAGCTGTCTATGGTGCCTCCTGGAACAGCTGCATGACAGCTACAACTCCCTGGGCTACTTCCCCATGGCCTCCTCCCAACACCTTCTTTATCCTCACCACAGGACCTTCCTCCTGGTGTCTGATAATGCTTGTACTCCTCAGTCCTCAGCTCATAGACTATCAGGGTTGGAAGGGACCTCAGAAGGTCATCTAGTCCAACTGTTGGAAAGCTTGAAGAACTCAATAGAACAAAGGACGTGTTTCTACCTATGTCAGCTATTTCGCTTATCAGTTTTGTTTGGCTCCCCAAGTATATGTTGGCTCCCCAAGTGCAGCTGCCTTCCCATACCCTACTCCAAGATACTTAGTACAAAGGGTCAATAGATGTATCCTGTCTCCCCTTATCGTGATAAATGTATCTTCAACAGCTGTATGTATCTTGTGTCCCCCACAAAATGATATATGTATCCTGCGTACCCAATTATCCCCTAACAGATACATGTACAGGTTCTACAGGTCAGCCGAATGACGTAGACAAACGTAGGCTAAGTTGTTTGTTATTGGTTATAAAAGGGCCCGTCCGGGCTTGTACAGTGTCTCTCTCTTCTGGCACTAGCCGATGAGAGCACCTGCTCAGCTGACCGATCAATAAAGGGTGTGGTACTCATCCTCCTGTTCTCCGTGCCTCCTTGGTGTAATTAGGTAAGCTCCAGGGGGAAATGAGCCCTTTTGGCTAACACAACCTCCTGCTCAAAGCAGGACCAATCCCCAGACAGATTTTTGCCCAGATCCCTAAATAGCCCCCTCAAGGATTGAACTCACAACCCTGGGTTTAGCAGGCCAATGCTCAAACCACTGAGCATTGGTCTGCATAGGCCTCAGAGGCTCCTAGTGCCTCTTGCTCCCAGCTCCTCACATGCATACCACAAACTGAAATGAGGTCCTTTTTAAACTCAGGTGCCCTGATTAACCAGCCTGTCCTAATTGATTCCCGCAGTTTCTTCCTAACTGGCTCCAGGTGTCCTAATTAGCCTGCCTGCCTTAGTTGATTCCAGCAGGTTCCAGCTTTTCCTGGAACTGCCCCATTCCCTTACCCAGGGGAAAGGGATCTCCTTCATCTGGGATGAATAGATCTCTCTCTTCTAACCCTCTCCTGCTGCTCTCTGGCCTGGAGGCTGGAGGAAGGGAGGGGGGTGCTGCTGGGCCCTTGCTGTTAGTGCTGCTCCAGCAGCTCCCTTGGCTGGGCCAGACACCACCACCTGCCCCCTCCTCTGCTGTCTGGATACTGAACCCCACCCTCAGTTGCTGCTGTTGCTCCACCTACAGCCCCTTTGGGGGGTGGGGGCTGCTGGCCTGCTCCACAGAGGAGGGGAGTGAGGGACCCCAGCTCCAGCCCTTGTTGCTGAGGACACCACCACCATCATCTGAGTGGGGTCCCTCCTGCCTGGCCACCAGACCACCCCCTGGAGCTGCTGTTTGCTGCTGGGGAGCTGCTGGAGCCCTGAGGAGGAGGAGGAGAAGAAGAAGAGGACCACCTGCTGCTGGGGGAACGCACAGAGGCTCTGAAGACCACCGTGGAGGGGGCACTTCTGGACTGAGTAATTTTAGAACTGTGCTTTTGTGGTGGGGGGTCTGGCCTGTGTTTGTGGGACACTGGGGTGTGGTGTGGAGCCTGCCCCTGGTCCACCCGTGTCCCCCTTCCCACCACTGCTGCCCCCTCCACTGCCCCCACTGGCTGTTTCCATCTGCCTCGAGCTCTTGCCTCTGGGACTGAGCCGCTCACCAACTTGCCACACCCGTTTCCACCATTTTGGCCTGCAGCAGTAGCCAGCCTGTATTGACATTCAGTGCAAGCGCTCATGGGCACGCACACACACCCCCTTGGACTGTCCCCCTCTCCTTTGAAATGGCCCCCCAGCTTTACCCCTTCCTGCCTACCCCCTTTGCCCCTCCCCAGCCCCAGCTTCAGTTTGCTTGTCTGCCCCACCCATTTCCCTCTGCAGCCTTGATTTGCAGGGTCAGTTTGCAGGCTCAGGGTCAGTCTGCCCTGGCAGTAGTGAATGGGTTGCACTGCACTGGCAGTTGATGAAGGAAGGCAGCATGGAGCTGCATGAGAGAGACAGGGATGCGCTGGGCCGGGGGGGGGGTGGTGCTCAGGAGCAGCAAGTAGGGGCCGGGGGACACTCAGAGGAGGAACGTGGGGGTGTCAGGCGGGGCCGAGGGAGAGATCATTGGTGGAGCTGGGACCCCAGGCCCCCAGGATTACTGGAGCCCAGGCACCACAGGCCCATGCAACTTGCCACCCATGGCCATGGCAGCATGGGATTGCTGGTGCTGCAGCAAGCTCTCCAGGAGCCCTCCAGCCTTCCATATCAGCTCTGCAGCATCAGAACAGCAGAGCCCAGACTGGAGCAAAGAAAATGCCTGTTTTCCACAGAATCCTTCCCTCAGGGCTGGCTAGGGTGACCAGATGTCCCGTTTTTATAGGGACAGTTCTGTTTTGGGGACTTTTTCTTATATAGGCCCCAATTATCCCCCACCCCCTGTCCTGTTTTTTCACAGTTGCTATCTGGTCACCCTAGGGCTGGCGCATTGAGACAGAAATCCCTGTGGCAGTTAATGTTGCTCTAAACAAAGCTGCCAAGGGGTGTGCAGCTTCTTGACACACCATGTAAAGTTTGTAAGTTTGTAAGAAGGCATAAAGCCCTACATTGATTGCTCTGAGAGGATTCCCCTGAGCAATTGGGGAAGGGAGGACCTTATTTCTTACCTCTTGTAACAGGGCAACAAGGGGTTAAGGAGCTGCTCCGGCCTCAGCCAGCTCCACCCCAGCACACCTGGGGGGAGGGCAAGCACAGGCTCGGGGGAGGATTTACAAGGGAACAGGAAAGCTCACTTGTGAGTAGACCTGGCAAGAGGTGGAGGGAGAGAGGCCAGAGGCCATCTGGCTCTTTGGAAGCTCTGGGATCTGGAGAGAGGTCTCTGGATCCTCAGGATGTGCAGGTTAGGAGACGTGTGGCTCCTGCCTACTTCACATGGGGCACCGTTGAGGAGGGGAGCAGGGGAGGGCTCTTGCCCCCCGTGTTTCGGACCAGAGGTTTGCTCACAGCGCGTGCCCTGGGCCCAGATGAAGTTCCTAGCTTCAGCACAGCGTGAGAGTGGAATGTGATACGTTCTGGGCTGCTCCCAGCCTCCCACTTTGGGCCTGGGAGTTTGTTTATAACAGAGGCAGGAGGATTAAGATAACAAAGGCTTGTCATTCAATTAAATTAAGGCTCATTGGATGATCCTGAAAGCATTGCCAGGCACCCCAGTTAAAAGATACAAAACAAAGGGTAGGAATAAATAGTCTGTTTTCAGAATGGAGAGAGGTAAATCGTTGTCTCCCCCAAAGGTCTGTACAGGGACCACTGCTGTTCAGCATATTCAACAGTGATCTGGAAAAAGGGATAAAGAGTGAGGTGGCAATATTTGCAGATATGAAATTACCCAAGATAGTTAAGTCCAAAACTGACTGCAAAGAGTTACAAAGGGATCTCACAGAACTGGGTGACTGGGCAACACAATGGCAAATGAAATTCAGTGTTGATAAATGCGAAGTCATGCAAATGGCAAAATATTATCCCAATTAAACGTACAAAATGACAGGATCTAAATTAGCTGTTAGCCGCCAAGAAAGGGATCTTGGAGTCATTGTGGATAATTCTGTGAAAACATCTGCTTAATGTGCAGCGGTAATAAAAAAAAAAAAAAAGGGAACAACATGTTGGGAATTTTTAGGAAAGGAATAGATAATAAGTCAGAAAATATCATATTGCCTCTATATAAATCCATGGTACACCCACATCTTGAATACTGCGTGAAGATCTGGTCACCCATCTCAAAAAAGAACAGAGAAGAGCAACAGAAATGATTGGGTGTATGGAATAGCTTCTATATGAGGAGAGATTAAAAAGACTGGGACTTTTCTTATTGCAAAAGATATGACTAAGGGGGGATATGATAGAGGTCTATGAAATCATGAATTGTGTGGAGAAAGTAATTAGGAAATGTTAGTTACTCATTCACATAAGAGAAGAACTAAGGGTGACCGAATGACATTAATAGGCAGCAGATTTAAAACAAGCAAAAGAAGGCATTTCCTCACAATCAAGCCATTGAACTCTTTGCCAGGGGATGTTGTGAAGGCCAAAACGGTGAGAGGGTTCAAAGAAGAACTAGAGAAGTTCCTGGAGAATAGGTCCATCAGTGGCTATTAGCCAGGATGGGCAGGGATGGAACACCATGGTCTGCATGACCCTCGCCTCTGTTTGCCAGAAGCTAGGATTGGACGACTTGGTGATTGCGTGTTTTGTTCATTCCCTCTGAAGCACCCAGCATTGGTACTGTTTGAAGACAGGATTCTGGACTATATGGACCATTGATCTGACCACTATGGCCACTCTGATGTTCTTGTATATAACCAAGCTGTATCTGCCCCACACTGTAACCCACTAGACCCCATTCCCCTCCTAGAGCCGGGATAGAACCCAGGAGTCCTGGCAGGGTCTCTCTCTACGGTGTTAGTAACAAAGTGAGAATATACATTAAAATGTTAACCAGTGTCCCTAAAGTGATTTTCCACAAGGTGTCAGACCACGTTAGTATTAGAGCTCAGTGGGTCTAATATCGATTTAATTTTCTTTCTTCTATAAAGGAATTAGATACAGGGCTCCTGTCAGCTCATTGCTAAGTTATCTGCCAAAACACTAGCGTTCTCAGGTGCCATGTCCTTGTGTGGATGAAGGACCTCCGTCTCAGGGATGGCCAGCAGCAGATGTAACATGTGTGTCCAGGAATGGGCTAAATAACCTACATTGAGAGGTAAGTAAAATCGTGGCCACATGTAGACATCACAGGAATTGGTGGGGATTGACCCAGGCTCCTTCAGCACAAGCCCCTCTCACTCACTGTCAACAAATCCAGCTCCACTCACTAGACCACACCCCATTGCAGAGCCCCAGATTCCAGGAGTCCTGATTCTCAGACCCAGGCCTCACATCACAAGGCCAAACCTCCTCCCATTCTGGGTGCTGTAGAAGGGACCATTGGCAAAAAAACCCTCTACATTCCCCCTGTCAGAGACTGCGGCCACGGGTGACAAGTAAATGAGCTGAGATCTCCCCTGTGGGTATCTGAGGGGCTGCACATTTGGGGTTTCACAGGGACGGCGTCTGGCAGCCATTGACAGAGTGTTCCTGGGAGGAGATTTTCCGTCTCTAACAAACGGTTTCTGTTCCCCCAGATCTCAGCCGCTCAGCAGAATGCGGGAGAGCCGAGTGCTGATGGGCTAGAGGGGTCCCAGGAGTCGCTGTGCAGCAGGGGCAGTGTCTGCAGTCACCATGGGCCATACCCTGCGCTCCAGACAACCCAGGTTGGTTCCCTGGATTGCAAAGGGGACTTTGGCTTGGGGAATCGGTGCTGGTGCCTGTGTTCACAGCTGGGATGTTTTTCTGAGGCTACACCATGGTCCATGAAGCGCCATGCAAGCAAGGGGAGAATGGACATTAGAGAGCGAGGCCGGGACCTCTGCGGGGCTGCTGCAGTCAAACATCCACAGCCAGAAGAGAGACGATGGGAAACGCACTTCGCTGGCTGGCCACAGCCGCAGCAGCTGTCTCAGAAAGCTCAGCCAACAGAGGCAGGACGAAGAGCCACACAGGGAGAGCCTGGGTTGCAATTAGCAAGTTGCAGTTTTTTCAGTGGATTATGCTGCCCTGACAGTCTATTTCCTGCAATGTGCACATCCAGCCTCCCAGGCTGACCTCAATGGGAGCTAGGTTCTCCGTGCCAACAGGACAGGGCTGGCCTTACCATGAGGCGAACTGAGGCAGCTGTCGCAGGTGCCAAACTGTGGCAGGCCACCACTAGGACCCAGAGCATAGAAAATTGTCTGGTGCTGGTGCATATGTTTTCTCTCTGCTGGAGATGCACAGAGCTGGTGGAGTGCTGTGCTGGAGGAAGGGGGCACAAGAGACATAACAGGCAGGCAGGAGAAAAGGGGAGAGGGAATAACAGAAAGCAACAGGAGCTGCAGGGAGAGAGAGGAGGAGGAGCCTCTTATGTACCTCTCGAGCACCCCCAGAAGTCTGGACTAACACCAGCTTCTCAGGGAGCTTCCTATTTCCTGCTGCTTCCCTGAACCCGCTTGAGGAGAACAGGCAGTCAACTGAAGTAGTAGGAGCCGAGTAGGCCCTTAAGACGCTGATATCTTCCCTCATTCAGACCCTGCTACCAGCCTGCTTATTTGTCCCCTGCCACTCTAGCTGGCACAGAACAGCAGTCATGAGTGAAAGAAGAAAAGGCCCCTCTGAGGCAGCATTCAGAAAAAGAAAGAAAGCAAAGGAAGCTTTTCTGTCTACGCAGGAAGGACACTCTGCTGAGATACATAGACACAAATGTTCACGGTGAGCCTTCCGGCCCCAGTGAGGATGTGAGTGGTGAGGAGATGCCTGATCTTCCAGGTAGTCAGAGTGCAGGTGACCTGGCAGCTACTGTAGCATCCATATCTCCATCTCAAATGGACGTAACCATGCACATTCCTGAAGAAAAGTGTAGCTCAGAGAAGAGTGTGGTGGAGGCACAAGAAACAGCTGCTGCTGAGTTTAGTTCCTTAAATCTAGATGATCCAGGACTGTGGACCCACTTGAGCAGTAGCCTGAGGGACTTCCTTGTACTGCCTGGGCCACAGCAAGTGAAAAACTTCATGTTCCCCAAAGACAATGAAAATAGAAGTTTCCATCCAACACATTCCTGGTGTGAAATCCCCAATGGTGACAAAGTGGAGAGGCCATGGCTTATGTACTCAAAAACCCAGAATGCTGCACAGTGTTTTTGTTGCAAACTCCTCCAGTCTAATGTTCCAGCCACACTGAGTTCTACAGGAACAAAGGACTGGAAAAATCTGGCTAGAAATGTGGCATGCCATGAGAGGGCAGCAAATCACCAGAGAGCATTGCATAGGTGGGAAGAGCTTGAGATGAGCCTAAGGCAAAAGTCCACCCTAGATGATCAGCATCAAGAGAAGATTGCATCAGAGTTCTGAAAAGGCTCTTTGCCATTGTAAGGGTGCTTGCTACCCAAAACTTAGCACTGCATGGCACTTCAGATCAGCTGCATGTGCCAAACAATGGAAACTTCTGCATAGAACCTCCTCACCACACAAGTTCCCCAATCCACCACCCTTTCTTTAATGATAATAATAATTCATAATAAATAAATGACTATTCATCAGAAGAAAGAAAGAACATCCTAGTTCTTACATCTCCTGCTTTCTTTGTATGTGTCAGTCTTCCTTAGATCATAGGGGCTTTGTATCAGGGAGTGTCCTTACTTTCTCTGTCTTGTAAAGCGCACACTAGTGACACTGACCAGATAAATAATGGAGACATCTCACACACACACACACACACAGATAACCAAACCCTTTGTCATAAAGACTGTTCTCCTCAATAAAGCAAGCTATAAACATTAGGAAATGCACAGAGGACTAAAAGGCTGCAAAGTGAAGCACTCTCAAGTTAGGAAATACCAGAATGAGCATTGCCTGTGCAACGTTAACTCTGCAAGAAATGAGGCAGGGATCCTACAGGCAACAGACTCCTTCAATACACAGCCCCAGAGCAGAAAACCCTGTGCACTGAATAAGGAAGGGGTCCCGTGGGAAAAAACATACTATGGGATCATGTCATTAAAGTCTGCATCATCCTGCAAATGCACAAGAGGACTGAATTGAGGGTGCCAGGGCAACACTTCTTTGGACATTTGCTAACCTGAGAATGCTTCACTTTGTAACCTTTCCATCCTGTTTAAAAGCCTTGACTTTGTATTTCCTAATGATTTTATTGATTAAAGCAAACATGAGTAACGTTAAATGAAGGGTTTTTGTTTGTTAATTTCCTTTGGTTTTTTTTAATAGAAAGAAAATCTTTTCTCTCTGTGCTGTGTAACGGGGTGACCCCCCCACTCCAGCCTGGAAGGGGTTGGAAAAGCCCTGCAGAGGGCTGGGGCTGGGCAAGGTAAAACCCTGGTGGATGGGAGGAAGTGGCTGCAGCTGGGGCCACGCCCCAAACTGAGCCACAGGGCCTTATAAGAAGGCCAGGGAAGCCAGAAGGGTCAGTCTCTCTCTGCATGAAGGGCCTGGCTGTAGGGGGCTAGAGACAGGGTACCTGAGTGGAGCAGGGCTGGGGAAAGGCTGGGGAGCTCCAGCCTGGAAAGCCCCACGCTGCGGCCTAGCACAAGGCCAACAGGTACTGGGGGTTGCAGGGGGCAGCCCAGGGGTAGGCCAAGGCAGCAGGTCCAAACCCTTCTTGCCAGCGATGAGTGGCTGATCCTGCAGCCTGCCCCAGGGCGTGGGGCTAGACAATGACTGGCAGTAGCCATATACTGATGCGAGGTGGGAATAGTGGGTTGGAGGTTCCCCAAGGAGGGGAGACCCTGAGACTGAGGGGTTACTGCCAGGGGGCAGCACCCCAGCTAAAGGGGCACCGGGTCCAGGGAGGGGCACGGAGGCCAGGGAACAGGCGGATCACTGGCCTGCAGAGGGCGCTCTGGAGCTGGAACAAGCTAATTCCCGGAAGTCACCAGCAGGAGGCGCCGCGGGGGTGAGTCTGCACCTCTACAAGCTGTTTAAACAACGAAGCTCTTACTCATGTATTGGTTCAGTCTATATTTTATTGCCATTGTTATCTTGGTGAAAATCCCCGTTTCACCACTCAGGGCTGTGCTGATCAGAGTATTGAAAGTCATTAAATTAAACTGCATTAAAACAAAACTCATTTTATGCAACTTCAGGGTCAGTGAAAGTTCTCAGCTGTAACCCTGAATGTGCAAGAACCAGAGAAACAATATCCAAGAAAAAGAGCTGGAATTTTGCATCTTGTTTTCACCTAGGCCTTACTGAGGAAAGTAGCAAACACCTGCCCTTTGCGAAGGAACACAGCACCGTACCGCAGCACAAACCCCACTGAGCACAGCAGCGGCTGTCCCGGTTATCCAGCTCTGGCCCTGTTTCAATACAAACTTCCTGTCTGTGATGATGTTCTGGTAACAAGGGGGCAACCAGCTGTCAAAGGTAGCTGTTGCCATGGCAGCCAGGGTGCTAGTCATTCTCCCCAAGTATGAAAAGGAAGCAGAGGGAGGGAGTGCTGAGTGGTGGGTTATCTCTGATGTCACAAGGCTACTGCTCAGGCAGCACCAGTGGGCAGCAAATGTGCAGTGTGTATGTGTGATATGGAGGGGTGGGGGGAGGCTTTCCCAGTGTTGTTCTTTTCACACATTTCCTAAAGAAGCCAACTACATACCCACAATACACATTAATGATGATTCCACCCACATGATAATTAGTCGCTGAAATTTGATTCAAATCCTGCATGGCATGTTTAGAAGCAAGGGTTCCAAAAAAGAAGAGACCTTGTAAAACAGAACATGTTGATGCTCTGGTGCATTTGTGGTTGTGTTAAAATTGAATACTGTGACTTTAAATGTTGGGCAGGGTTCCTGGGCGTGCTTGCATGCTAGGGAGCTCAGTAGGGCAGCCCACAATCGGGGAATAGCAGCAGCCAGTCAGCAGGTACCCAGTGAGTTGTGCCTCTCTGTTATAGGCAGTAGCCTACGTTCTCTCCCTCTGATTTTTGGGTTCTTATGTGTTGTTGTTCTGGCTCCTAAGAAACAAATTAGCGAGACGTTGGGAACTTCCATCAAGAGTATTTTATATTTTCTCTAACTTCTCCACTTGTGTGCCACAAACCATGAAAGGCACAATCTCATCCAAAATAAAATACACTTATGAAGCCAAATGTCCTTTTGAAACAAAAAAATGGAACCATTTCATTCTAGTCAGGTTGATCTTACTGAAGCACTTCACTTTTCCTTCCCCTTTCACAGGGAGGAGCCTAAATTAGGTTTCCCTAAATCCGTGATTGGAATAGCAACGCAAAGCCTCACTAGAAGCCAAGCAGCTCGGAAAGAATGGGATGATCACAATGCAGTAGAACCCTGTTTATCTGACCCTCTATTATCCGGTTCTCTGTATTAACCCAACAACCAGCGCACGCAGGTCCAGAAGTGGGCAATCTCTCCTATGGTCACTAGATGGCGATGCAGCCTGGCACTTTCCCATTCATGCGATGATCCGACCTTTTGGTTAACCAATCTGGCCCTGGTCCCAACTCGATGGGATAAAGGGGGTTCCGCTCTCCTTGTGAGCGATCGTTTGATGCAGGGGATCTGCTGCTGGTGTTATTCCTTGTGGAAAAGTACAAATTGCAAAACTGATGGGAGGGGCTTTCTGAGATGGTCGGGAGGGGTCACGCTGTTACCTGCAATGTACACAGGCCCCGCAGCAGGGACGCACCTCGGACTGTGCATAGAAACAGGTTAAAAGTGCATCACAACAGTGAAGCCGTTGTCAAGATGCTATTCTGTGCAGAGGACTGTAAGAAAGCCCCTGTTCCTGATCTGAGGCCTGAATGCCATAGGGATATCCCACTCGAGAGCATTGAGGTGTGTGAAGAGGTTAGCGTAACTGAAAAGACAGTGGTCATGGCTGTGCTGCAAAGTCACTGGCAGGTATTATCAAGCACGCCAGGCCTGACTCACAAAAGTTGCCTAAGATGAACAGTGTGGGGTCACAACCTGCACCCAGCAAAGCATCCCACAGAACTGGTCCATTGCGGCAGCAAGTTCATAAGGAGATGACAAGCCTGCTGGACAGGGAATAATGAAAGAGTCAAACAGTCCCTGGGGTGAGGAGGTTGTTTTGCTGATGTTTACAGGGAGCTCCTCCCGAGTGTGGGGGGCAGAATGGGAGGAAGCACGAAGGGGCTTGTTTGAAGATTTAACCAGGGAGTGATGGTGGTTAGCATCATGGACCATGTAACTGCGAACACTGTGTGCTCTTAGCCCAGGGGTGGGCAAACTGCCCCATCTGCAGGCACTGCCTCTGAAGCTCCCATTGGCTGTGGTTCCCAGCCAATGGGAGCTGCAGGGGCGGTGCTTGGGGCACGGGCAGCGTGTGGAGCCTCCTTGCTTTCCCTATGAATAGAAGGCAGATAGGGGATGTGCTTCTGCGAGCCACATGGAGGCATGGTACTCGTATTTTTGTTGCTCTTATCTGGACTCTCTGCAATTGGTCCACATCTTTCCTGAAAAGTGGTGCCCAGAACTGGACACTAGACTCCAGTTGAGGCCTAATCAGCACAGAGTAGGGCAGAAGAATCACTTTGTGTCTCTTGCTTACAACACTCCTTCTCTTACCTCCATATTACAAGTGACAAACTGAGGCAAAGTGAGTCTAAACCCAGGTTTTTTAAAGGTATTTAGGCCACATAAATCCCATTGATTTCAATGGGAATTAGGAACTGAAATCCCTTTAAAATATCTGTCCCTAAGTGATGTGCTCAAGGTCGCAAAGGAAGTCTGCAGTGGAGGCTGAATTTAAACTCAGAACCCTCAAGTCTTAGGCAAGTGCGATAACCACTAGACCATCCTTCCTTTCTCCTGTGTCTATCTAATGACGTGTTTCTGTCTATTTAACCCCAAACATAACAATGTCTCTGTCTATCTAGCCCCATAGAAAAACATCCATCTGTCTAGTGTCTACCTGTCTACCTACTTTTCCATAACTAAGCCAGGAGCTAGGCTATTTATAAGAAGTCAATTAAAACCACAAACTAGGAATAAACTCTGATAAGTTCAATAACCAGCATTCTTCTTGAAATCAGTAAGATTACGTTCACAATGGTTCACTGCATATTAACTGAAGAGATATGAATGAAGAGCAAAGTTAAGCAGCGGGAGCTGAATTACAACTATGGGTGAGACGCTCATTCCTGCTCTGACTTCTTGCACAGCCTAAAACTGGAGTTCTGCAGTGGGGAAGCAGAGGCAGCAAGTGAGTTTGCAAAAGCTTCCCTCTCCAAAAGAAAGGACCCTAATGAATACTAAGTAAAACATCTCCCTCTTTCCTGTGCTCACATGCAGTATCTTATCATCCTGTACAACCTACAGCTACAAATCTCTATAATTTACCATGAGTGAATGGAGATAGTGGGAGGACCAGCCTGTTCTTATCAGAAGATAGTTCGTTAGCAGAGTCATAAAGCAGCTTCCTAGAGAATATCCACTGATCTCCACCTAAAGGGCCACAATGAATTGCAGGTCAAACAACATCAAGAAAGATGGTTCCCTTGGAAGCTAGGTGGGTCCAGATGTTTCTGTTCCTTCTCCCGCCTCAACCTAAGAAGAAAACTCAACTATGCAAGAGAGATTTCGTTCCATTGTCGGTGTGTATCCACCCCGAATCCATGAGAGCTTCCATGGGGGCAGAGAATGGTGCACTGGGGAAGCCCATTCCATACTGTACTGTCTTTATTCACAATCTTCTCTCTCCAGGGCTGTCAACTGGGAATATTTCACCAGCACAAAACCCACTCTGGGAAATTTTAAATGAAAATGTTTGATATTCAAATAAATGAAACACATTTTTAGAAAAAAAAAGAAAAAACCCTCCATTAAACAAGATTCTGTGAAACCAAGGGGTAATTTTAAACAGACTATTTTCATCTTCATATGCACAGCGTATGACACCTTTTAACTCAGTACAGCACAATGGACCAGACAGTCAGTTGGTATAAATCACCGTAGCTCTGCTGACGCTGATGGATCCGTGACAACTGATGCCAGGTGATGATCTATCCTGATATTCCCAAACTCTGACATGCAACGTTCAGGATAGTTTAGGCAGTTGGTCCCATTCCACTTCAAGTTATTTTGTGAGAGAAAATGAAGACAACATTTTGGGGTCAAATGCATCAGCACTTTGAGAACAGGAAAACAATCTTTTCTCTTGGTAGACAGAATGGATTTTGAAGCTTTCCTCAGGTATTAGAACTGAAAGAAAAATAGACCACTCACCTTAGTCTTTGCCCCGTAATGTTAAAACTTGTTGCAAGACAGATCTCTCGTTCTTGAACTCAAATGGATTGTGTAAGGGGTAATTGGAGGTGGGGTTTATTTGTTCTACCAACACAAGAGGACAGAATTCATAGAATAGCAGGGAAGAGAACTCAGGAGGTATCTAGTCCAACCTCCTGCTCAAAGCAGGACCCATCCCCAGACAGAATTTGACCTCCATTCCTTAGATAGCCTCCTCAAAGATTGAACTCACAATACTAGGTTTAGCAGGCCAATGCTCAAACCACTGAGCTAGCCCTCCTGAATCTCAGGTCAGGCACAAGCGGAGTGAGTGTGTCGTTAAAATACCAGCTGCGTCTCCCCGCAGCAGGAGGTAGACAGACACCAATATATGGTCTTCAAATATTGTGCAAGTTCTTAGACATGTTGATGCTTCTCTCTGTCTTTCCCTCTGTTTTATGCAGTTCATGTATCTGAAAATCCCCCCTAGCAAGAAGCAGGTCCAATCACAAATACACTTAGAGGAGCACGGCAAGATTTTAATCAATATCTGCCAGGATTAGAGCTGTGAAGATGGTTTCTTTCAGAGGACTAGACGTCTGGATGTCGCACAGCCAAAGGGCAATGAGCATTCAGTGCTGAGCGAGAAGGAATATTTGCAGCAGCAGCATGAGAGGGTCCAGGAGTCCAGTAAAAAGTCAGGAAATGCAACTGCACGTGCCCGTCCGATTCAGATCTCGATTGGGCGCTGTCAAGGGCCCTCAGCAAAGAGCCTGACATGCCACATGCCATTTAGGCAGGATCCTTATCAGGCAGGATAATGAGGGTGATGGTGCAACTGGGAACGGAAGATCCTACCAATGTCCCTAAAGGCCAGGATGTGACCTCACGTTAGATCAGGAGGACCAGTTTGGAGACGATAGCAGTGAAAACTCTGGAGAGATGTGCCTGGCCAGAGACTGGAAGTCCAGGTGGTTACTGCAACTCTCTAACCCCTCCCTCCCATTGTTTTCTAGAGAAATTGTCCTTTCAACACTGAGGATTTGGTAGGTTATGGCCAAATAATTTACTGTCCTGGATATTATGCCCTGCATTGCTGTGTGTGTGTGTCTGTGGGGTAGTGCAGATGCCACAACATTTTCATGGCCTCCTCTCCCTTCCCCTCCCCTCCACCAGCCTCTGCTGGACACAATCCCAAGTGGATGCAGAGCACTGGGGGGAAAGGTTTGGGAAAAGCCAGCTTTGCTGTTTATCCAAGAATTCAGAGTATGGGCTGTACGGCTTGTGCTGAAGCCCACGGTCTGTAGCAAGTTCACGACTAGAAATCAGTGCCCCTCTGTCCGTTTCACCACGGGCAGGCAGGTGGGGGTGGAGGGGTTCAAACACCGCTTGGATCAATGCTCTCCATCCTAGCTCAGGCTTTGGTTGGTTTCCTTCATTTCTCCCCCAGTCCTGGTAGCTTATTCTGGGAAGTTTCTCAGGCAGCAGGAATTCTCCATGGCCTTTCAGGAAGACAGATTTCAAAACACACGACGGACATTTTAATGATCTGATATGCTATTTGAGCTAACTAAAGCAGCTGTGGTGGGGGAGGGGGCAATACTAGCACTATCCCTGAGCCCTTGAATAGCAGCAACTAGGACTTTGGGAGCCAGGGGATTGGTGACGGTGTGTCTTGCTGGGAGAGCAGAGCTGGAGAGCAGAAAAGGGCACTGGTGGAATTGTAGAAAAGTCAGTGTCATGGCCGGGTCATGGGCAGCCAGACCTAGTGGTCAGAGGCAGAGTCTACACTCAGAAGACAGGAGTCGAGAGTCAGCTGGGTCAGGATACTGGAGGAGCAGAAGCAAAAGACCAAACTGTGTTCAGAACCTCAACTCAGATGAGTCACAGCGAGTCAGGATGCCAGGAGATCAAGCCTGGGGAGTGGGAGCAGGAACAGCTAACACATGGTCCAGAAGACGGGGGAGCTCGGGTGTTCAGACAGCTTCTTGTTCCTGCTGTTGGTTTAAGGAGGTCCCGGGGGCCGATTAGCTGCTCTGGGACTCTGCCAATAGGCCTCAGGGATGGAGCCTCAAACTGGGTCTGGACTTCGTAAGTCGTAGGTAAGCAGTTTTTAGTAGGCTTCCAGGTGGCCTGCTGGAGTGTGGCTGCTCCCGTGAACCCTGCAGACCCGGGTTAATGACCCATGGGTCATGACAGTGGGTGATCTCTCCCCGCTCAAACCTCTTGCAGGAAACAGTCTCCAGGATCCCGGACACGTCCTCTGAGAATAAAAAAAGTCATGCTGATAACTAGGCTATGGAACAAGAGCCCCCTCTTTGTTGCAACAGCCCAAAGTGCCCAGAAGAGTGAATGGTTCTTACCTCCAGGAGATGTGTGGGATCTTCCATCTAAGCCTCAATGGGACCCATGTTGCTTGGTTTGACAGGATGAGATCATGTGTCTCCACTGCTCTCTGAGCTGGGCTGGCTGCAGCATACGTCTGTGGAAGAGGCTGGGCCAGAGACTGGAAGAGAGATGTTGCAGTCAGGGTCCAGGCACCCCAGAAAGAGAACAGAGGGTCTGAAACCGAAAGGCTAAGCAATCAAATCAGCAGATTTGACAGAGAATTTTTGTACCGTACAGGGACATCAAATAAGGTCTGTTAGGAAAGCGGAGATGTTAGTCTGGAAACTGCTAAGGCCGAGATTGTGACTCTTAAGATTCAGTTTTAGTCACTACAAAGTGTGTTTTGTTTTGTTTGTCTGTTTGAAATTTGTCTCTTTCTCTTGCTTAGTATCACTGAAATCTCTTTGTTACTATGCTTCCCAAAGCCCCTCAGTGTTGTGTGTGTGAGTGAAGTGCGAGGCTCCAGCCTACCTACCAGGCTGAGCTGTGCCGTTTCTTTGAAGGTAGCGAATAATTTCAGAGTGGTGCGGGGCACAGAGTCCACAGGTAGTTCACCAGACATCTCCTGTGAAGCCCAAAGAGAACAAAGGAGCAGGAGAGATTCAGGCCCCACTGACCCATGGGAACTTCCCATAGAAGAGGCTACACCGTGCTCCAGTCACAGCCAGCAGGATCCCTCCCACAAGCTGGGCCATGTCCTTCCCCTCCCAGCCCCACAGCTTCTCCCCCACCCCAGCCTCAGTAACCCCTCCCATCTCCCTGGCCTCCCCATCCACTCACCAATACCAGGCTGTTTCCATAATGGAAGCAGCTTTGTACAGAGTTCACTCACCGCTAGTTCCTGGCCAGGCCTCGTGTCACTGCTTTCTAGCTGGGCTAGTAACCGCGTTGATAGTCACTCTTGCAGTTTGTTGGCTGGGAACTCAGCCCTCCAACCAGGTGACTGTCCTTTAGTCCACTCCTTCCTGGGTCACGCTCCTTCCAAACAAAGTCCAAAAATGTCTTGAACAGAAACAAGGCCTTTCACCCTTGTGGGGAGCTCGTCCTCAGCCTGATTTCAGCTTGGTCTGCCCTTCTTGGGTTTCTATGGTCTTCTATGTCCCCTTCCTTAGGGACGGTGGGAGAACCCAGTCCTACCCTGGACTCCAGGTTTTGGCCAAGACCGTATACTGAACAGCTAGGGCTGCTTCTGCACTTTTGCTGCTGTTTTCCCTTGTTTCCTCTCAGGTGGGGCTCACTTGGTCATCAATCTGGCCTAGCTCCAGGCTTTGCAGCCACAGGCCAAGCCACCCTGTTATATACCCTCCTCCTTAAAATCCGGCCCAACCCAGGGGCAAGTTCTACTCTTGTCCAATCTTCATCCCTCACCATCACGTCACTGGCACCAGCTATGCACTCGTACAGCCTGGGCGAGCGGCGACTCCAGCTCCCCTGCCACCTCGCTCACCAGAACTCAGAGGCCATCCTTCTCTTCTGCAGTATCCCAGTGCTCTTCCTGCAGCCACTCATTCTCATGAACAACTACTTGCAGAGCCTTGTTCTGAAGCCACCAGCTTCTTCTGTAGCCTTTTTTCTACTGCCGCTGCATCCCCCAAAACCTTTTCCATCAGGGTCTCAGCACACACCACTGCTCAACTCTTGTGCCTGATTCATCTCTGTGCCAACCATTTCATCCTTCACCTCCCTGCAGCACCCAACAGGGTGTGTTGGAGGAGGGTCTGCAAGGTCCACGGCCATCCCTGCCATCTCCACCTAGCCTGCCTCAGGTGTGTTTGTCCAAGAGGACACCTTCTCCTTTCTTTCTACCTTCGTGAGGCTCTGGCCCCTCCTTTTGCCACTCAGGAATTTCCTATGCAGGACAGGTCTTTCCATATGGCCTGCTTCTCTGCACCCAAACCAAAGAACTTTTGTTCCCATGTTGGCATTAGGCTATGCTTGTACACTTTCTCATGCCCTGCTCTCCTGGGCTAACCTTCTCAGCACAGCCCCGGCATGCTCTCTGAGGCAGCTCTTTTTGTCCATGGGCGTAGCAGGTTGATTTCCCTTTGCAGGATCTCTGCTCCCTCAAGATTACCAGCTGCCTCTGTAGCTCTGCTTGCACTTCCTTCTGCTTCTGTTGGGTTTCTAGGAGCTGCTGGAGAAACCCCGAGCCCTGCTTTGCCTGCTTAACCAGTCCCTGGAACTCAAATGGGAAATCCCACTTTGGACCTTCCTTCATTAACCAAGACAGGTTGATTTCCCTTTGCAGGATCTCTCACAGGTATTGCTGCTGCTCCCTCAAGATTACCAGCTGCCTCTGTAGCTCTGCTTGTACTTCCTTCTGCTTCTGGGGAGTTTCTAGGAGCTGCTGCCTTGGCTGCTTACCCAGTCCCTGGAACTCAAATTGGAAATCCCACTTTGGGGGACGGACCTTCCTTCAGTAACCAAGACTTCCATGAGCCCTCATGGATGACAGGGGGAATTCAGTGCTGCTGACGATGCCAATAATCAATGAATTTTCTCATTGTTAGGTGCCCTCTGGTCCTTCATCGACGGTCACTCCAGCACCATGGCAGTCTCTCTGCCTGGTAATTCGGCCCTCTGGCCGGCTCACCACCTTTAGTCAATGCTTTGGGGGCTCAGCTTGTCACACACTAAAAGTCCAAAGAGGTCTTCCCAGAAAAAAAAGTTCTGCTGTCGCTGGGGCTCTGGCTCAGCCTGCAGCTCCCTTGCTGGGCTTGGTAACCTCTCTGGGTGCGTGTATGCCCCCTTATTTTGGGCCAATAGAGGAACCCGGTCCCACCCTGACACAGGTAGCAGCCCAGGGCTCTGTACTCAACAGCTAGGGCTGCTCTTTTCTCTTTGCTGCAGGTTTCCCTGGGCACATCCTACCTCTCTTCTCAAGTTCCCTTCTAGGCTTTCCTTGCTGCTTTCAACTTCCTACCTGGTTCTCATTCCAGTGCATAGCCCAGCTAGGCTTTATCACCACTGCAGTCTGGTTCTTTCGGGGCCAATACATGGTCCCTCTGAGGTAAGACTCATTCTGTAACCAGTCTGGCTAAGCCCCAGGCTCTGCCGCCCAGGGGAAAGCACTCTCCTTTCCCTGGTACAGACCTGCGCTGCCCAGGCCTGCTCTTCTTGGGTCGAGGTGAGTCTTGCCCACATGCTCAGGGTTTAGCTGATTGCCTTATTTGGAATCAGGAAGAAATTTTCCCTAGGGCAGATTGGCAGAGTCCCTGGGGTTTTTTCACCTTCCTCCGCAGTATAGGGCATGCGTGGTTCACTTGCTGGAGGAGTCTCTGCACCTTAAAGTCTTGAAACCATTATTTGAGGACTTGAGTAGTTCAGACATAGGTCAGGGGTTTATTACAAGAGTGGGTGGGTGAGATTCTGTGGCCTGTATTGTGCAGGAGGTCAGACTAGATAGTCATAAATGGTCCCCTCTGACCTTAAAGTCTAGGAGTCCGTGAGTTCAGACCTCTCCAGTTCAGACCTGGTTTCCAGAGGGGCTAAGTTCACAAAGGCTCGAAGGGCTGCAGTTGGAGTTTTGCTGGCTCTGGTGACTCTGACATTCATCATTCAGAGGCTGACAGGTTCGTTGAGGGGATGGTGAAACCCCATTGCTGATCAGAAGGAGGTTGGAGTCGGGTCTCTAGGAGCTGAAGGTTCATTTGTCCTGCTGCGGGAAGTGGAGCTGGAGAGCGGAGATGTTCTGTGAATGAGACTGCATGACGGAGTTGGAGACTTAGGAATGGAAGTCTCCTCCCCCGAAATGCTCCCAGGAGAACAGGTTTGAGGACATCTCTGGGGAGCCTCTTGCTAGGAAAAAAACAAGAGTGGCACATTGATGGAGATGTCTCTGTCCCAGGGATGGGGGAAGCTCTCAGACAGACTATGCAGCAGGGATCCCATTTCTCCCCCAAGAGACCCATATGCTCAAAGAAGTAAATGGCTCTTACATCCATGAGGGAGCGGGGTCTCCCTCTCAGCCTCTTTGGGAACTAGCATTGCTTGGTTTCCTAGGACAAGGTGACCTGTCCCCACTGCTCCCTGAGGTGGCCCAGCTGCTGCCTGCCCCCAGCTGGGAGGCTGTCACACACCCCAGGGCCTAGCAGACAGGTGGGGAGGAGGCTCCTATTCATGTCACCCTCTGAGAGCCCACAGAAGGGCCAAAGGAAGAATCAAGGGCAAGAGGTGAAGCCGGCCCTGAGCCTCTGGCCCATCCTCACCTCCTCAAATGTGGAGCTTCCTGGGCTTCAGTTGGGCAGACAGGAAATGTAGCTCTGGCACAAAGGTGCTTCTGTGCCAGACGGGGCAGGGAGAGCTCTGCCTGGGAGCCCAGGGAATGGGATGGGGGTCAGAGCAAGGAAAGAGGGGAGGGGTAGGGAGTGAGGGGAAGAGCTCATGCCCCAGATGAAGGAAGTTTGGGGTCAGAGGGAAGGACCCTGCTCCACAGAGAGGGGAGAGAGTTTCTGTCAGTGACAGGGGCCTCCATTTCCCCTTCCACTAGCCCCCCATTTCCAGGGAGACAGAGCAGTACCTGCAGCAGGGAGAGGGAGTTGCTGAGGGGGGACCTTTAAGGGCATCAGGTGAGGCTCAGCCCTTGCAGCACCTCAGACACCTGGTGCAGCTGCCGGATGCTGCGGAGCTGACCCATCACCTTGGCGGTGGTGTCCTCCAGCTGCAGGGGAAGGAGAACATGTAAGAGACTGAGACACTGCCCAGGAATCAGGGAGGATTAAGGGCACCTGGAACCAGCACCATTTCCACCCAGCAGCTGCTCATGTCTGAGTGGTGGATTCACCCTCCTGATCCTCAGGATGGAGGCTTCTTGTCCTCTCTAGTGACCTCCAGTGCCAGCCCCCCTCCTTTAGGGTTAGCTCCTGCCGCCTCCCCCTCAGTGCCCCTGACAGCTGTTCCACCTCCAACTCACCTGGGGACACCGCTCAAGTTGGTAGAACCCTCTCCTCCACCCCTGCCCCCATCCCCACCCAGGTAGGGCAGGAGGGATTCTGAGAGCAGTGAAGTGGCCTGCGGGGACGTTGAGACCTTTCCCCAAGTCACCCCAGTGACAAATGCTGAAGCCAGAGGATGGCAGCCCTGGTGAACGGGGCAGGTCAGCAGCCCCTGCTGGCTGAATCCTCCCATTCTCTCTAGAGCGGGTCCAGCCCTGCCAGCAGCAGGACAAGCTTCCTCCACCCATGTGCCCCAGAACTGCCTGGCCGGTCGCCATCACCCATCAGTCCTTGGCCTCCCAGGCTGCCAGTGATGGGAGCAACTCTGGGTGGTGGCTGGGGTGACATGGACACTAGGCCATGGGGAAATGGGTGCAGCTCTGTGGGGCAGGAAAGGTTCACACAGGGCACTTAGGGGACTCTCCTGCCCTTCCCAGGAGTGAGAGCAGAGCATCACATCCTAAGAACACAAGTCCATGAAGTCCACAAGTCCCCACTAGGCTCCTTGCTCCCAGGCCAGCAAATGGTGATAGGATGGGAATGAGGCCTGGGCCCCGCTCCAATCTCCTGAGTCGAATGCAGCTGCTTACCGTGTACCCCAGCAGTTGCTCGGCTTCCCCCAGGATGGCGTATGTGAGGAGAAGCCCAGCCTGGCTAATGCACAGCAGGGGGTTGTAGATCGCTGGCACGGCTGTCTTGAGGAAGCATTTCCTCTGCCCCGCAGAGAAGAATTTTCCAAAGACCTAAAACCAACAGGACAGGAGGCTGTAGCAGATTGCCCAGAGCCAGCCTCCAAGCCCTGGAGATAGAATGGCCTCAGTGTCCGGTGCCCCAAAGGAAGGGTAAGAGAGCTGCTGTAGCCAAGGCCGTTCATTCCCCAGGAGGCTTTCAGGGTCCCATGGCTCAGGGAAGCCCCTTTATGAAAAGGTGGCAGATGCTTAGGGACCAAAGCCTCCAGTGGCTCTTTCTGGAGGGCAATTGATCGCAGGGGCCATGATGGGCTGGAAATAGATCTCTAATGTGGGTGAGCAGGGCCCACTCTGCTGTGCAGCGCACCGAGATGATAGGGGACCCTGTATTGCTTCCAGCAGAGAGATCTCCTGCACCTCAGTGGCTAGAGGAGTGTGCGTGGGGGGGGGAAAGGGGGTTGTAGCTGACAGACCAAAGGTCTATAGCCCCCAAATTAGTGATTTCTCTAGTAGCTGGGTATGGCCTTGGCAGCTCCTTGGTTTCTGCCAAAGGGAATCCAATCTGCAACCTGACCAGGATAAGGAGACTCATGTCCCAGTCCCCATCACAGACATTCCTAGGAAACTTTTCTTCTGCTGCAACAATTCAGCTTGTGGGAGGCAGGACAAGCTCACAGAGTCTCTCTCACGTGGCGTCTATAGGGCAGCATTCTGTAGATGCACTTGGAGATCCAGGAGCCATTCCAAGGCCTCCTCTGTGATGTTGTCAAAATCACCCATTTCACCTTTGACTCCAATCTGGGGGCACTGGGTTATGGTGTGTTCCAAGGTTTGGATGTTCTCAGCACAGTTGTGAGACGGGGCCGGGAGGTCTTTGATTTTCTACTTGTGCAGCAAGTAGTCGCAACTTGGGTCAGTGACAATGTGCTTCTTTGGCACAGTGGCTGAGGTCCAGATACTCTGCCATTCCCTGGCCGGGACTGGAGACATGAGGAGGCGCATGTGGTGCATATTGGCTCTGGAGCTCACTGTGTCCCCTCCCCAGTTCTCGGCTTGGGGCATTCTGCTTCCTGACTGGCAATGGACTTGGGCAAACCCCACCTCCTTTCTCTGCTTCTACAGGGTGCAGGGAAGTAAACAAGGGTCTGCTCAAGCACTAGTGACTGACGGATCCAGTGCTCTTCTCTCAGACACTTGGGGATCAGCCAAGGGGACAAGGAGCAGAGAGACACCCAGAGCCATAATCCTCTATTAACTCAGCCACCCGGGGATTCGCCTTATGCCACGTAGCAACGGCTCCATGGAAGACACTCAAATCACAGCAACTAGCGAGGTTCCAATGTGGGACCTTTAGCACCAGCCTGTCCCACTGGGTGCTGGGTGAGGAACTCTGAGCTGGAAATAAGGAGTGGGCTCTTGTCCTGTCTCCAGGAGGCATCCACTGCAGGGACCCCAGCCAGCCCCACTCCCTGAGCTGTGTCCTACCCTGCCACAGTGTCCTTACCTCCCCCACCCTGGCTGTGTTTTTATAGCCCAGGAGCCTGCTGTCCTGGTACCAGTTGTGGCACCACAGATCCTCCACCTCGTGTATGCTCAGCCCTGGAAAAGAGAGAGAGAGAGAGAGAGAGAGAGAGAGAGAGAGAGAGACACTTTGATCATTCTGGTTGCAGTTTCTGTGTCCTTCCAATCCCATTGGTGGCTGCCCAGTGGAGTGGAGAAGAACAGAGGTGGAGAGAGACTTGTTCTCCAGCTGGGGTCAGGCTGAGGGAAATTGTCTGGGGTCCCATTATCCACCTGTGGTCCCTTTCAGTCCCCTGATGGGTTCCGTGTCCCAGTGGGTTCCTTACCCCTCTGTTCGAGCAGCAGCTGGTACAGCCGGTAAGTCCCCTCCCTGGCCTGCCGGCTGATGTCCTGGTCTGGGTAACTCACAAACAGAGCCAGCTGGGCCACGTGCTGACCCAGCCTAGGGAACTCTGCTGAGATCTAATGGAAGGGAGAGGAGAGGAGACTCCATCAGCATTTTCCTGTCAGCTCCCTGTCCCCCCTGGGCCAGAAGGCTCCTTCTGCAGGAGATGCTGGGGGAGAGGAGCCTGAGACAGACCCTTCATTTGCTCTGCTGCCAAGGGAGCCAGGAGCTGCTTTGGGATGCCAAGCAGGGGCTGGAACATGGTCCCTGTCAAGGTTCCTTCCCACTCCAAACTCTAGGGTACAGATGTGGGGACCTGCATGAGAACCTCTAAGCTTAATTACCAGCTTAGATCTGGTTTTTCTGCCACCACCCAAAGCATTTAAGAGTTATTTGGGAAACTCTGTCGACCTCCCCCCTAGAATATCTCCCTCCCAAATACTAGAACCCTTCCCTGGGTAGCCTTGAGAGACTCCTCCACCAATTTCCTGGTGAACACTGATCCAAACCCTTGGATCTTAAAACAAGGAAAAATCAATCAGGTTCTTAAAAAGAAGGCTTTTCATTAAAGAAAGAAAGGTAAAAATCATCTCTGTAAAATCAGGATGGAAAATAACTTTACAGGGTCATCAGATTCAAGGAGCCCAGAGGAACCCCCTCTAGCCTTAGGTTCAAAGTTGCAGCAAACAGGGTAAATCCTCTTAGCAAAAAGGAACATTTACAAGTTGAAAAAACAAAGAGAAACCTAACACGCCTTGCCTGGCTGGTACTTACAAGTTTGAAATATGAGAGACTGGTTCAGAAAGATTTGGAGAGCCTGGATTGATGGCTGGTCCTCTTAGTCCCAAGAGCGAACAACCCCCAACACAAAGAGCACACAAACAAAAGCCTCCCCCTCCCACCAAGATTTGAAAGTATCCTGTCCCCTTATTGGTCCTTTGGGTCAGGTGTCAGCCAGATTACCTGAGCTTCTTCACCCTTTACAGGGAAAAGGATTTTGGTGTCTCTGGCCAGGAGGGATTGGATAGTATTGTACACAGGAGGGCTGTTCCCTTCCCTTTATAGTTATGACAATCCCCTTCAAGGCCCAGGGACGACACTTGACCAGGACAAGAAGAACTTGACTCAAGCCTATCTCATTCCCTGCTCTGACTCTGCCTCCCAAGAGGAACACTGCGAACCCACAGCCCCTGCAGCAGCAGATCCTACAGCCCGGTGGAGCCAGCCCGCCTGCGCCTGGAGTCAGGAAGCTGGGGTCAGAGGTCACTTACGTCAAACTCGGGGAGGGTGACTGCAAATCTCAGCAGGGCCGTGCTGCTCTTAATGGCCCTGGCTCTCTCCTGGGGCACCCTGGACACGATCCAGCGGTTGACATGCTGTGGGGAAAGGAGGCAGGTCAGGATGAATGGGCAGGTGATGCTTTGCAAATGAGCCCCATCCCCCGCCCCAGCCCCAGGGGCCCGAGACATTATGCACAGAGAGAATAGCTGAGTCATTGATCACAGAGCTGTAGAAGGGGATGCTTTCCCCCAGGACGCAGCTTGTATCCTGCAGGTCACAACTTGTCAGGGTCTCTCTAGATTGGTCCCATCCTCCCAGAGCTCCTGATTCCTGAAGAGTTCACCAGAAAGGAGACTGAATCCTCGCCCTTCCCTGCCACTAAAATCCTTGGTGGGATGTAAGGAGTCACTGAGAGCACAATCCCCCCAGGAATTTCAGAGCATATCAGAGAGAAGGGCTGATTCCCTGGGTTCCTCCTGTTTCTCTAGGAAGGAGCGTGTGCCTCTTCTCTGAGAACCATCTCTGGAAACTCGTGGGGTGTGTGTGTTGGGGGGGGCAGGAGAAGGGGGGGTTTCATACTCTCACTCCCCAAGACAACCAGGGGCCCTGTGATTAGTGTTCAACAGAAGCAGGCAGAATTCTGGCTTGATGTCCCAGCTCCTTCCTCTGTCCCTCAAGAAAGCAGGACCTGACACTGCATTGCACTGACCTCCCCAGCCAAGGACGCCCCAATGGGGACCCAGCTAGGAGGACAGAATAGAAACTGGATCTGCCAGTCTCTCCTTACCAGCCCCCAAAGAGTTAAGGTAAAATTGGTTCCCACCCCTCCTTATGGGACTCACCTCCAAGATGAAGTGGAGCCTGCCTGCGTCTGGGGACTCTGCCAGCAGGTTCCCCAGCACAGCATCCAGGAGCTCTGGCATGACTTTGTGTAGCGCCTGCAAAGCATGGGTCAGAGTTAGGGAAACTGGGCCGACCCCTGCCACAGGATGGGAAGAGGGTTCTCTGGGAAGCACTGGTGAGACTCCCAAACACATCTCCTGGCCTCGCTCATTCATGTCCCACTGCAGGCAATTAGCAAGGATTGATGACACCTGGATCTTTGATCCATGAGCTTAGCAGGTCTCTGCAGACTGCCTTGTAGGCGGAAGAGTAGGATACAGCCAAGTTGCTATGGATGGAAGCTGGGCTGCTGGGCAAAACACGGCATATGGAAGAGAAAGAAAGAAAGAAAGAAAGAAAGAAAGAAAGAAAGAAAGAAAGAAAGAAGGGGGTAATCCTCTGGAGGAAAGGATCCAACCCTACAGCTTGTTCCATCTCTGCCTACCCCACCCCTAAATCTGGAGCTCCAGCGAATCAAGGGAGCCCGGACAAGGACCACTCTGGAAGAGGCGGAGGATGTACCTGGATGTCGGTGGCGTCCGTCTCCGTGCCCAGGGTGAAGACCGAGCCAAGGGCAGCTTGCAAGAGGCGGGAATCTAGCTCAGGCTCAAGGGCTGGTTTCATGGTGCTGGCAAGAGAGAGGAGCTGGTATTAGATTGCGCAGTGCGGGAGTGGGACTGTCGCCAACACGGACATGAAACCACAGGGCTACAGGCATAGGCTGGCGAGAATGGAAACTGAGGCACAGAGCTAGGGAATGACAAGGCCGAGGCGTCACAGACAGACAGTGGCAGGGCAGGTCCCTGGAGCCTGCTGCCCCTCCTGTATCTGAGCCCCTCCCCAAGGCCCCTGCAATGTTAGTGGGGTGAAAAGAAGAGCCCAGCCAGGACAGAGTGACCCTTCCCGCCCCACCAGCTCTGCCAGAGGAGCCACTCCTGGGAGGTGAGCGACCTGGGAGTGGGAGGGACAGTCTCCCAGCCTTGGGCCTGAGCAGCACTGGGGTTAGGGGAGCCAGCGGAGGGCAGGTGGGGTGGGGAGGAGGGGGCTGTCTCGGTACCTGAGGTTGCCCACAGCAGCCAGGCAGCTGGCGAGGATCTCGCTGGGTGGAGAGTCTTTAGGAAGCTCCTCAATGAGCTCCTGTGAGACGCGAAGGAGACAAAGGAGCGTCAGAGATTTGGGCCCTGCTGACACCTCCCTGTGAGGAGATGACACAGCCAGTGCCCCACATGGCCAGCAGGATCCCCCACTACCTCCCGCTCCTCCCATTTCTTCCTGCCCAGCAAACTGGTCCCCTTCCAGGATTCCTGCCCAGCTCAGTCCCAATCCCCTTCTTCCCTCCTCCCTGTCAAACCTGCCCCCATTCAGCACCATCCCCACAACCGAGCTGGGACCATGTGATTCCTTGTCCCCCAGTCACAGCTGCCCTCCAGCCCCACAAGTCCCCCACTGCCCAATCTCACAATTCTCCCTTCTCTTCTCCCTGCCTTCAGCCCCAGCAATCCCTGCCCTCTGCTGCCCCCACCCACACCCCCCAGCCCCCACCCATTAGCCCGGCCATACCCCGGCCAATCCCACGTCTCTCTCCCCCCTCCAGCTGCCGGATGACGGGTCTCACTCACCACAATCCTCTCCACCACAGCCGCCTTGCAGCAGTGCGGCTCCAGCGTGTCCTGCCCTCTGTCCTGTGCAGCAAGACACACGGGGTAGATGGCCCGCAGGAACCTGAGCTGCTGCCCCTCATCCTGTACCCACCGGGAGTGGGGGATAGCGAGAGAGAACCTGTTAGCTAGGGACCTTCCTCCCCACCCACACCAGCTCCAGGGCTCAGGCCTCAAAGGGGGATTGTGGGGAGCCGCCTAGTGTCCAAATCCCCCACGACTCCTACACAAGCAGGACTGGGAACTGGGACAGTGCTTGTGGGGGGAGGAGACCTCAGCTGTTGTGGGAGAAACACCCCCATCTTGGGGGTCCCACATCAGGGATGTACAAGGGCCCCATTAGGGGTGGTGGATCATCAGGGACAAGACCCTCGGCAGGGGGTGGGGATGCTGGGAAGGGACAGGACAATCTTGGTTCCAGCCCAGGTGGGGAACATTTGTACCTTGTCTCTGCCCTGGAGCTGCTCTCCGATGACCTTGAGAGCAGCTTCCTCTGTGGTCATCTCCAGCCATTCCTCTGCCGCTGACTCCGTGGGGGTCCCTGCACCCGGGAGAGAAGGGAACAGGGGGATGTCTGCTGCCCCTTGGGGGAAGGACAGGGGTGTGGTGGGGAGCGCAGGGTTAAGGACCCCCCTTCCCACCTCAGGCACCCAGGGCAGATCGGGCCCCACACCTCCCTCTCAGGGCTGCCTTCACACTGTCCAGGACTCCACGGGAGGTGCCGACTCCCCCAGCCCCGGAGCATCAAGGGACAAAGTGGCAGCAGCTCTTGATGCCCCCACCCCCAGCTCCCCTTGCTGCAGGGGCAGCTGTGTGACTGCTGCTGGTGTCAGTGGGGTTCACGTGGCTCAGGCCAGACACCTGGGCTGGGGACCCCCCCCCCGCCATATCACTGGGAGAGTGTCTGGGCCCAGGGTGTTCACATCCCCCTCCTCACCCGTCCCTCAGCCCAGCCTGGCTCCTCACCTGGAACAAAGCAGCAGCGTCCAGAGGCGTCGCTGCTGCTGGAGCCCCAGGCACTGCTGCTGTCCCGTGCTGAGCTGATGGTGCTGGGATCTTCTAGCTCCTGGTCTGAGGGGGCTGAAAGATCCTCAGAGCCCGGGCAGGGCGATGCCCCCTGCTGGGAATGAGGGCTGGGATCCTGGGGCCGCTGCTGCCCACATAACAGGCCCCAGAGCCTCCCTGCCCGGCGCCCCTCCTGGGCTGGGTCCTGTCCGCAAAACCTCATCCTGAGCCAACTCCACCTGGGCTTGGTCGGGGCCTCTCCCAGGTCGGCGCCTGTGCCGGGAGCTGGCTTTGTTCTCCAGAAGGCTGGGAACTTCTGCCTTCTGGCCTGGATGGGAGCTGCTTCCCCGCCAGCGGGGACGGAGAGGTGGCTCTGCCCCTTGGGAAGATGGCCGCTCCTTCCCGAAGGCTCTGGGGGCACCTGCAGAGCCTTCCTCCTGAACCTCCGCAGGAGCCTGGCCATCCTGGAATCGAGCGGGGAACAGGTGTGAGTCTGGGGTCACTCCTGGGCCTTTTCGGTCCCTCCTCAGCCCTGCTCCAACCAGAGCAGCCCCTTCTCCCCCCATAGGAGTGCAGGGAGTGCAAGCTACACACACTGGCAGGAGTTCATTGCATGATCTGCTCCCCCTCAATGTTCCCCCTCGTCATCCCTGCTGCTGCTGCAAGATCCAGGAAGTCTCATCCTTTTAGAGCAGTGGGGTCAGTCCCAAAGACCATCGGTTACTCTGGACAAGCAGCTCCCTCCAGGATCCTGACATGCCAGCACTTTACACACCTTCCTGCAGCCTCCCAACCCCCATGGCCTGTAGCCATGGGACCCCGACCCTACTGATGGCAAACAGGCCTCAGCTACTGGCTCAGGTTCACACCAAGTGTCAGAGCCATGGATGGACCCCTTCCCTAACCATTGCTGCACACTCCCTCCCACAGCTGGCAATTGCAACCAGGCCCTAGTGTCCGCTCCCCCTGCCTTTGAGAGGGAGTGTCACTCCTGGCTTCATTGCTGCCTATTGATCTGTGGGACTGGGCTCTCTGGGCCTCACATCCCCGAATGGGCTTTAAAGAAGATAATGGTTAAAGTTTGGCCCCAACTCTTTCTTGTTTCTCTACACTTGCCATTTTAGCAAAGTTTAGAATTCTTGACGTTCAACACCTGGAAACATCCCTTTCTCCTTCGCAGACAGCTTGAGCATCCCTCCTCACCCAGGCTCACTGCTGCCAGGAGTTCGAGAATCCACCCTATTCCCCTTGGACCTACCCAAGGAGTCCCACAGCAAAGTGGGGACAGAGCCAGAAAGAGAAGCCAACAGTCCTGACTCCTGTTCTAACTAACAGACAACAACCCCCACAGAGGCAGGGAGAGAGCCCAGGAAATAATCACTCAATTAGGAATCTTTTCTGCACCCTCTCTAATTTTTTTAACATACTATTCAAAATGTGGACACAAGAACTGGATTCAACATTCCAGTTTCAGGCTCACCAATGCTGGATCACTTCCCTTTCCATACTCACTACTCTATCCAGCCAAGAATGGCTTTAACCTTTTTTACCACAGTTTCACATTGACAGATTATGGTGAGCAGCTCATCCACTATGGCCCCCAAATCCTTTTCAGAGTCACAGCTTTCCAGCGGACTGTCCCCCATTCTGTAGGGTGCTGCCTGACTCCTCTGTTACTGGCAGGCTGGGTTTGCATGTGGCTTTATTAAAAGCTAATGATTCAGTAAGTAGTTTAGAAGAACTAGCCCATTAGAGAGAGGATCATGAATTGCTCAAAGACAACGAATGGAGAAAAGCAGCAAGAGCAAACAAACACGTTTGGTTCTGGCTTATTTCCTTGGTCTTAAAAGAGAGTAACAAGGACCTGAGTCTCCTCCCTCACAATAGCCCCATGCTCGGCCCAATCAGCATTGAGACTCTGAGACTCAGAAAGCGGAGAGGTCTCACCAGCTGTCGCAGGTCACCACCGGAGGGAGTCACTCTTAGAGCACTATTCCAGCCACATCTTTGGGAGGGCCTCCCGCAAGGAGAGTTGGAGCACAACCCCCCACCCCTGCCCCCCACTCCACATGCGCACACAGGTCCTGGTGGTGAAAGGAGAGCAGGGGGAAAGGACAAAGATGCAAGAGAAGAAGAGAAAGGAGGGAGAGACAGGAAAAGGGAAAACAAAAAGGAGAAACCCCAATGTCCCCAGTGATTCTAAGGGACAAAGTCCTAGGTCAGAAATAAAATGCTGCCCCCACAATCTAGTGTTTTCCTTTCCTTAAAATCAGCCGGCACCTGATGGATCAGACTGAACAGGTTCCAAATCTTTCAGAGGCTCTTACCTTCTATATAGGGACGTCTGTTTTCTGGCAAAATCAATAATTGAAGAAGAGAAAACTCTGAAGAGGGTCCTCGTTACGCTCACGTAGGTAAAAGTGAATTATCTCGGTACTCAAGGAGAGACCTCGAGATGGAGACGCGCTGAAGCAAAGCCACAGGGATCTCCAAGGTTGCCCCTGTCGTGCACCCCTGTCCTGCCTGGATGATGTCAAGAGCTCTCTGTGAGATCATCGCCTCCCACCACCTTTGTCCAATAGGCTGAGGTCCTGCCAAAGGCCCTTGTGATGTCACTGCCACACCCACCCCTCCCCCGCAGTGCTGATGTCCTGCCCCTGTCCAGCCACATTGGATGTTTGTGCTGCTTTCCCTGGATCACCCCACTCAATGACTCTTCATTGTGGGGATGACACCGACTATACAGTAGAACACGAGACGCTCTTCCCCATGCTACGCTCAGTTGTTCATAAATTAGTAGACTTTATGGACAGAAGAGACAATTAGACCATGGAATCTGACACCCTGCATATCACTTGCTTTCTGTATAGCATAGTAGCTAGTTTTTGACTAAACACGTTCCAGAAAGGCATCTAGTCTTCATTAGAAGACCTCAAGAAATGGGGAATTCCCACCACTTCCCTTTCTAGTTTATTCCTTTGGTGATTCATCCTCACTGTTGACTATTTGTGCCCTATTTCTAATATGAATTGGTCTCTTTTGAGTTTCCAGCCACTGGGACTTGTTATGCTTTTCTCTGCTAGATTAATGAGCCCTTTAATATCAGCTATTTTCTCTCCATGAAGTCACTTCAACACTTCAATGACATCACCTCCTGATCTTTTTGATAATCTAAACATGCTGAGCTCTTTCACTAGTTCACTAGCAGGCATTTTTCTCCAGCCCTCAAAACGTTTCATTGCTTTTTGCTGCCCCATCTCCAATATTTCAAAATCTTTTTCAAAGGCGGACGCCAAAACTGGATGCAGTATTCCAGGATCAGTCTTACCGATGGTGCGTCACCTCCCTGTGCTCCTCACTGCTCTTTTCATCCAGCCAATGATGGCGTTAGCCCTGGGCACCACAGCATCACACTGGCTGCTCATGTTGAATGGCTTGCCCAGCATGGCCTCTCAATCCTCTTCACAGTTAGTGCTTTCCTGGATACACTTCCCCATTCTGCAGGTGTGGCCTGCATGCTTTGCTGCTAGGTGTAGGACCTTTCCTTTGGTTCTTTTCAAACTTGTTTTCTTTGAATGGGTCCAGCTTATCACGGGATCCAATTGCTCTGCGTCACTGCCCTGTCCTCAGCATTAATTACCTCTCTGCTAGTATTTGATCACCCACCCACGTTAGTGGCAGTGATTTTATATTGCGTTGCAGTTCACTGATATTTATTTTCAAGAATTAATCCTTGAGAGATGTTAGGGGGCTTATTCCTTCACCCTCTCACTTCCCTGGTCCTTCTCGCATGAACAGAGAGCAACAATACCCGAAGTCTGAAGGTGCAAACAATTTGATGTTTATTGGGGTCAACTTCCAGCAAGCATGATTCCAGTTTCCTTCCTTAGTGTCTCCCTTCCCAGCTCTGACACCACAGAGCCTTGCCTGTGTCCCTGTTCCTAGTCCCTCTACTCATTCCCCCCTTCGCAAAACATGATCCCAATTCCCCCAGCCCCTGTTCCCATCCCCCCCTTACTTCCTGACTGACTGCAGACTACATAGAAAAACTTGAGTTCTGCTTAGCTAGACCTTAACCAGTCATTGTACTGACATTTAACTAACCAATCCTAACATACTGTAACATGGTTATTTTACCAATTATATCCCACCAGCCTCTCTATGGCTCCCTCTTCACCAGTGGTTTTCAACGTATTTACCATTGTGAGCTGCACATGCAGCTCTCTGTGTTATGTGGGCCGCATCCACACAACATATATACTACCTGAATGGCTCTGAGGATGTCACATGGGCTGCAGCTGTGTGCTGATTGGGCCCTGGGTTAAGAACTACTGCTCTACACTGAGAGATCTGGCTTGTTTCCAGGCCCCATTGCAAAACCCCAGTGTAAACAAGGTAATGCTGCTAATTGTCACCAGTGTAGCTTAGCCTGGTTTCATGCAGAGATAAGCTACACCAGTTCAACACACCATTTACCTTGTCTACAACGGGACTGTATTAGACCAGCTACACTGAAGACCGGAATCAGGGCAAAACCTCAGGATATGCTTTGCTCAGCTGGAAAAGCTGGATTCTAAAGGTCTTGGCTACAGTGGCAATAGACACAGATACTGCTAAACTAGTCATAGCGGGTGGGATATTCCCGCCAACGGAGCCTTGACGAGGAAATGTTACTTTATGGAAGCGCTTGTCCTGTTCCAGAATTGAAAGCGCACTGCAGCGTTGAGAGGCGAGGATGTTTCTCATGGAAATTACTGTGTAACTGTAGTTAAGCTGCATAAATCAGCCGTTGTGTCCCACAATTTGTAAGCCAGTCGTTAAAGAAAAAATGACCACAGCCCTTCTGGTTTGTGTATCCAGGAATCCTTTCATGGTTTTCAACTTTACAGCTTGCCATTTTGAACAGCTCACCAGCTCAGCTGATGGGATTCACCATGAAACCTGCCTGCTTGCAAACTGCATGAGCCCGAATTAGATCACAGCATCGGAATGTGATTTGTTTGGTCTTTGCAGAGGTGTGGCCATTCAAATAAGCAAAGAACTTAATGCACCAATAAATCAAACCTTTTTTGTTGGGGTGGGGGCAGGGTTGTTCTAAAGAATTTCTCCTTTTCCTACTTCCTTTTATGCATCAATCCCATTTGTTAATCCGCGGATGTTCTGGTAGCTCCTGTGCTTAAAACACAACGGCACAGGCCCCAGATAACAAAATGCAGCCAATAGGGCATGTATGGTATGGGGCATTGTTTAATAAGTCTCCTCTGTAGCTCCTGAATGAGTGTGAAAACACAGGCCTGTGATCCATGCCAAGTTAATGAATGTATTTCTCTCCCCCCCGCCCCCCAATCCTCTGTTTCAACGCCACAGCTTCATTTCCTGTACTTTAACAATTGTATTTTGCAAATATGATGCAGTTGCACTGCCTGGTTAAGTGAGGAAAGTCAGCGGAGAGGCAAACAATTCTGCCGAGATCAAGAGGAAAGGAACGCAGACGCAAAATGGGGTGCTAGGATCTCCTAACACAAAATCGGCTTTATTGTAAGACTTAACATATGTACAGATATATGGGGACAGAGGCGGATGAAAGCAGATAAATAAAAATGGCCTGAAAGCTAGAGTCTTATTTTACATTGCCGAGGTTTGTCATGAGATTCTGATAGACTGGTACTGAACTAAAGGGGAACTGGGTGACGGTGAACCCCATAAGGCTTCATGGGAATATGCTTATGAATGTATACATGATATAACTGGAATATTTTTTATGCTACACATGCCATGTAATATATCTACGTAAAGGTTAAGATCTACTCAATACACTCCTCCTATTTGTATGCATGTAGCATTTTTGTACTTGAAGTTAGCAATATTGGCTGTATACTTGCTTGATTTCTAAGTAGCCTCTGTAAAGCATTTGAGCAGCTTCTTGAGAAAGGAATGTGCAAGTTAAGTGCCCAATCAAGAAGCACTTAAGAGACAATGGATCTTGGGAGGCTCCAATCCACATAAGAAGTCTACACGAGGCCGTTCAAGGTAGCAGGTAAGCCATGGCTGCTGCCTGTAAAAATTGAGTCATGCAGGGACATGTGACTTGCCCATGTGACTCCAAAGCTCCATCTTGGAGCTGGACTTTGCATAGGAGAGAGGAGGAGGCCTCCACCCACAAGAGACAGTCTACTTAAACCCCTGGGAGACCCCTCCATTTTGTCTTCAGCTGGCTAAAGAGAGAGCCTCTCCAAACCCAAGGATACCCGAAAGAAACTGGAACAAAGGACAGTAACTACAGGGGGGGTGAGTGATTGCTGGACCCAGAGCAGAAGGAGACTAGTCTGTAAAAGGAAGCTTACTGGAACTGGTGAAGTTATAGCTGTATTCAGTTTCTTAGACATAGACTTGCGTGTTCTATTTTATTTTCCTTGGTAATTCACTTTGTTCTGTCTGTTACTACTTGGAACCACTTAAATCCTAGTATCAGAGGGGTAGCCGTGTTAGTCTGGTTCTGTAGAAGCAGCAAAGAATCCTGTGGCACCTTATAGACTAACAGAAGTTTTGCAGCATGAGCTTTCGTGGTTGAATACCCACTTCTTCGGATGCAAGCAGCCTCCAGCTTCCATCCCGGGCACACCACAAGATCCATTGTCTACAGCCAAGCACTGAGGTACAACCGTATCTGCTCTAACCCCGCAGACAGAGACCAACACCTAGAAAATCTCCACCAAGCATTCTCAAGACTACAGTACCCACACGAGGAAATAAGGAAACAGATCAACAGAGCCAGATGTGTACCCAGAAACCTCCTTCTGCAAGACAAACCCAAGAAAGAAACCAACAGGACTCCACTGGCCATCACATACAGTCCCCAGCTCAAACCCCTCCAACGCATCATCAGGGATCTACAACCCATCCTGGACAATGATCCCACACTTTCACAGGCCTTGGGTGGCAGGCCAGTCCTCGCCCACAGACAACCTGCCAACCTGAAGCATATTCTCACCAACAACTGCACACCGCACCATAGTAATTCTAGCTCAGGAACCAACCCATGCAACAAACCTCGATGCCAACTCTGCCCACATATCTACACCAGCAACACCATCACAGGACCTAACCAGATCAGCCACACCATCACCGGTTCATTCACCTGCACGTCCACCAATGTGATATATGCCATCATATGCCAGCAATGCCCCTCTGCTATGTACATCGGCCAAACTGGACAGTCTCTAAGGAAAAGGATAAATGGACACAAATCAGACATTAGGAATGGCAATATACAAAAACCTGTAGGAGAACACTTCAACCTCCCTGGCCACACAATAGCAGATGTTAAGGTGGCCATCCTACAACAAAAAAACTTTAGGACCAGACTTCAAAGAGAAACTGCTGAGCTCCAGTTCATCTGCAAATTTAACACCATCAGCTTAGGACTAAACAAAGACTGTGAATGGCTTGCCAATTACAGAACCAGTTTCTCCTCCCTTGGCTTTCACACCTCAGCTGCTGGAACAGGGCCCCATCCTCCCTGATTGATCTAACCTCGTTATCTCTAGCTTGCTTCTTGCTTGCTTATATATACACACCTGTCCCTGGAAATTTCCACTGCTTGCATCCGAAGAAGTGGGTATTCACCCACGAAAGCTCATGCTGCAAAACTTCTGTTACTCTATAAGGTGCCACAGGATTCTTTACTGCTTCTGTATCAAGTTGGTTCCAAGAGCCCAAGCCAGTGTATTGACGGAAGAGCTCTCTCAGGAGGTCAGGTATTGGGGGGGAAACAGGTTGGAGCGCTATGACCAGTATTTAGGACAGTGAGTCTGGAGTTCACAGTGCTGCTACGAGAGGCCACCTGACATTGTGACTGTGGCCACAGCAGCTCAGGCTGTTGATGAGTCTATGGATTAGACTTGGTCTACACCTAAGTTAGGTCAGCACGTTGCCCTGTGGTTGGCCACACTCCTGCGTGACATTGCCATGGCAACCTAACCCGCACGGTGGATGCACCTGTGTTGACAGAAGAAGGCTTCCATCGCTGAAGCGCCTGTCTGTCGGGGAAGTGGTGGCCTACACTAAAGGAAACCCCATTTCTGTTGGTGTGGGCTGTGTCTATACCACGGCGTCATACTGGCCAATACAGTGACAGAGCTCTGTTGGTACAGCCCCCTGTACTCTACATGTACCCGTAGGGTTAGACTCCCATTAGGATTCTTTTAAGCATGTTGAGCTTGAATGATTGGAACGGGGGTGCAGGGAGGATCATAGAATATCAAGGTTGGCAGGGATCTCAGGAGCTCAGCTAGTCCAACCCCCTGCTCAAAGCAGGACCAATTCCCAACTAAATCATACAGCATCATAGAATAGCAGATAGAATCATAGAATATCAGGGTTAAACTGGAGCCACGTCTCCTGCTACGCTGAGTGGGAAATCGAGGCCTGGGGCCTAACTCTTTAGAGTGTACACAGCTAATCATCCGAGGGCCCTGGAGCGCACTGTCAATGCCTTTTGAACAGGGTTCTCTCTTCTTTGCAGAATATGGCCCCGAGAAGAACGCAGCAGGTGGGGGCGGGGCCATCCACGGAGCAAGCCTACATCTCCAAGGTGGTTCTGCTGGGGAGCGCGGCCGTGGGAAAGTCAAGCACAGCCTTCCGCCGTGTGAAAAACGACGTCAGGGAATCCGTGCCCACTGTGGGATGTGAGTGAGTGGCAGCAATGAACCAATCCTTTGGTGCAACACAAAGGGCCTGATCTGCGTCTCCCTTGTAGCAGGAGTGTCTCTGCTGAAGTCAGCGGAGCGACGCTAGCGTGAAGTCTGGTTTTGCTTAAGCTCTCAGGCCCAGCAGAGCAGCAGCAGGACATCACTCAGCAGGCAGGGTTAGGGGCTCCAGCTGGCAGCTCTGGTGGCTAACGGAACGTGA
The DNA here is from genome assembly GCF_016161935.1 of Mauremys reevesii. Taxonomy (NCBI): domain Eukaryota; kingdom Metazoa; phylum Chordata; order Testudines; family Geoemydidae; genus Mauremys; species Mauremys reevesii. The sequence continues at coordinate 128,671,086 of NC_052628.1, forward strand.
CCCAACAGACCCCCAACGGTACAGCCCGTGAGCGCGGGGTTAGTTTGGTTTCTCAGCTCAGGCACAGGACTGACAACGGCGAGATCCGGAAAAGTCTGGTTAAGGCGGCGCAAGCTGTGCAGGCTGATGTGCCCATTTTAAAAGCTGGGCCTTGTCTGACGCTGCTCTTCAGAGCTGGATCTTTAGGCACCAACCTAAGAAGCACGTCTGAAAAAAGTCAGGCCTCAGCATCTCCTGCTCCACCGACACCAGTGGCAAAGTGCCTTTGGAGTTCACTGGCAGGGAGGCTCAGGCCACAGGCAGGACACATTTCTCTGCTGGGGTAGATTGGAGACAGGAAATCATGAACAGGGGACCAGCCACACAGCTGTGTTCATTGTGGAGTCAGAGTGACAGCTAGCGGTTCATTGCAGGTAGTGCAGCATTTAAATAGGTCACCTCAGCGGAGCGTTTTGGTCTACACCTGCCAGTTCTGAGTAACCCAAGAGAGTGTTCACCATTTACTATTAAATGTTATAGATTTTCCCCTCTGCGTTCTCTCCGTGCTCTCCCCCTAGTCCTGGCTCTCCCAGCTGCCCCCACAGAAATACTACCAATCGCACTGCATTATCTCTGGATGGGTGCCAGTCCCAGTCCCAGCGCTCACTGCGACATTGCACCACGTTCTTACTCTCGCTGCACAAACTGACACAGGCGCATCCTGGAATCCCAGGAACTGCGCTTCAGAGTCCGATCTAGTGGGTTTGGGTTGGAACCACCCCTTGTAGAATTCCTGGGTGTCAGAAAAACAGACGTAACACTCTGTTCTGCCCTGTTTGTGACAGAGGACGTATGACAACGGAGCCTCCAACGGATGACATTTAAAAGGCTATCTTCCCAGACTCCCAGCAGCTCTGCCCATGATATCGCTCCAGTCACTCTAGTCAAAGCAGCCCATCTAGCCTCTCCAATGTGATCAGCAAACCTGCCTTTGACATTTTCCTTGTGTTTCAACAGACAACCACTCACACTAGAACTAGGTGAAATTTCAGCAGAACATTTTTTCTGAAAAAGCTGCAGATCCAGGGACACCACCACATTTTAGGAGTTCATGGTAACAGTGTTCATGTAGCCAGGTTGGTCCCAGAATATTGAAGAGACAAGGTAGGTGTTTTATTGGACCAATTTCTGTTGGTCGAGAGGACTAGGGTGACCAGATGTCTCAATTTTACAGGGACAGTCCCAATATTTGGGGCTTTATCTTATCTAGGTGCCTGTTACCCTCCACCCCCATTCCGATTTTTCACACTTGCTGTCTGGTCACCCTAGAGGGGACAAGCTTTTGAGCTTTACAGAGCTCTTCGGGGTCTGGGTAGGAAGCAGAGGATTTAGCTGTAACACTCCGCTTCCTTCCTCAGACCTGAAGAAGAGCTCTGTGTAGCATGAAAGTGTGTCCCTTCCCCCAACAGAGGTTGGTCCGAGATAAGATCTTATCTCACCCATCTTGTGAGTTCATGGTAGTTTCACTGAATTGTTTTTTAAAAAAAATCACAATGTTTCATTTTTTTGTTTGAAATGACTTTCAAAAATTCCTTTAGTCTTATTTTAAAAAAAATTATTTAGAATGGTCCAAGTTAAAATAAATGTTTCATTTGACCCAGAAGAAAATTTCTCTCGACGTAGAGTCAAAATCTTTGAAACATTTCATGTGGTGTTGGACTTGCAATCAATTTTGTTTTGACTTTTCAAATAGCCAACAACAAAACCAAACCACCATTATTCACCCAGTTCTGCTACGCGCTCCCATCATCAGAAGCAAAAACATTCATCTCAGTAGGCAACATTGGTGGAAAACATGGCTTTAGTTTTTATTGGAGATGTCAACACAAGGTCGGTTAAGTCTCTTTAGGAAGTTTTGCGAGCTTACAGACCCTGGTATGAGCTAGGGAGGCCATTGATGTTCATGGGACTGATCCCCACCTGTTAGATGTTGACTTCAATGGAGGCAAGGCCAATTTACATAAGCAAGGATCTGGCTCGGTGTCTTCACGTCAGAAATAGGCTGAAAGACCCTTTTCTTCCTGTTTTAAAGAAGGGCCCCGACCTTTGCCAGGAGAGTGGGGATGGAGGGCCCAAGGGGTCTCCCACGCTGCCACACACACCAGGCAGTCACAGTGCCTAGACCAAGGAGTGTGGTGTCATTCGCCTACGTTACTTGGCACTCAGAGAAAGCTTCTGTCCCTCCCAGGCTCTCTGGAGAGCTTTGGCTCTGTACTGCCCCCTTTACCTCAAGCCCGTGTATTTGTCAGACAATCTGGCCCTTAACCGATGGCTTCTGCCTATCTGCTGTGCACAGCCGCACATTTGAGCTGCTATAGCACTTTCAGACCAAGGATCTTCAAACATTTTGCAGACATTTGCTGGCTTTCGCAGCACTCCAGGGAGGTGGATTTTAATTAGACCCATTATCCATCTGGGCAAGCTGAGACAGAAAGGTTAGGGGCTAGGCTGGGACTTGGCCCACACATTTGCCTGGGGGAGTATGGGAGAGCAAAGGCCTCTGCCCCCCTTTACGCCTCTGGGCCAGGTGTGCAGGAGCAAACGTGCCCCTCTCACTTCCCTGGAGCCAGGAGAGAGGGGAGCAGGCATGGCCTTGGTGTCACCCCCGCCCACTGGCCAGCAGAGCCCTGCCAGTTTGGGGGTGGGGCAGGTTTGCTGGCATGGGCTAAGAGCAAGAACAAGCAGTTGTAGCTCAGAAGCATCTGAGCACCTCCCCGGGGCTACTCCTGGGACAGCTCTGCTTCTGTATAATCAGGGCTGTGCTTAGGGGCCCACGCGAGCCTTAAGTGACTTGCCCAAGGTCATGCAAATCAGTGTCGGGGAGATTGCAGTATTTCTGTTACAGCAGCACCCAACAGGGCCAGGCACTGTACAACTGGATTAGAACTCAAGACTCCTAATTCCCACCCTGCCATCACATTTCCTCCAGCTAGACAGCTGCAAAACCAAAGCTTGCTAATGCCACTAATATTGATGGATTGAGCAAGAACCATTGTTCTCATTCCTCTTCCCCTCCCCATCTCCCAGCTACACCCTGCTGATGTGCATTGGTGTACTACCGGGCTGTGATTGGGTAAGACCAGTTCACCAGCGTGTTTGTTACATTGCTTTTGGGGGGGGGGTGTTTTAATTCTCTCTCTCTCATCCTCCCTCCCCCTGCAGCCCTTTCCAACCCAATCTCGACACCCATCTTTCACACAGATCACCGAGATGAAGGTTAACATTAATTAAGGTGCATGCTATGGCTTTCTCAAGGAGCTGTCCCATCTCTGCGCTTCCAGGTTCTTTCTTTACCCAGCTGGTATGTTTAGAGACTGCCACGATCAAGCTTGTGATCTGGGACACTGCAGGACAGGAGAAGTACCATGGTGTTTGCCATCTTTATTACAGGGGGGCAAATGCTGCCCTTCTTGTATTTGACATAGCCAGAAAGGTAAGAGCAGCGATGGCTTGTTCTCCTGCCTCTCTCCTCCAGAAGGGTTTGCCTTTATCTTTCTAAAATATCCCAACTGAATCTTGATCATGCAGCCACGCCGCTGGTAGGCTGCAATAGTTCTAGTGTAGGGTCGCTTCCCAATACGTCTCCAGACATTTCAACCAAGACTGCTTTTTCCTGCGCACATCACGTAAGGGCTACACATCATGGGCAGGTTTATCCTTCTCTTCTGGTAAAGATGGGTGAAGACATGCAAGGAACTGGTACAGACATTTCACTGACAGTGGACAATAAATGCTCACGCTTTCCCCCTCAAAGCCAAGATTTCTCTGTCTACCCCTGCCTCCCAGCCCAGTCCAGCTCACCAGCCAAGTAGGTAATGAGGGAGCATCACTAAGTGCTCTTTGTTCCCCTCATGTAACCCGACACCTGGGTGTGGTGTCCTGTCCCATCTAGTGGCACCGACACCACTTAGAGCAGAGGTAGGCAACCTATGGCAAGAGTGCCGAAGGTGGCACGCAAGCTCATTTTCAGTGGCACTCACACTGCCTGGGTCCTGGCCACCGGTCCGGGGGGCCCTACATTTTAATTTAATTTTAAATGAAGCTTCTTAAACATTTTAAAAACTTTATTTACTTTACAGACAACAATAGTTTAGTTTATATATTATAGACTTATAGAAAGAGACCTTCTAAAAACATTAAAAGGTATGTCTGGCACGCGAAACCTTAACTTAGAGTGAATAAATGAAGACTCGGCACAGCACTTCTGAAAGGTTGCCAAGCCCTGACTTAGAGAGAGATAAAATGAGTTACACTAATGTCTGTTTCTGATGTACTGTTCCAGGGGGACATGTCGCATGATCTCCCACTACGTTATGAAGGTTTTTTCCCTTTTACTGGTAATACGCAACACACAGGAACCGCAACACCGAGGGCCATATGTCTGTATTACTGCCATGGTAGTTACAGAAGGAGGAGACCATAGGCTGCTGACGAGTAACATCTCACAGTAACAGAGCTTTATTGAAGAGGTAGACCAAGCTACTAAGAATCCTTGCCCCATCACAAGAGAGCCCAATCACCTCAGCCCATCACCTGTAGGCTGGGTCTATGACCCACTGGGGATCCATGGTGGTTGGGTCATGTCTGATGGAGGACAAGTCATCCTTGGCTTTGGGGAAGCAAGTATATTTAGAGCTGGTTCCATGCTGAGTAGTGCTCCTAGCATCACTATCTGTCAAGTGCATTACCCATTTGTTTCTACCATTTTTACCCCTCACCTGCCAATCTCCTTTGGGCCATGTGACAGCTGCTGAGTATCTGTTGGTTTAATGTCGGTGTGTGTGTGTGTCTCTCTCTCACCTTTCCAGGCAACTTTTGCGAGAGCAAAGCTATGGTTGAGGGCATTAGAGAAGGAGCTCGTGATTGTTTTAGTCGGCAATAAGATAGATCTTGCTGCTCAGCGGGAATTCACCTTTGAGGTAAGTGCACTGCAGTAAAATCTCAGCACTTGGCAGATTCTCTCTTTCAAAAACACCACGGCAGCGTGTTTCCCAAGTGCTGCACTTCAGGCTTTCACACTGAACAGTTTATAAGTAAATGTTTATGTGAACGCCATTCTCCTAGCAGTGAGCAATATAGCAAGGCCCCACTGGCTGCCAGTGATGTTAGAGGTCATAAATCCCATTTTGCCATCTGTTTCAGCTGCTAACTTTCTTGGATCTTAGAGAGTTTTCTGAGCTTTGGTGGATTTGTTCAGAGGGTTCAGAGTGTGCATCGGTAGGTTTCCATGCCAGACAGAATGTTTCCAGATGTTGCTTCAAAACTTGCCATCGACGAGTCAATGCAGAAAAAAATATAGATGCTTTTGATTATTAAAAAAAAAAAAGCAGCACTCACTAGAAGCTGATGCTGCATCACCACCCACCAAGTTCAATGAATGATGCATGCATGGGAAAAAGAAAAGAGAGGTTTAACTTAACTCTCGGATGCACTCCTCTCCCTCTCTTTCCTCACGTTGGCACCATGATCGTAGCCTGACCTCTCATGTCAGTCATGTCAGCTCTGTATCTTCCTGCTTTTAGCAGCATTTGTCATACCAGCTCCTGTAGTATCATCAATGTCAATAAATTCTAGAAAATGCTCTCTGACCGTCACCATTGCAAGGACATTTTCACTAGGTTCTTCTCTTGTTACAAAATGCACCATTAAAGTCATTTATTGCATATGGCTGATGTTAGGTGTGCAGCCCAGAAGTCAACTGCTGCAAATGGACCATTTTGAGTACCACTACAAATTCTTTTTCCCTTCTCCTGCTGGTAAAGGCTCACCTTAACTGATCACTCTCATTAGAGTGTGTATGGTAACACCCATTGTTTCAGGTTCTCTGTGTATATATAGCTTCCTCTTGTATTTTCCACTGCATGCATCCGATGAAGTGGGCTGTAGCCCACAAAAGCTTATGCTCAAATCAATTTCTTAGTCTCCAAGGTGCCACAAGTACGCCTGTTCTTTTTAGTAATACCTTGCTGACTTCAAATCTGCCACAATCTTCTGTTTGATTTTTGTTACCAGTAACTATATGATCTCATTTTGAATGGTTTTTCCAAGGTAGTGGTGTATGTACATTTCTTGAGTGGTGACTCTTCTTAGATGCTCCTGGAGTACAGCATCAAACTCAGCCATTAGTGCCACAGTTTTAAGGAAGTTTCCATTGTTTGGCCCAGACAGCTGATCTGAAGTGCTAGGTTTTGGGTCGGAAGCATTTTCAGAACATTTTGCCAGTACAGAGACTCTCATGCAATCTTCTCTTGATGCTGATCATCTAGGGTGGCCTTTAACCTTAGTCTCATCTCAAGCTCTTTCCACCTATGCAATGCTCTCTGGTGATTTGCTGCCTTCTCATGGCATGCCAGATTTCTTGCCAGATGTTTCCAGTCCTTTGTTTCTGTAGAACCCAATGTGGCTGGAACATTAGCCTGGAAGAGTTTGCAACAAAAACAGTATGCAGCATTCTGGGTTTCTGAGTACATAAGCCGTGGCCTCTCCACTTTGTCACCATTGGGGATTTCACACCAGTAATGTGTTGGATGGAAACTTCTATTTTCATTGTCTTTGGGGAACATGAAGTTTCACTTGCTGTGGCCCATGCAGAACAAGGAAGTCCCTCAGGCTACTGCTCAAGTGGGTCCACAGTCCTGGATCATCTAGACTTAAGGAACTAAACTCAGCAGCAGCTGCTTCTTGTGCCTCCACCACACTCTTCTCTGATCTACGCTTTTCTTCAGGAATGTGCTTGGTTACATCCATTTGAGATGGGAGATATGGATGCTGCAGGAGCTGCCAGGTCACCTGCACTCTGACTAACTGGAAGATCAGGCATCTCCTCACCACTCACATCATCACTGGGGCCGGAAGGCTCACGGTGAACATTTGTGTCTATGTATCTCAGGAGAGCTCCTTCCTGCTTAGATAGAAAAGCTTCCTTTGCTTTCTTTCTTTTTCTGAATGCTGCCCCAGAGGGGCGTTTTCTTCTTTCACTCATGACTGCTGTTCTGTGCCAGCTAGAGTGGCTCTCAACACTCAGTTGAAGGGGACAAATAAGCAGGCTGGTAGCAGGGCCTGAGTGAGGGAAGATATCAGCATCTTAAGGCCTAACTGGCTCCTATTATGTCAGGTGACTGCCTGTTCTCCTCAAGCGGGTTCAGGGAAGCAGCAGGAAACAGGAAGCTCCCTAAGAAGCTTTAAATCTCAGCCCAGGAGAGCCTGTTAGTGCATCTATGGTTGCAGTTGTGCTCCTGCTTTGACCCTGTGGTATTAATGTGTTGACACCTTTCTTCTCACCCCCCCCTCCACTTTGGACAAGATCTCGCTCTGAATATGTCCAGTCCAAACCAAGCCGTCTGCAAGGCTAGTGCATCCAAACCCGGTGAGCCAGGGAGTTTTAACAGGTTCCAGTCAGAGAGCGGCTGCAATGCCTTGAGCTGTGCAAGAGAGAAAACAAGTGTTGCCTAAACAGTTCGGCTGCAACCGTGTGCCTGGAACAGAAGGAGCGTGAGCTGGGGAAATAGGAAGCTTTAGGCTTCGCAGCAGAATCTGCTGGAATGCAACGGTGGCTCTATCACCGGACACGCTGCTCTTCAGAAAGGTGGGGAACTAAAGTCAGTGTAAACTAAGAGCTTGTCTGCACGAGCGGGGGGCAAGGTCTAGGGTGCACTTGTGTGTTGTGCACTAACTGGCCCATAAGGACCTGCTGGCACGCACGGAGAGTTCCCTAGTGTGCATCACTGCAGCACGCACAGGCCTGTTAGTGCACAACACACTGGAATGTGTCCCACTCCAGTGCAGACTAATGCACCATGCAGATGAGTTCTGAGCCTTAAGGCTCCTTGTACATCATTAGTCTGACAGTGCAAGCGCTGGAGCTAACGACGGGGGTACGAGGCCCTAAGGCAGTTTGCAGCATCCGGCTTGGAGATTTGTCCCAGAGCCACCCTTGCAAATAGCTGGAGATTTCTGCATGCCCCTCTTCCTACTTCTCAGCCACTAGTCAGGAGAACCGCAACTTGCCCTGCTACACTAGTGTTTGTGTCCATTCCGAGATTGCTTCTCCAGGTTGGCACCCTGCAGCCCTGTCCACACTGGGCAGGGCCCTGTCACGCCTGCGGTGTCTAATCATACAGGGGGGAGCTGTGCCTCCCTGCCAGGCCTAAGGACAAGAGCCAATACCTTGTAAATGGAGCCCTTATTTCCACCACTTTCCAGGACATTTCCCAAGCTGGATGTGATTACCGTGCAGAACACACCTACGTCTACTTTGAAATAACCCTGGTTTTGTACCTTCCCCGCCCAACTAGGAGGCGGAGGAGTTTGCAAAGAGTGAAAGCTTAATCTACATGGAAACGTTGGCAAAATCCAACCACCAAGTGACCGAGGTGCTTATGGCCATAGGTAAGTTCCAAGTGAGAAGCCGCTGGACAGGTAACAGCACTAGAGAGGTCTGTGCCAGCTCTCTGCCTTGTGAGCGATAGCACTGCACCGCTTGTCTGCTCCCAGTTGCTCAGGGGCAATTAGGGTTGAGTCACTTGACCTGAAGAGGTCCAGGAACTGGAAAGTCTTTACTGTGACTGCAGCAGTGCCTTGCCTGTAGGCCTAGACAAGAGGTGACTGGTACACTCTGGCCTGTCAAGCCTCACAGCTGCCAAGAGCGAGCGAGACAGATCCAGAGCAGTGGCTTCCCCATTGCAAACACAGACAGGCTGCCCCCCTGCTGCCCCCCCCCCAACTTCTGAGACAAGCAAACTTCTGGAGTGGTTCTGCCTTTGCCGCCGGGGTGAGGGTGGAACCTGCTGAGCGCTGAATGGGGAGGAGGTTCACCCACCCTTTGGAACACCAGCCACTGGCCCTAGCAATGGGGAAGTGGGAATTTCTCCCCACTCCCCAGATTCCTCACTGTCACTCCCAGAGGAGCTCTTCTCTCTGAGACCCATTCCCCTTGGCCCCAGTTATGATCCCCAGACAAACCAAGCCATGTTTCCTTCATCCCTCAGGCCAGAGATCAGAGGCCTCACCCAGGCTGCAAAACAAGATCCCTGTATCCTTCTTCCTTAGGGGTAGAATAAAGCCCTCGAACCGGCTAGGACAGTGGCTCTCAACCTTTCCAGATTACTGTCCCCTTTCAGGAGCCTGATTTGTCTTGCGTACCCCAAGTTTCACCTCGCTTAAAAACTACTTGCTTGTAAAATCAAATATACAGCTGTGTCGCAGCACACAACTACTAAAAATTGCTTACTTTCTCTTTTACCATCATTAATTAGAATATAAATATTGTACTTACATTTCAGTGTATAGTGCACAGAGCAGCATAAACAAGTCATTGTCTGTATAAAATTGGAGTTTGTACTGACTTAGCTACTGCTTTTTAATGTGGCCTGTTGGAAACGTAGGCAAATATCTAGATGAGCTGATGTTCCCCCTGGAAGCCCTCTGCATATCGCTGGTTGAGAACCACGGGGCTAGGCAACAGAGCCAGAGGCTCAGCTAGACTGAGTCAGCCTCGCTCCACTGGACTGGCCCAGGCCTGGAACCCTGGGGCTCTGTCCCACCCATCCCACTTCGCCTCCTGGGCCTCTGATACGTAGCTTACCCCACAGACGTTAGCCAGCTGACCCTGTATTGCCATATGGGGATTCAAACGTGGGGTATGCCTCCCGCTTGACCCTGCACTAGTGCACAAATGGCAAACCGCTGCCATTACCTTGGCAGTCCGTGAGATGGCACTAGAGTCTTCTCATGTTTGTTCCTATTAATGAAACCGCTTGGAGAAAGCTCTAGAATAATAGGACACAACGGCAGCAAAATATTCCACCTACAGCATATCATGAACCAATAATAAGCATTTACTACCCCATAGATATTCTTGGTCCTTAAGAATGCTAGCAGTTTGAGAGTGACAATTCATGAGACACCTAGCACCCATCTTATGCCAGTTTCAAGTTAGGGTCTCCTACTTCTACTTCCTTTTAAAAAGAATTTCACTAAAGCTTATAGAGATGTGATTTGCACATCATCACCACCATCCTATCTGATAATGGGATGTCCTACAGACAACTTGGTGCAATACAACATTTGCTGTCCTGGGATGTTTTTAGGGGGATGTCCATGATGCAGGTGCGGTGGAATCTGTAGATGTTCTAGGGTGGGGAATGAAGAGGTGTATGGGAGAGTCCTGAGGGAGGGACCATTTTCCAGAAAGAACAAAGGAGCATGAGGAAAATTGTGGATGGAAGTTTGTTAAATAGTAAGTGCAGGAGTCCTAGGCCAAGAACCATATGGGTCTCAAGGTAAAAAAATAGGAAGTTAATAAAGTTAAAATGTAAACTTAACTTAAATCAACATTATAAATAAGAACATACCGGGTCAGACCAAAGGTCCATCTAGTCCAGTATCCAGTCTTCTGACAGTGGCCACTGCCAGGCGTCCCAAAGGGAATGAACAGAACAGGTAATCATCAAGTGATCCATCCCCTGTTGCTCATATTTAGATATTTTAAATCTTAATAAATTTAGAGGGGCAGATCCCCAGGCCTAGCCAAAAAGCACATGAGGGATGGAGAAAGTGGCTCCTAAGATTCCTTTTCCTCTCTCTCTTGCTTGTTGTGGGTCAGTCCTTGGCATAAATTGAAAGAGACCTGGGGCTGCTCTAAGTTTCACCACCAGGAACCATTCTGCTGGTTGGGGATTGGGCCACACCCCAGCAAACTGCTGATGGGAGGGGGACACAGCAGGGGAACCCGTAGCTGCTCCATTAGCGGATGGAAAGTTGCCCTAACAAAGTCAGAGCAGGATCCGAGTATGTTGCACAAAATGTTACAATAGCTCAGCAGAGAAGGACCGAGAATTTCTTATTCTGAGTTTCTTCACAGCTCCCGAGTTATTGAAATAGGAACAAGAGAAGGAACCAGCCCCTCAGCCTCAGCCCTGGAAGAAGTCACGCGTGGACCTGCGAGAGCCAAGCAATCAGACTAAGAAGTGTTGCATGAACTAAAGGAAATGGCAGACTGACCTAAGGTTACCATCAAGTGTGTTTTTATTGGGGGGGGGCAAAGGAGGGAAGGGAGGCTGGCCCTATGTATTGTGTGCAGGCAGCATGGTTCTAGGGGGCAGCTGGTGTGTCAGACCGTGATTATTGCTTTTATTTTTCATTATTGTCAGTGTTCGATTGAAGAACTGTACGAGAGGAGATATTGCCCAATGCAAGGAACCTGAAAAGCGCTGCAAGTCTCCTCTCGCTGGTGTTTGCTCAGTGTTATCATTATACACGAATACAGTGCAAAGTAGCTTCACAAATAAAAACAGCAAAAAGGAGGAGTAATCTCTCTCTCTCTCCCCCCCCCCCCTTCACCTTTGCAAATTCTATAAAACTTTTACAGAGGCTGTTAACATTAAGGTCACCAAATCTTAAATGCAAGACATGGAATAGCCAGAACATGCAGCTCGAGTTTAATATTGCCTTAAGAATTCACGATTTTGTCATGAGTCTTGTGATTTTTGGGGCGTTTCTTAAAGCTTCAGCTGCTGGAGTCAAATGATCACTTGGGAATCTTTAAACAAACAACAAATCCAAAACTAACATTTTCTGGCCCTCCTGGTTGTGGAAAAAACTGAGAACATGAAACAAGCACACCCTGAAGGTCCAGAAACCAGATTGTAAATAAGGAGACTCTGAACATTATTTAAAAGTCTCATGAATTTCTGGGAGGAGATGGGGGCTGATTTCTCAATTGAGTACCTGGGATTGGCAATACTTCAATAGTATAGATTTATAGAAATAAACCAGGGCCTGATTCTGCTCAAACTTACACACTTGCAACACTAAAGCGAACGGCGTTAACTTACATTGGTGTAAATAAGAGAATCAGACCTTCTCACTTAGGCCACGTCCACACTAGAAACTCCAGCTGGCACAGTGGTGCTGCATCTACACAAAAAGGGTTTGCCAGGATGCTACCCAAGCCCAGCAAACTTTTTCTGTTGCAGACTACGCAAAAAAATCAAATTTTGTCTTGCGCTTGTCAAGTAACCAGTTTACTAACATATCTAACCTTGTTAATTTCAGCACACTTAGTTGTGAACTGATCACCGATGCCTCAATGCTAAGGGCATGTCAAGATTCAAAGATCATCTACTTGTGAATTCAGCAAAGAGTCCTGTGGCTCCTTATAGACTAACAGACGTATTGGAGCATGAGCTCTCGTGGGTGAATACCCACTTCGCCGAATGTATGATGTATTCACCCACAAAGCTCATGCTCCAATACGTCTCTTAGTCTATAAGGTGCCACAGGACTCTTTGCCACTTTTACAGATCCAGACTAACACGGCTCCCCCTCTGATACTTGGGAATTGTCCCTCTGAAGAGAGGCAGTAGTTTTAATGGTGTGTGGCGGGAGGGAGTTGATTCACTTATGTCTGAGGAGCACAAAAGAGCTGAAGGGACTTTGCTCAGGTTTACTGAATTTTTTACCTAAGTTCCAGTGGAGACCAAGCATGGAAAGCTTGATCTGAAAAGGCACAGGATCATGAGCTTGTGAAAACGGACTTTAACTGAAGCCATTTTACCATCTGAGCTACAGTATTTACACTGCAGCCAATGTTGCAAGATAAAGCCAGGGTGAGATTGTTAGGCCTGAATAAAGATGTAGCACAAAACCAGTTGTGCCAATCTGACTAAAGTCAATCATCTAGAGGTTTCTGGGTAATCTCAGAGTGGAAAATACTGACAAGCAGCATTGTCTTACAAAGCCCTGGGAAAGAGTAAGATAAGTGAAGGGGCTGGGACCAGCTGTGTTATGTTGAGAAACAAACTGTCTGAGGGACTGATAAAAAACACAAGCATCTCACAGTTCTCCCTGGTTTAGTGTTCGGTGTGTTTTTAACTCCCTCACATTCCTAACCTTTGGCGCTTGTTGAGATATTAACAATTCAATATTGTAGAGACTAGGCATGCGTATATATTAAAAGGTGTCTAATTTCTAGTTGTTAGACAAAGGGGGTGGATTGCTCTAGTGAATGATCTATGACGTAATAAAACTGTCTATATAAGCTAATACTAAGCTGTAAAGGGGGGGCTGGTTCTTTTCGGATACGAGCTGTTCTTTTACTGACACGTGCACTTGTCAATAAAGAACTTTTGATCGGACCTTGCTGGTGTTGCCTGTCTCACTGCGGTCAGACAACGAACTTCGCTGTTGGGGTTCGAGTCCCCGACAAGATGTACTGTCAATAGGAGCACTGCACATGCAGCGAGAAAACACCCCTGGAAGGGGTCACAGCTGAGGGTCTACAGGGCATTTGCTATAACCAGTGCTCAAGACTCAGTGAATTGGTTCAATGACCCCACATTTGGGAAGTGCAGGGGCTCATTTCACTGCAGCTGTAGCAGCCACCAGCCAGTCTCTGCTATTTCAGGAGGGTGAAGTCATCCTCCTGTGCACATGTGCTTACAGCACGTCACATGATCTCACCGCTAAACTCCTGCTGTTGCTTATACACATCATCCCACCCCAGACAGACTCAGCCCGGGGGAACCGTTACAGAGTTCCATGGCTGAAGTATGCCACATTGACTCAGCTGGGGCTGAACCTAGCAACTTTGCTTGCACTGTGGTGGGTTCACCGCAATTAGTTACTGACAAATGGCCACACTCCTACACTGAGGTGCTGCATCTTGCAGCTGGTTTTGAGCTTCATTGCTTTGCAAAGGTGTCAATTGTATACGAGCTTCTCCTCTAGACAGACAGTACGGAAAACTTCCCAGCTTGCTTCCCTATGTCAGGGTATAGGGAATTCAGAGGCCGTCACTGGCCTGTGTTGAGATACAGCAAGGGGGGCCACCTTGCTATTAGCATCAGCCATCAACTCAAGTATTACAGACAAGTGCACTTAGCACCACATGGAGAAAGAGGAACCTCCCATCACCTGTGTTGAGGCCAGGACAGCTCCTAGCAGTGTGCAGGCTTGGTCCTGGATGTGTCACACAGGCATGTCAGGCGCCCCCATCCCCCTGGTGTATTTTCTCAAGGAGCCAGGGTGGATCTGTTTCGATGGTGGACTAAGCATGCTTCTCTCTTCCCCTCCTGCTTGGGTGGCACATTAGCCCCCCTTGCAGTGGGTTTTGTTGTAAAGACACATTTAGAGGCATGGGGCAGTTCACACCTCTCAGGGTGGTTGTTTCTGGCCATCCGCTGGCTCAAGCCAGGTCATCACTACAGCCTTCTGCCAGCATGGCTGGATCGGGGGGGTGACCCCTGTGTAACACTCCTGTGCCTGCACCAAGCCTGGAGTGCCGATACACAGCAGAACTGCACTGTTACTGGGACAGCTTGTTTCCCCTGCGGTGGTGGGGAGAGTCTGGAATAATCCATGGGGGCAAAGCCTTTCAAGGGAGGGCCAGACCCCAGGCAGACATCGCCACGTTGGTTAGTCTCAGGTCACATTTTCCATCCACTGCCCTGCAGCCAGGAGGGTCAGAAGTGGGACCCCAGGCACTGAAGCCTTAGGCCTGGGTCTATAGTTTGTCTATGCACTGATCTGGCTCTGGGAAGTGAATCAGCCCTGCCTCCAGCATAGACCTGTCAGGCACAATCCATCACCCACATCCCAGGCAGCTCAAAACCAAAAGGGAAGGGAGAGGCTTATCTGAAAGGGTCTTCAGGAGACAGGCCACCCTCCAGCAGGAGCAGATCACTGGCTGGGCTCTGGGTCACACAGAGAATCCAGGGGTTTGTCTCAGGGGCTTTCCTCTTAGGAACTCCTAGGCTGCTGCCTCTTCCTGCTTAAATACCTGCCCTGCTAAGCCCAGCTGGAAGCTGGCTGCCTCTAATTGGCAGGCTGAGCAGGGCCTCTGGGGCCTGGCTCCCTTTGCAGAACATTAACCCTTTTCCTCTCTGATTGAGCGTGGGACACATTCACCCCAGCGCTGACACACTCCAGAAGCCTTCTCAGCCCCTGGGCTGTCGTTCCATTTGCTTCCTGCCCAGCAGCCTCACTGTGCGCAAGGCTTGTGTCACTTTTGGAGGTGGAGAATTTCCCCCACCCGCTTCAGTGCAGTGACTCCTGAGTTACCCTGGGGGGAGAAAGGAGAATCCGGCCCCTAATTATGTAGCAGTTGCTGCTTTCCCCAGCAGCGGCTGTTCATGCTGCAGGAGCTCAGGGCTGGGCTTTCTCCCTGGGCTTCTGTTTCCCCGCAGGCTGCACGGTGGGGCTCTCCACGGTCATTAGAAGCAGAGGCCAGTGGGCAGCTCTCAGCACCCAAGTTGCTCCCCCAGAGGACAGAGCAGCCTCCTGCCTCCTTCTGTGCTGCCTGCCCAGCAGCCCCTTCCTCGCCCGCTCCAGCCCTCTCTGCCCCGCGCCGCCTGAGAGCGCAGCCAGGGGAAGCGCCGGCCGGCTGGGGGGGCAGCTCGTGTTCCTTCCCTCCTGGGGAACGTTCTGTGCCTGCTGAGAGCCCCTTCCCCCACTCGCCAGGGGTCCCGCACGCTGTCTCCTGCCACAGCCCCACAAGCCAGGCTCTGCAAAGGGGCTGCCTGCCGCCCAAGCTGGTGCCTGCTGCCGCGGGAGCCGCCACTTCAGGGCTGGGTAACAGGCTGCCACTACCCCCCCGCCCGCAGTAACCAGGCTGTTAGTGTCCGGTCACTACGTCTGACCGAACACGCCAGGTTCCCTTTTCAGCTGGACTTTCTGGTCAGAAACCGCACACCTGGCAACCCTCATTTCTGATTCTGTGCTAGCAGCTGCGTATTGCTCCCACTGCCAAACGTGGTGCGTGACTCGTATCCCCCTTTTCCAGAGGCGCTTGCAGCCCCACTGAAGCCAATGGCGCTAGGCCGAGTTTCACCCGCAGCGGATCTGGCCTACTCCGCAGTGTTTCTCAAGTACCGTAGCGCAGCCTGGCACTCCGGGCTGGCTGCCGGTGGGCCGCAGACGGCAGGATAGCAGCGGGGAGCTCAGCCCAGCCAGCTCAGTGCGGGGCAGCAGGCATGCAGTGTTTAAAAGGAGAGCAGGGACATTGGACATGGCAGTTTGGTGGAAGGGAAGTCAGGCCTACGTGGATTCAGCAGAGGGTGACCAGATGTCCCGATTTTATAGGGACAGTCCCGATATTTGGGGCTATTTCTTATATAGGCTCCTATTACCCCCATCCCCGTCCCGATTGTTCACACTTGCTGTCTGGTCACCCTAATTCAGCATCTTCTAGACTTTTAAGCCAGAAGGGACCATTAGATCATCTGGTCTGACCTGACTAATAGGCAAATCTCATGCAGAGCGGCAGGGGTGGCCCGCAGTGAGTGACTAACAGAGCTGGGAATTAGAGACGCCAGCTCAGGCCTCAGCAGAGCAATAAGTGTTTGTTGTCCTAGGAGGTGGGTGGAACTGCACAGATGCACAATGGCAAGATGGCTGCCATCTGGACTGCTGCAAAGCCAGCTGTGTGGGGCCTGCTGAAATGGTCATCTTGATTCGCCAGCGTATTACTCCTGCTGGCATGACACATTGGTCAGGGGAGTAGGGCCAGTTATATTCCACCTGCTTTCAGATGGATTCAGAATCCAGACTAAAACGCTGGCTCCTCTGCCCGGTGATCACGTCAAAAGACTTTATTGTGTGGAAGAGAAATTGTTCAGGAAGAGAGACTCAATCTCAGGGGAAAGTGACGCCACTCGGTTCTAAAGATCCTACGTCCCTGGAGAGTTGAGACAAGTCTGATACGTTTCAAGTCACAGCAGACACGTGCCGGGCTCAGTTTCTCAATTTTTTTAATTATTTTTTTGGTTTGTATAAAAGAGCCCATGTTCTAGGAAGATAATTAACATGGGAATTTGTATTTCTTTCCCCCAGCAATTTTCTGGCACAAATCATGTTAGATTTAAGAGCAAAAGCCAGAGATGGGGACAAATGGGGAACAGGGGAGAGAAAAAGAAAAAACAGACAAGAGGGAAATTGTCTGCAAAAATACTGGAGTTAGCAACTGCTCTTTGGTTTCTATCATTTATAGCCACAAAGATACTTTACATTGAAATGAGACCAAACATTTTCATGTGCCTAGAAGAGAGGCTGGGATGTGGAAGGGAGAGAGGAGAAGGGTCTTTTCTTATCATCATTCAAATTCATTCTTTGTCTTGGCCATTTCATTCATCTTGAAGGGATTCACTGCTTTCTTCTAGAGGGAAGCAAGCTTGCCTGTGTCCATAGCCCGACTTCCGGGAGCTCTCCACGACAGCTCTCCTCCGGCCAAACCATCCCACGGGTCTGATTCCACACCCCGTGTACCAGGAAGGGTCGATATCAGGGTCTAGAAGGCAAAGGCCAGGAAGTCTTTAGAACGTGAGGCTGAGGACTAATTCTCCTGAGCATGTGTCACAGCCACCTGCTTGGGATGGAGAAGGAGGGACTTCCCGAGCTAAAACCATGGACTGGTCCAGCTGGAGTTAAAGCTCCCAAGCTCTAGGCTGTGATCGCTCATATCCTCTGTGGCTCAGGCTCAGGCCCCAACCTGTAACATACACTTGCCAGTGGTTGCACCTGCCTTGTCATTGCCGGTGGTGAGCAGGTGGCGTGGCCTTCGCTTATTTTAAAATGACAATGTCTTTTGCACAGTAATGCAGGAGGGAAGGGGGTAGCCATACAGAGGAGGGACTGGGTGACTCAGGGCACTGGGAATGGGGTGCAACCCTCTTCCCCTGGCTGGTTCCCGTTGTGCCAGGCCTATGGAGAAGCACAGGACTCGATTCTCCAGGGACTGCCGTCCAGCCCCTTTCACAACCACCGCTAAAACCAACAGCAGGCACCTGAGCCACGCAGCGCAAACAGGGCCCTGCTGGGGTGACGGGAACCAAGGGCCACATTCTTGGCTTGGAGCAGATCCTTTGAAATCAGTGGGGCTCTGCTGATTCACAGCCGCTGAGGATCTGGCCCATGTGCTTAGTTCTCTGGCTCTGCAGTGACTCACTTGCTGACATGCGACCTGTGCGTCCTCGCGGCAGTTAGAACATGGGCTTTGTGCTATGAGCACGTGGGGCCCTGTCATCCTGAGACTGCCGACAGCCCGGTGTGTGTATAGGCTGCCCCACCACCAGAGCACCAGGCAACTCCATTGCCCAAGCTAATTCAGGTGGGCTGGGGAGTCAGGAGAGCTGGGTTCTAACCCTGCCTGTCACCTCGAGAAAGTCACCGCCCCTGTGTCTGGTGTGTTTATATTGCAAACTCCTTCAGGAAGGGCTGTTACTGCCAGTGGTGTTCCTGTCACTTAGCACAGAGCGGCCTGATCACGTCGGGTGCCACCGGGTGCTGCCGTGACACACGTTGTAGGAAGAGATTTGCTGGACAGGCTGATTAAAAACTGCAAGTTTTTGAGTTCTGCTGTCTGGAAAGTTCCTCTAGACTTTTCCTGGCTCATGGAATCTGCAACGCGGCTGGGCCAGGAAACTCCGTCTGTTGGCCCTTTGTAGGCCTTGCTGGGGAGAACGGCCTTCGGGGTGGGCGGGAGGAAGGGGGTGAAAAGATGTAAGGAATTGTTTTAGAGTGTCTGAAGTCTCTCTAAAGGACCGTTTTGAAGTCCAGCTCCTGGACTGAGCCAGAGCAGAGTGGCTGGGTGAGGGGGAGGATGGATTGGGTTGCAGAAGATGAGAGTTAAAATGCAGAGGCAGGAGGGGGAAGCTATGCGGAGCAAGAGGGGGATTCTGGAGGGAGAAGATCAAAGCCTAGATAATGAAAGGACAGAAAGCTCAGCCATCTCACGCTGCAGCCTCTAGCCTTGCAGTGACCCGCAATGTTGCACGTTCACCGGCAGAGGGCGCTGCTACACAGGCCCGAGCACACAGTAACTAGCAATGACAGCCTTAACCCAGAGGCCTTTTCAAAAACTTTTGCTGCATTTGAACAACTCCACGTGTTTGGGGTCAGGTTGGGACAAGTCCTTACACAGGTGTGTGCGTGCGTGCAAGGAGACCCTGCTCCTGCCATGCCAGGCCCATGCCCGGCTGCAGTCAGTGTGCACGGGGAGGTACAGGAGGAGGCAGAGTGGCTTGAGGTGCTCTGAGTGCGGGCAGACTTCATACGCGCACAGCGCTGCTCCTGCACCTCTGCACTACACCCTGTTCAACGCCTGGGCGCTCTGGAGACTCTCCACCCTGTGACTAAACCAGGCTCTGAACATAGGCTACCATGGGAGAGAGACAGGAGAAGCCTCTCTATTAAACACTGACCCTGCCATGCCACCCACTGATACCGTCACCGACCTCCTAGGCTCTTCTGTGCTGGGTCCAATTATCTGGGGAGGGCAGAGATAACGGGGGTGGGGGGGCAGCAGAGCCATTTGGGGTGGCTCTGCACCAGTCTGCACCAGCTGAGGAGCTGGCCTGGCTGCTGCAGTTACAGGGACTTACTCCTGATTTCCATGGATCGCTCGTGGAGTCGGCATTCGGCTTTGGGCAGGGCCAGACAGATGAGCAGCAGGTACATGAAGCAGGCAGCCAGCAGTTTCATTCCCTTCAGCTCCCCCAAGGCTTGTGGCTGGTGCCGGAATTTAGCAAGGTGTGAGTCCAGCCTGCAGAAACAGAGACCAGGAGAGTTAATGAGACGTCATCTTGGGTGGGGGTGGGGTGAGCAAATCAATCCACTCTCTGGAGAGACACCCACTGAATAACAGGAATTACAGCTGTTCCCGGGAAACTGGAGGAAACATGGAAGTGCCAACGTTTTGAAACGGGTTTTTGTTCCAAATTGGACTGAAAAGCTGAAATTGCCCGCAAAATAAAAAATTCCAAGATTTTTTTAAATTTGGAACCATTAAAATGTTTTGTTTAGTTAATGTCAAAACAATACACACTATTAAACCATCAATCTTAAATACATAACAATTAATGGTTTAATATAAAAGTCAAAACGAAACAAATGAAAATGAGGAGATTCAAAATGCTGTGTTTTGACTCTATCAATATGAACCACTTCAACATTATCGAAACAAAACCAGAAAGTCAAAACGGTTCATTTTGGTTCTTTATGCATCTAAAATGTTGTCAGAATTGACACATTCCCGCAAAATAGTTGGACTTTGACAAAACTGCATTTTCCAATGGAAAAAAGGTTCCCCTGAAAGTGTTTTGCCAAGCACCAGTGGGAACGGATGCATGATCAGCATTGTCAACCACACCTTAGCCATTCAAAAGTCATGAGTCAGGTCCCCCCAATCATGAGATTATGATCATAATATATATATATATATATATATATATACACACACACACACACACACACGTTTCTTTTTATTTGTCAGTCTGGTTTCTGAGCTGCTACAGTGCACTTGGGTTATATTTTCAAGCTTTTCTCCTCAGCCAGTAGATCGAAAAACCATTTTTGATGAAAGCCAAGACTCTCGTGCGATCTCTGGATTCCGAAACCTGGATAAAACATCTCGAGAGTTGGCATCACTCTAAGCAGTGAGTGAGTAGTTGCCTTTTTGGAGCTGCAACTAAACCTGAGACCTAAACTTACCTGTGAAACCACACACAGGTGCACACCTGAGCGTCTCCTCTGTGGGCATGTAACAGGGCGGCTTGCCTGGGTTCTGGAGTCTGGGCTAAGCCAGGCCGGAGTACAAGAGGAGCCTCACCTGAGCGGATGCAGGTGATTTAATATAAGAGGCAGCAGGATGCGGCAGGTGTGTGGCTGGCTGAGAGGGAGGAAGGAGCAGGAGGGCAAGCAAAGGAGCCAGAGGGCTGAGACCTGGCGGCTTTGGGTACAAGACTCTCTGGAGTGCTTAAGGGGCCCATAAGGGGCTGCTAGAGGCAAGACACTGCAGAGGCATCCCTGGCCACAAGGGGGCGCTTCGGACGCAGCAACAGTCGAGGGCAGCAAAGGGCAGTGACAGGGCTGCAAGCCGTACCACCAGAGTGACACAGGCACCGATGCCTTGAGCTGGTAACTGCATCTGTGACATGGGTCCAAGGAGCTGGCTGGGGTAGAGGCGGGGTGGGCGCAACGGGGGCAGTGGGCAGGCCAGCATTGTCCCACCCATTTGCATTGCTCATGGCAGAGATGTAACACAGCCAGGGCTAATACGTTTCTGCTGCCCATCCATCCGTAAAGCCGCCGAGTAGCTGCTGGCTTTGGAAGTCCTGGCAGGGCAGCCACTGGGAGATCCGTCACCTTTGCTCCCTCCATCAGGGGTGTTGGTGCGAGTGAATGCCCTGGGCCCAGAGTTTTGAGAGTACTCTGCCCTGGAGATGATTGAGCCCTGCACCAAGCTACATATTTTGAAGGCACCAAGGACCATAAAAACTCTCTGAGCCCTCGTCATCTCTGGCCTCGATCCTGCAACCTCCTTTCCAGGCCTCCCGACAGCCAGGTCAAGCCCCTCCCTCCTGTCTGACGGCTGGGATTGTCTTCTGACCTTGTAGCTATGACCACGTCACCCTGCTTCCCTGCAGTCGGTTAAACGTCTTGTTCTCACTGTTAATGTCGTTCATGGCTCGGCTCCTTACCTGCGCTTCTTTTTGTCTGGGCCTACTGCCTCCACTCTGCCGACGATGCCGCCCTTGTCGGCCTGTCTGTCCACTTCTCCCATGCTTCCCAGGTGCAGAGAGTTCCTGTCCCAACTAGCCCTCACAACTGCCACCCCAGGCCTCCTTCTCCTCAAGGCCTACTTGTGTGTCACAAAGCCACTGGTGGTGACAACTGCTAATGGCTCATTAATGGACAGTGGGGATCGCACAGAGTAGAAGTGGGTATTCACCCACAAAAGCTCATGCTGCAAAACGTCTATTAGTCTATAAGGTGCCACAGGATTCTTTGCTGCTTTTACAGAACCAGACTAACACGGCTACCCCTCTGATACTTGACAGAGTATTTTGTGCATTTGTTTGCATCTCAAAATTTATTTGGACTTGTAAGAAGACTCAGACCCATCTACAGTGCACATTCATCAGCTGTGCACCCTTCGGTCACCTTATCTATTGTTCCATCACCTCATTCCCTCACATTGTTTGCTACGCTTGTTCGATTGCTTTTGACTTTCTCTGGTGTGTCTTGTCGTAAGTTGGGCCCTTACCCTGCAAGCGGCTGTGTGTGACCAGAACCCTGCATTGCGTGGCCAGGGTCAGGACCTCAGACCGAGTTCATCGGGGCCTGGTCTGTCTTTTACCGTGTGTTTGCCACAAAGGGGCTGTGATCTGATTGAGGGCCGTGGGCACATAAAGAATCCAAGACACCTCCTCTGAGCACAGTTAGAGGCATGTCAAGATCTTAAGGATCATAGAACAACTCTCCCCCTCCGTCCATCTCCTGATGTGCTACCTGGAAAAGCTTGAAGTCAGGGAACAACCGCAGCCACTATACTGTCCTAAGCAGACTGTCAATTCCCAGTGTGTGTAGACTCATAGACTTTAAGGCCAAAAGGATCATCTAGTCTGACCTCCTGCACATTGCAGGCCCATAACCTCACCCACCCAACTCCTGTAATATTTATGAAGCACCAACAAAGTGCTTTGCCTATAAATGAAATACTCCTGTCATCCTCCCTACCCCCTCCGCTGTTTATTTTTCTGCCTTCCTCTCTAGGAGCAAGGGGTGAACTCCTGCCCCTCTGGCCATGGTTACTGGAAATGGGAACAAAATGTTTTCCAATATTTAAAATTTTTTCCCCATCCTGACTCGGGATGAGAAGTCAAAATCTCAAAAATTTCCTAAACTGAAAATTTGAAAAAAAAAATCAGTTTGGGTCAATCAAAATGTTTCATTTTGATCATTTCAAAGTGTTTTATTTCAGTTTTGACTCTTAATTTCTTTAACTATCGCTAGCTGAAATTTTGAAATGAAAAGTTGTTTAGGAATCAGAACTTTTCATTTCAAAAAATGCTAAAATGAAACATTCTGAACATTTTCAAAAAAAGTCAAGTAAAGAAATTAATCAAAACTGACCCTTTTGCATGAGAAATTTTGGTTTTTGATAAATCAGCATGTTCTGATGAGAAACACTGAGTAAAAACCATTCCCGACTAGCTCTGATTGCTCTTCCTTTTGTATACTCCTTGGTGAATGAACATAAGAAATTGTTATAATAGAATTGGTTTTAATAGCTTCTTGGTCTATTACTTCTGTTCATTGTTATTTTCTATCAAGTTACTGACCTGCTTAAAACACTGAAGTGGTTCAGAAATAGACAGATGTCTTCAGCCTAGGAAATAAATGACCAAGGAGTCATGCGTGAGGAGTCAACACAAGTGTAAGTGTTCATTGTAACCTACAGTCTCAGTGCGAAGTCCTACTACCTTGTTAATTCTTTCCCTAGCACATCAGAGAGGCGTTTTGGAAGACATTTCTTATTGGTGTGAATAAAGGAAACTCGTGCTGAGGGTGCGGGGAAGGCCGGCTGTCATTTAATGAAGCAATGGTTAGAAAAATATAGGGGAAGCTGTAGGGGATCCAAGCTCTGGCCCAATGAGCCCACGTGCATGACTAAGGCCAGCAGAACTTGAAGCTGGATTGGCTAGTGGTGAGACCATTGGGCTGGGGCCCAGAACTGGTAGATTTCTGGTTCTGGTTCTATCGCTGACCCTTGCCAGGCCCTTACTCTCTTTAGTCCTCACTTTCCTGTCTGTCAAACAGGCATCACAATACTTCCTGGCAGCAGGTTCTGAGGCCTAATGAATGTTTGTTAAGCAGGCTGAGATCCTTGGGGGGTGGGCGGGGCTGTACACCCGCAAACTATTGGTCTGAATCATGCTAGGAAATCCATGTAATTGGATGATGCCATGAAGGTGTTCGGTGGGGACGGCTACCTACTGAAAGCTGTGCCTGGGGAAGGAGCCACGCAGTTCCCAGTGACACCAAAGACAACTGTCAGACTGACTCCTCCTGCACCCCTAATCTGACACTGCAGACACTGGAGCTCTCGGGCCCAGCTCAAAGCCCACTGGGAGTCTTTCCAGGGATGTCAGCAGGCCCTTAGCGGGCATCCTAAGAAGGGTTTCAGGTGCCTTAGTGAAGGGCTGGAAGTCAGGTGCTTTAGGACTTGTCTGCACTTGAAATGCTACAGCAGCACAGTTGTTGCGCCGCTGTAGCGCTTTGGTGTAGGCGCTCCCGATGCTGACAGGAGAGATTCTCCCATCGGTGTAGTTAATCCACCTCCCTGAGAGGTGGTAGCTAGGTTGATGGTTCCAGCAACCTAGCACTGGCTACACCATTAATTCCTATGAACTGCAGGAGCACCCCTTTGGGAGAGCAGGATGAGTCCCATGACAGAGCCACACAAGCCCTGACTCTCACACCTGTAACTGGCCGAGCCGTCAGTGGATGGCGGTCCTAGGCTCGATTTGCGTTTACTCCGATGCCTCCACCACCGAGCTGGTGTGTGGTTTCAATTTGTCAGCGTGATTTACTCTGACAAAGTCACATAGCCCTTCCCCTTGCTGGGAATCACCCTGGGACTCAGGTAGAAACGAAGTGACTCTGTTTGGCAATCTCTTACCAGAAAGGCCAGCTGATTGCAGTTATAGCGCTGCCAGCAGGCTGCTGAGTTTGAACCTTATAGCAGCAAATATCCAACGGAAGGAAATGTGCTAATCGTTAGAGAACCTTCTGTCCATCCACACCTGTTCTTTTCCCTGGGCTGTATCACCATTGATCGCCTCCTTTTTAGCCCTCACGGTTTCTCTCCTGCATGCGGCGATAATTGTACATGAAGTTATGCACCCGCGCTGGGTGCACTCCATTTAAAATGTGAAATTCTGTGCTACAGATAACAGATGCATTCTGGAACCTTGGGAGAGAGACGGACTCTGAGCACTGAGGCTTCTTCACACCCCTTATGGCACAATTTCCACGTGCTTCTTACATTCTCGTTTAAATTGATGGCAACCATGCAGCCGAACATACCGGGCATGGGAGTCAAAACTCCTCACCAGTGCTTCCCCGTGCAACTGGCACACTCTCAATGCATCGCCCTCACCATTCAAGTGGAGTGTGGACATTTAAAGACGGTCACTGGAGCCGATGCACTAGGAATGAGAGTGGGATCTGGCTGCAGGTTCTGCTGCATTTGTCCATTGCCCCATTTGGACAAAGACAGACTTTTGGGCAGTCCACACCCCACTGCTGCAGGACATGGCCCGGGGACACCAGTTAATGTGCAGATGTTTAGGTGGTAACTCTGAGTATCAGTGGAAGAACAGCATTCCCACCCAGCCCATTTCTAGTTCCTACGGCTCCTGGGAGGCTCAAGTGTCATGTAGTTGACCTCTCAATGACAGTGATGGCACCTGTGGCTGTTCTAGCTTGAGCAGAGTGCTCAGTTCAATCAAAGGCCATTTCCCCCTGAAAAGTGCGAGACCTGAACATCCAAGCCAGGCTCTGAAAATCAAAGGGCTTTTTACATCAGCAATAAAGATTCTGCCATCAGGACGTCCAGAATTTGGCAATTCTGCTGCTGATACAACAGACAGAAGAGATTCCACCTTGCTTTTCCAGAGCTGGCTCAATCTGCAGTGGGAACTTCATGCAAAAACTGGGTCAGCGAAGGAAGCAGGTGTGACCTAAGACACACAGGGCACAGTTTTTAACACCGAGCGCACCCAGCTGCGGGTGCCTAACTTCATGCACAATCACCATCCTTGCGGGTGATAATACGATCAGAAACTGAACACATCATTTTACTCTTTTCTGGCTTCCCCACTTTTTATTCCAATTGGGTTTTACTAGAGGTTTCATGGGTCTTAAACAATGAGGTTAATATCTGAGTATAAATGCACAGGCTAGATGCCTAACATGTCCAATGTTGTTTTCTTCAACCGCCTGGAATTCAGGAGCTAACCGAGCATGTACAACCTACAAGGGATGAGAGGTATTGTTTCAGATGTTCTTAGCATCGGCAGCAGACTCAGACAAAGTCAGTTTTCCTTTGCAGGCCTTTTGAAAATTCTAAGGCTCTGAACTCAATCGACAGAAAATACCTGTTTTGCCATGCAAACAACATTGTAATGCGGTTATAGTTCAGTCATGGGAAAACAGAATTAGAAGCCATTTGGATATAAGCTCAAAGGCTCGCACTGTGTATGGACACTTGCCTTTCGTTGCAGGCTTCATGTACTTTCAGCAAAGAGCACTTTATGGGAAATACTGTTTGCTGAACGTGTAACACTGCTCACATGGATGGATAGTACACAGACATTCATGTGCAGAAAAACTCACACCAAAAACTTCAAACATGCGAACAAGCACATTGCCACAGCACACAAGGGTCACTGCATGAAAACACCTGGCTGCGTCCCCAAGATAACGCATCACACAAGCAAACAAAGAGTGGAGGAAAAACCAGTGGATTCAAATAAGGTGCAGTTCCAACCCCTTCCAGTTTACCTCTGGCTGCGAGTGTGTGGCTGGCACACAGACATGCTAAAGTACTTACTGTGTGTCAAGCAGGAGTTCTGGAGTGCGATGCTGCTTCCTTCCTCCGATGATTGGACTCTGTGAGCCAAAGAGCCCCTGTTTGCCTGTTTTATGCCTTGCCTTAGTGCTGATGTCACAGACAAAGCCAGCCCTGGACAAAGCCAGGGCATTTTCACGTCAGCTCCCCTCCCCATAACCCATTATGTTAATTTGTATCAAATCAAGAAAGGGATTTTCATGACTCATGAGGCGCCTATTTTATCTTGGGATTCTAATATTTTCTTCATTTGGACAAATCAGATAGCTTGGAAATACGCTAATCTTTCCCCACGTGGGCCATTATTTCCCACGTAAGAGCTGGACCTCATCAGGGAGTGTATGTTGTGCAGACGCATTCCACAAGGTGCACACTGGTACGTATCTGCATGTGGTTGCTGAATTAAGCTACAATGGTGTAAATCCCACTTGGTGCTTCTATGTTAGGAGTTTGTATCAGTGTCAATTTCTTTACTGCCGACAAGCCTGTACAGTTCCTCCATCCCAAACCTAGGCCCAGGCCCGTCCACTCCATTGGGGTCAGCTCAGCTCCTGAGGGCTCTCAAAGTGTCAGTTCAGGTACTGACCAGCCCCAAATTTTGTCACCTCCTACCCATCTGGAGCTCCTCAGTCTGGGGCACGGTCGCTGGCTTAGCAGATTGCCCTCTGTCTCTGTGTCCAGTTCAGTCAGTCCATCTCTCTCAGGCTTTCATCTCCCAAAGGGGTGGGGGTGGGAGGAATCCCCGTCCCTGCTGCTGGAGAAACCCTCACAAAGCTGTTGCCGCTCCTGGCAAAGCTCTCAGCACCAGCCTTGTAGCCTGGTGCCACATGCAGTTCATTCCCCCTTCCCCTCGGCTACCGGTGTCCTTTTAAATTCTTCCTCCGCTGGGAGCAGGCCCTGCACCTGTTGAGGGCAGGGCACCTAGTCCAATACTGGATCAGTGAGGGCCCATACACCCCATCACCGTGAACGGCGTATCCCCCCTTCCTCCTCCGCAAATCAGCCTGGGCTGACAAAAGCCAAGAGAGTAACATGCCGTAAGAACAGCTGGTCCAGGGGAGGAAGCTCATTTAGCCCTGAGACAGAGCCTGCTGGGACTTTTAAGAATCTGTTCTGATAGCATTGAACAGCTTAATCTTTAGCAGAATGCTGCGTGTCTAAGGTATGGCAGAGTAGTGATGCTTAGTGCTACAGAGTAACCACCTTTGTGAGGCCAATAAAAGATAAAGTAGCTACAAAGCTAGAAGCAACTGATTTGAACTAACCCCAAACCTGGGAGGGGAGTTAACATGGAAATAGGGTGACCAGATGTCCTGATATTATAGGGACAGACCCGATATATTGGTCTTTGTCTTATATAGGCACCTATTACCCCTTACCCCGTCCCAATTTTCACACTTGCCGTCAGGTCACCCTACCTGGTAATGAGAAATGTCTAAGAAAAGCTTAACAAAGGGATCAATACATTTGCGAAACCAGCGGAAGCTGAAGCTGCATTGTCCGGCACTGGAGGCAAGTGTGACGAAATCACTGCGTGTTTTGCCGTTATCAGGATCTGTTAGACCTACTGGCTGAGTAAGTGAATGTCTCTATCCAACAAGCGGAAAACATGCTGGAGAAGGAGGCCTGTTCGTGTATGTAGCGGCGGGACAAAATGACATGGCTGGGATATTGACCGCCTTTGGAAATCTGTCTTCAGCAAGAGAGACAATGAGAAGATGTTTGGGCAATTAATAAGAAATGGCGACATGTTAGAAACCTAAACAGCAGGTCCTACTTAGCATCAAAGTGGGTCCAAATAGTTAAAATTGCTCCTGCCAGCGAGGCCAGTCCTGCCGTCTGCAATAATGATTTTTCTGTTTGGTTTGCTGATTTTTTTGTGTGTGTGCAAAACTGCCAGTGAAGCAAAAGTCAGTTATTTGCCCAATACTAAGTGCAACTAAATAGGCTCCAGTGGTGAGAGTATCAATTTCAAGGAGCAATTCCTTTCCTTTCATAACAACCATGGCTATTCTGGTCCGGTAACAGTCAGTATGGACGTGACTGACATCCATGCCTAAGAGCTATTAAAGTTGCTGGGCATCTGGATCCTGAATCCCCACTGCAGCTTGAGATCCCTTCCGCTCTTGCCGCCTGCCCCAGAGCATTTCCCCTCACAGCACCATTTGGCTTTCACTCTTCAGTTGAGTTTCCCGCCACTTTCTCCAGGCTTCTACCCTTTCACTGGTTTTACTTTATTTTTTCTCTTTTATTCTTTCATTTCTTTCCCCCGGTTTGGGTAAACCTACCCTGTACTTGACCCTCCACACCCTCTAACCGCTTCCCACTAGAGCCTCCCTTCTCTCATGACTTGTAGGTCACACTCTGCAGTTTCTGGGTCTCCCTCTCCCAGGCTCCCTGCTCCTGGGGAGCCTCCAGCTTCTCCCCCAAACCCCAAATCCTAATTCATTCTGTGTCCCTGCCACCCCCACATCTGCCTGTCCCCAGCCCGGCTGTTAATTCTCCTCCTCAACCCTCCCATCACTTCTGCCCCAGCCCCTCCCTCAGTTCTGCCCCTGCAGCCCCACGTCTGCCCTCAGGGCCCCTCTGCTCCTGTTGTGGGGGGAGGGGGCTGCAAGGTGGAAGTTTTGCCTAGGGCGCAAAATCTCCTTGCACCGGCCCTGCTGCTTGGGCTGCTCCATCCCCAGCGGCAGAGACACAGCAATGAAGGGGCCAGAAGCTTTTGGTGAGGAGGGATCAGAAGAGGCAGGTACCAGCTTTAAACCCCAGAGGGAAGCTCCCTCCCCTAATGCAGCCTCAACGCCCAGGCCAGGAAACAGAGACTTATTGGTACTGTTTGAAGACAGGATACTGGACTATGTGGACCTTTGATCTGACCACTCGGACCATTCTGATGTTCTTATAACTAACCGAGCTGTATCTGCCCCCCACTGTAACCCACTAGACCCCAGTCCCCTCCTAGAGCTGGGATCTACCCAGGACTCCTGGCAGGGTCTCTCCCGACAGAGTTAGTAACAAAGTAGGGATATACAGTCACATTTTAACCAGTGTCCCTACAGTGATTTTCCACAAGATGTCAGACCACGTTAGTATTAGAGCTCAGTGGGTCTAATATCGATTTAATTTTCTTTCTTTTATAAAGGAATTAGATACAGGGCTCCTGCCAGCTCATTGCTAACTTCCCTGCCAAAACACTGGAGTTTTCAGGTGCGCAAGTAGCCCCTGGAATCATGGTTAAATTACCCTCCCCCCCCACCATTTGAAATGGGGCTCCTGTGTGCACAGTCCCCTACCGTGCTCCCCCAGAAGAGCTGCATTAACAGGCAACTCTGCAATTGACCCCCAGGCCTCTCTAGTTCCTTGGCCACATGTATCCTGTCCCTATTCTGGCGGCTACTCCGGAAAAAGAGCTCGCCCCTGCTCCCACCTGAGGGACGTGTTGGGTTGAGATCAGCTGATCCAAGCAGGCAGTAGGGACAGAATCTGAGACTTGAAGCTCCTAGAGTGACCTCTTACCTTTATAGACCTGCCCTTCAG